>NC_134095.1:57472448-58948948 GCF_000715075.1 Nicotiana tabacum | reverse complement strand
TGATGGTACCCAACACGTTGGTAGGCAAGACAACAGGCATACCTCCAACTTAATTATCCTTTTTAGCTTTTAAAATTAGAAATGCCATTAAATACTTAGAATTAAATCTATAATCCATGGAAATATACGTATTTTTTTTTACCAAAATGCCGAGTAGGAATACTACATAAAATGAAGTGCTAATAGTAATTACAAATGTGAATATCCACTAGAAACCCCAAAAACCCGATGTCACAAGTGCAGGAGCATCTACTAGAATATACAATACTGCTACATCAACTGTCTGGAAATAAAGAAATAGACAGAATGCAATAAATGAATAGGATGGGGACTCCGTGTGCTGCGGATCGTAACATGAAATGTAGCTCACCACATAGTCTCCTTAGTGGCAATGCCTATGTATCTGTGTGATCACTAGAAGTAGTTGTATTAATACCTGTACAATTAGTGTAGAAGTATAGTATGAGTACATAAATCAATGTGTACCCAGTAAGCATTTAGCCTAACCCCGAAGAAGTACTAACGAGGAGTCGACATCGACATTTTCTAGTAGTCCAATAACAAAAGTACAATAAAAGTAGACAGGTATGAAGCATGAGAAGTAAAAGCAATGAAACAGATATATATGCATAACAATGTCCTCAACAGAAGAGTAAACACAAAGTGCTCAAATATCGGATACTACCTCGAACGGAATACATAATGATCAATAATAAATAAGATGTCAAATCTCAAGTTAGGAAGATTCATAGGTACACTGACTCCCTATCGAATATTATGCATGATTCTGCCGAGATCGTTCGACCCGATACATAAAATAGTGCACAATACCGAGGTCGTACGACCCTATCCGTGATGCATCTTATAATATTGTCGAGTTCGTACGGTCCGATCCATAATAATATTACTGAGATATTTAGCCCGATCCTATAAGAATAGTGAGACTTTGATGGATCACTAGCCCAACTCATGAATATATGTGTGAGTTAGGAAATTCAAGAAACTTTTAGACAAATATGTACAATGCGGGAGAAATCCATAACAAAAGGTATAATTTTCGCGACTAATCAAGTAACGTGTCAAGTATCCACAATAGCAAAGTTCGATATTCTATGCAAGTCTAGTCACAGGAAAAATATAACTTAAAGCATCTAAACAAGCAAGAATAACTCAAGTAATACAGTTAAAACATGGCGTGGGGCTAAGTCTACCCAGACATAATAAAAAATCTATCATACATACGGACACTCATTATCTCGTATGTGCGTAGCTCCCATAACACGTAGCACATAACAAATATAAGCACATATGAGAAAAATCCATCTTACAAGGTTAGACAGGAGACTTACCTCGCTCCGAAATCTGATAATCGGCTCTAACGCCTCTCTAACACGTCAAACTAATACCAAACGATCCGAAACTAATCAAAGAACGTGCAAACCAATCAAAATATACTCAAAGACTCGTAATTTAACAATTAAAATTAAATTTGCAACTCCACACAAAAAGTCAACAAAGTCAACTCCAGGCTCGCGCCTCTGGATTTCAAAAATTATCGAAGATAATTATTACCCATAAATTATATAGTCTATGTCCAAAAAATCATCCAATTTCATCCATGAACTAACCCTCAAATCAAGGATTTACCATTTATCAACTTTGGGGCTCAAAACCCATATTTCTACAATCTAAACACGGATAGAAATGATAACCAACAGAATTAATCACGAAAAATAAAAATAAAGGTTAAATAATTACCCCTTGTTGAGACGAGAACAACTCCATGAAACTCACCTCAAACGGAGCTGTAAAACTAAAGATATACTCAAAATACTAAAATGCTCGGTTTGCCAATTTAAAATACTACCCAGGTAAATTTTGTTCATCGTCTTCGGGGGATACCATCGCGTTCTTTTAGAGAGATTTTTTGCATTGAATGGACAACCCAAAATTCCTTCTTCGCGTTCGCGAAAAATAAAAGCTTGCACCAGAAACCAGCAATCTTTGTCGACACGGAAATGAGCATATCTCTCTCATACGACCTCGGAATTCAGCGATTCTTACTACTATGATTCTATAATTATGATACAGATCTAATGGTTCAATCTAATCAAAAATCAAAGGTCATTTACTCAATATAGTACTCTTTATGCCAAAATAAACGACGCCGAAACATCAAATAAAAGCGTGACACAATCCAAACCCATCTGAAACCCATCGGAATCTAACAAAACTTGTGGAAAAGTCCTAAATAAAGATATAAATCTATTGATACTTTTAAATCATGAATCCAAGCTCGTTAAGTCTACTATTTGACTGTGGTTAACTTATTTCTTAAACTTAACTAGTATGCAACTTAAGTATCTCAATCACTCTTAAACATTTCGGATCACGACCAAACTTCTCACACAAGTCCCGATAAATTAAATGAACCTACTCAAGGTCTCGAAACACAACTCATAGTCCAATAGCACTAAAGTCCACTCTAAGACAAACTTAGCAAATTCAAAGATATTCAAAAATGCAAACTTCCGACAATAAGTGTTGAATCGCTCCGAGGCCATTCGATACTCAACCCAAATATACGCTCAAGTCCGAAATCACCTTACAAGCATATAGGAACCTTCAATTTACGATTCCGAGGCCATTTACTCAAAAGTCAAACTTTAGTCAACTCTTCCAACTTGAAGCTTCTGATTGACAATTATTCTTCCAAATCAACTCCAAACTTCTCCAAAATCAAAATCGACTACACGTGCAAGCCAAAATACATATAGTGAAGATACTCAAAGTCTCAAATCGTTGAACGATATGCTAGAGTTCTAAGCAACCAGTCGGACCCACTAGAACCATTATTGAAAGTCGCCCACTTTAATCTAGCCACGAATATATAATCAAACAACTAGTTCTCTGTTAGTACACGGACACTCCAAAAGAAGCAACCGAATGAATCTTTTCCCTTCATATCACATTCACAAAAAGTATAAAATCTGAGTCATTCCACGATCTTCACATGAATCGATAAGGTGAAATGTAGCACATATACATCAAATTCCTTACTCAAATTACCCTTGAAGTCCTCTTCCACAGTCGTAACTAATCGACCAATGCACTGATAACCAGAAGATGCAAAGACACATAACCACGTGACCCAATCATCAATGGTAGGCTCCCCCACTTGGCTTTAAAGCACAATCGCAAAATCTAAGGACCCACAATGACTTCTCTTCCTAGCTACCATGATATCACACTGTTACTCAGCCAAATTTCTCACAACCTCTTGTTGCACTAATCATAACACATCCCGAATTATCGATCGCAACTACACTCGACCTCCTGACAGTCGCACCATCTTCTTCATGCGATCCAACTCCACATTGTAATACATGTATCCCATTGGATAGAAGGCAAAACTCTTGAAAAGAACTTCATCAGAAGTCATGCAACCCCTAACCTTATCACAGGAGATAGCCCACCTGTGTAACCTTATATCAACATCCTCCAACGTCATAGCCATAGTCACATCCACTATGAAATCAGTTAATTCTCCTGGGTCCACACTCATCCGCCATTCGTAAGAGTCCATTCATCCCATTAACATCAACTAAAGGTCCAATAATATGTTTACAGCTCGAAGCTATATTGCAACCCCAAATGATAATGAAGTATTCCCATTCATCTACATCCCAAACAACTCTTTTCGTCACATTTGAACTTCCCAAGTATAGAAGCCACCATCTCAAACGAAATACATAGACTTGGTGATTTGTCCACCATGACCCAAATCACAATAAGCTTTCTCAAAGCATGTGGTCATCCTATCACAAAATCCATACGATATGCTACCTTTCCTACTCCGGTTCAGCCATCTCCAAAGCAAACTACTAGATCTCTGTTGTTCATATTTGACCTGCTAATAATTCAATCACCACAAGACATAACCAATAATGTCATTTTCCATCCTCTGTCACCAATAATGCAGCCCCACATCACGATCCATTTCCCTAGCACCTGAAAAAATAGATTTCCATCAACTCTAAGCCTCCTTAAAGATCATCTTCCTTGATCCATCAACACTGGAAACATCGATCTAACCCTAGCAATACACCATTATCTCAGATAATCGCTTCTTATGTACCACTCCGCAACACCGTGTCCTCAAAGGCAGACAAATAAAAATCTTCATACTGACGAGCCTTAAGGCGTTCAATGAGGACGATGACACAACAACACAAATAAGAATTCGACTAAGTTCGAAAATATCCAATCTCATAACTCCATCAACTAATGCCCGGTCATCCATAGTCCAATTGCCTCTCCTCCCATGGAATTAAATGCCGAATCTCCTAATCATGAATCGAATAATCCTCCTCCCGAATCATTCACTGTCGTGATATATAAGTAAGCACCCTACCATTTACACCAGCACTGCACGATAGCAATGTATGAACATTACAATACACTGTGCATATCGTCGAAACCATGGGCAATACTAACACTAGTCTGAAACGGTAGAATACCCCTCCACAAGGTGATGATAATAGTCTGCCCGTATATTCAGGAAAAAATATCCTGCACCATATCTATAGCATCTCCACCATATCTTGCACCAAATCTGTAGCATCTCCGCCACTCATCGGTGCCCAACTGATATCGAATGCTTGCCATTGCAGATGAATGAGTAGGAATGAACTGAAGGCATAAGCTTCAATGAAATCAAATCGCACGACAAGGAATCAAGAAAGAGAAGTTATCCTAACATTCCTACAGCCTCTCTAAAATAAGTACAGACGTCTCCGTGCTGATCTACAAGACTCTGCTAGACTTGCTCATGACTCGTGAGACCTAAGTTAACCAAGAGCTCTGATACCAAAATATCACGACCCAAATCCTATAATAGGTTATGATGACGACCAACAATGCTCTTAGGCAACCTAACGGGCGTACCTCCAACTTAATTATCCTTTTTAGCTTTTAATATCATAAATTCCATTAAATACTTAGAATTAAATTCCGAACCCATGGAAACATACATATTTCTTTACCAAAATATCGGGTATGAATAATACATAAAACAAAGTAACAATAATAATAAGTACAATTGTGAAAATCCACTAGAAACCTCCAAAACCCGATGTCACAAGTGCATGTGCATATACTAGAATATACAATACTACTGCATCGAAAATAAACAATTAGACAGAATACAATAAATAAATAGGGCAGGGACTCGATCTGCTTCGGATCGTAACATGGAACATAGCTCACCACAAAGTCTTCTTAGCGGTAGCGCCTACATGCCTGTGTGACCACCATAAGCACATGTATCAATACCTGCACATTTAGTACAGAAGTGTAGTTTCAGTACGTAAATCAACGCGTATCTAGTATGCATCTAGCCTAACACCGAAGAATTAGTAACGTAGGATCGAAATTGACACCTACTAATGGTCTAATAATCAAAGTACAATAAAAGTAGACATGCATGAGGCTGCACGCCGCAACAATATATATATATATATATATATATATATATATATATATATATATGCATAACAATGTCCTCAACAGAAGAGCAGACACACAGTCCTCAAATACCAGATACTACCTCGAACAGAATACATAATGATCAATAACAAATAAGATGTCAAATTTCAAGTCAGGGAGACTCATAGGTAAGCTGACTCCATATCGAATATTACGCACAATTCTATCGAGTTCGTTCGGCTCGACCTATAAAATAGTATACACTGCCGAGGTCGTATCGCCCGATCCGTGGATGCATCTTATAATATTGCTGAGGTCGTACGACCCAATCCATAATAATACTGCTGAGGCGTTCAGTCCGATCCCATAAGAATAGTGAGACTTTGATGGTTCACTGGCCCAACTAACGAATATATGTGTGACTTATAAGATTCAAGAAACTTTCAGACAAATATGCACAACATGGAAGAAATCCATAACAAAAGGTATAATTTCCACGACTAATCAAGTAACGCATCAAGTATTCACAATAGCAAAGTTCGATATTCTATGCAGTTTAGTCATAGGCAAAATATAACTTAAAGCATCTAAACATGCAAGAATAACTCAAATAATACAATTACAATATTGTGTGAATCTAAGTTTATCCGAACATAATCAATAATCTAGAATATGCACGGACACTCGTCACATCGTACGTGCGTAGCTCCCATAACGCGTAGCACATAATAAATATAAGCACCTACTGGGCAAATTTTCTCTTACAAGGTTAGACAAGAGACTTACTTCGCTCCGAAATTCGACAACCGGCTCCAACGCCTATCTAACACCTCAAACCAATGTCAAACAATATGAAACTAGTCAAAGAACGTGCAAACCAATCAAAATATACTCAAAAACTCGTAATTTAACAATTAGAAATAGATTTCCAGCTTCACACGAAAAGCCAACCCCGGGCCTGCGCCTCTGGATTTCGAAATTATCAAAAAAAATATTATCCATAACTTGTATAGTTTATATCCAGAAAATTATCCTATTTTGCCCTTGAATTGACCAACAAATCAAGAATTTACCATTTATCAACTCTAGGGCTCAGAACCCCAATTTCTATAATCCAAATACGTATAGAAATGATAACCAATGGAAATAATCATGAAAAATATCAAAATAAATGTTATATATTTACCTCCTTATTGAGACGAGTACAACGCCGCAAAAATTACCTCAAACGGGACTCTAGAACTCAAGATATGCTCAAAATACTAAAATGCTCAGTTTGCCAATTTAAAATATTGCCCAATTAAAATATTGGTCAACTCATTTTCTTAAACTTAGCTAGTATGCAACTTAAGTATCCCAATTACTCTTAAATATTCCGGATCATGACCAAACTTCACATACATGTAATGAACCTATCCAAGGGCCCGCAATGCCACCCAGAGTCCGATAACACTGAAGTCCATTCCAAGTCAAACTTAATAAATTCAAAAGCCTTCAAAAATGCAAACTTCCGAAAATAAGCACCGAATCGCTCCCAGACTATCTGATACTCAACCCGAACATACGCCGAAATTACCTTACGAACCTATAGGAATCTTTATATCACGATTCTGAGCCTGTTTACTCAAAAGTGAAACCTTGGTCAACTCTTCCAACTTAAAGCTTCCGAATGACAATTATTCTTCCAAATCAACTTCAAACTTCTCGAAAATCAAAACTGACTACACGTGCAAGTTGATATTCATACAGTGAAGATACTCAAGGTCTCAAACTGCCGAACAACATACTAGAGGCTCTAAATGACCGGTCGGATCGTTACATAATGCAAACTTTTACTTTCCTCCCAGTTAACCTAGTTAGCAATCGTTCAGTAGTAATGAATTAGATGTAGAGTTAGACATTCTTTTTTGGATTAACAGTAAATTGGATATGCTACCTCCTTTTACCGTTGCTTTGAATTAGAAGATGAATATTGGACATGTTTTTTTCATAACTAAACACGAAATGATTTTCAAATAAATAAACATTATTTCTCTATTCTCTTCTTGAAAGAATTAGGATCATACTGAAGCTCTAAAAAGTAATAGAGATAAAAAAACTTAGGCGGATTCAGAATTTGATGAGGATGAGTGCACCTATTTTTAACATAAAGTTGATGCTAGCAGTAATATATCTGCAAGGGTATATGTGAGTTAATCGGTTCGAAAGATTTTGAATTAAAGCAGCTCGATATATTCATATTTTGTTCATAGATGGTTATTACTACCTAGAGTTTGACTGCGTTCTTTGATTCGATTTATTTCACCTTGCTGTTATTCCTACTTGTTGCAATTACCTTTTATTTTTCAGTCGTCCTCTAGCCGAGGGTCTATCGGAAACAGCCTCTCTGTCCTTCCAGGGGTAGAGATAAGGCTGCGTACATCTTACCCTCCCAAGACTTCACTTGTGAGAAACTAGAGTCTGTTGTTGTTGTTGTTCTTTTGTATATGGTTCAATTTTTTTTTCCTGTTAGGGCAAAGAATGTTCGAGATTAACCCATCAAAAGTATTAAGAAAGGAGAATCTTCAATTTCCCTTATTGAGAACTTCAAACCTATGGAACTTCATTGCTTTAGTTCCTATTCCAACGTAGGGGCTTCTTCATTTGCTAAATATGTTATTTTGGGAAAAAACTTTAAATAATATGGCTAGTACACCTTTCAAGCCTTTCGTATACATGGGTATACAAACCTATATTCTATAACCGGTTTTGATAGATATTTACCCAAAATACATGAAGTTCAAGGAGAGGGTGGGAGGAGGATGGGTGCATGTGCACCACAAGCTCCAACATATAGATCCACACTGATAAAACAGGCAATAGCATCATGTTCATCAATCTCTTTTAAAAGGTGATATTCACATCAACTTGTATACACCTCGGCTATTTCACTGCTATGCGGCTATTTCTCACCAGTGCAGGTGTTAGATCACTTTGTCCATCAATGCTTTAGAAGGTTCGTCAATTTCTTTTACTTTGTCAAGCTATTTAAACTATACTTTTAAGATTATTCTGTGGCTAACTTTTAAATATAGGACAAAAGTGGCTGTACCATGTAATTCATCATATTCAAATAAGGTCAAACTGACCCTAAGATTAAAGAATAAGTATTAGTATCTCAAGAAAACATCAACTCTCTCTTAAAAAGAAATCCAATAACATAATTTTTTCCGTAGAATTGTTTTGAAAAACTAAAATTGAAAATTTTAACCAAAGCCAAACCAACACATTGCCTTTTAAGTAAATTTTGTGTTTCAGCAGAGATATAGAAAGTCTGATTGATAACTCATGAGGTCCTCCCATTAAAAGAAAAGAACGAATACAACTGAAGCAAGAACATTTATCTGGTAGCCGACAAAGTGTATAAAATTACACAAATTTTACACATTTTTTCAGCTATTATTTTTACAGCGGCTATATAGTGTCATTTTTCCTTTAAGATTTTGCAAGAGAAGAAAAATCTATTATATATATATATATATATATATATATATATATATATATATATATATATTTAATTTCTTAATACAACCATTCAAATGATCAATGGGTTAAGTGACTTACTGAACCAATGGAATTCAAATTCTGAATCTTCTTAATGTCTTGAATTATTTCACTTAATTAATTATTTACTTAATACTATAGTATATAATTTTTTGTAAAAATAATTTAATAATTTATTCTCACTTTATGCCTCTGTCTCTCTCCCACCCACATCAATTTTTCGATATTCTTGCAAAAGTTTGAATAATATTTCATATCGTATGCATCGCCATTTGAGACATTATAACAACAAAAAACCAACTCTTTCAATTTCGTACAAATGATCTACCTTTGACATAAGCCTCTTTGACCGTGGCTTTATGATTGTCAATCGTATTGGTGAGAGACAACCTTATACCTACTTCACCATAAAAGAAACATGCATTGCTCACCCCAAAAGTCGACGCTATCTTCAAACTGATTAAGACAAGCATCTCTGTGCCTTTTTCTTTAACTAGGCATCTAATATTTTACTTTTACTTTTTTTTTTTGGTCATTTTGAAATTACTCCATAAGAATGTCTAGAGGTCTTTACTTGATAAGATGAGAATTTCAAACACGATTTCTTATGGTGCATCCTCCACTACATTGGCACCACACAACAAAGGGGACCAGCAAAGTTACAGGCCCAAAATCTTCATTTTTTTTAATTTTTTTTTTATTTACTGAAAAGGGTGCCCGAGACACTTCATCTTCTCGTTTCGTTGTTACTCATTCTCATTAGGTCGAAGTATTTGGCCTTTACATAAGAATTAGACCATAACTAAAGGTTTGGCCTTTACCCTACATTTCTGCAATAGGTTGTTTCCACGGCTTGAACCCGTGACCTCCTGATCACATGGCAGCAACTTTACCAGTTATGTCGTGGCTCCCTTCAATTAGACCATAACTGTGCAGAATTAATCTGTAGTTATTTCTTGCCCGTTTAATTAATACTCGTGATAATTTTGTTGATGGCCCTTGAATTATAGTAAGAGCAGCATAAATAGTTGTACCAGGTGCCGATCTCTAGAACCTTTTGAAATGATGAATTTGTGTGACGTTAGAGATGAGAATATTTATATTGTCTACCAAAGTTGTCCAAAAGAGTATGGATGCACAATTTAATTATGTGGCATTGACAATTGAATATGAACTAAAGATTGCAAGAAGTCAGGTCTACAACCACACATATTTATTAAATTTTGTAATAAATGATGCTAAAAATTAAATTTCTTGACATTTTTAAAATAAACATCGTAAATATGAAACAGTTAATGAAAACTATCTTAGATTTTTTGTGACTTTTGATTTAAGTATCACAGTATCAGTCAAAATTAACGACCTTTATAACTAAGTTGTAATGACTCGATCAGTCGTTTTGAGCTCTAACATATTTTTCCTTGATTTGAAGCTTTTTTGTAGGTTCATTTGTTGTTTTATAACTTGCAGGTATTAACGACCTGGTCGGTCGTATTAGGTATTATAGTCTCGTTTCTCCTATTTGATGCTTTACATATATATACTTGTCGTTATGTGACTTGCGGGGCAGTTGGTTTGGTATTGGAAAGTTTTGGATTGAATTGGAACACTTAGTCCCAAGGTTAGAAACTTAAGTTGTGAAGGTTGATCAGAGTTTGATTTTTGTGTAGACGACCACATAATGGTATTTTGATGGTTCTAATAGGTTCTTATGGTGATTTTAGACTTAGGAATATGTCCATATTTGAATTTGGAGGTTCCTAAGTTGACTTGGTTCTATTTGGCGAAAGTTAAAAATTCAAGGATTGGAAGGTTCATAGGTTTGATCGGGAGTTGAATTTAATGATATCAAGTTCCAATTGTGGTTTCGGAAGTTGAAATAGGTCAGTTGTGTCATTTGAAACTTGCATGCAAAATATGATGTCATCCGAATTGTTTAGGCATGTTCGACGTAAGTTTTGAATTTAGAAATTTGGATTAGTTCATTAAGTTGAATTGAGGTGCGATTCGTAGTTTTGATGTTGAGGCCTCGGGTAGGTTTGTGTTGTGTTTTTAGAACTTGTTAGTATGATTAGATGGAGTTTCGGGGACCTCAGGTGTGTTTGGGATGGATTTTAGATCATGTTAGATTGAGATGACATTGTCGTAGTTGCTGAGTTCTGGTGTTTTCGCATCGGCACAATTTTGGTCGCAGATGTTGTTTACCCTCAAAATCGAATAACAATTGAATTTATAAGTGGTTTTAAGGGTACATGAATTAATTTAACACAAAGCGATAAATTGAGTTATAAATAAAGTGAATAATAATAAATTAGATCCAAACCGTATGATTTGAACAGTTATAGCCTTGAAAAGTAAGTTTCGCTCGAACTGGATACGATTCAAATGACAGAAGAACAGTAGCTTACGAAAAAAAATAATATTATAATTCTTTGGGAGTCCTACTTTATAAATCAGGGGAGTCCTACTTTAGGTATAATTCTATAAAAGGTAGAAAACCCAATGATTTGCTAATCAGTCGATCTCTCATTGATACGTGCCGAGATTTCCGCCATAATATTTGATCGGTTACGGATATTTCGACCTGCCATTATTTGGTCTGACAATGTTTCCTCGAGCTCATTCGAAATGGGGGTCGGTTCCGGAGTTACAGACTCGATGATCACGAAGACGTATGTTCTAACCTCGTACCTTGGTTCGATGGAACTCGGGGTCAATCTTCAATCTTTTACGTTTTAGTCCTGATCTGTCATACAATAGAAAAGTCTGATTTCTACCGTATATAAATAGTCTCCTCATTTTTCGGAAAGTAAACGACGAGAAACGACATGAGCCATCAATCCTCGTCTCGATACTTCACGTGAGAAATGAGAAAATGGACGAAACATCTCGTCAGTCAAGTCTCAATGGCATTAAGTGCTCGTCAGCTGCTCATCGACAACTACAGGTTTTGAACCGTCGTTTGAAAGCTATAAATACCTCTTCCTTCCTTCATTCAAACTATACATCCAATCTTTTCCTACTATTGCTCTTAAAGGGTCTTTGCATTTTCTAGTACTTAGACCCAAATTTCTTGAGATCTTTGTAAGGATTTCCCCTTTGTTTGAACTATTAAGCACACTCTTTTAACTCCTTCTTCTTTATCTTTATCCAAAAAATAGCGTAGACTTCTAAAACAGTTCCTAAAAAAGAAACTACTTCTTCATCATGGCCGGCCGGCGAGGAACCAACGACGGAGCCTCCTCTTGAGACGTTTATTCCTTGGCGGGTGCTCGGTGACTGCCGATTTTAAAGTTGAAAAGCCTTCACTAGTTCCTGGTCGGGGTGAAAAGGTATCGAGATATATTTGCTCGATCACCGCAGAGACCCTCCCTACAGTCATAAAAGACTTCAGCTGGGCCGGAAAAGACGTAGTTGTGCCCGGCCCAGAATAAGAAATCACTACCCACGTTAAGGGATACTTAAGTGTTTACACTTATCCTTTTACATTGGGTCCATTGGACCCGATGATCATCCAGTTTTGCAAAAGTTACGAGGTGTGCCTTGGTCAGATCCGCCCCATTTTGGAGGATAGTCATTCTCCTCCGATTCTTCGTGAGCAAGATCGACAGGTGCCCTTTCACTATTGATCATCTGATATGCTTGTACAGTCCCCGATTCTTCCGGGGGAGACTAATCAAACTTGTGCACTGGGCCGCCAAAGCCCTATTCTCGAGCATCGACGAGGATCGAGACCGAGTTTGGCTAGGTCGATTTATCCGAGTGAAGACCTCAGATTTGATCCCGGTCGAACATGCCATTCCCCGAGGAGTGGAACACAAAATGTAAGCAAAGCTCAGTTTTCCCTAAAAGTTTATTTCTAGGGATACAACTGTTGCCTGGATTTCGGATGTAATTCCTCGACTCAAGGAGTGGGTCAAGGGCCTTCTGTCCCAAAAACCATATTCTGAGCACGCATGGCGTAAAGCTTTTGAAGGGCTGATGGGAGGCCCGTTCTCACGGTGAGTTTTTTTTCCCGAGTGAAATAATACTTGATTTTTTTCTTGTGTCATTGAGTTCTTATTCGTTCTGTTTTCCTTTGCATGTCTTTCCAAGGATGTTGCCATGAGGCCTCCATCCGGTGATGAGGATGTACCCGTCGAGTCCCCTGCTCCGAGGAAGAGTGATGAGAAGAAAATAAAGAGGGCCATGAGTTCTCCGAGCTTGAAAAAGAAGAGAACAAAAAGAAGTTTGGTGCGTAAATCTAAGGGTGGCACTGTGCCCGAGCGACCTCTTCGGATTCGCGCCACTCGGATGAGTCAGAAGAAGAAGAAAAAGAAAACTTTGTATTGCTGGCCCATGTGCAGTCAGGGATCGAGATACGAGGGACCTCTGAATCTGTGGGAGCTGAAACTGAATTACCTCAACTCGGGGAGGTCGATGAGGGAGCTTTAGACTAAGCTTCTGAACCAGAAGAGGGCGAGGCCACTTCTCCTCGATCTAGGGAGGCCGATAATAAGGTCGTAACCGTTTCTTCCCAGACAACGGATAATGCCTCAAAGGGCGTACTCGGAGTGATAGACCTCTCTGGATCACCTTTATTTACTAAATCTATGTTTACCGAGGCTCATATGATGAAAAGGCGCCCCAACAAAGAGCCACAAGGGGCGGTAGACCCCTTCCAAAACATTTTTGATACCGTAGACTCTACCGCTACGGAGGACGTCACCGGGTTGGGTGATTTACCAGTGCCGAGGAAGAGTCTATAATCAAGGACGAGTGGACCTTCCTCAAGTCCCAAACTAGTCAATCGGTTACAGGCTTCGATTGCAAATCCTAAGAGGAAGCGGTTGAATGTTATGTCCATCCCGGAAGACGCTCGGGTTCTTTCTGCCCCTGTAGGGGTGACTAGTTACCTCTGATGCTTGGTGAAAGAGGAGGACCGGGCCAAGATGAATGAGGTGGAATCGCCCTGCCTGTTCAATGAAGCTCAACCGGTGTTAAATCGGGTAACTTTAGATAGTTCTTAATAATTTCTAGTTTATGCTTAGATTAGTTTGTAGGTGATCATAACTCATTTATATGTGTTTGTTGGCCTCAGTACTTCACCATGAGACGTTCCTCCACTATCGGGAAGACTTGGACCAGTACGAAGCCGAGATTCGAGGGCTCACTGAGAAAGAGATACTTACAAACTTCTTAGTGAGAAAAGTAAAGGGGAGGCTAAGAGCCTCCAGGCTGAGTTAGAGGCGGTTCGGAAAAAGCATGCCGACCTGGTTGAGCAGGTAAGAAGAGTTTTTGAAGTTAGTGACACCGAATAAGATATGGTGACTAATGGTCCGAACCCACAGGTCCAACAGAAGCTTGATCGGATCGAGTAGCTCCGGGTAGAGGTAGATACGATGAAGGCCGATGCCGAAGAGTGGAAAGGCAACATGGACCACTTGGCCTCTGAAAAAGAGTCTGACTGGGCACAACTGGCTTCGACTGAGTTCCAGCTCCAAAATGTAAAGGAAAAGGCTTCGATGTAGGCCAAAAAGATCGAGGAACTTCAGTTGCAGCTGGATTCGGCCGTCTTAGATCGATAAAATCTGGCCAAGGAGCTTGAGACGGCCAGGTTAGAGGCTAAGGTGGTCAAGGATGATGCAGAGGATATATTGTCCATTTACAAGGCCGATGTCGAGGTGTCCCAAGTTCAATCAAAGGTTCTCGTCAAATTCGCAAAGCGACATTCCCAAGGGGAGGCTCTCGAGGAAATTCATGCTCGAGGTTTTGACTTATCGGCCAAAATCGAAAGCGCCAAGGAGCTCGAAGCTGAGGCTAGAAGGTTGGCTTATCCCATAGATAATAATGACTCCGAGAGTCTAAGCGAGTCCGAAGACGGAGGAGATCTCGAGGGTGACGAGGCAGCCACCGGCGAAGACTAGGCCACTTAGGCTATTTTTTGTTTATCTCTTTGGTTGAGGCCGTTTGGCCTTTGTAAAGAATTTGTATCAAGGCTATTTCGGCCTTTGTAATTTTTTTTGGATATATATAGAGCCTTTTTTCCCTTCAGCAATTTCTAAGTTCTTTGCTTTTTTTATATTTGCAAAGATTAACATGCCTTAGCACGAAATATTTAGGTTTATGCCCGGAGGTTCGGACAAGACTTTCCTTTAACATTACTTTGTTTTTAAGGCATTGTGGGATTTCGGTGTGTCTGAATTTTTTCCCCCTAAAGTACTTATACTTTCTTAGATTATAGTTTGCCAAGAGTAACTTTTAGAACCGGTTAGGAAATTTCGAGGCCTTGTTATTTTTGTTACGAGTCTTGGACGTCTCCGACCCGTCTTAATTTGGTCGTAGCCTTTTTAATTGATTGTTTCCCAGTGGGCTTGTCACCCCGAGTTATCTAGGCTTGCCTAGGATAATAGTCCTCGAGTGGAGATGGTCATGGCCTTTAAAATTCGGGCGCTTGTTTAATTAGGCTTGTGGCCCCAAATTTCAACATCCCGGACCGCTCGAGTTTGTTTTCGGATGGTAGTCCCTAAGAGTGATTATTCGAACTCAGAGTAAGGTGGACCTTAGGCTCGATACCTTAGGGGGTTGGATATAGGAAATTCTTTGATAAAAAGCAAGAAAACGTTTTAGAAAGACAAAATATTTATCCGCAAGGAAAATACTTCTTTTTATTCTTGTGCAAAATAGTTATACATGCGTAGATGCAGGGCTCGATCGGTCTATGTGGGCATGGTTTATTTGACCGTTTGACCCTTACAATAAGTCCTATCTATCGAGACCCTTCAATCATGAAGTTTTTTCCTTGCTAAAGTTGATATCCGAGGGTAATGCCCCCAGTTCGAGGTTGGCTATAGGGAGAAGACTCGGATACTGTTGGTGCAATCTTTGACACCGGTTTATGACTGGCCTTCTACTTTAAGTTAGCATGATCCACTGTTTCCTCGTTAAAAACCTTGCCGGAAAATCCATTTGGGACAAAACCGGTTCTAGGGAAAAAGAGTGCAACGCATGCTTTCAGACCTAAAAATTTGTATCGCTTTTTGTTGGTTACCTGCAAGAGTTAGTTCAAAAATAAGTAAAAAGTAAATGAATGGGGTTGTACCTTAGTAATAGTACCGCTTCAAGTGAGTTATGTTCTAGTTATTCGGTAGCCTTTCACCGTTCATTACTCCTAGTTTGTACGATCTTTTTCCGGCGATCTCGAGAATTTGGTACGGTCCTTCCTAGTTCGGGATTAACTTCCCTTCGTTTGGGTTCCAGGTGTTTAGTATGATATTTCTTATCACTAAGTCCACAATATTGAAGTGTCGACGATTGGCCCTTTGATTGTAATACCTCTCAATCTGCTATTTTTGGGCGCCCAATCGGATGAGGGCGACTTTGCGTCTTTCATCTAATAGCTCCAGGCTCGTACTCATGGCCTTGTCATTTGGTTCCGTTGTTGCATATTGAAATCGGATACTTGGTTCAACGACTTTGACCAGTATTAGAGCTTCGGCGCCGTAAACCAGCGAGAATGAGGTGGCCCCAGTACTGGACTCTGAGGTCGTATGGTATGCTCATAGGACTTCGGGTAGGATTTCTTTCCATCTTCCTTTGGCGTCGATTAATCTCTTTTTGAGGTTTTGGAGTATGGTTTTGCTGGTCAATTTTGCTTGTCCGTTCCCACTAGGGTGATGAGGTATTGACAAGATTCTCTTGATCTTATGATCTTCGAAAAATTTCGTCACTTTGCTGCCGATAAATTGTTTCCCATTGTCATATACGATTTCGGACGGCATTCCAAACCGACATATGATGTGGTCCCAAATGAAGTCGATGACTTCCTTCTCCCTGACCTTCTCGTATGCTTGGTTTTCAACCCACTTAGAGAAATAGTCAATCATAAACAATATAAATTGAGCCTTACCGAGTGCCTATAGAAGATGGCCAACGATGTCCATTCCCCGCTTCATGAATGACCATGGGAACAAGACCGAATGTAGCAACTCCCAGGGTTGGTGAATCATTGGAGCATGTCTTTGGCATTCATTGTATTTTCGTACAAACTTCTTCGCATCTTTTTCCATGTCGATCTAGTAATAGCTGCCTCTAATTACCTTTCGAACCAATGATTTAGCGCCCGAATGATTTCCGCAGGTTCCTTCGTGGACTTCCCTCAGAACTTATTCGGTATCTCCCGAACCCATACATATTACTAGTGGGCCATTGAACATTCTTCCGAACAAGGTTCCGTCTTTGGACAAGCTGAGTCGGGCTATCTTTGTGTGCAGGATCCTCGATTTTTTTTGGATTTGAGGGTAGTTTCCCGGTCTCAAATATTCTACATATTTTTTTCTCCAATCCCAAGTCAAGTTTGTAGAGTTTATTTCGGTGTGACCTTCTTCTACTACCGACCTTATAAGCTGTACGACTGCCCCCGAGTTGAGCTCGTTGTCCTCGACCAACGACCCTAAGTTCGCAAGGGCATCAGCCTCCCAATTTTTATCCCGAGGCACGTGCTACAAAGTCCACTCATTGAACCAATGTAATGTTACCTACAACTTATCTAGATACCTTTGCATTTGTTCTTCTCTGACATCGAATGTCCCACTAACTTGGTTCACCACAAGGAGGGAGTCGCACTTAGCTTCGATCACCTCCACCCCCAAGCTTTGGGATAGTTCGAGACCTACAATCATAGCCTCATATTCGGCCTCGTTGTTAGTCAATTTCACAGTTCTAATAGATTGTCTAACAACATTGCCTGTGGGTGGCTTCAATACGATACCAAGTCCGTACCCTTTTGCGTTCAAGGCGCCGTCCGTAAAGAGGGTTCAGATTCCCAAAGGCGTCCCTGAGTTTACCGAAAACTCTCTTTCGACCTCTGGTATTAGGGCCGGCATAAAGTCAGCCACGAAGTCTGCCAAAATTTGAGATTTAATGGTTGTCCGGGGTTGATACTGAATATCGTACCCGCTGATTTCTACGGCCCATTTAGCCAACCGTCCTGAGAGTTTGGGTTTGTGCATTATATTTTGCAATGGGTAGGTAGTCACAACACATATAGGATGGTACTTAAAATATGGTTTTAGTTTCCTAGAGGCGCTTAGCAAAGCGAGTGCAAATTTTTCTAGGTGAGGATACCTAGTTTCGGCTTCACCTAGGGTCCTGCTAGTATAGTAAATTGGAAATTGCGTACCTTGCTCTTCCCAAACTAGGACTCCACTTACCGCTATCTCCGATACTGCAAAGTACTGGAATAGTTGTTCGTCTTCCTTTGGTGTGTGAAGCAGTGGTGGGTTCGATAGATACCGCTTAAGTTCTTCCAAGGCCCATTGGCATTCCGGGGTCTATGAGAATTTGTTTTTCTTTTTCAACAACAAGAAAAATTGGTGGCTCTTGTCGGAGGACCTTGAGATGAATCACCCCAGGGCGGCAATGCGCCTGGTTAGACTTTGCACGTCCTTCACATTGTCCACTAGCGTGATATCCTCGATAGCTTTGATCTTGTCGGGGTTGCTCTCGGTTCCTAGGTTGGATACCGTGAACCCGAGGAATTTACCTGATTCGACTCTGAACGCACATTTCTCCGAATTCAGCTTCATGTTGTACTTTTTCATTATACTGAAGGTTTCCTGCAAATGCTTTAAATGGTCCTCTGCTCGCAGGGACTTAACCAACATATCGTTAATGTAAACTTCCATGGTTTTCCTTATTTTTTCTTTAAACATCCGGTTTACTAGACGTTGGTAAGTGGAACCGGCATTTTTAAACTCAAATGGCATTACGTTATAGTAGTATGTGCCATACTTAGTAATGAAGGAGGTTTTTTCCTAATCATTCGGGTTTATACGTATTTGGTTGTACCCGGAGTAGGCATCGAGAAAACTGAGGATCTCGTGGCCGTTCGTGGTATCGATCATGTGATCGATGTTAGGCAAAGGGAAAGAGTCTTTGGGACGTGCCTTATTTAAATCTTTATAATCTACACACATTCTTAGCGTGTTCCCTTTTTTAGGGACTACCACTACATTTGCTAACCATTTCGGGTATTTAACTTCCCTAATGGACCCTATTTTAAGAAGTTTAGTTACCCCGTCCTTGATGAAAGCATGTTTAATCTCAGACTGGGGTCTCATATTCTGTTTGACCGAGTGGAATTTCGGGTCCAGGCTTAGCTTGCAAGTGGTAATATCCGGAGGGATTCTTGCCATATCAAGATGGGACCAAGCGAAACAATCTACGTTAGCTATAAGAAATTGAATGAGTTTTTTTCTGAGCTCGGAGGTTAACCCCATGCCCAGGTATACCTTTCGATCGGGTAGATGTTCGATCAATGTGACATGTTTCAGCTCTTCAACCGTCGATTTTGTAACATCGGAATCATCGGGGATTATAAAAGATATGGGAATCCCATAATCATCGTCTTCATCGGTCCCCTATTTATCCGATTGGGTAGTGGCTGGTGTCGATAATTGTTATTTAGCTTTCTACTTTGTATCCAGAGTCGGCTTCTTTGATGTCGCCAGTGTTGATACCGGAATCACTTCTTCAACTGCAAACATTTCCTTTGTAACTGGTTGCTCCCCGCAAATCATTTTAATCCCTCCTGGTTTTGGGAATTTTAATATTTGGTGAAGAGTCGAGGGCATTGCCCTCATGTTGTGGATCCATGGCCTCTCGAACAGGGCGTTGTACCTCATGTCCCCTGCGAACGCATAAAACTTGGTTTCTTGGATGGTCCCGATAGCGTTTACTGTTAACGCTATTTCTCCCTTAGTAGTTTCACATGCTATGTTGAATCCGTTTAAGACTGGGGTTGTAGGCACGATCTGGTCTTGGAGACTGAGTTGTTCTACAACCCTCGATTGAATAATGTTGGCCGAGCTACCTGGATTAATTAACACATGTTTAAATCATGATTTATTCATCAATACATATATTACTAGTGCATTGTTGTAGGGCTGCATGATTCCTTCTGCATCCTCGTCGCTGAAAGTTAAAGTTCCTTCTGGTATGTAATTTCGAGTCCATTTTTCCCTTGTGATGGATACTTTGGTGCGCTTTAACATTGGACCTTGAGGAAGATCGATCCCTCCGATGATCATGTGAATGATGTGTTGAGGTTCTTCTTGCTCGGTTTGTTTATTAGAGTTCCTATTTCTGAAATGACTCTTGGCTCGGTCACTCAAGAATTCTCGAAGATGCCCGTTGTTGAATAACCGGGCTATCTCCTCCCTCAATTGTCGGCAATCCTCTATTCTTTGGCCGTGAGTGCCATGATATTTCTGGTTTGGATCCCTTTGGGCTGGATCAGACTGTAGAGGTCGAGGTTATTTGGTATCTTTGATGCGTGCGATAGCCGACACGGTGGCAACAACATCAACGTTAAAGTTGTATTTAGATAACCTCGGTGCTTCTTTAGGTCTGATAGGCCTGTCGAAACCGTTCTTGCTCATGATCACCGACTGCTCTAGACTCGGTAATTTCTCCTTTCATTTCGCATGGAACTCTCTGGACCCACTACTTATTCGATCCTTATTGTAAGGCTGATACCGATCCCTATTTGGCCTTAGTTCTCGATCGATATCTCTCTTGACTTTGTCGATGGGTCTAACAGGATAAACGGACACAGAAGGAGCCCCCAGTTGATCATATTCGACTGATATCGGTTATGCACATCAGCCCAGGTGATGGCCGAATATTCTATCAGATTCTACTTAAATTGCTGTAAAGCCACCGAACTTCAAACATTGAGCCCTTGGGTAGAAGCTTGAACAACCCAATCATCAGTGACAGGTGGCAGGTCCATCCTTTCCATTTGGAATCGAGACACGAACTCTCTGAGCATTTCATTAAAAGGTCCGACTTCTTGGTCTCGACCTTGATAGCCCCGGCGTGTTCCTTCACGAAAGAGTCTGCAAGCATAGCAAATGAGCCAATAAAATTAGGTGGTAAATTGTGATACCATATCATAGCTCCCTTCAACAGGGTCTCTCCGAATTTCTTCAGCAAGACAGATTTGATCTCATCATCCTCTAAATCATTCCTTTTTATGGCACATGTGTAAGAGATAACATGCTCGTTTGGATCGGTCGTTCTATTGTATTTAGGAATTTCGAGCATGCGGAACTTCTTATAGATCAACTTAGGAGCCACACCCGGGGGAAAAAGTTTCTATATGAACTTTTTAGAGTCTAGGCCTTTCAATATCGGTGGCGCTCCTAGGATTTGATCGACCCTGAAATTGTAGGTTTCCACCTTCTTGCCGTTTGCCTCGATCTTCTTCTCTCCCGACTCAATACATTTTGTCAGTTCCTCGAGCATCATCATGATTACCAGATTGGTCCCTGATTCCTTCTTATTCGATCTCCTTGAGGCCGATTCAACTCTGTGAACAACTTCCTGGGATGGCCCGGGCTCAATCCTACTTGGTGGGCAACTCTGGTTCTAGAGTTAGGCTATCGCAGCCTGTTGAGCCAGTAACATTTCGAAGATCACCCGTAAGTTGATTCCACCATCTTCGTTGCCATATATACTTTGAGCGGCCGATCGAACATCCCTACGGACGCTGTCCTCAGTATCGGTGGGCAAATTTACGTTGATGGCTACATGTGAGCTGACATCGATTGGATCTGCAGCTAGGACTCCATCGAGATCAATCGGGGCATGTCGTTCCTAGGTGCTACGTTATCGTTTTTGCTGTGGCGGTCGAAATCATTGTTAATGTGTAGGGGTGCTAATTGACAGTTTGACATATTGATCCTGGAATCAAAGATCCTCCAAAGAACAAGTGTAAAATAGTGTGTATTATGGAAATTTGTATCAAATAACCACTATTATCCTTAGCCCCACGGTGGGCGCCAAACTATTTACTCAAAAAATCGAATAACAGTTGAATTTATATGTGTTTTTAAGGATACATGGATTAATTTGACACAAAATGATAAATTGAGTTATAAATAAAGCGAATAATAATAAATTAGATTCAAACCGTACGACTTGAATAATTATAGCCTTGAAAAGTAAGTTTCGCTCGAACTGAATACGAATTAAATGACAGAAGAACAGTAGCTGCGGAAAGAAAATGCTATTATAATTCCTTAAGATACGTGTTACAATGTATTTTACAAACTATCAGACTCCCGTTATATAGTAGGGGAGTCCTGCTTTAGGTATAATTTCATGATTTGCTAATCAGCCGATCACTCATTGATACGTGCCAAGATTTTCGCCGTGATATCCAACTGCTTAAGGATATTTCGGCCTTCCGTTACTTGATCTGACAATGTTTCTTCGAACTCATTTGGAATCGGGGCCGGTTCTAGAGTCACGGACTCGATGATCTCGAAGACGTATGTTCTAACCTCATACCTTGGTTTGATGGAATCAGGGTCGATCTTCTATCTTTTATATTTCAGTCCCGGCCTGTCATGCAATAGAAGAGCCCGATTTCAACCGTATATAGATGCGAGGCCGCAAAAATGCCATGTGTTGAGCAGAAGCGGTAATAGACTAGAGGCAGGGGAAGTCCACAGATGCAGAGATTTTTCGCAGAAGCGGATGCGCTTTAGCGATGTGGAGTCCAAAAAAGCGGATGGTCGGTAAGTAAGTGACTTCCGTACCTGTGACAGGTTATCTGCAGACGCGATACCGCAAAAGTGGAATTTGGTTCCTCAAATGCGGAATCGTTGGGCAGATTATATCTTTCCAGGGGTTTGGTCATTTTTCATTATTTACAGATGTAGAGCTCGGGTAGAGGCAGCTTTTGGAGGAATTTTCACTACAATTTGTTAGATATTGATTTCCATGGATTATTGAGCCTAGTTTATGTGATTTTAAATAAGAAATTACACGTTTTTGCTATGGATTTTGGAGAGTGAAATTTGGTGATTTATGGTTGATATGAGATTGAATTTCAATGAAATAGACATATTTGAACTCGTATTGGAGTGGGTGTTCAGGATTATTGAGTTTTGTATGGTTCTGGGGTGCGAGCCTAGAGTTGACTTTTGAGTTGACTTTGCATATTTGAATTAAGATCATAGCTTTATTGTTTGAGATTGTCTCCTTTGGTACTTATTGATATTATTAAGTTATTTTGGCTAGATTAGTGCCCACAACATTTCCCAAACAACAACATCCATGTCACCACAATACATAGCCCACGACTCAATCACAATATGTACAAGAATCTTAATAATAACAGAATGAAACGAGAAATAGCTCAATAAAGAAGGATACTCCATAAAACAACAACTTCAACTAAAACAGGTTAATAGGTCCCAATAACTTCAGCTTCAATTACTTGCTTATGAATAAACTTAACAATGAAAGGCATGAGGTGTATTAACAACCTCAAATAAATACACATAAGAGCAACTTGACTGTCACGACCCCGGTTTGCCCTCCGTGAATCATCCTGATGGCACCTAGTCTCTCCGACTAGGTAAGCCTAAATTGCGGAAGAGAAACCAAAATTTGCGGAAATAAAACGACTTTAAACAGTAATAAAGTAATATCAGTATTTAAATGTGTCACTCGGCATACACCATATTCAACTCTCAAAACCAAAACGTAAATCCAAGACCCGGAAACCCACGAATCACAAGCTAAGATCAATACTACATAGCTATAACTCCGGAATGTCTAATAAGAACAGAAAAATACAGAAGAGCTAAATACTAAAGCAGGAATAGAAAGGGACTTCTCGATCTGCGAACGCGGTAGATGTACGTCGAAGTCTCTAGAGCAGTCGCCTCCTCAAGGATGATAGGCCTGAGTAGCGGTACCTGGATCTGCACATGAAAAACATATGCAGAAGAGGCATGAGTACACCACAGCGGTACTCAGTAAGTGCCAAGCCTAACCTCGGTTGGGTAGTGATGAGGAAGGTCAGGGCCCTACTGAGATTAAATAAATATAAAAATGAAAAGATAAGATAAGTAGTACAATTGAGAATCTACAGTAAGAATCTACACAAGATAATAAGAGTACAATAACGGAAACAAAGATGAAGGCAAACCACAAGGAAGTAACACTCATAACAAGGATGATAACCGGGGATCTCTTGGTATCCCGAGGATCTCTTGGTATCCTCAATATATGCTAGGGATCTCTTGCTATCCTCAATATATGCTAGGGATCTCTTGGTATCTCAAGCTCAGTTCAGATCATAAATACGTACAGGGGATCTCTCGGGATGCCGGCCGGTAGTCCCAAAGTAAAAACACACAGCAACAACACAAGAATATCCAATTAAGCTAAATTTCGTACCAAGTAAACAGTTAATTCTAGCCTAACATGCTTCACGTAATGTAATTAAGGCAGTTTAAGCAAATAGGCAATTAAGTCAACTAACATGCTTTTTCTAAACTGGCAACAGGCTAAATTCATAAGTAGAATAAAACGGGAAAAAAAACTCAATTGAAATACTTAAGGAAAAATCGGATTTTCAACAATTAGCTCAAGTACGCGCTCTTCACCTCACGTACAAGGCATTTCAATTATCAATTATATTATATCCTAAGGGGAAGATCCCCCACATAAGGTTAGATAAGCCACTTACCTCGAACCGGCTCAAAAATCAATCCGAAACCACGCTCTTGCCACGAGTACTCGACTCCAAATGGCCTAAATCTATTCAATTCAATTTCATAATGTAAATAACACTTCAAGTAACTGATTCTACAATTAAAGTCTAAGTTAGTATGCGAAATTATGTGAAATGACCAAAATACCCCTCGAGCCCACATCTCGGAATCGGGTAAAATTCACATTTTCAAAATTCTCACATCCTCACGAGTCTAACCATATCAAAATTATTTCAATCCAATGTCAAATCCCCCATCGAAACTCAAATTCTTGACCTAAGAACCTTTCCCCAATTTTCATACAAATTCCCGAAATTAAAGGATGAATTCATGTTTAGATTAATGGATTACAAGTAAAAAGGAGTTAGGAATCATTACCCAATCGATAGCTCTGAAAATCCCTCAAAATCTCGCTCAAATCTGAGCTCCCAAGCTTAAGTTTTCTCAAAAATGGCTAAACCCTCGTTTTGAAATTTTTATATTCTGCCCAGCTGTTTACGCATCTACGGTCCACTGACTGCATCTGCGGTCCCGCTTTTGCGGACAAAAGGTTGCACCTACGACTTTCACTTAGAGGCTGACTCCGCACCTGCGATTCCATTTTCGCAGATGCGGCTTCTGCGATATTACTTCCGCATCTGCGGAACCTGTAGCTCCTTCCCAGCTCCGCTTCTGTGATGGCTCCACCGCATCTGCGGCTCCTGCTGGACTTCCCCAATTCCGCTTCTGCGGTTGAAATAACGCTTCTGCGGCTCCGCACCTGCGGGACCTAAACCGCAGGTGCGGTTATGATAGATACCAGCAATGCAAAAATCTTCCTAAGTCCAAATTCAACTTCCGTTAAGCACCCGAAACTCACCCGAGGCCCTCGGGACCACAACCAAATATGCCAACCAATCCCAAAACATCATTCAAACTTGTTCCAACCTTTAGAATGCTCAAAACAACACCAAAACACCAATTTAACCTCGGATTCAAGCCTAAGAATTCCAAAACTCTAGAAATACGCTTTTCGATCAAAAAGTATATTAAACCTCGTTCGAATGACCTGAAATTTTGCACACACGTCACATTCAACACTACAGACCTATTTCAACTTCCGAAATTCTATTCCGACCCTCGGATCAAAATCTCACTATCGGACCGGAAACTCCAAAAATTCAACTTTCGGTATTTCAAGCCTAAATTAGCTACGGACCTCCAAAACACAATCCGATCACGCTCCTAAACCCGAAATTGCCCAATGAAGCTAACGGAACCATCAGATTTCTATTTCGAGGCTGTCTTCACATTGCTCCGACTACGGTCAACTTTCCAACACTTAAGCTCTCATTTAGGGACTAAGTGTCCCAAAACTCTCCGAAACTCAAAACCGAACATCCCGACAAATCAAAATAGCAGAAATAAACTTGGGAAAAGCAGTTAATAGGGGATCGGGGCATTAATTCTTAAGATGAACGGCCGGGTCATCACATTGACATTGAAAGATACAACATTTTCTAACAACTTCAATTAAAGCATGTAAGAATAAACTTGACAATAGAATATAGAACATAAAATGACAAATTAAATTAAAACATATAAAAAGAAACTCGACAATGGAATATAGAATATGTAATGAAAAATTTAATTAAATGCATATAAGAAGCCTAAGAGTCTAATCTGGTCAATTTTCACATATAAGGCCGTGTACACACTCTCCATCTCATGTACACGTCTTTCACAATCCAAATAGTGCAATTAAACCAAATCCTACGGGGTAATTTTTTCACACAAAGTTAGATAAGATACTTATATCAAAGAAGCTAAATCAATATACTAAAAAGCCCTTCATGTGTGAAACAACCGCTTAACGACTCAAATATAGCCAAAATATCTTAATATCATAAATAAAAGCCATAGAAAATAATTTCGGATAATAAAGCTTCGATCTTTAATGAAAACTAAAAGTCAAACAAAAAAGTCAACCCTGGGCCTGCATCTCAAAATCCAACAAAACTCACAAAATCCGAACACCCATTCCGATACGATTCTAACAATACCAAAATTGTCCAATTCCGACCTCAAATCGTCCTTCAAATCATATTCTTATTTTTTAGAAAAGTTTTTACTAAAATTCTCAATTTTTTCTATTCAAATCATGAATTAAATAATAAAAACAAAGATGGATTCATGAAATATAATCAAACTCGAGTCAAAAATGCTTACTCCAATTCAAATCGTGAAATCCCGCCAAAATTGCCCAAAATCGAGTTCTCTAAATCAAAATGTGATTAAATAACTAAACCCTCAATATATGTGAAATCTGCCCAGAGATTTCCGTATTTGTAGACAACAGCGCATCTGCAAGAAAAAATGCCGCATTTGCAGCTCAACTTACCAGACCAAGAACCGCACCTGCGACACCGCAGAAGCGCCAATATAACCGCAAAAGCAGCCTCTCAACTCAAGATTCCTTCCCGCATTTGCGATCCATATACCACAGACGTGACCATCGCACCTACGATCCTTCACCCACAGAAGCGAAATACCTGCCCAAGCCACAACATCCCAGAAGCAACTCGATCTCGCAGAAGCGAATCCGCATATGCGTTCCAACATGCGCAGATGCGAAACACAAGAATTAGACCTGCCTAATAACATGGAAATGATTTGAGACTCATCTGAAACACACCCCAGGCCCCCGGGACCCATCCAATCACAGTAATCAATCCTAAAATATAACGTGAACCTCCTCGAGGCCTCAAATTACACCAAACAACATCAAAACAAATTACACCTCAATTCAAGCCTAATGAATTAATGAATTTTCAACTTCTACAACTCATGTCGAACCATATCAAATCAACTCTAAACAACCTCAAAATTTGCATGCAAGTCCCAAATGATACAACAGACCTATTCCAACTCCCCAAACCAAAATCCAAACCCGATATCAATAAAGTCAACTGTCGGTCAAACCTCTCAATCTTCTAAACCTTAAACTTTCCAACTTTTGCTAAAAAGCATCAAATCAACCTACAAACCTCCAAATCCAAATCCGGATATGCGCCAAAGTCCAAAATCACCATAGGAAGCTATTGGAATCATTAAAATATCATTCCAAAGTCATCTACACAAAAGTCAAATTCCGGTCAACTCTTACCACCTAAGCTTATAAAATAAGAATCATTCCTCCAAATCAATCTTGAATCATCCGAAAACCAAAACCGACCATACACACAAGTCATAATGCAGAAGTTGCTCATCTTAACCACCGAACGGAATGCTAAAGCTCAAAATGACCGATCGAGTCGTTACAATAACAGATTTCCTATTCTGTTTCCCAAATAAACCTCATCCCCAAATTTTATTTATACCCTTCTCAACCCCCCCCCCCCCCCCGTTTTTTCATATTTTACGCTTTTCACACCCACATCCATCTCATCAAGACAACTCTTAAATTTGAAAACTTATCAACTTTTATAAATTGGCAATATATATGTTGCCAATTAATTTGGCACAGTTGTTTATTACTACATTTTTTTTTATTTTGATCCGGTATACGAAATTTAAAAAGAAAGAAAGATTTCTTAAAACTTGAAGCATAACATAAGATTTTTGAAAATATCGTTTTTACGAGAAGTTAAAGTTAAATTATTTCTAAATATAGAAATATATTTTTTTTAATGAACTAATGAGAAAATAGTGTGAAACAAAGTGAAATGGAAGGGTATGTGTTTGGTGAATTTCCAATTACAGTAGGTGTGTTATTTACTTCTTTTATATAGTTCGAATTTCATTATAGAGACCTTAAAATTTTGATATTTGAAACAAATATCTATAAAATTTAGAATGGCGCAAAAACTTTATTGTTGTGTGGTTGGTAATCCAAGCAAGCAAAATTGCAGCAATGGAGGCATGGACTAACCCACAAATCGATTGAAGATAGGTTGGACTAGCATTTTGGGAGCCTTCTCAAACAATCAAACAGATAAAAGAAAAGTCTACAAGAGAAATAAGAAAAAATTTAAAACCAAAAATTGAAACTCTGATTAAGTGCAGTTCATTAAGGACATGGGAAATGTCCATGTTTGCTTCTGTGCCACACTCCAAATCCCACCATAGGGGTCGTAATGATACCTAGTCTCTAAAATTAGGTAAGTCGATCACTTAACAACATTTTAATCAACAAGACATGATATAATAAAAGAGAATTTAATATAAAAACAGGAATAAAATCAATACAAGCCAGAGTGGCAATACTCAAACACCTCCCTATAACTAGGTAGTATAAAGTTACGAGCTCTAACTGAATGCATAAGGATATCTCAAAATACAATTACTACAAAAAAAACAGCATTTAGCGACGGAATTTAGCGACAAGAGATACTCCGTAGCTACATAACGACGGATTAGCGACGCTTTTTGTAATTTGTCGCCAAATAAGTTACAAAATGAATTCGTATAGAATATAGTGACGGAATAGCGACAAACACTAATATTTGTAGCTAAAATTGGCACTAAATGTTAGCACCTTTATTTTACCTACAAAATTAGCGATGAAAGGGGGCCGACAAAAATTATTAAGACCTAGCGACGGATTTAACGTCAAAATATCCGTCGCTGAAGTCCTTTTACTTATCAAGACATTCCAAAGTTGATTGCGACAAAATGTTCGGTCGCTAGTTTTTTTTTTTTAAATAAAATTTCATTTGATATTAGTAGCAACAAAAATTCCATCCGTCGCAAATTCCGTCGCTACGTCCACCGTCTCTCCTATCTATCACAGACTCTCACTCTCAATACTCTTCAACAATGTGAGTTTTTTACTTTAAATACAAAAAATTAGGCGTGAATCTAGGGTTAATGTCTGAAAAATAGAAATTTTTTTTCGAAATTGCAAGATTTTTGCTTCGGAACTCTGAAATTCTTCAATCTGGTCTTACATTTCTTGTATTGTCAACTTTCAGGGCTTTTCCTTCCTGCAGTTGTAAGACCAATGCTTGATTATTTTGAATCACCAAAGCAAGTCCCTCAACCTGCTCTAAGTTGTGTGAGTTAATCGTCGCTTTGGTACCCATTTCGCTGCTCCTTTTTATTTATCCTTTAATCAAAAGTATTTGTACTGTACCTTCTCCTTCAAAGTTGGTTTTTATGGATCTCGGTGGTGTTTTTTTTTGGGGCTTCCGAGGTTTATTATTATTGAAGTATTTGTTTAAATGTCTTCTTCGTACTTGGTTGGTAAATGTTGTGCGCCCCATGCATCTGTAATTGAGGTTTTTTTTTTCTTTCAAATTTCTCAATTTTAGTTCCAAGTTGTCTGTGGTGTGCGCTTTATTTTGTTCAATTTTGGTAATTTTTTCTCTATTCTTGCTTTCATTGAATGTAATTTGTTATTGTTACTGTAGCTGTGGTGTTGGTGGCTATCGGCTACAGGCTATGTTCTTTTGGATAGTGTGCTATTGAATTTTCAGATCTTGGTGTTGCTCCGTTTTGGATCCACAAGGCAGGCTCAATTTTGGTAACTTCTATTAATAGCGTTTGATTGGTAATCCAGAATAATTAAATTGTACTGAGTCTGCATTTTCTTGCTACGTGTATATGAATAACATTTACATATCGCGGTTTAAGATATTTGTTAGTTTTCTTTATTTATTTGGTTTTTGTCTTAAAATTATGATTCAGTTGCTTTCAAATGGATAATTCTCTCAAAATCTCAGCTTTTGGTACAAATACAAGCTAAGAAACTACAAAAAGGATAAAGGAGAACTTTAGTGTGTGTGTGAGATCCAATAAGTTTGGTGCCTTTTGGATTGGTATATTCTCAATTCTCATGCTTATTACCTGCTCTATTGTAATCAAAGTGCAACTCCTTATGTAGATGTTTTGTTCTTAATTAATGATCTATATTTCTGGATGTCTTTAGTCCTATGTGGTTCAACTCTTCTATACTTAGTCATGGATATTATGTCTCAGTTAAGTGCATGTGTACAGGGGTGGGATGTGATGTTTATTTTTATCTGCTTTTTGTCTAATTGGAGAATCTGGCAGTGTTATGAGTTATGCAGTCTAATTTGTATTGGCCTTCTTTCCTCATGCTTCATGATTAGGTATTTCATTTCTTTCTATTAATAGAAATGTGGATTAATTGTTACATCCTAGTTGACTCTTTTGCTGTTAGAAATTTGTCATCTTGAAGTATGGGTAATCTGGGAAGAGCCTGCCTTCTGTCCTCTTGAATCATGATAATCTTCTTGGTCTTAACCTGAACTTCTCTTCTACTTGAGATATTTACTGGAAAAAAAAGAAGATCAAGAGCCATGTTGACTAGATCTCTAATTTGCTTATGCATTTCAGAATTTTGGATCAGTATTTTTATTCCCCCCAGCTATTTTCTCCAGTTAGTTACGTTATCTAATCATTTTTGACTTCTGATATCAACTTGTTATTCATTCTAGAAAGCATTCTGATGTCTTATTAAATAAAGAACTCTAAGGTCTTGTTTATTTTTATATTAAATAAATAGGAACATGGACAATCTAGAGCGTGATTGGATGTACAAAAGGTTGGATGACCGAGGGGGTATTAATTCAAGTTTCATAACTGGTGTGAACAAGTTTCTCCAATTCTTGCGTAGTCTTGCTCATGGACCATTAATAAGCGCAAAATGTTATCCGGTGTATTTTGTTAACGGATACAAATTTCACACGGAATGTCATGGTAGTGAAAAGATCAACAATTAATAGTGGAGTTTGTATCTCGGATCCAAATGTTGGTGACTATTTTGGATGAATACAAGAGATTATACAATTGGAATACCGTGAAGAACCTTTAAAGCAAACTGTGTTATTCAAGTGTGAATGGTTTGATCCAACTGTGAATGTTGGTGTCAAGGAGCATAACCAATACAAATTAGTCGATGTGAACCATCACCGTCATTTTAGAATAGGTCAGTTCTTTCCTAGTTTAGCACAATTAGTTGTTCTTTCCTAGTTTAGCACAATGAAAGCAAAAGTTTTACTTATTTTCCTTCTTCTGTTTGATAATGAAGCGACTGAAAGAGCAAGTGTTTTTCCTTTATCATCACACACAATCTGGACAAAAGCTCTGCCCATTAGGGGAGGAGGGTAGACAAGACGAATTAGGAGTCTGATACTTAAATAGCCACTTAACTATTAGATGAAGACGAAGGACACACACAAATTGTTAGATATTCTGACACAAACCAGATACGATCTATTACTTCTGGATACTGTCTTAGATCCGGTGCAGTAGTAGAATATCGAGCTATAGTCCTACAATACGTGAGCTATAGTCCTACAATTTGTTGGCTAATTCTGTTTTCCGTTTCTAATTGCAGGTTCTGCTACCCCTCTTCCAGCTCCAGGTACCAAACCAACTAATTTATCTAATCTTAAATTGTGTTTCCAGATGGAGGGAAAAATCAAATCAAATCTTGAACATTTCATGCGAATTTATGAATTCTATATAGTCTAATCTGGCTAAAACTTTAACATTTCATGCGAATTTATTGAACATGATGAATTCTATATAGTCTAATCTGGCTAATTTGTAGATATGCCTTGAGGTAGAGGTCGAGGTAGCGCAGGCCGTGTAGGTAAATCTTCAGTTAGGGGTAATTTTGCTACTGGTGAAAATATGCCCCCTGTTCCCATTCCCATAATCAATCCTCAACAAGGTGGTACGAGTTCCTCAGGTGGACCAGATCACATCAATGAAGTTCAAACATTAGGTCCTAGTAGTACGCCAAACATCAGGCCATGGTAGTACCCCAACTATTAATTTGGAACCATCTCCAAATACCCCTAATCAGAGCAACACAATAGGCGAGGGTACATCTTCTCAAAGCAACATAATAGGCGAAACTGAGTGTAGCAGTACCCGCGGGCCGCGGAAGCTTCTTACTATTTCTCCTACAGGGTTAGTCCATACTTGTACTATTACTTTTGGTATATTTTTATTGATATATGGTATGCCTTTAAATAATATGGTATAATTTTTTCAGGTTAGAGCCTTCATATGAATGCTCTGAGTATATAACTAAGTCTTTCAAGAATGAACTTGATCCTAATGGAGTCAACTGGAAAAGCGTCTCAAATGAGATAAAAAAATTTTATTTTGGAGAATTCAAGGTATAATCCATCACAATTGGATTTAGAAAGTATATTAACTTTTATATGTAACTTATTAATGTTATTACTTTATAAAATTATTTCAGAAGGTATTCTACTGGGATTCTTCGATTGATAGTGCGGTGCGATCCAATGAGAGTGTAGGGCAGCAAAAAGATACAGTGATTTTGTTAGCAAACTGAAATCAAATCAAGTGCAACTTGACACTATTCCAAATAATGTATGGTAAAATTGGTTGAGACTTTGGAAAGATCCTAAGTGTGTTGAAAAGTCAAAAATAAATGCAAAAAATCGTTGTGCTGGGAGCGGAGTTGCCACTGGGACTCACACAGGTGTCTCTATCAATGTTGGGGAGCATCGCAAGAGACTTGTAAGTGGATAGGACTTGTGCTTTTTGCAGTCAGTGACATGAGTTTTTTTAAGTACAGAGTCTAATGATCTTTGAGTAATTTTTTATGTCAGCTTGTTCATTAATTGGTAAACATACTTTCCTTCGTGATTATGCTTCCCTTCGTGATTATGCTTCCCTTCGTGACATTATGTTGATCTTATAAGTGGATTCCCTGTTTTTCATATCTTGTATTTAACCTGTCTACTTTAACTGTCTCAACTGATAAATGTGATAACTGGCTTGCTCAGGATATCTAGTAATCTGTGTATAACTTTTACTCTTAGACTTTGTTAATGCTTCATGATTAATTAAATCCTATGCTAGCAATATTTTATGTAACTAGTTTTGTGTAAAATCAGACCCTTAAGCTCCGTTTCAGAACACTGTTAACTTTTTAACACCAAGCCATCTTGATGTTTACATCTATGCGTTCACCTGTAGTAGTCCTAATAATTTTGTGGTAATGAAATGGTGTGAGTTCAATGAATGATCCTATATAAGGGATTGACCCTAATGATCTGTCCTTGTTTAAACGATTTTAACAGTTCAGTGAAGCTATGATGTTGTAATAACCTATACACAGACTCATGTACTAAGTGTTTCTAGTGAACCTGTTTGATTATTTAGGTGGGTGACACTTATCTGTAACACTTTTGAACCTAAAGAGATGAGTAATGAAGCAGGCCTACTACCTGCATTTTGTGATCATGTGTGATTATGTCCCAATAGTGACTCATGCCTACTATAGTGTACTATCCTAATACCCTATGTTTGATATGAGTTTTCCAAGTCAATGTTGTGCTTTGGTTTGGTCCCTGTGCTTTGATGATGAACTATAGTATCCTATTTGTTCACAATAGTTGAGTTTTGTTGTTTGATCGTTTATAAGGGTCAGCATGACTCTTATGCCTACTGTTTGTATCTTAGCAGTATAAAGTTACCCCGTTGATTCTTTATTTGTGTTTAAGCCTTTGAGGAAGCCAATTGCAGCACTTGCAGTTGTATTTATGGCTGTAGCTTTGTCTTATGTACAGAAACTTGGATTGGAAGGCGAAATGATTTATTCAGTTTTCATAGCTTTTGTTCGGCTATCTATTATTGGTTTTGTTCTTCAGTTCATTTTCAGTCAAGAGAATGCTGGTTGGATCATTCTTGCTTATCTATTCATTATGTTAAACGAGACATGGTTGAAGTATAACATCACTGTTGATCTTTCATAAAAGTAGGTGCATTGAATTTATTCAAGGAATGTCTAAAGATTATGTGATCTTCTGAATATATCAGTCTATGCTTCATGTTAACCTTGAATATGTAGTACACACTTAATGGTAAATCATTGCTTGTAAAATTAAGTAGTAGTTTTTAGCTGAAGTTGGTGTGCGGCTGGTCATTTATGCTCAATTGCAGCTGCAGAACAAGCTGACTTAATAAACCAAATCCGTTTTTCTTTCAAACACAACCTTCCAAGTGCTGGTCTTGTGATACATCTCTTACTTAAGAGAATGCACCAGAGTGAAAATTCTGGCAGAATGATTGAGAAGCTGCTTAATTGAATAACTTTTGTATAAGCCCTTAAAAAGGGTCGAGATCCAACACCAAGTGAGTTACATTTGCACGTCCATACACATGGTAATGATGGGAAATCTTTTGTTGCTGAGAAATCCCGGATCATACATGTAAGTTAACTTTTTAAATAATTTTATTGACTTTACTTTCATATATTTTATTCATTTGGTAAATTGAATGCTCAATATTATTTAGTTTTTTATTTCATTAATTATTTACTCTTCTACCTGAAAAATATCAGGAGATATTACAACAACAAACACACTCAATCTGATATTGATCAATGTAAAGCATATTATCAAGCCGTGGGAGGAGAAAAGAAAAGAAGAGTATATGGTCTTGGATCTCAAGCAAAATGCTACTACGGGCCAAATCTTCATGGCTCTTTTGGATCTGATGCTGCATCGTCAGCAACACCTCCAAATGCTCAATCAACACCGACAGGGAATCTGGATGAGTTAGTGATGAGATTGATTCTTGCACTAACGGATCATATAGTTCCTGTAATCGTTTAGCGGGTACGCGAATTAGTTTCCTTACCCTCGTATCAGCCAAATACTGATCTTACCAACCACCCATTAGATGCGGCACCTACAGTTCTTACATCTTCTACTGCTGCTAACATTGATGAGGTTCATGCATTGGGTTCTGATGATGACCGTAACTCTCCAGCCTCGCATAGTTGGCCTACTTTGTTTGGACTTTATTGTTGGTCCTTGTGGATTTTTTGTACTTAACGAGACTGTTATATGCATTATGTTATATATTTTGGACCTTGTTGAATATATTGTTAATTTATATTAATATCAATGACTTTTTATTATGTGTATTTAATAGCTTTTATGTAATATGCTAGAACAGGGTACATTTAAAAATAATAAATAAAAAGAATTTTAAAAATTAGCAATATATTAAAAATTAATTAGCGACGGATACTTTCCGTAGCTAAATTTATCGCGTAAAATTAAATCTTGCGACGAATTGGCGACAAAATATTATGTTGCAAAAGGCAGGGAGAATTAGCTATAATGTCTAGCGACGGATGATTTTCGTCGCTATAAGCACAAACGACGAATTTTACTATGTATTGCAGCGACGAAAGGTTCAAAATAGCGACAGAAACAAGCAAATATAGCGACGATTATTTCCCTCGCTAACATTTGCTACGGATATATGTCGTCGCTAATCCGTTGCTAATGTTGCGACGGTTGGGTATTTTTTGTCGCTATAAGCCTAGCTACGAGCATTTTAGGGGCTGACTTGAATCCGTCGCTAAACAACTGTAGCGACGGAAAACATTGATTTAGCGACGGAAAACGGCCGTTGCTAAACACTGTTTTTTTGTAGTGAATACTGTTTGGATATAAATATAATAGTATCAATGTAAGAATAAGACTCCAAGGGACTGTGACGGTCAATGCAGCTCTACCTTGAATCCTCGTAGTAAATGTAAGCTCTCACTGCCTAGGTCCGCTGCCCCAACACGGATCTACATAAAAATATGCAGAAGTATAGTATGAGTAAATCACGATCGGTACCCAGTAAGTGTTAAACTAACCTCGATGAAATTGTCACGAGGTTCAAGTCATGTGATACTCACTAGTCAAATGATCTGTGTAATATATCAAAGACTGACAATAGAATGTATTACAAAAAGCAGTAACAAAAATCTCTTTAGAACAGGTGATAACAACTCAATGCAAGTAAAGATTCAGCTTCAACAACAAGTCATCAAATAGAACACAAACATATGGCACCTCGTGCCCACATTTATGTCATAATAACAATATCCACCCTTTATCACTCCGTCATGACAAATCAAAATATCCAACAACGTATCGTTCCTCCCTAGCACAAATCATAATATTCAACTGTATCACTCTGACCTAACATGAATCACAATATCCAACCGTGTTGCTCCGCCCGTACACAAATCATACTATCCAACCGTATCACTCCGCCCTGACACAAATCACAATATAACCATATCGCTCCGTCCTGACACAAATCACAATATCTAACTATATCGCTCCGCCCTGACACAAATCAAAATAACAATCGCACGACAAAAATGTCGTGCCAACACCCAAATAATCCGCTCAACATGTCCATATGTGCCACAATAATCATAAAATAATAATGTCAAATTTCATCCAAATATAAGCTCACAATTTATAAATAAGGTGCACAAGGACATGACAACAATACAAATGCGGATGGATATTCAACATATACGTTCATGTAGTCATATTGATTAAGCATGTTTCACATAAAATACATCCTCGACTTAAGGCATATTAATAGCCTAAGATCTTATCCAATCATAATCCATAAACAACACCTATGTATACACTCGTCACCTCGTGTACACGTCGCTTTTTATACAACACGAATACCAATTAAAACCAAATCCTAAGGGGTATCCCCCACACAAGATTAGACAAGATACTTACTTCAAACAAGCCAAATCGATACTTTAATCCTCCATTTTCAAGGTACACTAGATCAAGTGTAAGCTCAAAATCCTTCATTACTTGTAAATCTTCTTATATATCCTTATCTTATCTTAGGAGTAATTAAGCCGGCATTAATTGGTGGATTCAGGGGCGGCATCAAGTCGAAAGAGTGTTGCAGAAAGATAAAGATTTGTACTTTCCTTTTACAACATAGGAGGGAGGGGGCCTTGTTCCTTAAAGTACTTGAGAGGACCGATGAAGCTTAGAGCGGGATCTAGAATTTAAGGAAGCGACTAGAAGATAACTGGGCTAGATTGATCTTTTGCAGTAGCCTGATTTTGGGAAAGAGACTATAATCGCAACCGAGAATAAACATTCCAGTCGGTTCCATAAATTCTGAATCCTGCTCTCAGCTTTGCTGATCCTCCTCAAGTTTCTTATCATGTTGAAGGCTTATGAATCGTTTTCCCTAAATAATCAAGCTTACCTCATCTCAGTTCAATCTGCTCATGAACCTGCAACAAGATGCAGGTCTTTTGATGGATAGCTATGTTAGCTAGGCCACTGTCTAATTAGAGTTTTCATTCGAACTAATGCCTTAAGTTTAGGTATGACCATCTTAACAAAATTATGAATGTTTACACCATTCTTGAATATTTTATCTGTGGGACTTCTTCCGTGAATGTTTCCAACAATAAAATTCCATAACTATACATGTCACCGTAGGTTGAAAACTTACTGTCTGTCGAATATTCTGCCTGGTACAGTTTTTTATTGATGATTTAGCATCAAATATAAATTTTCTATACACATATTCAGCACATCATGCCTAATAGATACATTTTGGCTCGAGTACTCAAGTGTTCACTAGGTATAATCCTCAATTCAGGTGTCCAAATGAAAAATCCTTGGGCATCTAGAATGCATTATTTACCTTTAGTTAGAACATTTGTCATTGTTCCTCCAATGCAATATCTAGAATGCATGTAATAGCCGTCACCTTAACTACTAAAAAAATGTGTTAATGATATATAGAGGATTGAGAAAAAGGAGATTTTGTCTAAGAATTACAGCTGCAATGAAGGCAGATGTTACAACTAGAACTTAAGAGGAGATATACGAGACTAGGCAGCAGTTTCTAAATACTTGTCTCAAAATCCTTTTTTGCCTATATACATTTCTACATTTGGTTATTTCGCCCTCAAAAGTAAATGGCGTTATTACTTATTGCACGTCTCCAACCCAATTTAGAAAATTTACTATGTATCAAAATGACGGAAGGATAGAAAGAAAGCAAAATTAAAGATTGTATTTTATTTTCTTATTAATCACCACATCAATAAATGCATAGTTTCTTCTCGCCCTACTCTCTATTTACATTTGGAGCCTCCTCACATTGCCCTCTCTTGTTCCGTATATCATAAGAGTTAATTATTTATTAGTATAACTGTTCTGTCCACTCTCTGTCTTTCCTGCTCAATCAACAACCTGCTATTGTCAATTTTGATAAAGGTATTTTGAGAAGTACTGAAAAAATTTGATCAAATTAATAAATTTGATTATAAGCCGAAAAGTTACAAGTATGGGTGATGACGTATGGCTTTTGGGTGATGTTAGTTTTATAAGCACTTAACTTATAAATAATTTGCATTTTTATCAAATGAGTAAATAAGCTAAAAGGTGCTTATAAGTCAGTTTCACAAGGTATTTTAAAAAGAAATTTGCACGGTCAATATACATTGAATGAAACTGAATAAAATTTAGACGAGGGGTGTGTTTGATATGAAGGAAAATATTTTTCAATTTTCTCATGTTTGATTGGCTTAAATGTTTTGGAAAACATTTTCCTTATGAACTCATTTTCCTTATTAAGAAAATGGAAAGTATTTTTCAAAATTCCTTCTCAACCTTCCCCACCCTCACCAACCCACTGCACACCCCCACACCAACCCCACCCCATGCCTACCCACCCCACCCCTCTCTCCAAAAAGGCTTGTTTTTCAAACTTCGGTTTTTTTTTCCGTCACCACCCACCTTGCTACCCCTCCTGCAAAAAATATTATTTTTTTACCTTTTTTTTTTTGTAATTTCAAATTTCCATTTTTTCGTTTTTCTGCACCACCCACCTTCACCCCACCAAACCCCACCCCCACTTCCCCCTCCCCCACCCGCACATTTTTTTTGTTTTTACTTTTTTTTTTTTTTTTGCTATTTTTAAATTTCTGTTTTTTCGTTTTTCCTGCACCACCCACCCCCACCCCGCAAAATTTTTTTTATTACTTTTTTTTTTTGTAATTTTAAATTTCTATTTTTTAGTTTTTCTTCACACCCCCGGTCCCCCGGCCCCTAGCCCCCCCTCCCCCCTCGAAAAAAAATATTTTTTAAATATATTTTCAGTTTTAGTTTTTTCATCTTTCGGTTTACAGGTTCCAAATTTTACAAGTTCGAAAGTTATGAGTTCGGAGGTTTATGTGTTTGGAAGTTTACGGGTTTAGAAATTATAAAGTTTACGGGTTCAAAAATTTGCGGTTTCGAAAGTTTAGGGTTCGGAAGTTTATGAAATTTGTGGGTTCGGAAGGTTGTTGGTTCGAAAGTTTATGACTTCATGTTTATTGTATCTAAATTATTTATGAATACTCTTGAAAAATTATTTTCCTTAATTTGCGTACCAAGCACCGAAAAATGAATAAGATTACTACTTATTTTCCAAGGAGCTTTTTTTTAGAAAATATTTTTCATGGACAACATTTTTCGTTATACCAAACACACCCGAGATCTCCTTCCCAGCCCTCCTATTGGAATTTGTTTAAAATAAACAAAACTATTGACAAGCATAGCCGCTATAGGCTGATGCTTTTCTTCAGAAAGAAGCAGGAAAAAACTAACAAATGAAGCCAGAATCGCTTTCTCTGCATACCAAAAGCCATCCCTTTTCCTCTAATCCCATTCTTGTTCTCTCCCATGCTTTTATTTTTCTCTTTACAAAAATCATCTTTACATATAAATCTAACCTATGATCTTGTTTCTGTTCATAAAATCTCAATATATTTCCCGCAAAACTAAATCTTTCACCAAACATCATGTCCTCAACAGAAAACCCTAATAATGGGATCAGGAACTTCCGGCGTTACTGGTGTTATCAATGCCATCGCACTGTCATAATATCGCCCGAAAACCCTTCGGAGATCGTTTGTCCTCGATGTTTCGGCCACTTCCTTTGCGAAATCGAAGAAACAAACGCTAGACAAATCTTGGACTTCACTGCATTTGATCCTTCCCCAGAAGCTAGAATTCTTGAAGCTCTAACTCTCATGCTTGATCCTAATTTGTTCAACAGATCTAGCAGTGGCAATGCAGTTCCCATTTTTCGACGATCGGACGGGACAGAAACCATAGTACCATCTGATTCTATCAGGCCTACACGTGAACAACGCAGAACACGAGACTCCTGGCTAAGGCCAAGAAGACGATACTCATTTCTAAGTAATGACACGGATGAATGGACACCGGAGAGTGGAATTCTAGCACGTCCACGTTCATGGATTATTCTTCGGCCAGCCGGAGAATATTCTTCCGGTGGACCTAACCGACTAGGAGAAAGGCGGTTAGGTCCACCTTCAGGAGTGAACGATAGAGATTACTTTACAGGTCCAGGCCTTGAAAACCTAATAGAAGAGTTAACTGAAAATGATCGGCCAGGTCCAGCACCGGCACCAGAGCCAATCATAAATTCTATTCCGACGGTGGTGATTACGCCAGAACACTTAAGGGATGATTCAGAATGTCCTGTTTGTAAGGAAAAGTTCAAAATAGGCGGAGAAGCAAGAGAGTTGCCATGCAAACATATATACCATTCCGATTGCATTGTGCCTTGGTTAAGGCTTCATAATTCTTGCCCGGTTTGTCGAAATCCGTTGCCGGTTTCTTCTGAAATTCAAATGGATACTTCGGATGATTGTCTTGAAGAAGGGATCAATAGACAGCGGCGTTGCTTCAGACTTAGACAAATTGCAGCTTCTCTTTGGCCATTTCGTTCGAGGTATCGCCCTTTGCGTAACCATGGTGAGAGTTCATACATTTAATTCAAAAGAAATTAAGGGTTAAGAAAATTTATATTTATTTTAAATATCTTCTACTATTATTTTTTATCTTATGCATGTTGTTGAGGAATTGTGCTGTATATATGTATATGTTAAACTTGACGGTTTTATTGTGATCCAAAACAAATTAAAATTCTACGTGAACCTATAATTAATACTAGTATATGGTATTTGAGGATTTCCAATCAAATTCATACTATTCTAAACGAAGAGGAAAATGAATAATTCTCCTTTATAAGGAAAGTATCACCTTCAGCAAAAAAAAAAAAAAAAAAGGAAGGAAAAAAATGAAGAAGGAAAGTATCACGAGCATAGCAAATAAGAAAATGCGACGTAATTTAATAAGGCGGGAAATAAGTTAAACAAGCAAAAGAAGTAAGATGAATGAAACAGCTCTTTAAATTCTTTTGCCCTTGACTATTAAAGATTAAAATTTCTGCTATAATATAAGAGACTGATCTGATTGGGCAGAGATTACTGTTTGCACTTAATTGATGTATAAATCTTAATTATTTATATTTTTGTGCGGTTGTTTTTTAAGTGAATCTGAATCGTTCAAATTTTGATCGTTAAGTGTGTTTGTTTTTTTAATTTCACAATCACTTAATGAGTCTGATTATATATATGAATGATTAAGATCTATAACAGAGACTTAATTTTACGAAGATATTATTATCCACATTCACAATTAATTACCGTCACTACCCACCATTATTAACTACCACCGTGCACCACCTACCTCCATACTCAACCACCACCACCGACCACCACCATCCTCAAGTATAATCGTCACCGCCATCATTATTGACTACCATCACTCGCCACCTCATCATTATTGACTACCACCACTCACCACCCCCACAATTATCAACTACCACCGCCACCGCCACCATCATCCTCAACCATAACCATCTACTCACCCACCTCAATTATCACCACCAACCACCCCCACCACCATTGTTAACCATAACAATCAGTACCCACCATTATGAGCTATCACCACTTTCCTTAATGAACCACCACCACCACCACCTACCATTATCAACTTCACCAGCCACCATTCTCAACCATAATCTCCATTACCAATCACTACTAGCTACTACCTCGAACCACCACTATCAACCAAAATCATTAATAACAACTGTCTCTAGTCGGCATCCATAAATACCATTGTTAGTCGTTACCACCATCAACTACGATATATTTATTTAAAAAAATATTTTTATGATAAAATATTAAGTAAATTAGTATTTTATTTAAATTTTATATTTATTAATTTCTAAATAAATATAAATTTTATTCATTCAGATGTTGAAAAAACAAATAGTCTTAATCATTTAGTATGCAGATTTTAATACACATCTTAATATCCAGATGTGTATTCAGATTCAGACATCTTAATCTTAATAGTACACATCTTGCCATTCAGATATGTATTTAGATTCAAATGTTTAATCTTAAAAAAACAAATGAAGCTTAGAAGAGCAGTAGGATATGTACAATCTTGTTCAACTTGCGAGGTCCAATTGGATTGTTTTTATTTTTATCCTTTTAATAAAGTTCGAGTAATAATTCAATGATAAAACTGTTATCTTAAAAATAATAATTACTATATTCAATTCTCACCAGGCGTTTCTGTTTATTCGGTAAAAATTATGAGAAAATATCACTTTATACCCATTAATTCTAAACTATTTACCCTTTAATGCCCATACCCAAACTATTTACTACTCCTACCCATGCGCCTCAAACTATTTACCCGCCTTTATTATGTTCCTCTTCTTCTTCTTCCTCATTTTACCTTCCTCCAGTTCTCTATCTCTTTTATATTTATTCTTACTGTAATCGCCACTAGCTAGTCACATCAGCAACACGTAATATTCGTTCTTATTCAACCTAATTAATTTAGTTTTAGTTTCAATGGAATCTTAACAATTTGAATATTGTTTTCTCTCTCTCGGTTTTCTAATGGAGTACTCATTAATTGTTGAAGTGGTGCTATTATTTTGAGGATTTATTGTTTAATTCGATGTGGTGCTATAAAATATTGCTTATTGTATCTTCGAGTAAACTTTCCAGATCTAAAGTTTTATGTGTATTTGAATATCCACCATTATTGGGCTTGAAGCTCAATTTTATTTTTAAAGATTTCTTGTTTGATTCAAAGTGGGTACTGTTATATATTGCTTATAGTACCTTCTGGAAGTTCATACTGAAATTTGATAGCATTTGGAGTTGATTTGAGGTGATTGAGATCGAAATTTTCAGTTGAAAATCGAAGAAGAACACAGCTACAGTATACCGCTACGATATACAATATGTTGTAGGAGTATATAGCTATACTGCAACAGTATACTATTATAGTTTACAATATACTGCAACAGTATATTGTAATAATTGAAGAAGAACACAGTTACCTAACAGTATACCGCTACAGTATAAAATATACTATATGAGTATATAGTTATACTGCAACAATATACTATTATAGTATATAATATATTGTTATAGTATACTGTAATAATATGTTGTAATAGTATACAATATACTATAATAGTATACTTATATACTATAATATTATACTTATTACCCGTAAATTCATTTGTCTTTTCCCTTTTAATTTGCTTTAAGCTTTTACCTAGTGTGAGAGGAAAATTGAAAATACAAAAAAATAAAATAAAAAATATTATAGTATGCTATATAATGTAACGGTATACTTTTACAATTAGATCCTTTTAGATTTTTTGGAAATTTTTATTGACAACTGATATTATTTCACTTTAATAATTGAATAAATTTTTTTTAACTTTTTGCGTACAATTGTATGCCCTGTTGGTATAACTATATATTATACTGGTATCATATGTTAGTTAATATTTTTTTGGTTGTATTAGATATATTTAATTGGTACACAATTTGATTTTTCTTTAGTAATAATATAAAAAAAAGAATAATAAAAATTAGTGAAAACAGTAAATGAAATTAGATTATAAAGAGAAAAAGAATATAAAAAGAAAGAAGTTAAATGAAATTAGAAAAGGAAAAAAGAAAAAAAAAAGAAGAAACGAGAAAAAAGAAAAGGAAAAAAGAAAGAAAAAAAATGCATAGAAATAAAAAAGAATTGGAGAATAAAAAAAAAATTCCCCACAAAACTTACTATGGGTAGGAAATGTAATTAGTTTATGGGTAGAAAAATAAATGAGTAGACAAGGGTAAATAGTTTTATTTTTGTGGGTAACTGTGTCAATACCCCAAAAATTATCTATATCCTATATTTACACCAAACCGTACGAATATACAGTAAAAATAGCACGACCTAGCCAATTTTCGGACTGGTCATTCAAAAATAGCCAGCATTTATCAAGTCAATGAAAAATAGCCACTATTTTGCTGCAACAGAGTCCGGTCCAGCATAATATACTGGAGTTCGGTGCACATGTGTATGAATTTCCAGCATATTATGCTGGACCAGTATACTTTGTTGGCTCCAATATAATATACTAGAGACTGGAGCACCGGTGCTCCAAACTCTAGTATATTATGCTGGACCGGTATATTATACTGGAACTCCAGTATATTAAACTGGAGTATTTTTCCGAATTTTGATCAATATTTTCGTTCAGATTTATCTTTACATGAAGTGGCTAAATTTCGATTACTGTTAAAATTGAGCTATTTTTGAACGACCACTTGTAAATATAATTATTTTTGAATTTCTCCCGAATATACAGTGTTCCTTTTCTATCAGAACTTCGGCAGCCCATATATAAATAATTGCTTTTATATGGTCTTTCTCCTATTATTATGACACTTTTAAATAAGAGAAGTACTCATTTAACCCCGAGAAATAATTACGCTATCAGCTTTTTTTACCCTTTTATATTCCCTTTTTATCCTTTCCGCCTTTTTGTATTTATTTATTTTAATATTCATAATTTAAAAGAAAAATAATATTCTCTGCGAACAGATGAACCGTCGGGGCCTTCATGTCATATTCTTTAGCGGACATTCACTTGAAACAATCGAAACAGAGGCAAGAGGTTCTACACAAGATTATTTGTTTACCGACAGAAAAGGATGGGGCAGGAGGCAGAGCGAAGGAAAAAGAATAAAGAACAGAGATCCTAGAGGCAAGAGCTTGAAAAGATGAACCAAAAATCACGATCCAATTCCTTTGTACAGTACAGAAAATTACTCTGTCTTCTGTTCATTTTTACAAATCAAGCTTCAAAGTTGGTCCAACTGACTCGTGAACAAATTTACTAAATCTATAAAGTGGGAAACGGAAGCCGGAACTAAAGCATATACTTTCAGTTTGTTATAAATTGAGCATGAAATAAGAATTTCTATTTAGTGGTCTAGACATCTCACAAAATCAACTTTTTTACTTTGACAAACAATAAACTTGTTAAAAATATTATTGGATTTTTTATTGGATAAGTGGTGTGACTGGAAAATGAACGGCAATGAAAATTTAAAAAAAAATCCTCGTCCCATATTGAAAGAGGAAAAGAAATTTATAATACAAATGCACTTCTTCTAGCTCTCACGGAGTTGAGAATTCATGGCTAACACAGATGCTTTAACCATGGATAATGCATATAATACATGAAGCAAACAAGGCATGAATAAAGCAAGATTTACCCGAAAAGGGTCTTAAGATTCTTGTATCGGTTTATCATTTTTCATTATCAAATGAAAGAGGATCCGCCCCACTCAAGATTGTGTGAATCTCTTCCTTTATTTACATTTTATTGTCATTTATGTTACTTAATGCATCTTTTTTCATACTATTACTCGACTATATTTTTTATTCATGGTGTTCATCTCAGATCTAGAATTAATTATTCTTAACTAGGATTTACCCTCTATCTTCTTATTTAATTAGTATGACAAAAAGGTCCCATACTTTTTTTGGTCAAACACACTCGTCACCATGCATATACATCACCCCCAACACATTTGCATGCAGCAAATAGAGCCAAATACAACCTAATTCTCATAATCAAGGTTAACTAAGATACTTACCTCCAGAATAAACCATCTCCAATACTCTTTTCCCTTAAGGACAAGCCTCCAAACAACTCGAGTCTAGTCAAACGATACTCAAATAAGTCAAAATAAGCTTAAGAAACCCTCCTGATACAAAAAATGTTCGATTCTTAACACATTTGGGAAGTTCATCTAATAGTCAACTCGGACCAAATATGTGATTTATTTTGAGACCCGATTTAGTCTCTAAAATTCATATCTTATGTTACTATCCAAAAATCCTATTTCTACACTTTAAAATTCCTAGATCTAGGGGTATCTATGGGGAATAATAAAATTTAATCAAGATAAAGTTAAAATCACTAAACCTAGAAGTTGGGAAGAAAATCCTCTAAAAAAATTCCTCCTAAAAATGTCTAGGTCTCAAAAATGAAATAAAGTGAGCTAATCTCTGAACCCTTCCTTTTTTACCCGGCTAGAGATATTGCAATTGAAAAATATTATTTGCAATTGCACAGCTCGCAAATGTAAACTATTGGTGTCAATTGTTAAAAAACTCATGGGCTACTAAAGTCGCAATTGCGAGCATCGCAAATGAGATCCTAGTTGTGATCTGACCTCGCAAATGTGAGTTAGTTTTTTTAAATGTGAACATCGCATTTGCGAGCTGGTCATCAATATGCAATGACTGTTGCACCGGTAATGACAAACTCATCAAATGAGCCTGAAACCAATCTGAAACTCATTCGAGCCCCATTCCAAATATCCATACAACTATAATAACCTAACACGTACTCGCTCGTAAGCTCAAAGCATTAAAAATAACATCCGAACTAAAAATCAAGCATCAAAACCGAATGATTTCAATTGTTCATAGCTCAAATTTTTAACTTCACCTATAAGTGCCGAAAAGGCTTGGGGTCACCTCAGATCCAAAATAAATATACGTACATATCCAAAATTATCATAAAAACTTATAAAAATTGTCAAAATATCGATATGATATCGTTTACTAAGAATGCTGGTCGTGGCCAACTCCAACAACATCAAAGCTCTTGAATTTGAATTTCTCTACCAAACACATCTAAACTTTTCGGAAATCAAAACGGATCATTGATCGCTGCCGACTCGACACTACACTATGGTAGGAAGAGCAGGTCACAATAGCTTTTACCCAAATAGAGGTCCGGGATTGAATTTCCACAGGGAGCTAGTAGTGGAGTTGTATTTTTTGTCTAGCCTAGAGTTGTGGTTGTGCTTCTAATGTCGCTTCAAACATTTCTTGAGTTTTTGTATTTATAACCACTATTATAAAACTAAGGATTAAAGCTAAATTATGCAGGAAAATATTGCTCAGTTGTAATTAATGGGAAGAAGAGCACTAGGGTCGTAGCAACACCTAGGTGGCTAATTGACGGGTAGATGTTACTAGGGGTAGATTGACATATTTGGGGATTATGCTGAAACCGTTGTACAATTGCATCCACTCTCACACCTCTCAGTAGAGAGAGTGATTTTGCCCAATTGACTCTCTCGAGACCAATTGGATAGGCCAATGAGACCAAGCAACTAGTGTTCAAGTAGGGTGATTACTCTCTCGAGATTTAACCGTTAATTGGGACTACCATTTCTCATGGGTCCCTCCCATTTTCTTGTTGAGTCAATATTGGGGTCATAGACTCTCTTTCTCAAGAAGAGTTAAACCCACTAAGCTTGAATCAACATTTGCAACCACCAATTCTTGAATAAAAACATAAAATCAACCCAAATAGCAAACACCCAATATCAATCTAACCCTAGATGGAAACACCCATCGATTACCCACACTAGGGTTGAGCCACAACCCTAGATAATGGGTTTAGCTACACATAATTAAGGAAGAAACTGAAGAAATAGATGAAGAACTAAACATATTAATTAATTACTAAGAAGAAACTACAACAATCTATTGTTAATGGGAAGCAAAATATGCCAAAAATGGCTACAACACCAAGCGCAACTTTCGTCTCAAGTTCCCAGATAAAAACCGACCCCTAATAATGGTAAAATGTTATATTTATACTAGGCTAGAAAAACTGGACAAAAATACCCCTACAGGGTCAGTGCGGGCCGCACAAAATGGACTGCGACCGCACTGGCTCTTGGACTTCAACTGCTTGATAACTTGAACTGGGGGATGCAGACCGCGTGGAAGTGTACCGCAACCGCAATGTCAACTGGCGCGGTCCGTGCAGTCGTGACCGCGAACCGCGTGATCAAAAGTGCCCTTCTCTGAACCTTATGAATGCGGACCGCACAAAGCAAGAGTGCGGCCGCGAAGCTTCACCGCGGACCGCAAAAATCCTACCATGGCCGCGTGACTTTAAGCCTGAATATGTCATGTCTCTGAACCTCCTAGTGCGGCCGCGGTCACTGTTACGCGGTCCGCACTAGGCCCTTTCTTCTTCAATTCTCTTGGTCTTTGATACTTGAGCAGGTTTCACTCCTTTTTGAGCCGATCTTTGACATTTCGTCACTTTTTCGATCAAACCTGCAATCAAGCACAACTTGTGAGCATTTTGGGACTATTTTGTATCAATTTATACTCAAAGCATAGACAAGTAGGGGCATAAACACATAAAAATCCTAAGTTATCAACTCCCCTAAACTTAAGCCTTTGCTTGTCCTCAAGCAAACAAAATAAAACCCACCCCTTAAAGGAACGTCCAAGTAATTCCAGCTATCCTGAAAGAACCTCAACAAGCATAAATTGGGACTAACAATTGCCCTCAATACGAATGCATCATTAATAATTTAAAACTTTGAAAACTATGGATCAAGTGTGACACAAGAGCATCAAGAGTTGACACATTTCATCAAAGAGCTTTTTACTTACTTTGGTCATTGTGGAACCCAAACTCCCACATCCTCAACTCTCCCTAAGAGAACCTCATTTTAAGTATGACACACAAACCGAGGTTAATAGAATTTCGCTCATCTCTCTCAAGAAGAAGGTCACAAGTTCGGCTCTAAGTACCATATGCTTGCCCCTTATGTAAGTATCCACTAATGTAAGCTCCCTTCAACTCGAGATCAAATAGGGCTTTTGTGGGGTCATTGTGAAGGCTTTTAGGTAAGGGTAGGACATATTTTTATTCAAGTGGGTTCAATCTTCTCTTAAGCATTTCTTTTGATTCATTTTGGCACAACTCTCTTGACTCTTTTAAGTATTTCACTTCTTTACAAGGGGTTAGAGAGACACATTGTCACTCTTTCTTATACAATTCAAAACATTTCTCCTTTTTCTACTTTTTCCACACACCTTTTTTACTTTTGTTTTCCTTGAGTCCCTTTTTTTTTAATTCTTGTTCACATTGGACTTTCTTTTTGTCGTTTTTCTTTTCTTGCTTTTTTCATTGCCTTACTTTTCTTTTGCTTTTGTACATTTTTACCACTTTTCTTCCTTTCTTGTCTCTCCCCCCAAACTTATATATTTGCCATTATTCAAGGGAAGATTTAGGTGCCAAGAGAGGGTAATCATTTAGAACGAGTATAGGCTTGTAGCATTGGTTCTTGAAAGAAAAATATTTAAGGCTCAAAAGGGTTAACTAGGGATCATCTCATTGGTAGGCTATGGAATTGTTCAATTTAACATTTGGATCAAGGAGAACCTATAATCATTTCTTAAGTCAAATTTCACCTAGGATTTCGCCTCAACAAACATTCAGGGCAAGTTCTAGACCATTGGCTCGGGACTTGATTCACATTTTGATTCCTCACCACACACACTAGGGGATTGCTAAAGACATCGAGTCCAGGGCCCACCACGACCTTAGTTATGATTCAAGCACACAATGGTCCGAAAAGACCACATGATGATTGTTTGGTCAACGCAAGATTCTCAAAGCCATGACTTTTACCATCCTGAACATAACATTATGTCTTTGACCATGGGATCAAAGGCAAATGTGCTAGGCCCAAGTGAAGCTTTGCTTGAGGTACCTTTAACTACAACTATCAAAAACAAAAGAAAAATCAAAGAAATGGACTCAAACCCTTAAGAAGGTAGTCACGCCATCTATCATTGGGAAGAGCCACCCGGTTCGCATAATATTCCACCCTTGGAAAGAACCGTGGCATTAAGAAAACCAAGGGCTTATTGGAGGCGTCAAAAACAAAACAAGAGGTTGCGAGCCTAACTACAAAGCTAAAAACAAAATGTTTTTGCGAAAATAGAAAATAGAATGAATATGTATAATAGGGGAGTAGAATATACAATGGGGATGAATACATACAGAAATGTAAAGTTATATACAACCCAAAATAAAAAAGTATCAACAAAAACATAAACTAAGAATCTATATATACAGTCATCCAGATAAAAGTAGGGCGCACCCCCACGAATAAAAGCTGGCATTGTCCTCAATGCCAACTATCAAATAAGCATAAAAAACAAAGTAAAGGATATAGGAGTCCCCAAGTCCTCTGTATATACAGGAACCTCAGACTGGTTCCCGATCTCCTACTGCTCAGCTGCTGGGACTGGGGCCTGCTCCTGGACCGGCTGGATAATAGGTGCATCATTGTAGGGGGTCTCCTGTGGGTTTGCTAGCTCAATAACTGCACCAACTGAACTGGGGAGCTTCCTCTTCTTCCTTGGAGGCCTGGGTGCCTGCTCCTACTCCTGCTGTGGATGTGGCACTGGTGCTGCTGCTGGGGCTGGATTCCTGAATAGCAAGTCTAAAGGCATCTGGTCCGCCAATAACTTGTCCACATTAGTCCTTAGCACTCTCACCGACTCCTTAGAATCCCTTGACTTCCTTATCTTCTTATGCTCCTTGGAAAGCTCCCTCAAGCCCTTTCCATGTGAATCCACCGCCTTAGTCAAGGCGTCCTGAGTCCTCATAATCTTCTCCTGATTGTCTAGGAGCTTCTTCAGTGTATCCTCAATGGACTGAGGAATCTGAGCAGTGGAAGGTGCTGAGTGGGCCTCAACTGTAGCAGACAATGTAGACAACTTGGATGTCGTAGCTGACATCCAGTTGTTCAAACTGGCTAGTGTCCGGCTCAATTGATGGGCTGTAAAAGGATGAGTCCGGGAAGAAGGAACCCCCGGGTCAGCTGAAGTACTGGGGCCAGTAGAAGAGGAGGGTCCTGGAGGCAAATCATCAACAGTGGTGGAAGCAGGCATGGTGGAAGGCTCAACAGAAGACTCTACCGCAACTGGCTCCTCAGACTGGCCAGCTGGGGTAGAAACAAGCGGCTTGTAATTTTTGTCCTTGGGGTTGTCTGAACCCTTCAAACTGTACCAGGAGAACGAAGCCACAGGTTTGACCTTGATGTCAAACGGTCTCTTCTCCACCTCCAAGTCCCGGAAATACATAGTGAGGGTGCTGGGAAAAGGGTAGTTCCGTTCATGCTCAACCCCCACTGCAGAAATGGTGCGGGACATCACATTGCCCACATTGATAGGATAGCCTGCCATAATAGAAGCAATAAGAACTACCCGGGCAAGTGGAATAGTCTGATCATGGGTAGTCGGGTCGAGCCGACTGCACACAAAGGTCAACCACCCTCTAGCCTCGAAGTTGAAAGTTTTCCGAAGTTTTTTGGCCCCTGCCCATAACCATTCTGGAACCGTACCCGGGATTGCCAGGTATGAAGCTAACCACGGACGAACCTCCTCATCCATTGCTAACTTTTCATTGTAAAGGGACTCATCTTCATCAATGAACCCCAAGTATTCATTCAGTGCCCTCCCGGTGAATACCACATTTTTGTTTCTCACCTTGGTCACCTTAGTGCTCTTCAAGATATGGGCCACATTGCTGTAAAATTCCTTGACCATATGCTCATTCGCCTTCAAACAATTGTCTTTAAAGAACTCCCAACCCGCTCGAGCCTAAAACTGTCTATGCACATTGGGTTGTAGGGGTAGAAGGTCTTTGTCAATGAAGCTTCTCTTAAGAATCAACTTCCGTGACAGCCACCATTCCCTAAACTTGTGGAATGCCACCTGGCTGACAAATCGATCTTCCCAAACTTCAGGTTTTCTAGTTCGTTCAACACCCCCAACCTAGGGCACACCACTGTCCAGTACCTCATTATCACTATTAGTCCCACCTTCTGCACTCTCCCCAGATACTGAAGCTGTGAGGGAGGTGGAATATTCACCACTGCCTGCTGCTGAGCCATCAGACGACTCAAAAGGTACACGTTGTGGGGCTTGGGCAGTATGTGAAGCTGGGACTGCAAGAGCTGGCCCTGAGTCAAAAGAGAGGTCTTGAGAGGATACGTACTCACTCCCCTATTGGTCATCTATAACAACTTGTTTCCTTGTTTTCAGTTTAGGTCGAGGAATGAGTTTAACTTATTTTCTTTTCCTCCCCGGGAGGGGTCACTTTGGCTGGGTTATTTGGAACCTCTTCCTCGTTGTTTTACCATTGTCTGCAAGCAAACACATCTAATATTGTTAGTTTAAGCACAAGCAGTGAAGCAGGTGAATGAATTAAAGTTGCAGACAACAAACAAAATTCTTGCAGACACTGCTGCAGAACCAGTCATCGCGGCCCGCGCACAAGGGAGCGCGGCCGTGTTGGGGGTACCGCGGACCGCAAAAAGGCTACCGCGGTCCGTGTTGATCAAGTACCAACTAAAGTCCTTCTCTGAATCTAAGCACCGCGGTCCGCGTAAAATGGGTACGCGGCCGCGTTGGACCAGCGCGAACCATACAAAAGTTACCGCGGCCGCGCTGGACACAAGTTATTCCTCAGTCAATCAAGTATCGCGGGCCGCGTGGAAGTATAACGCGGACCGCGTTAGGGCATCGAGGATCGCGCTAAGGCGACCGCAGACCGCACTGGGTCAATTTCAGGGACTAAGCTAGGGTTACATGTTTTCTTCTATTTTTGTTCAAATTTTTACCCCTACTTGTCCCTACTCAGGTACCCAATCCTTAGTTACTTTAAACTAACATGAAAGCTACCCTAGACTAACAAATTCGAATAAAATCGTGAAGAAAAAGAAGTTACAGACTACTGGCAAGAAAATTAAAAAAATAAAAAACAAGAAAGTAATTAATCATGAATGCATGAAATGTTACCAGGACTAGGAAGAATGAATGCAATCTATCCAAACAAGCAATAATTTCAGTCTTGGCAGAGGATGAACAGTAGAATTAGGGTTCTGGGTTTTCAAATTGCGAAAAGGGTAAAATGAGACCCTTGGTCTCTATTATAGGTACCCAATGGGACCCGTGCTCACCTACCAGTGCGGCCGCACAAAAGCGACTGCGGACCACGCTGGGTTTATTTGCGTGATCCTTCGGTAATCACCCTACGCGGACTGCACACAAGTGGACCGTGTCCGCGAAAGTCCTCCGCGGACTGCACTAACTTGACCGTGATCGCGGTGAAGAACTTCAGAGAGTCCCCTTCTAAACTCATGCAGGTGCGGACCGCGCAAAGTGCACCGCGGCCGCACTGGCAACTTCAGAGACTATGCAATTTTCATACTTTATTTTGCACTGCTTCAACACAATCCTTGCAACATCTCACAAACAATTAGCTCAAACATTCCTAAGCTACAAAGAAAATCAAAGAGAAAGACATGGGTTGCCTCCCAAGAAGCGCCTGATTTAACGTCGCGGCATGACACATGTTACCACCACATCATTTTAGATGAAGAAGCGCCACTACGTGGCTGCCATCGAACTTTACAAGATAATGCTTGACTCGGTAGCCGTTAACTCTAAAGACTTCACCATTTTTTGTATTTTAGATCAAGAGCACCAAACGGGGTCATGAACACAACTTCAAATGGCCCACTCCATTTTGACTTGAGCTTACTCGAAAACAGATGTAGCCGGTAATTAAACAAGAGAACCATATCTCCAACTTTTAACTCCTTGGCCCGAGCATATTTGTCGTGAAGATACTTCATTTTGTCCTTGTACAAGGACGAGCTGGAGGATGCATGGAATCTAAACTCATCGAGCTCATTAAGTTGTTCAACCCTCAGATTTGCAGCAATATCCCATTCTAAGTTCAACTTCCTCAAGGCCCACATAGCCTTGTGCTCCAATTCCACCGGAAGATGGCAAGCTTTCCCAAACACCAACCAATACGGAGACATACCAATTGGGGTTTTGTAATCTGTCTGATAGGTCCAAAGAGCATCATAAAATATTTTCGACCAATCGGTCCTGTTAGCATTGACATTTTTGGACAAAATACTCTTAATTTCTTGGCTGGAGACTTCTACTTGACCGCTAGCTTGAGAATGGTAGGGGGTGGTCACTTTGTGATTAACTCCATATTTGGCAAGCAATGAATCAAAAGCCTTGTTGCAAAAGTGAGATCCCCTATTACTAATGATAGCACGGGGAGTGCCAAACCTCGTGAACATACTCTTTTTGAGAAATGCCACAACACTCTGGGCTTCATTGTTGGGTAAAGCCACAACTTCAACCCACTTGGAGACATAATCTACCACCACAAGAATGTAAGTGTTTCCACAAGAGATCACAAAAGGACCCATGAAGTCGAGGCCCCAAATATAAAAAATATCTACCCTGAGAATCGTATTGAGGGGCATCTCATCCCTTTTTGAAATTCCATTGGCTCGTTGGCATTCATCACATCTTTTGACCATATCACCAGCATCTTTAAATATGGTAGGCCAATAAAATCCGCAACTGAGTACCTTTGAGGTCGTCCTCGCCCCGCCATGATGGCTACCATAGGGTGAAAAATGGCAAGCCTCTAGGATACTCAATTGTTCCTCCTCTGGAACATATCTACAAATCACACCATCCATGCAAATCTTGAACAAATATGGCTTATCCCAATAGAAATCCAAACTATCCCGCTTGAGCTTTTTCCTTTGGTTAGAAGAGAGCTCACACGGGATTATTCTGGTCACAAGGTAATTGGCAACATCAGTGAACCACGACATTCCACTCATTGACACCGCAAGGAGTTGCTCGTCGGGAAATGTATCATTGATCTCAAGGCCGTCACAAGGCTTCCCCTCCTCCAAATGGGACAAGTGGTCCGCCACTTGATTCTCACTACCCTTCCGGTTAACAATTTCTAAATCAAACTCTTGAAGAAGAATAACCCATCTCATCAATCTTGCCTTTGAATCTTTCTTGGTCATCAAATACCTAAAGGTGGCATGGTCGGTGTGCACAATAACTTTGGCCCCCATAAGGTAAGGACGAAACTTTTCCATAGCAAAAACAATAGCCAATAACTCCTTTTCGGTGACTGTGTAGTTCCTTTGAGCCTCATTCATGGTCTTGCTTGAGTAGTATATCGGATGGAACATCTTGTTGATCCTTTGGCCTAAAACTGCCCCCACCGCAACGTCACTAGCATCGTACATGAGCTCAAATGGTAAGCTCCAATTTGGTGCGGTGATGATGGGGGTAGTTGTCACCTTTTGTTTAAGGAGCTCAAAAGCCTCCATGCACTTCTCATCGAAAACAAACTTGGCATCTTTATCTAGCAACTTGCACAATGGGTTAACAACCTTAGAAAAATCTTTGATGAACCTCTGGTAGAAACCCGCATGCCCAAGAAAACTCCTCACCCCTTTGACAGAAGTAGGGGGAGGAAGCCTTGAAATAATCTCCATCTTGGCCTTATCAACTTCAATTCCTTGCTTCGAGATCTTGTGACCCAACACTATACCTTCTTCTACCATAAAATGGCACTTTTCCCAGTTTAGAACAAGGTTGGTATCTTCACACCGAGCCAACACTCTATCCAAGTTTACCAAGCATTCCTCAAAAGAATCCCCAACCACGCTGAAATCATCCATGAAGACCTCCAAGATATCCTCCACCATGTCGGTGAAAATAGCCATCATGCACCGTTGGAAGGTCGCCGGAGCATTACATAATCCAAATGGCATTCTAGAGAAAGCGAATGTGCCATAAGGACATATAAAGGTAGTTTTCTCTTGGTCTTATGGGGCAATTAGAATTTGATTGTACCCTGAGTAACCATCCAGAAAGCAATAGAAAGCCCGGCCCGCAAGACGATCAAGCATTTGGTCAAGGAATGGCAACGGGAAATGATCTTTTCTAGTCACCTTGTTAAGTTTCTGGTAATCCATACAAACTCTCCAACTCATCACTGTCCGAGTCGGAATAAGCTCATTGTTGTCATTGGTCACCATAGTCATTCCACCTTTCTTCGGTATACATTGCACCGGAGAAGTCCATGAACTGTCAAAAATGGGATAAACCACACCGGCGTCAAGCCACTTGATAACCTCTTTCTTTACTACTTCTTGTATAGCCTCATTTAGTCTTCTTTGATGCTCAAGTGAAGGCCTCGCATCCTCCTCCAATATGATTTTATGCATGCAAAAGGCGGGGCTTATACCCTGAATATCAGCTAGAGTCCATCCGATTGCCCTTTTTTGCTTTTGAAGAACCGCCAAGGTGGCCTCAACCTGCATGTTAGTAAGGCAAGAAGAAAGAATAACAGGTAAAGTAGAATTTGAACCCAAGAATTCATACCTGAGGTATGGAGGAAGTGGCTTCAACTCCAACACCGGTGGCTCCTCAATTAATGGCTTTGTTGGTGGAGTTTTGCGGGTTTCAAGATGTAAAGATAGCCTTCTAGGCTCATAAGAATATGAACCCATACCGTGTAATGCATTCATGCACTTCACTCTACTAGCATCATCATTGACATCCATATTAAGAAGCACGACCTCAAGAGGATCTTCAACATTGATCATGGAACTTGTGTCATCCACTATCACAGCTGTGACAATGTCCACAAATGAATACACCTCCGTGCTATTGGGCTGTCTCATTGATTTGCAAACATGGAATACCACCTTCTCATCTCCCACTTGGAATGTCAACTCACTCGCTTCAACATCAACCAATGCCTTTCCCGTAGCCAGGAAAGGCCTACCAAGAATAATTGGCACTTCAAATTCCACCTCACAATCTAATATGACAAAGTCGGCCGGCAATATGAATTTATCAACACGGACAAGAACATTATCAATTATGCCCAAGGGTCGCTTCATCGATCGATCCACCATTTGAAGTCTCATTGAGGTAGGTCGAGGTTGCCCAATTCCCAAAGTTTTGAAGACCGAGTGCGACATCAAATTAATACTAGCCCCCAAGTCACAAAGGGCCTTAGAAAAATCCGCACTTTCGATAGTACAAGAGATAGTAAAAGCTTTGGGATCCTCAAGATTGGGTGCCATTGAATGCACTATGGCACTCACTTGATGAGTCATCTTAATTGTTTCACACTCCATCGACCTCTTCTTTGTAACCAAATCTTTCATGAACTTTGCATACCCCGACATTTGCTCAAGTGCCTCAACCAAAGGGACATTGATTGTGAGGCTCTTCATCATGTCAATGAATTTTTTGAATTGATTGTCACTCTTTTGCTTTGCTAATCGTTGAGGATAAGGTGGAGGTGGCCTAGGCAAAGGTGCCTTGGCCTTTTGTACAACTGGATCGGGCATGTCAATCACGTGTTCCCTAGACGGGTTCACAGCATCTTGAGTCTCCACCTCGGCTTCATCATCAATATCAATCCCCACATCATTGTTCACATTTTGATTAACCATATCATCAACAATCAAAGGTACATCATCATCCCGCAACTCAACATCTTCATCCATAGCTTGCTTTTGCATCAAGGCATTCACATCACCGCCTCTCCCACTTCTTGTTGTAACTGCCATCACATGATTATTATTCCCACCCTTCGGGTTCACCACCGTATCACTTGGTAGAGCACCCTTGGGATGAGTATTCAATGCTTGAGAGATTTGGCCTAATTGCACCTCCAAATTCCGGATAGATGTGTTATGCGAAGCTAATTGGGCCTCAGAATCTTGGTTCTTTTTCATCATTTGCTCGAACATGCTTTCAATTCTTCCCATATCACTTCCGGACGAACTCGGACCTTGAGAAGGAAAGGGGGGTGGATTGTTCGGTTGTTGGTACATGGGGGTCTTTGAAAGCCTTGCCCCCGGTTGCCTTGGTTCCCGCTATTGTTCTACCCTCCTTGATTGTTGTTGTTACCCTAATTATTGTTATTTCCATTCCAATTTCCTTGGTTGCTTTGATTACCCCAATTGTTATTTTGGTTGTTGTTATTCCAATTACTTCTGCCTTTTTATTGATTGTTCCAATTTCCTGGAGGACACCATTGTTGATTCGAAGAGTTGCCTCTATTCCCTTAGTAGTTATTGACATATTGGACCTCTTCGCTTTGATTGTCATAGAACTCATTTGAATAACTACCTCCATCATTGTTGTTGTCATATTGTTCATAATTACCTTGAGGTTGTTGTCCTCTTTGCCTCCTTTTCAACATAGACACACCTTCCATTGCATTGACTTGGCGCGGGTTTTGGACTTGTTGCAATTGCACCTTTGCCAATTGATTCATAGTTGTTGTAAGCTCGGCGATGGCTTGGCCATGATCATGTAATTCCTTGTGCAAATGGATGACCGTGGGGTCACCTTGGGGCACATTTGCTCGGCTTTACCATGCCGAAGAGGTGTCGGCCATTTCATCAAGTACATCACATGCCTCTTGGTAAGAAAGTTTCATAAATTTCCCTCCAACCAATTGGTTCACAATGCATTGATTCGTGGTGTTGATGCCCCGATAAAAGGTTTGTTGAATCATAGCCTCGGTCATGTCGTTATTAGGGCACTCTTTCACCATTGTTCTATATCTTTCCCATATCTCGTGCAAAGGTTCCGTTGGCTCTTGCTTGTAAGCTAGAATTTCATCCCGAAGAGCTGCCATATGACTTGGAGAAAAGAACTTGGAAATAAATTTGTCTGCCAATTCATCCCATGTTGTAATAGAATGATTGGGGAGCCTTTCTAACCAATCCACTGCTTTACCCTGAAGAGAGAACGGGAAAAACTTCAATCTCAATGCATCCTCGGACACATTTGTCTGCTTGATACCCCAGCATGTATCCACGAACCCCTTCAAGTACTTGTAGGCATTTTTATCGGAGGCACCCGTGAAATATCCTCTTTGCTCGAGCAAGGTCAACATAATATTTGTGATTTGAAAGTTCCCCACCCAGATTCGGGGAGGAACAATAGCACTGGCGTATCCTTGATTTGGTAGAACTCTAGGAGCCACTCTCGGCGGTGCCGGAGGAGGGTCTGGAATATTGTTGTTCTCATTTGCATTTACATTGGCATTTCGGACTCTCCGTGGAACTTGAGGTAAGATCTCATCTTGTTCTAGATCCTCTACCTCCTCCCCCGCTATCACATTGCCGAGAGGGTCATTTGCATTAAGAGCCATTGTACCTGATAGTGATCGACACAAACAAAATTAGTAAACAAGAAGGAAAGAGAAGTAAAACACAAAACTAACTAAACAAATAGTCAACACCGTAAGCTCCCTGGCAACGGCGCCAAAAAGTGATCGCTACCGACTCGACACTACACTATGGTAGGAAGAGCGAGTCGCAATAGCTTTTACCCGAATACAGGTCCGGGATCGAATTTCCACAGGGAGCTAGTAGTGGAGTTGTATTTTCTGTCTAGCCTAGAGTTGTGGTTGTGCTTCTAATGTCGCTTCAAACATTTCTTGAGTTTTTGTATTTATAACCACTATTATAAAACTAAGGATTAAAGATAAATTATGCTAGGAGAATATTGCTAAGTTGTAATTAATGGGAAGAAGAACACTAGGGTCGTAGCAGCACCTAGGTGGCTAATTGACGGGTAGATGTTACTAGGGGTAGATTGGGATAGATTGACATATTTCTGAACCCGTTGCACAATTGCATCCACTCTCACACCTCTCAGTAGAGAGAGTGATTTTGCCCAATTGACTCTCTCGAGACCAATTGGATAGGCCAATGAGACCAAGCAACTAGGGTTCAAATAGGGTGATTACTCTTTCGAGATTTAACCCGTTAATTGGGACTACCATTTCTCATGGGTCTATCCCATTTTCTTGTTGAGTCAATTTTAGGGTCATAGACTCTCTTTCTCAAGAAAAGTTAAACCCACTAAGCTTGAATCAATGTTTGCAACCAGCAATTCTTGAATAAAAATATAAAATCAATCCAAATAGCAAACACCCAATATCAATCTAACCCTAGATGGCAACACCCATCGATTACCCACACTAGGGTTGAACCACAACCCTAGCTAATAGGTTTAGCTACACATAATTAAGGAAGAAACTGAATAAATAGATGAAGAACTAAACATATTAATTAATTACTAAGAAGAACTACAATAATCTATTGTTAATGGGAAGCAAAATATGCCAAAAATGGCTACAACACCAAGCGCAACTTTCGTCTCAAGTTCCCCAGATAAACACTGACCCCTAATAATGGTAAAATATTCTATTTATACTAGGCTGGAAAAACTAGACAAAAATACCCCTACGAGGTCAGTGCAGCCCGCACAAAATGGACCGCGACCTCACTGGCTCTTGGACTTCAACTGTTTGATAACTTGAACTGGGGGACGCGGACTGCGTGGAAGTGTACCGCAACCGCGATGGAAACTGGCGCGGTCCGCGTAGTCGTGACCGCGTGATCAAAACTGCCCTTCTCTGAACCTTATGAACGCGGACCGCACAAAGCAGGAGTACGGCCGCGAAGCTTCACCGCGGACCGCAAAAATCCTACCGCGACCGCGTGACTTTAAGCCTGAATATGTCAACCTGTCAACCTCCTAGTGCGGCTGCGGTCACTGTTACGCGGTCCGCACTAGGCCCTTTCTTCTTCAATTCTCTTGGTCTTTGATACTTGAGCAGGTTTCACTCCTTTTTGAGCCGATCTTTGACATTTCGTCACTTTGTCGATCAAACCTGCAATCGAGCACAACTTGTGAGCATTTTGGGACTATTTTGTATCAATTTATACTCAAAACATAAGCAAGTAGGGGCATAAACACATAAAAATACTAAGTTATTAACCATGCACACGAGTCATCAAATATTATATGAAGCTATCCAAAATCCCAAGCCACAAAAAGAAAGGCTAGAACTCCAAAAAACCTATCGGGTCGTTGTAGTTTTAACTCAACCTGTTGGCTATAAATACCTGGCCGTTACCTTAGATTTTCTTACGAAAATTGCAAATTCTCTTCTTCCTTTATGCCTTATTTTTAACAAAAAGTAAGTGTGATTTGATTATGCCTTATGGTTTCATTGAACATTGTTTTTGAAGTACCGTTATACTAGTGAGATTAATCTATTTTATCTTAGAGGAAATAATCTTAAACTTCAGATACTAGGAAGGAATTATGTTTTTTAAGTTTATTTATATTCTTATTCATTTCTGTTTCTATTTTAAGTTTCGGAATTATTCTTCGAATAGAGAAAAATAACAATACCTATAACAACAACTTCTTGTTGTTTAGAGGGATCATGGCATTTTCTCTCTTGAAAACATTAGGAAATATTGGTAACTCAAATCAGAGATCAACCATATTTTTTAACGGAATAGGGTCTGATATATCCCTGTACTATGGTAAACTGTTTAAAATTATCCCTTGTTATACTATTGCGCCGTAAAAGTTCCTGCCATCCAACTATCCTAACAAATCTGCCCTTAGTTAGACGGAGGTGCCACGTGACATCCATCCTTGCCTCTTTTAAATCTGGGAACATAAGAGACGACCCGCTCCATGAAACCCACCAATCCATAACCCATTTATAAACCAAATAATCCCCCAAAGCCACCGCCCAACGATTTATAACCCAAATTAAACCCCAACCCTAACTTATAATCCTACTGCCATCTCCATCAAACCCTCTATGCTATTAGCTCCATCAAGACAACCCATTTCAACAAATTTTATGATAAATATCGGAGTCTAGTGCTATATCAAAGAGGAGGTACCATTGTGGAGAGATTTCCAACCATATCCGATCGACCATACCTCAAAATCTCGGAAGAAGATTCTATAAATGTGCAAAACCTGAAGTCGTGTGGATATTGGGAATGGCAAGACGAACCTTTTCCAGATCGAGCTTTGTTAGAAATCAATAAGTTGCAGTGTAAATTGGATGCTGCTAATATTACAATGAGTATGTTAAAGAAATTATTGGAGTCATGTAAGATAGAAAGAGACAAGCTGTTGGAAAAAGTTGAAGATTTGGAGGTTTCAAAAAATGTTGAAGTAAACAAAGTAAGGAAAATCGAAGATAAAGTGGTTAAGATGAAGATGTTTATTTGAATTTCAGTTGCACTTTTTGTTGGTTTTATTGCGGCAATGTGGATGAAGTAAATTGTGTTTGCTGAAGATGGCCTGTGGTCCATATTTCACTTGTTAATGTATGTTCCTAAGTACTAGAGTTTTTTTTGCTATTGTAAAACAATTACATCAATTGTTAATGTATGTTTCCAAGTAATAGTGTTTTGATGTTCTATGTTTCCAAGTACTAGTGTTTTGATGTTCTATCTACTGACTTGTCAATTGTTTGAAATTAGTTTGAATTGTTTTATGGAATATGGTCCTTTTAAAGTACTAGAACTTAGTTTGAAAACATAAACTTTGGTGATGATCATATGGGACTAATATATGCACCTGGAGCTTTGGATAAAAAACATATAGTCTCACTTCTGGATTTAATATCATATATACAAGAGGACGCTGGGCAACAAGTCAACACTATTTTCCAAAACACAAATGCTTACAACACAGTACATCCCCAAAAACAGCACCAAAAAAACTGAAATTACATCACCAAAAACACAGTAATTCCAGTAGTAATTTTCTTAAACAACACCAAAAACAACACCAAGAAATTGTTAATACACCAAAAACACATTAATTCCAGTAGTTACATCACTAAAATAGCACCAAAAAACAACACCAAATAACTGTAATTACATCACTAAAATAACGCCAAATAACTATAATTACATCACCAAAGAAGATAGTAACTCCAGTAGTTACATCACCAAAACAACACCAAAAAAACTGAAATTACAGAATACTAAAGGGGACACAACTGTCTATAAGTTTGCAGTAAATACATCCCACATAACAAAAAAATTATACGTTTTTCTTCATTTTTTCTCCTTGATTTCAGCTTCCCAATTCTTTCTCGCCCTTGTTTTTCCAACTGATTTGCAGTTACAGCAGCCTTCCCCTTCCACTGTAATGTTGGGGCTGAATATGGCAGATTTGTTGGTACACTAACACCACTATGATCACATGTGAAGTTGATTGACCTTGTTCCAGCTGGTATTTGTACATGTTGTCTCATCCTAAGCCTTGTAGTTACTTCTAATATAACTCTTGACCTAAGAACAACATCTTCTTCATGCCTAACTCTTGACCTAAGCATTCTTCAAGGTGTAGGCATGAACCTAAGCCCACTATCCTTACTTGGTTGAGTGGCTTGAGATGTTGAACAATTGATATCATTTTCAACTTGAGGTTCAGTTTCATGTTCTATCAAACAACTTGACCTCTTTCTCTGCTACTTTCCTTTTGATTATTTTGCAGCATGTGTTGAACTAGTGGTAGCCTGCTCAACTGTGGCAGTTGGTGCTGAACTGGTGGAATCCTGCTCACTTGTGGCAGCAGCCTGCTCAGGTGTGGCAGCAGCCTGCTCAACTATTTCTCTCTTACGTTGCTTCTTTTCCTTGATTCAAATAGTTAAAAAATAAGTTAGAAATATTTATGTCTAGTATTTAATACTTTGAAGTTAATGTAAAATAATTACCTGACCACAAGTCCTTACATTAAGAGTTGTTTCTCCACATTTGCTGCAAGTCATGATTCTTCCTTTTTAGGCTGTGACCACACTCCTTGTCTTTTAATTGCCTCATCCTTCTGCCTATCTCTCTTAACCTTAGGTCTACCAGCCAATTTCACAAGCTCTGGAGGCTCCATTGCGTGAGATGGCTCAATCTTCCAAATATTTTCTCCCCTAACAGGCTGTATTTTGTGCCTATAAGTCAGCAGAAATACCTCCTTGCTATACCACCAGTTAATTTCAGTCATTGGATCACCAGAGTCATGAAGTATATCTCTAATAGCATGTGGACATGGGATTCCTGTAAGGTCCGATGACCTACAAGTGCACTTCATCACCGCCAAATTAACACAATGCTTGTCAGATCCTTCTATTACTTCATAGCCATTTTGACCATTTGCATTTACTTTACAGGCAGTTTGTGCAATCTGCAGGTACTCATTATACAAGTCCATGCATTTTGGACTGAAATCATATCTCCAGCTCCTAACTTTTTCTTCATGTTCTCTTAACAAGTTCTTGGTCTTGATTCTGATGTCCTCTAGCATCTTGATTATAGGCTTATGCCTTGTATCCACAATCCAAGTGTAACAACCACATCACTACCAGGGTTACTTTCTTCTTCTTCCTTCTTCAAGTGCACTCTTTGAAAGTGTAACAACCACATCACTACTAGGGTTACTTTCCCTCAATTCATTGACATAAGCCTCTAGTTTATTGTACTCATCTAAAAAACTACCATCTAGTGACTCCAATACCATCCTCTTTTCCCTCTTGCACTTCCCATGACTAACATTTAGCTCAAAGTTTCTCTTCAAATCTAACATCATCTTCCTAACCTTGTACTTAGGATTATACTGTAACTTCTTCTTGAAATATTGTGCAATGGTACTAAAATCAACAGTCTTGTTATCAAATGCAGTGCCACAATCATGTTCAACAGATAAAGTCTTGATTTTAACCCCACCAAATTTTTCTTTTGATATTAAGCACAACAAGGGACAACCAACAATATCACAAGTATACCTAAGCCTTTCTAGGTCACTCTTCTCTAATTTCAATCTTTTCTTGTTAGCCAGAGAATATAACTTCATACACTTCTTAGCTTCTAGTATGTCCTTAAAGGATATACCTTTGTATAACTCTTTGAAGTCACTAAGTTTTTCATTTATTTCCCTTTTCTGTTGTGCTTTAAGTGCTTCTAATTCTTCAGAATTGTATCCTTCAGAATCAGTACTAGAGTCAGATCCTACATCACTTAAGCTATAATTAGTACCAATATCATCCACAATTTTATTAGATTCTTCTTTATATTGTTCAATATTGGGAATAGAGTAAATAGAGGGCTCACATTCATCTACACCATATAGGTTCACTACATTGAATTCATTGCATAATAACCTTTGTAGATGTCTAATACCATCATCCCCCTCAATCACATAAAATTTACCAGATGGGGAAGCAACTATAAGTTGTTGAACCCCTAAATATCCTAGCTCATTTGTGAATTCATTGACTATGTCTATGTGTGAAAGTAAGTCGGAGTCATAACTTGTCCAAGTCTTCACCAATTTTCCCGTGTAGACAACTTGAGGCTCAATAACCCAATCACCATCGTAATTGAATATTAAGTCAACTAGCACCATCTCCAACAACCTATAAAACACAATAGAAAAAAATATAATTAATGTAAAAGTCAGTAGTGGGAATGAATAATTAATGCCAAAAAGAATAATTTTTTATGACAAGAGGTCCCCCCCAAGGAAGAATCCAACATACCCGAATACTTTAATCAAATGGCCACACAATTGGGGACCATCGTTGTTAATAAACAAAGGAAAAGCTTAGAATCTTCAGTAAATATACTTTACGGAAAAGGACAAACAAACAAACCCCAAATAACCCCACAAAACAAAGAGTCAGGACTTAATCCCACAAAACCCCAGCAATAAATAAAGAATAAAGGCGTACCATGCATGCAAACACTAGAAACTGACAAGAAATAAGGATATATCAATGAAACTTCAAAAACTTTAGTTAGATGTAAATGTAATCTAAAAAATTGAAACCCTAGCATAAAAACCCTAAAATACGAAAAGAAAACTAAAAAATTGCAATACTAACATGAATAATATAGCAAAGACGAATCATTTTCATAGAGGAAGGTATTACCTTTATGGAATTTCTCCACTTCAAATCAGCTATCAACAAAGTTGTGAGAGTATTTTCATGTTCTAGATAGTTAGTGAGAGAAGAAAATGAAACGAGAAAAATGAAATGGACAAAATGGGTATTATTTGGTTTATAAATGACGGGTCACGGGTTATGGGTTGGTGGTGTTGAGCCCCCCCTTTTCCCTCCACGGAGAGATAGAAGACCGGGTTTCGACATTCATGGGAGGTAATAACTCATTTCCTTTTGGGAATTTGGATTTTTGAAGAGTCGCCACCTAATGGGTAATGGTGCGTTAGAGCACCTAGAGCGATTAACTCTTAGACTAGTTTGCATTACCAGAGATTTAGGGCAAGAGCTCGAAATAACCTTGAGAGGAAGGTGTTAGGCACCCCTCACAATCCACAACGGTTGGTCCCGACCGAACTTATACTTATGAATTAGTCCTTTTAATAAATAAATAGTTTAAATACATACTTGCAAATAAAGATATGTTTTGGACATTGTATGACTCAAGTAATGAGATAAAAAAAGGAAAAGACTCGAACAAGTTGCATACATATAGAAAAGTAAAGTTTACGCATCAGGAATTGGGAAAGAGGGGTCCTAGGTTGGTTAGCCTACAAGATCACCCCACACAATGCCCGATAAACACTCCTCAATGAGGGGCTAGACGTGACATTAGCACGTAGTCATAATATCCTTACTACCCAATTCCCTCCCCTTGGTCATAGCCTAAAGCATTCTAGCAACCTTGAAAATGTCCTATGCATGCACTACCCATCCCTTCTTCACGACTCTGGGGGTATTTTAGGACCTCTACTTTTGGACAGTTCTAGACTATCCTAAGGTTCTAAAGGATAAAAGTCTAGGCGTCAATCAAGAACAATTAGGACTACATTTAAAGAGAACAAATTACAGGCTCACAGTCACCTCTACAAATATAACAAGTAAATGCACGTCTTCAAACAACAGTCAGATATTTAAGAGAAAATCCTAGAACATGATATCTAGGTGAGCAGGGATTATACAATATTGAATTAGGACAAAGTGTCAAAAACCTGTTTAGCTTGCCTACTGATTTAGACATATTAAAAATCTGAACAGTTTTAAATAACAAAGCACAGTTTTATAGTTACAGAATTTGAATTGCCCTAGAGGCTTGCCTAAACGCATAACAATAGTGTCCTAAGAGCATGATATCTATTAGGAATGCAGTAAAACAATGATCAATTTTTAAGCGGACAACTTGAGATCCTATAGACATATTTTCTAGCGGCATTAATTAAGGCAGTGTTTGAAAACTCATTTAAAGAAACGGACAGTTAATTAAACCAATTCAAACATGAATTAGACTGATTTGTTTAACTAAACTGATTTTAAATTCTATAGGCATGATATATAGTTATTACAATTGACTCTTGAACTTATAGGCATGCTATCTAAGAAAACGAACGTGAATACATGCTGTAACAAACATTGAACTTCAATTATTTTACACTCTATAGGCATGATATCTAATTATAAGGCTAATTTTAACCCTATAGGCGTGATTTCTATTATTAAAGCCATTTAGATCCTATAGGCATGATTTCTAATATTGTACAAGTAAAGAAAATATAACAAATGCATTAACACAATCCTATAGGCATGGCATCTACCCGATTTACCCAATAGAAATGTAGCTACTCACCCCTTTTCACTAATAATCCTAATGTTGTTTACGATAATTATTACAGACCAATGAATTAAAAAACATAAATGAACAAAAGTTAATCTATAGGGAGCTTGCAGTAGGCTCAAATGACTTCCAAGCCTCTAATAGCCTCAAGTGCCAAAGTTCCATAGACAGTATCATGTCTAGGTGTGTCAGAGTTCCCAAAGGACCTCAAGGATCCTGGGCAGTGCTCTCACCTAAACTTTTCTCAAACAATAACTGATTTAGGTGCAGTGTGGAAAGGCCAGCTCTGACATGCCAGAGTTCAGAGAGATCTCAAAGGTCTCAAAGCAGTACACATATCAGAGGGGCAGAACCTAATATCCTAAGAGTAAAATGAGAGTGCTTGACATAGTTTTGTTTTGAAAATAGTACATAGATGACTTCAAAAGTGGAAAAGTTTTTTAGAAACAGGAAATAACTTAGTGGTAAAAGACAGTTTGAGAAGAGTACCAAGCAACAGACAATCAATTGGTCAGAAGAGACATTCAGATTCAGAAAAGAACACTTAACAAACAGATCTTCACATGAGGATAAAGGATTTGGCACATAAGAATCACATTAGGGTACATGGATAAGGATAGAGGAGACATATAGTCACAAACTGCATGCAACACTTAGGGTCTTAGAGACTCGGTAAATAGTTAGGACATAGATAATAGTTGGCATGTCTTAAACATGATTAAACATACAGTTTGGACGTGCTAGATGAAGAAGTAAGCAGGAAAGAGTGCAGAGTGTAAAACATGCATTGAACAGGACAAAGTTTAGACATGTTGAGCAAAGAAATAAACAGGAATACAAGTTGAAATCATAACTGATGAACTAGTACAGGAATGAAACACATAGAGTTTGGATCTCAAAACTTAATTAGAGACATACCAGCTGAAGAAAGGGTGCAAAATATAAAGCAAATAAAGTTCTAATATCTAGCCTTGGCTTTCAGTCGGCTAGATCAGTGAGTATCACAAGTAGCAGCAGAGAAAGAGAACTTTAGAGTGTAAGGAGTAGTAATTTTTGAACTAATGTTCGTTGTCCAGAACTTAAAATAAGAGGAGGTTTATATAGTAATCAAAAGGTTGACAAATAAGGTAAGATATCAATTAAGTAATAAATCAGGGAAGTCACATATAAATCAGCAAGTCTTTCCATTAATCAAGGGACAATTGAATCAACGGTAAAGCATGCTAAGTATTTAAGGAAAAGAATCAAGTAAGGTTTAGGTATAGAATAGGTAATTAGGGGTAAATGAACAGAAGTTTTAATTAAGGAAACAAATCAATAAGAATTGGCTAAATACAAACAAGGCAAGGAAAAATAATTAAGGCAAGCAATTTAATCAAATCGAGTAGGAAGGTAAGAATCGAAAGTTTAAGGGAAATTGTTCAAATCAAACCAAGAAATAAGGAGTTCAGAATATTCAAGGATTCAATCAAAAAGAAAGTCATGAAAGAGTCAGCATGTTTAGCATATAAAATAAGGTGAAACATGAATAGTCAGGAATCGACATATAACTTTAACAAAACAAAAAGTTAAACAACATTGATTTAATGAGAAAGATACAGGTCTTGATATGAATAGTCAAGACGAACACAAGCACATAGAATTAGTGAAAGGTCAAACTAAGAAATTCAATAGAATCATATTAGGACAAGAAAATCATGAGAAATCACAAGAACCCAAAGCAAGAACACAATCAAATGTACTAATACTCAGAAACCAAACGAAGAACCTCAAAAATTAGGGCTTTTGGTACAAGCGAGTTAAGGTTGTAGGAGACTCATAAAATCAGTCAAAATATATGAGAAGCAGAAGATTAAACACAAAAAATCATCAAACAATTTCTAAAAAAAAATTCCGGAAACCCTAGTTTTAGGAAAAGATGAAAATCACTTGAAAATCATACGATTCTTGTAAAGAATCTTAATGTTGTTGTAAAACTCACATAAAACAAACCCAAATCACCTTAGATCTGTACAGATCTAAGAGGTATTGAAAAAAAAAATTAGGATTTCGAAGAGAACGACACAGAGATGAAGAAACATACTGAGAAACCTATAGATCGTAGTCAATATAGGACGATCTTACTCGGAATCACATTGGAATGACCTGAAACAGGCGAGGGAGGAGCCATAGATGCAAGTCACTAGCCCTGGTCCCTTGAGGGCCCTGGAGATGGCAAGAATAACATGAGAGAGGCCATTGGAGGCCCGAGAGGTGGTGAGAAACCATCAGAGAGAGCCATAGATGAAGGTCAGTGGGACTGGATTAGGGTTAGGTTGAGAGCGTTTGAGAGCAGAGAGGATTGGGTGACGGCGGGGGAAGGGTGGTAAAATAATTAGGGTTTTGGGGTATAGGTTAGTTTAATTATGGAAAGGGGGAACCTGGACCGTTGATAAAAAATGATCAACGACCAGGATTTGGCTGGGTATTGGGTTGGGTAGATGGGTATTTGGGCCTGGGTAGGTTTAGGTTTAAAAGTTGGGTTGGGTATTGGGTTAGAATTAAGGCTGAAATTAGAATAAAAATAGGCTAGATTTTAAATAGCCACTTTTAATACTATATAATTTATAAAAATAATAAATGATTTCTAAAAAACTATTTTCGTGTACTAAAATGATTTAAAATAATTTTTTAATATTTTTAAAATATAAAATATCATTTTACGCACTAATAATGTAATTATGCATTAGTAGGGCTATTATTGCAAAGATATCCAATTTAGCCTAAAAAATGTAAATGCAATTATAAAAATGCACTAAAATATTTAAACAATTATAAATAAAGAATTTAGATGAGTAAATCACCACAAAAATAGTTTGAAGGATAATTATTGGAAGTTTTATAAATAAAAATGGAAGAAATAAATCAATTTGGAGCTTTTTAAAAATTATAAAAAAATTATATAAAATTATAAAATGCATGATTATAACTGCATATGTGCTATTTTGAAAGTATATATATGTATTAAAAATATATAAGGAAAAATTGGGTATCAACAGGTGGGTTTCATGAAGCGGGTCGTCTCTTATGTGCCCATATTTAAAAGAGGCAAGGATGGATGCCACGTGGCACCTCCGTCTAAGTAAGGGCAGATTTGTTAGGATAGTTGGACGACATGGACTTTTATGACCCAATAGTATAAAGGGGGATAATTTTAAATAATTTAACATATTAAAAGGATATATCAGACCCGTTTTCGGTTTTTTAATCATCACCGCATGAGGATATCCAATATCCTTAAAACAAGGTCAAATACATAAACGGACCCTTAAACTTGGCCCTTTTTTCATTTAGACATTTGAACTAAACTTTGTTCCTATTGAACACTTTAACTCAAGTCCAAGTGTATCTATTAGACACACATTGCTAACATGTCAAGGTGTGTGCGCTATGCTGTGTATGAGCGCGTGATGCCCTCTTTTTCTTACCAATCTTTCTTTCTCTTACTTACTCATTCTCTCTCCCTACCATCCTTTACCTTCCGTAATTAATCTACCATGTTATTCAACTGAAATAATCCACTATATTCTTCAAAGACTTGATTTTGTCAAGAACACAAACAGGGAATGATTTTTTTTTGCAGCAACTTAAAAAGCTTGTTATCAAAACTTTTAGAACAAAGGACATCAAAAATTAGTTGAGTAGTATCAAGGCCACTAGTAATGAGCCATATATCACAAACATAAGAGTACAATTTACATTCATTAATAACTTTTCTAAACCTTCCTCTAATCCAAATCTCTTGGGTAAGTATTGCCAATTTGCCACCACAATAGTCAATTAAGGCCCAAATGGTAAATTCACGCGTAAGCAAACTTTTAAAATAAATTGTGTGAGAAATATATCTTTAATGCCCATATATGTATAATACCCATATGTTAAATGCCCTCCAAATGGTAAATTCAAACTTTAATTCTGTCATGCGAAATCGAAACTATTGCATAAATAGTAAAATTTGTAGGCAACAAGAATATGGTTGAACATTTAATCCATTTCATGGGTCCAACTGAAAAAGAAGAAGAATAGGGAATGGGGAGAAAAGAAGAAGAGCATGAGGTGAAAAAATGGGGGACGTGAGTGGTGGCAAGAAGAAGGGGTGAGGCTGGGGCGGGAATTAAAAACAAATTGTTAAAGAAAAAGGTTTTCTTTAAATTTCACGTGTCACGAAATAATTCGTCTAGTTTGCCATGTAAAGGCGTTTGATAATACGCGCAGGAGGTGTGTCTAATTGACACATATTTTAGATGGTACAAGTGTTCAATAGGAACAAAATTTAGTTTAAGTGTCTAAATAAAAAAAAAGGTCAAGTTTAAGGGTCACTTATGTATTTGGCCTTGAAACAATAAAGAGACCGACTTACAATCGCTTTGCTAGATAGCGAGTACCAGCATGGAACACTTCTTTACAAGTCATATTTTTGAATGTTGTTCGCAACCAACGAAAGAAGAATGTGTTATTTTATTTCCCTCGGGAGGGGGAGGATATAAATAGAACTTAGTATACGAAAAGGACTATAAATGTCGTCAAATTAAAATTTTTATATCTAATAAATAATGTTGTCCAATACACGTTGCTGACGTGTCGTACATAGAAGGACTTGAGACTTGTCTATGTATGCATATACAGCAGGGACATAGACCAGTGAGGTGCCACCTCTCTTTGAAAAGAATGACTCTATCTTTTTTCTCATTTTTGGCCTTTTTAAAATTTCTAATTCATCTTAAGAAAGTGCTCATAAGTTGCTTGTGAAATTTTTTATTTTGTGTCTCATACAACTGATACTAGTTATATGAGATATTATTTTTATCTCATAGTTTTGTGGACCCAGATTTTATGAACCCAGAAGTGTAAGATTTTGTGTCCACAAATTTGCGAGAGAAAAATAAGCCTCACACAACTAATTTTAGTTGTGTGAGGCACACAATAAAACTTCTCATCGCTTGTGTATTCAGTTTTTTTATCTGGTGTCCCTTCGAGGACATCTTATGTATTCAATTAGAAAACTCAAAAGACGCTTTTGTTGCTATCTGTATACGGCCAAAATCAGGGAAGACCGATTTAAGGTTTCCGTGGCAGCTCAAGCCCGACCTCGGTGGGATCGAAGCACGGTCCAAGGTCCGTCCTCAAAGCACTCGCCTCGGCAGGTTACATCGAAGATTCACCATGATGTACCTCGAGGTAGTATGAAAGTCGATGTCCATTATGGAAAGGCGAGAAACCCTCGAGGGCACACGATGAGGACTAACAGAGTCTGCAAGAATAGTACAAATCCGTACTGAGCCGTTATACAGCTGTACTAGTAGCATTTCTTCGTCATTTATTAGTCATGTACTATGTAAGGATCCTTCCTCCTATATAAAGGGGACCCTTATCATCTTGTAAGGGACTTCGGATAATTATTGAATACACAACATATTGAATATAATACAACTTTCCCTGCTCTTTGCTTATACTATTATTCTACACATTTATTGTTCATTTTTTTATTGTTCATTTATTGTTCTTCATTTATTGCTCATTATTAACCGCAAAAGGCCATCTTTGAGGCCCTCATTATCAGTAATTCTTCATCAATCGTTCATCGCTGTTAGCCCTGCTAGACCTCGAGGCCCTGCTCCAGCTAGCTCGAGGCCCAGCCTTGTGACCCTATTGGTTTGCATTTGTTGTTTTCTTTACTTACACCTAGCATTTATTGCTTGACAACTAATATTAAAATAAATCACGTATTTTTAGAACAACGAAATCAAATATAATTGTAGTTATCATTTTCAAGGTAAACACCATCTTAATTACGGCTTTAACTTTATCTCTTGCTTCTTCTTTGACGATCCTCTCTCTTTTGTTTTATTATTGTTTAATCTAGGAGTGTGCATTCGATTTATCGATTCGATTTTGATCTTTATCGATAATTACTTATCGACTATCGATTTGTACATATGCTTATCGTTATAGTTTCAATAAGGTTTCGATTTTTTCGATTTCGATTTATCGATTTTTGGGGCTTATCGATTCAGTTATCGATTATACCAATAAGAAAATTTACGGGATTCCACGGAAAGTATATCACTATAAACACGCCTAACTAATATGGACAAAAAGAAGCTAAAATAAGACGAACACCGTTTATAACATAAAAATTGTGTCAACAAGCACATGCAACAAAACTAAAGTAAGAGATCAAATGTATGCCACCAACACTCCAACGGTATAAAAAAACAAAACAAAATACATCGTCATGACTAATTCTGTTTTCTATTGATTTGAACTTCATTCCTTTGAGCTTTAAATATGATCATTCGTTAAATGTGGTAGAAGGAAATAATAGGGTTAGAGATTTAGGGTAAAGGAAAGGGTATTATAGAATAAGAGTAATTTTTTTTTTGTCTTTTTAGTATATCTAATCGGTTTATCGATAAACCGATAATCGAAAAGGACAAAATCGAAACCGATAACTCGATAAGAAAATTTCGAAATCGAAATCGATAAACTGATAACAAATAATCGATAAACCAATTCGAATGCACACTTCTAGTTTAATGTCCCTATATACAATCGAAAACCCTCCAGGCAGAGTTAACGATTTTTTTATTTTTTCGCTTGGAATCTTGAATCTCTCTCAACATAATTGAAAACCCCCAATGCATCGAACAAGGCCGTCGAGAAGAAAGGTTCGAAGACGCTGATGAAGCAAAATTGCGATTAATGTGTTGACCTTGACTAAACTTCTTATAGTACTAAAACTTCCAATTCCGCTACATTTTGTTTTCGGTTAATAATACAGAAAAGACAGTCGAGGAAAAAATTAATCATTATTAAGATTTCTCTAGCGGAGAAGAAGCGCACCGCCGGTATGAATCTTCATGTTTGGTGGTGCTTAATTTCAAATGTCTATACATCAACTATTTTTTCCTCCATAAAGCCGCTGAAAATTGAGATTATGGATTTGGTACTCTCAAAAGCAACGGGATATATTCTCTACAATTTGAGCCCAAACTCATCCAACACGTCCAGAGATTAATGGATTGAGCTACAAATATTTTAGCTCATGAGTCAATTTGAGTTGAGCCCAAGTTAACCCATTATTTTTTTAGGAATTTTTATATTCCTATGCCATATAGTAAACTATATTACCCTCTATGCTTAACTTTTAATATAATTACCTTCTATATACCTAATTACCATTTATGTACCATTTTAGGATTTTAATGGTATTAATTAGTCTCCTAATTTTACTCAACCGTATATTCCCACTCCCCCAAGTTTCTCTCTCCAAATCCCCACGATTTTCTCTTCAAAACCAGCGAAAATCTGTAACCCCTCCACCATTAACAACCATTAAAAAGCTTTGAAGCTTTGAATTCTAATTTGAGTTTTCAAAAGACATTATTTGTTTAGATTGGATGTTGTTGCAAAGAATTGAGAATTCTCTCTGCGTCTCTCTATATCTCTCAATCCCAAATTTCAGTAATATAAGAGGAAGGAAAAGAGAGCAGCAATTCCACCATTGACGGCCATTAAAAAGGTTTGAAGCTTTAAATTCGAATTTGGGGTTTCAAAAATCATTATTTGTTTGGATTGGGTGTTGATGCAAATAATTGGGAATATGGTTTGGAGTTATATCTCAATTTTGAGGGGTTTTGATGAAGATTAGACTTGGTTTTGGCTGAATTTCAGATTGAAACTCGAAGAAGAAGAAGAAGAAGAAGAAGAAGAAGAAGAAGAAGAAGAAGAAGAAGAAGAAGAAGACATGACATACATTATATTGCAGAAATTGTAGAAAAATTGTAGAAAAAATTTATTTTGTTGTTTATTTATTTTTCTTTTATTCATTTAACTATTGTATGAAAGTTGAACAATATTGTATAAAAATTATATTTAAGTGGTATTATATTGTAGTTGTATATAACTTAGTAGAAATAATGTACGAAAATTGTAGATAATTTATAGATAAATTGTATAATATATAACTAGTTTTATGAAATTTATTTTTACTATATATAAATCAGATATAAAATATACAAAAAATATATTGTATAAAATTAGTATAAAATTTGTATGTATGTTTTATGTTATTGTAGTTGTATTTAACTGGGTGGAAATAATGTATGAAAGTTGTAAAAAATTATAGATAAGTTGTATTCCTCTATAACGGGAGATGTTTGCATATCAAGTAACTTTAGTGTTCCAGACAAACATGCATGAAAATAAAGATAAATTATGTTATGAACAATTTGTAGAAATTTTCTAGATAATTTGTAGAAACATTGAAATTCTGTATTTTCATATAAATTTTCAAATGATATGTAGTTTTATTGTAGAATAAATATAGAAATTTTGTAGATATTGTGAAAATCCATACTGATATATATATTTACTCTGACATGTAGTTTATTTGTAGATAAAATATAGATAAAGTGTAGGACATTTATATACAACCAGAATTTGATATAAAATGTAACATCACAAACATGCAACTGTGTTCTCATTGGTGATACTCAATTCCATACTGAAATCGCCAACATTTATACATAGCGGATATGTTCCTAAGTTTTTGTTTTTTCAACTTTCATACAATAGCTAAATAAATAAAAGAAAAATAAATAAACAACAGAATATAATTTTTCTACAATTTCTGCAATATAATGTATGTCATGTCTTCTTCTTGTTTTTTGAGTTTCAATCTGAAATTCAGCCAAAATCAAGTCTAATCTTCACCAAAACCCCTAAAAATTGATATATAAACTCCAAACCATATTGAGGCTTATGATACAATTGCGAAAATCTTTGGTGATGAAAACCAAGATTTGATGGATGAGTTTGCGTCAGTTCTAAAAATTAAAAAGAGGAAAAGGGAGGAAGAGAATGTATCTTCACCAAGTAGTAGTAGTAAAGAAATCAAAGCCAAAAGGCAGAAAACTGCAGAAGATGAAATAAGGAAGCCTACAACTACAATGATTCCTTATTTAATGAAATGTCTATATTTTGTAGAAATACTATTAGCATGGCGGGTAATATTCAAACTATGAACATATTTGGTAATATAGCTTCCTATATGGTATAAGAACGAAAATTTTCATATTTTTTATAGCCCACTCTGACCCATGAAGTAGCCCAAATACAACCCATGAAACTCACCCAAACACAAAGGGATCTCAATCCAACTTATCCAGAAAGTTACTTAGTTTCCCCAATTTTACCTTTTATTTTATTTTATATTTTCAATTTTCTGTGTTTTTATTTCTGCACCACACCCCCACCCTATCCCCCCCTCCCGCCGTGCAAACCCCCTCAAAAAACTTTTTTTACTTTTTTTTTTGTATTTTTAATTTTTTATTATTTTTATTTATTTTTTAACCACCCACCCTACCCCTATCCCCGCGCAAACTCCCTCAATTTTTTTTTTACTTTTCGTTTGTATTTTTAATTTTCAATTTTTTTGTTTTTCTGCACCACCCTACACCCTACCCTCCCTTCCCACCTTCCGCACAAACCGCCTCAATTTTTTTTTTTACATTTTGTTTTTGTATTTTCAATTTTTTTATTTTCTGTTTTTTCGTTTTTCTGCACCAACCCCCCTCTCCCCAACCACCCCATCCCCACCCGAAAAATGTTTTCCAACTTACACATTTTAAGGTAAAAAGCTTTTTTATGCAAGATGAACATGGTTCTAAAACATGAGTCAAGTTGGGCGGGTTGGGTTATGACCCATTATTTAGCCTGTTTTGACCCAACCCATCTTGGCCCAAGTACGCTTTGGGTTGGGTTGGGCAATGCCCCATTTATTGACTTAACTCATCTTCACCCGTCCAAATTCAGTCCAACCCACCCATTTGCCACCCCTAATTCTCTCCAACACCTTTATCATCAAGGGCAACCCGTGATTGGGGGAAGAACTCAAGACCCACTTCTACTTTTTGTTTGCTTTGAATATCGTCTTAGCGTTATTTCCATTAAATTCTTAATTCACTTGTGTCTAAGTTGGATATGACTATAATTTTCTTCAAAAAAATATGTTTTACAAATTGAAAAAATGCATGAAGTTTAATAGATTCGGACGGCCTAAACGCAAAAATGAGGTGATATTCTTCTTTTATCTTTTATAGTTCACGTTATAAGGATAAGAATCACTTCGTGTCATTTTGGTATTATTTCATCACAAAAATTAAGTTATAGAACAAAATGACGTGAAGAAAGAAAATAGAAATGCATGCGCTATATTACCCGGGATAACGGCCCAACCCAACGACCGTTAGTGATTCCCAAGTGATATACCGCATGCGTACCATGTGTTGTGTGTCCCTATTATCCCATAAATCTACAGGGGCAGACCCTTCCATCTATACTATTTTTTCCATTTTTTCTATAGGCTCCCATCGCAAGTTCCTCTCCTTCAAAATTTTAAGTTCCAACAACGAACTATGTCTAGTCGAGGTGATGTACCTATGTTTTTACGAAAAATACGTAGTTTTCAGGCCTTCATGACGCCCATACAATCCAGGCTAGAGAAGTTGGACTTGTAAATATATGTGCAGTATGAATACACATATTTATATTTTGTGTCATACCCCAACCTTGAAAGGTGCGATCTACATACAATACTTGAAGGCCCATGTGAATCGACGTCTTCTCCTATCACCCTTATTATTCATAAAACTGGGCCATTGGAGACTCCAAGTAATAATACCATAATTAAAATGTGTACCACTAATTAGCAAAGGAAATATTGGCATTTTATTTAGGTCATCACTGTTACAAACATCGTCATAGCCAACCATTACATGCAATCGAACACTAACACTAGTTTGCAAGCCTCTAAGATTACCAAAAGGGATATGCATATTACATAACTTGATTGGGACATGGCCCAACCGTACCCAAAAGGTTAGAACACATGCTTTAGTACCTATTGACCCTATCTTTTTTCATCGTACCCAACTAATTAGTGGTTGCATAATAGGTGTCGTACGCGACCGTCTATAGTGTGGCTCGGTAAAGTAAAATTAATACATATATGTAAGTGGAATGCAATAGCAGTTTCAAGAGACAACACAACTTTAAACTCATAATGACTCATACCCTCCATCCACAAGATACCAGCCGGAAACAATTTAGACTTTGAAAGAAATGCTACCAGCAAGAACACGCAAAAATAAGATAACATCATTGAGAGGGCTTAGAACTACCAAACCTTACAATACAGGAAACATTTAGAAAGAAGGAGAGACTCACACTACCTCATGCTAAGAAAGAAGATTTCCCTACATACCTTGTTGAAGAACTAACTACACCTCTAGGATGGTTAACCTTGCCTTCAACACATTTTCAAAGTCGATGCAACAAAATAGTAACTATTACTGTGATGATTCCAAGTTCCTTCATCCTAGATCCTGCTAGATTCATATTCACCTTCGACTTTGCCTTAATTGCTTAAAGATTCTAAAGGGGCGTTGAGAGTATTTTGGGAGAATAAGTGTAGTGATACTTCTAGAATGAGAGAGAATAAGCCTCACTACCCCCTTTTTATATTTTTACAAGCATAGGAAGTTTCACCGTTCCACATGCAAAGTGGGTCGCCTCGCCCAGTTAGAACGCCAGGTGGGACATTTGGCGCAAGCTCATTGAAAAATGTAACCACCTTCTAGCCTTAAATGGATCGCCAGTTGACTGGTCTTGTTAGAAGCCACACTTACCAGACTTCATTTAGGTGTGGGGTGTAACATTCTGCTATAGTAATAATTATTCTATAACATCAGGTTTATTTTCATGATGGATAGAATAACTGATAATTCGCATATATGTGGAGAAAATCTGTTGCATATGCATGTAAATACTTGTATGATTTGATTTTTTTGGTGAATCCACTAGGCATTGTGCGTAGGGCTGATTTTTATATACATAAAGCTAAAGTACAACAAGGAGAGAGACATAAACCATACCTCCGAATAAGTGACTGGTATCTGATGACTACTAAATTTATAGCCATTTGATACCTTACAAGAATGTATAGTCAGACCTAAATAAGTGTACCATTTTGCTCACCGAAATTGGTAGCGTAATGATTTACAAAAACTAGGTAAAGGTAGGTAAACTATAAGACTAGAATCGGAGGACTCCAATATACATTTTCTCCTATAATACAACAGAAGACATGTTCTCCATATATGAGGTGGCAAAAATATAATACAACAATATAGGGTAGGTAGTAAAGGATGCATCAAAGTTATCTTCATGTTGGCTTGAGAAAAGGAAGCCATTGTGAAGGTAACCCAAGTAGAAGCCAAAAATTGTGTAGAAAACTGTCCAAAAATTGTGTTGCATATTGTTGATTGCTCAATTACAATCAACTCCAAATATTCAGAGAAATTGATGCTACTTGGTTGTTGTCTTGTATCATTTGTGACACTGCCGAGTGTTGTGCAATGCAATGACCAAAGGGGCTTGTTGACGGAAGAGAAGAAGCAACGGTTATCCTGGTGATTATGGTGATTCCAAGTAAGTGGAGTTTCCCCACCACATTAGTATACATTCAACAGAATGAGCACACGCAGTGCTGGTATAACACCTTAAATGTATACCAATGTTATGATTTTACTTCTGGTACCTGCAAAAAAGAAAATTAAAGTTAGGTAGAAAACTGTCTGGTTTCCATTTTTGGTTGGAGTGGAAAAAAGGTTGTTGTTGCTATTGTTCCTACTGCTGGACATGTTGCTTTGGACAGATAAGTTAGCTCCCATTGTTTCAACAATATCAACCATATCCATGAGAGGAATTAGAGATAGAAGCAAGCTGTGATGGGCATATGCTCCTACTGGTTTTTTTGTGCCTGAAGATAGGGATTCTTAGAAGGTCCTGCTAAAGACCTATAATGTGGTTGGGGAAAGATTAAGTGGAGTAAAAATGATTTATGGTTGATAGGTTGTGGCTGAGTTTTGAGGGGGAGTTTGATGGGCAATTGACTTCCCTATACACATGTGAGAATTTGATTTATTCACATTGGACACATAGTTGTCTTAGATTCATCAATTGCATCTTTAAACTCCATGGAGGATCAGTGTCAATGGTAAGCCAATGAATGAGCAGTGCTGAGTCTGCTTCTAAGTGTGCCTTACTGTGGCTATTATCAATGCACCACTTAACTCCTAAGGCTGCTGCTTCTACTTCATCTTGATTATTGGTACCTTCTCCTAATGGATTAACTAAGGCATGAATGAATGTACCACTGTGGCTTCTTATTATTTCCCCTACCCCTATACTTCCTGGATTGTTCAATGCACTCCCATCACTGTTGATTTTTACAAATCCTTGTTCAGGTCTGCTCCAAACAACCTGCCTAACATTGATGTAATGTTTTATACTCTTAGAAATAGTGTATAAATCCTCCCATTTTAGTTTCCAGCAAATTGAGGGTCAGGTTATTTGCATGAGCATCTGAATATCTGAGTTGATGGAGTAGATGACTCTCGTGAAGGAGGAAGTTTTGATGCCATATTTTACATTGCATCTGTTCCTCCAAATGTTCCAATAGACGATGGTTGGTACAGTGTCAAGTAAAAGCTTCTACACTTCATTCTTTCTTTTGTGAAGCCACCATTTCATCAGAAGCAGTCTTAGAGGAATTTCAGCAGTGTGGATACCAACTGGTCCTGCAAACGTTTTCCATACTACCAATGCAAATTGACCCCTACTAAAAATATAATCCACAGACTCTGGCCCAGGTATATAACAACATACACACTTAGATACAGTAGGGTTGCTAAATAAGAGCACCCTATCATCTGTAGATAGTTTGTTTCTAAGAGCTTTCCACATATAAAAGGGCCGTTTAAAAGGGATCCTTTTATGCCATGTCATTTTATTAAAGAAACATCTCTGCCTCTTCTTTCTGATCAAGTCCCATGCAGAAGAGCATGTGAAGTTTTCTTTCACATTTTGGAATCCATATAGGTTGATCTTGGAGTTGAGGGTTGTGATAAATTTGGATTTGGAGTATGACAAGTATTAAAGGTGTTGGGACTGTTTCATTCAGCTTGTGCAAATTTCACTGGCCTTGATCCCAAAAATTAGACACAGTTACATTGCCTGGCCTTCCTCCCCCACTTCTGTGTTGAGAAAGTGCACCATCTCCTAACCAGTTGTCCCACCAAAAACTGCAGTTACCAGAATGTAGTCTCCAAATGATGTTTTTTTCAGCTTCTTTCTTATTAGTCATCATTTTCTTCCATGTGATTGCCCAGAATTCCATTTTTTGGAAATGGAATTTGATATCTGGCAATATTTAGCTCTAAGAAACTTGCTCCATAGTGACTCTTTAGTTCTGAAATGCCACCATTTTTTATATTCCATGGTTTGACAGATATCCTCCATTGATCTGAGGTCAACACCTCCTTCTTCAGTTGGAAATGCCAATTTTTACCAAGAGGCCTAGTGGTATTTGTTTTTGTCTTTCTCCATTCCCCAAAAAAAGTTAGTTGTTAACTTCTCAACTTGCCTGAGTATAGTTTGGGGGGTTAAGGCTCACAACAAATGTGTAGGTATAGATTGGAGCACATGTTTAATCATAGTGGCTTTGTCTGTTGAAGAGGGGATTCTGCTTTGCTACCCTTTAATTCTGCTTACCACCTTGGCTACCAGGGAGTTGAAATATACTATTCTCATTCTTTCTATGTATAATGGACACCCTAGGTAAGTAATGAGAGATTCTTTCTTGGTGAAACCTGTGATCTGCTGAACTCTTCTGATGACAGCTGGGAATGCAGAAGGAGAAACCATGAAGTGGCTTTTTGGCCTGTTGATTTACTGCCCAGATGTATGTTCATAATTGCTGAGAATCTCCATAATATTATACAAGGACGCTCTATCTCTTGATGTAAAAATTATGATGTCATCTGCAAAGCTTAGGTGGTTGACTTGTGGATCCCTCCTCTCCACGCAGAAGCCATTAAAGAATTGATCATGGGTTAGGTTATTGAGTATCCTATAAAGAAGTTCAGCTCCTATGATGAATAAAGATGGGGTCAGTGGATCTCCTTGTTTCAAGCCTCTGGTAGAGTGGAAAAAATCACATCTAGTGCCATTGATGATCAATGAGTACTAGTTGTTTGCCATAGTTCTCCATATCATGTCAACTATTCTTTCATTAAATCCCATTCTTCTCAGCATAATACATGTAAATCTCCAGGATATCCTATCATAAGCTTTTGCCTTGTCTAGCTTGATAACAACATTTGACCCTTTATTTGGTTTTTGATGCCATGCACAATTTTCTGTGCAAGCATTATGTTTTCAGAAATACTCCTACCCTTAACAAAACTAGACTAATTGGTGAAATGATTCTGGGAAGGATTGGGCCAAGTCTGGAGCCGATAACCTTTGAGATGATTTTGTTGACAAAATTGCTGATGTTGATGGGTCTTCAGTGAAGGAGTTGGTAAATTCAACCTTTGGTAGTAAAACTAGGTAGGCACTAGTCATGTATTTAGGATTTTCTGAACCACCAAAGAAGGCTAAAACAACCTGTAGTAGATCAATCTTGATGATATCCCAGCAGGATTGAAAAAACTTTCCATTCATGCCATCAGGACCTGCTGCACTTGTTGGATTCATTTAGAAAACCACTTCTATGAGTTCTTCAATAGTTGGATCTCTGGTGAGGAGGTCATTTTCTTCATCTGTGATGAATGATGGAATACAAGATGGAAAGTCTTCTTTAATGGTGCCACCAATTTCTGTAAATAGATCCTGATAGTAATCACAAACAGCTTCCCCTATAGCTTCATCAACTTGCACCCATTCACCTTCAATGTCTTTGATTTTATGGACAAACAACTTTCTTCTTCTTCTTCTTCTTCTTCTTCTTCTTCTTCTTCTTCTTCTTCTTCTTCTTCTTCTTCTTCTTCTTCTTCCTCCTCCTCCTCTCATTAAACTGTGGAAGTATCTTGAGTTTGCATCATCATCTTTGAACCAGTGAAGCTGTGTTTTTTGCTTTAGAATAGACTCTTCCAACTTCCTGTTTTTTGTATTGAGTTGTTACCTCATGAAAGTTCATTCTATCATCTGCATAATTTGTTTGAGCCCAAGTCATTTCTGCATGCTTCACTTTTTCTTCATATTCCTTGGCCTTCTGAAAGATATCCCCATATTCCTGCCTCGACCATTTACTTAAGGCATTAAGACTGTTTTTTGATGGAAAATCTACATAGCATTGACTTTGACTTCTTGATTCCAGACTTCTTAAACCAGAGGGATGAATCCTTCATTTTCTACCCAACAGGTGAGAAACTTGAAATATTTTTTGTTGGTATCCTGCCTGAAATTCATTTACGTCATCAGAGGATTGTGATCAGACCTAGTGAAGGCTAGGTCTGAAATGGTGGTAGCTAGGAATGAGATCATCCAATTGTCATTTACCATCCCTCTATCCAATCTCTTCAATTATTGGTCCTGGACCTCTGCCATTGGACCATGTATATCTAGGGCCATAGAACCCCAAGTCTACAAGTCCACAATCTTCTATCATACTGAGGAAGTTTAAACTCTTGCTAATTTGGTATGGTGGACCCCCTATTTTTTCTTCAATGGATGAAATAACATGAAATTTTCAATCACACACCATGGGATGGTACAGGTCAAAGATTTCTGCCTCAGTACCTCCCATAGTAGTTTTATGAGATTTGCTTTACACTTGGTATAGACAACAGTTAATTGGAAAACTTCAGTTACTTCTATATGCTTTAGTTCAACAGTTATTTATTGCTCATCTTGGTCAATGACTGAGTCTGTAAAGTCTTGATCCCAAAAGATCTAGATTTTGTTGTTGATATTTGATGCTGCTTGATGCATGGACAATTGGATTCTGTAGTAATTGATAAGAGTGCTGCCAAGGAAAGGTTCTAGGATTGAAATAAAGGATAATTTGTTAAGGTGTTTGAGAGTTTTGAGTCTTTTAATGGCTCTAGAGGTTCTTATACCTCTTATATTCCATGTGATTGTACTAATCATTAAAAATGTTTGGGGAGGTTGTTCTTTGGTGGAAGGGTAGATATGGTTGCTTTGCTTTTGGTGAGGTAGTGTGATGGCTTATTTCTGGGAGAGAGTCCTTGTGCATTAATGACTGTAGCAGTATAAGGATGACCATTAAAAGCAGTAAGAAGATGACTGTAAGTATCATCATCCTTCAAGATTTCACTATGTTCATCATCTGCTTCATCACCAATATCAACTTCATCTTCAGACTGTATGTGCATATACTCATCTGCTGCCTCATACAAAGGTGAGGGTGAAACATATGGCATAGTTCCTACTTCCTTAACAAGAAGTGAGGGTGCTACATGAGATATAGTTCCTACTTCATCTGCCTGGATTTGAGTAGTAGAGTCTGCCCCAGTTCCTACTGCCTTAGACACAGGTGAAAAACCAGTAGAAATCATAGTACCTGCTTCCTTCAAATGAGGTGAGGGTGCTACGTATGATTCTACTCCTATAGTTAAAGGTGAGGGTGCAACATGGGGTTGAACATCAAATTCCATATGACTGTCTACATAGTTGATCTTTGTTTTAGCCAAAGCATATTCCTGTTGTCTTTTCATTTGCCTTTATTTTTTGACTTGGATTATTTTTTGATTTTGTCGGGAATAATTGATTTGCCATGGGAGCTTTGCCTCTGTCAACTGTGATTCTGTGGTCATCATCAGTACCAATTACCCTACTTGTTTCAATGCCATCAGTAGGAATCTTCTGAGTAGACTGTTGAGTGGTATCAGGACATTGTGCATCAACACACTCATGCAAGATATGAGGAACACCCACCCCCTTTGGATCCCCAACCTGATCAGTTACAGGTATCTCCTGACCATTCTCCTTTGCTCCATTAGCTTAAATATCAATTACTGTGGGGTTGGGAATGGAATCTTTCACACTTTCCAGAGCAATTGGAGGATTAGCTTGTGAATTAGGAATAATACCTAAGTTTTGGTTAGGGTTAGCCTCTTGTGCATCAGCTACTTGCTTACTAGTCTGTTTGAATTTCTATTACCTGTTTCTTTGGTTGACTTCCCTAAAATATTTCTTCTTTTGAGAGCGCCATTGATCTTTGGAATGGTTATCCCTTGTAATTCGTCAAGTTGCTGCTTTTTGATTTTCATTTCTTTGCTGATCTTCTCTTTGGTCTTGTATTACCATCTTTTTCTTGGAATTTTGATTCTTGTTTTGCCCCTACATGACTTGTTCCTGGTTATGGTGAGATCCCCCTACATGTACTTTCCTGTTATTGTTCTGATTCTCATTGTTTCCAAATGTCTCAGCTGTTGCTTTCTTTTTGTCCTCCTCTTCTCTTTTCCAGATAGAACAAGGGTATTCGTTATGTCCCAAATGCCTGCAGTGTAGACAGTAATTTGGGAGGTCTTCATTCATCACCTCTAGCCACTGCCCATCCCATTAACATCTTGGTCATCATCAAAGACAAGCCACACATGATGAGGCCTATCCTAGCTAAGTCTACATGTATCTTACTTTTGTTACACTTCCCCTGGTTTTTTGCATTGAGGCAAGGTCCAAATGTAATATCTTACCAATGGGTGACAACAAGACTGATAAGACCTCCATATAGTAAAAGTGCCAAGGCAATTCAGGAATGACTACCCATACTGGGACAATTGGGGTGTCCTCATTAGGTTTGAAGTTGGGAGCCTAGGCTTGAAGATTCATTATTTGACCTTGGATGTACATGAATTGTTTGGTCCAGACAGTGGTGTGGTCATACTCATTGTCTAGATCAATGTACACTGTTCGAGTATTGTAGTGGACTATTTTAACTCCACCTCTAAGCTCAGTTTGAGCTGTAAAGCTTCTTCTTATCACTTCCATTTTGGGCATTATGTTAAGAAATTTGCCCACAATAGTGTATTGGCATATATTGGCTAGAGTGACCTTACGGCCTTACTGGTGAAGATAATCGCTGATTGACCCTATTTGATAGTTATTTTGGGCGTGTAAATTCTATTAGGGCTAAATCAGCAGTTTGTTGTGCTCTTAGTTTGGTTGCTAGGGATTGTGTGATGGTAGGAGGAGGTGGGGCAGGATAGATGGGTGGTTTTTATGGTTGTGTATTGGTTTCTTTTAGTGGAGTATCTGATTTATTGTTGTGAAACTAGGCATTTTGGATACGCTCTGTAGGTGACTTATTATTCTGTGGGTGTTGAGGTTTATCAAAGTTGGCTGAGATCTTTCGGTATGTGAAAGTAGACGGGGAAGGGGTGGTTTGGGTTTTTGTTTGAGCTTATTGAGGAGTCTTAGCAGCATTGACTAGATAGCTCATTAGCTGGTGTCTTCTCCAAGTGTCCTGGAGCATTTTGAACAGCTGCTTGAGTGAGGTCGACCACTTGGTTTTCTGATTAAGGAGAGATGATTGGTGCTTTTGGTCGAACACCTGTAACAATGGTGGCTGAAGGAGTCGATTTTGGAGATGTTGTGACTTTTGATTGGTTTATTAGAGGTTGTGATGGATTGAGAAGATTCCCTATATCTGCAGAAACATTTTGGCATTGACCTTGGTCGATTTGGATAGCTGGTTCACCATGTCCAACCAACTGAGCAACTAGGAAGAAGATGATAATCGATCGCCATAAATATGGGCCTTGTAAAGTGGCTCCAACACCATGATGAGCTTCAGGAACATCCGAAGGTTCGTTTCTAGTACACTGCACTTCAATTGGGTCAGTGGAATTGGTTGGGAAATTTCGTTGAACACCTGTTATGTTCGCGACTGCAGAATTTGTTTTTTGAATTGTTGTGGAGATTAATTGATTGTGGTGGGGTTTTGAGGATTGGAGAGTGTTCTCTAGGTTAGCAGAGACATTTTCGCATTGGTTTCGTACCAATTGGATAACTAGAGCGCCTTCTCCGGCAACTGTCTCCTCTCCGACGATTTGCAAAACATCGGAGCTCTCATTTCCCATGGTAGAATGGTATGACATTTTGTGGGGAGGTAGTATTTGACTCGGTAGAGAATCTCCACGGCTTGGAATTGCTCGATTTGGTCTAGGAATGAATTGGGAAGTTTCTAAAGATTCCATGCGATTCGAAGCTACAATGATCGCTGCATCTTTTTGTAGCTCTACAACAGCTCGCCTGGAATTGTGGAATAAAGCCAACTAGGGTTTGTGTTCAATGCTAAGGCAGTTCTTTCGAACCAAGTCTAGTGGAATTTCATTGCTGGACGACGGAGTTGTGCCCATTCCGATGACAGACTGTCCTTAGCACCGGAAATCACTATTTTGAGAGAGAGATCCTTTTAAGATGATGTGTTCAAAATATGGAATATATGTTAAATGTTAGGACATGGTTTGAAATTTACTCTTATATTCGGGTATTAGAAAAGGATAAGTCCGTAAATACACCGAGGCATTCGATGACCATGCAAAGTGCGACCAAATTTACCGGTTGATTAATATTTTGTATACACAATGTCTCAAAAGGATCAATTTTGAAATGTTCGGTAAAAAAATTTAGAAAAAATTCACAGCCACAAGAACCTCGCTAGAAAAGCTTACAAAGCTAAGTGACGCCTAGAGAGTTCGCAGTTACTAGTCAAAAACTAAGTGAAGCTTACATAACTTTTTTGTTGTACTATAAATGATAATTGGGTTTCAATCTCTCATTTTGGGAGGTGACGAATCGATTGATGTCAGAAAAAATCTGATTTTGTTTTCTCTCTTGGTTCTAGCTACAATTAAAAAAAAGAGAAAAGGATGCTTTTCAATAAACATGGGCCTTTTCCAGTTACCGTTGCATTTTCTAGTTTAATATTTATTCATGAAAGTAGATTAATTTGAGAAAGACTTGTTAATGAGAGAGGTATTGTTAGTTTTATGTAAGACAGTGACTTACGTTCTATAATCAATGTTTTATATTGTTTGGTAGTTGGGATGTTTCTTTAAAACTCTATTTCTATCTTAGTGTATTTATCAATATATCCCATTTTATTATTGTGAGCACGTGATTTTAGTCTTTTCTTTAATTATGTGTTATTCTAGAAATTACTGTATGATTTTCCTGATTGTTTGCATATTTTTGTGTGCATGTTTAATTTTATAAATGCATTAAAAAATACAAAAATATAGCATCTGCACTTAGGATTTAATTTTTTTTTTAACATTTTTTCGGTTAATTTAGTAAATTGTTGTTTTACAAAATGGAAAAATCACAAAAAATAACGTATTTTTTGCATTTGAATGTTTAATGTCAAAATTTTGTGATTTTCTTTTAATTTGGTATTTAATTATTTGTAATAAGTATTATTTAAAGTTAATTAGTATTTTTAAAGTTAATTTGGGTTTTTATAATTTAATTTAGGATTTTAGTTTTAATTTTGAAAAATAGTTTGGAAATAAATAGAAAAGGAAAAGAATGGAAATCAAAATCAGGCCAAATTCAATATTACTTCAAGAGGCCCAAACCAAATACCCTGTACCCAACCAAAATGCCCACAAACCAGACCTAAACCCAATTCATACCCAGTCCAATCTTCCCAAATCTAAACGGCGTCGTTTCTGAACTACGGAATGATCTGAGCCATCGATCCTTTTTGATCTAACGGCCAAGATCGATTCCCCGATTTTAATAAAATAACCAAAAACGACCCCACCCCTCAGAACCCCCTCGGTCACTCATCTCTCTCACTCAGAGAACACCCCTCCCAAAACCCTAGCCGCCACCCTTTTCCACAGCCCTAAAACCCGGCGGCACCCCCTCTAACCACCATCAAAATGACACCCCATGACCCCCTCACTCCCCTCTTTCCAAACCCCCACCTTGTACCCTTCGAATGAGGCCAGAGCTCGTCAAATTTTAGGATCAGGGTTCGAGCTTTAGGAGTTCAGTCGGAATTTCGCATGCACAGATTTTCCTCTAACGTCTCTTCAGTGTTCTTGTCGATTCAATCTCCAAATGACGTTGGTCGTTTGTTCTTAGCAAAGAACAAGCGATTGACGCTATTTGGGGATCGAATCAAGGTCAGTCAAGTTCGAACCAGATTGGTAAGTTTATTCTTTCCTTTTTACTTTCTTTTTTTTCTCTTCACTTCTTCTCTTGGTTTAAATCAGTCGAAAATCGACTAAGTTTTTGCCAAGCCAGAAATTCGTGTGTTTGTTTTCGTTCGTTCATTCTATTCTAGGCTTAATCACTTATTATGTTTTGTGTGTCTGTTTACTGAATGACTTGATGATTTCCTAGTTCATAGTCTCAATTTGGCTTCTGATTAAAATAAATGTGGTAATTTAATCTTGCCTTAACTGATAGTTTAGAGTTGGTTTAAATTTCGTTTATTCTAGTTTCAGGTTGTAATTGAGTTTTGTTTATTTTTTTTTTACTTGAATTGGGAGTTCAATTTGTTTCTCTGGTATTTATGTTCATTTAACTTATTGTTAATAACAATTAGTTTCCTAAGGTTTGGTTGTAATTTGGTTTCAAATTCGTAGGATTTTCCCCCTTCTGTTAGGTTTCATTGATTATGTTTGTGAATTAATTCTGAAACTGAAAGCTTTGAGATTAGAAGGATAGTCTATCCTCTGCATTAGCTCCTGTTTCAAGACAATTTTTGAAAATTCCATGGTTTAACATGATTTAACAACTATTTTTGAATTTCATTGAATTTCAATCCAGCTGAAAGTCTCAGTTTCTTTTACTTACTGTTGTTGAGATTGTGATAATTCAGAACTTAAGATATTGTTAAAAATAGAAACTTAAGGTAATATTGGAGATTGTTTAATAAAAAGGGTATTCACCTAATTGAGAAGCTTCTCAATAGTGGTAGGATTAGAATTACACTAACTAGGTTAAGTGGACAATTAAGAAATGAAAAGGTGAATTGGTAATGGAGAAGGCACTAAGCTGAATGCCTATTTAAAGGGGCTGAAAATCAACACACATAGAGAGAGATAGGCACTGAGTTCATATACACATAGGAAGACTCTGAAATATTGAAAAGATAGAGTAAAAAGAGATGGAAGGAGTTCATAGATAGACTGAGTTCATATAAGAAGATTCTGAAAAAAAACTCTGAAAGAATACAAAAGAGATTTAGGATTGAAAGATTACAAAGATAGAAAGAAAGCTTAATAGAGTCAGAAGTAAAAAAAAAATAATAAAAAAAGAACTGTTAAAGAAGTGATGTTCCATTGGATTCTCTTGGTTAATTTCTGAAAACTTTTTGGTGCTGAAACATTCTGGTTGGTCTATTGATGTTTTTGGTTGATTGAAAGTTTTTCGGGTATATTCTTAAAGCTGGTTTAAATTTGTTGTTAGAAATACTGGTTCATTGCTGATTTGAGCTGATTTCACTTCTCAATTGGTTCTACTATGTGCTGATTTCTGTTGCTACTGCTGAATCTTACCATTATTCATTCTCATTTCCAGGTATTACTCAGCCTTATGGACATCATCTAAATGTATTTGAAGTCTAGAATTGGAATTTGAAATGGAATGACCATGATGAGTCTTATTCTTGTTGTCTAGTATCATTTATATTTATAATGTTTAGTCCTCAAAATGTTTCAATTAGCATAATGAATCAATTTATTATGGTGTGTATAAGTAGGACTGTGCTGTGAATTGTGAAATTTAGGACTGTTTAATGCTGTTAAACACTCGCTGAGTTGTAGCTGATTTTTATGCTTGATTGCCCTTGGCCTTTATTTGGTCTTTGGATTTCAGACTGATTTCTGATAGATTGGTATGTAACTATAACTTTGTGTGCTCCAGTTAAGTTATTAATTTGAAGTACTGATTGTATGTTGCGTCCATAATGTCCATCTCCAATGTTATTGATGCTTTACTTCCTCACTTATTCTCGTGTGATTGCCTTTGGATTCTTAATATTATGAGTAGCAGTAGATTTGATGAGATGTTGATACTAATATTCTAATAGCAGAAAGTATGAAAGTATAATTGAGTTGAAGAACAATGAAATCCGTTGGATTTAAGCTCTTTTGTCATTTTTTCCTATAAGTTCATGGAAAGTTGGATTGCTTTGTTCGATGTCTGTTACTTAAAACATTTTAGATAGAATCTCGTTAATATTTTGGGTCAAGTCACGCGTTAGACGCAATCGTTGGGATAGTGCATTAGCTTGTTTTAATATTGATTGAGATTTTTCTTTTTGGTTTCAATGCAAAAATGAAGTTAAATTTTGAGAATGATTGCAGAACCCTATCACTGACATGTAAAAATAGTAACTTTTCCCTCAATTAGTAAGATCTTACTAGCAATATAAATTTCGGAGGAAGGGATGATCATTTGATCATAATCAGTTAATCTCGACTTTTAATTGCCAAGCTCCGCACAATTTATCGATCTGCTAACTAATGGCTTGCTTCTGGAAATCCTTTTGGCTAGTTACATATACTAAATAGAATGTCGTGTATTGCTATGTTAAAGTTCAAATCTGTTCATACTATTTAAGTTCTTTAACCTCTGAATAAGTATTGGTTTGCAGATACATTCCTTTGCGTAATACATCATATGGCTGGGAGCATGCATTAATTTACTAGTGAATTTGTAGCTTTCAAACTGTAGTTACTAACTTGTGTGTGGAGAATCTTTATTAGCTATTAGGAGAATTAATCAACTTATAAACATCCGTAGTTTATTTTAGTTGAGTAAAGCCCCTTTGGAATAATGTAAGGCGTGCCATACCAAATAAAATCCCAAAACCCATGGTCCTCATTTAATGTTTTTATCCTTAGAAATCGAGGCGCGCCATTTAGCAAATTTTCCATGGCCCTTGCAAAGTTGCAAACACGTAGTTGCTTTAGGCGCGTTGTTTCAATAATTTATCTTCCTAAACTCGGGTGTGCATTTCATGTGGCCCAAATCCAAATCCTAACAACGATAAATAAAATATGCCGCGGATCGCGGGTGCACTTCATGTGGCGTGATCCAAAGACGTGTTTTAAATAACGTTGAATCTTCCTTAAATAATTTAAAGCGGTTTAAAGTTAAAATGCACATAGGTTCAAAAGTTTTTTTTTATTTTTAAAATTAGATAAATATGCCAATAATAACAGTTGAGCGACCGTGCTAGAACCACGGAACTCGGGAATGCCTAACACCTTCTCCCGGGTTAACAGAATTCCTTACCTGGATTTCTGTGTTCGCAGACTATAATACAGAATCAATCTTTCCTCGATTCGGGATTTAAAACCTGTGACATGGGACACCATAAATTATCCCAAGTGGTGACTCTGAATTTTTAATAAAATAATCCCGTTTCGATTGTCACTTTAAGTTGAAAAAAACTCTCATATATACTCCCTTCCGGGGGTTAAAAAAGGAGGTGTGACAATTATGTTAAGATTAGAGTAAAAGACGGTATACAAATCGATCAATACTTTTGTGTTAAGTTGTCCGATATTGATTGTCGTTTTGTTTGATGCATATATATAGGTAGAAGATCAATTAGTTTTGAAGAGTGGTACGATGAATCCTTTCAATATAAATACTACAAGTCAGTGACGCAAGAACTTTAGAAATATATCGGAGAGAACGAAAAGAAGATCTAGAAACTTAAAGAAAAATATTACAATATGGAAAAGAGGTTGAGATGTTAAAAGAAAAACTGAAAGAAGTTGAATAAGAGAACAATCAATAGCAACTGCCTTGATTATATTGTTTATGTAAGTTGCTATTTACGTATTACGTAGTGTTTAGACTTTAACTTAATTATGTATTATTGGTTGTAATGTGTATTTTTTTAAGGTATGGCTTCTTTCTGCTAATTTTTTATATACGTTAATTATTGGTATATTATATTTTTTTACTAGTCTACTATTATTTATATTTGTAAGAATGATACTCTTGGTTACAAGTAAGTAAAAAATAAGCCATCAATGTATGCCATAGCCTAAAAAGAATCCATCAATGACTCCTTAAAAGATCCAATATATTCATCATCGAAAAATATTTACAGAAGAAAATACAGGTTAAATTTTATATATACAAAGTCATGTTTCATTAATGGGTCTCACATCTCGTGCCTTAGTCTATCTGTCAGCATAAGGAACATGCCCTCCCGACTTCTCATAGTATCAGGATCATTCCTATCTCGTTGTTTCTTTATTACACGGTGCTCTATAGCATAGTCGTCCGGGAGAGCATGACTCTTTTTATTTGGGGCCATAGCATGCTTCTTCATAGCGAAAATAATAATTCTAGCCACTGAAGTTGATTTATAAGGACTAGCATAATGAGATCATCTAAATCAGTGGGATTATCGGGCTAGTTAGCTGCATCTATAGTAGAGTTTGCAGGCGTCATGTAACGACCCGGTCAGTCGTTTTGGAAATTTAAACTCCGTTCAGCGGAGTACGGTCTGGAACAACTTCATAATATGGATATCGACTTGCGTGCATGGTTGAATTCAGTTAAAGGATGATTCAGAGTCGAATTGGGAGAAGAAATCTAGTTTCAGAAGCTTAAGCGGTGAAAATTTGACTGGAATTGGACTTTTGAATAAATAGGTCTGGAATAGGTTTTGGATGATTTCAACAGCTTCGTATTGTGATTTAGATCTTAGGCATGCGTCCGGATTCTGATTTGGAGGTCCGTAGGGTAAATTGAAGCGTTTCGGTGAAAGTTGGAAAATAGAGAAGTTTGACCCATAGTTGACTTTTGTGATATCAGGGTCAGAATGCGATTCCGAGAGTTGGAGTAGCTCTGTTATGTCATTTTGGACTTGTCTGCAAAATTTGGCGTCATTCCGAGTTGATTTGATTGGGTTCGGCATGAGTTTTTCAAAGTTGGAAGATTTGGAAGCTCATAGTTTGATTCTTGGCGCGATGCGTATTTCCGGCATTGTTTGATATGATTTGAGACTTCGATTGAGTCCATTTTTTGTTATAGAACTTGTTTATATGTTTAGACGGGGTCCCGAGGGCCTCGGTGTGTTTCGGATGAGTTTTAGATGTTTTGCATGGTTTTGGAACAGGTTTGGTTCTGGTGTTTTCGCACCTGAGACCTTAGAGCGTAGGTGCGACTTCGCTTCTACGTGAGCCCGACCGCTTCTGCGGTCATGAATGCCTGGGTAATTTTTTGCTTCTGCGACTCCACTTTTCGCTCCTGCGGTGCCGCTGGTGCGGTTGAATTTCCGCAGATGCGGTCCTAGGCCAAGTAGCCAAAGTTTGCATATGCGGACTCTTTCTTGCAAATGCGGTCCCACAGATGCGATTTCTTGACCGTAGATGCAGAAGTTCTGGCAGAATCCTTTTATATCGAGGGTTAGCCATTTTCTTCATATTTTGAGTTTTGAACTTCGGATTTCGGAGCTTCTTTAGGGGGGTTTTCAAGCAAATCGATTGGGTAAGTGTTCTTCACCTAGAATCTAACATATTCCATGAATCTATCATCATTTTTAAATTTTAATTTGTGTTTTGGGTTGAGGAAAATGTGGATTTTTGAAGAAAATTCCCTAAAATAAAAAAAATCATGATTTGAGGGACCAAATGGTATCAGAATTTGATAATATTTTGTATAATTGAACTCATACTGGGATGGGTATTCAGATTTTATAATATTTGTCGGGTTCTGAGGTGCGGATCCGGGGGTCGACTTTTGGATCGATTTTTAGATTTTGTTAAAAGTTGAGATTTTATGATCTGGAATAGTCTCTTGTGTATTTTATTTGTGCTTTGAAGTTAATTTGGTTAGATTTGAGCCATCCGAAGGTCTTTTCACCCGAGAAGTACATTTTAGAGTATCGGTCTGTCGTCTTTGAGGTAAGTATCTTGCCTAACCTTGTGTGGGCCCTTAGGATTTGAGTCTGCTATATTGATTGTAGTTCGCGTACGCGAGGTGACGAGTGTGTACTCGGACTTATTTGTGGGGAATTGGCCTTTTAGGGTTCTTAGCTTCTTATATTCACCATGTATAAAGTTATTCTTGATATGACTAAGTTCCTGCTTATTAGTTCCGTCTCTACATGCTTAATTTGAATTAATTGCTTCATGATTCACTCTTATTCCCTAATTGTCATCCTATTTGATTTAACTAAAGAATTTCGTTTCTCTTATTGCCATGCTACCTTTTCATAACTGCCTGTGTTATTTGAGATTTATTATCATCCTTCCTATAATTGTCTAGTCTTAAGTGAAGCTAAGATTACCTTTCCTTAATTGAATTGTCGAATATTATCGTAACTTTTTAACCTTTAAAAAAGGGAGTTTAGATAACCTATATCTTCGTTGACTTGCCTTTATTTGGAACTACTGGACTATGCTGATTTCTTTGTTATTGATCGTTACTACATGTTAGTTTTCCCCTTCGTTGAATTGTCCCCTTTATGACTTTCACTTCCTTACTGTGGTTATTCCTTGTGACTGGTTTTACCATTCCCTTGTGATTTAAAGTTTTGGAGTGGATTCACTCGCTATATTTTGTATTACTGTCATTGTTGTTGTTATGCTGGTTGTGTTGGTGCACGAGGTTTCTGCCGTGCGGTTGTTGTTATGGGGTTGCACGAGGTTTCTGCCGTGCTAATGCTACTATTGATATATTACACATGCGGCATGACAAGGCGGGATATATATATGCTTATATGTGGGTTGCGCATCTGGCGAGACAAGGTGGGAACATTATGATATACGTGTGGAGAAACAAGGCGGGCACTTACTATATTATTGTTGCACACGTGACGAGACAAGGTGGGCTATGTCAGGTATTGATTGTGATGATTTTTGATGGCCCGGAGGCATTCTTGCTGTTTGATATTGTGTTGTGGTACGCTTACCTGTATGAGTTTTATCTCGTGAAAGTTATGAGAACGTGTTGTCTGTTCTTTTCCTTATGCTTATTAGCTGGTAGGAACTATGTTAGAGCACTTGCACAAGCAAACATGTAGTTGAACACTCCCATTGGATATGAAGTTCTCCTGATATTACTGAGTATAGATGTACACCCTCGTTTACTTGTCATATATGTGGGAGTAGCTCTAGTTAGCACGTGAGTTGCCAGCATGACCATGAGGTGTGATGGGGGCACAGGATGCCAAGTGTTAGGGTTCAGGTATTGGGACCCGTGACCTGTAAGTTTGTCCGAGGTTCGGTACTTCGTGGAGTTTGTTGGCTAAGACCTGATGTGAACACTGTCGTAGGTTCTGAGTTATTGCTTGCCTTTACTGTATTTGTGATTTTGCTCGCTCTTCTATGTCATTATTATGGTATTTCCGCGGTTACTTGCTATTTTTTCCCCTTATTGTGATTGTTGTATTGTTAGCCATATTGTGTAGTCTTTATATATACATCATGTTCCGTTGTTGCTATGCTTATATTTGTACAGTTTATTATATCGGTAGGTGTCTTGACTGTTCCTCGTCATTACTCCACCGAGGTTAGTCTTAATACTTATTGGGCACTGCCGTGGTGTGCTCATACTACTCTTCTGCACATTTTTGTTGTGCAGATCCCAGGTATCGATTGTTAGTAGTTGTGTGGATCATTGCTGAGGAAACTCAAGGTAAACCTGTTGCCGCGTTCGCAGGCTTCAGAGTCACCTTCTTACTTGTATTCAACTGTTTTCACTCTTGTCCATATAGTTTATATAGAAATGGTAGTTAACTCTGTAGAGCTTATGACTTGTACTACCAGGTTTTGGGAATATGTTCATTGTATAAAGGATTCATTCTAGAAGAATTTTAGATGTTATTATTTATTGTTGTTATTCCCTAAATATTAGGCTTACCTAGTCTTTTGACTAGGTGCCATCACGAAACCCAACGGAGGGGAAATTGGGTCGTGACAAGTTGGTATTACTACTCTAGGTTCATAGGTGCTACGAGTCATATGCGAGTTTAGTAGAGGCTTGTGGATCGGTATGGAGACATATATACTTATCTTCGAGAGGCTACAAAACTATTAGAACAATCTCACTTCTTTCATTCCTATCGTGCGAGCTTATTGATCTCGGTGTCTGAACTATTATCATTCCATTCTCTCACAGATGGTGAGGATACGTGCTGCAGTTATCAATGACGTTGCTCCCGGAGCAGGGGTCGCTGGAGGCAGAGACAGAGGCCGGCGAGGAGTATGTTCCATTGCTCGAGTACCTACCAGAGCAGTTGTTGAGGAGCTGCCAGTAGCTCCAGTTAAGGGGCAGGTAACGGAGGCGCTTGCTGTTACCCCTAGACTTCAGGAGACCTTAGCACAGTTCCTGAGCATGTTTGGTACATTGGCTCAGACGGGGTTGATTCGGGTTGCACCAACTACTTCATAGACCGGGGGAGGGACTCAGACTCCCACCGCCCACACTCCAGAGCAGCAAGTTCATGTTGGTCAGTTTCCTGGCATCAGGGTGGCGCAGCCTGTGGTTTCAGCTCAGCCCGTAGTCAGGGCAGCATCATCTGAAGAAGAGCAGCTTAGGCTTGAGAGGTACAAGAAGTACGACCCTCCTACATTCTGTGGTTTGGCTTCGAAGAGTGAATAGGGTTTTCTAGAGGAGTGCCATCGCATTCACCATACTATGGGTATTGTTGAGTTGAGTGGGGTTGCTTTTACTACGTTCTAGCTTAGGGGAGCAGCTTATCAGTGGTGGCGGGCATATGAGATGGGTAGTTCGGCCGAGTCAGTTTCACTTACATGGGTTTAGTTTTCAGAGATGTTCCTGAGAGAGTTCGTACCTCAGTCCCTTCGGGATGCATGGAACACGGAGTTTGAGCAACTACGCCAGGGCACTATCTCAGTATCAGAGTACACCATCAGATTCAGTGATTTGGCCAGCATGTGCCAACTTTGGTTTCTACTTTTCGGGAGAGTGTCTGCCGGTTTATTGAGGGACTCCATCCCAGCATTAGGATTAGCATGCCTGGGAGTTGGAGATAGATATTTTGTATCAGCAGACCGTGAGCATTGCTAGGAAAATGGAGGGCATGCTGGCTAGAGAGAAGGAGGAGAGAGAGGTTAGGTAAGGCCAAGAGAGAGAGGATAGGTGGGGCCATGAGAGAGAGGGCAGACGAGATCAGGATAGAGAGTTTGAGGAGGCGAGGAGACCCCGTAGACCGAGGAGATATGCTTTTCCTTATTTTGGAGGCAGGGTGCGACATGGTAGAGGTTTTGTGGGTCAACTAGTTCAGTTCGCACTTCAGGCTTCGCATAGTGATTCAGGTGTTCATGGGTCTTGGAGTAGCCGTACCGCACAGTTCCCACAACTACGTTAGTAGCGAGGTTGCTTTGAGTGTGGAGATATTAGCCATATGGTGAGAGATTGTCCCAAACTTCAGGATGATGTTCCACAGCGAGGTATTCAGGCAAGTAAAAGGCACCCAAGAGGGGGATAGCCATGCCTATCGTCTATTTCTAGGCCTTGTTGAGAGTTATGAGACTAGTAGTAAATTCCTGTTTTCCTCTTCAGTAGGCTTGATGTGATTTATGAGTATTTTTGGTTACGAGCCGTGATGTTTATGCTCTATCAGTGTGGGAGCCAGCACTTGTTGTAAATTATGATAGAACTGATCTAGTAGAGTTTCCAGCTGGTTTGATGTGTACCATACTTGTGATTCAGAGTTGAGGGAGGAACCCTCGTGATTTCATATGATTTGATGTGTTGAGACCAGGCTGTGAACTGCAGTGGAAATTATATGTCACGACCCAAATCGATGGACTGTGATGGGCACCCGGTACTTTACCCAATCGAGTACCAACATAACATATCTTTTCATGTCATACTATCATGCATAACTGAGCTAGAAGTTTGTCGTGAGATAAGTAAAATACAACATGTGAAACCCACTTATACATAAGACATATGGACCTATAAGGCCAAAAAAACCACTTGTACACTGAAAATAGGCCTACAAGGCCATACAATCTTTTACGTAGATAACATGTGTCTACAAGCCTCTAAGAATACACATCTAAATCATACTAACCAAACAAGCAACTCCAAAGTAATGGAGCGCACTAACATCTTTCGCTGAGCTGATAGCCTACTTGGAGGGCTCTCGACCTGTCTATCTGGACATGCGAGCATGACACGCAGCTTTCCCAGGAAAAAGGGACGTCAGTACAAATAATGTACCGAGTATGTAAGGAATGAAAATCAGTAAATAATAGACATAAGAGAAACATAGAGTAAGAGACTCGACATGTACGTTTGCATAACTCTGTAAATAATTTCTTTTTTTATAATGTCATGCATATGCGTATAAATGTCATATCATACATGGTGTATGTGTTCATAACATCATCAAGCCTCTGACGGCATCCCGTCATATCATCTCGGCCACTATGGGCAAATCATCAACGTATACCAGCTGATCAGGTGGTGGTGCGTATATAACACCATAACCTTTTCCCATATCCCATATACATATAATATACATATATACGTGTATATAATGCCATCTGGTCATGGGTCAATGTATATGTATAAATGCATGAAATAACGCCATCTTGTCATGGGTCAATGTGCATGTATAAATGCATGAAATGCATATGAAATATGTTAATAAAATCTCTCGGTACGTCATAAGACCATTATGCCTCTGATTAATATCATGAAATAAACTTTACCAACTTACGTATTTTTGAGACCCATGAATAGACGATAGAATAATAAAACATATGGGAATTCAAGAACATAAGCATCTCTAATATTTCTATGAATACAGTCATGTATGAAAATTGTAAATTTGCTCGTTTCATTTGTATCGCACGGATCATGCCGAAAGAAAGAAGGGATGACCTTAACATACCTGAGCCGATTCTCTTGATAATCCATCTAACACATGTAAATTGCGATAATACATAATGGCGGATCGAATTAGGGGAAAATCCGTATGATATTTTTTGAAAAAGATTGTACCGTACTCCCTTAAAATCGTAAAACCCCATTGCTATTATACTAAGAAGTTTCGTTTGAATTTTTGCCTCAACAAAACCACGTTACTACCATATAGATCCTTATATGAATTGGCTGAATCCTTCATCTTCATATTGTAGAGATATTCAATCTCTTTAAGTGAACTAGAGAGGGTTTTAAACCTTGGTGGGTGTGGGCCCCACTTAGATAATGACCTAGCCACCAAACTTTCCTAACACATGCCACCTAGTCTTGTGATTTAAGACTCATCATCAAGGTGTCCTTGGGCTGCGACGTGAGGCTCTTTAGGCCTTATCCAACATTTTAATTAATTACACATTAATCCTTACTTAACTTGTTAATTTTCTCCACTAATTAATTATTCGCATAATTAAGAATTACCTTAAATTACTTAAAATACTACTCACTTTTAACATACTATATACACCTTACTATCATGGTCATGTGGTACTTTGTATGGTACTAGTCCATATATACGGGGTATTATAGTTTGGACCGTTTTTATCCCAAATTGTCAAACTTTGACGAAATTCATTTTCTTTGATTTGCTTACCCTCTCACCTTCACAAATTTAATCATCACTTATTTGAAATAGCATAGTGCTTATAATCTTAGAATAATCTCATTCCCAAACTTACGTCGATTAACTTACGACGACACTTTAACGTACAAAAAATATGGGATGTAATATCTCATTTTCGAGCCTTCGTCAATTTACTTATGGCGTACTTATAAGTATGAAAATATGGGGTGTAACATCATTCCCCCCTTTGGAACTTTCGTACTCGAATGTTGAGTGAGCATTTATCATTCTCATAACCCGTAGCTCTTGCGAATACTTTAATACTCTTCTTGCCATTTAGGCAACTGTTCTGCTAATAACTCCAAAGGCCAGGGCATTCCCCCCTTTGGTCAGAATCTTCAATCTTGTAATTATTGCTACCTTTTATCATGCGGCATGTACGACTCTGACTTTGTAAGTGCGTCTATGCGACTCTTTTCTCCTTTTTCCTTTAGCTTTTAGCTAATCTATAGGCCTTACTTTGTAAACATATACAGAGTTTGACAAGATGTCCCTCTGGCATCTATAGGTATACTGAAGTTCTTTGCTTGGTACTTTGTTGAACTTACGACTATCGCTATATCTTATTTCATAGGCCCGGTTATCCATCCGTGTGACTTTACTGCATCTCGGTAGTCCTTTAATGCTTCCTCATTACTGTTCATCTTGAGAATGGTGGCCTAATATCATTTCATAATTTGTGACGTTTGTCCATCCATTGTTGATTCACCTTAATGTTGATCTGCAATCTACAATTGATAACTTGACCTTCATATGCAACACTGCCGCTAGAGCTCACGTTGCATGTTGGAACATTTGAAGTGATTTTCCTAATCCACCTGGGGTGATACGATACTATGCTTCCATAACCGTTTTTCATAGCATCCCAATGTGGTTTACCTTATGTGGGTATTTTAATCCTATACAATTCATTAAATTATTACTCAATCGAAGGCCCAAACATCATCCTTTATCTATCACAATTACACCCTTATTCTACTACCAGGGCAGCATTCCATCTCTTCTAAATGCTACTAGTCTTAGACTTCTTTGAGGTCATTCAGGTTATACTGAGCTTTCTATAAATTAGAGAAATTATCAACTCTCTTATTCTCATGGGATTAATCCCGAGGACTTATCCATTCTCGTCACCTTCTCACTCACCCTTTCTTATCTTTACTCCTGCCTTATAGAACCTTGTCGCTTCAACATACAATAGCTTGCGACCTACACATATCTATTTTTATTACTCGCAAACTTTCGACCTGCTTGCATCATATATTTCCTTATGTCATTCTGGAATATCAAGCGAGATATCACATTGTTTCTAACTCTTCTTTACTCTCTTAATCAGGCTTCTCGATACCTAGAAACCATAGGCGGGAAGACATGCTACTAATGACACCGCTATCCTTCCTGGATACTGAATCCCAACGCTTCTAGCCTTCTATCCTAAGTATGGACTATTCACAACCTTCTGTACTTGAGTATCTCGTACGTTGTTCACCTTTACCTTACTTACCTTAAAGTCTCGCATCACATCTTTTATCTCTTACATGACCTCCCTTTCACATAGGTATAATTCACATCCATGACTTGAAGCTCTATTATAATACTTGCACTCTGGTGCATACACCATCCGGTGAGAGTTTCATATTGACTTCTTATGAGGCTGGTACTTTTCTAACTAACTCTATCGTAGATCAGTAATAGTATATGGCTACTGTACTATCTCTCTATACCTCAGACATTAAGAGTGATTCTGCAATGTTCCCAATCACGAGGTCTATAATTTTATGGGTCCAATAATCAGATTCCTGATTTACTTTATTAATGTAACTCTTTAGTTTCCTCTTTTTTCTGATCAGCCTTTATGTAGGCTTAAGCTATCTTTTGATCTGTGACTCATGGTATTAGTTATTACTTTAGCCCTTATGGACGCTATGATCCATGCCCTGGGCTTAATTATTTCTTTTTACTTATACTAGAGTCTTCTACGTCTGTATGATTGTCAACATATATGATGCATGTATAAAACTCCAAACTCTTAAGTGCGTTCATAACGTACCCTAGGTCATTAATCGAATAATTCTTTTCGTTCCTTCTCAGCTTTCTTTAAATGTAAGCAATTATTTTTCCTCGTCTTTCTGCCCTCTTGCTTCGTGCATACTTAGCTTAGCTTACCTTAGTGCCCACATATACTGGAATTCCATACAACTCATATGATCTTGAATATTACTTCTGATTTTACTTCGTGTTCATTAGCCACGGTAGGTGACATTTTCTTATGGAGTGCATACAATATTGTTGTGAGACTGTTGTTATAAGACCATTTCCTCCTTAGGTCACTGAGCTTAGGTTGGAGCCTTCTTCCTTACTTCCTCGGCTAGTCTTTTATTGTAGTAATTAGGGAGGATCCTCTGACTCTTGTAAAGATGCGAGCTTATTATATCGTATTCCCGATAGAATTTTTGATGTTCGTGCTCACTTGTAATTATCCTTAGTGACTTACCTCCACATTCATCTGCTCGTATGGTTGCTTCTGAACTGAAGTTTTGACTGTCTTCCCAGTGGAACTATCTTTTATTTTTGTAACACTCATATGGTACCTTTAACTACCCCAACTCCTATTTGAATATTTCTCAAGTATTACAATGTCATAACTGTAGGGCTGAATTCACTATATTGGATTTTACTATATTTATCTTGCACGATCTGCTGACTTGTCTGTATCCTCTTGACTAGCCATAACAAAGCTCTTCCTGAATCAACTACTAACTACTCGTTGGCCCATTATCATATCAATATTCCGCAAAATCTTTCTTGGATTATTTCCTTTGTCTTAACTTACATCTCGCACTGGCTCCTTAATTATCAATAATATCTCGGACAGGAACCCTTACTTCATCTCCTTGACATCGCGTTTGCATAATGTTCTGGAATCGTAGCATATCTGTAGGATTTGAATAAGTGTAATCTCATCTCTTTCTTATCTTCATCGCATTCTTCCTTTACCATTTCATTTTTACTAGAACCACTTAATTCTGATTTAATGCCACATCACTCCATATTCCCCCCTTTAGGGGAGTACTAAGATTTAGTGCTACGACGAGCTACCTATAGATGTTTTACCTCTTCCTATTAGGCGTCTTTTCATATCATCAATGACCCTTACTCATCTCACGGTAATCCTTCTGTACCAAGTATAACAAAATTCCTTACTCCCGAGGGAGACACCTAGTGTAATTAGCACATACAGTACCTTAAGCTTAACTTTGCTCACATTGCTTGCTTTAGGGAAGTGTCTTCGTGAATGACCATTCTCTGAATTTCTCATGAATCTTCTTCTGTTGTCCATTCTATTATCACGAAAATGCAATCTAAAATTTGCATGATGCTGACTGTTATCAAATCACTCTGTCCCTAATTCATGTTTAGTTTATCTTGTTCACCAATCTATACTAATTTTTTTACTCTGGGGTTTAACTCTACCTTCCGGTAGTCGTGTTGGAGTCATGAACTTATTTCTTGTAATGAGGACATGACTTTATGGCTTATACTCTTTTGTTGTCTTAAGGCCCGACTTCTCTTGTCTTTTCTATCACTTGACTATATACTCAGTAATACTGTTATTTTTTCTACCGTTGTCATCCATGCATCATATCTTACTCAAAATGCTTTATTAACTCTCTTCTTATTTCTTGTTAACATTTCTGTCTATCACTTTATTTTGAAAATTTTAACATTATGGAGGTCGAGCATTAAGGTTGTAGGTTAGGGGAAAGTGTGAATATTTCTACAGTACAATAGAGTGAGACTAGCCAGTTAGGAGTTAGACTAAGAGTGTCATTGGTCGTCTATTGATGCAGGGCTTTACCTGCTAGTTTTACTATACCAGCCATCTATTTCGTATTTCATATTCTGTATTTCATATCTCTTATATTGTTGTTATTTTATGTTATGTTATTTTATTATGCATTTCTTATGGTACTAATATATCGGCTCCTGTTGCTTTTTTTGAGCCGAGGGTCTCCTGGAAACAGCCTCTCTACTCTTCGGGGTAGGGGTAAGGTCTGCGTACATATTACCCTCCCCAGACCCCACTTGTGGGATTATACTGGGTCGTTGTTGTTGTTGTTGTTGTTGTTGTTGTATTCTTTTTCTTTTAGCTCCTCTTGCTCTATCTACTTGCTCATCGGGTTGCCTAACATTCTTTCTTTACTAGGGACGGGAGCCACACTAAGATAATATTAATCCCTTTCAAGGCTTCTAATGCCTATCTTTGTAGTACTCATATCTAGCTGCACTATTTTAGAGTGTACCATCTGGGTGTCTCACAAGGAGATTTATTAGCACATTTGCAATATCCTTCAGAAATGTTAACTAATACAAAAAAAATCCATCCAACATTTTGGGTTACATTAACCCCAACTAAACCCTGATATCCTATCCTTCTCTTAACTATATCTGTTGGCTCCCATGGAGCATAACTGAGATGAGTGTGGTCAATTGTACATACCTTTGTTATAATTTAAGGTAACTCAAAATACTTATATTTCTTTGCTTGAATCATAAATATTATTAATCTTCATTAACTGGGTACCTTGTACCCTTCTTACCTTGCTACTTTTACTTGTTGAAACTTGTATCTATCTTCTGAAACTCTTATTCCTTTTTACCATAAGAGTGGATAAATATTCTTGCCTTAGGGATCCTTATCAAGAACCTTACATGTCTTAGTATCCACATGTTCTGCTGGAGACCTTACATTTACTCATCATAATCATGATGCAAAATTGAGTTCCTCTGACTCAATTCTTCCACAACCATATTCAATCCCTTACCAGCCGTCTCTCTAGATATAGGCATCGTCATATTATGAATAAGATAGAGTTTAGGAAGGTAAGTTCTTACAACTGAGCTCTACTGCACGATCTAGAGTAAGAAGAAAGAGTGACAATCCTCAATGCCCTGTAGCCTCCTGCTTATAAGTGTGGTGCACAACACACCCATAAACAAGACTCTACTAGACACGGCTTATAGACTCCTTAGGACAGAATTGCTCTGATACCACTTTGTCACGACCCAAACAGATGGGCCACGATGGGCACCAGCACTTTACTCAACCGAGTACCAACATAATGTATCTTTTCATGTCATACTATTATGGATAACTGAGCTGGAAGGTTTCCGTGAGATAAGTAAAATACAACATGTGAAACCCGCTTATACATAAGACATACGGGCCTGTAAGGCCAAAATAACCACTCGTACACTGAACATATACCGACAAGGCCGTACAATCTTTTACTTACATGACATGTGTCTACAAGCATCTAATAATACACATCCAAATCATACTAAGCAAACAAGCAACTCCAAAGTAATGGAGCGCACCAACATCTTCCGCTGAGCTGATGACCTACTTGGAGGGCTCTCAACTTGTCTATCGGGACCTGCGGGCATGAAACGTAGCATCCCAGGCAAAAGGGATGTCAGTACAAATAATGTATCAAGTATGTAAGGAATGATAATCAGTAAATAATAGACATGAGAGAAACATGGAGTAAAAGACTCGACATGTACGTTTGCATAACTCTGTAAATCATTTCTTTTTTTAATAATGTCATGCATATGCATATAAATGTCATACCATGCATGGGTTTATGTGTTCATATATCATCATCAAGCCTCTAAGGGCATCCCATCATATCATCTTGGCCACTGTGGGCAAATCATAATATCATCAAGCCTCTGAGGGCATCCCATCATATCATCTCAGCCATTGTGGGCAAAATCATCAACCTATATCAGCTGATCAGGTGGTGGTGCGTATATAACGCCATAACCTTTTTCCATATCCCATATACATATAATATACACATATATAACGCCATCTAGTCATGGGTCAATGTACATGTATAAATGCATGAAATGCATATGAAATACGTTAATAAAATCTCTCGGTACGTCATAAGATCATTATGCCTCTAATTAATATCATGAAATAAACTTTACCAACTTACGTATTTTTGAGACCCATGAACAGATGATAGAATAATAAAACATATGGGAATTTAAGAACATAAGCATCTCTAATATTTCTATGAATAGAGTCATGTATGGAAATTGTAAATTTACTCGTTTCGTTTGTATCGTACGGATCATGCCAAAAGAAAGAAAGGATAGCCTTAACATACCTGAGCCGATTTTCTTGATAATCTCTCTAACACATGTCAATTGTGCCAACACGTAATGGCGGATCGAAGCAGGGGAAAATCCGTATAATATTCTTGAGAAAGATTGCACTGTACTCCATTAGAATCGTAAAATCCCGTTGCTATTATGCTAAGAAGTTTCGTTTGAATTTTTGCCTCAAGAAAACCACGTTACTACCATATAGATTCTTATATGAATTGGCTGAATCCTTCATCTTCATATAATAGAGATATTCAATCTCTTTAAGTGAATTAGAGAGAATTTCAAACTTTCCTAACACATGCCACCTAGTCTTGTGATTTAAGACTCATCATCAAGGTGTCCTTGGGCTGCCACATGAGGCTCTTTAGGCATTATCCAATATTTTAATTAATCACCCATTAATCCTTACTTAACTTGTTAATTTCCTCCATTAATTAATTATCCACATAATTAAGAATTATCTCAAATTACTTAAAATACTACTCACTTTTAGCATACTATATACACTTTACTATCATGGTCATATGGTACCTTGAATGGTACTAGTCTATAAATATGGGGTATTATAGTTTGGACCGTTTTTATCCTAAATTGTCAAACTTCGTCGAAATTCATTTTCTTCGATTTGCTTACCCTCTCACCTTCATGAATTTAATCATCACTTCTTTGAAATAACATAGTTCTTATAATCATAGAATAACCACATTCCCGAACATACGTCATTTAACTTGCGACGACACTTTAACGTACGAAAAATGCGGGATGTAATATCTCATTTCCAAACCTTCATCAATTTACTTATGGCGTACTTATAAGTATGAAAATATGGGGTGTAACATTATATCAATATTAGATCCTTGTTATTTGTTTATATGCTTTAATTCTTTCTTTTTATACTGCTTTGTAGGTTAGTACTGATAGAAAAGTTTTCCTATCGGGCTTGTGGATGTTCCTTTATGTGTTTCTCTTTACATATCCAGTCATTTTCATTTTGTGATCTTAAATTTTAGCTTTGCGGGGTGTATGCCCAATGTTGTTTGTGGTAGGGCTTGTTGGTTCGGGTGTTAGTTATGAGGTTTTCGTGGTTCTTGTATTATCGTCAGTGTTATGGAGGTTTGAAACGGGTTCCTATTGAATATGAGGCATATGGCCGGTGTCAGATTTGATTTCGGGCGAATATTATGATCAAATATGTTCCTGTGGGCCTAGGTGTAATATGTCATGTTGTGTGGTTGTACTCTATGGGTGTTGGCATGAGTTGATGCAGCTAGTTGAGACTGATATCGGATGTGAATTTATGATCGAGTCTTTTGGAAATGGATGGAAGGTGAGAATTCTAGCTCTAAGTCTTATTGGGTATTGCTAGAAAGGCTAAAATTATGGTTGAGATGGTGTCGTCAGGTTTATGTGGATTGAGGTGACGTGGGATCACCCGCAAGTGTATGTTGGAAGTGTGCATTCAGCAACTTGAGGACTTTGAGGCGAATCTTGGCACGTTCGAGGACAAGCGTTGGTTTTAAAAGGGGGAGGATGTTTCGACCTGGCCGATCTTTTTGGGAATTTAAGCTTCATTCAGCGGCTTAAGATCTGGAACAGCTTCATAATATGGATATAGACTTGCATGCATGGTTGAATTCAGTTAACGAATAATTCAGAGTCGAATTGAGAGAAGAAATCTAGTTTGTGAAGCTTAAGCGGTGAAAATTTGACCGGAATTGGACTTTTAAGTAAACGGCTCCGGAATGGGTTTTGGGTGATTTCACCAGCTTGGTATTTTGATTTGAATCTTAAGCATGCGTCCGGATTCGGATTTGGAGGTCTATAGGTTAAAATGTGGCGTTTCGGTAAAAGTTGGAAAAGTTGAAGTTTGACCCATAGTTGACTTTTGTGATATCGAGGTCAGAATGTGATTCTAAGAGTTAGAGCAACTCCGTTATATCATTTTGAACTTGTCTGCAAAATTTGGCGTCATTCCAAGTTGATTTGATTGGGTTCGACACGAGTTTTTCAAAGTTGGAAGATTTGGAAGCTCATAGTTCGATTCTTGGCGCTATGCGTATTTCCGGTGTTGTTTGATATAATTTGAGGCCTAGAGCAGGTCCATTTTTTGTTATAGAACTTATTTGTGTGTTTAGAAGGGGTCCCAGTAGCCTCGATTTGTTTCAGACGAGTTTTAGATGTTTTGCATGGTTTTGGAATAGGTCTGGTTCTGGTGTTTCCGCAGCGGTGACCTTGGAGCTCAGGTGCGGATCCACTTCTGCGTGAGCCCAACCGCTTCTGTGGTCATGAAGGCTTGGGTAATTTCTCGTTTCTGCGGCTCCACTTTTCGCTCCTGTGGTGCCGCTAGTGCGGTTGAATTTCCACAGATGCAGTCCCAGGCCAAGTAGCCAAAGTTCGCAGATGCGAACTTTTTCTTGCAAATGCGGTCCCGCAGATGCGGTTTCTTGACCGTAGATGCAGAAGTCCTCACAGAATCTTTTTATATCGAGGGTTAGCCATTTTCTTCATATTTTAAGTTTTTAACTTCGGATTTGGGAGCTTCTTTTGGGTTTTTTCAAGCAAATCGATTGGGTAAGTGTTCTTCACCTAGAATCTAACATATTCCATGAATCTATCTACATTTTTATCTTTTAATTTGTGTTTTAGGTTGAGGGAAATGTGGGTTTTTGAAGAAAATTTCCTAAAATAAAAAAATCATGATTTGAGGGACCAAATGGTGTCGGAATTTGATAATTTTGTATGGTTGAACTCATATTGGGATGGGTATTCGGATTTTGTAAAATTTGTCGGGTTCCGAGGTGCAGAACCAAGGGTCAACTTTTTGACCGGTTTTTGGACTTTGTTAAAAGTTGAGATTTTATGTTCCGGAATAGTCTCTTATGTATTTTGTTTATGCTTTGAAGTTAATTTGGTTAGATTTGAGCCGTCAGGAGGTCTTTTTCACCCGAGTGCATTTTAGAGTATCAGTTTGTCGTCTCTGAGGTAAGTATCTTGCCTAACCTTGTGTGGGGGACTTCCCCTTAGGATTTGAGTCTTATGTATTGATTGTAGTTTGTGTACATGAGGTGATGAGTGCATACTCGGACTTATTTGTAGGGAATTGGCCTTTTAGGGTTCTTAGGTTCTTATATTCATTATGTATGGAGTTATTCTCTATATGACTGAGTTCCTGCTTATTAGTTCCGTCTCTACATGCTTAATTGGAATTAATTGCTTCATAATTCACTCTTATTGGCTAATTGTCATCCTATTTGATTTAACTGAAGAATTTCGTCTCTTTTATTGTCATGCTACCTTTTCATAACTGCCTGTGTTATTTGAGATTTATTATCATCCCTCATATAGTTGTCTAGTCTTAAGTGAAGCTAAGATCACCTTTCCTTAATTGAATTGTCAAATATTCTATTAACTTTCTAACCTTAAAAAAAAGGAAGTTTAGATAACCTATATCTTCGTTGACTTGCCTTTATTTGGAACTATTGAACTCGTGTTGATTTCCTTGTTATTGACTTGTATATTGTGGGATCGTTACCACATGTTAGTTTTCCCTCTCGTTGGACTGTTCCCTTTATGCCTTTCATTTCCTTATTGTGGTTATTCCTTGTGACTGGTTCTACTGTTTCCTTGTGATTTAAAGTTTGGGAGTGGATTCACTCGTTGTATTTTGTTTTACTGTCGTCGTTGTTGTTGTGCTGGTTGTGTTGTTATTGACTTGTATATTGTGGGATCGTTACCACATGTTAGTTTTCCCTCTCGTTGAACTGTTCCCTTTATGCCTTTCATTTCCTTACCGTGGTTTTTCCTTGTGACTGGTTCTACCGTTTCCTTGTGATTTAATGTTTTGGAGTAGATTCACTCGTTGTATTTTGTATTAATGCCGTCGTCGTTGTTGTGCTGGTTATGTTGGTGCAAGAGGTTTCTGCCATGCGGTTGTTGTTATAGGATTGCATGAGGTTCTGCTGTGTTATTGCTACTATTGATATATTTCACATGCGGCATGACAAGGCAGGATATATATATATATATATATATATATATATATATATATATATATATATATATATATATATATATATATGCTTATATGTGGGTTGCGCATGTGGCAAGAAAAGGTGGGAACATTATAATGCACATATGGAGAAACAAGGCGGGCACTCACTATATTATTGTTGTACATGTGACGAGACAAGGTGGGCAATGTCAGAGATTGATTGCGATTATTTGTGATGGCTTGGGGGCATTCTTGCTATTTGATATTTTGTTTTACCTGTATGAGTTTTATCTCATGAAAGTTGTGAGAAAACATCTTACGTGCTGTACGTTCTTTTCCTTTTGCTTATTAGCTGGTAGGAACTATGTTAGAGCACTTGCACAAGCATACACGTAGTTGAACACTCCCATTGGATATGAAGTTCTCCTGATATTGCTGAGTATAGATGTACACCCTCGTTTACTTGTCATATATGTGAGAGTAGCTCTAATTAGCAAGTGAGTTGTCAACGTAACCATGAGGTGTGATGAGGGAACATGATTCCAAGTATTAGGGTTCATGTATTGGGCCCCGTGAGCTGTAAGTTTTTCCAAGGTTCGGTACTTCGTGGAGTTTGTTGGCTAAGACTTGATGAGAACACTGTCATAGGTTCTGCGTTATTGCTTACCTTTACTGTATTTTTGATCTAGGACTTGGGTTTGTGATTTCGCTTGATCTTCTATGTCATTATTATGGTATTTCTGCTATTACTTGTTGTTTTCTTCCCTTTTTGTGATTGTTGTATTGTTAGCCATATCGTGTAGTCTTAATATACATCATGTTCCGTTGTTCCTATGCTTATATTTATACAGTTTGCTAGACCGGTAGGTGTCTTGACTGTTCTTCGTTACTACTCCATCAAGGTTAGTCTTGATACTTACTGGGCACCGCCGTGGTGTGCTCATGCTACTCTTCTGCACATTTTTGTTGTGCAGGTCCCAGGTATCGATCATTAGTAGCTGTGTGGATCATTGTTGAGGAGACTCAAGGTAAACCTGCTGCCGCGTTTGCAGGCTTCGGAGTCACCTTCTTACTTGTATTCAACTGTTTTCACTTTTTTCCGAATAGTTTATATAGAAATGGTAGTTGAGCTTATGACTTGTATTACCGGGTTTTGGGAATATGCTCATTGTATAAAGGATTCATTCCAGAAGAATTATAGATGTTATTATTTATTATTGTTATTCCATAAATATTAAGCTTACCTAGTCCTTAAGACTAGGTGCCATCACGTAACCCAACGAAGGGGAAATTGGGTCGTGACACGTCATCTTTTAATAAAAATAATATACTAAAAAATAGTAAATTGTGTAAGTGAATGAAGTATATTCAGCAAACCAAATATAATAAAAGTCTAACTTGCGCCGCACCGAGATGTTAAAAGGAATCTTTCAAAAGGGTTGATGTAGTCATATAAAATTTATTAAGTTTTTTCCATACAAAATTTGGATTGAATCTTAGTTTTATTTGGGTTAAATAATTAATTTGGACTTTTGTATTAAATAATTAAGGCCCAGACCCATGTCGTGTGTCAAGTGACATGACATATCCAATCAAACTCAAAGTCAACAAGATGATGCCACATGTGAAATAATGTGGTCCCAGTCCAAAACAATGACCAATCAAGAGTTGCCAAGTGTGTAAGCCAATCACAAGCAAGCTTACCACATAGCTTATGAGATAAGTTTGATGACTCACATGAGCCAATCAAAATCAAGAAAGAGATTTCCTATGTAACTATTCTATCCATCCTCTACAATATTAAATAGAGGGGTTACATAACTCTCTGGGACATTCAGAGTTGGAGAAAAGAATTTCGCAATTGGTGAAAGCATCCGCAAACAGAGAGATCGATCATCAAGTGCATAGTTCTTCAACAAAAGAGCGGTCAAAGGAGTTCTTCCTGAAGATCAAACCGAAACAACAAAGTGTTGCTCGACTTTCTTGGCAATCAAATACATCACAAGGAGGTCTGCATAGTCCTACATTCGATAAAGACGTTTCTCAAATCCTCGAATCACGGAGAATTTTATAGAGGAGAATCAAAGGATACATAGAATTTTACTCACAAATATTCATCAATAAAATATTTTTTTCTTCATATTACTTTTGTTTCAGTTTATTTTCCGTAGTAAAAAAATTTGTTGCGAACAAATTTTGGCATGCTCACTGGGACCAATTCTGCCTTTCCGCAATTGTGATATTTCATGCAAAGATGCTACTGCTGCCGCATCCACGGAGCTATGTCATGTTGGCCCAATCACTCAAAGCAAGTTCAAGGATAGTGGCTTAGATGGATTCGAATAATTCGGCTCCTTGGAGATGGCAAAGAACAACAGATCTCACATGACGTCTGCAACCGCAATCTTTGGGGGCAACACTCCATTCTTACTATTTGTCTAACTTTCTCAAACAACCTCCAACCTTGGTGAGTTTTATGATTTGGTGGATTCTCCAGTTTCAACAAAAGTCAACTCCTTAATGACTGACACAACTAACATGGATGAAAAGTTTGCCATGATGGAATAGACTATAGAAGTCTTGAAGACAAAGACCTTCAAATCGCTCAACTCTTGAAAAAAATTGGTGGCCTATGCACCTGGAGAGTCGAGCTACATCCCTCCTCATTGACCAGTCTTTACCTTGCAATAAATGGCTATTAGGAATCTATTTTCAAGTTCAGCATTCAAAAGAAAAAGCTATCCAATTCGATTTTGGCATTATCTGTCAAACAATTGCAAGGCATGATAACAAACACCTTCAGAGTTTAATATGGCGGACCATCACAAAGTTCGTTATACTACTCTAAGCCATATACTAAGAGGATCTATTGTCTAGAGGATAAACATCGTCCCACCTTGAAGGAATTAGAGGTGAAGGTTTATCAATTTTCAAATTCAGACGTACCCACAATCCTTGATGAATTGTTGGCCAAGAAAGTTATTGATCTCCCTGAATTACAAAGGCCTGAGGAAATTGGTAAAGTTGGCGATCCAAAATACTGCAAGCTTCATCGTATCATTACCCACCCTACAGAGAAATGCTTCGTCTTGAAGGAGAAAATCATGGCTCTAGTAAGTGAAGGAAAATCATTCTAGAGATGGATGAAACAACATAAGAAAATCATGCAAGTATCAATGCTTCGTCTTAAAGGAGAAAATCATGGCTCTTGTAAGTGAAGGAAAATTATCATAGACATGGATGAAACAGCATAAGAAAATCTTGCAAGTATCGCGCTCAAGGAAAAGAAGTGTTCAATGTTGTAGAATATGTCAAGCACTGCCTTCTTATAATTTGGAAGTTTGAGCCCGTTGAAGTTGATCTTCCAAGGAAAACTCTTGAAGGTTCACTAGAGCTGGACATTTAGTCTAAAGGCAAAGACGATGAGGGTTGGACTCTAGTCACTCACAAGAAATGAAAACATCAAGCAATTTGGAGGCTACGACTTTCTAAGCCAAGAGAAAAAATAAGCGATGTTGATAAGCTACAATCACCAAGAATTATCAAATCTTCTATTAGCAAGAAGATTAACGGTGCCTTATCACCAAACTTCCGAAAGCCCATCACATTGCAGGAATTCTTTCCTGGAAAATTCCTTCATGGAGGCCACGTTGGTGCAACTCATGTATTTTCTAGTACTAATGAAACAAAGGAAAGCTACGATGAGCTTGCTCAAATGAAAACACAAGATCATCACGATAAACGGAAAAATTATCACATGTTGTGAACAATTTCCTTCACAGATGACGACTTGCTGCTGGGGTCTAAGCCACATAATAGACCTTTGTTTGTTGTAGGGGAATTTGGGAATAACATCTCAATCACATACTTGTTGATGATGGTTTGGCAATCAACATCTTGCCAAAGATGGTGCTAACAAAGCTTGGGATCTCTATTGATGAGCTATCCGAAAGTAACTTAACAATCCAATGTTTTAACCAAGGAGGGCAACGAGCCATATGTATGATCTGCATGAGATTATCTACTGGTGAGATGAAGTCAAACACCCTGATTCACATCATAGATGCTAAAACATCATACAACTTGCTGCTTGGACGTCCTTGGATTCATGAGAATGGGGTTGTATCATCTACTTTGCATCAATGTCTAACATATAGAAAAGATGGAGAGATAGTCAAAATTGATGCAGACATCAATCCTTTCATTGAAACAAAGTCATGCTTTGAAGATGTAAAATTCTATCTAGGTTTCTTGTGAACCAAGTGTAGAGAAACCATCATCAGTTGATAAAGTTGATATCAATTCAAAAGAGAAAAATGAGCTCAATGGAATGCTGTCAGGAAAACAGAAGAAATATCCAATAAGCTATCATCATCTGAAAGTGACATACAAACAAAGATTGATAAGGAGCATCCAGTTTTACTCTATGTGCCACACAAGCATTGAAAGAAAGGACAACCTCTGTTAGAAGAATACACTACAATAAAAAAATGAGTCACATAGCGATACAAGATTTGAAGGAGCATATGACCGTCCCAGTTGCACAAATCCCATACATGACTTGTGAGTCTGCTAAAGGCAATCTCCAGGATGATAAAATAAAATGGCACTTTGATCCTAAGGCCTTCATACTTCTTGTAAAGTTTGGTTAGAAATTATCCAATCCATAAATACTAGGAGAACTCAAAGACGTAGTCACTGGTGAAAAGATACATGGGCTCAATGGGTCCCAAATAAAGATGAGAAAACAAGGGCAATACGTCGCCACTCCAAAGTTTCGGTTGGGATTCAATTTGGTAGAGCCTCTTCGAATTTCATCTTAGAGAGGAAAAGAGATAACTTTATCACAACACACCTCGGTAGAGGAGATGGAGGAAGTTAAGCGCAAGAAAATAAAACAACGGGCTTCAGTGTTTGATCGCATTGGAGGCTCAACCCCTCGGGTCTTGGTGTTTGAAAGGATAAGTCACAAAGGTGAACGTGTATATTCCAAACATTTAAAGAAAGTTTCCACTACCTCAAAGACCTTCATCTTTTGTCACCTAGGAACCACAAGGAAGTCACCCTCTAGAAAGATACTGTCAAAACATAAGGAGTAAATCCATGAGGAGCGGGGTCATTTTGAAGTTGTTGTTGACAAAGAAATCTATAGTACTTTCCTATTATGTATGAAGAGGAAGTCTATTTTGTCAACATACATAGATGGTCCACTGAAGGTGCAAAGGAGAACCATTGTTTACATTTGCCAGCCTAATAAAGAAGCAGAGAAAGAAAATGATGCCATGTTGACCATCCAAGGAAGTCAAAGATAAAAGTTAGACTTTGTGGAAACATCCTGTCACATAACTGTGGAAGATATCCCGTGCCTTCACGTTGATGATGAAGTACACGAGGCTCCCCCTTAACTAGAAGATGGCAGACAATCAACTATGGATGAGCTTAAGGAACTCAATTTAGGCACTCCGAAAGATCCACGCCCCACCTTCATTAGAGCACTTCTTACACCTCGGGAGGAGGAGGAATACTCCAAGTTATTGACTGAGTACAAAGATGTCTTTGCTTGATCATAGAAATTCTTGTTCTTAGTCCTAAGGTAGCCGTTCATCATTTAGGGATCAAAAGTGGAGCACGCCCTGTGAAGCAATCACAACGCATGTTTCGACACGAGCTAATACCACAAATTAAAGTTGAAGTCAACAAGCTCATCGAGGAAGGATTTATTCGAGAGTTAAGGTACCCATCCCGAATATCAAATATTGTACCTGTCAAGAAGAAGAATGGTCAAATACGTGTTTGTGTTGACTTTCGAGACCTAAACAAGGCATGTCCGAAAGATGACTTTCCGCTACCAATTATTGAACTATTGGTTGATGCTACAGCGGGGCATGAAGCTATACCATTCATGGATGGGTCCTCCGGATACAATCAAATCAGAATGTCTCCAAAGGATGAAAAGTATACTGCTTTCCAAACTCCAAAAGGGATATACTACTACAAGGTGATACCATTCGGTTTGAAGAATGCTGGTACCACCTACCAAGGTGCGATGAAAAATATCTTTGATGACATGCTTCATTATAGGGTTGAATGCTACGTCAATGACTTGGTGGTGAAGATGAAGAGTAGGTGTTACCACTTGTGAGAACGTGATTTTTGTTTTCGCGCGACAATCGCTCCAAAAGAAATAAAAATAATAACAATTGGTCCTGCTGTACAATTTTTGGATTTTTACATGGCGCTTTGTTAATTATTTATGATTTTTGCCCGTTTTATTTTTATTAAAACAAAATACAAAAAAATTGTATGTGTCATGCATAATTTGAACCGTAATCCGGTTGTTAAATAGAAAATCATAAATAGGCATCTTTGTCCGTGATTTTGTTTTTGTTTGATTTTACCTGTTTTAAAATATTTTAATGTGTGTGCAAATAATTGTATTAAGTGTTTATTTAATTTTAATTTGATTTACTTAGGTTTTTTTTTAAAATAAAGAAGAAAATAAAATAATAATAAAAAAAAAAATCTTTTTTCGGACTTGGGCCAATTTTAAACAAATTGGCCCAAATAAACTCAGCTCAAAACCCATGCTTGCCCGGTCCGTGACCAGCCTACTTCAAGAATGTCCAAACGACGCCGTTTTAATCCAGGCTGATCTGAGCCGTTGATCTCTGAAAGATCAACGGCCAAGATCTCTCACCCCGAACCCATCAACAGACCCGACCCACCTTACCCAAACCAACCCAAACCCTGGTATGGGAAACGACACCGTTTCCCCATCATATGAAAGATCTGGGCCTTCCATCTCGCCTCATCCAACGGCTAAGATCAACCCACCCATCCCATATATAACCTTCCAACCATACCCTGCCCCCCTATCCAATACCCCGGCTTTCGTCTTCATCTCTTTCCCCACGAAACCCTAGCCGCCCCCTTATCCCTCGCCGTTAATCCCGGCGGCATGAACGCCGGTGACCACACCCTTAACACCATAGAACCCCCTTGCCATCCTGAACCTAGATCTTTTAACCATTTAGCTCGAATCCCTCCCCACCTTCTCGAATCTTCATTTGAAGATTCGAGTCAAAACTCGATCTACACCGATCGGCCCTAAATTCATACCAGACACTCCCCAGACTCCCCTCGTGACCAAACCATGCTTGGTTTGGTCCGAATCTGACCAGGGAAGCATGAATCCCGGATCTAATTTTTGGAACCTTAGGGTTCCTCGTCACTGGTCCGTATCTGGTTCAAACCGAAGAGATTAAGGTCTAATGGACCTTAATCGAAGTGTTTCTCATCTGAGAAACACTTCGATTAGAGTCCGTTCAGCCTTAAGAAAGGTCTGTTCGAGTCCAAGCTAGGGTTTTTTGATTTTTCGGGTTTTAAGGTGAGTTTGCTTTCTTTTCTTTATTTGTTTTAGTCCATGTGATTGTTCTAAAGGCTGTTCATGTTTTGTGAAATCTGTGTTTTGAGTTTTATTAACTGTGTCCTGTCCACCTTGCCCGAACCTTTGTTTGTTTGATTGAGTTTCTTCTTCTACTTGTTCTGATAATGTGTATGTATGTATTTGTTGTGCAATTAGTTAAATTTCAAATTTGAACTGATTAACTGATTCCTCGGGTACAATTCTGCTTAGTCAATACAATTCGAATCATGTGTCCTATACTGTTAAATGTCTGATTTCGGTTTCAATTGTATGTGTTATAACTAATATAGTCGAGTCGACATGTGTCGTCAATTAGTTTCAGATGTTTGAACAATAAACAAATCGATCTTCTTCTGTTAAGCATTGTCTGAATCGGTTAGGAATTGAATTTAGCTACTTATAGTTGTTAATCTGAATCAGAAATATAAAAAGATTGGTTTTGTTTAGTTGCAGTCAGAATTGGAAGGCATGTGCACTTGTGCACAACATAGGCATAAAGGCCTTTGTTACATTTAAAATAGTTTGACAGCATATGTTGTCAGATTATACCATGCTGCCCACATCCTGCTTTAGTTTAGAAATATTAAACCTCACTTAAAAGGTAAGTCTGCCAGGGAATATCATGGGAGTTTGTTCTTATTTAAATAGTCAGTGGAATCTGAAAATAAGAGAGCACATGGGAGGGTGTTTGGGTGATTGATGAACAGGCTGTTAAGGGCAGACTTTAGGCTTATAAAAGGAAGAACTTCCATCAGTTTAAAAGGAGAGACATAAGAGAACAGGGAGATAGAGAGAGAGATAGACTGAATCATTGAGGGCTTGAAGTTCAAAAAAGAAAGAAAAACTAAGAGGAGTTCTTTGATAAATCAAATAGATTCCAAGATTGAAAATTGGCACTCTTTTGTTTAAGAAGAAAAGAGATAGTGAGAGGGATATCATAAAAAGGCACATACAGACACATTGAGAGAAGCTATATACACAGATAGAGAGTGAACAAGAAACAGGGAATATACAGAAATTTTAGGAAAACTGTTTTCTGTTTGGGCTTCATTTGCTGTCAACCTGTTGGGCTGTACTGATTCTTCCAAGTCTCAATTGAGATTTCTGGTGGTATTTTCGTGCTTAGTTTCTTTTGAGTTGGTCTGCCTGGAGTTTTGTTTATGCTTCACTGCCTACTGCTGTCATTTTCCACTTTTTCCTCGTCTATAATTGTATCTTGCACCGGAACTTGTCCTGCTGCTGTTATCTGTTACTGCTGCTGTTTCGTTTGCGCTGTTTGCTCAACTGACTCTCTTGCTTTCTTCATTGTAAGCATCTTCTCAGGTACACACTTCGAATCTGTCTGATGTAACTGATGTCGAAATGAAAAATTGAAATGAAAGATCTGAAGAATCTTTAATCATCTGCGGCTTTACTTACAACTTTGCGAATATTGTTAAAGTTGTATAAATCCTTTAATTTGTAGCCTAATAGAGAATACATTCGTAAGTTTGTACTTAATTAATGTTTATGTTGATCTGAAACCGTGGTATTTGATTCATTTAGAAGCATACAGGATGTAAACACAGTTCATGGAATGTGAAACTATTCAATATGATTGTTAGAATTGAACTCACTCTTTCAGCATGCTTTGAATAAGTAGGGGCCAATGGCTGTTAAATCTAGCCAAATACAATACAGTTTTAAATCACCCAGTTTCGACTTCTTTAGGCGGTTTATAGGACTAGCTTTGAATATCATCGGTAACATTCTTTAATAAGGAATTCTACTAACCCTGTTTAAGCAAGTTAATCTAAATTCGACTTAAAGATGTTTGTTCGGATTAAGTGTTGTATTTCGTTAACTCGTATGTGATTTCCTTGTCAAATTAAAGCATTTTTCCGTTAAAATATAATGTTTTCTTAACTTTGTAAATAATTAATCATAAAAACCCGGATTAGGCCAAAGCAGCATGTACCTTTTTCTTCTAGTTTTAGAAACAAATGTATTAGAAATGTAGCCACTTTAGGATATCCTTTCTAAATAGAGATGAGCCTCGCCAAATAAAAATGCAAAATTGTGGGGCCCTCAATAAATAATCATAATAAATATTTAGAATTCAGGATAGGACGTTTAGTGAATTTCATGGCTTCCTACAAAATAATAATGCGCTAGACTCTTTAGGCGCGACTTAATTAAATTACATTCTTAAACTCGGGTGCACATTGATGTGACCCGAATCCAAATCTCAACGGAGTCAAAATGGTCAACAACTACGGGTGCATTGATTGCGGCGTGGTTCGAGATGCATTGTCACGACGTTGCAATTCTATAAAAATAATAATAAAAGCGGTTTTAAACTTAATAAAAGCACATAGGTCACAACATGTATTTAATAAGATATTTAGCCATTATAACAATTTAAGCGACCGTGCTAGAACTACGGGATTCGAGGGTGCCTAACACCTTCCCTCGGGTCAACAGAATTCCTTACTTAGAATTTCTGGTTCGCAGACTTCATTTGGAAAAGTCGAAAATTTCCTCGATTTGGGATTCAAGATAAACCGGTGACTTGGGACACCAAAAGCCAAACCTTTCCCAAGTGGTGACTCTGAATTAAATAAATAATTCCATTTCGAATATTGTCACTTAAATTGGAAAAACTCCCCTCGCGCATTTAACCCTTCGGGGCCGGGCGCGCAAAAAGGAGGTGTGACAGCTCTGGCGACTCTGCTGGGGAAAACCCAGAATATCTGGTTCAGGGTTCAAGGATTCGAGCTTAGAATAATTGTTATATTTGGCTTTATTATCTGATCTTTATTACATGTTTTTGCATAACGTGCTAAATGTTGTCTTCTACCGCTTTGATATTATCTGAACTGTATATAAACTGTGCCGAAACCCTTCTCTTCTTACCTCCGGGGAGAAGCTCGCTGGTCGAGACTCCCTATTCTGTTAGTGTCAATACCTGAAATAAGAAAGAGGTCGGACAAGTTACAAAGCCGGACGATCTCGCAGGTCCCCGGTACGTAGCCCCCTCCTTGACTCGAGTTGTCCGCTCGGGTACACAGTCTAGAACAAATACCCAGGTTACGAACCTAGAATAACTTGACTTCATGCCGGATCCCTAGTAGGAACGCTTATTTGCATCATGTTGCATTTGACTTAGGGGACTCAACACAGGGGTTGGGTCCGTCTAGGACAGACAACCTAAAATGAAAAGACCATCCTGCTGCATCCTATTTGTTTTGCGCATTTATTTGCTTCAGTTCCGCATGCTGACCGGTTTTTAAAAAAAATAAAAGGAAAAAATAGCAGCGTAGGGAGATAATTACTTCTTTTGGAAAAACCAATGTGCGAGTAGTGTCGAAACCTCGCCGGAATTTCTTCTAAAATATATATAAAAAAAGAGATTGTCTTCTAGTTTGATTTTAAAAAAAATATATAAAAATTTTCTTTTTATCATTTTCAAAATAAAAAAAAAAGAAGGTATTGATTTAAAAGTAAAAAAAAACGGAAAATTCATAATTCAAAAAAAAATGTTGTTTCTTTTGTAGTACCCCTTTTATAAATTCAGACTAATAGTCCAAATATTTCCTAAAAAAAATAATAATAAATATTTTCTTTAGTCTTTATCTCTTTTCAAAAATAGTATAAAAATATACATTCTTGTTTTCTAGGTTTATTTGATTTTCTCTATTCACGATAGCCCGAACTACGCCGGTTTGATTCTCACCGGATGTGAGATACGTAGGCAACCCTCGTCGGGTTCAACCCCATTTTGCTAAAATAACCAAAATCAATAAATAAATAAAAAAAAGAAGTTGTGTCAATTTTTAAAAGAGTCATAAATAAGTCAGGTGATGTTGTTTTGTCATGAATAGCCGAATGTTCCCGAAAAGAGACACCGGAAGGCTGACTTTGCATGAACAGCCACCTTTGGGTCTTGTTTAGCATTTTGTCCAGTTGACCCACACAGCCTTAAAATCTTCGTCCCCAAAGTGTTTAAAGGCCGTGTTCAAAACTTTATCCCCTTTGTAAAATATTTTTTAGTCAAGCCATTTTTGTTAAAATCACCTTAATAAATGTGCAGGATGAGCACGATGCAAAATGAACATTTTTCAATAATCACCAAAATACCTGTCAAGTTACGACTATGGTGGAATGATCTAGGTGTTGAAGGACAAAATGAGGTCAAGAAATATCTGAAAGGTCTTGTGGGTTTGTTGGAAATCCAGCCTCGGGGAGATATCATAAGAGCTTTGGTTACCTACTGGGACCCGGCGCACAATGTTTTCCATTTCTCTGATTTTGAACTCACCCCAACTTTGGAAGAAATGGCCGGGTACATCGGGAATGCGGAACTTCCGTTGAGGCAAAAATACTTGGTCGCCCCAAGAGTTGTCACGGTACATCGGTTCCTAGATTCATTGAAGATACCTAGAACGGTCCACAACCCGGATCTGGCAGCCGAATTTTGTACTCCATGCTTCATATATGATAGGTACGGTCATGAGGGGGGATTCAATAATCCAATCAACAAACTGTGCAGCAAAGGTGTTCGTCAGAAGTGGGACAAACACAGACGGGTAGCTTTCATGATGATGTTCCTGGGCCTTCTGGTATTTCCAAGGAAAGACGGAAACATTGATTTGAAGATATCCGGGGTCGTCAGCACTTTACTCACACAAAATGACAGTACTCTCGCACCTATGGTGGTATCTGACATCTTTCGAGCTCTTACAGCCTGTAAAGCTGGGGGAAATTTCTTCGAAGGTTGTAACTTGCTCCTACAAATATAGATGACCGAGCACCTCTGCCATCATTCCGAGATTTTGAGCCATGGTTCCCCGGAAAAGACTTGCATAGAAGAATCTTACACGAGAACCAAAGAGATCAGTTTGCCCAAAGGAGTCCTGGCATGGACCTCATTCTTTCAAGCTCTTACTGCCGGCCAAATACAATGGACGCTAGGATGGTTGCCTGTTGATGAGATCCTATATATGTCTGCAGCTAAAACTCATTTCTTACTGATGGGGCTTAAGAGCATTCAACCTTACGCACCCTGCCGAGTTTTGAGACAGTTCGGAAGATGCCAGACAGTACCTCATGAGGAAGATCTTAGCACTCAAGCATTTGAGATAAGTCCTAACGGACAATTCCCAGAAGCGAAAATTCGCCAAATCTGGAGTGAGTGTCAATATTTGAAATCAGATACTTGCGTGCGGGATCGAGCCAAAGGAGAGACATCGCCAGGTTACCTTGCATGGTATAGAAGGGAATTTGAGCATGAAAGGCCGGCTAAGAGACCCCATATCCGGAATTTCACCGAATCATCGCAAAGGCAGTGGGATTGGTTAGCAAAGGAAAGAGGCTATTGCGCCGAAATCAGCAGGTTAAAGCAACAAGTAGAAGGCTTGAAATATGAGCACAACGTGCAAGATGCTACCAATCTGGGAGAGCGGAACAGGTTAATTCAGGAAAACGAAATGCTCAGAGCCCAGATCAAACAGATAAGGGTGGATGCAGATAAACAGCCAAGGCGTCGATCAGACGAGCAGCTGATAAAAAGGTTAAAAAGTGAAATCAGGGAATGGCAAGATGGTTTAGAGAAATCTGAAAACGTCATAGTGGAACTCAGGGCACAGTGGAATACAAGAACAGATAAGCATCGCCGATATTTGAATCAATTGGAAGGCGACCACGAGAAAACTGTTGCTAAAATAAAGAGAGAGATGGCTGCACTTGAGATCAAAGCAGCTAATCAGGCCAAGGATTTCCAAATTGAGAGCAGATACTGGTACGACTCAATAGCCCAGATGAAGTTGGAAGTACAGCGGCTGAAGCATCAGTATATACAGGATACTCAAATATTCAAGATATGTAGCGATCAGATAAAATGCCTACTCGTAGAGAAGAAGCAAACCAGAGATAGGATCAAGGCCATTGCCCATGCCATCACCAGACGATGTCTACGATGTGAGAACATGTCCAGCGTTACCGTCCTCTCGGCAGTGATGGGTTATGTCAAGCAGACTATGCATGAGCTGGAGCAACTTGAGAGGGATATCACGCCTAGGACCGCGGCGAGGCCAAACGATGCCCCGCGGACACCAATTTTCAAAACCATAATGCACTCATAAGTCAAGCCTGTATCTTAGCATCTTCTGCCTGTTTTTCCATCAGGGTGATTTTTAGTCTATTTTGAGTCTAGGTTTATTTTCAAAGTTTGCTCTTTCTTTTGCAAAATGTAGTTTGTAATAGACCATTTCAACAATAAAGAGGTTGCTTTTTTTACGCTCATTTGTGTTTTTCGAACTACGTAATGATCTGATTCACGTAGGCATCGTGATACGTAGGCAATCCTCATCGGATCCGGTTGCATTTTTTTTACTGCAAAATAAAAAAAAACATAAAAGAAAAACAAAAAAAAAAAGAAGAAAAAGAAAAATATAATAAAAAGGGGAAAAACTAATAAAGAGTAAAAATGCCGGAATGACGCATGCTCTCGTAGCAAACATGTAGTAATCCACTTAACTGTATAGGTGCATCATAACCAACATGAGATTAACTACCTGTTATTCACTGCAAATTAACCGTGCGTTTGTCGTTGAGTATCCAGGGTTTTGAAAAGACGGTTGGTTTGGTGAAAGTCTGGCCTCGCACTCATACTTCACGAGGTCAAGGAGAAGTGTTCAACTACCTGTTGTTAGGACCAGAAGCAGTACTCACACTTACTTCACCAGGTCAAAAGGAAGTGTGGAAATGTCTTCAGAAATTCCATTGCAAACAATCCCTGTTTCCGAGGAGAGCTCGATCTCAGCCGTCCTCACACCTGAATCTGCAGCTGCGGAGGAAAATAGAATCCTACGGCTCCGCATGTTGGAAATGTTGGACGACTGGAATAATGGGAAAGAACCGCCAAGTGTCGTCCCCGGATTCCCTGAATTATTCTCCAGGTCGAGTGGGACTTCTAATGTCCCCATAAATTATCCTGCTACCCCATTCGGGTACCCAGCCACCTCAGCCTTCTCTGCTGGATCGCCTTCCGAGCCTCATCCCCGAATGTCATCCACTGATGCAAGCATGAACATCTTTACTGCATTGCCTTGCCCGATTACGGCACAACCTACCACGTACAAGCCAAGCTTTGACTCATCCTCTTTTACATTCCAAGCACCATCGTTCTCAATGGAACCAACTAGGTTCGCTACCAGCACTAATCCTCTACCGCCTCAGTGCGAGCTTGCACCCGGGCAGGATCAGAACCCCAGAATTGCAGAACAAAATGAGATTGCCAAGAGAATGAGAAGCCTTGAACAAAGTTTGAAGAATATGCAAGGATTGAGCGGACAGAAGAGCGTCTCTTACGCCGACCTGTGCATGTTCCCTCATGTGCACCTGCCAACGGGTTTCAAGACCCCAAAGTTCGAGAAATACGATGGGCACGGTGACCCCATTGCACATCTTAAGAAATACTGCAACCAATTGCGGGGAGCCGGCGGAAAAGAAGAACTGCTAATGGCATATTTTGGGGAAAGTCTAGTAGGGATAGCCTCGGAATGGTATATGGACCAGGAAATGTCCCGATGGCATATATGGGATGATCTCGCCAGAGATTTTGTGAAACAATTCCAGTATAACATCGACATTGCGCCAGACCGAAATTCTCTGTCAAATTTGAAGAAGAAACCTTCAGAAAGCTTCAGAGAATATGCTATTAAGTGGCGCGAACAGGCGTCAAGAGTAAAGCCTCCCATGGATGAAGTGGAAATGGTCACTACCTTTCTCCAGGCTCAAGAGTCTGACTATTTCCAAAACATGATGTCAGCCATGGGTAAGCCATTCGCGGAAGCGATCAAGATTGGAGAGATGGTAGAAAATGGTCTGAAAATAGGTAGGATTCTGAGTCAAGCAGCCATAAGGGCAACCTCCCAGGCCGTCCAAAGCGGGTCCGAAGGAATGACAAGAGGGAAGAAGAAAGAAGAGACGACTATGGCAGCCTCGGAAGCAAGGGAGTATCGTCATCCCAGGCCCCGTTTCTCGGAAAGAACCCCACAACACTACTACCCCCACTCAAACTTGGCATATGCTCATCAACCTTATATGGTCATGAATGCCCAACCTTATACCCATCCACCACAACAAGCCAACCGAGGCCCAGCTCCACCTCCCAGAAATCAGCCTCCTTACCGCAACCACTATAACCCACAACCCCCACAGAATAACTTCCGCCCTCAAGAGCCACCCCGAAGGCGGACTTTCGCGCCCATCGGTGAACCATACTCAACTTTGTTCCCAAAGCTGGTCCAGTTGGGTTTCTTGCAACCAATCCCTCAAACAAGGCAAAACCCGATATCACCTTCTTACAAAGCTGGAGTCAGATGCGCCTATCATTCAGGGGCCGAGGGACATGATACAAATGACTGCTGGTCGTTGAAAAGAGTGGTCGAAAATTTGATAGAGCAAAGGAAAATAGTGCTAAGGTACGAGGAGATCCCGAATGTAACTAACAATCCATTACCTACTCACAATAATGGGCCACTGTTCGGAATGATTTGTGAAGACAAAGAGTTCGACCCCGCCCTGAAAGCCATAATTGCCATTGTCGACACGGGGAAGAGGCCCGAAGTAGACCAGAAACCAGAAAAGGGGGAGGAGGCCAAAGCTATAAAGAAAGTGCCTGAGAAGAAGGTGGAGAAGAAAGTGGTACCGGTAGAGGATGGAGTGCTTTACATACCACGAGGTCGAACTGAGAAGACGCAGAACTTCGCAATCAAAAAGACAAAACCTATGTACGTGCCGAAAGGGGCCTATGTGGTCCGGGGGACGATTCAACCACCTCGGCTGAATGAGCCAGTGGTTATCAGACGCGTGCCACAAAAGCCAATGACCAACCCGTCCACAGTGCCGTGGAATTATCAAAAGACTTTGGTAATGTACAAAGGTAAAGAAGTCATGGGAGAACTTCCAGAAAATACTTTCATTGGAAGGTATTCAAATACCCAAGAACTGAACAACGCCACACAAAGGCGCTTCCCGCCAAAGAATCCCGTAAGTGTTGAAGAAGCGGAAGTGTTCTTCCAACAAATGAAAATGCCGGATTACGAAGTGATAGATCAACTGCGCAAGTACCCCGAGTAAGTGTCCATGCTGTCATTGTTAATGAGGTCGACCGAGCATCAAAAGATCTTACTGAAGACTCTGAATGAAGCATATGTGCCAGTTGAAACCTCGGTAGAACAATTAGAGCGGATGACAGAAAGATTCTTCGCCGTCAACCAAATCTCTTTCAGCAAGAACGATCTACCCCCGGAAGGAGCGGCCCACAACAAGGCTTTGCATCTAACAGTTAAATGCGAAGACTATTATGTCAAGCGGGTAATGGTGGATGGGGGCTCAGGCGTTGACATTTGCCCGCTCTCCACTCTACAAAGAATAGAAATTGGGACCGGAAGAATCCGACCCAACAATGTCTGCGTAAGGGCTTTCGACGGCATCAAGAGATATACCATGGGAGAAATAGACCTGTTGTTGGTCATAGGACCAATCGAATTTCAAGTAACCTTCCAGGTGCTCGACATGGATACATCCTACAATTTTCTCCTTGGCAGACCTTGGATCCATGCGGCAGGAGCCGTGCCTTCCACTCTTCACCAGATGGTGAAGTTCGAGTACGAAGACAGAGAGATCGTGGTCCATGGGGAAGATGAGCATGCTATTTATCGGGACCCATCCATCCCATATCTAGAACCGAGAGAAGGGAGCGAACATACGGTCTATCAAGCTTTTGAGATTGTACTGGCAGAGCAGCACGAAGAGGGAATACCCTGCCCCCAGCCTTTCTTGTCTAACGCCTCAGGGAATAACAGAACCCATTACCTTGCCAGTCACCAAGAAACCTTTTGGACTAGGTTTCAAACCTACTCCAGCAGACGAAGAGTGGGCAAAGAAAAGGAAAAATGAGGGTTGGAAGTTACCTCGACCACTGCCGGATTTATATGCAACTTTCATCAGGCCAAGGTACGCTGAAGAAGAAGATGATGAGGTCTTCACAGCTGAAGAAATCGAGGAGATATATGGGGCGATGAGAAAGATGCTCTACGGGGTCCACATGGTTCAACCAGGTGAAGGCACAAGCATTGCTGAGATGATGTACATGGGGCCGAACGCCAAACTTCAAAACTGGGAGGCTACGCCATTCCCGACTAGACGGAAGTCCGGGTAGACCTGTCCTGCCACCTTTCCTGTGTCACAAGTTATCTCCAGGACATAACTTGAACGTTTCCTTCTTTTCAATTGTTGTTTTGAATTCCTAAGTTGTAAACATTGTTGTCTTCCAACTTTCCAAAGAAAAATAAAAAAAATCATCATTGCTTTCCCATTCTTTCTTTTGTTCTGATTTTTGTTATTTTTCCTTTTATCTTTCTTTTCAGTCATAATAATGCGGCTTTAAATATGACATGCTTGCGGACTTCACGCCCAGATCACAATGAGCTATTTAACTGCGAATTAATGAACCCAGAACCAGAATATGATGCGGAAGAAGCTTTTAGGGAGATAAACCGAGAGTTGGAATATTTCAAGAATAAACCTAAGCCAAATCTGAATGACACTGAACCGGTAAATTTAGGAACTCCTGAAGAAATCCGGGAGACCAAGATAAGCATTCACACGGACAAGAAAATGCGAGAGGCGATAATTCAACTTCTTTTTGAATTTAAAGACGTGTTTGTTTGGTCATATGATGACATGCCGGGACTAGGTGTTGATCTAGTGGTTCATAAATTGCCGATTCATCCTGATTGTCCTCCAGTTCAACAAAAGCAACGAAAGTTCAAAACTGAGGTCAGTGACAAGATTAAAGAGGAGATCACCAAACAACTGAAAACGGGAGTGATTCGGGTAGTCCAATATACAACATGGTTGGCGAATGTGGTTCCAGTACCAAAAAAGGACGGGAAAACTCGGGTATGTGTAGATTACCGAGATCTGAACAGAGCAAGTCCCAAAGATAATTTCCCACTTCCCAACATCCACATCCTCATTGATAACTGCGCCAAACACGAGATACAATCTTTCGTGGATTGTTACGCCGGGTATCATCAGGTACTGATGGATGAAGAAGATGCCGAGAAAACTGCTTTCACCACGCCTTGGGGCACCTACTGTTACCGGGTCATGCCATTTGGTTTGAAGAATGCTGGGGCTACTTACATGAGGGCCATGACTGCCATTTTCCATGACATGATGCATCAGGAAATAGAGGTGTACGTGGACGACGTGATAGTCAAGTCCAGGACGCAGGATAATCACATCCAAGACTTGAGGAAATTCTTCGAGAGATTAAGGAAGTATGACTTGAAGCTGAACCCAGCCAAATGCACTTTCGGAGTTCCGTCGGGCAAACTTTTGGGTTTCATCGTAAGCAGGAGAGGTATCGAGCTAGATCCAACTAAGATAAAATCCATCAGAGATCTGCCTCCCTCGAGAACAAAGAAAGACGTGATGAGTCTGTTGGGCAGGTTGAACTACATCAGTCGGTTTATTGCCCAGCTGACAAGCACGTGTGAGCCCATATTCAAGCTGTTAAGGAAAGATGCGGCGATTGAATGGACAACTGAGTGTCAAGAAGCCTTTGATAAAGTCAAAGAATACCTTTCGAATCCCCCAGTCTTGGTCCCTCCAGAACCAGGGAGGCCACTTTTCTTGTATCTGACAGTCTTGGAGAACTCTTTCGGTTGCGTCCTCGGGCAACACGACGTAACCGGAAAGAAGGAGCAAGCAATCTACTACTTGAGCAAGAAATTCACCGGCTACGAGGCCAAATACACTCTGCTGGAAAGGACATGCTGCGCTCTCACGTGGGTTGCTCAAAAGCTGAGACATTATCTCCAAGCCCACACTACGTTCCTCATAAGCAGGTTGGATCCTTTGAAGTATATATTTCAGAAACCAATGCCTACTGGGAGACTGGCTAAATGGCAAATCTTGCTTACGGAATTCGACATAGTCTATGTCACTTGCACAGCAATGAAAGCCCAGGCTCTAGCAGATCATTTGGCCGAAAATCCGATCGATGAGGAATACCAGCCATTGGATACCTACTTTCCAGATGAAGAGGTAAATACTATAGAAGTAGTCTTAGAGGACGCTCATGTTTGGAAGATGTTCTTTGATGGAGCCGTGAATGCCAAGGGTGTAGGGATTGGGGAAATTTTAATCTCGCCTTCTGGTCAGCATTATCCCGCCACAGCTAGACTTCGTTTCTTTTGCACAAATAATACAGCTGAATATGAAGCCTGCATCATGGGCATGCATATGGCAATCGATCAGGATGTCAAAGACTTACTGATTATGGGAGATTCTGACCTGATTATCCGGCAAGCCCAAGGCGAATGGGAAACTCGAGATGTCAAAGTTATCCCTTACCGACAGCATGTGGAGGACCTCAGCAAGCGCTTTACCTCAATAGAGTTCAGGTATATCCCGAGGTGTCACAATGAACTGGCAGATGCACTTGCTACTTTGGCTTCAATGCTACCCTACCCGGGCAACGCCCACGTCTATCCTTTGGAAATCCAAATCAAGGAAAGACACGGTTACTGCAATGTAATCGAGGCAGGATCAAATATGCAGCCGTGGTATCATGACATCAAGAGGTTCCTAAAGACACAAGAATACCCCGAGCATGCTACTAGAGATCAAAAGAGGACCATTAGGCGACATGCAAGTGGTTTCTTTCTAAGCGGTGAATTGTTGTATAAGAGGACCCTGGACCTCAATCTTCTAAGATGTGTCGATATCGAGGAGGCAAGAAAGATCATGCACGAAGTACACGCAGGTGTGTGCGGACCTCACATGAACGGTTATGTCTTAGCAAAGAAAATCCTTCGAGCAGGTTATTACTGGATGACCATGGAAAAGGATTGCTTTAGCTTCATTCGGAAGTGTCATCAGTGTCAGGTGCACGGTGATTTGATTCATGCACCTCCCACGGAGCTGCATCCCATGTCTGCACCTTGGCCATTTGGCGCCTGGGGCATGGACGTCATTGGACTGATCGAACCGAAGGCTTCGAATGGACACAGGTTTATACTGGTTGCCATCGATTACTTCACAAAATGGGTAGAAGCTATCACTCTCAAGTCGGTCACTAAAAAAGCTGTATTGGATTTTGTACACTCAAATCTTATCTGTCGTTTCGGTATTCCTGCGACCATCATTACAGATAACGCAACAAACTTGAACAGTCACTTGATGGGAGATGTATGCGAGCAATTCAAGATAACGCATAGGAATTCTACTCCTTATCGGCCGAAAGCCAATGGTGCTGTGGAAACGGCGAACAAAAACATCAAGAAGATTTTGAGGAAAACGATCCAAAGTTCCCGACAGTGGCACGAACAGTTACCATTTGCATTGTTGGGGTATCGCACTACGGTACGCATATTAGTGGGAGCGACTCCTTATCTTTTGGTTTATGGGACCGAGGCTGTAATACCGGCAGAGGTAGAAATTCCTTCGCTTCGAATCATTGTCGAAGCAGAAATCGAAGACAACGAGTGGGTCAAGACTCGGTTAGAGCAATTGACGTTGATTGATGAAAAGCGAATGGCCGCAGTTTGTCACGGACAGTTATACCAACGAAGGATGGCCCGTGCTTACAACAAGAAAGTCCGACCCAGGAATTTCAAAGTAGGTCAGCTGGTACTGAGGCGTATTCTGCCGCATCATGAGGAAGCAAAAGGAAAGTTTGCCCCAAATTGGAAAGGCCCATACATTATAAGGAAGATATTGCCGAGAGGAGCATTGTATTTAGGTGATATCGAAGGAAATGACCCCGACACAGCAGTAAATGCGGATGCAGTCAAGAGATACTACGTCTGAATTATACTCCAGTAGTCTTGACACATTTGAAATGATGAAGGTTTTATTCCCCACTACTCCCCAAACACTGTCTAATTCTCTCTACAAACCTTTGAGCCGCTTACAAACCTTTGAGCCGCTTACAAAAAAAAAAAAAAAACATTGATTGAGGCCTGAACTACGTTTGACTTGATTCCGAAAGGATACGTAGGCAGCCTCTCCCTGAGGTTCAGTCACACCAACAATAAAATCCCATTCGCCCTGAAATGGAAACCGGGGCACGTCGAGCAGTTGAGAAGTTAGTATTATCTACCTCTCTTTACCAAGAACAAGCCTTCAAATCAATTACCAAAGATAGTGGGGAACCAATAAGCGTCACAAATGGAGACCGGCACACTCTGAATTGAGAGAGATAAAATGAGAGAGTCTCGTCGGTGAAAACCTTCGGGCACCACGAGGCGACGGGAGTAGAGAAACCAAAATGAGAGAGCTTGTTTAGTAAAAACTCACAAAGAGTGCTATCAAGCGATGACAGGAAGAGAAATGAGAGAGGTCAGCCGGCGAAAACCCGCAAAGGGCGTTGTTGGCCGAAAAGAATGACTCCACCCCAAGGAGGTCTCGGCAAAGTTCCACCGGTTTGGAATCACAGATCCGTTCTGGTTCAGGGAAACGCAAGTTCATGGAAGGTCAGGCGTCCAGTCCAAAGAGCATGTCATGTCATTTAAAGCCAGCGTTATCTTCCTCAGATAAGTCTTTCTCGTCCCAAAAGGGACACTCCTTTCCTGAAATTTTTTTTCTCCTTTCTTTGTTTCTTTTCGAATCCCTTTTAACCCCAAGTTCAAGATACACCGGAGAGGGTAGGTGGCAGGTTTGTTTTCACGGAGTTCCGTTTCATGAAGGAAAACACCCCATTTCGTTGGTACGTCTGTCCAAACTTGATGAATCATGACGTTTGATGGCGTTCGAAGTAAAGAGGAAAAAGAGAAATTTCCCCCAGCAAGTTCGCCTTTAGACGAATCCCCACAGAGTCTCTCCTTGTACAATCCTCCCATAGAGTCTCCCCAATATAAAAATAAAAAAAAAAGAGAAGAAAAAAAATCCTGTTGGAATTTCCCCAGCACATCCCCAGCGAGTCCCTTTGTAAAAATTCCCCAACAAGCTTACCCCAAGAAATCCTAGAAAGCCCGCTTTGAAACAAATACCCAGCATGCCCCATTGTACAAAATCCGCACAAAGAATCCACTTTGTAAATATTCCCCCTCAGAGCTTCCTTTTGTACAAATCCCCACCGAATACCTCCAATAAAACCCCCGTTGAGAACCTCCTAGCAAAACGGGACAAAAAAAAAGAGAAAGAGAGAAAAGAAAAAGAGCCTTGTGAGGCGAATCATCATGGAATATGGAAATACAAGCCTGAGCAGTCTAAAAGGTTCCGACATATGAATCAAATCAATGGCAGGACTTCGCAACATAAATGAAGACGCAACAAAGCAACCGAGAACGATCAAGGTCACCAAACCGACCGTCATTTCCGAACTAACAAACGTTCTTTGTCTGAAAAGTTGAAACAGGTGTAATCCAAGACAACCGTGCAAGAAGCAGGTGTCGCCCAAAGAAGAAGGTACATGGGTACAAGAAATATTTTGGCAATAAGGAATTCACTCGAAAGGTAAGTTTCCACGAAACCCCCTTTTATCTTCTACTAAAACAAGAAAATTCAAAAAAAAAGAGGTCGCTTAGTATTCTCGAATTTTGTCCCCAGCCAATCAGCATTAGGGTTTTAAACCCTAAACTGAATTTTTTTTCCCTTTCAGCCAACATTAGGGTTTTTAACCCTAAACTGAGCTTTGCCATGCAATCAACATTAGGGTTTTAAACCCTAAACTGAATTTTTCCTCTAGTCAGTATTAGGGTTTTAAACCCTAAACTGAACTTTTTTCCCATTCAGCCAGCATTAGGGTTTTAAACCCTAAACTGAGCTTTTCCATGCAATCAGCATTAAGGTTTTAAACCCTAAACTGAATTTTTTTTCATTCAGCCAGCATTAGGGTTTTAAGCCCTAAACAGAGCTTTTCCTTTCAGCCAGCATTAGGGTTTTAAACCCTAAACTGAGCTTTTCCATGCAATCAGCATTAGGGTTTTAAACCCTAAACTGAATTTTCCTTTTAGTCAGCATTAGGGTTTTAAACCCTAAACTAAACTTTTTCCCATTCAGCCAGCATTAGGGTTTTAAACCCTAAACTGAGCTTTTCCATGCAATCAGCATTAGGGTTTTAAACCCTAAACTGAATTTTCCTTTTAGTCAGCATTAGGGTTTTAAACCCTAAACTGAACCTTTTCCATTCAGCCAGCATTAGGGTTTTAAACCCTAAACTGAGCTTTTCCATGCAGTCAACATTAGGGTTTTAAACCCTAAACTGAATTTTTCCTTTAGTCAGCAGTAGGGTTTTAAACCCTAAACTGAACTTTTTCCTTTAGTCAGCATTAGGGTTTTAAACCCTAAACTGAATTTTCCATTCAGCCAGCATTAGGGTTTTAAACCCTAAACTGAGCTTTTCCATGCAATCAGCATTAGGGTTTTAAACCCTAAACTGAATTTTTTCCATTCGGCCAGCATTAGGGTTTTAAACCCTAAACTGAGCTTTTCCATTCAGCCAGCATTAGTGTTTTAAACCCTAAACTAAGCTTTTCCATTCAGCCAGCATTAGGGTTTTAAACCCTAAACTAAGCTTTTCCTTTCAACCAACATTAGGATTTTAAACCCTAAACTAAGCTTTTCCATTCAGCCAGCATTAGGGTTTTAAACCCTAAACTGAGCTTTTCCTTTCAGCCAGCATTAGGGTTTTAAACCCTAAACTGAGATTTTTCATGCAATCAGCATTAGGGTTTTAAACCCTAAACTGAATTTTTCCTTTAGTTAGCATTAGGGTTTTAAACCCTAAACTGAACTTTTTCCTTTAGTCAGCATTAGGGTTTTAAACCCTAAACTGAATTTTCCATTCAGCCAGCATTAGGGTTTTAAACCCTAAACTGAGCTTTTCCATGCAATCAGCATTAGAGTTTTAAACCCTAAACTGAATTTTTTCCATTCAGCCAGCATTAGGGTTTTAAACCCTAAACTGAGCTTTTCCATGCAGTCAACATTAGGGTTTTAAACCCTAAACTGAATTTTTCCTTTAGTCAGCAGTAGGGTTTTAAACCCTAAACTGAACTTTTTCCTTTAGTCAGCATTAGGGTTTTAAACCCTAAACTGAATTTTCCATTCAGCCAGCATTAGGGTTTTAAACCCTAAACTGAGCTTTTCCATGCAATCAGCATTAGGGTTTTAAACCCTAAACTGAATTTTTTCCATTCGGCCAGCATTAGGGTTTTAAACCCTAAACTGAGCTTTTCCATTCAGCCAGCATTAGTGTTTTAAACCCTAAACTAAGCTTTTCCATTCAGCCAGCATTAGGGTTTTAAACCCTAAACTAAGCTTTTCCTTTCAACCAACATTAGGATTTTAAACCCTAAACTAAGCTTTTCCATTCAGCCAGCATTAGGGTTTTAAACCCTAAACTGAGCTTTTCCTTTCAGCCAGCATTAGGGTTTTAAACCCTAAACTGAGATTTTTCATGCAATCAGCATTAGGGTTTTAAACCCTAAACTGAATTTTTCCTTTAGTTAGCATTAGGGTTTTAAACCCTAAACTGAACTTTTTCCTTTAGTCAGCATTAGGGTTTTAAACCCTAAACTGAATTTTCCATTCAGCCAGCATTAGGGTTTTAAACCCTAAACTGAGCTTTTCCATGCAATCAGCATTAGAGTTTTAAACCCTAAACTGAATTTTTTCCATTCAGCCAGCATTAGGGTTTTAAACCCTAAACTGAGCTTTTCCATTCAGCCAGCATTAGGGTTTTAAACCCTAAACTGAACTTTTTCCTTTCAGCCAGCATTAGGATTTTAAACCCTAAACTGAGCTTTTCCATTCAGCCAGCATTAGGGTTTTAAACCCTAAACTGAGCTTTTCCTTTCAGCCAGCATTAGGGTTTTAAACCCTAAACTGAGCTTTTTCATGCAATCAACATTAGGGTTTTAAACCCTAAACTGAATTTTTCCTTTAGTCAGCATTAAGGTTTTAAACCCTAAACTGAACTTTTTCCTTTAGTCAGCATTAGGGTTTTAAACCCTAAACTGAATTTTCCATTCAGCCAGCATTAGGGTTTTAAACCCTAAACTGAGCTTTTCCATGCAATCAGCATTAGGGTTTTAAACCCTAAACTGAATTTTTTCCATTCAGCCAACATTAGGGTTTTAAACCCTAAACCGAGCTTTTCCATTCAGCCAGCATTAGGGTTTTAAACCCTAAACTGAGCTTTTCCATTCAGCCAGCATTAGGGTTTTAAACCCTAAACTGAGCTTTTCCTTTCAGCCAACATTAGGATTTTAAACCCTAAACTAAGCTTTTCCATTCAGCCAGCATTAGGGTTTTAAACCCTAAACTGAGCTTTTCCTTTCAGCCAGCATTAGGGTTTTAAACCCTAAACTGAGATTTTTCATGCAATCAGCATTAGGGTTTTAAACCCTAAACTGAATTTTTCCTTTAGTTAGCATTAGGGTTTTAAACCCTAAACTGAACTTTTTCCTTTAGTCAGCATTAGGGTTTTAAACCCTAAACTGAATTTTCCATTCAGCCAGCATTAGGGTTTTAAACCCTAAACTGAGCTTTTCCATGCAATCAGCATTAGAGTTTTAAACCCTAAACTGAATTTTTTCCATTCAGCCAGCATTAGGGTTTTAAACCCTAAACTGAGCTTTTCCATTCAGCCAGCATTAGGGTTTTAAACCCTAAACTGAACTTTTTCCTTTCAGCCAGCATTAGGATTTTAAACCCTAAACTGAGCTTTTCCATTCAGCCAGCATTAGGGTTTTAAACCCTAAACTGAGCTTTTCCTTTCAGCCAGCATTAGGGTTTTAAACCCTAAACTGAGCTTTTTCATGCAATGAACATTAGGGTTTTAAACCCTAAACTGAATTTTTCCTTTAGTCAGCATTAGGGTTTTAAACACTAAACTGAACTTTTTCCTTTAGTCAGCATTAGGGTTTTAAACCCTAAACTGAATTTTCCATTCAGCCAGCATTAGGGTTTTAAACCATAAACTGAGTTTTTCTATGCAATCAGCATTAGGGTTTTAAACCCTAAATTGAATTTTTTCCATTCAGCCAGCATTAGGGTTTTAAACCCTAAACTGAGCTTTTCCATTCAGCCAGCATTAGGGTTTTAAACCCTAAACTGAACCTTTTCCATTCAGCCAGCATTAGGGTTTTAAACCCTAAACTGAGCTTTTTCATGCAATCAGCATTAGGGTTTTAAACCCTAAACTGAATTTTTCCTTTAGTCAGCATTAGGGTTTTAAACCCTAAACTGAACTTTTTCCTTTAGTCAGCATTAGGGTTTTAAACCCTAAACTGAATTTTCCATTCAGCCAGCATTAGGGTTTTAAACCCTAAACTGAGCTTTTTCATGCAATCAGCATTAGGGTTTTAAAACCCTAAACTGAATTTTTCCTTTAGTCAGCATTAGGGTTTTAAACCCTAAACTGAGCTTTTCCTTTCAGCCAACATTAGGGTTTTAAACCCTAAACTGAGCTTTTCCATGCAATCAGCATTAGGGTTTTAAACCCTAAACTGAATTTTTCCTTTAGTCAGCATTAGGGTTTTAAACCCTAAACTGAACTTTTTTCCCATTCAGCCAGCATTAGAGTTTTAAACCCTAAACTGAGCTTTTCCATGCAATCAGCATTAGGGTTTTAAACCCTAAACTGAATTTTCCCTTTAGTCAGCATTAGGGTTTTAAACCCTAAACTGAACTTTTTCCATTCAGCCAGCAATAGGGTTTTAAACCCTAAACTGAGCTTTTCCATGCAGTCAGCATTAGGGTTTTAAACCCTAAACTGTATTTTTCCTTTAGTCAGCATTAGGGTTTTAAATCCTAAACTGAACTTTTTCCTTTAGTCAGCATTAGGGTTTTAAACCCTAAACTGAATTTTCCATTCAGCCAGCATTAGGGTTTTAAACCCTAAACTGAGCTTTTCCATGCAATCAGCATTAGGGTTTTAAACCCTAAACTGAATTTTTTCCATTCGGCCAGCATTAGGGTTTTAAACCCTAAACTGAACTTTTTTCCCATTCAGTCAGCATTAGGGTTTTAAACCTTAAACTGAATTTTTTCCATTCAGCCAGCATTAGGGTTTTAAACCCTAAACTGAGCTTTTCCTTTCAGCCAGCATTAGGATTTTAAACCCTAAACTGAGCTTTTCCATTCATCCAGCATTAGGGTTTTAAACCCTAAACTGAGCTTTTCCTTTCAGCCAACATTAGGGTTTTAAACCCTAAACTGAGCTTTTTCATGCAATCAGCATTAGGGTTTTAAACCCTAAACTGAATTTTTCCTTTAGTCAGCATTAGGGTTTTAAACCCTAAACTGAACTTTTTCCTTTAGTCAGCATTAGGGTTTTAAACCCTAAACTGAATTTTCCATTCAGCCAGCATTAGGGTTTTAAACCATAAACTGAGTTTTTCTATGCAATCAGCATTAGGGTTTTAAACCCTAAATTGAATTTTTTCCATTCAGCCAGCATTAGGGTTTTAAACCCTAAACTGAGCTTTTCCATTCAGCCAGCATTAGGGTTTTAAACCCTAAACTGAGCTTTTCCATTCAGCCAGCATTTGGGTTTTAAACCCTAATCTGAACTTTTTCCTTTCAGCCAGCATTAGGATTTTAAACCCTAAACTGAGCTTTTCCATTCAGCCAGCATTAGGGTTTTAAACCCTAAACTGAGCTTTTCCTTTCAGCCAGCATTAGGGTTTTAAACCCTAAACTGAGCTTTTTCATGCAATGAGCATTAGGGTTTTAAACCCTAAACTGAATTTTTCCTTTAGTCAGCATTAGGGTTTTAAACCCTAAACTGAATTTTCCATTCAGCCAGCATTAGGGTTTTAAACCCTAAACTGAGCTTTTTCATGCAATCAGCATTAGGGTTTTAAAACCCTAAACTGAATTTTTCCTTTAGTCAGCATTAGGGTTTTAAACCCTAAATTGAGCTTTTCCTTTCAGCCAGCATTAGGGTTTTAAACCCTAAACTGAGCTTTTCCATGCAATCAGCATTATGGTTTTAAACCCTAAACTGAATTTTTCCTTTAGTCAGCATTAGGGTTTTAAACCCTAAACTGAGCTTTTCCATGTAATCAGCATTAGAGTTTTAAACCCCAAACTGAATTTTTCCTTTAGTCAGCATTAGGGTTTTAAACCCTAAACTGAACTTCTCCCCAGCTAGTCGGTATTAGGGCTCCAACCCGGAACTGAGCATTTTTTTATCTTCCTTCATTAATTTTATGAACTTCTTGGCGAATAATTCACGAAATTTTCCTAGTAAAATTGGGGCAGAAAATTTCGTTCATTTGTTTGTTTTCTCCCGCAGGTCTAACCTTGAGCCACCCGATTCGAAATGACCCACGAGATGAGTCTCAACTCAGAATCAAAGAAGGAAAAAGACAAAAAGAAGATGTCCCGAGAATATCAGAGTAAATGGAAGGCGGATCGACTCCAACATTTGACTAAGGTCCTGAACTTTGCCAGTCGCGTTTCACTCAGTATCCCAAAGATTGAACAAGTCGTCGCAACTCGCAAGCATCAAGATTCGGATCAAAGTCTCCAAGCACAATCAGCTAAGACCCAAGATCAAGTTGCAAAAGAATCATAGATATGAATCTTGTAACTCGCAGTTGACATGCATATAAGTAGTTAGTTCAGTTCCAATTTTCCTTTGGTTGTAATAAAGCGGTCAGTGACGCAGCAGTGACAACAACAACAGCAGTAACAGCAAGCATTGCAATCCCATGGTAGTCCCAGCTACCAAAAGTTTCCCGAACTACATTGACCTGATTCCTGTTTAGCCCAGGATATGTAGGAAATCTTTGAAGCAAGATTAGGTCAGATCTTTCAAAAACATGCTTCACACGGAGTAGTCCATAGGCAAAAATTGCTCATACACGCTCACTTTATCTTTGCACGAAAACTCTTCGTGTTTCCGAACAAAGAGGGGCAGCTGTGAGCACGTGATTTTTGTTTTCGCGCGACAATCGCTCCAAAAGAAATAAAAATAATAACAATTGGTCCTGCTGTACAATTTTTGGATTTTTACATGGCGCTTTGTTAATTATTTATTATTTTTGCCCGTTTTATTTTTATTAAAACAAAATACAAAAAAAATGTATGTGTCATGCATAATTTGAACCGTAATCCGGTTGTTAAATAGAAAATCATAAATAGGCATCTTTGTCCGTGATTTTGTTTTTGTTTGATTTTAGCTGTTTTAAAATATTTTAATGTGTGTGAAAATAATTGTATTAAGTGTTTATTTAATTTTAATTTGATTTACTTAGGTTTTGTTTTTAAAATAAAGAAGAAAATAAAATAATAATAAAAAAAAAATCTTTTTTCGGACTTGGGCCAATTTTAAACAAATTGGCCCAAATAAACTCAGCCCAAAACCCATGCTTGCCCGGTCCGTGACCAGCCTACTTCAAGAATGTCCAAACGACGCCGTTTTAATCCAGGCTGATCTGAGCCGTTGATCTCTGAAAGATCAACGGCCAAGATCTCTCACCCCGAACCCATCAACAGACCCGACCCACCTTACCCAAACCAACCCAAACCCTGGTATGGGAAACGACACCGTTTCCCCATCATATGAAAGATCTGGGCCTTCCATCTCGCCTCATCCAACGGCTGAGATCAACCCACCCATCCCATATATAACCTTCCAACCATACCCTGCCCCCCTATCCAATACCCCGGCTTTCGTCTTCATCTCTTTCCCCACGAAACCCTAGCCGCCCCCTTATCCCTCGCCGTTAATCCCGGCGGCATGAACGCCGGTGACCACACCCTTAACACCATAGAACCCCCTTGCCATCCTGAACCTAGATCTTTTAACCATTTAGCTCGAATCCCTCCCCACCTTCTCGAATCTTTATTTGAAGATTCGAGTCAAAACTCGATCTACACCGATCGGCCCTAAATTCATACCAGACACACCCCAGACTCCCCTCGTGACCAAACCATGCTTGGTTTGGTCCGAATCTAACCAGGGAAGCATGAATCCCGGATCTAATTTAGGAATAAACAAATCGATATGCTTCTGTTAAGCATTGTCTGAATCAGTTAGGAATTGAATTTAGCTACTTATAGTTGTTAATCTGAATCAGAAATATAAAAAGATTGGTTTTGTTTAGTTGCAGTCAGAATTGGAAGGCATGTGCACTTGTGCACAACATGGGCATAAAGGCCTTTGTTACATTTAAAATAGTTTGACAGCATATGTTGTCAGATTATACCATGCTGCCCACATCCTGCTTTAGTTTAGAAATATTAAACCTCACTTAAAAGGTAAGTCTGCCAGGGAATATCATGGGAGTTTGTTCTTATTTAAATAGTCAGTGGAATCTGAAAATAAGAGAGCACATGGGAGGGTGTTTGGGTGATTGATGAACAGGCTGTTAAGGGCAGACTTTAGGCTTATAAAAGGAAGAACTTCCATCAGTTTAAAAGGAGAGACATAAGAGAACAGGGAGATAGAGAGAGAGAGACTGAATCATTGAGGGCTTGAAGTTCAAAAAAGAAAGAAAAACTGAGAGGAGTTCTTTGATAACTCAAATAGATTCCAAGATTGAAAATTGGCACTCTTTTGTTTAAGAAGAAAAGAGATAGTGAGAGGGATATCATAAAAAGGCACATACAGACACATTGAGAGAAGCTATATACACAGATAAAGAGTGAACAAGAAACAGGGAATATACAGAAATTTCAGGAAAACTGTTTTCTGTTTGGGCTTCATTTGCTGTCAACCTGTTGGGCTGTACTGATTCTTCCAAGTCTCAATTGAGATTTCTGTTGGTATTTTCGTGCTTAGTTTCTTTTGAGTTGGTCTTCCTGGAGTTTTGTTTATGCTTCACTGCCTACTGCTGTCATTTTCCACTTTTTCCTCGTCTATAATTGTATCTTGCACCGGAACTTGTCCTGCTGCTGTTATCTATTACTGCTGTTGTTTCGCTTGCGCTGTTTGCTCAACTGACTCTCTTTCTTTCTTCATTGTAAGCATCTTCTCAGGTACACACTTCGAATCTGTCTGATGTAACTGATGTCGAAATGAAAAATTGAAATGAAAGATCTGAAGAATCTTTAATCATCTGCAGCTTTACTTACAGCTTTGCGAATATTGTTAAAGTTGTATAAATCCTTTAATTTGTAGCCTAATAGAGAATATATTCGTAAGTTTGTACTTAATTAATGTTTATGTTGATCTGAAACCGTGGTATTTGATTCATTTAGAAGCATACAGGATGTAAACACAGTTCATGGAATGTGAAACTATTCAATATGATTGTTAGAATTGAACTCACTCTTTCAGCATGCTTTGAATAAGTAGGGGCCAATGGCTGTTAAATCTAGCCAAATACAATACAGTTTTAAATCACCCAGTTTCGACTTCTTTAGGCGGTTTATAGGACTAGCTTTGAATATCATCGGTAACATTCTTTAATAAGGAATTCTACTAACCCTGTTTAAGCAAGTTAATCTAAATTCGACTTAAAGATGTTTGTTCGGATTAAGTGTTGTATTTCGTTAACTCGTATGTGATTTCCTTGTCAAATTAAAGAATTTTTCCATTCAAATATAATGTTTTCTTAACTTTGTAAATAATTAATCATAAAAACCCGGATTAGGCCAAAGCAGCATGTACCTTTTTCTTCTAGTTTTAGAGACAAATGTATTAGAAATGTAGCCACTTTAGGATATCCTTTCTAAATAGAGACGAGCCTCGCCAAATAAAAATGCAAAATTGCGGGGCCCTCAATAAATAATCATAATAAATATTTAGAATTCAGGATAGGCCATTTAGTGAATTTCATGGCTTCCTACAAAATAATAATGCGCTAGACTCTTTAGGCGCGACTTAATTAAATTACATTCTTAAACTCGGGTGCACATTGATGTGACCCGAATCCAAATCTCAACGGAGTCAAAATGGTCAACAACTACAGGTGCATTGATTGCGGCGTGGTTCGAGATGCATTGTCACGACGTTGCAATTCTATAAAAATAATAATAAAAGCGGTTTTAAACTTAATAAAAGCACATAGGTCACAACATGTATTTAATCAGATATTTAGCCATTATAACAATTTAAGCGACTATGCTAGAACCATGGGATTCGAGGGTGCCTAACACCTTCCCTCGGGTCAACAGAATTCCTTACTTAGAATTTCTGGTTCGCAGACTTCATTTGGAAAAGTCAAAAATTTCCTCGATTTGGGATTCAAGATAAACCGGTGACTTGGGACACCAAAAGCCAAACCTTTCCCAAGTGGCGACTCTGAATTAAATAAATAATCTCATTTCGAATATTGTCACTTAAATTGGAAAAACTCCCCTCGTGCATTTAACCCTTCGGGGCCGGGCGCGCAAAAAGGAGGTGTGACACCACTGATCCACGTCCAATCCAAACTCAATAGTAAGTGGAAACGGTCGTTGGAAAAATAGTAGCCAACAAGAGTCAGGGTTGATTTCCAAAGGGAGTTTAATATGTGTGTTAGAGGTATACACTCAATGAGATCAAATGAAATAACTAAATTGCACTTCCAAACAACAGGTTTTGTTTTCTACTTCTAAATTATCACTAACAGTTATAAACTAAAGAGAAGAAACAAGAAAACGAATGATTGTTTTTGTTGTTTTTTCCTAAAAAGCCTAGGGATGTGACCTTCACCTAGGTGTTCTCCTAATGGGCTGAGTACGTTAACACTTGTTATATTGATCAGGTATATTATAGCTCTCAACTTTAAGTTACCCACTCAATACCTCTCTATCATAGAGTGATTTTGCGCAATTTGACTTTCTCAAGCCTAAATGAGTATCGAGCTGAATAGTTGATAAGAGATCAAGTCGGGTTTTCCCCATATCTAGTTCAAACTCTTTAATTAGGCTAATCAAAACCTTAATTAACCCAATTTCTTGTTAGCCAAGTTATCCTAGACTAGGTCCCTCTTTCTCAAGTAAAGACCAAGTCAAAAAGGCACGAATCATTGTTTGAACCATTAATTCTAAAATTAAAGCATAAATAAGGCTAAATAGTTATCACCCAATTATAAACAAGCATTAAATTAAATATCCACAAGGTTTACTCACTAGGACTACTCATAGTGGAAAGTGAAGAAAAGAACAAATACTAATTAAACTCATAATCTAAGATTAAATTGATAAAATATGGTGTTTAAACTCCAAAATAGCCACAAACTTCCTAAAATAGCAAAATACAACGGCTATAGGTGCACAAACTTCAAAACTTATCCCAAAATCTGATTCTTGTCTATTTATAGTGGTCCAAAATTTGCTGACAAAAATGCCCCTCGGGAGGTTTTGCGGCCGCACAATTCTATGTGTGGTTTGCACATTGCTTCAGCTTGCAAGGTGGTGGATTCTTTTGCTGCACAATATGGTCTGCAGATGCAAGTCAGCTTCTGCAGTTGCACAATTCTTGTTCGGCCCGTATTTCAGGCAAGGTTTCAAATCTTGGTCATTTGCACACTCTCTAAATATTTGAATTTTTATTAGTGCAAACCATGTTCTAATGCTGCACATTTCATGTGTGGTCCGGACATCTACTTAAAGTCTGCTTGGCTTCTTCATTAGTTCTGCGGACGCAGAGGGAATTTTGCAGCCACAAAGGGAATTTTGTGGTCCGCACTTTCTTCTGCGACCGTAGAAATACCTCTGTGGACCGCACTTCTTGTGTACTGCGCCCCTTCTTTCCTTGTGATTCAGAACACTCCTTTTTGTGTCGGATTTCTTCAAGAGCCCGATTTTCCAACATTCCTGCAATTTGCACACTACATTGTTGGGACATAAAGAATTACTTTTTGGACTAAAACAAAAGTAAAAATATGCTAATAAGTGGTCAAAATCCACACTTATAAACCACCTTGAAGACCTTCAAATTGTTTTTAAAAGGTTAAGAAAATTTGACATGAAGATAAATACACTCAAGTGTGTATTTGGGGTTGCCTCAAGAAAGTTTCTTTTCTTCATTTTGCGTCATCGTGGAATTGAAGTTAATCCCATAAAGATTGACACCATTCAGAATATGCCCGAGCTGAATAACTTGAAGGAGCTTCGAAGTCTCCAAGGAAACTTAGCATTCATCCTTATTTTCATTTGTAATATGGCCGAATGGTTTCAACCTTTCAATCATCTATTATGGAAGGATATCCCTTTTTTCGGGATCAGTCATGTCAAAATACTTTTGAAAGAATCAAAAGATACTTGCTGAATCCACCTCTGTTAGGGGTGCCAATGCTTGGGAAGCCATTGATACTCTACATCGAGGCACAAGAACGTTCACTTGGAGCATTACTTGCTCAAGAGAATGAGGAAGAAAAGGAACAAGCCTTGTAATACCTCAGTCAAACTCTTATAGGAGCTGAGTTGAACAATACGCCTGTTGAAAAAATATGCTTAGCGTTACTTTATGCAATAAAGAAGCAAAGGCATTATTTTGAAGCATACACCATCAACCTCATCTCTCGAGCAGATCCTGTGAAATTCATGATGACTCAACTTGTTCTTTCTAGATGCCTAGCAAGATGGTCCATATTGTTTAACCAATATGAGATCACATACACACCTCAAACGGATGTGAAAGGACAAACACTAGCTAATTTTGTAGCTGATCACCCTCTTCCAACGGAATAGGAACTTTCTGATGAGTTTCTAGATGAAGACGTTTTGTTCATTGAAGAATTGCCACCATGGACAATGTTCTTTGACGAATCTGCACGTTGTAACAGTGCGGGGTAAGGTGTTATGTTGATCACTCCAGAAAGACAAGTCTTGCCATTATCCTTTGTTTTAGGTGAAACATGCTCCAACAATACCGCAGAATACCAAGCTTTGATCATCGGTCTCGAAATGGCATTAGACATGAAGATTCTACAGTTGGAGATCTACAACGACTTTAAGCTGATAATCAACCAACCTTTGGGGAGTTACGATGTAAAGAAGGAAAATCTCCTTCCATACCATCAATATGCTTCTAGTTTACTTGAAAGATTCGACCAAGTGTTCTTAAACCACATCCCATGAGAAGAAACTCGTAAGGCTAATGCTTTGGCTAACTTGGCCACGACGATGTCACTTGGAGAGAATAAGTCAACAAATATATATCATTGATGGGTTATTCCAAGACTTCTTGATCTTAAATTCAACGAAAGCCATCATATGTATGTTCGAGTGATTGAAAAAGAAGATTGGAGGCAACCCCTGATAGAGTACCTTGAACACGGAAAGTTACCTAAGGATCCATGACAAAGAACAGACATCAAACGAAGAGCACCACGATTTATCTTCTATAAGGGTACATTGTTTCGCCACTCTTTTGAAGGACTATTCTTGGGATGTCTTGAGAAAGAAGAAGCCCGCCAAGCGATGAAGGAAGCACATACTGGCTCATGTGGATCACACCAATCTCGTTTTAAGCTCCATTTCCGCATCAAGAGGATGGGCTACTACTGGACGACAATGATGATGGATTTTATGGAGCAAGCCAATAGATGTCAAGCGTGTCAATTTCAGGCCAACTATATCTACCAACCTCTAGAGCGTCTTCATACAACTGTTGCTAAGCTCCTTGATGCATGAGCCTAAACTGTATGTTTCTACACTCTTGGCCCACATGAGTCTAGACTATGTACAACAAAAAAAAAATAGTCTGCTAGGTGAAAAACCTCGAAAGAGGCGGCGTAGCAAAAAGTTAAGATCCAAAAAAAGTTCGCTAGGTCAAGAACCTAACGAGAGGGGGCCCATGCAAAAATTATGACATACAAAAAAAACTCATCCATCTGAACTACGTTATGACTTGATCCTCTTCGTCGAGGTACATAGGCAGCTTAGAGTTTCATTCTAAGTTTAGTCGCATGAGTTTAAAAAAAGGTTTGCCTTATGAGATCATCACATTAACTCTTTCAAGTAGAGAGGCATATATAAATACAAAAGAGAAGGCAATTTACGTTGAAATGTAAAAGATATTTTATTGCTTCAATGTCACAAAGTTGATAAATCCAAAAATATGGAGGCGAAAGGGATTAGACATTATCCTATACAAAAGCCTAAGCAATGAAAATGATCGTCAACTAGGCTTTGTTGTTGACGCGTCTTAAATGCTTTTCCAAGTCTGAATGACGTCTCCACATTTAATACAACATTCTCAATGTACGTCTCTCGCCTTCAGTAGTTGTGATGATCTCTTGACCACATATCTTGTTGTTAGGTCTCGAGCATAATAGTTTGCTTCTCTTGTGCAAGTGTTGGTTGAAGGTCCCATATATGAGAAGTCTTCTCTCTTGAAAAACCTTCAATCACTATGGGAGCCGCCATTGATGAACTTCAAGACTATTAACAAATCAAGTGCAACAGTTAGTGAAGGGGTGGCTCCGTGTCATGTATGATATCGCAGTATGATATTTGGACCCTCTGAGCTTCTTTATGAGTCTGCAAAAGAAATAAATGAATAGATAAGATTTGTGAAGCATGATAGCTAAAGTTACTACATGCAAGAATGTAGAGTCAATTTCAAGAAGAAAAAAAACATTCGTAGGATAACTCAGAGATCATAGAACTGGAAAGCAAGCTCCGGATGATGGGATCAATTTTGAAAAAACTATTGCGGTCTATCTGGAAGACGTTATACCCCGAACATTTTATATATTATAGATTTGGATGTCTAGCTACCAACAACACAAACCTTTTGCGATTTGGAGGCTCCTAGCTCTAGATACGATTTTTTTGCCGGAACTATAGGAATTTGAAAGTTCACTGAAACTGGTGGATTTTTGAGAATTTTCTGTTTCCAGCGCGAAAGGATTTATGCCATGAAATAAATATGTGTTGTAGGTCTCTGAGTTTATTTCTAACAGTGCAAATGGATCACATTTTGGAGATTCATAGCTCGATATATGAATTCCTCGACGTGAGTGCACAAAGCTGAAAATCAGCAAGGCAAACATCATGAGTGACTTCAAAATAATATTGCAGCCAACCTAAATGGAGTTCTGTGATGATATTTTTAGATGCTTCAGGTATCAAACTTGTCTTTTCGATGGCACAGACGTCTTGTGATTGTCATGCCCCAACCTCGGGAGGCGCGACCGGTGCTCAATCAAGTGAACCCAACTGAGCAAGCCTTTTTGGACACCTTCTACCCAACTCCCTATGATCAAGAAATCATGCGTTCATTTAATTAGACAGTAGGAAAGATCGTATATATAACATTGGTAGTTCATTTTATATTACAACCCCTAAACATAGTTATGTTCCCAAAATTCATACAGTTACAGTTTTAGAAGTACAAGAGTTTAGAATTACAACAAAGTCCAGTGACCCATCTAATGCTCCTACATAACCCACACAAACGTCTACGAAGCCTCTAAAGATACAAAAGATAGTCATGATAATGCCAGCAACAAGGCCGCAGCTATACCTCAAAAAGTGATAATTTATAACAAAAGATACACTGCATAACCCCTGGAAGAAAAGGGGGCTCCCCAAGGCTGCTGAGAGGAGGATGCACCGCTATCTACGATCGGCACTATCTGCTATGGAACCACCTACATCCATTCAAAGATGTAGCGCCCCCGACAAAAGGGATGTTAGTACCATGGAATAGTACTAGTATGTATAACTAAACACTATCTCATTAGAAAGAACAACCATACATGAATAAAGAAATCATAAAGATTAATAAGAACTTTAAACAATCACCACATCATCAAGTAAGGGATCACATAGCTTTCGCACACCCATAGCTTTAGGTTGGGACATTTAATATTATTACATCATTAATCACAATACCACCGCTTTCTTGCGCGGGGTCCGATCATGATCCGATCGGCTAGGTTGCCTCAGTTGAGACATGTACTTCAGTCACAATTTCATTCTCACTTTCCGGTTTCAATGTCAGCACAATACTACCATGTGTGCGGCATGACGTCCGATCACGGCCCGGTCGGCTAGGCCGTCTTTCCAAGACATTTTTCCCTTTCCATTATGCATCTCATTTCAATATATATTTCACATACATCAGTTCATCGGCACTTGGGGCCACAATTATCACATCATACTTGGCACTAAGCCACCTTTCATAACTCAAACTCCTTTCCCCCACATTTTACATCATTTCCACTTTCAACATTAACCTTGCAATTTAATATAATAGGCACATACAAGGGCAATTCAAGTTGTAAGCATAGAGAGGATTTCACGTAGTTTGGCTTAACAATCTCAATTCAAACTTGACTTGAAATCTAGGCAATTTAGCACATGGTTCACATTATTCACACATCCTTAATTTACCAAAAATAACATATTGGAAACATTGAGACACACCTTTCACATATATCCTTGCAACACCATTTCACTTGAAATAACAAGTACTACATCAATCAATCTTCGAACTCACAACATTTACATGGACACCATGGGAGCTCAATTTCTAAGAAGATGGGGTTTTAGCCATACATACTTCAATAGAGCTTTCCTTAAATTCTTACAATAATTCCTGAAATCCTAGCAACTTCGTTCTATTTTATGAGAATTACAAGTTGAACCAAGAATTAGAGGGATAATCAAGATTCTAGCTCATTTGGGCACATTATCAAGTACTAAGTGTGCATTATGATTCTAAGACCTTTTTGGTGAGAGACTCTATCATCCTACACCCCATTTGTTACATTTTTAGCTCACAATCTCCCCATACCCTTTTATCAAACATGCATCCATGATAATCAATCCTTATACCCATCGACCCACTTGTTAATTACTTATTCTAGTAGGAATTTCGAAATCAAGGATTAGGGCACAAGTTCTTACCTCTTAGGATGAAGGCTTAGCAACTTTTCTTGATAATCATTCAAAGATTTGGGTAAGGATTGAGTAGAGACTTGGTGAGGATCACTTTCTCCCTCTAGAACTCTTTCTCTCACTCTAAATGTAGTAGAAAATGGCACAAGAGAGTCTAATGGGGTGTGTTTAACAGAATGGGTACGAGTTTTAAAAGTTAGAAAATAGGAGCCCCTATTTCAGGTTTTTGAGTAAAAATTTCACGAGGCCTTACAGCGATTTGGACATTCCTAGCTCGAAATTGTACTTTTTAAAGACTGCAGGCAGTGTTGTGAAGTCAAAATGACAGACGTGTGTATCACTTTCGAAAGTTTATTCTGACTTTTCCTGATGGTATTTTCCCCTAAGTTTTGAATATGTCACTGTGGTGCAAGTTATGATTCTCTAGAATCAAGCAGATTATAGTTGGGACAATCTTAGGTCGAGATAATATTTTTTTAATGAGAGCCTGCAGTGCTACGAACTCGAAGCGGCAGATATTTTAGTTCTGATTCTTTAGGAAGAAACAACTTGTGATTTCATCGGGCCGACGCCAAAGAATGGCTATTTTGTGGTGATATGCCATGTGCTTGCTCTTCAAGGTTAAAAAGGACTTCCCCAAGTAGTGTCAATTTCACCAAGCCACAAAACAAATGAGATGCGCCATATGCTCGCTTGCAAAGAAGAGTCGTACGACCTGTATGATAAAAGGTAGCAACAATTACAAGATTGGAAGGATTCCGACCACAAGTCATGATGTGAGAAAGAGGCCCAAAGGGGGGAATTCCCTAGCCTTAGGAATTATTCATAAAACAGTTACCTAGATGGAAAGGAGAGTACTAAATTATTCGGAAGACATAAGTTATGAAAATGATAAGTGCATTAGTCAACATTCGAGGATGAATGTTCCAAAGAGGAGAATGATGTCACACCCCATATTTTTGTACGTGAAGGTACACCATAAGTAAATTGATGGAAGCTCAGAAAATGATATTTTACATCCTGCATTTTCATATGTTAAAGTTTTGTCGTAAGTTAATCGACGTAAGTTCGGGAATGAGATTATTTTGGAGATTATAAACATTATGCAATTTCAAACAAGTGATGAGTAAATTCGTGAATGTGAGAGGGTAAGCAAATCAAAGAAAATTAATTCCGTTGAAGTTTGTCATTTTGGGATAAAATATGGCCCGAGCTAAAATAACCGATATTTATGGACTAGTACCATACAAGGTACCACATGACCATGATAGTAAGGTGTACAAAGTGTGTTAAAAGTGAGTAGTATTTTAAGTTATTTGAGATAATTCCTAATTATGTGAATTATTCGGTAATGAGAGATTACCTAGTTAATTAAGGAATTGATTGGGTAATTACTAATATTTGGGGGAAGATTAGCTAAATAATTAGGACATTTTGATTAGCCTTAACCCCCCTCCCCCCAAAAAAAATGTGGCATCAAACTTTGTCAATGTGATGACTCTTCAAGTCACTTGGTAAGGTATCATTTTAATGGATTAGTCATCACCTTAGTGGGGCCCACACCCACTAAGGTATAAGGCCTCTAACTTAAAAGAGAGATGCATATTCATGAGTAATGAAAAGATTTTTCATAGCATATTCGTAATTCAACAAGATCTCATAAGTGTCTTCAAGAATTCAAACGAGAATTCTTAGTATTTTAGCAACGTTAGATTTTGCAATTTTAAGAAAATACAGTGCAATCCTTCTCAAGAATATCACACGGATTTTCCCCTACTTCGATTCACTGTTATGTATTTTGTCGCAAAACATGTGTGTTAGAGGAATTATCAAGAGAATCGGTCCAGGTATGTTAAGGCTATCCCTTCTTTCCTCTTGGCATGATCTATACGATACAAAACAAAACGAGCAAATGCACAACTTCCATAAATGACTCTATTCATAGAAGTATTAGAGGTGCCTATGTTCTTGAATTCCTATGTGTTTTATTATTACATCTTCTGTTCATGGGTTTCAGAAAATACGTAAGTTGAAAAAGTGTACTTCATGATATTACTCAAAGACATAATGGTGTTATGACATTCCGAGAGATTTTATTAACGTACTTCTCATGCATTACATTTATTTATATGTGTACATTGACCCATGACCAGATGACATTATATACGCATATATATATATATATATATATATATATATATATATGGGATATGGAAAAAGGTTATGGCGTTATATACGCACCACCACCTGATCAACTGGTAATGTTGATGATTTTGCCCACAATACATGTACCTATGCATGACATGACATTCATATGCATATGCATAACACTATAAGATTTCATAATTTACAGAGTTATCCAAACTTACTTGTTGAGTCTTTTACTCCATGTTTCTCTCATATCTATTTCTTACTAATTTCCATTCCTTACATACTCGGTACCTTATTTGTACTGATGTCACTTTGCATGGGGACGCTACATTTTATGCCCGCAGGATCCGATAGACAGGTTGAGAGTCCTCCAAGTAGGCTATCAGCTCAGCGAAGGTATTGGTGTGCTCCATTTGCTCTGAAGTTGCTTATTTGGTCAGTATAATTAGGACATGTATTGATTGGTATGACGGGGTCCAGTCCCGACCTTTGTGATACTTATGTACTCTTAGAAGTCTTGTAGACAGACGTCATGTATAGGGATACTTGTATGGCCTTATCCGCCTATGTTTTGAGTTTACAAATGATTATGTTGGCCTTATGGGCCCGTATGTCACGTATGTAAATTTTTATATCAAGTTGGGTCGTTTTATGTTAAGTATTCTCTCATGTTTATTCTACTTATCTCACGACAGCCTCTCAGACTCATTTACCTATAATAGTATGATACGAGAGATACGTTACGTTGGTAGTCGATCGAATAAGGTACCGGGTGCCCGTTGTGACCCATCGGTTTGGGTCGTGACACAAAAACACATATGAGGCAAGCTTATGCTTTGTAATTGCAGAAATAGAGTTTGATAGGGACAAGTTGAGCATCATAGGATAGCAAACCACTTCAAAGGGGTTCAAAGTAAAGTGTGATCCAGAAACAACCTAAGACCTTTAGATAATAGTTTAGCAGAATCATGAACAAGAAACATATAGAGCACAGTCCTTATATGAATGTTTTAACATGATAACCTAATGGGAATTTGGTTGCAAACAGCATAACAACATGCTAGTGGGCACAATTTGGCAAACCTATTACTTAATTGATCGTGAAACTTAACATGATGGACATTAACTATAGCACAAGATTTTAAAGAACTCATAGCAGGTAAAAGAGCATGTCAATTACATACTAACAGGGCACGCAAACATTAAGACTCATGTCAGTCGATCCCACATGAGAGAAAACTACACATTGACATTTATCCTAGAAGCAATACTAAAAGTGCAGGATTGACAGGTCCAGGAACACAACCACTAGAGTTTCAAATTGTAGATAAAAAAGCTTGGTTATATAGTGCTATAACATGGGAGAATCAGCAAACAGTTTGTAGGAAATAATAGATTATTCCTAAAGGATTCAATAGGAAGAGATTCATTAAAGCAGATTCTGAGCCAGCAATTTCTACAAAAGATACCAGAAATCCAAGGTATAAATACGAACTTATAACAAGCACAGAACATGACATTAAGGCTAACATGAACATGGTCAATCAGGTAAAACTTAAAAAGGGCCAGAAACTATTCGAATCAAATACGTAGAGTGAAAGTCTACCACACATGTTAAAACCTATCAAGTTCGATACTAGAGGTTATGTAACTGCAAAACATCATTAAGATAGTAGAATAGCAGAAAACACACAATAATTCAATGCTGAGAGTTCACAAATAACAGAGAAGATTAAGGCATGCTTGTCTAAAAGTTCAACCAGTGTTGGCATACAGAGTACACACATATGAGAAAGTAAAGGAGTAACAATTAAGGCTATGAGAGTCAAGAATGCTAACCAGTTGCAAAGATAAACGAGCAAAAGAGTGAGTAACTCAGAACCTCAGTAGTGACAGCAATTGAAAGGAAACAGTAAAAAACTCCCAAATCCTAGTGCGTCAGAGTTCACAAGAGCTTCAGTGAGCCCCGAGCAATGCTCGCACTAGGGAGGTTAATAGAGATGATTCTGGAGGCCTTGGATTTCAGTCGGCCACAATCAAGAGAGAGCAGCAATAGTATATAAAGTGAAAGTGAGGGGATAACAGTAGTTGTTAAGCGATTTGAGTCCGTTCAAAGGGAATTAAAGGAGGGGTTTATATAGTTGTATAATCAGGAAAATAAACAAGGAAAGATATCAAGTAAACATGAACAAAAAGAGTAAAATCTCGCATGTAAGTCAGTAAAGTAACCGGAAAGGAATGAAATCAAACTCCAAACCCTAGTTAGGGTTTAAAACTCAAAATCAGCCAACTGGTATGAAGAACCAGGCTTTTCTTCGTGTATATGGACGAGATATTATCCAAATCTCCAAGGTTGAGTTGCTTCTTATCCTATATAGAGGTGATATTTTCCGAAATTGGGCAAATACATATGTAATTCCACAAACATGTGACTAGTAGCGGAGAAGCATAGATATGGTAAACAAATAATGAAAGAATCCCATTATCAACGGGATTAGGAGAGAGAATTAAGGGAGAGGCGGCTACGGTTCTTCAAAAGAGAGAAGTGGAGGGTTGAGAGCGTTTTGGGCTGGCGGATTAGGAGAATGGATAGGGTTACATGGGGTTTGGGTAATTAAAAGCGAGGGAGAGGCTTTGGGCCATTGATCCTTTGAGATCAACGACTAGGATTTAGTGAGAGTGGGGCGAGTTGGAGAACGGGTCCCGACCGGGTTGAAAATTAAAAGGGGTCATCTAGTTTGGGCTAGGGAAATTGGGCAAGGTATTTTGGAGTGTTTGGGCCACTAATGTGGTCCTAAATTAGCCTTGAATTGGGTTATAAATTGAATACACAAAAATTATTAACACAATAATTTATAAAACTATTTAATAGATAATAAAATATTACTTATGCAATAAAAATGATTGAAAATAATAACCTAACATTATAAAAATATAAAAATGTTATTTTAGCACAAATATAATAAAAATATAATTATGTAAGAATATTGGCTATTATCACAAAATTATGTAAATAGCTTAAAAATAGAAATATACTTACATAAAATAAAGTAAAAATATTTTGAAACATATATGTTGATGCAAATAATAACTTTTGGTAATTAAATCATCATAAAATAAATTAAGGCATAATTAATAAATATTTAAGTAATTTAAATGCAAGAAAAAATTAATTTTAAAGCTCAAAAAATTATGAAAAATTATAAATACTTGTATAAATTTCATAATCAAATAATGATGCACAAATGATATTTTAAAAGTATATATACTTATTTTAAAAATATGAGGGCAAAATTGGGTATCAACAAACACACACTGCATCTACCGCCAGACAGGAGCCGGAGCCCCTGTGGCAGCTACGACTAGGGGCAGAGGCAGAGCTCAACCTAGAGCTTGAGCAACAGCAACCACAATGGAGCCTCAGGTGGATTTCGAGAAGGAGGTTCCAGCTTAGAGTGTAACTATTGGACCTAGGGCTGTGCATAATTTAGTAAATACCGAATTACCGTACCGAAATAAAAAATTTTGGTATTTGGTATTCAATATTTTGGTATTTGGTTTAAGTTTTAAAAAATATTGGTATTAGGTATGGTATTTGGTATTTTAAAATAAAATACCAAAATACCAATAACGTACCGAAATATATATTATATTACACAATACACATATTATTAGTTATAACATAAATATAAAAATCTTCAATTTTACTTTTCGTTTTACTCTAAGTTCATCAATTAACTCTAAGCAAGTAACAAGATATTTCTAGTGATCAAATGTATTCTTTTATATACAGTTTTCTCTCTCTAACTTGGTAGTATTTGCTAGTTTTGGACAAAACTTTTGTCAAAAACTGTTTTTAGTTTTGTAATTTTGAGTATATTAATTTAGAATATTACAGTCTATGACTATATGCACTAGTTAGTATTCGTACCAAATAAACCAAAGTTACCAAACCGAATAAACCGAAACCGAAATGAGAAAAACTAAACCATACCGAATTTAATTAGGTACAATATTGGTATTGTATTTTAAGAAACCGAATACCGAAAATGCCGAATCAAAATATCTAAATACCATACCGTACCAACCGACGAACACCCCTAGTTGGACCAACTCAGGTCCCGGAGAGGTTCATAGCCACTTCAGTACTTCAGGACGCTCTAGTTCGTTTGGTGGGCCTTATGGAGAGTGTGGCCCAGACCGGTACATATTTGGTGGCACCAGCCATCTCTCGGGCTGGGGGAGTAGCACAGACTCCCCTACTCATACCCCAGAGTTGGTGTCTTCTAGTTTCAGACATCTGCAGCCCCGCCAGTTAGGATAGTTCAGTCAGTTGTTGCGGCAAAGGCTGGTGCTAGTCCCGCTTTGTCTTCTGAGTCTATGTTGAGGTTGGATAAGTTCACCAAGATTTTCCTATTCATTTTCGTGGTGCATCTTCTGAGGCCTACAAGATATTTTGGACCGTTTCCACGAGGTGCTGCGGAACATAGGTATAGTTGAGACCAATGGGGTTGATTTTGCAGCATTTTAGATGATTGGTTCCGCCCGAATATAGTGGAGAGATTATATATTGACTAGACCAGCTGGGTCGCCTTCACTTACCTGGGATCAGTTCTCACAACTATTTCTAGAGAAGTTCATCCCTATTACTGAGAGAGGAGTATCACAGGCAGTTTGAGTGAATTCAGTAGGGTGGTATGACTGTCACGCAATACGAGCCTCGATTTGTAGACTTAGCTCGCCATGCCACCATCTTCCTTCCAATTTAGAAGAAATGAGTGAGGAGATTTATTGATGGGCTCATTTACACCCTCAGGCTTTAGATAGTCAAAGAGATATAGAGTGATATTTCCTTTCACGCGGTCGTTGATATTTCCAAATGTATCGAGTTGGTTCATGTTCAAGAGAGGGGGTCAGTGTTAGATAAGATGCCCCATCATTCTGTTAGTTTCAGTAGTGCTTCATATGGAGGCAAGGGTCCTTTTGGTAGAGTCCATTCTCCTAGGCCATTTCATTCAGTGTTTCAGGCATCCTACAGTACTTCAGGGAGCCGTGGATCTTACGTGCTTGATTCTGGATAGCTAGCCTATATTGCACCACCAGCTCCTATCAGCGCACCTCTGATCCAGAGCTATCAGAGTGGTTATCCCGGTCCTCAGGGCCAGTTCCAGGGTCAACTGTCACAACAGCTGAGGGCTTGTTATACTTGTGGTGATCCGAGGTATATTGCTAGATTTTGGCCCAGGTCACATGGTAGTGTGCAGCAGCAGGGCTCTCATGCTATGATTCTGGCACCAGTTGCTCCACCTCCACTCCTCCAACTAGAGGTAGGTGTCACATAGCCTGAGGTGGAGTTCAGGCCATTAGAGGTGGAGGCCAGCTAGCTAGAGGCCGTCCCAGAGACGTAGTTCAGAGTGGTGGGACCCAAACTTTATTTTATGCTTTCCCAACTAGGCATGAGATGCCTTATTTCTATCTGATCCGGAATCTACTTATTCCTATGTGTCATCCTATTTTGCTTCATATCTAGTTGTGCCTCATGATTTTTTGAGTACTACTATGTATGTGTCCATACATGTGGGAGATTCTATTATTGTAGATCATGTCTATTACTCGTGGGTGGTTATTATTGGGAGTATTGAGATTAGTCTATATCTTCTACTTCTTGATATGGTAAACTTTGATATTATCTTGGGTATGGATTAGATATCACCTTATCATGCTATATTGGATTTTCACACCAAGACGGTGACCTTAGCCATGCCGGGGTTGCCTTGACTAGAGCGGAGAGGGACTTCTGGTCATTCTACTAGCAGAGTTATTCCTATAAAGGCTCGATGTATGGTCGAGAAGGGATGTCTAGCTTATTTGGCCTATGTCTGTTATTCTAGTGCGGAGGCTCCTTCCATGGATTCAGTACTAGTTGTTCGTGAGTTTCTAGAGGTGTTTCCTATAGATCTGCTGGGGATGCCACTCGACAGAGATATTGACTTCTGTATTGATTTGGCTCTGGGCACTCAGCCCATTTCTATTCTGCCATACCGTATGGCCCTGTCGGAGTTGAAGGAGTTAAAGGAGAAGTTGCAAGATTTGTTTGATAAGGGCTTCATTAGACCTAGTGTCTCACCCTGGGGTGCGCCCGTGTTGTTCGTGAAGAAGAAGGATGGGTCGATGAGGATGTGTATAGACTATCGACAGTTGAACAAAGTCACTATCAAGAACAAGTATCTGCTGCCGAGGATTGATGACTTATTTGATCAGCGTCAGGGTGCCACAGTGTTTTCAAAGATTGATTTAAGGTCTGGCTAATATCAATTGAGGATTAGGGCATTCGATGTCCCTAAGACGTCTTTTCAGACTCGGTATAGGCATTATGTGTTCCTAGTGATATCATTTGGGTTGACAAAATGCCCTAACAACATTTATGTATTTGATAAACTAGTGTTCAAGCCCTACTTAAATTCTTTTGTGATTGTATTCATTGATAATATTTTGATTGACTCTCGCAGGCGAGAAGAGCATGAGCAGCATCTTCGGATTGTACTTCTGACTCTTAGAAATAGCTAGTTATATGCCAAGTTTTCAAAGTGTGAGTTTTGATTAGATTCAGTCAGCCTTTTAGGACATGTTGTATCGGTATAGGGCATAAAGGTAGATTCTAAGAAGGTTGAGGCAGTTCAGAACTGGCCTAGACCTACTTCATCTACAAACATCTGGATTTTCCTTGGTTTGGCGGGTTATTATCGCCGGTTCGTGGAGGAATTTTCATTAGTAGCAGCCTTGTTGACCAGATTGACCCAGAATGGTGCCCCATTCAGATGTGTATGCGGCAAAATCAGAAGACTTGATTTCTCGCTGTTAAGTCATTTCAGAAGCATGCCTCGGGACCCTGAGGACGGGAGGCCAAGACCGAGTTCCCAACCTCGGGGCTTGTCGAAGCCCAACTCAGAAAAAATGAAGATCGAAGCCAGGACAAAGGGGGAGCTCCCAAGGTACACGGCTAAGCCTGACAGGGTCGGCCTATACAGAGCCTATGCTGAGGCATCACGTCAAGCCATCCCATCTCCATACTTTGTAATTAATATCCACATACTTGTAGCCGAGTCCCCCTCCTATATAAAGGGGACTCACCCTACCTTGTAAGGGACGGATGTTGCTCCATTTTCTCCACAAGTGCAATAATATATCTCTCTCTCTTTTTCATTCTAGCTTGCTCGTTCTCACTGACCCGAGGCCGCTTTAATATCTATCATCCTCTTACTTACTCTTCACTATATTGCTCAATATTGGTCGTAAAGAGCCTTGCTTAATCGTATCCTCAATTGTTATCCCATTCCTGGCTGACCCTAATATCTCGAGCTCGACCCGAATCTGGACCCCGAGGTCCCCATCGATCAGCCTTGCATCCAGCCAACAGGCCCCTCAGTTTGACTACTACCTCGTTTTAGCCTGCATTTCATCGTTAAACTTAAAATTATTAGCATCAACTTCCCTAACAACTAGCTCGGGAATAGATCACGTATTTTTAGAATCCCATTTACAAATTCAATTGTTGTCACCATTTTCATGGTCAATAGTTTGACGCCCACCGTGGGGCTAAGAATAATAGTGATTGTTTTCTTGCTGGTTTCATTGCACAAATACACATTATTTTTCACACTTTTTCTTGTCCAAGGTCCTTTGATTTCTAGTTAAAATTTCGGCTCGGTAAGCAATGTCGAGAATGACTACCCCGAAAATCATGACGGAAACGGTGTGGCTATTCCAGCCGCTGGCGCAATGCCATAGGACCCCGATAACGCATCTGGATCGATTCAAGTAGACGCAGGCTTGCAAGGCACGCAATAGGTCGACGAAGCCTCGCGCACCGATGGTAGCACACAACATATCGACCAATAGGAAGCTCAAAAAATCCCGGCCCAGGAAGAACAGAAAGTTAGTCTTCATGTTATTTTTGAAATGTTGCAGGCACAACAGTTTGCTATCGCTCAGTTGCAATGTCACCAGGAGACTCCCGATACAGTAGCGCCGGAAACATCTCCCTACGACAAGCGAGTACCCGAGAGATCAAGCCACAACGGATTAGTAACTGACCCTACCGCAGTAATGATGCTTGGGGATCTCTTCGAATGGATCGAGTTAGGTTCATGGAAGTTCATATAGCAATTATCTCCCGAGGCATGTCCTCGGGTGCGGCGGGACCTTGGATCCCTATGAGTGCACCACTGCTTACGCATGCTCGTTCAAAGGCAGCGACCTCCAAGATGATGAGTGCGAGTCCGTCTCGTTGAGGAAACACTCTCTAAAGAAACCATGATGCAGCGCCGCAGCCTGGCACCTGGCCTCGCAAACTTGCTTACCATATCAGCAGACTCCTCCATAGGAGCACACATCGAAGTCATCGAAGCAGTGATGAAAGAGCTTGACACACCTAGGGCAAGACAAAGAGAGAGTGAAGCACCACGGGAAGTCGCGTACCGTTCCCTGATAGGACGAATGAGATCGCTCCCGGTTTCGGACGACCGGACAACCCAGGCCTTCGCTCGAAGGTTAAATGAAACATGCCCAACAACTCCAGGACATTTCAAATGAAGCTTGATCAGATACCCATCCGAGATCTGGTCGGATACCTACACCCGACACCAGCCATGGAGCAGGGCCATGGACAACCGCCCAGGAACCTCCTCGGGCTCGGTATATCCAAGCAGACTCCCGACAAAGAAACTAATGCCAAACAGGTAGAGGTACCATCCATGCACCACGTATGGGAGGAATGGAAAAATATGCAACCTACCTCGCAATAATAGGGAAATAGCCCGAAGACAACATCCTCGAGGAATCTCCAGTGGTACCAGATTCGACAAGGCATGGCCGGCAGGAGAACCCCGCCCAGTGGAGTACGATTTCAACATTGCTATACCAAATATCGTGATCACCATAAGCGAAACCAGGGACGCCAAACGACCCAGTCTTATTCGACCAAGACCCCTTCAAAATAACCATAACCCGACGTGGGAGCTGTAGAACGCGCGCGGTCGCGGGGTCGAAAATGACCACTAGCTCAGAAGGACGACGGTCATGCTACTCAATAAAAATCACCACCAAGTGTCATTGAGCGGTCAGACTCGAACCCAGCCCCAAGGGAGGAAAGTAATCGGGAAAAATAAAGTAAACAAGCTGCAACGTACTACCACGGTAGTAAAAGAGCGACGACACCCCCCAAGAACTCATGAAATGGAAAGTGAAAATCTTCGTCGCCAAGGAAACACGAGTCCGGTAAAATATTCCAGAGGGAATCCTTACATCTAGAGAAAAGGGCACCGAGACCTCGTCGCGGTCTCACACTGACACATTGGTAACCCTCCCCCTCGTTTAATCCATTTTCAAAAAAATGTATGTTCATGGGTTCAGGAGATTCGATCAAGCACACCTACAATGTCGGACCAAAGTCAATTAAGCTGTCCGGACCAACGAACCAAATCGCGTTGGAATCTCGAATCCCCAACAGTAGATTCCAGGCAATGATCACCACGAAAACCATTCTCTTGATACGGACGTCTGAGTTCGGGCTGAGATGCCAAGCTCCGCACCATTAGGGAAGGCGCAGGTGTCCTATTCAAACGGCCACCAGCACACCGCCCGGAGATGGTATCAAACCCACTTCACCGAAAAGATGAATCCAACGCAAAGGGCGATATTAAAATAAGGTGGCAAGGGGCAACACACGACAAGAGAAAATTCCTCACCACATAACGCATCTCCGGCATCAATGCCTCCGTCCTCAAAGGGATCAAAATGTAAGCAGAATCGCATCTTCGGCCAAGCCTGATAGAAACATACCGAACCTCGAAATGTTACCTACACATCCCGCGGTGAGGAAGAAGTACTTCACTCCTTCGTTATTTTTTCACTAACTAATATGCAGGCAATCAACCGGGGCATTTGGAAGTTCTAACTCCACTCAGAGATCCAAGGCCTTAGCGGGGCCCGCCGTGCTCTCATCCCTCGATCGGGCTTCCAACCCAAAGAGGGTCCTGCCAGCAAGATTATTAGTGAAGAGGTATACCCCCAGAGAAGGATATGAAGGGATCACAGGCCTTTCTTCTACAATCAGACGACGTGAGATGACCTTCTCTAAGGGACAACATCCCTTCAGAAGGGCCAAGAAATGTCAGACTGAGTTTCAATAGGGAATCGTGTAAACAGATCAAATGATCAGTGGAGCCTCACCCACACGGGCCGAGCTCACAACAACGATACAACATGTATTTACAGCATATATTTATGCCAAGCAATAAAGAGTACCTTTTCGGCATTTCATACTTCGGAAAAGGCAATTTCGGCATACTCGCGAGAAGGGCCTCTCCACCGAATGCGTCGCGAGATACTCGGAGACTTAGCATCAGCAATTCAACACCCGCACAACTCCAGGGTCGGAACTCCGGGCTCATGAAGCCCCTACAAGGCAACTTCGAGCTCACGAGAAGCGGTCTTCAAGCTTAAACAAACTCGATGACTCGTGTTGATACCCAATTTTTCACTGTATATTTTTATATGCAAAATACTTTCAAATTAGCATATGTATACATATATAAGTATATCCAAATGTTTTATTATTTTTTTTTAATTTTTCAAGATTTTTAAATCAATTTATTGTCCTATTTTATCCATAAAAAACCCAATAATTATTCCCAAAATTATTATTTTGGTGATTCATTTATTGTCTTCTTATATTTATGCTAAAATATATATAGAATAATTTTTGCATACCTTTACAAATTTATTTGGTATTTTTCAAGCTAAATTGCATATAATTGCAATTTTAGCCTCTTTTAGGATTAATTATGTTTATATTCATAAAAATTAGGTCTGGTATTTTGAAATAGTTAACTATTTATTGTAATTCATTTTGGTACCTTTAATTTATTTCCAAAAATTAATTTATTATTTTTTATAAATCGAATAAGAAAAATTTGCTATTTAAATGTTAGCCCAATTTCATTTCAATTATAGCCAAATTCTGACCCCAATTAGAGCCAATTCAAACCCAATTACCTGGGCCCAAATCCATTCATACCCGACCCCCTAACCCAAGTAAACCAACCCATACCCAGATCCCCACTTAACCTCTTTAATCGCAGCCGTTGATCACTTAAATCAACGGCTCCCGTCCCTCCTTTCCTAATTAAACCCAAAAGACCCCCCTAACCCTTTCATTATTCACACTCCGCCCCTCTAAATCCCCTTCTCTCTCAATCCTCTCTCAAACCCTCTCAAACCATAGCCGACACCCTTAACTACAACCCTAAAACCTCTCAAATCCATGGCTTCCAAGGTCATCGGAGGCCTGTATCCACCTCTCATGGCTTCTACATGTTCGATTGTTATGGTTTCAAGGCTAGATCTTGAAAGATCTTGGTCTAGACCTTGGTCAGTTTATGGCAGTTCTCCGGTCGTCTCTGATTTATCTCCGGCCAACCATGGCTATTCGAGTCTGACTCTTGACGCTCCTGCTTAGATCGATGGTTTTCAAAGGCTTTCTCACCACTTAGGGTTCTTCTGAAACTCTAACCTTTAAGGTTCTCTCGATTTCTCTTAGATCTGTTTTAGATCTATGTCTGCTCTAAACTTTTAAGCACTTTTCTCGAAGTTTCTTTTAAAACTCCGCTTTCAAAATTCCTTATCCTTCTGATTAAGGTTCTGTTAAGTTATTTCGAAACCTTTCTTTGATTTCTGATATGTTTTGCTATGTTTGCTCGTATTATCCTTCTGCCTGAGTTTGCAGGTTAAAACCCCTCATTTCTTTTAACTGTTTATTAAATGAATGATTGTTTGCCTGGGTTTTGTCCGATCTGTCTATTTATCCTCTTTTTAAAACCCTTCTATTGTTGAAAATCTTATGGTTTTGGGTCTGAGACTATTCGTTTAACTGCAGAAGATCTTTTCAAAATCTCTTGTTCCGTTTGTGTGATTCTTCTGGTTCTGGGTTTCTATCTTCTCTTTAACTCGCCTATGTTGAAAGCCCTAATTTTTAGGGGGTTCTTTGTTTGGTTTTGTGTATCAGCATGACTGGCCGGTTCTCATTTTTGAGTTTCTATGATTCTTCGTGACTATCTTGCCTTGATTTGTTTCTACTCAGTTTCTTAGCCTTAAAAAAACTTACACAGATTCTACGTGCTTGTGTTCATCTTGACTATTCGAAACTTGCCTCTTTCTCATCGAATTAGTATTATTTGACTCTCATGTTTGCTAGGTTTGTATGTCGACTCTTGACCGTCTGTGTCTTACTTTATATATATGCAAAATTTTTACACATGGATTTCTCTTTGATTGATTCTAATTCCTCTGTTTCTTGGTCTAATTTGAACACTTTCCTTTAGACCTATGATCCCTACTTTTCTACTCAATCTGATTGATTCCCTTACCTTGGCTGCTTGATTCTTACTGTCTATTTCCCTAATTAGAGTTTTTTTGAACCTACCCCTAATAATTTACTCTATGCCTAATATGTTCGAATTATTTCCTTGTCTACACATTTCTTTCTTTCCTTATTTGTTACTCGTTCTTACCGTTTGAACTGATTCCCTTAAATTAAGAGAGTACTTGTACTGATTTTGGTTCTAATTGGTTCTGAGTTCCATAATTACTATACAATTGTAATTCTTGCCTTATGTTACATGGTTTCGAACAGCTATATATACATATTCTCTCATTAACACAAACACACGAACACTTTAGTTCTGAACTCACACTTACACTCAAAACACTCTCTCTTGCTTTATTACTTATAGTGTGGCCTGTTCAACCGGCTAAAAGCCAAGGCTATATTTCGAAGTCCCGCTAATTTTCTTTACTGCACTTCGCTTCTTTGACGGGTATGTTCTAATTAAGTTTTTCAGCACCAACAACAACATGCTTACTTATCAATTTTGCATTCTTGTCTACCCTCTGCTTGTATTTATTCAGTACCATTACTCAACATGCTGTAATTTTCTTTCTCTTGTTCTGAATCAATGTATTATGAATCCCAAATCCCTACCCCAATGTGATTAATACTTATGGTTAGTTTGGGGTATGCCATCATTGAACATTACTGAGCATGACCCAAACTTGATCCTCCTAGGATCATAACCCCCATGTTTCCCATATATGTTGTGTGCTCTGGTTGATTTACAAGCATGAAAATACTCCCTATTGTTGTGCATGCCCAGAATTAACTCTTGCCTAAGTATATAGGCTCCTTGCAATGGATTCCTAATCCCCTGCCCCTTTGTGTGAATTTATCAATTCTGTGAAGTGTTAATGACTGACTTCTATCACCCTTTCCCTCTCCTCAGAACTCAGTTTCTGCACTTCTCACTCTCTTTTTAGACTTAAGTTCTACCCCCCTCATTTGAGCCTTGCCTTGGGACCTATGAGCTCCCTCTGAACTTGGACATATTAGGGGTGACATTTCCACACTGCACTTATCTCTATTCTGTTTATAAAACTTGGGTGTGAGCATTACCCGGGGTCCTATTGAGGCCCTTAGAAAACTCTGACACACTCAAGGCTGAGAAAGCTTTGGATCAATGGTATTTTGAGTTGGTTTATCTCATAACTCAGAGAGGAAGTCAAGAATCAGGCTTCCTCTGGTTGTAACCTCTTCTTTTACATTTTTCTGATGTAATTCATTATTCGGTTTGTAATAATTTGTAATAAACATTGGGGCTTTGGTTAGTGAAAAGGGTTGGGAAATTATGCATGCTCAAGGATAGAAAACATGCCTATAGGACTGCATTCTCTACTTATTCAATTCACATTTAGAAGACATACCTATGGGACTGCTCTAATTCTGCATATTCACACTACATTTAGAAACCATGTCTATAGGACTCACTTGTTCAATTCACATATAGATAACATGCCTATAGGGATTATCTAAAATTCTGTACATTTGTCACCGTTTAGGTATCATGTCTATAAGTGTCTAAAATCAGTAACATATAGAAATCATGCCTATAAGGATTCCCAAGTAAAATTCTGGTTCGTTTCTATTCACATTCAATGTTAGATATCATGCCTATAGGGATTAAAATCAGCAATATTAGATACCATCACTTACAGAATTTGAAACTAGTTCAATTTAAAATCAGTTCGATTCTGAACCAGTTTTAAACAACTTTCCATCTTTATTTAACGAAGTTTAGCAAGCATGCTTATAAGATCTCAAACAATTTGTTTTGAGTTAGTATTGTTTCGCCTCATTCTGAGTTAAGTACATATCATGCCTATAGGACCTCGTCTAAACACTTAGGCAAACCTTAGGGTAATAATTGTAAAATTGAATCTGTTTTTTGGTTAAATGCTACAACCAACAGGCAGGCCTGATTCGGAATTCTTATCTGAGTTATGTAATAAACTAATCTGCCTCAATAATCAACTTCCCTCGTCTTTATGTGATTTAAATCAGACCTAAAAAGTATTTGCAAGCCATGCTACTTATGTGCTTTTGTTTTGAGGAGGTATGCATGAGCCTTTTGTCTGTTTACATGCTTCCCCTTTGTATGCCATATTATCTGTTTTGTATATCGCCTTAGATTTTTATCCTTTGAAATCAATCAGCCTAATATCCCCTCCCTTTAGGAATAGTAGTCCTAAGTGCCTCCGGGACTGATAGAAATGGGACGGGTAATAACATGTAATAGTAATCGAGACTAATCCGTGCTTTAATACCTTAACGTGGTGGGAAGGGTAGATATGGATATAATGACTGATGCGCTAATGCCACATGTAACCCCTCTTTTGAGGAGTGATTACCGGGTGTTGCATTGATATGGTTCATATTTTTTGTAACTCTAGGACCCCCTTTCTTTATTTCCCCCTTCTTTTTTTAAGCATTGTAACTCCTTAGTTAAAATCAGCTCTTTTAATTGCTCTTTCAAACTTTGTTTACTTTCAAACTATTGTGCATTGAAATCCCCTCTTATTTGAGCCTTATCTGCTTATATGTTAATTGCACCCCAAATTCGCAATAACTGTCTGGCCGGGAACCATACTAGTGGATCCTGAGGGCTGCCTAACACCCTCCCCTTGGGATAATTTCAATCTCTTACCCAATCTCTGGTTGTTCAAACAAATTTAGAATTGAATTTCTAGTGGTGTCCTAATGCACCTTAATCATTAGGTGGCAACTCTTCAATTGCAAAAACTAGTTCCCAAAAGGAACGAGTTGTCCTACACCATATGTCCTAAACCCGATTTTGTGAGAAAAAGGGGGGCGCGACAGCATAGCAACTCCGCTGGGGATTTTTAGGCTTTTACCATTTCAGACTATTACTGTGAATTTATACCTCTTTGTGTGCAATTACTTGTTTAATTCCCTTTTCAACTGCAAAAACTGACTTATCTTTTTGTTTTCCTGTACTACTACTTTAAATTATGAAACTGTTGCATTTACTGCTTTCTTAAACGTGCAAATATGTGACAACATATTTTTAATTATTGCATAATCATGTTCAAAATCATATTCCACTCGTGGCAAACAAATCCCAAAGCAACGCTTATAATGAGTGGTTGCGCTCTTCCGATATTATCACCCCTAAATCCGGAAAAGGCATATTTGCGGTAAAACCAGTCGATCAACAGTGTAGTCGACGGTTTCGTGCCTTTCCCCCTTGAGTTGTCCGCTCAAGGGTACCAATCTAAAACCCCATAGAAACCTTACTCTGTTTAAATTATGCATGCATCATGGTCAAACCTAGACGAGTCAGTCATGTTGTCCATATAATGACTCTTTAAGATATCCTTATCCAAAGTCCACTGGGTTTTCCTAAACCCAAACGGACATTACCACATTCTATGCATTTATTTGGAGAACTAAAAGTTTTATGCCGATTGTTGATATTAAATAGTCGAGTCTGGTGAGGGTAAGGGACTAACCTTATTTGTCTTGCAGAAATATGAGGCACGAAGTCCCCAGATTCAGCATGGTCACCAACATCCACCCAAAATTGCTAAGCTGGTGGGAGGATCTTCACTCTAGCGATCAACCTCTTGTCCGGAAATATTTAGGAAACCTACCTTCTCTCCTAGAAATCCAACCCAACAACAAGATCATAGAGGCTGCTACTCTATTCTGGGATTTTGAGAGGTCCGTATTCCACTTCGGGGACATTGAAATGACACCCTTACTAGAAGAAATAGGAGGATTGGCTGGTATAGCATGGGAAACTCCGGGTTTGTTGATTCCTGAGAATTGCAAAGGTAGGGGCTTCCTCAAAATGATGGGTTTGAAGAAGAATCCAGAACTGACATGTCTAAAAGAATCCTATATCCCCTTTGACTATTTGTATGAGAGGTACAGTCACAATAAATCCTATCGTACCTATCCTGACAAATTTGCCATCACATCATTAGGGCATATTCACCGAAGGGTCTTTGTATTCATATTTTGTTTCCTGGGGTTGATTGTATTTCCAATGAAGAAAGTAAGAATCCACACCAGACTGGGAATGGTAACTAAGACCTTAATGGAAGGAATTGGCAGGCAACTATTCAACATTGTGCCCATGATCATTGAAGAAATATATACCGAGCCCTAGAGAAGTGTCAACAGGGAGCCAAACACTTCGAAGGCTGCAATTTGCTACTTCAGCTCTGGTTCATGGAGCATCTCCAAAGGGGTGAATATCGATAAGAGATTCAGAGAAGGGATTAGGATGATCATATAACCTTCCATCATCCGAGGCGAATGAATTACATGCCCAACATGTTCGCTCAGCCGAAAGATGCTAGGGGATGGGTAGAGCTGTTTGATAATCTAACCAAGGGTCAGGTACAATGGATGTTCGAGTGGTTTCCGATCGAGGAATTCATCGCCCGATCCAGGGATGCACCATTTCTGATATTGATCGGTTTGAGAGGAACATACACTTACGTCCTTCTCTGGGTTATGAGGCAAACTGGTAGGAAGCAGGTTATACCCAGAGTCGACAAGATAAGTCATTTCCAGGCTGACTTCCAAGCTGATGATAGTCCTTATAAGTGCCAAGCTCAGCATATGTGGCACTGTAAGATCGTCATGGGGAGAGATACCATCTAGCCAGACAGATACCATGCCGGTTGTTGTCCCTACTATTTAGGCTGGTTGGAAGATAATCACGATGGTCTGGGCCAACCAGGGTTTGCTAGGGGCCACAGGATCATAGATAAAAGGGCCGAGGCACAAGTCAAATACAATCAACTGCGCAAGAGGATCCGGGAATGCGAAAGTGAGCACCGTGAGATACAAGAAACCAACCAAAAGCTAATTGAGGAGTGGAAAGGCATGGCTGTCAGTGCCAACAAGCAAATGGGATACTTGGAGCGGGGCATAGTAGAGCTAGAAAGGAAATTCCTCAAAAGAATCGAGGATTGCCAAAATGCTGAAGGGAATGAGGGCGGACATCTAGACAGAGCCTACCTATTGCTGGGACTTTGCGAGTTAGGAAAGCTGTTCGACGGAGCTAAGGATGCCGAATCTGGGGAAGGTCCTTCTAGGACCAAATAGATATGAGTCTTCTTTTTGCCTTATAAAATGTAATAAGGTCAATGACCAGTAGTGACATTTATTTCCTGTTTATTTAGTGTCGTTTTGGGATTCGTCTTATTTTCTATCAACAAAATGAGGCATTTAGTATTCTAAGTTCTCCAAATTAATTTGTCACTAGGCCTACCTCGGGCACAAAGAGGTTCCCAAATTAGGACACGTTTTACATTTTGCACTATGTGTTTAAATATCGCAACACTTTTTATAATCTTCACTAACTTGTTACCTTTTTGTTTTATTATTCCCCTCCCCAAAGGTTAGTTCGAGTACTCTGGCAACATCATCTTATTCCACGAGATCCAGAGGCCCTCCACCCACTCCTCCTCTTAGTCCTGTCAAAAACAAGAACAAAGGATGATGGAAGATTTGAATAATGTCAGAAAAGAGAACTCAACTGAACGGGCAGAGGTCACTCATGGTCATGGTACTTAGGTTTCCAAAGAAAATGCATCCCAACTCAAACAAAAGCTGCTGAAATTCCAAGAAGAACTTGATCAGGTTCGGAATCTGGTAAACTGTCATTTTTCCTCACCAATCCAGATATCTATTTCCCAAATGCTCAGAACCCTACAAAATATCCCAAAGCAACAAAACCATCCCGCTCCTCACCATCACTGCAACACCTGCCATACTTCAAACAATACCCCGCTGCTTATCCCAGAACTCCAAAACTCCACAAATGACCACTTCCACACCGACCATAACACCCCCATCTATGTGGAGACTATGAGACACTCCACCCAACCCATCTCAAACACACCTAAGTCTGATGATAAAGACTCGCTCATCAAGAACCTGGCTGAAGAACTTAAGAAATTGACTAGCCGAGTTCAAGGCGTTGAAGGAAGTAAGGGAATTGAAGGTCTAAACTATGATGATCTTTGTATACAACCCGATGTCGAACTGCCCGAGGGGTACAAACCTCCAAAGTTTGAAATGTTTGATGGTACACGGGATCCTAGGGTCCATTTGAGAACTTACTATGACAAGCTGGTTGGAGTATGGAAAGACGAGAGAATCCGCATGAAGCTATTCATGAGGAGTTTGAAGGGATACGCTTTTGTCTTGGTACATTAGCCAAGATCCAAAGAAGTGGTCGAACTAGGTAGGCATGACGTCCGACTTCATGGAAAGGTTCAGGTTCAATACAGAGAATGCACCGAATGTGTTTTACATTCAGAATCTAAAGAAGAAGCCCACAGAAACATTTCGTGAGTATGCTACTCGTTGGAGGTCCGAAGCTACTAAGGTCAGACCTGCCTTAGAGGAGGATGATATGAACAAATTCTTTGTTCGGGCTCAAGACACGCAGTATTATGAACGACTATTGTTAATTGAGAGCCATAAATTTTCTGACATTATCAAGTTGGGTGAAACGATAAAAGAGGGCATCAAAAGCGGTATGGTTATGAACTTCGAGGCCTTGCAAGCTACACATAAGGCTTTGCAGTCTGGTGGTGTGTCCAAGAAAAGAGACGTAGGAGCCGTAATGGTTGAACCAAGAACCAAATATCCCATCAAATACCAAACCTACCCAATGCCTCCACTCACATATCAGCCTACCCCGAACTACCAAACACCCTCACCCTCTTACCAAACTCCGCCACCCGCTTATCAATCAACTCCACCTCCCACATATCAGCCTACTTCACCCAAATATTCCCAACCCACACATGTTTACCAAGCCTACAATGCTCAACTATCCCACTATCAATCCCCTCCTGCACGCCAAAACCTCCCTAGACCTCAACTAAATTTTGACCGCAAACCTCTGAAATAATACACAGCCATTGCTGAACCCATTGACAAGTTGTACGAAAGACTCAAACTTGCTGGTTACGTCACCCCATCCCTGCTGCAACCCCTGAGAACCCTTCTCAGTGGGTTAACCCAAAAAAATCATGTGCATACCATTCCGGCATGAAGGGACACACTATAGACGAATGTCGTTCTCTAAAAGACAAGATCCAGACTTTAATTGACAACAAGATTATTGGGGCAAAGGAACCTACTCCGAATGTATGCAATAACCCTCTGCCAGACCATAAGGGTGGAGGCGTTCACATGATTGAGGTAGAGGATGATTGGGATCCCGAGGGATCAATCGGTTTGATCGTAGAAGGTGATGACCCAAAGAAAGCAGTAGTTACTCTTAATCTGATCGTGGTCCAGATTCAGCCCTTTAGGGATGCCGAGGTAAATATGTTTGTGCCACTTGAGTTTGCAACGTCATCTGCAAAGACACCAACACCAATTGAGGTCAAATTTGTGTCTCCAGCAAATACACCCCCACTGTTTGAAGTTGCAGTTCTACCACCTAAGGCACATGCTCCGTTCGGAGTAAAGATAGCCACGCCGATCCCAGTGGCGATGTCGACCATGAATCCATACCATACAAAGGCTATACTATGGGACTATACAGCCGAGACAAGGAGGAGGGGCAAGGTTAGGTTCGAGGAGACTATCACCGCACAGGGTATGACGAGAATTGGTAGGGTCTATACCCCAGAACACCTATTTGAGTCAAGCAAGCATGCCTCAAATCGGTCACCCATCATTGAGACAAGTCCAGACGATCTTTGGAGAAAGATACAGGCCAAGGAGTACTCGGTCATCGACCAGTTGAACAAAACACCGGCGCAAATTTCTATCCTTGCTTTGCTACAAAATCCTGAGGCACACAAGAACACTCTGTTGAAGGTGTTGAGTGAAGCATACGTGCCAAGCAACATCATTGGCGGGGAAATGGACAACATGGTAGGACAGGTATTGGAAAGTCACAAAATTACTTTTCATGAGGATGAGCTACCGCTTGAAGGGTTGGACACAACAAAGCACTGCACATCACTGTGTAATGCGAGGACTACTTCATCACCAGGATCCTGATTAATGGGGGTTTCAGTCTCAACACTTGTCCACTAGTAACACTCAAGAAATTGGGCAAGGGATTGCATGAAATAAAGGACGAAGCCATCAACATGAAAGCCTTCGACGGTTTCCAAAGGTCTACCATTGGGGAGATTAGTCTGTGTTTTTTCAAATGGGGCCAACTTGGTTCGATGTTGATTTCCAAGTGATAGACGTGCCAACATCTTACAATCTGCTGTTGGGACGGCCATGGATTCATGTTGCCGGAGTTGTAGCATCAACACTACATCAGGCAGTGAAGTTCGAGTGGAACCACTAGGAAGTGATCATTCATAGCGACAGTAGCCACCCTATATACAGTCGCCAGACCATTCCATCAATCGAGGGGAGAAAAAAGCTAGGATGAGAGACTTACCATCACATTGAATGGGTAAATACTTTTGACAAAAACAAATGGTGGGATAACAAGATCGAGAGCATATTGAATTGGAGTGGGTACGAACCTGGCAAAGGGCTCGGCAAAAACCTCCAAGGAATCACTAAGCCCATAAAACTCAAGAAACATGGCACCACTTTCGCTTTGGGATATGAGTACACCTGGGAAGAATTCAACAACTGGTTGCGACCATGGCACGGTCCTTACTATCCGGTGGAGCAGCCAATACCACATTTGGAGCAGACTTTCCAATCGGTCAATATTATTTATGGGTTAGATGAAGAGAAATCACTTGTAGTAGTGAAGAACTTGTTCCTAGAAGACAATGACATGGACTGTTGTGTTATTCTCGAGGAGGAGCGGAGGAGGAAGGCCCTTCCATTCAGGCTATAAGCAGAGGAGAACGCCTCAATAACTGGACTATCAGGACAACCAGAGCCCAACGAGCCTCGGGGTATCAAGGCTAAAACAAGCATCATGCACTGTTTTTATTTATTAAATGCTTTTCTTTTCACATTTTTAATTTCCGCAATAAGATCTCCAATGTTCCAAAATAGTTACGCAATTTATCAAAGCATTTTAAATTTTCTTATGATTCGACGCTCATTATTATTTTTCCCTCGTTACTTTACTTATACAACATTACTATTACTTATCTTGATGAACCAATGATTGTGACATGCAATGAGACAACGCAACAAACGGACATAGATTCAGAGGAAGATGACATACTAGAGGAGATTGTTAAAGAAGTTGAGAATTTTGAGAATAGACCTAAGTCCAACCTGGACGAAACAGAAGTTGTTAACCTAGGAGATGCAGAAAACGTCAAAGAAACACGAATCAGCATCCACTTATCGCCATCAAAAAGAAGGAATACACAGAATTCCTAAGAGAGTATGAGGACATATTCGCCTGGTCATATGATGACATGACTGGCCTGAGTAAGTCTATTGTGGCTCACAAACTGCCAACCGATCCAACATGTCCGCCGATAAAGCAAAAGATCAGAAAGTTCAAGCCTGATATGAGTCTGAAAATCAAGGAAGAAGTTACTAAGCAGGTTAAAGATAAGGTTCTCAGGGTAGTAGAATACCCGATGTGGTTAGCCAACATCGTGCCAGTACCAAATAAGGACGGGAAGGTTCGAGTCTGTGTTGACTACCGGGATCTCAACCGGGCCAGTCCGAAAGACGACTTCCCTTTACCTAATATACACATCCTGATCGACAATTGTGCCAAGCATGAGTTGTAGTCATTTGTGGATTGTTTCGTCGGTTATCATCAGATCTGGATAGATGAAGAAGATGCTGAGAAAACGGATTTCATTACGTCATGGGGAATGTACTGTTACAAGATGATGCCGTTCAGCCTGAAGAATGCTGGGGCCACCTACATGAGGGCCATGACCACCATTTTCCACAATATGATACACAAGGAGATAAAGATGTACGTAGATGATGTTATCATCAAGTCCAAGAAGGCCACTGATCACATGGAAGATTTGAGGAAGTTCTTTAATAGACTGCGAAGGTACAACCTGAAAGTGAATCCTACAAAGTGTGCATTCGGAGTTCCTACTGGAAAATTACTTGGGTTTATTATGAGTCGCCGAGGAATAGAACTAGATCCATAAAAAGTCAAAGCTATTCAAGAATTGCCACCGCCAAAGAACAAGTAGGATGTGATGAGTTCTTGGGGAGGCTTAACTACATCATCCGGTTCATAGCACAATCTACAGTTATCTATGACCCAATCTTCAAGATGTTGAAGAAGGACGCCGCTATCGAATGGACTGATGACTGTCAAAAAGCTTTCGACAGAATTAAGGAATACCTGTCAACACCACCAGTCTTGGTCCTCCCCGATCCAGGTAGACCCTTATTACTATACCTTGCAGTATTGAGTGGAGCTTTCGGTTGTGTTCTGGGGCAGCATGACGAAACGGGGAGGAAAGAGCAGGCTATTTATTACCTCCGTAAGAAGTTCACCTCGTACGCGGCCCGGGCCATTCTCTGTTAGAGCGCACCTGTTGCGCTTTAACTTGGGTAGCTCAGAAGCTGAGGCACTACTATGGTGCCTATACTACATATCTCATATCAAGGATGGATCCTATGAAGTACATCTTTCAAAAGCCCATGCCCACTGGAAATCTAGCCAAGTGGCAAATCTTGTTGAGTGAATTTGACATTGTCTACGTAACCCAGAAGGCAATCAAGGGATAGGAACTAGTGGATCACCTTGCTAAGAATCCCGTGGATGGAGAATATGAACCCCTGAAAATGTATTTTCCTAACGAAGAGGTATCATTCATAGGAGAAGACATTGCGAAATCCTATGACGGTTGGAGAATGTTTTTCGATCGAGCAGCAAATTTCAAAGGATTTGGCATAGGAGCAGTCCTAGTATCAGAAACCGGTCAGCATTATCCGATGCCTGGCAAACTCAGGTTCCCATGCACCAACAACATGGCCGAGTACAAAGCCTGCATCTTAGGGCTCAAGATGGCCATTGACATGAACATTCAAGAGTTGCTAGTGATCGGAGATTCGGACCTACTTATACATCAGGTCCGAGAAGAATGGGCAATGAAGAACTCCAAGATACTCTCATATATGCATCATGTTAAGGAATTGAGAAAGAGGTTCACAAAGATGGAATTCCAACATGTTCCCAGAGTCCAGAATGAGTTCGCCGATGCATTGACTACCCTATCATCCATGATACAACATCCAGACAAAAATTTCATTGATCCCATTCCAGTAAAGATCCACGATCAGCCAGCTTACTGTTTCCACGTCGAAGAAGAAGAAAATGGAAAGCCTTGGTTTCATGATATCAAGAAATATTTGGCAAAAGGCGAATACCTAGAACTTGCAAATCCTACTAAGAAATGCACACTTCGGAGGTTGTCCAACAATTTCCTTCACAACACAGGAATCCTGTATAGGAGGACTCCTTATTTGTGATTACTAAGGTGTGTCGACACAAAGGAAGCATCCAGGATACTAGAGGAAATTCACACTGGGACCTGTGGTCCACATATGAACGTTTTTGTCTTAGCAAAGAAGATACTCCGAGCTGGTTACTTTTGGATGAATATAGAGACGAACTGCATCCAGTATGTCCGAAAATGTCATCGTTGCCAGATACATGCAGACATGATAAAGGTACCTCCAAATGAGCTTAATGCAACAAGCTCGCCGTGGACGTTTGCCGCTTGGGGAGTGGATGTCATTAGACCAATCGAGCCTGCCGCTTCCAACAGGCACAGGTTTATCCTAGTAGAAATTGGCTATTTCACCAAATGGGTCGAAACACCAACTTTTAGAGCAGTAACAAAGAAAGTCGTGGCAGACTTTTTCCGTGATCGCATCGTTTGTCGATTTGGGATTCCAGAATCAATCATTATTGATAATGGCTCCAACCTCAACAGTGACTTGATGAAAGCTATATGTGAAACTTTTAAGATCAGACACAAGAATTCTACAACCTATAGACCTCAGATGAATGGAGCCGTAGAAGCTGCCAATAAGAATATCAAGAAGATATTAAGGAAAATAATAGAGAAGCATAAGCATTGGCACGAGAAGCTATCATTTGCTTTATTGGGGTTATCGCACCATAGTCCGCACGTCAACTGGGGCAACACCCTATATGCTGGTTTATGGTACAGAAGTTGTCATTCCTGCTGAAGTGGAAATTCCTTCCTTAAGGATCATACAGGAAGCTGATCTCGACGATGCAGAATGGGTGAAGAGTCATTACGAGCAGCTAGCTCTTATAGATGAAAAGAGAATGAATGCAGTTTTCCATGATCAACTTTATTAGAACAGAATGTCCAGAGCTTTCAACAAAGAGTCAAGCCGAGACAGTTCACACCAAGGCAGCTGGTGTTAAAGAAAATTTTCCCGCATCAAGATGAAGCCAAAGGGAAGTTCTCTCCCAATTGGCAGGGTCCATACATGGTTCACCGGGTTCTGACAAGAGAAGCCCTCATACTTGCAGAAATGGATGGAGAAGTCTGGCCAAACCCAATTAATTCAGATGCAGTCAAGCGCTACTATGTGTAATTTTTATGTTTTCCTTTTATGGTGTAAATTGAACTACGCCTGACCTGATTCCTATTTAAGAGGGGATACGTAGGCAGCCCTATGGGTTCGGTCACAATTCAATAAAAATTTCATTTCCCCCCGCAATTGGAAACTGGGGCAGAATTTGAGGAGGACCCTCAAAATTCAAAAGTAATTTCAGCCAATCATCGCAGGCAACAATCAGAATTATCAACCCATTAAACTAGAGCAGAATTTTGAGGAGGACCCTCAAAATTCCATAGCGAGAGAGGTCGCAATGTCTTGAGCCACGTCACAGACGTCAGTTCATCTTTAAGTTGATTCATAATTGTATACTTATGTCATATTTTTACAAATTTATGCATGTTTGTTATCAAAATCGCCTTGTTTAGCAATGCTACCCCAATGATACATATAGTATCACCAGATCAAAGCCGAACAGGTCAAGCAAAGCCAACGAGGATACGAACTAACCTTCCCCTACAAAACTCACAATTTTTTTGAATGCAGGCACCGAAATTATATGCTATACACTCATGAGACAAACACTGTTCAGGAATACAATTCTCGGAACTATCGCACTTACCAACATTTACTGTCCACGCACGCCGGTGATATTCCGTATGGAACAATGTCCCCAGCAGTCACAATATTGCAATCTGCTATCATCTAAGAAAGCTCTATTACCATTTTTATTTCTTGTATAAGGCTACCATTCTGCCTTCCGAGACTAAAAGTTGTCTCCATCTATATTTCTGCATTGCATAAGGCTACCATTCTGCCTTCCGAGGTTAAACGTAACCTCCATTTACATTTGCATGGCTGAAAGATCTCCACCTTATCTACATTTGCATGGCTAAAAGATCTCCACCTTATTTACATTTTGCATAGCTAAAAGACCGCCACCATATTTACATTTTGCATGGCTGAAAGATCGCCAAATTATCCAAAGACGTCATTGTTCAGAGGCACCATTTTCATAGCCTAAGAACGCCATGTCATGGCCTGAGGATCCTTTTTAATCTTTTGCATATCATTATTCAAGAGCATCATAGTTCGGAGGGGCAGCTGTTGATACCCAATTTTTCCCTGTATATTTTTATATGCAAAATACTTTCAAAATAGCATATGTATACATCCATAAAAAACCTAATAATTATTCCTAAAATTATCATTTGGATGATTCATTTATTGGATTATCATATTTATGCTAAAATATAGCTAGGATAATTTTACGTACTTTTACCAATTTATTTGGTATTTTTAAAGCTAAATTGCATATAATTGCAATTTTAGCCTCTTTTAGGATTAATTTCGTTTATATTCATAAATATTAGGTTTGGTATTTTTAAATAGTTAACTATGTGTTTTAAATTATTTTAGTACCTTTAATTTATTTCCAGAAATTAATTTTTTATTTTTTATAAATCGAATAGGAAAAATTGGCTATTTAAATGTTAGCCCAATTTCATTTCAATTATAGCCAAATTTTGATCCAATTAGACCTAATTCAAACCCAATTACCCCGGCCCAAATCCATTTATACCCGACCCCCTAACCCAAGTAAACCAACTCATACCCGGATCCCCACCTAACCTCTTTAGGCCGTTGATCATTCAGATCAACGGCCAACAACAATCCTTACCTTTTTTAATTCAAACGACCCCTAACCCTAACCCCATTTTACACACTCCGCCGCCTCTGAATCCCCTTCTCTCTCAATTCTCTCTCAAACCCTCTCAAACCCTAGCCGCCGCCCTCAACTACAACCCTAAAACCTCCCAAATCCATGGCTTCCAAGGTCATCGGAGGCCTGTATCCACCTCTCATGGCTTCTACGTGTTCGATTGTTATGGTTTTAAGGCTAGATATTGAAAGATCTTGGTCCAGACCTTGGTCAGTTTATGGCAGTTCTCCGGTCGTCTCTGACTTATATCCGGCCAACCCTGGCTATTCGAGTCTAACTCTTGACTCTCCTACTTAGATCGATGGTTTTCAAAGCCTTTCTCACCACTTGGGGTTCTTCTGAAACTCTAACCTTTAAGGTTCTCTCAATTTCTCTTAGATATGTTTCAGATCTATGTCTGATCTGAACTTTTAAGCACTTTTCTCGAAGTTTCTTTTAAAACTTCGCTTTCAAAACTCCTTATCCTTCTGATTAAGGTTCTGTTAAGTTATTTCAAAACCTTTCTTTGATTTCTGATATGTTTTGTTTTGTTTGCTTGTATTATCCTTCTGCTTGAGTTTGCATGCTAAAACCCCTAATTTCTCTTAACTGTTTATTAAATAAATGATTGTTTGCCTTAGTTTTGTCCGATCTGTCTATTTATCCTCTTTTAAAACCCCTTCTATTGTTGAAAATCTTATGGTTTTGGGTCTGAGACTGTTCGTTTAAGTGCAGAAGTTCTTTTCGAAATCTCTTGTTCCCTTTATGTGATTCTTCTGATTCTAGGTTTCTATATTCTCTTTAACTCGCCTATGTTGAAAGCACTAATTTTTAGGTGGTTCTTTGTTTGGTTTTGTGTATCAGCATGACTGGCCGATTCTCGTTTTTACGTTTCTATGATTCTTTGTGACTATCTTGCCTTGATTTGTTTCTACTCAGTTTCTTAGCCTAAAAAAAACTTACACAGATTCTACGTGTTTGTGTTCATCTTGACTATTCGAAACTTGCCTCTTTCTCATCGAATCAGTATTATTTGACTCTCATGTTTGCTAGGTTTGTATGTTGACTCTTGACCGTTTATGTCTTAATTTATTTATATGCAAAATATTGACACATGACTTTCTCTTTGATTGATTCTAAATCCCCCGTTTCTTGGTCTAATTTGAACACTTTCCTTTAGACCTTCGATCCCTATTTTTCTACTCAATCTGATTGATTCCCTTGCCTTGGCTGTTTTATTCTTACTGTCTATTTCCCTAATTAGAGTTTTTTCTGAACCTAGCCCTAATAGTTTACTCTATGCCTAATATGTTCGAATTATTTCCTTGTCTACACATCGATAACTTTCCTTATTTGTTACTCGTTCTTACCGTTTGAACTGATTCCCTTAAATTAAGGGAGTACTTGTACTGATTTTGGTTCTAATTAGTTCTGAGATCCATAATTACTACATGGTTTCGAACTACTATATGTACATATTGTCTCATTAACACAAACATATGAACACTTTAGTTCTGAACTCACACTTACACTCAAAACACTCTCTCTTGCTTTATTACTTGTACTGTGGCATGTTCAGCCGGCTGAAAGCCATGGCTATATTTTGAAGTCCCCCTACTTTTCTTTATTGCACTTTTCTTCTTTGACTGGTATGTCCTAATTAAGTTTTTAGCACCAACAACAACATGCTTACTTACTGATTTTGCATTCTTGTCTACCCCCTGCTTGTATTTAATTCAGTACCATTACTCACCATGCTGTAATTTTCTTTCTCCTGTTCTGAATCAATGTATTATAAATCCCAAATCCCTACCCTAATGTGATTAATACTTGTGGTTAGTTTGGGGCATGACAGCATTGAACATTGCTGAGCATGACCCAAACTTGATCCTCCTAGGATCATAACCCCCATGTTTCCCTTATATGTTGTGTGCTCTGGTTGATTTACAAGCATGACAACACTCCATATTGTTGTGCATGCCCAGAATTAACTCTTGCCTAAGTATATAGGCTCCTTGTAATGGATTCCTAATCCCCTTCCCCTTTGTGTGAATTTATCAATTCTGTGAAGTGTTAATGACCGACTCCTATTACCCTTTCCCTCTCCTTAGAACTCAGTATCTGCACTTCTCACTCTCTTCTTAGACTTAAGTTCTGCCCCACCCCCCTCATGCGAGCCTTGCCTTGGGACCCATGAGCTCCCTCTAAACTTGGACACATGAGGGCTGGCATTTCCACTCTGCACTTGTCCCTATTCTGGTTGTGAAACTTGGGTGTGAGCACTGCCCGGGGTCCTATTGAGGCCCTTAGGGAACTCTGACACACTCAAGGCTAAGAAAGGCTTTGGATCAATGGTATTTTGAGTTGGTTTATCTCATAACTCATAGAGGAAGTCAAGAATCAGGCTTCCTCTGGTTGTAACCTCTTCTTTTACACTTTTCTGATGTAATTCATTATTCGGTTTGTAATAAACATTGGGGCTTTAGTTAGTAAAAAGGGTTGGAAAATTATGCATGCTCAAGGGTAGAAAACATGCCTATAGGACCGCTCTAATTATGCATATTCACACTACATTTAGAAACCATGTCTATAGGACTCACTTGTTCAATTCGCATCTAGATAACATGCTTATAGGGATTATCTGAAATTCTGCACATTTGTCACTGTCTAGGTATCATGTCTATAAGAGTCTAAAATCAGTAACATATAGAAATCATGCCTATATGGATTCCCAATTAAAATTCTGGTTCGTTTCTATTCACATTCAATGTTAGATATCATGCCTATGGGGATTAAAATCAACAATATTAGATATCATCGCTTACAGAATCTGAAACTAGTTCAATTTAAAATCAGTTTGATTTTGAACCAGTTTTAAACAACTTTCCGTCTTTATTTAACGAAGTTTAGCAAGCATTCTTATAGGATCTCAAACAATTTATTTTGAGTTAGTATTGTTTCGCCTCATTCTTAATTAAGTAGATATCATGCCTATAGGACCCCGTCTAAACACTTAGGCAAACCTTAGAGTAATAACTGTAAAATTGAATCCATTTTTTTGTTAAATGTTATAACCAGGAGGCAGGCCTGATTCGGACTTCTTATCTGAGTTATGTAATAAACTAATCTTCCTCAATAATCAACTTCCCTCGTCTTTATGTGCTTTAAATCAGACGTAAAAAGTAAGTGCAAGCCATGCAAGTTATGTGCTTTTGTTTTGAGGAGGTATACATGAGCCTTTTGTCTGTTTACATGCTTCCCCTTTATATGCCATATTATCAATTTTGTATGTCACTTTAGATTTTTATCCTTTGAAACCAATCACCCTAATATCACCTCTCTTTAGGAATAGTAGTCCTAAGTGCCTCGGGGACTGATAGGAATGGGACATGCAATAGCATGCAATAGTAATCGAGACCAATCTACACTATAATACTTTACGGGGTGGGAAGGGTAGATATGGATATGATGATCGGTGCGCTAATTCCACGTGTAACCCCTCTTTTGAGGAGTGATTACCGGGTGTTGCATTGATATGATCCATATTTTTTGTAAATCTAGGACCCCCTTTCTTTATTTCCCCCTTCTTTTTTTAAGCATTGTAACTCCTTAGTTAAAATCAGCTCTTTTAATTGCTCTTTCAAACATTGTTTACTTTCAAACTATTGTGCATTGAAATCCCCTCTTATTTGAGCCTTATCTACTTATATGTTAATTGCACCCCAAATTCACAATAACTGTCTGGCCGGGAACCATACTAGTGGATCCTGAGGGGTGCCTAACACCTTTCCCTTGGGATAATTTCAATCTCTTACCCAATCTCTGGTTGTTCAAACAAATTTAGAATTGAATTTCTATAGGTGTCCTAATGCACCTTAATCATTAGGTGGCGACTCTTCAATTGCAAAAACCAGTTCTCAAAAGGAACGAGTTGTCCCACACCAAATGTCCTAAACCCGATTTTGTGAGAAAAAGGGGCACGGTAGCATAGCAACCCTGCTGGGGATTTTTAGGCTTTTACCATTTCAGACTATTACTGTGAATTTATACCTCTTTGTGTGCAATTACTTGAGGGTCAATTAAAGCTCAAGTCGCACCGCGACTCGGAGACTGGGCTCGAAATAGCTAAACTGCAGTATGCCTAAGGGCACGACGTAAATGCCACGATCGCCAGCCGAGCGAGTCTCTGGGCCGTGCGCCCATAAGGTCACTTCAGCCCAAAGCACAAAAAGCCATCATCGTCCGCCCATGCAGGCAGGAAAAAGCTTGAGGGTCAATTGAAGCTCGAATCGCAATGCGACTCGGAGACTGGACCCAAAATAGTTGAAACGGCAAATGCCCAAGGGCAAGAAATAAAAACAATTATTACATGCCCGCACGGGCATAGAAGATTCAAGGGCAAGAAGGCTCGAGTCAAAACCCGACTCGGAGACTAAGCCTAAATAGTCGGGCCAAGAGCGAAGGCCCCGGCACCTACTCATGACAAGGATCGCATTTAAGAGCCCCTAGGTCTGTCCGATTAGTTCCGTACCTACGGGATCCCACCAAGCACCAGCTTGCCTTGTCGAAAGCAATAACAGAAAAGAGGTACAGAAGAAATAAAACTTCAAGTGTCTTCTTATATATTACACGCGCGAAAATGATGCATCCTCTATCTACAGTCATGCTCTACATATATCAAAAACAAAGCGATAAAATGACGAAATCTGCACTCCGCACTAAAGGGCTACAGCTTGTCAAATTCACCCTCCGCAACGTCAATGAGAAGTGATCGAGCATCACGCTCGTCCGCCCTTGCTCGAGCCAACTCCTCTGATAAAATGAAGCCCCTCGCACCGACCTCCTCGAGTACCTCTTTTCGGGATCTACAACGAACATATTCCTCGATCCTCTTCTCCCGGTCGTGGGCTCGCTTTAACTCTACTTGGGCATCAGCAACATCCTTCATACGAATCGCCATCTCCCGATCAGCCTTGGTCCGGCTTAGCACCGCTTCAGCCCGGGCATAAATTATCTCAACTCTGACCTATGAGAGATCAGATTCGAGTTTCCTAATCATGTCCACTTGAACTTTGGTGTTATCACGAGTCAAGCGGAGTTGGACCTTGAAGGCAGGGACCTTAGCCGTGACACTTATCTCCTCCAAAGCTCGAGCCTGCACTTGAGCTCTTAGCTCTCCGCAAGCAACTCTAATTCGGTTGACGTCGCCTTTGAGGTACTCCAAGGCCCATGCCTTTTTCTGCAACTGATATACCAAAAGGGGTTAGCCTTAAGGATAGAGAGTAGCGAAGTGCGTACTACAGGAAGTTACCTGCTCTATCAAATAGCTCTCATAGTTTGAGCTCTGATACGCCTCATATTGCCAACGTGCCAACTCAACCTCCTTCTCCTCGCTAAGGAGCCTAAGGGACTTGCCCTCGTTCAGGATTTTCTAGAGCTTGGCCCCTTGACAGAGCAGCTCAGACATAAGCCTATCACAAGCCTGCACAAGGAAAACTTAATAAAGGGAGGAGAATGTGATCCTGCCTCGCCGGCTCTAGGTGAACCAACCTCGGTCAGGGCATATCCACTCGGAGGAACCACCGCCTGGGAATCTGATACTCCGGGAACGTCAGGCTCGGACAATGCCCTCTCCTCAAAGATACAGGCCCGCCCAATGCCACTAAAAGCTCCATCACACCGCGAGTGACGATCCCCCTTATCGCCATCGTCCCTCGGCTCAGAGGTCGACGACTCATTCCCCTCTTCGGAAGAGCATTGCCTCATCCCAAGGAACCACCCGATATCTACAAATAATGAATCCAATACAAATAAAAGGGGAAAAATTACCTCGAATATACGAAGGCCAAGGCAAAGGCATCATACACACATACCTTGGTATTTCACTCCCTATCTGATATGAAATACGGCTCGCCACCTGATTTTTGCTATAGGCAAAATCTAAAAAGGCGTCAGACGCCCCCACTAACGTGCATGGTTCCACCCTTTGGGAAATGGAAAAAGCCTCGCTGGGATAATGTCAGCCTTCCGGACCCGGATAAACCAACTGGCCCACTCTCGGTCCCCGTCTTCTTCGTCATCAACAACAAAGGGCGTGGACGAATGGCACCTCAGAGTTAGCAGGCCTCAATGATGAAAGGGTCGGTATAGCCTAATAAGGTGATTAAGCGTGAATTCGAGCCTAGCCTTCTCCGCGAAGAACCTCATCATCAACACCATTCGCCAGAATGATAGATGAATCTGCACCAGAGTAACCCAATACTTCAAGTAAAAATCAAGCACAACCTTATCAGGGGGGACAAATGCAAAAGGGTATAGGTATATGTTCAAGAATCCATCAGTGGAGTCCGTAATACCCTCATTTGGGGAAAGCACATGTAGTATTACCCCCTCGCTCCACCCGTAGTAACTCCTCACCATCTTTAGGTGTTCCTCTCTTATCAAGGATGCCATCTTCAAAGCAAACTCCCTCGGTTTCTGAGCGCCAGGAGCAACACCCCTTGTTCCCTGCTAGACCGGCCCTAAAGTGGTTTCCATGACTATGGTAAAACTAACATGTCAAAGCAAGGGCATGCACTAACACTTTTTGTGCCTGAAGAGATAAAGTACCCTGTGCCAAAGCAGAAAAATGGCTATCTAAAAATAGATAGGTCTTACGAAGAAGTCGAAGCCGCCCCACATGTATGCGAGAAGCAGCAACGACTCGCCTACACGAGGCGAGCCCCGGGAAGCCGACAGCCTCGATACAGATTGACGGATCGATACCTGATCCAGATAGCATCCTTTAACGAGAAGTAAAGAGCCGAGGGGCCCTCCATATTATCTCCAAGCTCGAGGCAACATCGTACCTCGAGGATCCCCGACCCAAAGAGGTCGAACTTCAGGAAGTTTTTTAACACCGACACTTGACACAAGGCAAGTACATGGTCTCGTGATTCCCTCTTTCTAAAAAGAGGAATAAACGTAGGAAGCTCCGATCGCGAAAGCTCCACGAAGGTCCAAGGCAACACTTAGCTCCTCAGTAGAAGTCTATCCTATACGTTTTAAAAAAAGGGGGGAGCTATCTACATCAAGATCAAAAGGGATCCCCGGGTACCTGAAGCTGACCTTCATTCAGGATAACATTCCTAAAGGCTCCGGAATTCGATGCATTATCTCCATACAACTCGAAGGGACTCGGTAGCCCGGGCCTATCAGATCAATCCAGGATTCGTCTGAATTACGATGATGGGTTCGAAAGCGAGCCATGTCGATCGACAGAGGATCAGAAAGAATGCCCGCGCCCAAGTCAGATATCAGCAGTCAACAAATAAAAGAAGGCACTCAAAGGGCCTCGAAGGTCATGAGATCATACAGAAACAAAGCAAAGATTAAAATTTGAAGTCAATGGAGTATATTCATATTCATAAAAGATCCATGTACAACAGCCCACTAGGGGGAATTACGTACAATTACAAAAGCCTATAGGAGTCTACACCTAAAACGGAGGAGCGGAAGGATGTAAATGTGATAAAACCCGGGCTCTAGGTTCGCCCTCGAAGATCCATCTCTGATATCAGCATCCTCGAGCGTCGCACCCTCAAGCACGTTTCCTCGAGGGTGATTCCTTCGACCTCCACCTCCCATAGGTTCCCAGCTCAATCCCTCGAGGGATTCCCGCTGGAGAAGATGAAGAAGAGGAAAAGGAGGGGACGTAGAGGAGGCAGAGAAAAGAGACATGGCCTGCCGAAGCCAAAAGTTGAATATTCGGCAGGCCCCAGCCTCAACGGCCAGTAGTGACACTTTATCCCTTAGGAAAGAAAAAACCCTAGGGATGAAGTGCCACACCAAGCCCGGGTAGGAGAGTGAGCAGCGGTGCATAATCTGAACTGCTATCTATATAAGGGGGAAACCGACTCCCCGTCCATCATCACCTCGGGCTAACAACATCAGCCATAGTAAACATGTTAACGTCCACTGTAGTAGTGGGACTGCATGGGTATGCTCGACGAAGGGAAGCCCCAACAGAAGGCCACCACATAGTCTAAGGAAACTCCTCCAAACGGCCTTAAGATCATGAGCCCCTAGAATGATGTTCAAAGATGAAAGAAGATGATCAGAAGAAGTAGGCAAGCAAGCCAACAGAGGAACTGGGATAGGAAAAGCAAATCCAAGGCACCCCCCATTTATAGGGGGTTATGACGCGATCATCTAGGCTTTGGAAGATTGACCAACGAGCGCAGTCAATGCATCCATGAAAAACCAAACCGACGGCGGTACCTTCACCTTGGGAAGAGAGAATCAGGAGTGCAATGAATGAGGTCAAAAAGCACGAGCTCGTGGATATCTGGTTACCACAAAGCTCACGCTAGGAGTGGCATCATCGATACGGCATCACCGGAAGAAGCTCGAGGAGTCAAGTGTCAGAATCATTTCCCATCACTTCATTATGGGAAACACAGAGACTATCTGTACGCGGCAAAATTAGAAGACTTGATTTCTCGCTGTCAAGTCATTTCGGAAGCATGCCTCGGGACCCCGAGGACAGAAGGCCTAGACCGAGTTCCCAACCTCGGGTCTTGTCGAAGCCCGACTTAGAAAAAATAAAGATCGAAGCCAGGACAAAGGGGAGAGCTCCCAAGGTACACGGCTAAGCCTGAAAGGGCCGACCTATCTAGAGCTTATGCTGAGGCATCACGTCAAGCCATCCCATCTCCATACTTTGTAATTAATCTCCATATACTTGTAGCCGAGTCCCCCCTCCGATATAAAGGGGACTCACCCTACCTTGTAAGGGACGGATGTTGCTCCATTTTCTCCACAAGTACAATAATATGTCTCTCTCTCTTCTTACTAGCTTGCTCATTCTCACTGGCCCGAGGCCACTTTAATATTTATCGTCCTCTTACTTGTTCTTTACTATATTGCTCAATATTGGTCGTAAATAGCCTTGCTTAATCATATCGTTAATTTTTATCCCATTGCCGGCTGACCCCAATAGCTCGAGCTCGACCCGAACCTGGACCTCAAGGTCCCCATCGATCAGCCCTGCATCCGGGCAACAGGCCCCTCGGTTTGACTACTACCTCATTTTAGCCTGCATTTCATCGTTAAACTTAAAATTATTAGCATCAACTGTCCTAACAACTAGCTTAGGCATAGATCTCATATTTTTAGAATCCTATTTGCAAATTCAATTGTTGTTACCATTTTCATGGTAAACAAGATGGTCGAACCAGTGTGAGTTGAGCTTTCAAAAGCTTAAGACTAATTTGACTACGTTGTTAGTGTTAGTGTTGCCTACTAGTTCAGGATCTTACACGGTGTATCATGATGCATCTCGTATTGGTCTCGATGCAATATTGATATAGGATGGCATAGTGATTGCATACGTGTCGCGGTAGTTGAAGGTTCATGAGAAGAATTACTTTGCTTATCACTTAGAGTTGGCAACCATTGTTAATGCTATGAAGATTTGGAAGCACTATCTTTACGGCGTGTCCTGTGAGTTATTCATGGATCATCAGAGCATGTTGTATTTGTCTAAACAAAAGGATCTCAATTTGAGGTTGAGGAGATGGTTAGAGCTATTGAAAGACTATGATATTACCATTTTGTATCATCTCGGTAAGACCAATGTGGTGGTTGATACCTTGAGTAGGAAGGCAGTGAGTATGGGTAGCCTTGTTATATCCCAGTTAGTGAGAGACTGCATATAGTAGATGTCCAAGCTTTGGCCATTCAGTTTGTAAGGTTAGAGTTTCTGAACCGAGTCGTGTCTTAGCTTTCATAGTCGATCGCTCTTCCTTGTATGAGCGCATCAGAGAGTGTCAGTATGATGATCCCTATTTTATTATCCTTAGGGCCACGTTACGACACGGTGGTGCCAAGCAGGTTGTTGTTGGAGATTGATGTGGTTTTGAGGATATAGGGTCGTATTTATGTGCCCAATGTGGATGGGCTTCGTGAGATGATCCTTGAGAAGGCCCACAGTTCCCGGTATTCAATTCACCCGGGTGTCGCCAAGATGTATCAGGACTTGCAGCATCATTATTGGTGGTGGAGAATGAAGATAGATATAGTTGCATATGTATATTAGTGTCTAAATTGTCAGCAAGTTAAGTACGAGCATCATAGACCTGGTGGGTTACTTCAGAAGTTAGAGATTCCTGAGTGGAAGTGAGAGTGTATCACCATGGATTTTATGGTTGGACTCCCACGGACTCAGAGGAAGTTCAACGTGATATGGGTCATTCTGGACAGGTTGACCAAGTCGGCACATTTATTCCAGTGGCAGTTACCTATTCTTCAAAGCAGTTAGTTGAGATCAACATTCGCGAGATCGTCAGTCTTCACAGTGTGCCTGTATCTATAATTTCTGATCGAGGTACGCAGTTTACCTTGCATTTTTAGAGGCCGTACAACGTGAGTTGGGCACGCAGGTTGAGTTGAGCACAACATTTCATCCCCAGATGGATCGATAGTTCGAGCGCACTATTCAGATATTGAAGGATATGTTTCACGGTTATGTTATGGATTTCGGGGGTTCTTTGGATCAGTTCATGCCGCTTACGAAGTTTTCCTACAACAATAGCTACCAATCGATCATTCAGATGGCTCCCTATGAGGTATTATATGAAGGCAGTGTCGTTCATCATTTGGATGGTTCGAGTTGGGAGAGGCTCGATTGTTGGGTACAGATTTGGTACAATATGCCTTAGATAAGGTCAATATTATTTAGGATCGACTTCGTATTGGCCAGTCTAGGCAAAAGAGTTATGCCGACCTTAAAGTACATGATATTGCATTCATGGTCGGAGAGAGGGTGCTACTCCGGATTTCACCCATGAAGGTGTGATGAGGTTTGAAAATAAGACCAAGTTGAGCCCTAAGTTTATCGGACCCTTTGATATTCTTGAGAGACTGGGTGAGGTGGTCTACAAGCTCGTATTTCCACCCAGCTTATCAGCAGTCCATCCAGTGTTCTATGTGTCCATGCTCTAGAAGTATCACGGTGATCCTTCCCATGTGTTAGATTTTAGCTAAGTCCAATTGGACAAAGATTTGACTTATGAGGAGGAGACGGTGGTTATTTTAGCCCGGTAGGTCCGGCAGTTAAGGTCTAAGAGTTTTCCTTCAGTTCGAGTGTAGTAAAGAGGTCAGCCGATCGAGACAACCACTTGGGAGTCCGAATCGGACATGCAGAGTAGATATCCACACCTTTTCATCGGCCCAGATACTTTTCTATGTCCGTTCGAGGATGAACGTTTGTTTTAGAGGTGGAGAATGTGATGACCCAATAGGTCATTTTTAGTTTTAACCCTTAATTCTGTGTTTAGAAGCCCTGAATAGCTCTGTTTAACCTTTCTCGATTTGTGTGCATAGTTGTGTCATTTTTTCGAGAAGGGTTTTATGTGAAAAATTAACAAAATGTGAATTCGTGCCTTAAAACGTATTTGGGCTGACTTAGGCCAATGTTTTGAGCAAATGAACCGGATCAATGTTTTGACTGTCCCGATGGGTCCATACTGTTATTTGGGACTTGGGTGTATGCCCGAAATCAAATTCGGAAGTCCTTATCTCGAATTATCGCCATTTGTTAAAAATTCGAAGTTTAAAAAATTAAAGAAATTCAAAGTTTGACCATACTTTGACTTTGTTGCTACCGAGTCCTTATTTGGGTTCCAGTAATTTCATTACTGTATTTATGACTTGTCTGCAAAATTTGGTGCAAAACGAAGTTGATTTGATGTGATTTGGATGCGCTGTTGAAAAATTGGTAGTTCTTAAATTTTATTGAAAATTTCATTTGTTTTGATGTCCGATTTGTAGTTCTAGGTGTTATATTAGTGTTTTGATCGTACGAGAGAGTTCTTATGATATTTTAGACTTGTGTGCATGATAGATTTAGAGCCCCAAGGGCTCAGGTGTGTTTCGGATAGGGTACGGAGTGATTTTAAACTTAGAGGAATAGCTGGTACCTGTGTGTTTTGGTGTTGTCTGCAGATCTTGCATTATCAAGGTCTGGCTCACAAAATGCGAGCCTCGCATTTGAGATCATGGGCTGGGGACTAGGTTCTCGCATTTGTGATACTCTCAAGTTAGCATTTGCGAACAAATTGTTCAAATTTGCAATGGTAGTAGAGGTGTGAATTCTTCGTATTTGCGAAGGCTTTCTCGCATTTGTGGGATTTGCAATTGGGAACCCCAGGTCGCAATTGCAACATCTGCGCCTGATCAAAAGCTGAGAAAACGGGATTTTAGCTCATTCTTTCAAAGTGTCAACCCAAAACACCTTAGAGGCAATATTTCCAAGAGCTTTTCTTACTCAATTCATTGGTAAGTGACTCTAATCTACTTTCTTCCAATTACCCATTATATTCCATAAGATTTCAACCTTAAATGTAAGATTTTTATGGTAGAAATTAGGGATTTGGGTAGAACTAGGTGTTAGATTGTATGGATCCACCAAATCGTAGAGTACCTAGTCCTCTACAAGATTCTGCTGAGAGCACTTAGTAAAGCAGTAAGTAAATGAGGCAGAAGATTTTTACGTGGAAAAATCCCACACAAAGGGATCAAAAAACCACGACCTACCTTGTAGGCTTTTAACTTCACTAACTTGTAATCTTACCTATTACAAGCCACTTTACAATACTTCCTATTGCAAAGAATTTACTCAACTAACTTGTGGTACTTTTACCACAAGCCACTTTGTGACTATCCTAGTTTCAAAGGCTTTTTCTAACTTGTGATGCTATCATCACAAGCCACTTTGTAATTCTACGATTACAATAACTTTTCCTTATGACTAAATCTAGTCAAAACATAAACTCAATGAGTTTGCGGATATACAAGAGAATTCCTAATCAGTATGCTTCTAGATAAGAGATTTAGGAGATATGGTAAGTACAATAACAATGTTACAACTAAACTAGGACAACAAGCATCAATCTTTTAAGAACTGGTCCGTAGTGGCGTTCAACCTTGTTCTTCAAGCTTGAGAGGATGATTTTTCTGTTTTTGCAAGAGGCTTGAATGAGAAACAGAAACCATCCAGTGATGTTTTTGTATAAAGCACATTTGGTACATCTTGATACATCACTTGAAATGATGTGAGTACTTTGTTTGGTTAGAGAGTGAGTGGACTGACAGTGTGGTGCAGTGCGGCAGAAACAGTGATGTCGGTCACTTCATTTCCAGTTGTGTCCAAACGACTTTGTACTGCTATGAGGAAACCACAAAAGCATCAAGTCCTTGTTTGGTTCCTAGTTCCTGAAGCTATAGCAATTCATCTTTAGCTTAAATCTGTTAACGCTTGAAGTAATCCAAGTAGGTCAGGTTCCCTATCTGGTTCTTAGCCATAAGTTTGTTAGATCATCAAAACATCAGACAAGAGCATTTAAGATCTATCAATTTCCCTCTTTTTGATGAGGACAAACTTCAACAATTATAAATCGGAATTAGGGCATTAGAAACCAAACAACCAGTTTCAAAGAGTTCCCCCCTGAGACTATGCCTTGTCTTAAAGAATAATAGAGCATACATAAGAACCAGTTCCCCAATGTGTTTCCCCTTGAGTCCTATATTAGTCTCTAAGAACCAGTTCCCCAATGTGTAATTTCCCCCTTTTGGAATCATTAAAAAGAACAACAGCACAAAAAAGTCCACCTAAGCTAACTCATGCCATATATGTGCACACAATCATGAGAAAGAATAGAACACAGAGAGACAGTACGAGACATAAGAAAAAGGATTCATATTAATAATTTTTAATATGCCTCGTCCTTTGAAAAAAGGAAGAGGCTGCATTGGACTTATTCACAGGAGCAGTAGTAGTACATCCCAACCATAAAAAGGCAAAAAAAACATCTACCAACCATCAACAAAGAGACGAAGAAGAAGAAACATATCCAGAAAACTGGTCACTGAAAGGGTTCTTAGGGGGCACTAGGAGGAAAAGGCTTGGAAGCTGCAGCAAGTGTCTGGAGAACAAGGTTTATTCGGGCGTTTCTCAACTTTTTCTCGTTGAGCAGTTCAGCTTCAGGTTCTCGACTTTCTCCCTGAGATTAGCATTTTCTTGGGTCAAACAGATCACCTCATTATTTGACATGGGAACCGCTCGGGCTTGCTAACATTCCAGGATAGCATTACTGGACTTCAATCAACGTACTTCCTCAACTGCATTGTTTTGGGCATTGATGAGCTAAGACACAATTGAAGTACTGCCTACACCCCCATACTTCTCAATACACTCGCACTCTTCCAAGGTTGTCTGAGAGAATGTCTGCTTACAAGTCCCCACTTTACCTGTTCCCAGTGGAACCTCAAAGAATTTGAACACTTGAGTGAGCAAGAATCCATAGGGAAGCCCGTGATTACCATCCTTGAAATTGTCCACCATCTGCATGTGTTCAATCATTATGGCAGGCAGACTCACAAGGTTGAAACCGTCCAGTTACTCCATTAGGTATAGATCAAATTTTGAAGTTACAGACCTCCTTTCTGCTTGAGGCAACAGGACTTTGTTAACAAGCTCAAACAACAGCTGGTAGACAGGAAGTAGTGCTTTCTTATGGATCTAGTCCCCTTTCTGATTAGAATTATCTTTCACCACTGCATTTCTAAAGTTCTACTGACAGACATCTCGTACACTTGACACCCCAATTGTAGGAACTTGCAAAATTTCTCCAATCAATTTCACGTCAAAGACAATGTCCACCCTATTGACCAGCACAAAAACATGGTCAGTATCGACTGGAAAAAAACTGGAAAAGAAACTTTATACATCCTCCTCATACACTTTAGGGGCATCAATGTAGAATAGATACATCCATTGTTTAAACTCCACCATTTCCAGAATTTGGCGCATTCCGGCCATCTCCGAGATTGTTGGGTCAAACGTACGACCTAGCAGAACTTTTTGATGCCTTAGATGCTCAGAGCCAAGGCAGACCTCACTTCTTGCTTTCTTTCCAGAACTAGGTTCTTCAACTATTTCAGACTTACGTTTCCTATGCTTTTCTCCACTGATGTTGCCTTTCCCTTGGACTTGACAGGAATATCCTCATCACCCACGGCCTCCTTCAACTTGGACTTAGAAGTAGACCCTTTCTCCATAGAAACAGACTCAGCCTTTTTCGAGGACCGCCTTACAAGGGAACCTGGTTCCTCAAGAGTTCCTTCTTCCACCTCCATTACAGGAATAGCTTCATCACTTACAAGTACACCATCCTTCACCAACTTTCTTCTTTTCTTCTTACTACTTTTCTTACTCTTTTGGAGTGAAGAGTCGTAGGCCACTTTGACTTGAATCCTGGTAGTAGGACGCTTAATTTCAGACTCAAGGGTGGAGACAACCCTTCTCTTACTTATGAATGCATCAAGGGCCATGTTGTCCAGGTTTTCTTCATTACTAGATCGCATTTCTGGTGCTAGAATTCCTAGGGGCACAACATCGAATGAAGGAACAGCACTATCCTAGGTATGAGAGTCCTGACCTGGGTCCTCCAAAGAGGGATCAAGTTCCTCACGTGATGCCCCAGTAGTGTATACTACTGCATTCCCTTCAACAACCATAATAGCCCCTTCTACCCACACGCTTTGTGACTTATGTTTCTGGGAAATAACTTCATGCAATACCCCATCAGCGGATACCACAAACACAATCTTTTCTTCTTTAATCTGTGCTTCCACAACCATGTAGTCGATGACAACGATGGTAGATCCATTTGTGGACTCAGTATTGTGACCTTGTTCTCCACTTAGGGTTTGACTGGTGTGGGCAACAGACGACGGAGAGAACAGAATGGTATTTTCAAGGGTTTCTGAGTTGGGAAAAGGTTGGGAAACTAGGGAAGGTGTAATTTTAGCAGTAGAAGTGATAGAGGGTGACAAGACTCAGTGAAGGAGAGAGGTTCCATAGATGGATCAAAGGTGGTTACAATTGAGGCAGAGAGATCGGAAGTTTTCTCATCCATTGGAAAAGTTTGTGTGATGATCCTTTCCTTTTGGGTTAATCTAGAATAGGGCCTATGGTTAAGAAGGACAGAAGAGAGGGGTTTTTAAACGGAGAGGATAATTATGAAGGGATAAGAATAGGCACCGGTTCTGAAATAACGGTTGGGCGTGGAGAATTGTGTTGTTTCAGAGGGAGATGGAACGTTTTGAATTGAAGGGACGTGACAACCAGATTTGAAAAGTTGATAATATGGTAGTTGTATTTTGTACCTTTTAATATGTGTATTAAAGGATGCACAGAACTACTAACCTTTAGTACAAGAACCTAGTTCTTGAAAAAACATTTTTTTCAAGCCCTTTTGGAAAAGAATTAATCCTCCTTTATCGGTCATGTACTGCATCTACTGCTTCTCTGCTTATCATGCGTGTGTACCTACAATGGTATTGAAGTGAGTTAGACAGGGCCAAAAAACACTTTGAATTAATTATTTCTTAAGAATACGAGCTAGCTAAAGAGGAATCAGGTTCTTAATTTGGCTTCAACAATCTCAGCTTTACTCTATTTCTTTCAAAATGTTCCATACTCAATGCCTTGGTGAAAATGTCTGCAATTTTATCTTCTCTGCTACAGAACTTCATACATATCAACCCTTTCTCCACATTATCTCTCAGAAAATGATGCCTCACATCAATATGTTTAGTCCTTTTATGTTGAACTGGATTCTTTGTCATATTGAGTGCACTAGTGTTGTTACATAGGAGAGCCACACTCTCAGTGAGAACTCCAAAATCCTCCAGCTGTTGCTTGATCCACAGAAGCTAAGCACAGCAGGATGCTGCAGCTACATATTCAGCTTCAGCTGTTGAAAGAGCCACTAAATTTTGTTTCCTTGTCCCCCAAGAGATAATACATGATCCTAAGAAGTGAGCCATCCTAGAAGTGCTTTTTCTATCCATAAGATGACTTGCATAGTCTGTGTCAGCATACCCAATCAGATTAAAACTGTCACCTGATGGATAATATAGCACCAGGTCCTGCGTGCCTTTGAGATATCTCAGTATTCTTTTGGCATCCTTTAAGTGAGATTCCTTGGGATTTGGTTGAAACCTCGCACACAGCCCCACACTGAAGACAATATCATGTCGACTAGAAGTGAGATAGAGGAGAGACCCAATGATGCCTCTATACATTGTTTGATTCACAGGAGATCCAGTTTCATCCATGTCCAGTCGAGTGTCAGTTGCAATGGGGCTGTCTATCACTTTTGATGCTTCCATGTCAAACCTCTTTAAGAGGTCCCTAATGTATTTTTGTTGACAAATGGAAGTACCCTTTGGGGACTGCTTTACTTGAAGACCAAGGAAGAAGTTTAATTCCCTCATCATGCTCATTTCGAATTCGCTTCCCATAAGTTTTGCGAATTCTTCACACAGAGAGTTAGTTGTTGCTCCAAAAATGATATCATCAACATAAACTTGAACAAAGAGCAGGTTCCTTCCTCGTTTCATTAAGAAAAGAGTGTTGTCAATCCTCCCTCTCTTAAACCCATTTTCTAAGAGAAATTTTGACAATCTTTCATACTATGCTCGAGGAGCTTGCTTTAACCCATACAGAGCTTTGTCCAATTTGAACACATATTCAGGGTGCTCATGACATTCAAACCCAGGGGGTTGCTTCACATAGACTTCTTCCTTAAGTAGTCCATTCAAAAATGCACTTTTGACATCCATTTGGAACAAAGTGAATTCCATTTCCATTGTTGAGAACATAGCATTTTCATCCAAATGTTCTTAGGTAAGTCAGCTTGGGTTTTCTTCCATTCAGCAATTCATACGGGGTCTTGTTCAGAATTGATCTGATCATGCACCTGTTCACTAAGTAGCAGGCAATATTGCCATCTTCAGCCCAGAAGTTCTTTGCAAGTCCACTGTCAATCAGCATTGTTCTTGCCATTTCTTCCAGAGTTCTGTTCTTTCTTTCTACTACTCCTTTTTGCTGTGGAGTTCTGGGAGCTGAGAAGTTGTGAGTGATGACATTTTCATCGCAGAATTCATCAAATTTGACATTGTCAAATTCTGTCCCATGATCTGATCTAATGCATACAACTCTAGACTCCATCTTCACCTGGATTTTCTTCACAAAGGCCACAAATACTTCAATAGTTTCATCTTTTGTTCTGAGAAACAGAGTACATGTGAATCTGGAATAGTCATCCATGATTACGAAAATGTATCTCTTTCCTCCTCTGCTTTGCACCCTCATAGGTCCACACAGATCCATATGTAGGAGCTCAAGCGGCTTTGAGGTGCTCACATCTCTTTTTGACTTAAAGGAGAACTTCATATGTTTTCCATAAGCAGAAACATCACAGACTTTTTGAATCTTTAATTGAGACATGGGCAAACCATGCACCAGGTCCTTCTGAATTAGTTTGTTCAAAAGGGAAAAGCTTGCATGGCCCAGTCTTCTGTGCCATAGTTCAGCATCATCGTCAACCGCCTTAGACAACTCAGATTACCACTCTGTAAGGATTTGAAATCAACAACATAGATGTTCTTGTATCTTTTGGCCACCAGAACTATTTCACCGGTCACAAGGTCAGTGTCTGTACATATTTTGGACAAGAATTCAGCTTTGTTTCCTTTATCGCAAATTTGAGAGACACTCAGGAGACTGTACTTAAGTCCATTGACATAGTACACATTTTCAATAGAGTGAGTGAGTGACTTCCCAACTTTTCTAACTCCAAGAATGTACCCCTTTTTGTCGTTGCCAAAGGATACACTCCCTCCTTACAGGGCTTTTAGTGAAAGAAAGTTTATGGTGTTCCCAGTCATATGTTTCGAACACCCACTATCTATAAACCATTGTTGACCACTTCCCTTTACTGTTCCCTGCACAAAAGATTAGGAGTTAGTTTTAGGAACCCAAACAAGTTTGGGTCCCTTGTAGTAACCAAGAGGATGAATAAGATTTCTCTTAGTCCATACAGGTAATGTTTGTTTCTTGTGAGTGAAGCCTGGTCCCTCTTTTGTGGTCACAGTTTCAGCAACCACTTTATCTTTTGCTACTGATTGATTCTTGTCCTGGACACCATCCTTGAAGTGCCCAGTATTCCCACATTAGGTACGAGGCCAATTATCAGATGTAGTGGCGTTCTTACTTTGAGGGTTGTGAGGAGTTTTATCCCTTGGGAACCCTGCTCCCTGCCCTTTTTCACTATCATTAGTGAGCAAGGCAGTGGTAGCTTCTAAGGACCAGGTCCACTTTAGAGATCTTTCAAGATCATTCATTACTTTTTCTAGATTGGCTTGGAGGAGCTCGTTTTTCTCAATTTCAGCACACATCCTATATCTCAAGGCCTTCACCTCATCTTCAAGCCTAAAATATTCCTCACTATCTATCCCCTTTTCTCTTTTAGAGCTTTCAGATTTTGAATTAGTCAAAGGCTTTACTATTAGTTCCCTTTGGTTTGCAGTTTCTGCCAAGAGATCACTCTTTTCTTTTCTAAGAATTTCAATGATTTTCTTTTGATTAGTAATTGCAGCCACTAAGTCTTCTCTAGTATGTTCAGATTCTTCTAGCTCTAAGAATAAGGAATCCCTATCCTCTGCAAAACTACAAAAGGCAGTAATTAAAACATCAGCTAAACACATGAGTTTTTTGGAGAATAGAATTTCAGATTTTTCTGAACATCCCTGAAGTTTACCTCTTCGTTGCCATTGTCTTCATCATTATCTAATTAAACCATCAAAGCAAGTGTTGAGTCATATCCAATCTCCTCGCCTTCAACTACCCTCGTGGAACTATCATCAGTATTAGATTTATCTTATTTTACTTGTGTAGTTCCCTCATAAGCTATTTGCAAAGCCTCCCATATTTCCTTGGCAGTGTCGCATGTAGAGATTCTGTCATACTCTTTAGGTCCCAAACCATATAACAGAATGTTCTAGGCATGAAAGTTCTTCTCCACCGCTTTCTTATCTGCTTCAGTGTATTCTTTGCTATTTTTTTTATTGAAAATGAAAATTCATTTAGTACCTTGATTGGAACAAACGGACCATCGCATATGACATCCCAAAGATCACAATCATCAGCCATGATGAAATCATACATTCTAGCTTTCCACCACCAATAGCATTTTCCATCAAACTTAGGTGGGTGGTGTATGGATTGACCTTCATCAAAATTTTGTGGAGCCGCCATGAGGATCTTTCCTAGGTGTTAGCCTGATAGGAGGAACCTGCTCTGATACCAATTGTTAGATTGTATGGATCCACCAAATCGTAGAGTACCTAGTCCTATACAAGATTCTGCTGAGAGCACTTAGTAAAGCAGTAAGTAAATGAGGCAGAGGATTTTTACGTGGAAAAATCCTACACAAGGGGATCAAAAAACCACGACCTACCTTGTAGGGTTTTAACTTCACTAACTTGTAATCTTACCTATTACAAGCCACTTTACAATACTTCCTATTGCAAAGAATTTAGTCAACTAACTTGTGGTATCTTTACCATAAGCCATTTTGTGACTATCCTAGTTACAAAGACTTTTTCTAACTTGTGATGCTATCACCACAAGCTACTTTGTAATTCTACGATTACAAAGACTTTTCCTTATGACTAAATCTAGTCACAACATAAACTCAACGAGTTTACGGATTTACAAGAGGATTCCTAATCAGTATGCTTCTAGATAAGCGATTTAGAAGATATGGTAAGTACCATAACAAAGTTACAACTCAACTAGGACAGCAAGCATCAATCTTTTAGGAACTGGTCCGTAGTGGCGTTCAACCTATTCTTCAAGCTTGAGAGGATGATTTTTCTGTTTTTGCAAGAGGCTTGAATGAGAAACAAAAATCTTCCAGTGATTTTTTGTATAAAGCATATTTGGTACATATTGATCACATTACTTGAAATAATGTGAGTACTTTGTTTGGTTAGAGAGTGAGTGTCCTGATAGTGTGGTGCAGTGCGGCAGAAATAGTGCCGTCATTCACTTCATTTCCAGTTGTGTCCAAATGTCTTTGTACTGCTATGAGGAAACCACAAAAGCATCAAGTCCTTGTTTGGTTCCTAATTCCTGAAGCTGTAGCAATTCATCTTTTGCTGAAATCTGTTAACGCTTGAAGTAATCCATGTAGGTCAGGTTCCCTATCTGGTTCTTAGCCATAAGTTTGTTAGATCATCAAAACATCAGGCAATAGCATTTAAGATCTATCACTATGAATTTTTGTAAAATTGGAATTTAGATATTGAATTGAGGTTGGCTTTCGAATTGAATTGCATAACCGGGCTCGGGGGGTGAATGGGTGATCGAGTTTTGTTCCGAACCTCGAGTTTTGAACAAGCAGGTCCGGGCTTGAATTTTGTTGACTTTTTCAATACTGATCTAAATTGTACCTCTTTCATTCATGAATAGTTTCTAAGGCTTTTTTTGAATTGTTTGGTTGATAATTTGCTAGATTTCATTGGTTCAGAGGCTTTCAAAAGGCAAGGCCGTAGTTAAACGTTGAATTGGTTGCGGAGAGAGGTAAGTGTCATGGTTAACCTTAACTTGAGGGATTAGGACTTGTTTGCCTATTTGCTACGTGTTTAATGTGTGATCACAATGTATATGTGAGGTGACGAATACTTATGCGTTGTTGTTGGGGTTAAAGCATGTAGGTAAAACTTGTTTCATTGTGATTTATTGCCTCTAAATTATGACATCCATACTTAGATTAGATTATTACTTATTTGATCGTTCTTTCTGTATTTATAGATTAATTAGTAATGATTGAGTATGTTGGAGCTTGAGGTTTGGTATCTTAGAATCATAATTGACCTAAAGCACATCCCTTGCATTACTTATCTCCCAAATTTGTATATTCATTACGACATGGTAAGAGAGAGTGTTAAAGCATGAAGGATGATGTTGTGCCATTTTATTTCTTTATTTACTGTTTAATACATGGTAAGGAAGAGAATTAAAGCACGAAGGTGATATCGTGCCAATCTATATCAGTTATGAACTGTTACATGGTGAGAACGAGAGTAAAAGCACAAAGGCTGATGCCGTGCTATTTTATTACTCTTATAACATCATGGTAAGGATGAAAGTAAAAGCACGAAGGGTGATGTCGTGCCATTTTCATATCGTATGCTATTTGTTCTCCTTGGTTGATGATTTTGTCTTTCCTGTTGTAGTTATCATTTTTTCCCTATTGCATGCTCCTCCCAACTATACATATTAAATCTCTATCTTGTTGTTGTTTGGTACATATATCTGTGGTTGTATAGGTTTAATTATGTGAGTGTTCTGTCATAGTTTCGTAACTACCTCGTCGAGGTTAGGCTCGACACTTGCGGAATACATTGGGTCGGTTGTACTCATACTACACTTTTCACTTCTATTGTAGATTTTGGTACTTGTCCCAACTGTATGTGAGGTGCACTAGCTTGGATTATCACATTCGGAGACTTGAGGTAGATCTGCTAACGTCCGAAGACCTTGAAGTCCCCTTTCTCTTTCCTCTTTTACTGTTCATTTCATTCGAAACAAATTTATTTATTTCAGACTCTATTTGTAGAACTTCTAGTAGCTCGTGTACTCGTGACTCCGAATATTTGGGAGTAGATGTTATTACATTACTTATGCTAGTGTTGAAAATGCACTACTATTACTTCAGGATTTAGTTTTAATTGTGCTTTCTCAAACGCTTATATGGTTTTCTTAATATTATACTAATCTTTTATACTTTGTGATCTAATTTTTTTAATCTCTAACACTTTTTTTTGAAAATTAAATTTATGCACCCTAAAATTTTCTGTTTAACTTGAAAACTAATTTTACTAAATAATTAATTTAATAATTTGATTATTTAGTTTAATATAAAAATAATTTATGTTTTGTTGATTTAGATTCTTAATATTAATTTATTTCATGTTTGAATATTTAACCGCAACTATAATTTTATCCACCACAAAATTTATTTTCAAAAAGTAAAAAGATCGATCTGACATTTCAATTTTAGACCTTTATGTTTCTATTAGCTGGAGTAGAAACTTTTGGCGAAACTATGAAATTTGTATATGCCTCGCACGATTATTCGGAGTCGCATAATAGTTTGCAAGTCTAGCATGTTTATTTAAAAAGTCTTAACTTAAATACATACTTAGTAGAGTAAAGAAACTTTACATTATTACTTGTTATAACATGTATATTGTCTTAATTTTAAGGTTAAGTGACATGATATTTTAAGAATTTCTTTACACTTTACACTCGTCGTATTTGCAAGGCCCATGGAGGAAATTGTTTCTTGGGAAAAGCAAACATGACTCCATCAATGATACTTATAAATCGGACTTGAGGAAAATAAATTGAAATCGAGGAAAACCAACAAGAAACCAAGGAAAGAAAATAAATTAAGAAAAGAAAAAGATTGATGGATCATAAAGAAAGCAAAATAAATCTCAGTGTGATAAAGAAGTACATGAGAATATATATATATATATATATATATATATATATATATATATATATAATATATATATGGAGTTACTTACACAAGGATTTGGTCGCAGATTATCCTATATATTAATTGAGTTATTTCTTTGAGCTTATATCTGGAATATTTTCTATTTTAGATATTGTAGACTTATTGACTTCATCTGTGCCGGATTCGACCGATGACTTCACTCTATTCTCAGCTTTAAGCTCCACGTCTTGTACCTACATATAAATATAAATAAAAGGTAAATACCTTAAACCACCATTAAACTTTACTCAAATTATTAGTATCCTCCCCGAACTATACTCAGTCTTAATTTACCTCCTCAACTTGGTCTTTTGAGAGTCATTACCCTCCTAAATGCTGATGTGGCAAAAAGTGTGGGTGCCCTCACCTGCCACATGAATTTTTCTGTCTATGTGTCATTTTTTTTAAAAATAAAATATATTTTTTGTTACCTTTTTAAGAATATTACTTTTTAGATTATTTTTTTCGTATACAATTTATAATAAAATTTTGATAGAACTATATTATTTAGGCTAAATTTTTTATTTGGGCAAAAACAATAAAGTTTTAGCTAATCTTTTTTTGAATTTGATCTGAAAATAAAGATTTATACAATTAAAATAAATAGTCAAATTATCTAAAAAGTTATAAAAATACATAGTTTGAAATTAATTATTTTGGCTATGATTTTTTATTGTGATGACCCAAAAGGTCATCACTTACTTTAAATTAAATTCTGTGTTCTGAGGCCTTGAAAACCTCATTTAAAGTCACCTTGAATTGCGTGCGCAGTCCGGGCGCGTAGCCGGAAAGCTTAAATATGATAATCTGTGAAAAATAAAAAATTTTGATTATAAAATGAGCTAATTTGACTTCGATCAATGTTTTGGAGAAACGGACTCGGACCCGTAATTTGACTGTCTTGGAGGGTCCGTAGGAAAATATGGGACTTGGGCGTATGCCCGGAATCGAATTCCGAGGTCCCAAGCCCGAGATATTAATTTTTTAAAAGAAATTATTTTCTGAAACTGTTTAAGGAAAATTGAAATGAAATTTGCTTAGAACATGATGGTTTCGGGACCGTATTTTGGTTCTGGTGCTCGGTATAGGTCTTATATATGATATAAGACGTTTTCATGAAATTTGGTAAAAACGAAGTTTATTTGACATGAATTGGACTTCCGGTTGAGGAGTTATGGACTTTGAGAGTTCTTGATGAAAATGTTAAGTTTTGAGGTTTAATTCATGATTTTACATGTTATTTTGATGATGTGATCGCACGAGTACGTCCATATGATGTTTTCGAGTTAGTATGCACACTTGGTTTAGAGTTCTAAGGGCTCGGGTGAGTTTCGGGTAGGTTTCGGGATGTTTTAGGCTTAAAATCAGAAGTTGTAGGTCTCTGAACCCACCAGTGCGGTCTGCGGTCGACCTTGTGCGGTGCACAGTGGAGGCTGTGCGGCCGCAGTCGACTTTGTGCGGTCCGTACAGGGCGAGGTTGTGTGGCGGCAGTCGATTTTGTGCGGTCCGCACAAGGCATTGGACCGCAGTAACCTTAGGAAGGCCTGTGCGGCCGCAGTCCATTTTGTGCGGTCCGCACAGGGGGTCTGAGACAGGTATAAATAGATGGAATTTTCAGTCATTTTTCATTTTTCAAAACCCCAAAAACGTAAGAGGCAATTTTTCAAACAACCCTTCTTCTCCAAATGTAAGCCAGTTTTAACTAGTTTTCTTCAATTTTTAACATCTTTTAACATGATTTCAACTTCAAATCAATGATTTTCATGGGGAAATTGGGTGTTTTGGGTAGAACCTAGGTTTTTTAAATTGAGGATTTGGACCTTGATTTGAGGTTCGATTTCAAAATAAATTATATATTTGAGTTCGTGGGAGAATGGGTAATCGGATTTTGGTTCGTGGGAGAATGGGTTTTGACCACGTGGGCCCGGGGGCAATTTTGACTTTTTGGGTAAAACTTTGGAAAACTCATTTTCATGCATTCAAATTGATTCATTTAGCGTTTATTGATGTAATTAAGTAACTTGTGGCTAGATACGAGTGAATTGGCGGTGGAATCAAGGGGTAAAGCAATAATTGAAACTTGAGTTGTGTTCGAGGCATCGAGGTAAGTGTTCGGTCTAACCTTAGCTTGAGAGATTAGGAGTTGAGTCCTATTTTCTATTTACTTCTTGTTGAGTACGACGTATAGGCATGGTGACGAGTATCTATACATTAGTGTCAAGCATGACTATGCGTCTTAAATTGATACTTGTTGTATTCTTAAATGTTACTACGGTTGAAATAGTGAGTAAATCCTTGATATTGAGCAAAGACTTAGTTTGTTTATCGTGGAATCTACTTAGGATTGAGAAATGGTTGTAATTGAGATGAGTAGGAGTTGAGTTGAGATTGGTTATAGCTAATTCTTCCTTTCCAGGACGTATATGCTTGTACTGCTGAATTCCCTTGCCGGGATAGTGTAGTCTATTATTGATCCCTTGCCGGGACGGTTAATTATGATTATTATGACTGTATAGTTGGAACAAGTTGTACGCCGCAATAGATATTATATTGGATCGGGTTGCACGCCGCAACAGATATTATATTGGATCGGGTTGCACGTCGCAACAGATATTATATTTGATCGGGTTGCACGGCGCAACAGGTATTATATTGGATCGGGTTGCACACCGTAACAGATATTATATTGGATCGGGTTGCATGCCGCAACAGCTATATATATGTGGATTGGGTTGCACGCCGCAACAATGTTAAATGATAAGGGATCGGGTTGTGTGCCGCAACAGTATTCTTATTGTATTGTTATAGATATATAGCTGTCCTTTCATATTTTATTATGTTTCTGTTGGTCTTGATATGTTTCGCCGAAGTATGTACCCCCTCCCATTTTAAACTGCTTATTCCTGTTTATTTTTCTGCCATATATTATATAACTGCACAGGTTTATCTGGAGTTTAGTCCTAGCCTCGTCACTACCTAGCCGGGGTTAGGCCAGACACTTACCAGCACATGGGGTCGGTTGTGCTGATTTTACACTCTGCACTTTGTGCATATACCAGAGCAGCATTGGATCAGTCGCTTGGGAGCCAGCCTTTAGTCCACAGAGATTCCGAGGTAGTCCTACAGGCGTCCGTAGGCTCGGCGTCTCTATTATCTATTATCATGTTCTGTTATCACTCGTATCCTAGACAGACTGTGTTTTTTTCCTTCAGACATTTGTATGTAGTAGTCATAGACGATTCGTGAATGTTGTGACACCGGCTTCTAGGTAGAAACATATGTTGGTTGTTTGTATCGATTTTGGTATTATATTCATCTAATTCTTCCGTTTAATTTCATCTTCCGCTATCATTTAAATGTTTATCACCTGTTAATGCAAGTTGTTAAAAAGCCTTAAAATAAAGTAGTTAATGATTTCTAAATTTTTCTGGCTTGCCTAGCTTCTACGAGTAGGCACCATCGCAACTCCCGAGGGTGGGAAAATCTGGGTCGTGATAATTTGGTATCAGAGCTCTAGGTTACATAGGTCTCACAATTCACGGACAAGCTCAGTAGAGTCTGAGGGATCAATACGGAGACGTCTGTATTTATCCCCCAGAGGCTACAGAGTTCGGAAAACTTCATGTTTGTTCTTTTCTATCGTGCAGTTTTGTTTCTCAATGCTAATTGAATTTCTACTTTGTTCTTTCGGAGATGGCGAGAACATACGCTTCCTCATCTATCGCTCAGCAGCCCGAACCCCTAGAAGGAGCTCCCACGAGGGGCAGAGGGTGAGGCCGAGGCCGTGCCAGAGGCCGAGGTAGGGGTAGAGCTCAGCCCCGAGCAGTAGCCCTAGTAGCGGAGCCTCAGGTTGACTTTGATGACGAGGTTCCGGCCCTAGCAGCTCTGGTGGGCCCAACTCAAGTCCAAGAGGGGTTTATTGCTACCCCAGTCCTTCAAGATGCTCTTGTCCAATTAGTGGGCCTCATGGAGAGTATCACCCGAGCGGGCTTGCTTCCTATAGCACCAGCCGTCTCTCAGTCTGGAGGAGGGGCTCAGACTCCTGCTACTCGCACTCTGGAGTAGGTAGCTGCTCATATTGAGACTCCAGCGGTTCAGCCAGTTGGAGTAGTTCAGCCAAGTGTGGTGGCTCAGACCGGCGATGGAGAAGCTATGTCTGCCGATGCTTTGTGGAGGCTGGATAGGTTCACCAAGCTCTTCACATCTACTTTCTGCGGTGCATCTACTAAGGATCCCCAGGATTATCTAGACAGTTGTCATGAGGTTCTCAGGAACATGGGTATTGTTGAGACCAATGGGGTCGATTTTGCTACATTTCGCTTGTTTGGATCCGCCAAGACTTGGTGGAGGGATTATTGCTTAGCTAGACCAGCCGGATCGCCAGCCTTGACTTGGGAGCAGTTCACACAGCTATTTCTGGAGAAGTTTCTCCCCATTACTCAGTGAGAGGATCGGAGGTAGTTTGAGCGCCTCTAGCAGGGTTCCATGATGGTTACCCAGTATGAGACCAGGTTCATCGACTTAGCTCGCCATGCTCTTGTCATACTTCCTACCGAGAGAGAGAGAGAGAGGGTGAGGAGGTTTATTGATGGTCTTATTCAGCCGATTCACCTTCAGATGGCTAGGGAGGCTGGGAGTGAGATCACTTTTCAGGAGGCGGCCAATGTGGCCCGTAGAGTGGAGATGGTCCTATCGTAGGGAGGTAGTCATGGGTCGGATAAGAGGCCCTATCATTCAGGTAGATTCAGTAGTGCCTTGTTTGGAGGCAGAGATTCATATGGTAGAGGCCATCCTCCCAAGCCCTTTCAGTCAGCTCTTCAGGTCTCTCACAGCACTTCAGGTAGCCGTGGTCCGCAGATGCAGTATTCCGATCAGCAGTCCTACAGTGCACCACCAGCTCCTATCAGTGCACCGCCACTCCAGAGGTTTTGGGGTGGTCATTCGGGTCGCTAGGGTCAGTCACAGTTTCCTCAACCACAGCACTCAGGTGGATGTTTTGAGTGTGGTGAGTATGGTCATATCAGAAAGACTTGTCCGAGGTTGGTGGGTACTCAGTCGCAGCAGCGGGTTCCCGTGCTATGGTTCAGGCACCAGGTATTCCACAGACCGCCCAGCCAGGTAGAGATGGGGGTAGAGGTGCTAGAGGTGGAGGTAGAGGACTTAGAGGTGGATCTTAAGCCGCTAGAAGTGGAGGCCAGCCAGCTGCAGGCTGTCCCAGAGATGGAGCCCAGGGTAGTGGGCCCCAGCCCCGATGTTATGCTCTTCCAGCCAGGCCTGAGGCTGAGGCTTCAGATGCGGTTATCATAGGTACTATTCTGGTTTGTGATAGAGATGCTTCAGTGTTATTTGATCCAGGGTCCACCTACTCGTATGTCTCATCTTATTTTGCACCGTATCTGGTTATGCCTAGTGATTCATTGAGTGTTCCCGTTTATGTGTCTACACCGGTGGGTGATTCTATTGTAGTTGATCGAGTCCATCGTTCTTGTATTGTGGTGATTGGGGGTCTTGAGACTCGTGTAGATTTGTTGCTTTTAGATATGGTCGATTTCGATGTTATATTGGGGATGGATTGGTTATCACATTACCACGCTATCTTGGACTGTCATGCCAAGACTGTGACCTTAGCTTTACCGGGTATGCCTCGTTTAGAGTGGAGAGGGACTCCTGGTCATTCTACTTGTAGTGTTATCTCTTATGTGAAGGCTCGGTGCATGGTCGAGAAGGGGTGTTTGGCCCATTTGGCATATGTTCGTGATTTTAGTATTGAGGTTCCCTGTATTGATTCTATGCCCGCTGTTCGTGAGTTTCCTGAGGTATTCCCTTCAGACTTGCCGGGTATGCCACCCGACAAGTATATTGATTTTTGCATTGATTTGGCTCCGGGCACTCAACCCATTTCTATCCCGACGTATCGTATGGCCCACCTGAGTTGAAAGAGTTGAAGGAACAGTTGCAAGACTTGATTGAGAAGGGTTTCACTAGGCCTAGTGTTTCGCCTTGGGGTGCGCCGGTGTTGTTTGTTAAGAAGAAGGATGGGTCAATGAGAATGTGTATTGATTACCGGCAGTTGAACAAGGTTACAATAAAAAATAAGTATCCATTGCCGAGGATTGATGATCTGTTTGATCAGCTTCAGGGTGCCAAGGTATTTTCAAAGATTGATTTAAGATCTGGCTACCATCAGCTGAGGATTAGGGCATCTGATGTCCCTAAGATAGCTTTTTGCACTCGGTACGGGCATTTTGAGTTCTTGGTGATGTCATTCGGGTTGACAAATGCCCCATCAACTTTTATTGATTTGATGAACCGAGTGTTCAGGCCTTATTTGGACTCGTTCGTGATAGTTTTCATTGATGATATTTTGATATATTCCCGCAGCCAGTAGGAGCACGAGCAGCATCTCAGAGTGGTTCTTCGAACTCTGAGGGATAGTCAGTTATATGCTAGGTTCTCGAAGTGTTAGTTCTGGCTGAGTTCAGTTGCATTCCTGGGTCATGTTGTATCAGCAGAGGGTATTCAGGTGGATCCGAAGAAGATTGAGGCAGTCAAGAATTGGCCAAGGCCAGCATCAGCTACAGAGATTCGGAGTTTCTTGGGGTTGGTAGTCTACTATCGTCGGTTCGTGGAGGGGTTTTCATCCATTGCAGCCCCGATGACCATGTTGACCCAGAAGGGTGCCCAGTTCAGATGGTCGGATGAGTGTGAGGCGAGCTTTCAGAAGCTCAAGACAGCTCTAACTACGACACCAGTGTTGGTTTTTACCCACAGGTTTAGGGCCTTATACAGTCTATTGTGATGCATCTCGCATTGAACTTGGTGCAGTGTTAATGCAGGATGGCAAGGTCATTGCCTATGCTTCACTACAGTTGAATATTCATAAGAAGAACCATTCGGTTCATGATTTGGAGTTGGCAGCCATTGTTCACGCGTTGAAGATTTGGAGGCATTATTTGTATGGCATGGCATATGAGGTCTTCATAGATCACAAGAGTCTTCATTTTGTTCAAACAAAAGGAATTGAATTTGAGGCAGAGGAGGTGGTTGGAGTTGTTAAAAGATTATGATATCACCATCTTATATCATCCAGAAAAGGCCAATGTGGTGGTCGATGCCATGAGTAGTAAGTTAGCCAGTATGGGTAGTCTTGCCTATATTCTGGTCGGTGAGAGACCACTTGCTTTAGATGTTCAGACTTTGGCCAATCAGTTCGTGAGGTTGGATGTCTCTGAGCCCAGCCGTTTTCTAGCTTGCACAGTCGCTCGTTCTTCGTTATTGGAGCGTATCCGTGATCGGCAGTATGATGATCCCAATTTGTGTGTCCTTAGAGACACGGTGCAGCGCGGAGGTGCCAAGCAGATTGCCTTAGATGATGATGGATGTTTGAGATTGCAAGGTCGAGTTTGTGTGCCCAATGTGGATGGACTCCGAGAGTTGATCTTAGAGGAGGCCCATAGTTTCTGGTACTCTATTCATCCGGGTGCCGTAAAGATGTATCAGGATTTGCGGCATCATTATTGGTGGCGTAGAATGAAGAAGGACATCGTTGCATATGTGGCTCGGTGTTTGAATTGTCAGCAGGTTAAGTATTAGCATCAGAGGCCTGGTGGATTATTTCAGAGGATTGAGCTTCCTGAGTAGAAGTGGGAGCGGGTTACTATGGATTTCGTTGTTGGACTCCCGCAGACTCGGAAAAAGTTTGACGCGGTATGGGTCATTGTTGATAGGCTAACCAAGTCAGCGCATTTCATTCCTGTGGAAGTCTCCTATTCATCCAAGAGGTTAGCTGAGATCTATATCCGGAAGATTTTTCGTCTTCATGGTGTGCCTGTGTCTATCATTTCGGATCGAGGTACGCAGTTTACCTCACGTTTCTGGAGAGCAGTTCATCGAGAGTTGGGCACTCAGGTTGAGTTGAGTACAACATTTCATCCTCAGATGGACGGGCAGTCCGAGCGGACTATTCAGATTTTGGAGGATATGCTCTGAGCCTATGTCATCGATTTTGGAGGTTCGTGGGATCCGTTCTTGCCTTTAGCAAAGTTTGCCTACAACAACAACTACCAGTCGAGTATCCAGATGGCTCCTTATGAGGCTTTATATGGTAGGCGGTGTCGATCTCCGCTTGGATGGTTTGAGCTGGGAGAGGCTCGGCTGTTGGGTACGGATCTGGTTCAGGAGGCCTTGGATAAGGTCAGGATTATTCAGGATAGGCTTCGTACAGCTCAGTACAGGGAAAAGAGTTATGCAGACTGCAAGGTTCGAGATGTGGCTTTTATGGTCGGTGAGCGGGTATTTCTCCGAGTGTCGCCTATGAAGGGCGTGATGAGATTTGGGAAGGTTCATTGGTCTGTTTGAGATTCTTAATCGAGTGGGAGAGGTGTCTTATAGACTTGCATTGCCACCTAGCTTATCAGCCGTGCATCCAGTGTTTCATGTGTCCATGGTTCGGAAGTATCACGGCGATCCATCCCACGTGTTAGATTTCAGCACTGTCCAGTTGGACAAGGACTTGTCTTATGAGGAAGAGCCGACAACCATTCTAGACCGGCAGATTCGTCAGTTGAGGACGAAGAGTTTTCCTTCTGTTCATGTTTAGTGGAGAGGTCAGCCTCCTGAGGCATCGATCTGGGAGTCCGTGTCTGATATGCGGAGCCGTTATTCCCATCTTTTCCCCGACTCAGGTACTTACTTCTTCTGTCCGTTAGAGGACGAACAGTTGTTTTAGCCGTTATCCCTATTAAATTCTGTGTTCTGAGGCCTTAAAAACCTCATTTAGAGTCACCTCGAATTGCGTGCATAGTCTGGGCGCATAGCTGGAAAGCTTAACTATGATAATCTGTGAAAAATGATAAGTTTTGATTATAAAATGAACTAATTTAACTTCGGTCAATATTTTGGGGAAACGGATCCGGACCCGTGATTAGACGGTCCCGTAGGAAAATATGGGACTTGGACATATGCTTGGAATCGAATTCTGAGGTCCCAAGCCCGAGAAAAGAATTTTTTAAAAGAAATTGTTTTCTATAACTGTTTAAGGAAAATTGAAATGAAATTTGCTTAGAACATGATGATATCGGGCCCGTATTTTGGTTCCAGCGACCGGTACAGGTCTTATATATGATTTAAGACGTTTTCGTGAATTTTGGTAAAAAACGGAGTTTATTTGATGTGAATTGGACTTCCGGTTGAGGAGTTATGGACTTTGAGAGTTCTTGATGAAAATGTTAAGTTTTGAGGTTTAATTCATGATTTTACATGTTATTTTCATCATGTGATCACACAAGTAGGTCCATATGATGTTTTCGAGTTAGTATGCACACTTGGTTTGGAGTTCCGAGAGCTCGGGTGAGTTTCGGTTCGCACAGGGCACTGCTGTATGGCGGCGGTCGACTTTGTGCGGTCCGCATAGGGCACTGGACCGTAGTAACCTCAGGAAGGCCGGTGCGACCGCAGTCCATTTTGTGCGGTCCGCACAGGGGGTCTGAGAGGGGTATAAATAGACGGGATTTTCAGTCATTTTTCATTTTTCAAAACCCCAAAAACATAAGAGGCGATTTTTCAAACAACCTTTCTTCTCTAAATCAATTGTAAGTCATTTTAAATAGTTGTCTTCAATCATTAACATCTTTTAACATGATTTCAACTTCAAATAAATGATTTTCATAGGGGAAATTAGGTGTTTTGGGTAGAACCTAGGTTTTTCAAATTGGGGATTTGGACCTCGATTTGAGGTCTGATTTTAAAATAAATTATATATTTGAGTTCGTGAGGGAATGGGTGATCGGGTTCTGGTTTGAACCTCTGGTTTTGACCACGTGGGCCCGGGGACGATTATGACCTTTTGGGTAAAATTTTGGAAAACTCATTTTCATGAATTCAAATTGATTCATTTAGCGTTTATTGATGTAATTAAGTAACTTGTGGCTAGATACGAGCGAATTGGCTGTGGAATCAAGGGGTAAAGCTATAGTTGAAACTTGAGTTGTGTTCGAGGCATCGATGTAAATGTTCGGTCTAACCTTAGTTTGAGGGATTAAGAGTTGAGTCCTATTTGCTATTTGCTTCTTGTTGAGTACGACGTATAGGCATGGTGACGAGTATCTATACGTTGGTGTCAAGCATGACCGTGCGTCTTAAATTGATACTTGTTGTATTCTTGAATGTTACTACGGTTGAAATAGTGAGTAAATCCTTGATATTGAGCAAATACTTAATTTGTTTATCGTGGAATCTACTTATGATTGAGAAATGGTGGTAATTGAGACGAGTAGGAGTTGAGTTGAGATTGGTTATAGCTGATTCTCTCTTTCCGAGACGTATATGCTTGTACTGTTGAGTTCCCTTGCCGAGATAGTGTAGTATATTGTTGATCCCTTGCCGGGACGGTTAATTATGATTATTGTGACTGTATAGTTGGAACAGGTTGCACGCCGCAACAGATATTATATTGGATCGGGTTGCACGCCACAACAGATATTATATTGGATCGGGTTGCAGCCGCGACAGATATTATATTATATTGGATCGGGTTGCACGCCGCAACAGATATTATATTGGATCGGGTTGCACGCCGCAACAGCTATATATATGTGGATCGGGTTGCACACCGCAACAATGTTAAATGATAAGGGATCGGGTTGTGCGCCACAACAGTATTGTTATTGTATTGTTGTAGATATTGAGCTGTCCTTTCATATTTTATTAAGTTTCTATTGGTCTTGATATGTTTCCCCGAAGTATGTATCCCCTCCCATTTTAAATTGCTTATTCCTGTTTATTTTTCCGCCATATATTATATAACTGCACATGTTTATCAGGAGTCTGGTCCTAGCCTCGTTACTACCTTGCCGGGGTTAGACCAGACACTTACTAGCACATGGGGTCGGTTGTGCTGATGCTACACTTTGCATTCTGTGCAGATACCGGAGCAACATTCGATCAGTAGCTTGGGAGCCAGCCTTCAGTCCACAGAGATTCCGAGGTAGTCCTGCAGGCATCCGCAGGCCCGACGTCTCTTCTATCTATTATCATGTTCTGTTATCACTCGTATCCGAGACAGACTGTGTTTCTTTCCTTCAGACATTTGTATGTAGTAGTCATAGACGGTCCGTGAATGTTATGACACCGGCTTCTGGGTAGAGACATATGTTGGCTATTCTTATCGATTTTAGTATTATATTCATTTAAGTCTTCTGTTTAATTTCATCTTCCGCTATCATTTAAATGTTTATCACCTGTTAAAGCAAGTTGTTAAAAAGGCTTAAAATAAAGTAGTTAAAGATTTCTAAATTTTCCTGGCTTGCCTAGCTTCTACGAGTAGGCGCCATCACGACTCCTGAGGGTGGGAAAATCTGGGTCGTGACATCTAATCACCCCAAATTACGGTGCTCTAAATATTCTTTTTTACAGGTTTTACCTAAAAAAGTAAAAAAACACAGTTGAAATAAATAGTCATTGCATCAAAAGAAGAAATAAAAAGAGTGTACAATTGCAAGAAATTACAAGGGCAATTGTACACTCTTTTTATTTCTTCTTTTTATGCAGTGACTATTTATTTCAACTATATTTTTTTATAACTTTTTAGATGCCTTGACTATTTATTTCAATTTTATAAATCTTTATTTTCAGGTCAAATTCAAAAAAAGATTAACTAAAACTTTATTATTTTTGGCCAAATAAAAATATTTAGCCTAAATAATGTAGTTATATCCAAGTTTTATTATAAATTTTATTCGAAAAAAATTATCTAAAAAATTAATATTCTTAAAAAGGTAAAAAAAAAATATTTTTCAAAAAAATGCCACATTGACAGAAAAATCCACGTGGCAGGCGAGTGCACCCATATTTTTTGCTATATTAGCGTCTAGCGGGGTAATGGTCCTCAAAAGGCCAAGTTGAGGGGGGTAATTAAGACCGGGCATAGTTCGGGGAGGATACTAATAATCTGATCCAAGTTTAGGAGTGGTTTAAGATATTTTACCTAAATAAAATGTATTATACTGTATTCTTCCTCCTGTACACGAAATTGACTTTATTTTATTTGGGATTTTATTAACGAAAGTAGCGTTAAAAATGAATTTTTAAAAAGAAAACATATTTTCTTGGTTATTTCCTCGTCTCTTGTTGGACAAGCTGGAGAGGATGTTGCGTTACTCTTCTATAGTAAGGAACAAGTCATAGTTGATATCAAAGTCATAGTTGATAAACAATTGCCATTTGTTGAATGCGAAGACGAGACTAACAAAATTATGAATTTTGTTAAAGCAATGTCTGGTCAGACTACGATAGCTTGTATAAGTTTGATTAATCTTATATAGAAAAAACCTTAAGAAAAAACTTTTTTATTATTTGCATTTTGCACCAATCCGAAAAACTGAGTAATAAACTCCCATAAGAGGTTAAGATATAGTGATAGTGTAAAATTTCTTTACAGTGTATGTGTATATAATTTAAATCCTCTCATGGACGAAATTAACTTTTTTTTTGATAAAGGATAAATTTTTGTGAAGCAGCTAGGGTTAGAACAGTAAATTCAAAAAAGAAAGCAAATTTTCTTGGTTTTATCCTTATCACTTGCTGGACAAGGAAAAGAGAATGTTAGGCTTCTACATCAATAAGGCACAAGAAAATTTAGTATAATAATCTTTTGCAAGTCATACTTGATGCACAATTTTATCGCGAAGATGAAGCTAACAATTATATATGAACATTAAAGCTTGTATTGTATCAGACTGCAAAGGCTGTATAAGTTTGATTTTTTGGAGGAAAAGAGATTAAGGAAAATTAAAAAAAATAAATATATCAATCCGACTTTGCAGAATGATTAGTATCTCTTTCAATTCTTTAAAGTCAACAATATTAATTTTATGACTGAGTTATTATTGTATTTGAGGCAAATTTTCAAAGTACGTGGAGTATTTTTTTAATGTATAGTCAAGTCAGTTGCCAGATTTTAAAGAATCCCATTTTAATTTGAACAAGTAACCAAACTTGAAAGCTCAAAGTAAACCAATAAGAATAATAAATTACGTACTAGTTGGGAATGAAGGTGTTTAATTAACTAAGAAATAAACTATAAAGTGAGTTAATTAGATAAACCTTATCAATAATATCTCCAGCTGCATGAGCAAACTTGGCTGTTTCTTCTGAGAAATTTTCCACAGCTTTGAGAGTATCTTTGAGTAGGCCTTCTGGCAAATCTTTCCCAATTTCTTCAGCCACTTTGTCTACTTCCTCAGCCACATTCTCCACCTCCTCTACTACTTCTTCTACTGTTTCTATTACATCTTCCACTTTATCTGTATAATTGGCAAATTAAACCTTTTAATATACGTGAAACTAAGGCCCCTTAATTAATTTCTATCTTCTCAATTAATCTTGAATTTCAAGGAAATCTTACTTTTAAGTTGCAATAATGACCCCCATTTATTGCGGAAGAAGGGTAAAATTATTGATAGCAGAATTCCTATAAGCCAGCCATTACTGCAACAATGCTCAGAAAAAAAGTATATATAGTGATTATTAGAAGCACAAAACTAGAGCAGTTGAATGTATACATTCTTTTTTATTAATTTTGTAGAGGATCTGATCAATGAAGAGACGGATTTAGGTCAGGTTTTATGAGTTCAAATTTCCAAATCAAACTATGTATGCATCTGTAAAACAAATTAAAATGTTGATCGTACGTACAATATTACATTCATTTTGAACGGATTGACTCTAAGTAATGATAAATTCGTCGATAAATGACGAATAACTTACAAGGGATTTGAAGAGGGTGGAGAAGGAAAGGGACCTCCTGGTTGACCATTGCTGCTCACCACAAACTTCCTATATCGAAAATGAAGAAGAAAAGAGGACGTAAAGTAGATCATGTTATCTAAAAGAAATATGTTCACAAATATTAATCACCAGTTCCAACAAAAACCAAGATGTTTACCTCTTAATTTTGTCACTAGTTAAAAGTCCTTTTCTTGATCCGAGAAATGACAAGCTATTATTATACTGATCTCCAAAGCTGCTTACATCCTTATTTTTCAAGATTTTAAAGCTAAAAATAGGGTATAAAGAGATACTATAATACCTATAACGGGACCAGCAGGCGTGGTTTATACTTGTTGAACTTTGCAAAAGAATGGATGTTTTCATATATCGATGAAAACTTATGCAGATTTTCCTTGCTAACTTTGGAGATGGCGAAAGAGGATAACGGATTTTCAATGGAAGAATGGAATAAGTAATTGCCAAGAGTTTTTACATTTGGGTTTTTTATATAGAGAGCGGAAAGTTTGGTAGTATATAGAATATTTGGCATATACGTTGGGGTTCAAGTCTTCGCAAATAGTTGCATATTTTATAATCTACAAGTAGTCAAGTAGACAAGTATAATCTATGTATAGAAGTAGTAACATTTTTGTTACAGTGGAGGAAAGAATTATTCGACGGAAAATATAGTTAAGGATATTTAATAGGATTGAGTATAGACGTGAGGCATTAGGATAAGGAGGATAAAAAGAAAAGCAAACCACTTCAAGTTTTTTTCTACTTAAATATAGAGAGTACGTGATTGTAACCAAAACTGATTGTATCATGTTTGGTGCAAATTGGACTAGTGTACATCATAATTCAATGCACTTTCGCGGTTGATGACTAGAGATATAGGCGATTGGGAAGAAGTTTGAAAGTTCAAAATCACTAAAAGCAAGGTAAAGGCCACAGGAAATTGTCTAGATATTGAATGTCACAACTTTTTGTTTTTAAATTCAACTAATTATATATACTAATTAACAATATAAAGAACTTCTAAAACTGAATTTAACAAAATACGCTTTATGAATATTTATTTATGTATTAAACGTTCTAGGTTTGATAATATCCCATAAACATGAGCTCAATTATAAGTGTGATGATTCGTATTCGACTATGTATTTCGTCTAGTATAACTTTTACCGTATGCTCAATCTGATGAAGCTCGTAATAAGAGGACCCATCCAGGGGCGGACCTAGTGCATGGATTACGGGTTTACGGGAACCCAGTAACTCTTGCGTAGACTCTATATTTATATTAAGAAATTCGCTAAATATTGGCAAATATCTGACTATGAACCCAGTTATTATTGCATATTAGTCTGAAATTACGATAGGAACCTATAAGCCTCAAATCCTGGATCCGCCTCTGGACCATCAGGTTAATTGCAGCCAGCCCTCTCAAGCCCTTATTACTGGGTAGATATTACATCCCTGAACTTTACTCTAAAAATCAAAGTCCTCCTCCAACTTTGACAATAGACATTCTCATCCTCCTTTCTCAATTGAACTTCCTAATTATCTATTTTATCCTCTAAATTTTTAATTTTTATGTATTTTTTTTTACTTTTTATTCTTTCTAATATCATAATATTTTTCTCGTTTTTGAATCTATGTTGTGAACTAAATATGAAACATTTTGTTGACTTGAGCGATTTTTTGATGATTGACAAATATACACATGCATGAACCAGGTCCATGGACAGTGTACACATGTGACGGGTAGAATCAAGCAAAAGACATGCACGTGAAAGAGATAAGTATAAGTGGTTATTTATGATAATCCCTTAACGAAAAGGTTGCATATTTGATAAGGAGCAGGACTCCTTACTTGAAGAGAACTCTATCCAAGATAAGGAAAGAGATAGAAGTTAAAGATAACTAGAATTCTTCCACCATAGAAGAGTAAAGTATTACTTCTAGTTAATCCTTATTCTATTAACTATATAAATACCAGTTTTGTTCTCTTTTACAGACGATGCACATACACTGAAGTTAAGCACGAATTGAGAGCAAAATAGCAAGGCATTTTGTAAGCAATTCATGTGAGATTTAAGAGTGCGATCTTGAAGCTACACGAACTAGATTGAAGAACCAGCTCCATAAAGAGTTTTACGTGTCTTCTTTATTTCTTGTTCAAAGTGTAGTAGGCATTTTGAGTTGTACCTTTTAGCTTTCTAAGAAGCAAATTGTACTAGGTACCTGAGTTGTATCTTTCAAGTTAGAGTTAACTTGAAGTAATCGCAACAGTCTGTGGCATGTTGCTATAAGGGTTGGAGTTAATCCATAGGTTTGCAAGAGATTGTAAACTCTAGTTGTATTGTTCAAGTTAGAGTTAACTTGAAGCAGTCGTGACAGCCTGTGGCTGGTTGCTACAAGGGTTAAAGGTAATCCTTAGGTTTGCAAAAGTTTATAAACTTTGTTGTTGGCTTAGAGTTGTAGTGAAGTGTTTGGGGAAATTCCTACTGGGTAGTAGGTCGTCATTTTTTCACCTTTTGAGCCGGGTGTTTTTCACGTAAAAATCCTTGTGTTTTTTACTTTTTGCATTATTTATTCCGCAACTGTAGTGTAAAGAACGCATAGAAGAACCAGGTCCTTCGATAATCCAGTGCACGCAAAATCAGGCACCACACAAATCACCCCCTCTTGTGTGGTATTGAAGTATAAAACATCAAGTGGTATTAGAGCATGTTATCCTTGAAGAGGCTAATACCTTAGGAATAGATCAAGATGAGTGCACTACCTGAAAATTGTAAGAGTAAGCCACTACTAGCCACCACTATCCAATGATCACTAATATTGACCCGTCCCGGTCCCGTCCCGCGTCCCGTACCGTCCCATCCCAATTAATTCTAAACGGGATGGGCCTATGTTAAATGGGACACGGAATAGGACGGGATGGCCATTTCGTCCCGTTTATCTCGTCCCGCATCCTTTTTAATTTTTTTTAATTATAGTCGTTGGGCAACAACTTCAATTGAAAAAATAGCCGTTTTCAACGTCCAAAAACGGTCATCCCGAACAAAATATCTCCGACCTCCCAAACTTTTAATATAACCTCTAAGTTTATTAAATTATACTTTGGCCCTATTTTTAACTATAAATACCCCCATCCTTCTTCATTTTTCCCCACAAAAATCAATCATTCTCTCTCAAATCTCTTACATTCTATCTATATTATTCTCTCAATTTTCTCACAATCAAGTGATAAGTTTCAAGTATTTGGGTAAATTTTTGGAGCAACTTTCAAGCTTTAAATTAATTCGTCAAGTATTTGGAGCAATATTTTGGGCAATTTCTTCAAGTTTTAATATTTAATCACGGTGCACTCGTTCCATCTCCTAATTTTAATATATAATTTTTGCGTATCATTTTAGTGCTTAATTTTTGTGTTTACTTTACGTGTTATATTTTCGTATTTCATTTGTGTGTTTAATATTTGTGTTAGCTTTTTTAATTTAATTTCGTATTTAAATTATGGCACCTAAAAATGTATTTGGCTTATTTAGAAAAAGTAGTAAAAAATATACTAGTAAAGGTGAAAGTAGTAGTAATCCTAATCATAGTCCTAATTCTAACCCTTCTCCTAGAATTAGAAAACATATAGATGAAATGACTCATGTTGATGAAACTTCATTTTTCCAACCCCCCGCATGTTATAATATTAATTTCAGAGAACAACTAGATCATGAAACTTTACAAAGACAATTTGGCAATGATATTTTTACTGAGGGCGAGGAAAACGAGGATGAAGAAAATGAGGAAGAAGAATTAGATGAAATACCCATTAGTCCCGCAACACAAGCTCCAACTCAGAGTCAATCTCGGTCTGGAGCTTTACGCCCTGTACCTCCTGTAAGGGGTTAGTATAAGGGTGAACGTCCCAAAACATCACTTGTATGGAAAAATTTTAAACATGATAAAGTCAATGAACATATATGTAAAATATGTAAGCAAACTTTTGCTCACACCAAAAGTGGTGGGACGGGGGGTGGGGGTGGGGGGGGTTAAGTAGGCACTTAATTAGGGACTACAAATCTTTATGGATACAAGCTAAAATAGAAGCCAAAATTCTACCGGATCCTAGCATCAGCACTAGCACTCATAGTGGATCTGGCGGGGGTTCTAATTTTTTTACAACAGCAGCTTGACCATGCTTCGGGTACTATTTTATGCCCTTATAACAAAGATAGAGATTGTGAGAACTTAGTAAAAATGGTGGCTATCTGTGGTTTACCTTTTACTTTTCCTTCTGACCCTACTTTTGTGCATTATATACAAGAAACTTATAATCCTTCTTTTCAAGGTTTTCCTAAGACCACGGTTAGAAATGATGTTTTTAAATTTCAAACCGAATATCTTCAGTATATTCATTGTGTATTTTTTCAGTTAGATTGTAAAGTTTCTATCACATCTGATATAGGTCGCAGTCCTAATGGTTGTGATTATTTAACTGTAACATGTCATTGGGTTGATCATCAATAGAACATTGAAAAACGTATTATTGGTTATAAATTTGTTGATTCAAAATACACTGGAGCATATATTGAAATTACTATTCTACAAATACTTTATTTTTATGGACTCATTGATAAAGTTTTAACTATCACCTTAGATAATGCTTCTGCTAACACAACCACAACAACTAGCTTAAAACTAGACTTTGTCCAATTAATCCAGCAATTTTTCATGTTAGATGTGCATGCCATATTTTTAACTTGGTTGTAAAAGATGATATTAATTTATTTTTTGATGCTTCTAGTAAAATACAACCTGCTTGCGGCTATATTTTTCGTACTAATAAAGCGAGTAGACTTCGTGAATTTTCTCGACAATGTGTTAGTGTTAATCTTCCATATAGAAAAGTTCCAAAATATTTTTTTTCTAGGTGAAATTCTACTTATGAAATGCTTAAAGTTACTTATGATTATCGGGTGCCTATACAAAAGGTATTTAATATGCGTAAAGGTATCCTCGCTGATCAAATTGTTGATTTTGATTGGGATGAGATCAAAGAGCTTAAAATAATTTTAGAAATTTTTTATTATGCTACAAAATAATTTTCTGGTATATATGATCGTACTATTACACAAGTATTATGGTATATTTGTGGAATTTCTATTGTATTTGGTAAGTTGTAACGACCCGACTGGTCGTTTTGAGCTTTTGCATTTCGCTCGCTAGTTCTCGGGCATGACTAGCTCCGTGTGTTGCATTATGACTTATGTAAATCGTTAATTTTGGTTTTCAGGATAATCAGAATAGATTTGGAAGAATAATTTTCTAGGGTCCTTGCCAAAGGAGGAGTGGCTTCATGAATGGTTGATCTAAGGAATGGTGATGACTTACTGCGTGTTTCATTTATCATTGGCAGTATACGAAAGTATTGGAATGAGGATTTGTTTGATAAGAGATTTATTATTGGTATTCGGTTATTTTGAGCAACTGCTGTGATTAAAAGTTATCACTACGACTGTTTGAATATGTGATATATCATGTAATTACATCTGAGGCTGTATGAATAGTTTGTTATAGCTTGTTCAGGCTTATTCAGAGTATAGATATGAGATTCTGATCTTGTAGATGATTTCAGAAGTGGAAATGTGGTTCTAAGGTTTATGGGCTAGGTTGAATTGCGAAATTTCAGTTACATTGTGTTATCAGACCTATATGAGATAGGGTGATATGGGATCACCCCCGAGTATGTGCATGGTAAGGTTACACAGTAATTTGATGGGTTTTGGAACAACTTTAGGCATGTTCGAGGACGAACGTATGTTTAAGTGGGGGAGAATGTAACGACCCAACCGGTCGTTTTGAGCTTTTGCATTTCGCTCGCTAGTTCTCAGGCATGACTAACCCCGTGTGTTGTATTATGACTTATGTAAATCGTCAGTTTTGGTTTTCAGGATAATCGGAATAGATTTGGAAGAACAATTCTCAGTTTGAAGCTTTAAATTTGAAAAGTTATGACCATTATACGAGAGGTTGCCCGGAAGAGTTGGAGAAGGCTGTTGGAAAAATTTGTTCTACGCGATCGCGGGGGAATGGCCGCAATTGCATAGGGTAAAAGAAGTTCTGGAAAATTTTGTGCTTCGCTATCGCATTAGTTTGTCTGCGATAACATAGAGTAAATGCATGGGCAGATTATAAAATATTCTATTTCGAGGATTACGGCCAATTTTGCATTTTTGGAGCTATGGAGCTCGGATTAAGGCGATATTTGAAGGGATTTTCAAAGGATTGATTGGGGTAAGTGTTCATCACTCAAATTTGGTTAAATCTCATGATTATGTCTTGATTCTTATCATTTAATTTGGGAATTTGGGGGTGAAAATTGGGAAAATGGAGGAAGGATTGGAGAGAGTTGATTTTGCGGATTTGGATGGCCATTTGATATGGGTAGACTCGTGAGCGAATGGGTTTTCTAGTTTTGTGATTTTTATCGGATTCCGAGACGTGGGCTGGGGGCCGGGTTTGAGCCAATTTCAAGATTTTTGAGTTAATACGATTATTTTCGCTTGGGCTTTGTTCCTTTAGCGTATATTGATAATAATATACTGATTTTAGTTAGATTTAGAGCTTTTGGAGGCCGATTCGAGAGGCAAAGGCATCACGGGCTAGAGTTTGGACCGATTTGAGGTAAGTAATGATTGTAAATGTTGTCCTAAGGGTATGAAACTCTGGATTTCACATTGTTGTGCTACTTTGAGGTGACGCACATGCTAGGTGACGATCGTGGGGTTGTGCACCGTTGGGGATTGTGACTTGGTCCATCCCTATGACTGTTAAGTCGCGTATTTGATTGAAAATTGTTTGATATCATTGTGTTTTGGAAATTATTACCATGTTTTGGGTTGAATGCCATATTTGGGCCTCCTGCCAACTATTTTGGATACTTGGGGGATTTTTACTACTATTCCTCACTGTTTTGACTGAGTATTTGTACTCAGTCATGTTGTATTCTACTATTTTTCATAACTCAGCTATATTTACTCAGTTTTGATATTTTAAATGATATTTTGGTCTGAGCATCATGTTTTATTATTGCCCGAGTGGCTTGAGAGATTTTGGACTGAGTAAGGCTTAAGGCCTGTGTTATGAGGATATTATAGGATCGGGCTGCATGCCGCAGCAGTGTGGTACTGATTTATGATTATGAGGTAGATGACCTAATTTGTTACGCTAGCAGGTGGCTTGATATGAGGCCAAGAGCCTATTTGATTATGCCACGAGATGACTTGTTATTGCTCTTGGGCCATAAGGAGCCCCTCCCGGAGTCTGTACACCCCCAGTGAGTGTGGGTACCCAGTGTGAGTGATATGATGTAGCCCGAGGGGCTGTTGTTATTTCATATTATAGCCCAAGGGGTTGTTCTTGATCCATGTTTTTCCCGAGGGATGGTTCTTGATTCATGTTATGCCCGAGGGATGGTTCTTGATTCATGTTATGCCCAAGGGCTGGTTACGAGTGATTATGAGGTAGCCCTAGGGGCTAATTCTGTTGATATTATGCTCAAGGGGCAGTTTATGGTAAATGTTTTGCCCGAGGGGGTGTTTACGTTTCTATCATTTTTACTCACTGTTTTATCACTCGTTTGAAACTATTGAAGGTTGTTTTAAAGGGTTTTACTGAAATTGAGCTTGATTTATGAAGCAAATGATTTCTGTACTATGTTGGAAATGTGTTGCATTTGTTGTAGCGAAAGAACTATTTGGGGCTTGATTTCCATCGTGATTGGATGTATGGCCCCGAGTTGTGGGTGTGTTGAAGGATCTTTTCATGATTACCTAGTTGGGAAGTGAAGTAGATTTCACATTGTGATATGACGGTGGAAGGGTATAAAGAGATATTGGTTTGAGGCGAAGCAGGTGGGTTATCTCATGCGTAGTGTTATGAAGTTTGTGTGATCCTTATGTTGTTTGTTGGAAGATCTCTTTTACCAGTGAAATATATGTGTTGCAATTTGAATTTGGGTCTCTTAAGAGAGTGGGCTTGACTGTTACGAGGGTGAATGCGAGATTTGCAGAAAATTTGAAGTACTAGATGGTCTATGTTTGCACGAGCTTATAAAGGATTGAGTTTAATCTCACTATGGTATTATGGAAGTAATATGATATATGCATTATGAGTTATTGTGTGTTTTGATCTATGACTTTGAGCCAAATGGCAGAGTCTGCTATTGATTAGTTGATTGCACAGTTATGTGCTATGTTGGTTCTAGTTTGAGGCATACTGGTAAATCAGTTATGGCTCACGGAGGTTGAGACCGAGGATGGCTCGAGTAAAGTAAATTTCAATAAAGGTTATGTTATGTTTATGGGTGTATGAGAATCACTGAATGACTTGAGTTGTTATTGGTAAAGGATGTACGGTGCATAGAACAGAAAGTTGCTTGGTTGCTTTAAGGTTAGGTTATATTCTGCAGTGTCGGAGTGCTTATGGGGCATAGGTCGTCCGTTCCGTTTGATCGGTCTAATTGCGGTTTGAGTAGAGTGAGTGACTCTCAAGAATGGTTCTAATGGGTTCAAGATTTTTCGTGTAATAATTGGAGATTTTTAGGTTGTATATTTGGCTTGAAACTGATGTTTGCATTGGAGGGTGTCAAGACTTGTGACATTTCTATATCAATTTTGGGTTTCTATATATCAGTATCAGGAAGGTAAAGGTAATGGCTTTGGATTCACATGAAGTCTATTCAGGGTAGGTATTTTGAATGTTATGCTTTTGAGAATATTTAAGAGAGTATTCAGCGGCTTATGAGCCTTAGACGGTGTGATTTTATGCTTGGGTCTCGTGTGGTGAGTCTGGGTTGAGGAATTGTAGTATTCCAGCAAGGAGAAGTATCAATTTGAAGGTAATTTAGAAGGAACTTGGATAAATAGGATAGTCTGGTAGTGGGTCAGATCGGCATGGTAAGGGTTATGATTAGTTCTTTGGGTGCTTACGAGGTAATGAGTTTCTACAGTTGTTTCGTAGCAATGCTCTTGGGTTTTAGTAGCCTGCGTAGCTTGGTTGAGTTTGAAGGATTCAGCCCTGACGGTTTAGTTTTGTGCAAATGGAATTCGGAGAGTTCTTGATGGTTTCTACCATAGTTAGAGATGTATATTTTCTACGAGCGTGAGGAGCATGGGATGTATAGTAATTTTATTCTAGATGGCATCACTGGAAAGTTCTTGGCTAGTTGAGTACGTAGTTGCTTGTGGCTCGGAATTGATATGAAGTTCTCATGTTTATCTTAGGATGGTATGGTATATTCTCTATGTTGTTTGAGATTTGCATGTGTAAGGTCACGGTTCAGTTTTGAAAAGAAGGTCACAAATTCTTAGGTAGCATGGACAGTTTCAGATGACTAGATAAATGATATCACTGATTGGTGTGGCTTGATGAGGGTATACGCTTTAGAAAGGGCAAGTTATTTGAATTGAGGATACTTCATTAGTATTGCGACACTCTCTTGTTGGATCAACTGCTGATATTCGAGTTTGCTTGGGGGCACAGAAGAACTATATGAGTACCTCTCATGGAATGATTGGGTATAAGGAGTGTGTTGTATATTTGGACGGTGGAGTTGGTATCGGATATGGTGATTTGCGTGCTGTATGGATTTGGAGATTAGGAGTCCTTATAAATAGGTTAGGTCGTGGTTGTGGACCGCATATATCGGTCTTGTGTGGTAACTATTGGAGGTTTGGAGACCAGAGAGGATCTTTGTTGCTTAGTATGCTAGATTTTAGAGTGATATAGGGTATGGACTGGTTGTCTCTGTGTCGTGTTATTCTGGGCTATTGCGCTAGGATGGCAACGTTGGCTATGTTGGGAATGCCATGGATTGAGTGGCAGGGTTCGATGGAGTATGTTCCCAGTAGGGTGGTTTCATTTTTAAAGACCCAACGGATGGCTGGGAAGGGCCGTGTTTCTTATTTGGCCTTTGTGATGGATGTTAGTGCAGAGACTCCTACCATTGATTCAATTCCGGTGGTGAGGGATTTTCCGGATGTGTTTCCTACTACCGGGCATGTCGCCGGACATGATTGTTGATTTCGGTATTGATTTGGTTCCAGGCACCGTATCGTATAGCACCGGCCGAGTTAAAGGAGTTAAAGGAGCAGCTTCAGGAACTCCTTGATAAGGGGTTCATTGATAGGCCAATAGGGAGGTGTGAGCTACATCGAGTCGGCTTGGTTGACTCCGAGTTGTATTGTTGAGGGATGTATTGATTCGATTGTTATTGAGTTTATTAGTGATCTAGGAGTTACATTTCCGTGTTGCGAGGCGTTAGGATTTGTTGGTTATAGGCACATGTGGTGTGGTTTTATTGGGGTCTCTCAGTGGGATTCGAGCGGGAAGAGTATTGGGTATTGCTCGGCGGATAGCACAGCGGTTTTGTCCTTTCGGGTTTGTGTAATTTTATGTCAATTGCTTCTCCGTGGTTATGATGATTTGCTTTGGTTCTAGACATCAAATTGTGTGTGGTTGTCGATTTTGAGCATAGTGACTTGAGGTGTTTCATGTGGACCAGTGTTTGGATAGGGTCGCGCATTGCAGCAAAGTTATATGGAGGTATGACCCTTCGGGTTGTATTCGTGTGTTCTGTTTCTACGACGTGTGATGGGTTTTCAACATTGTTTTGTGGTGGTAATGGTGAGCTTGCGGTACAGATCTTTCATTTGAGTCATTTTTTCATGAATTGAGTACGTTCGGATTGTTGCTTATTGGTGTGCGGATTGCACGAGTTGTGGCTTTAGATTGTATGGATGTGTCATGTCACCAAAGTAGCTGTGTTGGATTAGATGAGATCGTCGGGTTCTAAATTGAATACAAATGGATTTGGTTTCAGCATGTTGGACGGATAATATCGATGTTCGTCTCAGAAATTTTCTAGGGTCCTTGTCAAAGGAGGAGTGGCTTCATGAATGGTTGATATGAGGAATGGTTATGACTTACTGCGTGTTTCATTTATCATTGGCAGTATACGAAAGTATTGGAATGAGGCTTTGTTTGATAAGAGATTTATTATTGGTATTCGGTTATTTTGAGCAATTGCTGTGATTAAAAGTTATCACTACGATTGTTTGAATATGTGATATATCATGTAATTACATCTGAGGCTGCATGAATAGTTTGTTACAGCTTGTTCGGGCTTATTCAGAGTATAAATATGAGATTCTGATATTGTAGATGATTTCAGAGGTGGAAATGTGGTTCTAAGGTTTATGGGCTAGGTTGAATTGCGAAATTTCAGTTACATTATTTTATCAGACCTATATAAGATAGGGTGATGTGGGATCACCCCCGGGTATATGCATGGTAAGGTTACACAACAATTTGATGGGTTTTGGAACAACTTTGGGCACGTTCGAGGATGAACGTATGTTTAAGTGGGGGAGAATGTAACGACCCAACCGGTCGTTTTGAGCTTTTGCATTTCGCTCGCTAGTTCTCGGGCATGACTAACCCCCTGTGCTGTATTATGACTTATGTAAATCGTCAGTTTTGGTTTTCAGGATAATCAGAATAGATTTGGAAGAACAATTCTCAGTTTAAAGCTTTAAATTTGAAAAGTTATGACCATTATACGAGAGGCTGTCCGGAAGAGTTGGAGAAGACTGTTGGAAAAATTTGTTATACGCGATCGAAGGGGAATGGCCGCGATCGCATAAGGTAAAAGAAGGGCTGGAAAATTTTGTGCTTCGCTATCGCATTAGTTTGCCTGCGATAACATAGGGTAAATGCCTGGGCAGATTATAAAGAACTCTATTTCGAGGATTTCGGCCATTTTTGCATTTTTGGAGCTATGGAGCTCGGATTGAGGCAATATTTGAAGGTATTTTCAGAGGATTGATTGGGGTAAGTGTTCATCACTTAAATTTGGTTAAATCTCATGATTATGTCTTGATTCTTATCATTTAATTTGGGAATTTGGGGTGAAAATTGGGAAAAATGGAGGAAGGCTTGGAAAGTTGATTTTGGGGATTTGGATGGCCATTTGATGTCAGATTTTGGTGAATTTGATATGGGTAGACTCATGAGCGAATGAGTATTCCAGTTTTGTAATTTTTATCGGATTCCGAGACATGGGCCCAGGGACCGAATTTGAGCCAATTTCGGGATTTTTGAGTTAATTCGATTATTTTCGCTTGGGCTTTGATCCTTTAGCGTATATTGATGATAATATACTGATTTTGGTTAGATTTGGAGAATTTGGAGGTCGGTTCGAGAAGCAAAGGCATCGCGGGCTAGAGTTTGGACAGATTTGAGGTAAGTAATGATTGTAAATAATGTCCTGAGTGTATGAAGCCCCGGATTTCACATTGTTGTGCTACTTTGAGGTGACCCACACGCTAGGTGACGAGCGTGGGGTCGTGCACCATTGGGGATTGTGACTTGGTCCGTCCCGTATGATTGTTAAGTCGTGTATTTGATTGAAAACTGTTTGATATCATTGTGTTTTGGAAATTATCTGAATGCCATATTTGGGCCTCGTACCAACTATTTTGGATCTTAGGGGATTTTTACTACTATTCCTCACTGTTTTGACTGAGTACAGACTTCATATTTTTACTATTTCCTGAGTGGCATGAGAGATTTCGGACTGAGTGAGGCTGAGGGCCTGTTGTGAGGATATTATGGGATCGAGCTGTGTGCCACAACAGTGTGGTACTGATTTATGATTATGAGATCGATGGCCTAATTTGATACGTCACGAGGTGGCTTGATATGTGGCTGAGAGCCTGTTTGATTATGCCATGAGATGGCTTGTTATTGTTCTTGGGCCGTAAGGGGCCCCTCCCGGAGTCTGTACACCCCTAGTGAGAGCGGGTACCCAGTGTGAGTGATATGATGTAGTCCGAGGGGCTGTTGCTGTTTCATATTGTAGCCCAAGGGGCTGTTCTTGATCCATGTTTTGCCCGAGGGGCAGTTCTTGATTCATGTTATGCCCGAGGGGCTGATTACAAGTGATTGTGAGGTAGCCCAAAGGGCTGGTTCTGTTGATATTATGCCCGAGGGGCGATTTATGGTACATGTTTTGCCTGAGAGGATATTTGCTTTTCTATCATTTCTACTCACTGTTTTATCACTCGTTTGAAACTATTGAAGGTTGTTTTAAAGGGTTTTACTGAAACTGAGCTTGATTTACGAAGTAAATGATTTATGTACTGTTTTGGAAAGGTGTTGCATTTGCTGTAACGTTATGACGTGGCTTACGTGTTTTCTTACTGCTCAGCTTTCATTTACTTTTATTACTTACTGAGTTGGCATACTCACATTACTCCCTGCACCTTCTGTGCAGATTCAAGTATTTCTGAATCCGGTAGTGAGTGTTGATTGCTCAGTGGCAGAGTCATTGGAGTTGGAAGTTGTCCGACGTTCGCAGCCCTGCTCTTTTCCCTCTTGTATTCCTTAAATTGTTTTAGTATATTTTCAGACCTTAGTAGATGCTCGTGACTTGTGATACCCCGATGTCGGGCTTGTGTCTTTATTCCGCACTGTCCATTTAGACTTACATTATGAGATATCTGATTAATTAAAGGCTTAAAAATGATTGTTATTGATTAAATGGTTAATTCGGGAGTTGTGTCGGTTAGCCTAGTTTCACGATAGGTGCCACCGGGTCGGTTTTAGGGTCGTGACATACGTATAAAACAAATCCAACTTATGCACCGGCTATTAGTGAAATGATTTCAAAATTTCAAAATTATTTTTTTCCTATTCCCCAAGTTTATTTGATTTCTACTCTACTTAACCCATCTTTAAAATTAAGAGGTGCAAAGGGACTTGTTCATAAAATTTATGAGAATTTAGCAATTAAAGAAAATGAACAATCATCTCTCGAATACTGCCAAGCTAACATATATTGTTATGCTAGATCAATGTTTGATAAATATAAATCTATGGAAACAACAGGTGGTGAAACTTCTCCTTCTACTTCTAAGTCTAGAGCACAAGTTCTATGGGAAGATATGGATGATATAACAGGTTTTGATTCCTCTATTGATGATGAACTTGATTCTTATCTTAATCAAGGATTGGAAAGTATTAAAGACAAAGAAGGCAACAAACAACTTTTAGCATGGTGGGGGGAGCGTGGCAAGGCTTTTCCAAAACATTCAATAATGGCCCGAGATATCCTGACTATTCAAGCATCATCAGTAGCATCAGAGAGTGCTTTTAGCGCGGAAAGATTTCAAATCGAATATCATAGACATTCATTATCGGAGGATAGTCTAGATATTTCCGTATTATTCAGAGACTGGATTAATTTAGAAAGAAGAAATCTTGATTTTGAAAAATTAACCACTAGGGAAGAAGAAGAAGAATACAATGAGATACTTAGCACTGGGAGCGATGACAGCATGGAGCTCATGGAACATCAATCAACATACAATTCCAGAACAATGTCCGAGAGAAATTATAGATAAGTTACAAAGAATCTATATAGAAGCTTACAAATAATAGTATGATAATTTTTAATTGGCTACTAAGAGGCCTAGTTCAAAAAGAAACCTTCCTAGAGGGTGGCTGCGTATATTAGGTGCTCTTCAAAAGAATTATATTTGTATGTGAGATTTGAAATTTCTATTAATAAAATAAAAGACTCTAAGTGCTGAATCTTTTTTATGAATTGTCTTACATTCTTACTTAGTTACTTAATAGCTTGAAATTATATTAAATAAATTATAACTCTATTGTAATTACTAGAATATTTCATTACAAGTCTTTTGTTTTAATATTTTATAATTTTTTACTTAGTTTCCTAATTTCCATTTTAACATTTAAGTTTATTAAATAATTCGAAAAACTAGCCGTTACAAATTTTAAAAACATAGTCATTGTCAAAAAACTAGCCATTTCCAAACTTAATAATGTAATTCTTCGAGTTAATAAAGAACCAATCGACCAGGATCGAGATCTTAAAACGAAAATGTGGTTTGTGGGCCGGTTTCAAGAAATAGCGTATCTCAAGCTTTAGGACTCGGAATCTGATGATTCAAAAACGAGATGAAAGATGGCAATCTGAACTATAATAAAAACTATTTACTCGTTCAAAACAAGTAAATATTGATGATGTACCGGTTCAAGGAAAGTTATGATCCTATGATAACAAAAAAAACGAAATTAGATCAAGAAACATGTTCTTGAATGATCAAGAACTATACAATTCCTAAAGTCACCACTTGGAATCAATTAATGTGATAAAGAAACACCACACACAATTGAAAACAAGATAAGACTATCACCACCTTGATTGGAACCAAAAACAAGGATAAAGAAGACAAAATTGAGAAAAACACTCTATTGTAAATTAGGATAAAGCTCAAAAATGTGAATTGCATTCTACAAGGCAAGAGAACCCTTTATATAGGCCTAAAGTCTCTTCTTTGATGACTACAATTCCTATTTTAATAAGGAAATAAACTAACTAGACAAGGAAAGTAAAATCCCTATTCTATAAGGAAAAGAAACTAGAATCCTACTAAAAGGAAAATCCTTATTCTAAAAGGAATAAACTAAATCCTATTTTAAGAAGGAAAGGCTTGGCTTCTTGAAATCAATCTTGGGCTTCTTGGACTTCTTGAGCTTCTTGAAATTAAGTTGATCTATTTAGACTTGAGCTCTAAAACATGATCTTGGCCAAATTTAATGAAATTTAACATAGATTCTTCTTTTACATCATTTTCCCCTGGTTAAGAAAGATAACTAAAATAATAATGAAAGCTGAAAAGTGATTTGACATAACTAAAACCAGAAATACATAAGTCATATAAATACCAAAATTGATAGTACATAATCATAAGCTCTACGGAAAGTACACTTGAAATCTCAAAATACACCACTGCTTTGGAATGCAAATGAAAGTAATAAGGAAAGCAACAGAATGTGACTCTGAGGCATACGAACGAGAACATCAAGTATACCTTGAAGTCTCTACAGTAATCTCGAAATCAACTCACAAACGATCGACACGCTCAGAGGTACCTAGATCCGCAAAAAATATGTGGAAGTGAAGTATGAGTACACCACAAATGGTACCTAGTAAGTATCAAAACTAACCTCGGTAGAGTAATGACAAGGTTCAAGTCAAGATACTTATTAGACATATAGCCTGTGCAGAATATCAATATAATACTAACAACAGAAAGTAAAATCAATAAATGTCAACAAGGAGTAAACATGTGATAACACAATAGTTCAACCAAAAATAAGTAAAATACAAGGTGACATCAGGTAAGGAAACAATTATATGTTCAAATCATCAAGCCATTCCAACACAAGAATAACAACAAGAATCACCCCGAGGTACCACACCTAATAATCATAAATCATCCTTATGATGCGCGCGTGAGCTTCACATGTTTAAACATTGTTTTCCCGAAATAGCTTCATGCGCATAAGAGCCCTTATCTCGTTGCAAGTGTGCTTCACAATAAAGTATTTTCACTTACTAGCAACACGCGCATAAACCCTTTTATCTCGCCGCATATGCATCAATTCACACCACCCTTATGCCGCCGCATGCGTATCTCAAGCACAACACAATAAACATCTCGCACTCACGTGCCCATATACCACAACATTGCCCAACAATAATACCAATGTCACAACAATACATAGCCCACGACTCAACAACAATGAATACAAGAATTACAACAATACAATAAAACAGAGGATAACTCAACAATGTAATGTGTTCCATATAATAACAACTTCAATTCAAGGCACATTAATATCCTAATAGTTTAATCATGTTAATTACCAAACGTAAATTTGTGTACACACTTGTCACCTCATGTACACATCTTTTATCATATTTCAATTAATGCAAACAAACTAAATCCTAATGGGTAGTTTTCCCACATAAAGTTAGGCAAGATAATTACCTCAATTAGGCTAAATCAATACTCTAAAAGTGATTACCTTAAAAATTATCTTTGCATGACTCAAATCTAGACAAAAGTAACTTAATAATATCAAACAAAGCAAGAGAACCCAATTTTGATTAATAAAGTTAAGATTTTTACACAATTTACTCAAAAGTCAACCCCAGGACCACCTGGTCAAAACCCAAGTCGTAGGGTAGATCTCGACTACCCACAACCCCACTAGTCCATATATGTATTTTATTTTCAAATCCGAGTACAATTCGACTCTCAAATTTCAAACTTTCATTTTTCAAAACATAGTAAAAATTTCTCAAAATTTCTCTTCAGTTCTCATGAATTAGATGTTAAATCTCATAAAAAATCATGTTATGTAATTAAAAATGGATCAAAATCACTTATTTATTGTGTATGAAAATTTCCTCCCAATATCCCCTCATAGTAAGTCTAGGGCTCAAGAATATGATAAATGAAGCTAAGTCCTGCAATCCTAATGTTTTTTTCAACTGCAGAAGTCGCAAATGCGGTAAAGCCATTGCAAATGCGGCGCCTGCTAAACATAGGGGAAGTCGCAATTGCGACACTAACTTTGCATTTGCGAAGTCAGACCCCTTCGCAAAAGCGATCAAATGGTCGCAATCGCGACCTACCCGACCAAAGTCCGACCTTTGCAATCGCGATCAAGGCATCGCATTTGCAATACCTACTCTCCCTGCCTTCTTCGCAATTGCGATGTTCGTGCTCGCTATTGCAATAACTGCAGCACCAACACACTAGCTACCTGAAACAAGTCTGACCCAATCCGAAACACGTTTGAAACTCCCCCTAGGCCCCTGGGATCCACACCAATCATCCATACAAGTCTAAAAACATCATATGAACAAACTCACACGATCCAAACACTATAATAATATCCAAAACCATGAATCAGACACCAAATCACATGAACATTACATTGTAGCTCAAGATTCGCTAAGTTCACAATCAAGCATCTAATTCCTACCAAACCAATTTTGAATGACGCCAAACCTTGCAAACAAGTTTTAAATGACGCAACGGACCTATTTCAACTCCGAAAACAGAAATCCAAACCCGATAGCTATAAAGTTAACCTAGGGAAAACTTAGGAAATTTCTAAACCTTTAAATTGCAAACATTCGGCAAAAAGAGCCAAATAAACCTAGGAACCTACGAATTTAATTTCGGGCATATGCCTATGTCCAAAATCACCATACGAGCCTATTGGAACCATCAAAACACTAGTCTAGGGTTGTTTTCATAAAAAGTAAAACTTCGGTAAATATTTCCAACTTAACTTCCAAACTAAGAACCAATGATCCCAATTTAAAAAAATGACCCCAAACCAATCCAACACTTCCCTGAAACAAAATCAACCATCCCCGCAAGTCATAAAACCACAAATACACACATGGGAAGCTTTAAAAGGGGAAATAATGCTCAAATACACAAGACAATCGGTCGACTCATCGCATTCTCCTCCTCTAAAAACAAACATTCATCCTCGAATAACTATAGGGACATACCTGACGTACCAAAAAAATGAGGATAATGGATCAGCATATCATGCTAGGTCTCCCAAGTCGCCTCCTGGACCAATTGACCTCTCCATTGAACCTTTACTTATGCAATGTTCTTCGACCTCAACTTCCGTACATGTCTATCTAAAATAGCCACCAGCTCCTCAATATAGGTCAAATCCTTGTCAACTTGCACTTAGCTAAAATCTAACACATGAGACGGATAACTATAGTACTTTCGGAGCATGAAAACATAAACATCGGGTGAACCCCCGATAAGCTAGGTGGCAATGCAAGTCTGAAGGCCACCTCACCAGTCTCTCAAGGATCTCAAAAGAACCAATATATCGAGGGCTCAACTTGGCCTTCTTCCCAAAACTCATCACACCCTTCATGGGTGAAACTCTAAATAGAACCCTCTCACCCACTATGAATGCCACATCACGAGCCTGTCGATCAGCGTAACTCTTCTGCCTGGACTGCGATATATGAAGCCAATCATGAATCAACTTCACCTTCTTTAAAGCATCTTAAACCAAATCAGTGGCCAATACCTAACCTCCCCGAGCCCAAACCAACCGGAGAACGATATCGCCTCCCATATTAGGCCTCGTAAGGAGCCATCTAGATACTTGATTTATAGCTATTGTTGTTGGAGAACTCTGCTAGAGGCAGAAATTGATCCCATGAACCCCCAAAATAAATAACACAGGCACGTAACATGTCCTCCAAGATTTGAATATTATGCTCGGACTGGTTGTCCGTTTGAGGATGAAATGTCATACTTATCTCGACCTGTATGGCGAACTCACACTACAGACTCTCCAAAAAAGTGATGTGAACTGCGTGCCCTAATCCAAAATAATAGACACGAGCACACCATGAAGATAAAAAATCTCACGAAGATAAATCTGAGACAACTACTCTAAAGAGTAGGTAGTCATGATTGGAATGAAGTGTGTAGACTTGGTCAGTTTGTCCACTAACCCACACAACATCAAATCTCCTCAAGGTCCGTGGAAGTCCATATAAAAAATACATGGTGATACGCTCCCACTTCCATTCCAGAATATCAAGCCTCTAAAGCAAACCACGAAATCTCTGATGCTCGTACTTTACCTGCTGGCAGTTCAAACACCGAGCCATATACTCCACAATATCTTTCTTTATTCTTCTCCACCAATAGTGTTGTTTTAAATCATGGTACATCTTTGCGGCACCTGGATGAGTGAATACCATGAGCTATGGGCTTCCTCAAGAATCAGCTCCCGTAACACATCAACATTCGGAACAAAGATCTGACCCTGAATCCTCAACACCTCATAATAAACAATAGTCACCTCCTTGGCATCACCATGTTGCACCGTGTCCTTAAGGACTAGTAAGTGGGTATCATTATATTGATGCACCTTGGTGCGCTCAAATAAAATAAATTGTGAAACCATGCAAGCAAGAACCCGGCTAGGCTCCGAAACAGCCAACCTCGTGAACCTGATGGCCAAAGCCTGAACATCCAAGGCTCTCCCCAACTTGAATAAAAGCAAGACTATCCATGTTCTCAGTCTTCATACTCAAAGCATCAGCCACCACATTGGCCTTCCCTGGATGATAAATAATGGTGACATCATAGTCCTTTCTTTAGTAGCTCTAAACACCTCTGTTGCCTCATGTTCAGATCCTTTTGCTGGAATAAGTAATGTAGACTCTTGTGATCCGTGAACACCACACAAGATACACCGTACAGATAGTGCCTCCAAATCTTTAGTGCGTCAACAATAGCTGCCAACTCCAAATCATGCACTAGGTAGTTCTTCTTATGGGGCTTCAACTGACATGAAGCATAATCAATCACTCTACCCTCCTACATCAACACGGACCGTGAAGCATCAAAATAGACTATATAAGAACCCAATGTTGAAGACAAAACTAGAACTGAAGTTGTAGCTAAGGTAGTCTTATGCTTCTGAAAGCTCTGCTCACACTCGCCAGACCACTTGAATGGGACACCCTTCTGAGTCAATATAGTCAAAGGAGCTGCGGTGGATGAAACATGCTCCATGAAACTGTGATAATACCAAGCCAAGCTTAGAAAACTCTGATTCTCAGTAGTGGTAGAAGGCCTGGGTCAACTCTGAACTACCTCAATCTTCTTTAGATGCACCTTCATTCCCTCACTAGACACCACTTGTCCCAAGAAAGCCACTGAATCAAGCCAAAACTAAAATTTAGAGAATTTAGTATATAACTTCTTCTCCCTCAAAGTTTAGAGCACTATACTTAAGTTCTACTCATGAACCTCTTGGTTGCAGTAATATAGCAATATGTCGCCAATGTACACAATGACAAAGAAATCAAGATATGGCTGGAGCACGTTGTTCATCAAGTGCATAAAAGTTGTTGGGGTATTGGCCAGCCTAAAAGACATCACCAACAACTCATAGTGACCATAGTGAGTCCTGAAAGTCATCTTCGGAATATCTAAAGCCTAGATTTTCAACCAATGATACCTCGACCTCAAATCAATCTTCGAAATACCCAAGTATCCTAAAGCTGATTGAACAAAACATCAATACATGGTAATGGGTACTTGTTCTTGATTGTAACCTTGTATAGATGCATGTAATCAATACACATCCTCATAGAGCCGTCTTTCTTCTTCACAAGAAGAACTAGAGAACCCCAAGGTGACACACTCCGTCTGATGAAACCTTTATCAAGAAACTCTTGAAGATGTTCCTTTAATTCTTTCTACTCTACTGGTGCCATGTGATATGGTGGAATAGAGTTGGGTTGAGTGCCCGATACCAATTCAATACCAAAATCAATATCCCTATCGTGTGGCATTCCCGGTAGGTATGCTAGAAATACATATGGAAAGTCTCTCACTACCAGAACCGACTCAACGGTAGGAGTATCAACACTACCTCCATCACAAAGACCAAATATTCCAAGCACCCCTTCTTAACCATCTTTGTGCCTTTAGGACGGACACCACCCTACTAGGAACATGACCCAACGTACCTCTCCACTCTAGACTCGGCAATTCCAGCATAACCAATGTCACAGTCTTAGCATAATAATCCAGAATAGTGTGATAGGGAAACAACCAATCCATGCCTAAAATCACATCAAAGTCCACCATATTGAGTAAAAGAAGGTCAACCCTAGTCTCATAACCCCCGATAGTGAGCAAACACGATCGATAGACACAGTCTACCATAATATAATCCCCTACAAGCATAGACACATAAATATGAGTACTTAAAGAATCATGAGAGGTATCCAAATATGAAACAAGGTAAGATGACACATACGAGTAAGTGGAACCTGGATCAAGTAAAACTAATGTACCCCTATGAAAAATCGGAACAATACGTGTGATGACATCATCTGTTGTGATAGCCTCCGTCCTACCAGGAAGAGCATAATAATGGGCCTGGCCTCCCCCTCTAGGATGTTCCCTACCCGCATGTCCTCCACCCCTAGTTGTCTGTGTAGGTGGAGTAGCAACTGGAGCAACAACTATAGCTTAAGTACCCTAGGAGGTCCTCCCCTCCTAAGTCTGGGATAGTCCCTCACCATATGCCTAGTATCACCATACTTAAAATAACTCATTAGAGGGCATGGCTGCTCGTACTGGGTCTAACCCGATTGGCTAGAATAACCATTATAGGCACCCCGTGCATCAGGTGCACTGGACAATGGATGACCATTATTTTGATGTCCCTGAATAGCTAGAACGCTACGAGTAACCTGAAGTGAAGAATGAACTGGTTGATAGATGAAACCTCTACCATGACGAGTTGATACTATAGAGTGGATAACACTAAACCTTCCAAAATTTCGAGTTCTCTTGGCCTACATATCCACTCTTCCTGATCACGGACACCCTCCAACCTGTTAGCGATCTCCACACCTTGCTAAAAGGAGTATCAGTCTGCAACTCCCATGCCATCTAGAACCTGAGACTGTAAACCGAGCCCCTCAATAAATCTACAGACTTTCTTTCTCTCTAACTGTAGAAACTAAAGTAGGTGCATGACAAGATAACTTGCTAAACCTCATAGAATAGTCAGACATAATCAAAGTCCCTTGGAGCAGCTGCCCAAACTCGATGCGCAACGCATCTCAGAGAGTCTATGGAATAAACTCCCTCAAAAACATATCAAAGAACTAAGCCCAAGTAAATGGCGATGTGCTAGTTGGCTTGATCTCCTCAAAAGCCTGCCATCATATATATGCTGACCCCGTCAGCTGGAAAGTAGTGAGGTCGACTCTGTTTACCTTCACTATGCCCACAGTATGAAGGATACGGTGATACTGGTCAAGAAAACCCTAGGCATCATCAGAAACTGCACCACTGAAAGTAGGAAGAAAATACTTCTTAAACCTCTCAAGCCTCTTCTGCTCCTCCTCTTATTCCAGTGGCCTGACCACAAGCTGAACTGCGTTCACAGGTTGTAATGGCATAATACCCGAAGCCTTATCAGTATGAGACCGCCGCTTTGGAGTACGGGCGATAGGAGTTCTAAGCTCCCCCCAGCCTAAGAAGTAGTTGGTGCTACTGGGATCAATCCCGCCTGAACCAAGATACCAAACATAATCAGAAAATGAGCCAAGGTTTCCTGAAGTCCAAGGGTAGAAATATGCACCTTGGGTGCCTGATCCCTAACCCGAGCTACTGGTGGCTCCTCCGACGTGACTCTGATAGGTTCTCTAGCTAGCACGTATCCTTCATCTGCCTTTACCCCAGCCCTAGCCCTGTCCTCTCACAGCTCTACTAGGGGGTGCAGGTGTTTTCTTAACTGATCTGATAGTGAGTGTCCTCACCATATATGAGAGATTAGAAAGACAAAGGCTTAGATTTAAAAATCAACAAATCCGCACGATAAAGAATGAAAGAAGTAAAATTTCCTAATAGTTTTGTAGCCTCTCAAAGATAAGCACAGGCATCTCCATATGATCGTAAGACTTTACTAAACTTGCTTATGACTCGTAGAATCTATGAACCTGGAGCTCTGATACCAACTTGTCAGGACCCCAAATTCCACCTTAAGGAACGTGATGGCACTAAGTTCCTAGGACTAGGTAAGCCTATCACATAGCAATTCAAATAAAACCAAACACCAACTAAAATAATAATGAAAGATGTAAAGTTCTTTAACATAACTAAAAGCGGAAATACATAAGTCATATAAATCCCAAAACTGGTAGTACGGAATCATAAGCTCTACTGAAAGTACACTAAAAATATCAAATTACAACATTGTTCTAGAATACAAACTACAGTAATAAGGAAAGCAACAGAAGGTGACTCTAAGACCTGTGAAGGAGAATAATAGGTATACCTTGAAATCTCCACGCAATCTTAAAATTAGCTCCCAAATGACCGACAAGCTCATAGGTACCTGGATCTGCAAAAAAATGTGCAGAAGCGTAGTATGAGTATACCACAAATGGTACCTAGTAAGTATCAAGACTAAATTTGATGGAGTGGTGACGAAGTTCAAGTCAAGCCACTCACTAGACATATAATGTATGCAGAATATAAATATAATACTAATAACAGAAAGTAAAATCAATAAATGGAAACAAGAAGTAAACATGTGATAATACAACAATTTTACCAAAAACAAGTAAAATACAAATGTGAAATCAGTTAAGGAAACAATGATATGTTCAAATCATCAAGCCATTCCAACACAAGAATAACAACAAGAATCACCCCGAGGTACCACACATCACTATCACAAATCACAAGTCACAAATCACAAATCATTCTTATAATGCCGCATGAGCGTCACATTTTAAAATATTTTTCTGAAATAGCTTCATGCGCATAAGCCCCCTTATCTCACTGTGTTTGCTTTACAATGAAGTATTTCCCCTTACTAACAACACACGCATAAGCCCCCTCATCTCACCGTATGCTCATCAATACACACCACCCTTATGCCGCCACATGTGTATCTCAATAATAACACAATAAATATCTTGTACCTCACGTGCACATATACTACAACATTTCCCAATAACAATATCAATGTCACAGCAATACATAGCCCACGACATAACAATAATGAATACAAGATTTACAACAACATCATAATGAAATAGAGGATAACTTAATAATGAAATGTGTTCCATAAAACAACAACTTCGATTCAAGGCACAATAATAGCTTAAGAGTCTAATCCATTCAATTATCACAAATAAGCCTGGGTACACACTTGTGACCTCATGCACACGTCTTTTCACATATTTCAATTAATGCAAACAAACCAAATCCTAAGGGGTAGTTTTCCCCACAAAGTTAGGTAAGATACTTAACTTAATTAGGCCAATTCAATACTCTAAAAGTATTTTTTCCTAAATATTCACGTCCACACAGCTCAAACATAGCCAAAAATGACTTAATAATATCAAAGAATGCAAGAGAAATCAATTTTGATTAATAAAGTTAAGAATTTTACACAATTTTCCAAAAGTCAACAAAAATCAACCCCGAACTCGCCCGATCAAAACCCGAGTCGAAGGGTAGATCTCGACTACCCATAACCCCACGAGTCCATATTTGTGTTTTGTTTTCAAATCCGAGACCAATTCGTCTCTCAAATCTCAAAATTTTATTTCTTAAAACATAGTCAAAATTTTCCAAAAATTCTCTTCAATTCTCATGAATTAGCTGTTACATCTCATATATAATCCTATTATGTAATTATAAATGGATCAAAATCACTTACCAAAAAATTGTGTATGAAAATCTCCATCCAAAATCGCCTTCCACCAAGTCTAGGGTTAAAAAATGTGATAAATGAAGCTATGTCCCAAAATTCAACTATTGAAGAAGTTGCAAATGCGACCCAGGGTTCGCAATTGCGAACACTCGCAAATGTGGAACATCCATCGCAAATGAGGCACCTGCTGATCATAGGGGATGTCGCAAATGTGACACTGACTTCTCGTTTGCAAAGTCAGACCCATTCGCAGTGCGGCCAAATTGTCGCAATTGCGACCTACCCAGCCAAAATCCAACCTTCGCAATTGAAATCTAGGCATCTCATTTGCGATACCTGCTCCCCATGCCTTCTTCTTAATTGTGATAACTGCAGCACCAGCACACCAGCAACCTGAAACAAGTTCGAATCAATCTGAAACATGTCTGAAACTCTCCCGAGGCCCCCAGGCTCTACACCAACCATCCACTCAAGTCAAAAACCATCATTCGAATAGGCTCGCGTGATCCATACAGTAAAATAACATTTGGAACCACAAATCAGACACGAAAACACATGAATATTACATTGAAACTTATGATTCACTAAGTTCACAACCAAGTGTCCAGCTCCTACCAGAATTGAGTCAAACTTTGAAAACAAGTTCCCAATGACAAAAAATACCTATTACAAGTCCCAAAACCTGAATCCTAACCCTATAGAAGTCAATCTATGGTCAAACATAAAAAAATTCGTGCCTGGCTGGTCATTTCATGTGTTACCATTCTATTTCCCCCATTTCTGCTTCTTTATGCTTTGTTTATTTGTGCTATGTGGTATTGGTTAAGTCAGTTTGAATCCCGAATGGTTTTGGTAAAGTTTGAGATACTTAGTCTCTTTTGAGTAAGCTTAAGTTGGAAAAGTCAACTGGATATTGACTTATATGAAAAAGGTCTCGGATGTGAATTCTGATGGTTCAGATAGCTTCGGGAGATGATTTAGGACTTAGGAGTGTGATCGGAATGTGTTTTGGAGGTCCGTAGTAGTTTAGGCTTGAATTAGGCAAAATGGAATTTTGGCGTCTTCCGATTGATAGGTGAGATTTTGATATAGGGGTCGGAATGGAATTCTGGGAGTCGTAGTAGGTCCTTTGTGTCATTTTGTATGTGTGTGCAAAATTTCAGGTCATTTGGACATGGTTTATTAGACCTTTTGATCAAAAATCGTAATTCAGAAGATTTTTGGAACCTTAGGCTTAAATCCGATGTGATTTGGTTGATTCAAGGTTGTTTGAGGTGTTTTGAAGATTTGTATAAGTTTGGATATTGGTATATGACTAATTTGTGCTCTTGGTTGAGGTCCCGGGAGCCTCGGGGTGATTTCAGATGGTTGACGGGAGGTTTTGGAGTTGAATTTGGCAGCTAAAGTTTTTTGGTTGCTGTCATAACCGCCTATGCAGTTGGGAGGCTGCAGATACGGAAGCAAGCAGCAAAAGAGGCCAAGGGCTGAGTCAGGCGGAGCCGCAGAAGCGGGCATCTAGACGCATCTGCATGACCGTAGATGCGGCAGAAAGGTCACAGGTGCGGTTCCAGGGATTTAAGTGAAAACCATAGAAGCGGTAGATTGACTGCAAAAGCGGTAGCGCAGAAGCGGAAAAAGGGATCGCATGTGCAAAATACTTGGGTTAGAAAGTATCTAAGGTTTCCTTCACAAATTTTTGCTAAGTTCTCCATTTTTGAAGACGGGAAGTGAGCTAGCGCAGTGAATTTCAAGGGGAAATCGAAGAATATCAGTTGGGTAAGCTACCTAAGCTTCATTACTTGAGTTTATGATCATTTTCCATTGTTTAATCATGGTATTAGTGGAAATTAAGGAAGAAAATTGTGGGATTAGGGCTTGATATTGGAGAGCTTTGAGTGGGGATTTGAGGGGCCATTTGAGGTCCGATTTTGATGCTTTGGTATGAATAGACTCGTGGGAGGATAAGGATTCTATTGATGCGATTTTTATGGAATTTCGAGACGTGGGCCCGGGGGTCGAGTTTGGATCAATTTTGAGATTTTTTGTATAATTTGATTATTTTCGCATGGGCTTCGTTTCCTTAGCATATTCTAATATTATGATTTTGATTTTGGGTAGATTCGGCGTGAGTTGAGGCCGAGGCGAGAGGCAAAGGCTTCATGGAGTAGTATTTCATCCGGTTTGAGGTAAGTAACCATTGTAAATCTGGAACTGAGGGTATAAAACCCCGATATTACATATTGTTTTGATAAATGAGATGACGCACATGCTAGTTGACGAGCGTGTGGGCGTGCATCGGTAGGGATTATGGCTTGGTCCGTCCTGTAGCGACTATTAAGTCATTTATTTGATTTGAAATCTTATGATATCACGTATTTTTGAGATTGATAATATATTATGGGTTGTATACTATGTTTGGAGCCTTATGCCGACCTGTCGAGACCCTTAGGGTCATTTTTACTGTTTTCCTCATTCTATTTGTTTGAAAGCATATCATCAGTCATATTTTACCTATTTATTGTTTAAACCTGGTTTTTATCACTCTACTTTTTAAAATGTGAAAATCGTTTGGACTGTGCTTCCCTGGTTTCGACTGTTATGCCCGAGAGGCTGTGAGGTTAATGAGTGAGAGAGGTTGAGGATCAGGCTGCACGCCGCAGCAATATTATATGTATATAGTGGATCGGGCTGCACGCCGTAGCAATATTATATGTATATATTATGGATCGGGTTGTACGCCACATCGATACTTATATGGATCGGGCTGCACGTCGCAACAATATAAATATATATATATATATATATATATATATATATATATATATATATATATATATATATATATATATATATATATTGCGCACCGCAGCGATATGACCCTTGGGCTGTAGGAGCCCCTCCGAAATCTGTACACCCCCAATGAGCGTAGTCGACTATAAACTATGGATCGGGTTGCACACCACAGCGGTTATTGTGATTATTACTATTATGAGATATTATTGAGCCTGAGCGTTGAGTGTGAGTACTGTGTGACAAGAGAGGAGTCACTAGTGATCGAGAGGATTGCCCGAGAGGCTATATTTATGAGTGATATCTTGCCTGAGGGGCCCATTTATGACACTTTTGTTGATTTTCACTCTTCTTTTATAACGAGCCTCTGTTGAAAACTGCTAAGTAAATGATTTCAAAGTATCTCACCTGAAACTGAAGATTTTACAAAGTAACTGGCTTTTAAACTGTTGAGTTTGTTTTGATACTCTGTTGTATACTCTTATATATGATTTTTAACTGCTCGTCACTGCACTCAGACCTTATTTACTTTAGTTACTTACTAAGTTGGCGTACTCACATTACTCCCTGCACCTTGTGTGCAGATCCAGGTGCCCGAATGGCAGAGTGAGGGTCCCCAGCATTATCGGAGCTTATCGGAGACTGCACGACATTCGCAGCCCTGCTTTCCTCCTTCTTATCTTTGTTTTCTACTTTTTAGGGCTTATTATGTATTAGTCAGTCAGACTGGTTGTATTTAGAGGCTCTAGACTTGTGACACCGAATTGTTGGAATGTGTTAGTTTGTTGTTGTACAGCCTTTCCGCACATTTTAGTGATTTAGATATTTCTTATGAAAATTTGAAACTTAATCAGTGTTAGAAAATGGTTTTATTAAAAAGTATTCACTGTGGTTACTTGTTTGGGTTGGATTGCCTAGTATTGTGATAGGCGCCATCATGACCGGGGTATTTGGGGTCGTGACAAGTTGGTATCAGATCCAAGGTAACATAGGTCTCACGAGTTATGAGCCGGTTTAGTAGAGTCTCCCAGATCAGTATGGAGACGTCTGTATTTATCCTCGGGAGGTTGCAGAACCTTTAGAAAAAACTTCATATTCTTGAAATTCTTGTCGTGCGAATCTGTTAATCCGAGTACTAAACTTCTGTTATTCTATTCTCTCACAGATGGTGAGGACACATGCTACCGGTTAGGATGGACGACCATCAGTACCACCAGTTGGGGCCACTAGAGGCGGAGGAAGCGGTCGAGGCCGTGGTAGGGGCAGGGGTGTAGCCCTCACAGCAGCTAGGGCATCACCTATAGATCTACCAACCGCCCTAGTTCAGGATCATGTCCCAGTTGCGGATGCTCCAGCAGCACCTGCTGTGCCTATTGTGATTCCAGGCCTTTAGGAAGCTTTAGCTCAGATTCTATCTGTATGCATTGGTTTGGCTCAGGAAGTCTCTGTTACTATGGCTGCAGCTACTTCTCAGGCTGGGGGAGGTACTCAGACTCCCGTTCCTCGCACACTTGAGTAGGTTGTGCAGGGACTTCAAACATAGGGGGCACCTCCAGTCCAACCAGATGCAACAGCTCAGGAGTATGTGGTACCAGTTATGCCTGACGATGAGTAGCGTTGATTGAAGAGGTTTGGTAGACTCCAGCCTCTGACTTTCAGTAATACCGAGGGCTAGGATGCCCAAGGTTTCTTGGACAAGTGTTAGAGGATTCTTTGTACAACGGGTAATCTGGAGACTAGCGGTGTAGCATTTACTACTTTCTAGTTTTCTGGAGCTGCCTTTACTTGGTGGGAGGCATATGAGAGGCATAGGCCTGTTGATGCAGCGCCCCTTGCCTGGAAGCAATTCTCCGTTCTCTTTTCTAGAGAAGTATGTACCATAGTCTCGTATAGAGGAGCTGCGCAGACAAGTCAAGTAGTTACGTCATGGAATTATGACTATGACATAGTATGAGATACGATTCTCTAAGTTAACTCGTCATGCGGTCTGGTTGGTTCCCACATATCGAGAGAGGATCAAGAGGTTTGTTGATGGCCTCACATATCAGCTTCAGATTCTCATGACTAGGGAGAGGGTGTCAAGTGCTACTTTTGAGGAGGTTGTTGACATTGCTCGCGAGATTGAGTTAGTTCGTTACCAGGAGCGAGATGAGAGGGAGGCCAAGAGGACTCGGGGATCTGGTAGCTTTGGTAATGCTCCTTCGAGGGGTCAGTTTCAGAACAGCAGAGGCCATCTATTCAGGCAGGCTTAGTCAGCTCACCCAAGTTATCGTGGGGCATCATGAGGTCATGGTTCTCACAATTCTCATCAGGGCCATTCATTACTCAGTGCCCTTCTAGCCCAGAGTTTGTCCTGTGCTCCATCAGTTCAGGGTTCTTCCATGCCAGGTCCTTCTACTGGTTATTCCGATGCCAGGGGTTCCCTTCAGCCCCCATCTCCAGCACCATGGAGTTGTTACGAGTGTGGAGAGTTTGGGCATATGAGGAGGCAGTGTCCTCATCTTCTTGAGGGTCTGTATCAATAGGGGGGTCAGCCCTCGACTTCAGCTCCAATTACTTCACCACCTGCTTAGGTAGTTAGGGGTGGGGGTCAGTCAGCTAGGGGTTGCCCTAGAGGGGAAGGTCAATCAGGTGGTGGTCAGGCTCATTTCTATGCACTCCCAGCTAGACCAAATGTTGTTGCTTCAGATGCTGTGATTACATGTATTGTCTTTGTCTTCCGTAGAGATTCCTCTGTGATATTTGATCACAGTTCCACTTTTTTATGTGTCATCATATTTTGCTTGTTATTTGGATATGCCCCGTAAGTCTCTTATTTCATCTGTTCGTGTATCTACTCCGGTAGGTGATACTATTGTTGTGGACCATATGTACCGATCGCGTGTGGTGACTATTGGGGGTTTGGAGACTCAAGTAGATCTATTATTGCTATGTATGGTCTGTGTCGTGCTATATTAGACTGTCATGCTAAGATAGTGATGTTAGCTATGTCGGGTGTGCCACGGATCGAGTGGAGAGGTTCTACTGATTTTGTCCCTAGTAGGGTGATTTTATTTCTGAAGGCCCAGCAGATGGTTGGGAAGGGTTGTCTTTCATACTTATCCTTTGTGAGGGATGTCGTTGCAGAGACTCCCAGTATCGATTATGTTCCTATTGTGAGAGATTTTCCTAATATTTTTCCTGCAGACCTGCCGGGTATGCCACCGGTCAGAGATATTGATTTTGGTATTGATCTAGTGTCGGGCACTCAGCCCATTTCTATTCCACTGTATCGTATGGAACCAACGGAGTTGAAGGAGCAGCTTTAGGAACTCCTTGATGAGGGGTTTATTCAGCCTAGTGTGTCACCTTGGGGTGCACATGTTCTATTTGTGAAGAAGAAGGATGACACTATGAGGATGTGCATTGACTACAGGCAGTTGAACAAAGCAACAATCAAGAACAAGTATCCTTTGCCTCGTATCGATGATTTGGTTGACTAGCTTCAGGGAGCGAGAGTGTTCTCCAAGATTGATATCCGTTCAGGTTATCACCAGTTGAATATCAGGGACTCGAATATTCTTAAGACAACTTTCAGGACTCGATATGGTCATTATAAGTTCTTGGTGATGTCTTTTGGGCTGATCAATGCCCCAACATCGTTCATGCATTTGATGAACAGCGTGTTTCGGCCTTATCTCGACTCATTTGTCATAGTTTTCATTGATGATATTATGGTGTATTCACATAGTCAGGCGGAGCTCGTGGAGCATTTGAGAGTTGTGTTATAGAGATTGAGGGAGGAGAAGTTTTATGAAAAGTTCTCCAAGTGTGAGTTTAGGCTCAGTTCAGTGGATTTCTTGGGACACGTGGTGTCCAACGAGGGTATTCAGTTTGATCCAAAGAAGATAGAGGCGGTTCAGAGTTGGCCCAGACCGTCCTCAGCAACAAAAATTCGCAGCCTTTTTGGTTTGGCGGGTTATTACCGCCAGTTTGTTTAGGAAATTTCATCTATCGGATCACCCTTGACCAAGTTGACTCAAAAGGGTGCTCCATTCAGGTGGTCAGATGAGTGTAAGGAGAGCTTTCAGAAGCTCAAGACTACCTTGACCATAACTCCAGTGTTAGTTTTGCCATCAGCTTCAGGTTCATATACCGTGTATTGTGATGCTTCGAGAGTTTGTATTAGGTGTGTATTGATGTAGAAGGATAGAGTTATTGATTATGCTTCTCGTCAGTTGAAGCCCCATGAGAAAAACTACCTTCTTCATGATTTGGAGTTAGCTGTCATTTTTCACACATTGAAAATTTGGAGGCATTATTTGTATGGTGTGTCTTGTGAGGTGTTTACTGATCATCGTAGCCTCCAACACTTGTTCAAACAGAATGATCTCTATTTGAGGCAGCAGAGATGGTTGGAGCTGCTAAAGGACTATGATATCACTATCTTGTACCATCCGGGTAAGGCCAATGTGGTGGCCGATGCCTTGAGTAAGAAGGCGGTGGGTATGGAGAGTTTGGCGTATATTCCAATTGGGGAGAGACCTCTTGCAGTTGATGTTCAGGCCTTGTCCAATCGGTTCGTGAGATTGGATATTTCAGAGCCCAGTCAGGTATTAGCTTGTGTGATTTCTCGGTCTTCCTTATTTGATTGCATCAGAGAGCTCCAGTATGATGATCCTCATTTGCTTGTCCTAAAGGATAGATTTTTGCACGATGATGCCAGAGATGTGACTATTGGTGACGGCAGAGTATTGAGGATGCAGGGCCGGATATGCATGCCTAATGTGGATGGGCTTTGGGAGTTGATTCTAGAGGAGGCCCAGAGCTCGCGGTATTCCATTCATCCAAGTGCCGCAAAGATGTATCAGGATCTACAATAGCATTATTGGTGGAGGAGAATGAAGAAATACATTGTGGGATTTGTGGCTCGGTATCTCAATTGTCAACAGGTGAAACATGAGCATTAGAGACCGGGTGACTTACTTCAGTAGATAGATATTCCAGAGTGGAAGTGGGAGCGGATCACCATGGACTTTGTAGTTGGGCTCTCACAGACTTTGAAGAAGTTTGATGCTATTTGGGTGATTGTGGATCGGCTGACCAAGTCCGTGCACTTTATTCCTGTGTGTACTACCTATTCTTCAGAGCGGTTGGCAGAGATCTATATCTGGGAGATTGTTCGTTTGCATGTGTCCCAGTTTCCATTATTTCAGATAGGGGCAATCTGTTTACTTCACAGTTTTAGAGGTCTGTGTAGCGAGAGTTGGGTACTCAGGTTGAGTTGAGCACAGCTTTTCATCCTCAGACGGACGGGCAGTCCGAGCGCACTATTCAGATATTGGAGGACATGTTGTGTGCTTGTGTCATTGATTTTGAAGGGTCATGGGATTAGTTTCTACCGCTCGCAGAGTTTGCGGTATAGATCTCTAGTTGGTTGGTTTGAGCCGGGTGAGGCTAGACTATTAGGCACAGACTTGGTGCAGGATGCTTTAGACAAGGTAAAGGTGATTCAGTATTCGTACAACGCAGTCGAGACAAAAGAGTTATGCCGATAGGAAGTTTTGGGATGTGTCCTACATGGTTGGGGAGAAGGTTCTATTGAAGGTTTCACCCATTAAGGGTGTTATGAGATTTGGGAAGAAGGGTAAATTGAGTCCTCGATTAATTGGGCCTTTTGAGGTGCTTTGGAGGATTGGGGAGGTGGCTTATGAGCTTGATTTTCCACCCAGCTTGTCGAGTGTGCATCTGGTATTTCATGTTTCTATGCTCCGGAAGTATATTGTCGATCCGTATCATGTTTTGGATTTTAGCACAGTTCAGTTATATGTTGATTTTACTTATGATGTGGTGCCAGTGGCTATTTTGGAGCGTCAAGTTCAAAAGTTGAGATCAAAGGATATAGCTTCAGTAAAAGTGTAGTGGAGAGGTCGGCCCGTGGAGGAGGCTACTAAAGAGACTGAGCGAGAGATGCGAAGCAGATATCTTCACATGTTTGAGGCTTTAGGTATGATACTTGACTCGTTCAACGACGAACGTTTGTTTAAGAGAGGAAGGATGTAACGACCCGGCCGATCGTTTCATGTGTTACCGCTCCGCTTCCCCCATTTCTGCTTCTTTATGCTTTGTTTATCCGTGTTATGTGGTATCGGGTTAGTCGGTTTGAATACGGAATGGTTTTGGTAAGGTTTGAGACACTTAGTCTCTTTTGAGTAAGCTTAAGTTGGAAAAGTCAACTGGATGTTGACTTATGTGAAAAAGGGCTCGGATGTGAATTCCGATGGTTCGGATAGCTTCGGGAGATGATTTAGGACTTAAAAGTGTGATCGGAACGTGTTTTAGAGGTCCGTAGTAGATTTAGGCTTGAATTGGCAAAAATGGAATTTTGGCGTCTTCCGATTGATAGGTGAGATTTCGATATATGGGTCAGAAAGGAATTCCAAGAGTCGCAGTAGGTCCGTTGTGTCATTTGGGATGTGTGTACAAAATTTCAGGTCATTCGGACGTGGTTTGTTAGACTTTTGATCAAAAGCGTAATTCAGAAGATTTTTGGAACCTTAGGCTTGAATCCGATGCGATTTGGTTGATTCGAGGTTTTTTGAGGTGTTTTGAAGATTTGTATAAGTTTGGATATTGGTATATGACTAGTTCGTGCTCTTGGTTGAGGTCCCGGGGGATGATTTCGGATGGTTGACGGGAGGTTTTGGAGTTGAGTTTGGTAGCTGAAGTTCTTTGGTTGCTATCATATCCGCATCTGCGGTTGGGAGGCCGCATGTGCGACTACAGCAGATGTAGAAGCAAGCCATAGAAGCGGCCAAGGGGCAAGTCAGGCGGAGCTGCAGAAGCGGGCATCTAGACACATCTGCGTGACTGCAGATGCGGAAGAAAGGTCGAAGGTGCGGTTCCAGAAATTTAAGTGAAAACCGCAGAAGCGGTAGATTGACCTCAAAAGCGGTAGTGCATAAGCGGAATAAGGGACCGCATGTGCGAAATATAAGGTTTCCTTTGCGAATGTTTGCTAAGTTCTCCATTTTTTAAGACGGGAAGTGAGCTAGGGCAGTGAATTTCAAGGGGAAATCGAAGAATATCAATTGGGTAAGCTACCTAAGCTTCATTACTTGAGTTTATGATCATTTTTCCATTGTTTAATCATGGTATTAGTGGAAATTAAGGAAGAAAATTTAGGGATTAGGGCTTGATATTGGAGAGCTTTGAGTGGGGATTTGAGGGGCCATTTGAGGTCCAATTTCGATCCTTTTGGTATGAATAGACTCATGGGAGGATAAGGATTCTATTAATGTGACTTTTATGGAATTTCGAGACGTGGGCCCAGAGGTCGGGTTTGGATCAATATCAAAATTTTTGGTATAATTTGATTATTTTTGCATGGGCTTCGTTCCCTTAGCATATTCTAATGTTATGATTCTGATTTTGGGTAGATTTGGCACGAGTTGAGGCCGAGGAGAGAGGCAAAGGCATCGCAGAGTAGTATTTCATCTGGTTTGAGGTAAGTAACCAATGTAAATCTGGAACTAAGGGTATAAAACCCTGGTATTTCGTATTGTTTTGATAAATGAGATGACACATATGCTAGGTGATGAGCGTGTGGGCATGCACCGATAGGGATTGTGACTTGGTCCGTCCTGTAGTGACTATTAAGCAGCGTATTTGATTTGAAATCTTATGATATCACGTATTTTAGAGATTGATACTATATTATGGATTGTTTGCCATGTTTTGGGCGTTGTGCCGACCTTTTGAGACACTTAGGGGCATTTTTACTGTTTTCCTCACTCTATTTTTTTGAAAGCATATCCTCATTCATGTTTTGCCTGTTTATTATTTAAACCTGGTTTTTATCACTCTACTTCTTAAAATGTGAAAACTGTTTGGGCTGAGCTTCCCTGATTTCCACTGTTATGCCCGAGGGGCTGTGAGTTAATGACTGAGAGAGGTTGATGTATATATATATATATACATATATATATATATATATATATATTGGATCGGGCTGCGCGCCGCAGCGATATGACGTTTGGGCTGTAGGATCCCCTCCGGAATCTGTACACCCCAGTGAGCATAGTCGACTATAAACTATAGATCGCGTTGCACGCCGCAGTGGTTATTATGATTATTAATATTATGAGATGTTATTGAGCCTGAGCACTGAGTGTGAGTACTGTGTGAGGAGAGAGGAGTCACGAGTGATCGAGAGGATTGCGCGAGAGGCTATATTTATGAGTGATACCATGCCCGAAGGGCCCATTTATGACACTTTTGTTGATTTTCACTCTTCTTTTATAACGAGCCTCTGTTGAAAACTGCTAAGTAAATGATTTCAAAGTATCTCACTTGAAACTGAAGATTTTACAAAGTAACTAGTTTTTAAATTGTTGGGTTTGCTTTGATACTCTGTTGTGTACTCTTATATATGATTTTTTAACTGCTCGTCACTGCACTCAGACATTATTTACTTTAATTATTTACTGAGTTGGTGTACTCATATTACTCTCTGCACCTTTTGTGCAGATCCAGGTACCCGAGAGGCAGAGTGAGGGTCCCCAGCATTATCGGAGCTTACCGGAGACTGCAAGGTAGGTGCACGTCATCCGCAGCCCTGCTTTTCTCCTTTCTATCTTTGTTTTCTACTTTTTAGGGCTTATTATGTATTAGTCAGATAGACTGGTTGTATTTAGAGGCTCTAGACTTATGACACTGGATTGTTGGGTTGTGTTGGTTTGTTGTTGTACTGCCTTTCCGCACATTTCAGTGATTTAGATATTTCTTATGAAAATTTAAAACTCAATCAGTGTTAGAAAATGGTTTATTAAAAAGGATTCACTGTGTTTACTTGTTTGGGTTGGCATGCCTAGTATTGTGATAGGCACCATCAAGACCGGGGTATTTAGGGTCGTGACATTTCTAAACTGTTAAATTACCAACTTTCAGCAAAAATAGCCAAATCAACCTAGGAACCTCTGAATTCAGTTGTGGTCATACTCCTAAGTCAAAAATAACCATAAAAACTTATTATAACCATAAAAACTTATTAGAACCATCAAAACACCGTTTCGGGGTCATTTTCACAAAAAGTCAAACTTCGATTAACATTTCCAACTTAAGCTTCCAAACTAAGAACCAACGATCCCACACCAATCCAAGACTTCCTCGAAATGAAACCAACTATCCCCACAATTCATAAAACCACAAATACATATACAGGAAGATTCAAAAGGGGAAACAAGGCTCAAATACACAAGATGGCCGGGCAGGTCGTCACACGAAGAAATTAAAAGATGTCTCTAGGGCTCATGGACGAGTTGCAGCTCTAATTGAGTCGCCTATCAGGTATCCCTTAAGCACCTTTCAGGAGTCCACTAATACAAATATTCGAATCTGCACAAGTAGTGCAGAAGTATAATACGAGTACAACTGATCTAATTTACTCAGTAAGTATCGAGCCTAACCTCGACGAGGAAGTGACGAGGCTATGATGAGACACTTACCTTATAGCATGTATAATTTATAAGCAATATGAATAACAATACAGATAACATTAATAATAACAAGAATAAAGGCAGAAAAATAATACATGGAGCAAAAACCATAAATATTACTCCACGTTCCTCAAATGACAAAACCAACCCCATATTCAGTAGCTCAAAATAGCGAGAAAGAACGATGTCCTTGAACAACTTAATTACAACTCTAAATGAGGACTAAATCATAAACAACACCAAAACATGTATCATATATATTCTGGTGCACAACCTAATCTAATACACAAAACATCACTAATATGGAATAGTAGGTTATCCAATGGCAGAAAATTAATCTCTCACGTATATCCTTACAAAAACTCAAACAAGGTCAATAACATATGAACGATCAATTAGCCACACGATATAATACTTCATAGAAGATCGAAGCATGAAACGAGTTAAGGCAGGTGACAAGTAAGGCATGTAACAAGTAAAGTCATGTATCTCACGACCCAAAATTCCAACCCGCAGGGTCGCGATGGCGCCTAACACCGCTTGCTAGGTAAGCCAATACATAACAAATATTACAAGAGAAATGAAACTATTAATCAACAGCAAAATGGTACAGAGTGTAATAGTAACTCAGCAGTATGCATGATGAGTTTAAAGATCAACACCATCATTCAACTATCCCAAGACATGGACTCACATGTACATGGGCTACTAGATTTTACTAAATACAATCTCTCTCAAAGAAATACAATATTGCCTAGAAAGTAGAAATAGTACAATAGAAAAAGAAAATATGACTCTAAGGTTGAACAATGTGCATCTCTACCTCGAGTCATCTAATTGTTATCCACTAAGCACCTCTCAGGACTCCGCTGGTACCAATGTGCGAATATGCACAAGAAATGCAAAAGTTTAGTATGAGTATAATCGACCCAATATACTCTGTAAGTATCGATCCTAACCCCGACGAGGTAGTGACGAGGCTAAGAAAAGACACTTACAATTAACCTGTGCATTTAACTATCAAGAAATAACGAGATGGAAAGTAAATCATCAAGTATAATAACAGGATAACAACATGTGAGAGAGATAATAAGTACATAAGGAAAGAGACATAAACAGGAAAAGTAAAGGAAAGTGTCACTGAGTAAGTCACAACTCATAGTTTTACAACAATTCTAAACAACCTTTCAAAAGTATATTACGAAGCCACAAAGCCAAGTCCTCAATTCGAATAGCAAATAAAGTACAATGAAATCAACAAACGGCCCGACATCACCCTTCATGTTTTTACTTCATCTCCATAACATAATATAATAGCTAGTACGAAAACACCCTTCATGCATATCCTCACTTTCTCTCAAACATCGAAACACCTTTCGTGTGATGATATTGATATATAAATAAAGCATGAAAACACCATTCGTGTGCAATCACTCTCTTTTTCACAAGCACGGCAACACCCTTCGTGCATTTTACTCTTTCTCATCAAGCATCATATATAACATAGTACCAAGTGAGGTGGTAAGCATAAACAATATCAAGGTTAACATTTGAACATCACTCGCCATATGACAATTTACCAACATTTTTGTACCAATAACTAAATCAACAATTCAACAAGCTCAATGCCCAATATCTAAATAAGCTCAACATAGGAAATAATATGAATACGCAAAATCGAAGAGTTTTACAATCTATCAAAAGCATGAAAAATATAATACACAAAGTAACATGGCACAAACAAGGCTAAATCTACTCGCGTTCTTATCACATGACCAACGCATATACACTCGTTACCTTGCATATATAACACCCCGAACATATAGACCACATAGCAAATAGACTCAATTACACCCTAATTTCCTCGATTAAGGCTACCAAGACACTTACCTCTTTCTGAAAAAAGATCAACAATCCAACACGACTTTTCCAATAGAATAAGCCTCCAAACCAACGCGATTTAGAGTTTGCAGCCATTGTTCACACGCTGAAGATTTAGAGGTACTATCTGTATGGCGTTCTTTGTGAGGTCTATACCGACCATCAAAGTCTCATGCACCTGTTCAAGCAGAAAGACCTTAATTTGCAGAAGCGGAGATGGTTAGAGTTATTGAAAGACTAAGATATCACTATATTATATCATCCGGGAAAGGCCGATATAGTGGCTGATGCATTGAGTAGGAAGGTTGAGAGCATGGGTAGTTTGGCATATTTACCGATAGTGGATAGGCCACTAGCCATGAATGTACAGGCGTTGACCAATCAATTTGTATGATTAGATGTTTCAGAGCCTAAAGGGGTTCTCGCTTGTGCTGTGTCACATTCATCGTTGTTGGAGTGTATCAAGGATCGCCAGTTTGATGATCCTCACTTGTTGGTATTGAAGGACACGGTGTAGTGCGGTGGTGCTACGGAGGTTCTGATTGGTGATAATGGTGTTATGCAGCTTCAGGGAAGGATCCGTGTCCCAAATATTAATGGCTTGAGAGAGTTGATCCTTGAAGAGGCTCACAATTCATGCTATTCCATTCTCCCAGGTGTCACAAAGATGTACCGTGAAGTATGAGCATCAGAAACCAGGTGGATTATTAGAGTTGGAGATACCAAAATGGAAGTGAGAGCACATAAGTATTGATTTTGTGGTAGGCTTACCATAGACCTTGAGGAAATATGACAATGTCTGGGTGGTTGTAGACCGGTTGACTAAGTTTGCACACTTCATTTTGGTGGGGACTTCCTATTCTTCAGAGTGGTTGGCTCAGATTTTCATCCAGGAGATTATCCTCCTACACGGCATTCGTATTTCCATCATTTCTGGTTGAGGCACGCAGTTCACATCATTTTGTAGAGTCATGCAGCGTGAGTTAGGTAGATGGCTCGAGCTGAGAACAACATTTCATCCTCAGATGGACGGACATTCCGAGTACACTATTTAGATCTCGGAGGACATGTTATGCGCCTGTGTTATGGATTTTGGAGGTTCATGGGACCATTTTTTACCTCTAGCAGAATTCGCCTACAATAATAGCTTCCAATCGAGCATTTAGATGACTCTATATGAGGCCTTATATGGGAGGCAGTGTCATTCATTGATTGGTTAGTTTGATCCCGATGAGGCTAAATTGTTGGGCACTGATTTGGTCGGTAATGTTATAGAGAAGGTTAAGGTGATTTAGGAGCAACTTCGCACAACTCAGTCTAGGCAAAAGAATTATGCAGACCGAAATGTCCGATATGTAGCTTATATGGTGGGTGAGAAGTTTCTCCTCCGAGTGTCGCCTATGAAAGGTGTGATCCGATTTGGGAAGAAGGATAAGTTAAGCCCGAGGTTTATTGGCCTGTTTGAGATCTTGGAGAGAGTTTTAGAGGTTGTTTATAGGCTTGCATTGGCTCCTAGCCTAGCAGAGGTACATCCTTTATTTCACATGTCCATGATTCGGAAGTACCATGAGGACAACTTACATGTTTTGGACTTCAGCATGATGCAACTTGATGAAAATTTAGCTTATGAGGAAGAGCTGGTGGCTATTCTAGACCGGCATGTTTGTAAGTTAAGATCCAAGAGTTTTTCTTATGTGAAAGTGAAATGGAGAGGTCAGCCTATCGAGAAGGCTACATGGGAGTCTAAGTCCGATATATGGAGTAGATACCCCCACCTTTTTACCAGTCCATTTACTTCTCTATGTCCGTTCGAGGACGAACGTTTCTTTTAGAGGTAGAGAATAAGACAGAACGATAGGTCATTTTGAGTACTAGTCATTTTCATGACCTGAGACCTCCCATAACTTCATTTGATGTTTCTTAATTTGTGTCTGTGGTCCGTGTCACTTTTCGAAAAACATTTATGTGAAATTTTGAATAAAATAAAAATTTTGACTACAAATGAGGCTAGAGTTGACCACGGTAAACATTTTATGTAAACCACCGCCAATCGGTATTTTAATGATTCTGGTAGGTTTGTATGATATTGTTGGGCATGTACACACGTTTGGTTGGGGTCCGAGGTGACCCGAATGTATTTGGACATTTACACACGTTTATATAATGTTACTACACTTTTGTGCATGTTCGGTTTGGAACCCTAGAAGCTCTAGTGAGTTTCGAATTGGTTTCGAACCATTTTTGGACTTAGAGGACTGCTGGTTTTTACTTCTAGTGTCCAGTGTTGCATGATCCTAAGGGAAGATTTTGGGTTGGAGCAGGTTTCTCTTCGCGAATGCGAGCCGTAGGTCACGAACGCGAAGAATTGGGAGGGAGTCTTACCCTTCACGAACGAGACTTACCCCTCGCGAATGCAGTACTTTGGGAGATCTAGGGGGAGGCAGGATAATCTTTCTTTTGCGAACGCGATCAACGTGTTGCGAACGTGGAGGCTTGGTTGGGGATGCCTTCGCGAACATGAGAAGGACTTCGCGAACGTGATGGCCAATTGGCCACTGCTCTTCGCCAATGCATCAGGTGCTTCGTGAACGCGAAGAACACCTGACCCCCGGCTATTTAAAAGCTGAAAGTCGGGATTGTTGCGCCCCATTTTCTCGCGAAAGTGGGTTTCAACATCGTGACAACTCCTTTTGGATGGGAGATAGAGTACTAAAGGAGAAGTGCCCCTACCTAACGGTTTTTAAGGTATGTTAGGGCACCTACTATGCAGATAACTATGTTCGACTAGTCAACGCCACCAAAGATCAGGTAAGGGCTCAAATTACCTCAAAGAGAAGGTATTAAGCACTCTTCGAGGTCCATAACTATAGGTCCCGGTCAAACTTAAGACTATGCAGATTATAATTAGGCAACATAAACAAAGAGTGTACAAGTCAAATGAATTTATAATAACAAAATAAGGATTGCAAGGATATGATTATTGGGTTTATACAGAATGACTAAATGAATAAAGAAGAGAAGGGGGTCCTAAGTTTTGTTAGCCTAAAGGATCACCCCGTGCAACAAATAATACTTCGCAACTCCCTTGAGGTAGGGAGTTACTCATATTATTTAGCGGTCACAGACTATCATCTTCTGCTACCCGATTACTATGTTAAAGTTGTTTACTTAAGCGCTCTAATTCAATTCTAAGTCGTGCCCTATACGTGCACTACCTATCCCATACCTATGGTCCTGGAGGCATTGGACCTCTATTTTGGGTGGTTCTAGACTTAACTTAGGCTGCTCAAAATGATAAAACTAGGCAATATACAAAACAAGTTGGACTTCAAATGAGGGCAATTAAGGCTCAAATTAGCCTCCACACTTAGACAACAAATGCACGCAAAACAGATTTTCATGTTAGGCAATTTCAGAATTAAAATCCTTAAGCCCTATAGATATGATTTCTAGGTGACCTTAGATTCAAATGCGCATATATTACATTACTGCCTTTAGTGGCTTAGACGAGGAGGCAGTAAACCACCTGCTGTTAACACCGGTTTTAGATACCAGTTTTAGAAAAGTGATATTGTCCTATAGGCATGATATCTAATAGTGGCATAGTTAAACAAATGAGAATAGTTCTGGGAACCCAACCATGTCAATTTGATCACATAAACAAGATTAAGCGAGTGAGAATATCCCATAGGCACGATCTCTAGCAATTGACATCGATCCTGATTTTATAATACCTTTATCCATATGAGCACATTATCTAGGCGGAGCAATAAGATAATGATAGCAGTAGATAATTGGTTAATTAAGGTCCTATAGATATGATTCCTAAGCAAGGCTAAGTAAAACATCAGCTAGTATAGTCTTATATGCATGGTATCTAATGAATATGTTGTATTTAAACGAATTGAAAGAAAGTTCATTGGCATTTGTTTCCTATAGGCGTGTTGTCTATTAACACGTGGTCGTAGACATAGAAATAAATGAAGCATTTGAACTCATGCTTTAATGGTAGACGAGTAGTGTGTGTATGTGTGTGTGATTCTCCTAATGACATGATTTCTAACAGTGCACATAGAAATTTAAAGGCATATATAGCAAGTAAATCATATGAATCCTATAAGCATGCTTGCTACCCTTTCATGAAAACATTAAGTATACATGTTTCCCTCATTTTTACTAACACCCCCAATTGTTCATTACAAAGTTATTACAGGCCCAGTAATGAATGTAATTACAAAGTATTATACAAACAATAACAGTGGACCTATAACAGGACCAAAAGTTATACCAAGCATTTCCTGGGCTTTCAACAAAACTCTTTCTTCACCAATTTAGCACACCCAGATTAACAGGGAACTATATTCATTAGCACAACCCAGAAATCACAGAGGAACCCAAGCCAAAATAAGACGTCCATAGATTTACCACATGACCAAACATCGAGTTACCCAGAAATCATTTAAACAAAATAGCTTCCTTGTTCAATAGATAGAATGAGGGAAGAACTGAGTATTAGAGATAGCTCAAGTATTAGAAGTAGAGTGAGTGGCCAAAAGACCCCGAGTCCTAGTGTGTTAGAGTTCACAAGGGTCTCAAATGGACCCCGATTAGTGCTCACTCTAGGGAGGTCAATAGTAAGAGTTTTGGTGGCCTTGGTTTTCAGCCAGCCAAGAATGATAGGTTCAGAATAGCATAGGTAACAAATGAGAGTGAGTGGACAATGGTTAAGGGACAAAAGTCGAGGAAATACATTTATAGCTTAAAGTAGACATAGCAGAGTTGAGGAAACAGAACAATTAATCAAAAATATCAACAAGACATAGAAGCAGGTTCAAAACTTAGCAAGATAACACATTGGCAGAAACATATTGAAAGAGTTAGGGGAGAAACAAGTTTGCAAGATTTTCATACAAAGGTGCATAACACCAAACAAGTTTAAGTAGGGCACTAACTTAAAGTTTTAAAGCCTAAAGGTCCAAAATATGCTAAGGATTCATCATAATATCATAAGACAGCCAGGTTAACTTATATCATGAAGCAGAAGAGTATCAAACATAGCAGGGAAACACAAATTAAGAATAGTCATTCCAAAGGTCTCAAATAATCACTAAGGCTGCAAACCAAAACATGTTGAGGTAGATATTAACAGAAGAGCAAGTCATAGTTGATAGTGAGGATCTTAAGACACATTATAGGAGTTCAGAACAGAGTGAAAATGCAAGCTTAATGTCAAATAGCAAATGTAGACATTCAGGTATCAATATTAGGCTAATACGAACTTAAGAGGGTCTAAATCATTCAAGGTGAAGCATATTCAAATAACATATCTCAGAACTGGTAGCTTTAGGTAAATTAAATGCTAAAGAAGCTCAAAGCGAGTGTAAAGGTAACAAAGTTGCACACAAAAGTAGTCCAGAAACATATTAAGCCATGAATTTCAGAAGTAAGAATATGCAAATCATAGACACATAAGAACGAAATTGCAAAAGTCAAGTGACTTACCAGTTAAACAGACAACAATAAAGAACAAAATTCCACAGTATCCTTAATCAACAAAGAGCAAGAACCCAGAATCTTAATGTGTCAAAGTTTCCAAGGGATTCAAAGGAACCCCGGGCAGTGCTCGCACAAAGAAAAGGTTGAATAATGCTTTCAGCTGGCCAAGAACCAATGTATAGAACAAGATAACGAGGGAATAACAGAACAATAGCTTCAATTTTTTTTAGTGAAATCTATCGATTAAAGGTCTCTGTCACACCTTCTTTTTCCTACCCCCGTAAGGGAGTAAGTGATTTTTTTCCAATTTAAATGACAATCAAAACGGGATTATTTATTTAAAATTCAGAGTCGCCACTTGGGATAATTTATGGTGTCCCAAGTCACCGGTTCAAATCCCAAATCGAGGAAGTTTGACTCTATTTTACAGTCCGCAAACACAGAAATTTGGGTAAGGAATTTTGTTAACCCGGGAGAAGGTGTTAGGCATTCCCGAGTTCCGTGATTTTAGCATGGTCGCTCAACTATTATTGTTGGCCTAATTATCTGATTTTAATACATGTTTTAACCTATGGTGTCATTTTAACTTTATAACCGCTTTTAATTATTTTAAGGAAGATTTCAGCGTTATCTAAAATACATCTTTGGAACACGCCACATGAAATGCACCCGCAACCCGAGATACATTTTATTTAACATTGCTAAAATTTAGAGTTGGGTCACATGAAATTCAAACCCGAGTTTAGGAAGGTAATTTTAGTTATGCGCCTAAAATAACTACGCATTTTGACTTTGCAAGGGCCATAAAAAATTCGCTAAATGGCACGCCTCGAGTTCTAAGGATTCAAATATCAACTAAATAAGGGCCATGCAATTTAAGGTTTTGTTTGGCATGGTGCGCCTCGAATTATTCTAACCAAGAGGTTTTTAAATTAAATTATGAGGGCCATAAACTATTAAGTGTTATGTGATATGGCTCACCTCAATTAGTAAAGGGTTTGGCTAATTGATTAAAGGGCATAAAAAAATTCTTGAATCGAATTCACAAAGCCAGATTTAACCAATTGGCAATGATGGGGAATTGGGTCAGTCATTAGAGTGGGTATGGGCCAACAACAGCATTAACGTGAAGGCATCATTTCGCAGCAAACAAAAATGCATGTAGCAAAGGCCACCCTCTTTTTTATTTCCAAATTGCTTTCAAGGCTCTGGGCCCAAATTGAGCCCAATCCTAACACAAGAAAGGACAACAGCGTGTATCGCCCAGGGATCGAGTCTTTGAGGAGCCAAATCATCCTAGGCTCCAAAACTCTGGGTTTTTAATACAAAGCTCCACAAGATCCAATTATACGGCGAGCAAGAGTAACTTAAACTAATTGAAATGCAAAAATGCATGAAAATTCAGAACATCTCATGTTCAAACCCTTAAAACTCTTGAAAGGTAACCTTGAAGCCTATTGAATAAGCATAGATTTCTGACAACCTTTATGTGAACTAATAAGCTTGGAGGGCTATAAGATTAGATCTCATGCCTAAGAAAGATCATTTTTTCTGAATTTGATTCAAAGTAGCACTATTTGGCCTTGTGTACCATTCCAATTCCTATACCAGGTTACAAACAAACATGCTAGACTTTAAGCCTTAAGCAAAACCTTTTAGCAGGCTATCAAAACAACTAATGCAAGGACAAACCTAATTACATAGCATTCAAACGCTAGCAAACCATTCAAACCAACCTAAAAATTACTGCTCATACAAATCAGAGCACCTCTTTTAATTATAACCATTCTCAAACAAAACCGAACCAAACAGAAGAAACAAATCGCTTAACAACTTCAATTTCCTACTTGATTTCCCAATCATACTCAATATACTAACCAAACATTTCAAATGCTAAACAATACAGGCAACATGATATTAAAAGAGAAAGAAATAAAATTCAGTACAAATCAGTTCTCAATCATATTTCAACTCCAAACTTCATACTACAAACTAAGTGATGTCCATGATGCTGAAAATACCTGGAAATTGAAAAGGAAAAAGATGTGAGGAAGCAATAAATAGTAGCAACCCAGTAATCAGCAGCCTAGGAAGCAGGAAACAAAGCAAGCAAACCAACTTGATTCAGGCAAAGGAATAGTAACCTCAGCAAACCAAAAAGCTTCAAACCAGCTTTTCAAAACCCAAAAATCAAGACATTTTTTCGACCAAACACAGAATCTAGACTTTCAGGGGATTCTATCTAGTGAAGAGGATCATAAATTCAATTTTAAACAGAGTTTTTTGAGCAATTTTCACCAAGAAAATGCAAGGGAATCAGTGTAATCAAAGTATTCCAACAGTCTCAATTTTTCAGTTTTTTTTTATCTCTTCATTTCTGACTTGAATGTCAAGCAAAGGTGCCTTTATAGGCAAGCCTTTAGGGCTGCAGAAATGCAACTAGTTTTGCACCCTAATCCTTTTGGTATTTTCATTTTAGCCTAGACACCCCTGATGTAAATTTTAGAATTTTAGAATAGTCTCAAACCCCTCTTCCTGGAAGCTTCCTAAGGTTGTTACACCCGGATTCCCTAAGATAGTTACCCTAAATACCCCTTGAACCCTTGTTAATTAATCAGAGAAACCAAATGGGTATGGGTCAAATTGACCCAATATTTCAATTCAAAAACTTGGGCTAATCCCTTCCCTTTGGACCCAATTCCAATTCAGAAATCCAACAGAAGGAACTAAAAGGCAGAACAAATAATAGTAAGAAAAAATTCGGATTCAAAGGGATTTTTGAACCAAATGCCCTCTATAGCCCAAGACTAAATAAAAATCAAACAAAGTAAACTAACGAACCCAAACAAAATTAAAGAAAAATACTAATTAATGATGAGCCTGGATTAAAGAAAGACATGCAGAAGCGATTTTGAGGAAACGGAGGAAAAGAAGAAAAATAGAAGAGGATAGAGAAAAGAAAATGAAGAGAAGGGAATATTGAAAATACTTGTCCAAACCAGGTGAACAAAAAAATCCTTGAACAACCCTTTTGAAGAATCCGATTTTGGATCGAAATAAACCTTAATCGTGTGTTCTCGACGAAAACACGCGACTAAAGTCCAATTCGGACTCAAATCTTCATCCACTGATTGATTTGCATCTTTGGAGATTTAGGGTTCCGCCTTTAGATTTAAGATTCGAAGGGCTCTGGGCAGATTCGAGGGAAAATAGTGGTGGATTAGGTATGTAAGAGCCATGGGGATTCTCTAGTATTATTTTGGGGTGATTTGGGATCGGCGCCAGCAGCCTGAGACAGTGGGATATCAAGGCGACGCTGGGTTTGGTGGTGGTCTCGAAGAGGGGTGAATTGAGAGAGACAATGAGAGAGGGGGGTCTTTCCGACATTTAAATACCAAAATCGAGTCAGTTATGGACCGTCTGATCAACTGAAATCAACGGTCCAGATCAAAATAATTAAAATGGTGTCGTTTGGACTGTTGGGGGGAAGGACCGGGTTAAGGGCGGGTTTGGGCTTGGACTGGGGCGGGTTTTGGGTTTGTAGGATTAAAATTAAGAAGGCCCAAAAAGACTTCTTCTACACTTCCCTTTCTTTTCTTCTTTTTAAATTAATTCTTTTTAATTTCAAACTCTTTTTAATTCCTGTTTTTTTTCAAAATTAAAAAGTAAAAATAAAATCCCAAGTTAAATCACAAAAATCAAATTACCTAAAAAAACTAATTAATTCTAAATAATAATTATCACAAGTAATTAAAAATCGAATTAAAGGAAAAACTACCCAAAACAAAACTAAAATTTAAAGGTGCAAAATAGGTTATTTTTTGTGATTTTTCCCATTTTTATAAAACAACTAATTTGTTAATTAATCCTAAAATGTAAAATTAAATTCAAAATGCAAATGCAACATATTTTTGTATTTTTCATTAATTAAACAAAGTTAACATGCGCAGACAAATGCAAACAATTAACAAAAAATGCTACAAAAATCTACGGAATTGCAAATAATGGGAAAATTTATTTTGTTTTGAATTTGTGGGAATAATTCATATATGGCAAAAATCACATGCTCACAGTCTCTCTTAAAGTGAAATGGGGAGGGGTTTATATAGTAGTTAACTATTAACACATAAAATAAGAAAATATAGTAGATTAAACACAAAATAAGGAAAATATGGAATGCAATATCAATTAGAATCAGTTTAGGTCAAATCAAGGAAGCCCTAGTTTAGACGAGGAACAAAAATGGCAAAAATCTCAATGAATTGAAGCCATAAGGTCTGATAGTTAGTGTATCCGGTCAGAAACATGAAGATGATACATAATCGGAATCAAAAGAACACCAATGGCTCAGCTTCCATAAATAATCAAGTAGCCAGTACTTGTAGCGTTCAAAAGATGGTAAGTTACTCCGCATATGCAAGAAAGGAAAGGAATCATAGAATATTTCCATGTAAGGTCAAATTGGGGCTAGGATTTGAGTGAGGACAGCTAGGGTTTAGGTTTGAGAGATGGAAGCGTGTGATGATACAAAGGCGGCGGGTTGGTAGAAAATAGGTTAGGGTTTTGGGTAAAGGGTAATATAAAGAACGGGTAGGTTAATTATGGGTCGTTGATCATTTGAGATCAACGGCCAGGATCGCAAGGGCAACGGGGAGGGTTATTTTAAATAGGTTCTGTCAGGGCTATAACTAAAAGGGTCGATTGGTCTTGGCCAGGGGATTGGGCTAAGGATATTAGGCCAATTTGGTCCAAAAATTAGTTTAAAACTAGGCTATTATTTAAATACACAAAATTTATTTATGAAAGTGCTTGATAAATAAGTAAAAATATTATTTATACACTTAAATGCTTATAAATAATAATTTAGTATTATAAAAATATAAAATTCTATTTCGACACAAATAATATAAATAAAGAACATTTCTATATGAGTATGGGCTATTACTGCAAAATTGTGCAAATAGCTTTTAAAATGCTAATGTAATTATATAAAATGAAGTAAAAGTACATTTATTAGAGGTGCAAATAATAATTTTAGGTAACTAAGTCATCAGAAAATAATTTGAAGGACTGATTAATAATTATTCAAGTAATTTAAATACAGGAAAATTAATTTAAAAGCTCTAAAAATTATGAAAAATTATAGAAAATGCTCGATAGATTTGTAAGCCAAATAATGATGCAAACATGATGTTCTGAAAGTATATATACTATTGAAAAAATATGAGGGCAAAATTGGGTATCAACAGTTGCCCCCTTTACTTGGGAATGATGAAAGAGTTGTCGGGTAAAGAAAATGATGACCAATAAATGATGTGATTAAGAAAATGGAGGTCGAACCCTGGTTCCTGAGTTTCCTATATATCCCTAGTGTCAAGCCGTGCGTAGTTCTGGATCCAATGGTGAACAAAACTAATGGATTTGTTATAGGAATGGTCGTATGTTTCGGAAAGGGTTCTTTTGGGTAGGATAATATCGGATGAATTTATGCGGAGTAATGAATGTGAATTTGAAATGTTATGGATGTGTCACAAGGTAGATATATGAGCGGTCATAGATTAAAAGGCGGGTAATTGGTAGTGGTCGGTTATATTTGAAACAATTGCAGGATGTGAACATTGTGAAAGGAAACTGGAGCGAAGATTGCTCCTGTTTGAAGAATGGTTACTTCCTGGATTACCTGCAAAACATAAAACACGATGCATGCAAATAACATGATGCAAATTCCCTTTGGACCATGAAGGTTGTCTTTGGACAGTGAGGATGATATCCTTTGTTAAAACCCATATCCATACGCATTAGTTCATGCTATATATTAGTTAACATAAATCCAATAAGGAATTACCTTTGAGATGATAAGAAGTTAATCCTATTGGTCTTAAGTGATACAAGAGTGTATAAGGGTGATTAACAAGTATTAAAAGTTAAACAAATCAAGGATGTTGTAACTCGTATTTTTAGGTAAACCTAGAAGTTCTTAATACACACAAGAGGTCATGTATTAAGGTATTTGAATCATATAATATCCATATCATAAGTCTTGAAATCAAACGAGTTATGAAACAAAAGTCGACAAACGTTGTCACAACGTAGGTTCATAATTTTACTTAAACATTAGGTCACATATTTCTAAGCTTTTCTCCTAATTTACAGGGAATTACGGGTTGAGCTACCCACAAAATTAAAGATCTATGAGTCTAGTTTCCATCTCATTAAACCGTTTGTCAATACGATCTCGGAGTATAGAGATATTTATATTTTCGCAAGCCTGTGCAGATTGGTAGATGACAAGTAGGTGCATCACCTACTTGCCAAAATGATAGGACAAAATTAAAAGACCTAAGTCGGCCAAGAGAGGACTTTTAAGGGGTTATGAACTCAGTTATTTCATCCATAGTTACGACCCTCAATACCAAAGTTAACCCCTGCAACTCCTCCCCAAAAAAATCCCACACAAACCCTAATCGATTTTCCCTCTCTTTCAAGTTCTATTTGAAGATAAAACCTAGAGTTTGAAGAACCAAGGGAAGGGCTGAGTTATCCAACAAGTAAGGTAAGTTACTTTCATCTTTCATACATTTTTATCTGCTGTGAATTTATGGTAATCGTTCTATACATGTAAAAACTCACGGGACGGTGATCGGAAGCCGTGAGTTCGAGTTATTCACATGTAGCAGACTATTTTGTGGACTGTTTTGTGCTGCTGTTGGGCTGCGTGTTTTACTACTGTTTTGTGGATTTTTGGAGGTGTAAGGGTGTGGATAAATACCATATATATGTAGGGTTATGGGATGATAGTTATTCATAACATTTTTGGGTCGTTTGACACGACTACGGTGGCCATAGTATGTATGATGTAATTAGGTTGTGCGTGGACTATTTTGAGAGGCTCAATATGTTTATTATTGATGTTGTTTAGGCTTTTTGGTGATTGTTTTGAATGGTGTGAAGTCATATATATAGGGGAGGTGTTGTCCGTTTTAGCGTAAAATAGGTTGTGTTCGATACATAATAGATATGACGCTTAAATGATAACGATAGTATCGTTTCTCTTATTATAGACTAAGGAGTTGTGACAATTGCATAGCTTGCGATTGGGGTAGTATATACAAGGTATGTGAGTCTATCCCTTTCCTTCTTTTTCACGACTCCGATTGTACATAATGCAATGAACGAGCTTCCAAAGATACTCTACTCTTAGAAGCTAGCAGTACTTACATTGCTTTCCCTCTTATGGAATGATTGATGTTAATGTTGCTTCTCTTATTCTTATGTTATCAATGTTGTTGGTACTTCCTGATTCTTATAAGGTTCATAGTGAAGAGTTAGTCCTAATAACGTGTACAGAGGATACTGACCTTACGTCACTCCGAAAGGTTTAGAATGTGATTCCATGAGTCGAGCATGCATTATATATATGTATCTATTTTACTCTACCGAGCCACGCTATAGTTGGCCGGGTACGGCACCTATTGTGCAACCACTGATCAGTTGGGTTTTACCGAGCTCCACGTGGCCGAGTACGATTCTACCGAGCCTATTATGGCCAGGTACGTTTTTTACCGAGCCTATTATGGTTGGGTACGATATGATGATGATGATGCCCACAGAGGCGTATATTTTAAAAGTTTATGTATACATACATATGTATCATGCATTTCATGTCAGTAGCCCTCAGAGGTGCTCAGATGTTCCAGGTTGTATATTTTCTATCCCTGCTTACATTACTGTTCATATTTATGGTTCCCTGCCTTACATACTCAGTACTTTATTCGTACTAACGTTCTTTTGTTTGTGGACGCTGCAGGCCGTGCTGCAGGCCCTGATAGACAGGCAGGTGCAGCTCCCCCACCACAGGAGGTTGTCCAGTTCAGTAGTGATTGGCGAGATCCCTTCTCCGGACTTGCCGTGGTCTTGGTATGCATTTTTGTTATAGACATTATGGGTATGTTGGGGCCTTGTTCCGGCTATGTTGCAGCACTTATGTTTATTTAGAGACTCATAGACAAGTGTCGACTCATGTATAGTTTTGGTATGCCTTGTCGACTGGTTTTTGTTGTATAGTCTTTCATGGTAGTGTGGTAGCTCGTACCTTATATGTAGTTTCTTGATTGTGTGGTCATCCCCTGTTATGTATGTTCATGCCATCATATTTTATTGTTGGTTGTCCATAATCCATGTCTACCGTTTATACTGATCTCGTCAACCCTAAAAGATAATAAAAAAAGGTTAGATAAAATGTATGGGTGTGCTCAGCAAGTATGGTCGGGTGCTAGTCATGGCCCTCCAGTTTGGGTCGTGACAAACTTGGTATCAAAGCAAGTCCATCCTAGGGACTGTCTATGAGTCGTGTCTAGTAGAGTCTTGATTATGGATGTGTAGCGCGCCACATTTATAATCAGGAGGCTACATGACATCTAGGGTTGTTACTTCCTCCTGAATTTAGATCGTGCGTAGAGTTGAGTCATAAGTGTTCGTCTCAAATATTCACCTTGTTTTCTTTCAGTGATGCCTTCGACTAGGAAGCAAACAATTAGTAGACGGCTTGATATAGCTGCGGGAGAGGGTAATAGTTAGGTGCCCCAAGCCAGAGCAGGCCAAAGTGAGGCTGAGACTCATACCTCATCTACTCCGTCTCCTCCAGATGATATTAGGAGGCACCTAGCACCTCCAATTCCTCCGTCTGGCACTACAGACCAGCATATGCGAAGTGCTTTGCAGTTATTGACAAGCTTGGTAGATGCTCAGGCTTAGAGGGAGAATATAGGTGTTGCTGATAAACCAGTTAGTATGAGAGTTCGTGATTTAATTAATTTAGACCCTCCGGTGTTTACCGGATCAGACCCCAAGGAGGACCCACAGACTTTTATTGACCAGGTTCATCGTACACTGCGAGTTATGCATGTTAGTGATACAGAGGCAGTATAGTTGGCTTCTTATCAGCTACGGGATTTAGCGGTTCTCGGGTATGATAGTTGGGAGAGATCCAGGGGTCCGAACGCTCCTCCAGCTGTGTGGAAGGAATTTTCTGAGGCCTTTCTTCGTCACTACTTGCCAGTTGAGATACGACAAGCTAGAGCTGATAAGTTCTTGAACCTTAGACAAGGTAATATGAGTGTGCGAGAGTAAAGTATGCAGTTTGATTCTTTAGCAAGGTATGCCCCCCATATGGTGGACGAGATGAGTGATAGGGTGCATTTGTTCGTGAACGGATTGGGACCACATCTGATAAATGAGTGCACGACAGCCTCCTTGGTAGAGGGCATGGATATTTCCCGTATTCAGGCTTATGCCCAGACCTTAGAGGATTGTAAGCGCCAGCAGAGGGCAGATAGGGAGCAGGATAGGTGCCAGCATAAGGGGTGAGATTTGCAAGGTATTCTAATGACTTCAGAGGCCGCGTCAGGCCCCAGTCTTCGAGGAGTTCGACGCCACCTGTAGCTAGTGCTCCTCCACAGTTTCAGAGGCCTTGATATGATCGATTTACCTATTCTGGTCTAGGTCAGAGTTCGCAGGCATCAGGCTCGCAATATCATAGAGATACTAGTCAGACGAGACCCACAATACCACGTTGTGATCGGTGCAGCAAGGCCCACTTTGGACTATGCCGTCGAGGTTCTGATGCATGTTATTCTTGCGGACAGCCTGGCCATATGATGCGGGATTGTCCTAACAGGGGAGGTGATGGTATGGATCAGCCGACTGGATCTGTGTCTGCTTCTTCCTCATCAGTTCGACCTCCAGCACGGGGTTTTCAGCAGCCGACAGGTCGTGGTAGAGGTAGAGGTGCAGTGCCGAGTTCGAGTGGTGGTCAAAATCGAACCTATGCTCTAGTAGGTCGATAGGATCTCGAGTCGTCTACAGATGTTGTTAGAGGTATATTATCTGTGTTTTCTTATGATGTATATGCACTGATTGATCCGGGATCTACATTATCATATGTTATGCCCTTTGTGGCTAATAAGTTTGGCATTGAACCTGAATTGAGAAGTAAACCCCTTGTGGTATCTACTCCGATAAGAGATTTTGTGATTGCTAAAAAGGTATATAGAGGTTGCACTATGATGATTTGTAGTCGTCAAACCTCGGCAAATCTATTTGAGTTAGAAATGGTTGATTTTTGATGTGATAATGGGAATGGACTGGTTGTCCTCATGCTATGCAAATGTTGACTGTCGTACGAAGATGGTTAGGTTTCAATTTCCTGGTGAACACATCATTGAATGGAAAGGGAACATTGCTACACCGAAAGGTAGATTTATTTCCTATATTAAGGCAAGGAAAATGATCTCAAAAGGTCACATTTATCATTTCGTTCGCGTTAGGGATGCGGAGGCGAAACCGCCTACTTTACAATCAATCCCCGTGGTCAACGAATTTCCAGATGTTTTCCCAAATGAACTCTCAGGCCTTCCTCCTGAAAGGGAGATTGAGTTTAGCATTGATGTGTTGCCTGACACTCAACCGTTCTCTATCCCTCCATACATAATGGCCCCGGCAGAGTTGCGAGAGTTGAAGGTGCAGTTGAAGGACTTGCTGGATAAGGGCTTCATTAGGCCTAGCACTTCACCTTGGGGTGCACCAGTCCTATTCGTGAAGAAGAAAGACGGGTCGTTACGGATGTGTATCGACTATTGACAGTTGAATAAGTTTACTATAAATAACAAGTATCCACTTCCAAGAATTGATGACCTGTTTGACCAACTCCAGGGTGCCATGTATTTCTCCAAGATTGATTTACGTTCAGGGTATCATCAGGTGAGGGTTAAAAAGAAGGATATTCCAAAGACGGCCTTCCAGACAAGATACGAACACTTTGAGTTCTTGGTGATGTCGTTCGAGCTAACAAATGCCCCAGTAGCTTTTATGGATCTCATGAATACTGTATTTAGGCCCTATCTTGATGTGTTCATGATTGTATTCATTGATGACATTCTAGTGTATTCTCGTTTGGAGGCGAAACATGTGGGCCACTTGCAAATAGTATTACAGACGCTTCAGGATCGTAAGTTATATGTTAAGCTCTCCAAATGTGAATTTTGGCTGAACTCAGTAGCGTTCCTTGGCCATGTGATATCTGACGAGGGTATTAGTGTCGACACTCAGAAGATCGATGCAATAAAGAATTGGCCGGGACCTACAACACCATCAGAAGTCCGCAGCTTTCTAGGGCTAGCAGGATATTATAGGCGGTTTGTGGAAGGGTTTTCCTCTATATCATCACCATTGACTAACTTAACACAGAAAGCTACCAAGTTCCAGTGGTCTGACACTTGTGAACGTAGTTTTCAGGAGCTGAAGAATCGATTGACATCCGCACCAGTGCTCACTCTCCCTGAAGGAACAGAAGGTTATGTGGTATATTGTGATGCCTCAGTTATAGGTTTGGGGTGCGTATTGATGCAGCATGGGAAGGTGATTGCTTATGCATCAAGACAATTGAAGAAGCATGAAAAGAATTATCCAACCCATGATTTGGAATTAGCTTCAGTAATATATGCTTTGAAGATATGGCGGTACTACTTATACGGCGTCCATGTTGACATCTACACAGATCACAAGAGTTTACAATACATCTTCAAGAAGAAAGAGTTGAATTTGAGGCATCGTAGGTGGCTTGAATTACTGAAAGACTACGACGTCGAGATATTGTATCATCCCGGTAAAGCCAATGTTGTGGCAGACACTCTTAGACGTAAATCAATGGGAAGCTTAGTACATATTGAGGCAGGTAGATGGGGGTTGACTAAAGAGCTTCATCAGCTAGACAATATGAGAATCAGATTGTTAGACTCTGATGATGGAGGTGTTACTGTACAGAATACATCAGAATCATCTTTGGTAGCCGAGGTAAAAGCACAGCAATATGAAGATCCTATCTTAGTACGATTAAGAGAAAGCATTCAACAGTGTAAAAGTACGACTTTTGAGATCGGAAAAGATGGGGCACTGAGATACTAGAGCCGATTGTGTGTGCCTAATGTGGCAGGGTTGTAAGAGAAGATTATGAATGAGATTCATCAATCCCGATATTCCATCCATCCCGGCTCGACAAAGATGTATCATGATGTCAAGGAGCAGTATTGGTGGGATAACATGAAGAAGTCTATTGCAGAATTTGTAGCCCAGTGTCCCAATTGTCAACAAGTAAAGATAGAACATCAGAAACCCGGTGGATTGCTTCAGAATATAGAGATTCCGACCTGGAAATGGGAGGTGATTAATATGGACTTCATTATTGGATTACCTCGCTCTTATCATAAGTTTGACTCCATCTGGGTGATAATTGATCGACTTACAAAATGTGCTCATTTTCTGCCAGTTAAGACAACTTACACGGCTGAAGATTATGTGAAGTTGTATATCAAGGAGATTGTTAGGCTTCATGGTGTGCCGGTATCTATCATATTAGACCGAGGAGCTCAATTTACAGCTAACTTTTGGAGGTCTTTTCAGAAGGGTTTAGGCACACAAGTGAATCTCAGCACTGCATTTCATCCCCAAACAGACGAACAGGTTGAATGTACCATTCAGACACTGGAAGATATGCTACGAGCATGTGTTCTAGATTTTAAGGGAAATTGGGATGACCATCTTCCACTCATAGAATTCGCCTACAATAATAGCTACCATTCCAGTATTAAAATGGCCCCATATGAGGCACTATACAGGAGGAGATGTAGATCACCAGTTGGATGGTTCAAAGTCGGTGAAGCAGAATTATATGGGCCAGATTTGATTCACCAAGCTATTGAGAAGGTGAAAGTGATACAGGAGCGATTGAGGACGGCACAAAGCAGGCAAAAATCTTATTCTGATGTCCGACGTCATGATCTGGAGTTTGAGGTTGGTGATTGGGTTTTCCTAAGGATCTCACCAATGAAGGGTATTATGCATTTTGGGAAGAAAGGTAAGCTGAGTCCAAGGTATATCGGGCCGTATAAAATTCTTTGATGGATTGGACAGGTTGTTTATGAGTTAGAATTGCCATCCGAATTGGAATTTGTCCACCCGGTATTCCATGTATCTATGTTGAGGAAATGTATAGGAGACCCTTCTCGAGTCGTCCCTATCAAATATGTACAAGTTACAGATGACCTATCATATGAAGAAGTGCCAGTAGCTATATTAGATCGACAAGTTTGCAAGCTGAGAACAAAAGATGTAGCTTCAATCAAAGTATTGTGGAGGAACAAGAATATGTAAGAAATGGCATGGGAAGAAGAAGAGGAGATGAAGTCTAAATACTCGTACCTATTCCAGAATGAAGATAACAAGGATGCTGGTGGAACACATGATACATTGGAAGGTGAAATGGCTCTATGAGGTAAGCAATAACTTGAGAATACTCTTCCTTAATACAAAATGGCGATATGCAGATAATGTACATGTCCATAATTATTTGCATACTCTTGTAAGGCCATACGTTGAGTTAACCGCTTGCAAGTTTGTCCTCTATTTATGGGAGAAACTTGGCCAGAATCCACGATGATTTAAACTCCCCATGAACCCTTACATTCGAGGACGAATGTTCCTAAGAGGGAAGGATGTTACAAACCATATCCACACGCGTTAGTTTATGCCATATATTAGTTAACATAAATCCAAGAAGGAATTACCTTTGAGATGATAAGAAGTTAATCCTATTGGTCTTAAGTGATACAAGGGTGTATACGGGTGATTAACAAGTATTAGAAGTTAAACGAATCAAGGATGTTGTAACTCGTATTTTCAGGTAAAACTAGAGGTTCTTAATACACTCAAGAGGTCATGTATTAAGGTATTTGAATCATATAATATCCGTATCATAAGTCTTGAAGTCAAACGAGTTATGAAACAAAAGTCGACAAACGTTGTCGCAACTTAGGTTCATAATTTTACTTAAATATTAGGTCAAATATTTCTAAGTTTTTCTCCTAATTTACAGGGAATTACGGGGTGATCTACTCACCAAATTAAAGATCTATGAGACTAGTTTCCAACGCATTAAATCGTTTGTCAATACGATCTCGGAGTATAGAGATATTCATATTTTTGCAAACCTGTGCAGATTGGTAGATGACAAGTAGGTGCATCACCTACTTGCCAAAATGATAGGACAAAATTAAAAGACCTAAGTCGGCCAAGAGAGGACATTTAAGGGGTTATGAACTCAGTTATTTCATCCATATTTCAGACCCTCAAAACCAAAGTTAACCCCTGCAACTCCTCCCCAAAAAAATCCCCCACAAACCCTAATCGATTTTCCCTCTCTTTCAAGTTCTATTTGAAGATAAAACCTAGAGTTTGAAGAACCAAGGGAAGGGCTGAGTTATCCAACAAGTAAGGTAAGTTACTACCATCTTTCATACATTTTTCTCTACTTTGAATTCATGGTAATTCGCTCTATACATGTAAGAACTCACGGGACGGTGATCGAAAGCCGTGAGTTTGAGTTATTCACCTGTAGCGGACTGTTTTGTGGACTGTTTTGTGTTGCTATTGGGATGCGTGTTTTACTATTGTTTTGTGGAGTTTTGGAGGTGGAAGGGTGTGGAGAAACACCATATATATGTAGGGTTGTGGGCTGATAGTTATTCGTAACATTTCCGGGTCGTTTGACCAGACTACGGTGGCCGTCGTATGTATGATGTAATTAGGTTGTGCGTGGACTATTTTGGGAGGCTCAATATGTTTATTATTGATGTTGTTTGGGCTGTTTGGTGATTTTTTTGAATGGTGTGAATTCATATATATAGGGGAGGTGCTGTCCGTTTCAGCGTAAAATAGGTTGTGGTCAATACATAATAGTTATGACGCTTAAATGATAACGATAGTATCGTTTCTCTTATTGTAGACTAAGGAGTTGTGACAATTGCATAGCTTGCGATTGGGGTAGTATATACAAGGTATGTGAGGCTATCCCTTTCCTTCTTTTGCACGACTCCGATTGTATATAATGTAATGAACGAGCTTCCAAAGATACTCTACTCTTAGAAGCTAGCAGTACTTACATTGCTTTCCCTCTTATGGAACGATTGATGTTAATGTTGCTTCTCTTATTCTTATGTTATCAATGTTGTTGGTACTTCCTGATTCTTATAAGGTTCATAGTGAAGAGTTAGTCCTAATAACGTGTACAGAGGATACTGACCTTACGTCACTCCGAAAGGTTTAGAATGTGATTCCATGAGTCGAGCATGCATTATATATATGTATCTATTTTACTCTACCGAGCCACGCTATAGTTGGCCGGGTACGGCACCTATTGTGCAACCACTGATCAGTTGGGTTTTACCGAGCTCCACGTGGCTGGGTACGATTCTACCGAGCCTTATGATGGCCGGGTGTGTTTTTTACCGAGCCTATTATGGCTGGGTACGATATGATGATTATGATGCCCACAGAGGCGTATATTTTAAAAGTTTATGTATACATACATATGTATCATGCATTTCATATCAGTAGCCCTTAGAGGTACTCAGATGTTCCAGGTTGTATATTCTCTATCCCTGCTTACATTACTGTTCATATTTATGGTTCCCTGCCTTACATACTCAGTACTTTATTCGTACTAACGTCTTTTTGTTTGTGGACGCTGCATGTCGTGCTGCAGGCCCTGATAGACAGGCAGGTGCAGCTTCCCTACTACAGTAGGTTGTCCAGTTCAGCAGTGATTGGCGAGATCCCTTCTCCTGACTTGCCGTGGTCTTGGTATGCATTTTTGTTATAGACATTATGGGTATGTCGGGGACCTATTCCGACTATATTGCAGCACTTATGTTCATTTAGAGGCTCATAGACAGGTGTTGACTCATGTATAGTTTGGTATGCCTTGTCGGCTGGTTTTTGTTGTATAGTCTTTCATGGTAGTGTGGTAGCTCGTACCTTATATGTAGTTTCTTGATTGTCTGGTCATCCCCTGTTATGTATGTTCATGCTATCATATTTTATTGTTGGTTGTCCATGATCCATGTCTACCGTTTATACTGATCTCGTCAACCCTAAAAGATAATTAAAAAAAGGTTAGATAAAATGTATGCTGGTGCTCTGCAAGTATGGTTGGGTGTTAGTCATGGCCCTCTAGTTTGGGTCGTGACATCCTTAGACCATGATGTACGGGGCCATGAAGCGTGTGATTAGGGATTCGCATGACATGAAATGATGTCCCTAGGCCATGAGGATGGTGCCTCTGGACTATGATGCCTTTGAATAATTATGTGCAATTTTGAGAGATCCTCAAGTCATGGAATGGTGTATCCCGGCTATGAGGATGATGCCTTCGGACTATGACGCCTTTGGACAAAATGGCGATGTTTCAGCCCATGAAATGCAAAGATAAGATGCTTGTTCATATGTGAAAATGAGACAAGCAAGGCTTATTCTTGTGTAAGATGAGGGCAGTGCTTAGCCCTAGGTGAACAGAGGATAGTGATAGGTCTTTAGATAGTGTAATAGAGATTGTATTTAATCTTATGCAAGGATAAGGCAATGCTAGCCTTAGGCAATTAAGGAGGCAGTGCTTAGCCTCATGCAAGAAGACAGGACAATGCTTGGTCTCATGCTGGGAAAGACAGTGCTTAGCCTCATGCAATTAGAGAGGCAGTGCTTAGCCTTATGCAAGAAGAGGAGACAATGCTTAGTCTCGATCCAAGGAAAGGCAGTGCTTAGCCTTATGTAATTAGGGAGGCAGTGCTTATCCTCATGTAAGAAGAGGAGACAATGCTTAGTATTGATGCAAGGAAAGGTAGTGCTTAGCTTATGCGGTTATAGAGGAAATGCTTAGCCTCATGCAGGAGGAGGAGACAATTCTTAGTCTCGGTGGAAGGAAAGGTAGTGCTTAGCCATATGCAATTAGGGAGGCAGTGTTTAGCCTCATGCAGGAGGAGGAGACAATGCTTAGTCTCGATGCAAGGAAAGGCAATGCTTATCCTTATGTAGTTAGGGAGGCAATGCTTAGCCTCATGCATGAGGATGAGACAATGCTTATTCTCGATGCAGAGAAAGCCTTATGCAATTAGGGAGGCAATGCTTAGCCTCATGCAGGAAAAGGAGACAATGCTTAGTCTCGATGCAAGGAAAGGCAGTGCTTAGCCTTGTGCAATTAGGAAGGTAATGCTTAGCATCATGCAAGAAAACGATGAGTGATAGTGAGAAAGTAGAGTATTTCTTAGCTGGAGATGTTCGCGCTAGATAGTTTGTTGTCTTGGAGGTTGTGACTTGATGTATCGGCGGATATCGTTGCCTTATCGTGCCTGCATCCAAAGAAAAATTGTGAGTTCTGTGGGGGAGAGGTCGGTTCGTGCTTTCATCTTCTTGCTCTGTCTTTGATCCTGTATTGAGATCCTGTTTGAGTTATTCTAGGCAACATCTAGCTATTATAGAAACAAAGTTTTCGAAAAATATGCATGCATCTGCAAACATTGTTTGCAAAAATATAGTTGTTTGAAATGTATTGCAGTGATATCAAATAATTTAGATGAACCGGTGACTGTGACACATTTAGAGACATTGTGACCTCTTTGCCTTAAGAATTTTGAGGGTCCCCCTCAAAATTCTTTGCCAATTTTAAATGCATACTTCTGACAATTCTTTTGGTTGTTCCGCATATGACGAAGTTGGCTAAACTTGCGATCTTGCCCCAGTTTCTGTTCATGGGGAAAATGAAGATTTTATTAAGGTGTAACCAAATACCCAAGTATGCCTATGTATCCTCTCTCAAACGGGAATCAGGTCAAGCGCAGTTAGTTACATCAAATGAAGAAATTTAAACAATCATAAACATAGTATATCTTGACTGCATCTAAGTTGATAGGTTTTGGCCACATCTCTCCTTCCACTTCTGCAAGATAAGTGCTCCTCCTGTTAGTACTCGACGAACCATATAGGGACCTTGCCAATTGGGTAAAAACTTCACCTTGGCTTCATCCTGATGTGGGAAGATCCACATTAGTACTAACTGCCCCGGTGTGAATTGCCTTGGCCTAACCTTTTTGTTGAAAGCTCTTACCATTCTGTTCTGGTAGAGTTGGTCATGACATAATACATTTATTCTCTTTCCATCGATAAGGTCCAATTGTTCATAGCGACTTTGTACCCACTCCATGTCACTGAGCTCAACTTCTTGTATGATTCTTAGAGAAGGGATTTCTACTTTGGCAGGGATAACCGCTTCAGTACCATAAACCAATCAGTAGGGAGTTCCCCAATTGATGTTCAAACTATGGTATGGTATCCAAGCAAAGCAAATGGCAGCTTCTCGTGCCATTGCTTGTAACTATCTACCATTTTACTTAGTATCTTCTTGATGTTCTTGTTGGTGGCTTTTATAGCTCTATTCATTTGCGGCCTATATGATATGGAATTCTTATGCTTGATCTTGAAAGTTTCACACATAGCCTTCATTAGATCACTGGTAAGATTGGCAGCATTGTCGGTGATGATTGACTCTGGTACTCCGAACCGACAGACAATGCGATCCCGAACAAAATCTGCAACGACCTTCTTAGTTACAGCTTTATAAGATGCAGCCTCAACCCACTTTGTGAAATAATTTATGGCCACTAGAATGAACCTATGCCCATTTGAAGTAGCGGGTTCGATTGGACCGATGATATCCATGCCCTAAGTGGAGAAAGTCAAGGGTGCACTTGCTGCATTGAGTTCATTGTGTGGCACCCATATCATATCAGCATGTATCTAGCATTGGTTACACTTCTAGACATACTTGATGCAGTCTGTTTCCATAGTCATCCAGAAATATCATGACCTTAGTATATGTTGCGACCAAAACACTCACGCAAGTGTACGCGATCGACAAGTAATATAGTAGTAAGTAAAGTATCGTTCCCACGAGTAATTGTGATCAACTTATCGACTGATGTAGACTCAAACAATTATCAATTCAAGAAAAATTATCACAAAATATATAAAGAACCAATTTACAACTTACTTAATAATTGCACAATAATTCAACACAAAATTACTACACCAATTTCACAATATGTTAATAACAATTTGGATAAATATATTTCCGGGTCATGGACTTGCTAGAAATTATGCTACTATTTTAGCTTAAAATGGATTTATTGAATTATCCGGGTTATTGATTATAGGGTTAATAATATTCATAATAATCTTTCGGGTTCTTATGCATCTATTCAAGTTAAACTAATACCTATATGTCTATGGTATTAATATTAGCAAGAATGCATTTACAACTCCTATATTTCAACCAAACAAGGCAATTAAGTATATGTCTATCTTAATTGCGAATTATTCACCCGATGCCCGAGATTAAAAACTTGTTCTATTTGATTCTATATGCAACCAAGAATTTCCTTTTTCAAGTTTAACTCAAGATTCGTAAATAATATTTCACTGTTAGCTACGCGGTAAAATAATTAGAAGCAGAATCAAATAAACAACCCATAACAATAAATTCAATATCTTCAATCTAAGCTTCAAATAACATAACTATCTAACATCCATGACCCAAGAATACTAGAGTTTTTAGCTACTCATAATCATACAAAAATCAACAATAAAAGTTCTAAACATAATATAAACAAACAAATAGAAGAAAGTTTAGAAGAACTCTTTGAATCCTTGCTTCAAGATTGTAATCCCCTTCTTTTCTTCACTTCAAGATTGAGTCTTCTGTTCACTTTCTCTCTAAAATTATTTCTTCCTCTCAAAACTGATCCCTAATAATGGAGTTTTTGCTTTATGTAAATTGAGTGGGATTAAGAAGGAATTCCAATTTTACCCCTAAATAAAGTTTCTCCGGATAGGACACGCGCGAACTATTGCGCGAAGTATGGAGTTCGCGCGACACTTCGCGCGCCTCTTCTGGATTCCAGGCAGAAAAGCTCGCGAACTATTGCGCGAAGTTTGAAAGTTAGCGTAATACTTAGCGCACTTCTTCTGGATTCTAGGCAGAAAAGCTTGCGAACTATTGTGCGAAGTTTGGAAGTTAGCGCGCTTCAGTAGCTCAATTTTGTCCATTTTTCCGTCTCGTCCTTGCGCACACTCGACTCCTAGGGGTTGTTCTTGCTCATAAATCATTCCAATCTCCTCTTGAAAGCATCATTTAGGCTCCTCATCCTGCAATGTATACATATCACAATTAGAGCCTATTTTTCAGCAATTAACCATAATATGTCATCAGAATATAATCAAGCGGAAGCATAAACAATAGCTAAATCACCTAGATTTCGCCTATTATCAGTATATTCTTGGCTAAGACGAAGCCATTCATGTGCGGTCCGCAGGTTCCGGCATGTATTTACTCGAGCAATCTGGATGCTTCATTAGCGTCGACACACTGTAATAATCCCATGTCTGGAGTCCTTCTTGTTACATCCGATGTTTTTATACGTGAGAGTACGTCGTAAGCCAATTAATGTAAGCTCGGAAATGAGATCATATTTGAAAGTATATAATGTAAGTTCATATGTTATCTTGGAGATTACAAATCTTTAAGATCATGAATAACAAGTACCAAAAGGGTTGGAAAGCTTAGATGCTAAACGAATTGAAGAAAATAAGTTTCGTCGAAAGTCGACAAGTTTGGAATGTTATAACATATACTTTTGGGGTGAGACTAGGATGATTAACATGATTAGAGGTTAATTTATGAGTTATTTTAGTCGTATAATAGTGGTATGTTATGTTTTTAAGTCAAGTGAGTTGTGGAACAAAAGTTGGCAAAGGTCATCACAAGTTGCATTCATAATGTGCTGAAATTGTAAAATGTAGCTGCACTTTTCTCCCAGTATACATGGAATCAAGGGATGATCCACATATCAAATTGAATATCTACTAGTCTAGTTTCTAACTCATTAAACCGTTCGTCGATACAACATCAGACTAGAGAGATATTCGCATTTTTGCGAGACTGCGCAAGAAGCACCCATGGGACCCACAAAGTCGGTTTAAACTTCAGCTTGTATTTAAGTCATTTATATGTCGTTTTAACTCATTTTTCTCATCCACAATAGTTCCTAAACCCTCCTAAATTCTCTCCAAGGGTTACTCCATGATTTTAGGGTGAAAACCTAAGATAAATACATGAATCCAATGCTAGAAATCCTGTGGTGCTTGCTAGATTGTAGTTCTTCATCTTTTGGCTGTTTTGGAGGATTCTTCAAAGGTAAGTAACCATAGATTTCGTGTTGTTCTTTATGATTAAGCTAAGAATCAGTACCTCCTTCATGTATATTAGAGTTTCAAGGCGAAATACAAGTGCTTACACACCAACATGAACACAAAAGTTGATTCACGAATAGAATACAACTCCTATAGGGTTGTGGTGTGATTGAGGGTTGTTGTGAGCTACAAAAGCTGGGTATTTCAAGTTGTATCTAATGCCTAAGGTAAATAATCATGTTCTTGGTTGTGCTTAAGGACAATCATGTGTTGGTTGAGTTGTTTGAGTGAAAATCTATAAGATAGTAATTGACATGGCATAAGGAATCGTTATCTTTTTTGTGGGCTGTATTGAGGCTATATATATGGTTTTGTGGTTGCTGAAAATTGTTATAAATAGTTTTATTATGTTGTAGTTGCTATTTTTAAGATCATCTATGTGCTAATTCAGTGGATTGAAGAAGATAACATAAAAATAAGATGTTGACGATAAAGGTTAAGGTGCTAGGTGTGTGGACTATATTTGAAGATTATACTTATGATGTTTTTGGTTGAAAATAATATGGTAAGCATAGGTATGATGTTATATAAGTTATAGGAAGATTCATGGAAAAGGAATTAGATTCAAACCATATTTTGGTAATCGTAAATCAAGCTTGCCGCTCAAAATAGTTGTTGAACAAATCGGAGAGCTTATTGTGGAATTATATTATTGTTGTTTGGGATGCTTGGTGTCTTTTGGTAACATATGGGATGTAAGAGGTGTTGTCCATTTTCTTATAGAATATTGGTTTCCAAATATGAGAGTTACAACGATATATGATGATGACGAAGTTGGTTTACTCATTGTAGACGTAAGACGATCATATTGAGCTTACTTGAAGATTGGATAGAAGATTTCAAAGGTATGTTAAGGCACTTACCTTCTTTATTTTGGCATGATCTAAAATGAAATGCACATAAACGATACGCTATTTCATAATGGATCTACTCCTAGCAACTAAGGTTTCCTATGTTGTTCTTTCCGTATAAAGTTATTCTAAGCAAGTATGTATGATCCTTAAATCCTACTGAGGTTCATATTGATGGTATGGATGTACATAATGTTAATCGAAGGTGCAACAACCTTACGTTACTCCGAAAGGTTTAGAACGTGATTCCATGAGTCCAACATGCATTATATATAGTATCTATTTTACTCTACCGAGTCGCGCTATAGTCGGCCGGGTATGACACCTATTGTGCAACCACTGATCAGTTAGGTTTACCGAGCTCCATGTGGCCGGGTACGATTCTACCGAGCCTTATGATGGCCGGGTATATTTTTACCCAGTCCTCTTTGAGGCCGGGTATGGTATGATGATGATGATGCCCATAGAAGCGTATGTTTTTAAAAGTTTATGTATATATGTATTATGCATTTCATATCAGTTGCCCCCAGAGGCACTCAGATGTTACAGGTTGTATCTCATCTATCTCTCTTTACATTACTATTCTTGTTTATGTTTTCCTGCCTTACATACTCGGCATTTTATTCTAACTAACGTCCTTTTTTCTTGGGGAAGCTGTGTTTCATGCCTGTAGGTCTCGATTGATAGGTTGACAGTCCTCTAAGTAGGATATCAACTCAGCGGAAGGTGTTGGTGCACTGCACTTGCTCCGGAGTTGCTTATTTGGTCAGTATGCTTTAGATATGTATTGATTGGTATGGCAGGGCCCTATCCCGACCTTTATGGTTTTATGTAGTCTTAGAGGCTTGTAGACATATGTCAAGTGTATGGATACTTGTATGGCCTTGTCGGCCTATGTTTTGAGTTTACAAATGGTCATGTCGACCTTATAGGCACGTATGTCACATGTATAAGCTTGTATATCATGTGTGGTCGTCATATGTTGAGTATTCCCTTATGTTTTATTCTTGTTATCTCATGAGGGGTTTTTTGGATCATTTACCCATGATAGTATGATAATAAAGATATGTTACATTGGTACTCAATTGAGTAAGGCACCGGGTGCCCATCGCGGCCTTCGGAGTTTCGGTCGTGACAAAAGTTTTATCAAAGCAGTTTTATCCTAGGGAGTCTACAAGTCATGTCTCGTAGAGTCTTGTTTATGGGTGTATTGTGTACCACACTTATAAGCAGGAGGCTACAGGGCATTTAGAATTGTCACTCTTTCTTCTTACTCTATATCGTGTGGTAGAGCTCAGTTGTCAGAATTCAAACTCCTATATTCGACTTTAGTCGTAATACAACGATACCTATATCCACAAAGATAGTTGGTAAGAGATTGAATGTGGCTCTGGAAGAGCTGAGTTAGAGGAACTCGATTTTGCATCACACTTATGATGAGTAAATATAAGGTCTTCAGTAGATTATGTGTGCACTAAGACGTGTAAGCTTCTTGATAAGAAGCCCTAAAACATGAATATCTATCCACCCATAAGGTAAAAAGCAATAAGAGAATCAGAAGGTAGATACAAGCTTCAACAAGCAAAAGAACCAAGGTGAAGAAGGATACGAGGTATCCAGCTAGTGAAGATTGTCAGTTTTTACAATTCAGGCAGAGAAACATAAGTATTATGAGTTACTTTCAACAATAACAGAGATCTATACAATTGGTCACACCCATCTTAGTTATGCCCTATGGGAGCTAACAGATATTATTTAAGAAAAATATGGGATATCAGGATCCGGTTGGAGTTAGAGTAACCCAAAATGGTGGATGGATTGTTAGCATTAGCTGGCCTTTCTGAAGGATATTGCAAATATGTAATAGTTCTCTTTGTGAGACAGCTCGATGGTGCACTCTAGAATAGTACATTTAGATACGAAATACTAGAATGTCCAGAAAATTGAGATGATCGGCACAATCTTAGAAGAGATAAATATTTACCTTTGTATGGATCTCATCCCTAGTAAAGAGAGAATGTTAGGCGAACCGAAGAGCCAGTGGATGGAGCAAGGGGAGCTAAAAGTGAAAGAATGTTTTGTTGAAGTTTTCAGAATAAGGTGATAAACAGAAATATTAGCATGAGAATAAGAAGAGAGTAAATAAAGTATTATGAATAAGATGTGATAAATGGGTGATAACGATAAATCAAAATATGACACGATGATAGAGTCTATAGTCAAGTGAAGGAAAAGACAAGAGGTGACAGGCCTTGAGACAATAATATAGTATAGGCCAAAGGTCATATCCTCATTTTGAGAAATGAGTTGGTGAGTCCAACGCCATTACCAGAAGGCTAAGTTAGACCCTCTGTAGTAACAGAAATTAGTATGGTCTAGTAAACAAGATAAAACTAAACATGAATTACGGACCGGAGGATTCGATAATGGTCGACATCGTGAGAATTTTAGAGGATCATGTTCCAACAATAATAGAATAGACAACAGACGAATAACCTTTAAAGGTCATTTAGGAAGTCGCTTACCTAAAGCAAGCACTCTGAGCAGAGTTAATCTTAAGGGACTAAGTGTGCCAGTTAAACTAGGTGTCACCTTCGTGCGTAAGAAATTTAGTTATCCTTTGTACAAAAGGTTACCCTAAGGCAATTAAAGTTCATTGATGATGTGAAAAGATGCCAATGATGAAGAGGTAAAACATCTATAGGTAGATCATCGTAGTACTAAATCTTAGTACTCCCCTAAAGGGAGGAATATGGTGTGATATGGTATTAAGTCGGAGTTAAGCGGTTCAAGTAACTACGGAATAGTAAAGGAAGAATGTGGTAAAAAGGAGAAAGGGATGATGTTGCATTTATTCAGTTCCTACAGATATGTTGCGACTCCAGAACATTATACAAGCACGACACCGGGGAGAGGCAGTAAAAGTTTCCGGCTAGGATGTTATTGATAAATAAGTGTGAATGGACACTTGATACATCAGGAGCTAGTGGCGAGAGGTAAGTTAAGACAAAGGATATATCCCAAGAGAGATTATGCAGAATATATATATGAGAATGGACCAACGAGTAATTAGTAGTTGATTTAGGAAGATCCCGGTTATGGGTAGTTGATTCAGGAAGAGCCTGGTTATGGCTAGACAAGAGGTCACAGATAAATCAGTAAATCATTCAAGATAAATGTAATGAACTGTAGCATAGGGAATTCAGTCTCGCAAATACGAGATCGCAATCATCTAAAAATTCGGATAGGAGTTGAGGCAGTTAAAGGTACCATTTAAGTTTTATGAAAATAAGAGAGAGTGCCACTAAGGAGACAATCAAAATTTAAGCTTAGAAGTAACCCTACGAGCACAAGGGCACGAAGTTATGTAACTAAGGGTTATTATAGGCGAGTAAGAACAATGAAAATTTCCTTTGGGTGTATGATATAACAAGCTCACAACTTTACAAGAGCTAAAAGCTCTCTCTAAGTACTACAACGAAAGATTAGCTGAAGAAATAAGGAAGAAGATTTCCACCTAAGCATAGTGAGCTAAAGAGTAAATGATCTTGTAACAACAGTCTCACTACAATATTGTATACACTCCATAAGAAAGTGGCACCTATCGTGGCTAATGAATGGGAAAAAAAAAGAAAGGTGATGTTTGAGATCATATGAGGTAGAAAAAATTACAGTATTCATGGGCAATAAGACAAGCCAAGTATTCATGCAACAAGTGATAGAACGATCAGGAAAAGTAATTGCTTACATTTAAGGACAACTGAGAAGGCACGAAAGCAAATTTATTGTGCTAGCAAGTTAAAGGAAGGTTGCGAGTAGTATAAATAGATAGGTGTAGGTCGTAAGGTGAAGTATCGTAGAGCAACAAGGTTTTAGGTAGATAGGAGTAAGGATATGAATAGGTGAGTGAGAAAGTGAAGAGAATATGTAAGTCCTCGATATTAAACACATCAAAACAAGGGAGCTGATGATTTCCATATGTAATAAAAAGCTCGGTACAACCTAAATGAACACAAAGGAGTCTAAGACTAGGAGCAATTAAAAGAGATGAAATGCTGCCTCATTAGTAGAATAAGGGTGTAATTGTGATAGATAAGAGGATGACATTTAGGCCTTTGATTGAGGAATAATTTAAAGAAAAGGGATTTTATGAATTGCACGGGATTGGAATTCCCCCATAAGATGAATCATGTTAGGATGCTATGAAATACGGTTATTGAGGTATAGTATCATCCCTATGTGGATCGGGAAAATCATTTCAAATGTTCCTTAATGAGACGTGAGTCCTAGTGACAATGTATTATGTAATAGGTTTCAAGTTATCAATGGTAGATTATGGATCAACATTAAGGTGAATCAGCAATGGATGGATAAAAGTTGCAAAGTATGAGATGAGATTAGACCATTATTATTAAGATGAACAGTAATGAGGAAACATTAAAGGACTTAGATTTATACATATAGGACAAGTAGCGAAAGAGTAACCCAGAGGTGGGTGGCAGACCTCGATAATAATAAACCGAAGTAAGAGTTAGGATATAATATGACCTACCTAGATATAGTAAAACCATAAGCATAGATAACTGAGGCTATGAAGCAAGGTATAGCAATAGTCGTAAGTTCGACAAAGTACCAAGCGAAGAACTTTAGTACACCTATAGATGCCTAGAGGGACATCTTGTCATAGTTCTGTATATGTTCACAAAGTGAGGCCTAGAGATTGGCTAAAATTTGGAGGAAAAAGGAGAGAAGAGTCTCATAGGCACACATACAAGTACACGGTTGTACATGATGCATGACAGTAGGTAACAACAGTTATGAGATTGGAATAATTCCGACCACAGATCGTGGTATGAGAAAGAGGCCTAAAGGGGGGAATACCCTGGCCTTTGGATTTATTTACAGAACAGTTTCCTAGATGGCAATGACAATATTAAAGTATTCGTAAGAGCTATAGGTTATGAGACTAATAAATGTATCACTCAACATTCGAGGATGAATGTTCCAAAGGGGGGAATGATGTTACATCCCATGTTTTCGTATGTGAGAGTACGTCGTAAGCCAATTGATGTAAGCTCGAAAATGAGATTATTTATTAAAGTACATAACGTAAGTTCATCATATTATCTTGAGGTTACAAATCTTTAAGATCATTAATAACAAGTACCAAAAGGGTTGGAAGCTTAGACGCTAAACAAATTGAAGAAAATAAGTTTCGTCGAAAGTCGACAAGTTTGAAATGTCATAACATATACTTTTGGGGTGAGAATAGGGTGATTAACATGATGAGGAGGTTAATTTATGACTTATTTTAGTCATATGATAGTCGTATGTTATGTTTTTAAGTCAAGCGAGTTGTGGAACAAAAGTTGGCAAAGGTCATCACAAGCTGCATTCATAATGTGCTAAAATTGTCAAATGTAGCTGCACTTTTCTCCCAGTATACTTGGAATCAAGGGATGATCTACATATAAAATTGAATATATATGAGTCTAGTTTCTAACGTATTAAACCGTTCATCGATACGACATAGGACAAGAGATATATTCGCATTTTTGTGAGACTGCGCAAGCAGCTCCCACAAAGTCGGTTTAAACTTCAGCTTGTATTTAAGTCATTTATATGTCATTTTAACTTATTTTTGTCATCCACAACAGTTCCTAAACCCTCCTAAATTCTCTCCAAGGATTCCTCCATGATTCTAGGGTGAAAACCTAAGATAAAAACATGAATCCAACGCTAGAAATCTCGTGGTGCTTGCTAGATCATAGTTCTTCATCTTGTGGCTGTTTTGGAGGATTCTTTAAAGTTAATTAACCTCAGATTTATGTTGTTATTTATGATTAAGCTAAGAATTAGTACCTCCTTCATATATTTCAAGATGAAATACAAGTGTTTACACACCAACATGAACACAAAAGTTGATTCAAGAAAAGAGTACAACTCATATAGGGTTGTGGTGTGATTGAGGGTTGTTGTGAGCTACACCAGCTGGGGATTTCAAGTTGTATCTACTGCTTAAGGTAATTAAATCATGTTATTGGTTGTGCTTAAGGTCAATCATGTGTTGGTTGAGTTGTTTGAGTGAAAATCTATAAGATAGTAATTGACATGGCATAAGGAATCGTTATCTTTTTTGTGGGCTATATTGAGGCTATATATATGGTTTGCGGTGGCTGGAAATTATAATAAATAGTTTTATTATGTTGTAGTTGTTGTTGTTAAGCTTATCTATGTGCTAATTCAGTGGATTGAAGAAGATAACATGAAAAATAAGATGTTGACTATAATGGTTAAGGTGCTAGGTGTGTGGACTATATTTGAAGATTATGCTTATGATGTTTTGGGTTGAAAATAATATGGTAAGTATAAGTATGATGTTATATATGTTGTAAGCAGATTCATGGAAAAATAATTGGACTCAAACCATATTTTGTTGATCGTAAATCGATCTTGCCGCTCAAAATGGTTGTTGAACAAATCGGAGAGCTTATTGTGAATTATATTGTTGTTGTTTGGGCTGTTTGGTGACTTTTGGTAACATATGGGATGTATTACAAATATGTGAGGTGCTTTCCATTTTCTTGTAGAATATTGGTTTCCAAATATGAGAGTTACAATGATTATATGATGACCACGAAGTTGGTTTACTCATTCTAGAAGTAAGAAGATCATATTGAGCTTACTTGAAGATTGGATAGAAGATTTCAAAGGTACGTTAAGGAACTTATCCTATTTCTTTTGGTATTATCTAAAATGAAATGCACATAAACGATATGCTATTTTATAGCGGATCTACTCCTAGAAACTAAGGTTTCCCGTGTTGTTCTTTTCCCATAAAGTTATTCTAAGCAAGTATGTATGACCCTTAAATCCTACTAAGGTTCATATTGACGGTATGGATGTACATAATGTTAATCGAAGGTGAAACAACCTTGCATCACTCCGAAAGGTTTAGAATGTGATTTTGTGAGTCCATCATGTATTATATATAATATCTATTTTACTCTACCGAGTCGTGCTATAGTCGGCCGGGTATGACACCTATTGTGCAATCACTGATCAGTTGGTTTACTGAGCTCCATGTGGCCAGGTACGATTCTACCGAGCCTTATGATGGCCAGGTAGGTTTTTACCGAGTCCTCTTTGAGGTCGGGTATGATATGATGATGATGATGCCTACAGACGCGTATGTTTTTAAAAGTTTATAGATATATGTATTATGCATTTCATGTCACTAGCCCCTAGAGGCACTCAAATGTTACATGTTGTATCTCTTATATCTCTCTTTACATTACTATTCTTGTTTATGTTTTCCTACCTTACATACTTAGTACTTTATTCGTACTGACGTCCCTTTTGCCTAGGAATGCTATATTTCATGTATGCAGGTCCCGATTGATAGGTTGACAGTCCTCCAAGTAGGCTATCAGCTTAGGGGAAGGTGTTGGTGCACTCCACTTGCTTCGAAGTTGCTTATTTGGTCAGTATGCTTTGGATATATATTGATTGGTATGGCGGGGCCATGTCCCCACCTTTATGATTTTATGTACTCTTAGATGCTTGTAGATAGATGTCAGGTGTATGGATACTTGTATGGCCTTGTTGGCCTATGTTTTGAGTTTACAAATGGTCATGTCGACCTTATAGGCCCGTATGTCACATGTATAAGTTTGTATATCATGTTGGGTCATCATATGTTGAGTATTACCTTATGTTTTATTCTTGTTATCTCATGACGGGTTTTCTAGCTCATTTACCCATGATAGTATGATAAGAAAGATATGTTACGTTGGTACTCAGTTGAGTAAGGCACCAAGAGCCCGTCATGGCCCCTTCGGTTTGGGTCGTGACACTTCTGTATAGAATTCCTCTGCTTTGAAAGAAATGGTTGGCTAACCTTTGGAGTGTGCGCTTCTGAGTGTGAGTTGCATGTTCTGGATACTCTCCCTTTTCCATGTATTCTTTGATGTCATGGAGCCACGAATTTTTGCCACTTTCTTCTTCAACATACACACAATAAGTCGGTTGTTTATGAATTCCTATTAGGATAGGATCGATGAAGTTCTTGTTTGGGTGTTGTATCATGGAAGATAAAGTGGCCAATGCATTTGTGAACTCATTTTGAATCCTTGGAACATGTTTGAACTCTATCTTTGTGAACCTATTGATTAGCTCTTGTACACAGTACATATATGGTAATATCTTGGTGTTCTTGGTATCCCATTATCCTAAAACCTGAGGCACCAAAAGATCGAAATCTCCAATTACTAGCAACTCCTGAACATTCATGTCAACGGCCAACCTAAGTCCTAAGATGCAAGCCTTATATTCTGTCATATTGTTGGTACATGGAAAACGGAGTTTTACATATACTAGATAGTGGTGTCTAGTTTCTGATACTAAGATAGCTCTAATACCCATTCCTTTGAAGTTTGCAGCTCCATCGAAGAACATTCTCCAACCATCATATGTTTCGGTGATATCTTCTCCTACGAATGATACCTCCTCGTCAGGAAAAAACATTTTCAATGATTCGTATTCTCCGTCTACAGGATTTTCTGCCAGATGATCTGCCAATGCTTTTCCTTTGATCGCCTTCTAAGTTATGTAGATGATGTCGAATTCACTTAACAATATCTGCCACTTTGTTAACTTTAATGTAGGCATGGGTTTCTGTAAGATGTATTTCAGTGAATCCATCCTTGATATGAGATATGTGGTGTATGCAAAGAAAAAATGCCTCAACTTTTGAGCTATCCATGTCAAAGCACAACAGGTGCGCTCCAGCAAAGAGTACCGGGCTTCGTAGGGTATGAATTTCTTGCTTAGATAATATATGGCATGCTCCTTTCTTCCATTCTCATCATGTTGTCCCAGAACACAACCAAAAGCCCCATCTAGTACGGACAAATAAAGCAACAAAAGTATCCCTAGTTCTGGTGGGACTAGAACAGGTGGTTTAGACAAGTACTCCTTGATTTTGTCGAAGGTTTTCTAATATTCTTCAGTCCAGCTTATTGCGGCATCTTTCTTTAGCATTTTGAAGATCGGTCACAAATCATGGTTGATTGTGCTATGAATTTGATGATGACATCATCCAAGAACACCTTTATTTCGTTTTGAATCATGTCGTGGAAAATGGTTGTCATGGCTCTCATGTAAGTGGCTCCAGCATTCTTCAAACCAAACGGCATTATTTTATAGTAGTACATCCCCCACGGCGTGATAAATGCTATCTTTTTGGCATCCTCTTCATCCATCCAGATCTGATGATACCCCGCAAAGCAATCCACAAAGGACTGAAGTTCATGCTTGCCATAGTTGTCGATCAGTATGTGTATATTGGGTAACGGAAAATCATCTTTGGGACTCGCCCTGTTTAAATCTCGGTAATCAACACATACTCTGACTTCCCCATATTTCTTCAGAACCTACACAATATTGGCCAACCAAGTCGGATACTCAACCACTCTAAGAACCTTGGGTTTGATTTGATTAGTAACTTCTTCTTTTATCTTCAAACTCATATCTGGCTTGAACTTACTGAGCTTCTATTTTACCGGTGGACACATAGGATCGGTAGGTAGCTTGTGAGCCACTATGGATGTGCTCAAACCAGTCATATCATCGTAGTACCATGCAAAGATATCTTCATACTCAATAAGGAATCGGAAATACTCTTCCTTCTCTAATGGTGATAGGTGAATGCTTATACGTGTTTCCTTGACTGTTTTAGAATCCCCTAAGTTAATGGTCTCAATTTCAGAAATTGCTGCAACAAACTACGAACTAAATGAGACCAATTATAAATACCTTCAGGCTTGGGCCCAAAACGAGCCCAATTATTGATGAGGAAGGACGTCCAAGGGCATGGAACATGCAAAAGGAATCTGAGATTGAACATCATTGACTGGGCCAACATCGGGCCCAACTTTCAGAATCAAACAATTGTATACAATCAAGGAAATGAAAATCGACCAAGACCATAAGAAGCATGAGATTGAACTAATAATTTATTTCTGAATTTTAAATGTTCAAACTCCATTTAGCTAGGTGAAAATTCCGAAATTTAACATCAGTTCCAATTTAAACAGACTTATGAACCAACAAGGGCAAATTAACGCATAACTTTTCTCTTAAAACAACCTTGACTATTTTCCTTTTTCTCTTCACATGATTTTACATTAACTATCACTCAAGAAAACTTAAATCAGCTGAACTCTTCTCAATACTAAACAACAACCAATCCACAAAATTAGCATGTGAATTGCTTGGATCCCAAAAGTCACACGAATATTCTCAACAACATCTTCAAATTAATTGATTTAAACCCCCCATTTCACAAGATATCAAACATTGAATTGATTTATGCCAAACTTTAAACACGACTAATAGGCAAATCAAACTATCCTCAATATGAGTTTGTAATCACATATCACAGGACAATCAATTCTGAGCAAAAACAACATATCACAGTGCCTTTGAATAACAGACTACACATTATTCATTTTATCTCTAACCTATACTTGTCATGATAGCTAGTTCAACACGAAATCATCACCAATCAAGAACACTTGTTTCAGCCAAAATTAAAGCAAAGCTAAGATTCATGTGCCTTGACTAAGTCTGTTAATGTAGCACCTTAACAGTCTCATGATAATGTACAATGATAAGAACTAAACTACTAAAACACAAAATCAAGAAGAGATACAACTGAAGCACAAATAAAACTGATACTATGCTTTAAACTTTCTACTTTTCATTTCATTCTTCAAATCCAACTTCACAAATCAATAGGGCCTAAGAGTATGTACCTGGGAATCAAAAGAGAAAAGCAAGGAGAAACAAGAAATCAGTAGACAGTAGCAGAACAGAGCTCAGCAGCAGGAAATGGCCAGCAAAACAAACTCGAAACCGACCAATGGAACAGTAGAAGACCAATAAATCAAAACACAATCTTCAAACAACATTCAAACCATTTCAGAAATATAACTAAGGAGTTTTCACAAGTTCTAACTAACACAAAAGAATCAGAAATCAAAACCAAAGCAGAATTTTGGTGGTTTTCAGCAATGGAATTCAGAATTTTTTAGAGAAACTCAGTCGTTTCGGTTTTTCAGGAATTTTTTATCTCTCTGCCCTCTGACTTGAGCTTGAAAAAAAGGCGCCTTTATAGGCAAGGTTTTAGGGCTGCAGCAATGCATTTAGTTTTGCACTTAAAACCTTTTACAATTTTCATTTTTGCTTAGACACCCTTAGTGTAAAATTCAAATTTTCACATAAGTCCCAATGACACCTTCTAGGAAGCTTCCCCCAGTTAGTTACCAAAGATTCTTTCACCTAGAGTTCCTAAACTACCCTTTAGGACTCCTGTTATTTATCCCGGAAACCCATAGGTCATGGGTCAAATTGACCCAATAGTTAAACCAAATATGGGCTCAATTCTGACCCAATAACCTAAATCAACCCCTTGGGGGAAGGTCTGAAATGGTTTCAAAACCCAAATAGCAAAAATGAAACTAAATCAATCAGTACACAAACAGAGGAAAAATACTTAAATGATTTCGAAACGAAACCTACACTAATCGAACGATTATTAAACAACAAGTAAGCAAGAAATTAACTATGTTATCAAAATAAACCTGATTAAATTAACTAGGTGACTAAATGAGAGATGAAATCAGAACTTTAAACAGGCTAATAACAAAACTTAACGGACTAAGGAAATTAGAGAACAGGCTTTCACAAAGGAAAAAAAAGAAAAAAATGAATAGAAGACAATTTGAACTCAGAGGATTGATCGAGTTTTAGCCAAATCAGTAGAAAGAAGAAAAAAACAAACTAAAGAAGGGGGAAGGATAAGAAGAATAAGATAGTAAAAGAAAGAAAAGACAAAGGGGTGAAGGGGACTTACCAAATCAGAACTCGAAAACTACTGGAGACAAATGACTTAACAAAACTAATGTCGATCATTTGTTCTTTTGTCAAGAACAACTGAACGACATCAGTTTTTGTTGAAATCAAACTTCAAAACTCGAAAGAACAACACGCTATGATCATGCATGCCACTAGGTTCGATGAAAAAATGATTTTAGATTTTTAGGGCTCGAACTCGGATTTAAGATTCGAGAAGTTCTAGACATATTCGAGGAAAACTAGTGATGGATTAGGTATGAGGGGTCATGGGGGTTATGTGCTGTTAATTTGGGTTGGTTTGGGGGTGGCGCCGCCGGGCGGATACGGTGGAAAATGGGGGCGACTTCTAGGGTTTGGTTCAGTTATCTCTAAAGAAGGGGAGAGACGAAGGAGATGAATTTGGTCTTTGGGGGGGTTTGACCCCAATTCCGACCATTATATAGTAAACGACAAAGCAGTTTCGAGCCGTCGGATGATAGAAACCCAATGGCTGTGATCAACGAAATAAAACGGGGTCGTTCGGTTTACTTAAATGACCGGGCCGGGTGAGGAACGGATCTGGGCTGTTTTGAACGGGTATTTGGTGTAATTGAATTGGGATTTAGGAGTTTAAATTGAGTTGGACCAAATCTGATCCTTCTCCTTCTTTTTTTCATTTCCTTTTTCAATTTATTCAAAATTCTTTTCTTTTTCCAAAATTAAAAATTAAAACCTGAATTAAATTTTAAAACCAAATTAGCCTATCCAAAAATACTAATTAATTGTAAATAATAATTAACATAACTAATTAAAAAACTAAATTTTAAAGAAAACTAACAAAATTCGAATTTAAACAATAAAATGCAAAATTGGTTATTTTTTGGGTGATTTTTCCAATTTTTATGAAACACTAATTTACTAATTAATCTAAAATATAAAATTAAATCCTAAATGCACAGGAAACATATTTTTTGTATTTTTTATGAATTGAATAAAATTAAACATGCACACAAAATGCAAACAATCAAGAGAATTCTACAATAATTCCTAAAATAACAAATAATTAAAAGGAAAAAAAATCTAATTTTTGGAATTCTGTAGGAGTACTTCAAGTGAGGCAAAAATCACATGCACACAGCTTCCCCTCTTTGCTCGGAGACACGACGGATTTTCGGACAAAGATAAAATGAGCAATTATGAGGGACTTTTGCCCGTTTGACACTCCATAAGATGCATTTTTGAAAAGAGCCTGATAGAACCTTGCTTCAAAGGTTGCCTACATATCCTTGGCTATAAAAGAATCAGGTCAGTGTAGTTCTGGAAGTTTTGATAGCTAGGACTACCGAGAAGTTGTGATTTCACTGTTGCTGCTACTGCTACTGCTTGCTGAACTCCTTATTACACCAAAAGGGAAAATAAAAAGCTAAGCTAGCTAAGCCTATCAATTACGAGTTACAAGATTCCTATCTATAAATCTCTTGAAGCTTGATCTTGAGTTTTAGCTGGTTCGTGTTGTGGACTCTGATCTGAATCTTGATGCTCGTTAGCTGCAACTGCTAGTTCATTCTTTAGCTTTTGGATCAAGGCGGGACATGCGAAGCTTGTCACTTCAATCAAATTTTGAGCAGTCCGTATCCTTCTCCACTTCAGCACTTTGAGTTCACTGCTTTTTGTTCATTTTCTTCTTTCCTTTATTTTGGATTGAGACTCATTTATTTGGTCATCTCGAATCATGTGCCTCGAAGTCAAACATGCTCAGACACCAACACAAACAAATAAACAAAATTTTTTTGCCCCAGTTTTCACTAGGAAAATTTCGTGAGTTATTTGCAAACACAAATCTAAGCTATTTATTTATTGAAAGCAATAAAAGTCAGGGTTGTGTATCCTTGCGAATAAGGAGTAAAGTCCTAAATTGGGAAGATTGCCAGGTTATGCTGGAAAGATGACTAGGTTATGCCGGAAAAGAAAAGGGGTCCTCGAGTCATGCCGGGGAAGTCATCGGGTTGTACCGGAAGAAAAGAAAAAGGTCCTCGGGTTATGCCGGGAGAAAAGGAAAAAGGGTCCTCGGGTTATGCCGGGGAGGTCCACGGGTTATGCCGGAAAAGTCATCGGGTTATGCCGGAAAAGAAAAAGGTCCCCCAGTTATGCCGGGAGAAAAGAAAAAAAGTCCTCAGGTTATGCCGGGGAGGTCCACGGGTTATGCCGGGATAAAAGGAAAAATGTCCTCGGATTATGCCGGGGAGGTCCACGGGTTATGTCGGGAGAAATGAAAAAGGGACCCTGTGTTATGCCAGGGGGTCTACGGGTTATGCCGGGAGAAAAGAAAAAAGGTCCCTGGGTTATGCCAGGGAGGTCCACAGGTTATGCCTGGAGAAAAGGAAAAAGGACCTCGGGTTATGCTGGGGAGGTCCACGGGTTATGCCGGGAGAAAAGAAAAAGGGTCCCTGGGTTATTCCAGAGGGTCCATGGGTTATGTCGGGAGAAAAGGAAAAACGTCCCTGGGTTATTCCAGGGAGGTCCACGGGTTATGCCGGGAGTAAAGAAAAAAGGTCCTCGGTTTATTACAAGAATCTTCAAGTTCCAAAGAGGGTAATGAAAGAAAGGTGACTGGATCAAAGGGTTAGCGAAAGATTGGAGTGTTTGGGGTAGCAAGAATGAAAGCCTTCGTCATCCCAATCGGATAATGCTATCGTTACAAAAGGATTAGACATAATACCTTTTGATTGCATCTGCATTCACTGCTATTTCAGGGTCATTCCCTTCAATGTCTCCTAGATACAATGCCCTTTTTGGCAACAACAGTCTGATAATGTATGGGCATTTCCAATTAGGAGCAAATTTTCCTTTTGCTTCTTGATGATGGGGAAGGATACGCCTTAAGATGAGTTGCCCCACCTCAAAATTTCTAGGCCGCACTTTCATGTTGTAGGCACGGACCATTCTTTTGTTGATACAACTGCCCGTGACAGACTGCGGCCATTCGTTTTTCATTGATCAGGGTTAACTGTTCCAAACGGGTTTTAACCCACTCACTATCTTCAATTTCAGCTTCAACAATAATCTGGAGAGAAGGGATTTCAACTTCCGCGGGTATTATGGCTTCAGTGACATAAACCAAAAGGTACAGGGTTGCTCCAACCGATGTGCGCACAGTAGTGCAATACCCCAACAATGCAAAAGGCAACTTGTCTAGAACTTTGAATCATCTTTTTCAAAATCTTTTTGATGTTCTTGTTTGCAGCTTCGACGGCACCATTGGCTTTAGGCTGATAAGGAGTAGAGTTCTGATGGGTTATTTTGAATTGCTCGCATATCTCCCCCATCAAATGACTATTCAAGTTTGCAGCATTATCTGTGATGATAGTTGCAGGGATGTCGAAACAGCAGAAAAGATTGGAGTGTACGAAATCCACCACAGCTTTCTTGGTGACAGATTTGAGAGTGATTGCTTCAACCGACTTTGTGAAATAGTCGATGGCGACCAATATGAATCTGTGTCCATTTGAAGCTTTCGGCTCAATCAGCCCAATGACATCCATTCCCCAAGCAACGAATGGCCAAGGTGCTGACATATGATGTAGTTCTATAGGGCGGTGCATGAATCAAATCACCGTGCACCTGACATTGATGACATTTTCGGACGAAACTGAAATAGTACTTTTCCATAGTCATCCAGTAATAACCCACTCGAAGGATTTTCTTTGCCAAAACATACCCGTTCATGTGGGGTCCGCACACTCCTGCGTGTACTTTATACATGATCCTTCCGGCTTCTTAGGCGTCAACACATCTTAACAAGTTGAGATCCGAAGTCTTTTTGTAAAAATCGTCACCGCTTAAGCCAATGGTGTCGTCTAATGGTTCTCTTTTGGTCTCCACTGGCTTGCTCGGGGTATTCTTTAGTTTTCAGAAATCTTTTGATGTCATGATACCACAGCTGAATATTTGGTTCTGCCTCAAGCGTATTACAGTAACCGTGTCTTTCCCTGATTTAGATTTCCAAGGGATCAATGTGGGCATTACCTGGGTATGGCAACATCGAGGCCAAAGTAGCAAGTGCATCAGCTAGTTCATTGTGACAGCGAGGGATGTACCTGAACTCTATTGAATTGAACCGCTTACTAAGATCTTGCACATGTTGCCTGTAGGAAATAAGTTTGACATCTCGAGTCTCCCATTCTCCTTGGGCTTGCCGGATAATCAGATCTGAATCTCCCATGATTAACAATTCTTCGACATCTTGGTCGATTGCCATGATCATACCCATAGAGCATGCTTCATACTCGGCAGTATTTTTTGTGCAGAAAAACCAAAGCCGGACTGTGGATGGATAATGCTGACCAGTGGGTGAGATCAAGATTGCCCCAATTCCAACACCTTTCGCGTTTACCGCTCCATCAAAGAATATTTTCCAAGCATTAGTATCTTCGAATATTGCCTCAACTGAATTTACCTCTTCATCTGGGAAGTAGGTGTTCAAAGGTTGGTATTCATCATCAACCGGGTTTTCTGCCAAATGATCCGCTAAAGCCTGGGCTTTCATTGCCGTGCGAGTGACATAGACTATGTCAAACTCAGTGAGCAGGATTTGCAATTTTGCCAATCTTCTCGTGGGTATTGGCTTCTGGAATATGTATTTTAAAGGATCCAACCTGGTTATGAGATAAGTGTTGTAGGCTTGCAGATAATGCCTTAGCTTCTGAGTGACCCAAGTTAAAGTGTACTTGGCTTCATAACTAGTAAACTTCTTGCTCAGGTAGTAAATGGTCTGCTCTTTCTTTCCGGTCACATCATGTTGCCCGAGGACACAGCCGAAAGAATTTTCCAAGACTGTCAGATACAAGAACAGAGGCCTCCTTGGCTCAAGTGGGATCAAGACTGGCGGATTCAATAGATATTCCTTGATTTTGTCAAAAGCTTCTTGACATTCGTCTGTCCATTTGATTGCCGCATCTTTCTTCAACAACTTGAATATGGGTTCACACGTGGTTGTCAACTGAGTAATGAATCGACTTATGTAGTTCAATCTGCCCAATAAGCTCATCACATCCTTCTTGGTTCTCAGAGGAGGAAAATCTCGAATGGACTTTATCTTTGTTGGGTCTAGATCGATGCCCCTCTGACTGACTATGAATCCCAAAAGTTTGCCAGATGGAACTCCAAATGCACATTTGGCTGGGTTTTGCTTCAAATCATATTTACACAGTCGCTCAAAGAATTTTCTCTAATCCCGAACATGGTCTTCCTGTGTCCTGGACTTAATGATCACGTCGTCCACATACACCTCTATCTCTTGATGCACCATGTCATGAAAAATGGCATTCATGGCCCTTATGTAGGTTACCCCGACGTTCTTCAAACAAAAAGGCATGACCCTGTAACAGCATGTGCCCTAGGGTGTGGTAAAAGCTGTCTTTTCTGCATCCTCTTCATCCATCAACACCTGGTGATATCCTGCGTAACAATCCACGAAGGATTGTATCTTATGTTTGGTGCAGTTATCAACAAGGATGTGGATGTTTGGCAAAGGGAAATTATCCTTAGGTCTTGCTTTATTCAAATCTCTGTAATCCACACACATTTGGGTTTTCCCATCTTTCTTTGGCACTGGAACTACATTGGCTAGCCATGTGGTGTACCGAACCACTCGGATTACCCCTGCTTTCAACGGTTTCGTGACCTCTTCTTTAATCTTGTCACTGATATCAGTTTTCTTTCTTTGCTTTTGTTGGACAGGGGGATAATCAGGGTAAGTTGGCAACTTATGAACCACCAAATCAACACTTAGTCCTGGCATGTCATCATATGACCAAGCAAACACATATTTGAACTCAAAAAAGAGTTGGATCAATGCGTCCCGAGTTTACTCATCTGTGTGAATGCTTATCTTGGTTTCTCTAACTTCTTCTGAATTACCCAAATTAACCGGTTCAGTAGCATTCGGCTTAGGTTTATTCTCAAATTGTTCCAATTCTCGATTTATTTCCCTAAAAGCCTCTTCTTCATCGTATTCCGGTTCTTGATTCCTTATTTCACAGTTAGACAGTGTGTTTGAATCTGGGCATGAAGTCCGCAAGTATGTCATGTTAATTAAAGCTGCATTATTAGAACTGAAAGAAAAGTAAAAGAGAAAATAACAAAAATTAGAAAGAGTATAGAGATGAGCGATGAAATATTGATTTCATTTCTTTGAATTAGAAGATAACAGGGTTTACATTGGAAATTTAAAGACAGGAAACTAAAGAAAGCATTCGAGTTACACCCTGAAATAACTCGCGATGCAGAAAAAGTGGCAGGACTAGACTACTGGGACTCCCGCCTTATTGGGAATGGAGTAGCCTTTCAATTTTGCAGTTCGGCACTAGGTCCCATGTATAGCACCTCAGCGGTGCTTGAGCCTTCTCCTGGTTGGACTATGTGGGATTCATACAACATCTGCCTCATAGCCCACAGATTTCTTCAATTTCCTCAGTCGTAAAGGCTTCATCTTCCTCTTCCACATTGTATTTAGGCTTGACAAATGTCCTGTAAAGATGGGGAATCGGCTGAGGCAAGACCCAACCATTGTTTTTTCTTTTATCCACCCATTTTCCATTAGCCGATGTGGGTTAGAAACCTACCCCAAAGAACTCTCACTAGCAGTCAGGGTGATAGGTTCAGCGATTCCTTGCAATGATTTCCCGAGCCCCTTCCCGGGTTTGTAACCATGTCTGATCATTTCTTTGGCCACCATAATTGATGCATTTGAAAGAAAGGGTTGAGGGCAATGGTTTCCTTCTTCACACTGGTCCGCGACCACAATCTCAAAATCCTAATAAACTATGTGTTCACTTCCCTCTCTAGCTTCAAGACAAGGGACTGACGGGTCCCGATAGATCGATTGCTCATCTTTCCCATGAACTACAATCTCCTGATCTTCATGTTCGAATTTCACCATTTGGTGGAGAGTAGAAGGAACAGCCCCTACTGCGTGAATCCACGGCCTTCCCAAGAGGAAATTATAGGAGGTATCCATGTCCAAAACCTGGAAGGTCACTTCGAAGTCTATCGGGCCGATAGTCAGGATCAGATCAATCTCGCCTATTGTATATCACTTTATGCCATCAAAGGCACGCACACAGACGTTGTTGGGTCTGATTCTCTCAGTACCGATTTCCATACATTGCAGAGTTGAGAGTGGGCAAATATCTACCCCAAAACCACCATCGATCATGACCCTTTTCACATAATACCCTTCGCATTTGACTGTCAGGTGAAGGGCTTTATTGTGCGCAGCCCCCTCTGGGGGCAAATCATTCTTGCTGAAAGAGATTTGATTGATTGCAAAAAACCTTTATGCCATCCTCTCCAACTGTTCTACAGCGGTTTCAATGGGTACATATGCTTCATTAAGAGTTTTGATCAACATTTTTTGGTGCTCAGTTAAGTTCATTAGCAGGGACAAAATAGAGACTTGGGTAGGAGACTTTCGTAGCTGATCGATTATCTCGTAGTCTGCCATTTTCATTTTTTGAAAGAATGCTTCTGCTTCTTCAGCACTCACTGGCTTCTTAGGTAGGAAACGCTTCTTTGTGGCATTATTTACTTCCTCTAGATTGAGGTACGTCTCAGCCGGATTATTTTCCTTAACTTCTCCCGAGATTTCTTTGCCTTTGTAAGTTACTACCGATTTGTTATAACTCCATGGCATGACAATGGGATCTGTCATGGGCCTTTGTGGCGCGCGGTCAATAACCACGGGCTCACTCAGCTTGGGTGGAATTATTGGCCCACGCATCACGTAGGTCCCTTTGGGCACTGATAATGGGCTAGATTTATGTAATTTGGCGATTGTTTATGCCCCAGCTTAATTATGTTTCAATGTTATAATATAGTTAAATGATGAAAAATGGGCTCTAATTGTGAATATCACACGTTGTAGGAGAGAGGAGCTTGTATGAGGCCTTAAAGCTGTGATTGGAGCTACATTAAAGCAAGAAAAAAACCCTAGGAGCTGAGTACACGAGAACACGAGAAAAAGAATAGTTAAATGAAGGCTTGGACTAGTGCGGCCATTAGCGCGTCCACTAGCGCGACCGCGCTAGCCCAGATGGTCGAGGCAGAATGGTAGGGCATTAACGCGGCCATTAGCACGGCCGCGCTAGCCCAGTTCCAGAATATTAATTTTCAGGGGTAAACTTGGAAGTCTGGGGGAAAATTCACTTAACCTATAGAAGGTCAAGCTCGCCCAATGAGGGATTATGCAGTTTTTCATAGCTTAGTGCAAGAAAATGAGAGGCAAGAGGCAAGGAGGAGAATTCAACATCAAGTTCTTCCTTTCTTCCTTTTATTTTATGATTTGTGATGAATTTGATTATTGTTGTGATGAACACTAGTATGAATAGCTAAATATTTAGTCTAAGGTTTGATGGAACCTATTAAAGGATGAACTTCTTGATTATGTTAATATAGTTTGCCATTTTAATCTCTATTTATTCAACTACGTGCTTGTTGTAGTTAATTGACAGGATCCTCAATTAGTTGTGCCTATTTAGTGTGCATAACTCGGGAGACAGTGCATAGTTAGGTAATTGTTAAACAACACAACTCCCAAAATATATGAGGGATCAATAATTGCAGGTTTAAAGGTGGGATTAGGGATAACGAAGCCTTGGGTGTAATCTAAAGTGACCTATAATAAATAAGCTAGCTAGCGTAACTCGGGAGAGTGCGTCTAGTAGATTATCATGATTACTCGGGAGAGATTTACGGTAGTAAGAGTGCTCAGGATTGATAGAGATGATTTGGTGATTCTATGTGAAGCATAACCGGAAGGGAGTCCATAAATAGGGAAACCATAGCCTTAGAACCTTCTCTTAATAGTTTACAACTCAATTATAGTTATTTTCAGTTGATTATTTACATTCATTCGTAGTTAGTAGAAATACCCACAATTGTTATTTACAACGTTTGAGAAGTTGATTCCGTGGAATTTAGTAAGTCTAACGAGAAGTAATTGATAGGTTAATTCCTTGTGGGTTTGACTCTGGGCTAAATACTCAGATTATATTTGCAACATCTGCGTGTCCTTTATATAAGGCATAGTTGGGTGTGACCAAATTTTGGCGCCGTTGCCGGGGACTTTAACGATGTTATCAATTACAATTGAAAGAAGTACAAAAAAAATTCTTAGTGTAGTCAATTTTCTCTATACCCAATCTTTACATTAAAATGTTAACGTTTGTTGACTTGGTTGCACAGGTGCATGCCTAAAAACTCATCAAAAACTGGTGAAGTATTTGAAACATTATCATATCCTGAGAACGTTTTCAAGGCCTTGAATCGGGCCAACCGGAACAACAAACAACTGAACACTTCGAGACAGAAATGGGAGATCACGAAGAAAACCCAGTTGTACCAATAGCGCCAGTGGCACCTCTTGTGCCAGAGGCAGCTCTCTATGACTGGGCACAACCCACAACTGAAAATCTGGCCACCTCGATTTTAGTCCTGCAGATACAGGCTGAATCATTCCAAATCACGAATAATATGTTGCACTTGTTGCAAAACAAGGGACTATTTTCGGGGTCACAAGTCGAAGATCCTCAACAGCACTTGAAGAATTTCCTGTTAATCTGCAAAACCCAAAGGCAGCCTAACGTAACTCCGGAAGCAATCAAGTTGTTATTGTTTCCATTCTCAGTGACAGGAGCTGCCCAGACCTGGCTAAACTCACTCCCCATAAATTCCATAACAACTTGGGAGGAGTTAGTCAAGCAATTCGTGAACAAGTTCCACCCACCCAACAAAACCGCTCAACAAATTGATGAAATTTTGAGTTTTAAACAGAGACCAATGGAGACACTGCAAGAAACATGGGAACGATTCAAGGGGATACTGGTTATATGTCCGCACCATAGAATTCCAGATCTGATATTGGGGCAGTGGTTTTACATGGATTGTCAGATAGCGTGAAGAACATTGTTGATACTTCAACTGATAGAGCATTTTTTAGGAAAACATGGAGAGAAGGCCAGGGTCTGCTTGACAAGAAGGCACAGAATTCAGGATGGATAACCAGTAATGCACCTATCACTCTAGTGGTGCACTCAGTACCCTTAGATCCATCCAACTCTATGGCTAAAAATATGGCCACCTTATTGACACAGATGAGCATACTCACCAAAAAGGTGGAAGAGTCAGGGCATAAGCAGCAGGTACATATTGTAGATACTACCAATGGGGGCTTGTGCACATCGTGCATCAGTCAGCCAATTGGTAACCAGTGGAATACAAAACATGATCATCATCACAACCCTGAATACATGAAGTATGTGTCGAATTATGGAGGCCAGAGACTGGGGGTCAAAATTGGGACCACCAGAATCAGTATTACAGGCCAGCCCAGCCACAGTTCAACAATGGGAACATGGGAGGAATGAGACCCCCTAATAATATGGCACCTTACCCAAGGCCACAGGGATATAATAATTAGAATCAGCAGCAGGGGTATCACCCTCCTCAGCAGCAGCATGGTGGAAGGCAAGAAGAAGGGTTTGCTAGACTTGAAGCAATGATGCAACAAGTTATTGGGTCTAATGCGAAGATTAGTGAGAGAGTAGATGCACATGATTCAGCGATCAAGAACATTGAAATGCAGATGGGCTAAATTTCAATGTCTCTGAACAATCATCCTCATGGGACACTACCTACATACACCCAGATAAATCCAAAAGATCAAGGCCCGAGTAGCTGATAGCGGTGAGTCTACGTAATGGCAGAGATTTGGATGCAAAGCAATAGAGGGCTCGAGAAACTAGACAGGCTGAGACACTCATACCAGTGCCCATTGAGTTGGATGCCTCAACAAAACTGACAGAGGCGACAGTCCAGCCTGCCCAAGAAGAAAATAACATTCAGATTGAGACCGAGAAAGATGCTGAGACAACCCAGGAACCAGTAGTTGAGGTGGAAGCTGTTAAAGATCAATCCCAAATGATTGGGAAGAAGAGACCGCCTGCACCTTTTCCTCAGAGGAATACAAGAAGTTCTTGAAGATGCTGAAACAAATCCTGGTAAATATTCCATTGATTGATGCTTTGAAAGAGATGCCTGGGTATGCAAAAATGATGAAATACTTGATGTCCCAAAAATTTGATTTCCAAGACTTGCCACAGTTACTCTTACTTAGACCTGTAGTGCAGTGGTGACTAGACCAATTGCAGAAAAGTTGTCTGACCCAGGGAGCTTTACAATTCCATGCACTATTGGTAATTTTGTTTTTGCTAAGGCACTGTGTGATTTAGGGGCCAGCATAAATCTTATGCCCCTGGAGATTTGTAAGAGGTTGGGTACTGGAAGAGCTAGACCCACCTCTATGTTGTTGTCGTTGGCTGACAGGACTGTAAAGCGACCCTCAGGTATCCTGGATGATGTGTTGATTCAGGTAGGGAAATTTTTGTTCCCTGTAGATTTTTGTGATCTTAGACTACAAAGTAGATGAAGAGATTCCCATAATTTTGGGAAGGTCGTTCTTAGCCACTGGGAGAGCTCTCATTGATTGTGAGACTGGGGAGCTCAATATGAGATTGAATGACGAAGAGATAACATTCAATGTGCAAAAATCTATGAGGCGACCAAGTGAATTCGCCAATTGCTCTCTTATTGATGTCGTGGATGTAATCGTAGAGACTGATGATGAGATGCTAACTATTGAGGACCCTCTTGCTGCATGTCTGATGAATTTAGATGAGGTAAATGGAGAAGAACAGGCAGAATGGGTGATGGCATTAGAGGGTAGAGGGTTCTGAGATAGACCTTTGGAATTTGAGCCCTTGCACTTGGAAAATAGAGAAACTCCTCCAGCCAAGTCATCCATCGAAGAACCACCAAAGCTGGAATTGAAGCCATAGCCCAACCATCTCAGGTATGAGTTCCTTGGACCTGACTCCACATTACCTGATATTATCTCATCTAATTTATTAGATATGCAGGCACAACAACTCTTGCAGGTACTAAAGGAGTGTAAGACTGCCCTTGGGTGGACCATGGAAGACATAAAGGGGATCAGTCCAGCCTACTGTATGCACAAAATTCTCCTGGAAGAAGGATACAAACCTTCCAGGGAACACCAAAGAAGGTTGAACCCCAACATAAAGGAAGTAGTGAAGAAAGAAGTGATAAAATGGTTAGATGCGGGAATCATTTTCCCAATATCTGACAGCAGCTGGGTTAGCCCGGTTCAGTGTGTACCTAAAAAGGGTGGCATGACGGTAGTTAAAAATAATAACAATGAGCTGATCTCTACGAGAACCGTCGTGGGCTGGAGAATTTGCATGGATTACAGAAAGTTAAATCTAGCCACCCGGAAAGACCACTTCCCACTTCCCTTCATTGATCAGATGTTAGACAGATTGGCAAGGAGGTCGCGTTTCTGTTTTCTGGATGGGTACTCAGGATACAATCAGATCTCCATTGCACCAGAGGACAGGGAGAAGACTTCCTTCACGTGCTCGTATGGCATTTATGCCTTTATGAGGATGCCCTTTGGGCTATGCAATGCACCCGCCACATTCCAAAGGTGTAGATGGCCATATTCACTAATATGGTAGAGGATATAATGGAGGTGTTCATGGATGACTTCTCCATAGTGGGGAACTCATTCGATGAGTGACTGATAAATCTGACTCGTGTGCTGAAAATGTGTATTGAGACTTGTCACACCTCCTTTTTACCTACACCCCCGAGAAGGGATATAGCATAAGGGAGTTTTTCCAATTAAAGGACAATCGAAACGGGATTTATTTTATTGATTCAGATTCAAAGTCTCCACTTGGGAGATTTATGGTGTCCCAAGTCACCGATTGAAATCCCGAATCGAGGAAAACATTGACTTTGTTTTAACAATCCGCGAACCAGAAATCCGGGTAAGGAATTCTGTTAACCTGGGAGAAGGTGTTAGGCATTCCCGAGTTCCGTGGTTCTAGCACGATCGCTCAACTGTTATATTTGGCTTAATAATCTAATTTTAGAACATTTTTAACCTATGTGCAATTTTAACCTTTTAATCACTTTTAATTGATTTTTAAAGAAGATTTAACGTCGTTTAAAACATTCCTTTGGATTGCGCCACATGAAATGCACCCACAATCTGGAGCATATCTTATTCAATGTTTTAAGATTTAATTTGGGTCACATGAAATGCGCACCCGAGTTTAAGAAAGTAAAAATTATTAAGTAATGCGCCCTAAAGCAACTACGCGTTTTAACTTTGTGAGGGCCATGGAAAATTCGCTAAATGGTGCACCTCGATTCTAATTTCAAAGGATGTTTGAACTACTCTTTCAAGGGCCATAAAATGTATGTTTGGCTAATTTGGCACACGTCAACTAATTAATGAGCATAAGTAATTGATTAAAAGGCATAAAGGAGTTTCTATTTATTTTAAGTCAATGTTTGAGTTAAACTTTAATAGCTAATGAGCTAACAATAGACAAAGCCGATGCTAAATTGCTGAAAGGCATGGGTATAGTTGTAGACCAATGACTGGCTGCCCAGCACCAGACAACTGGGCTCAATCCTGAAGCCCAAACCGATAGTCTAATTGCAGAAGTCGAAATCGATCACAACTGGGCCATTGATGGTAGCCCAATCTCAAGATCTGAAGCTAAGACTTGAAGTAAAATATATTGTGATGGAGATTTTAGAGTTTTAACAAACACCAACGTCCTCAAGCCAATACAGAACACATTCTGGATGCTAACATACATGTTGAAATGAAGCTACAGTTCCTGATTATCAACAGCTCATATGCAGGTCCTTTCATCATTGAAAACCACCAAATCGAACTTCCAGCAAGAAGAAAACAATTTAAAGTTTCAGAAAGACTTCATTTATTACTAATCAACAATTTAAAGTCACCAATGGACTTGGAGCTGCCTAACTATAAACCTGGAAAAGAAAACAAACACAAGCTGATTTCACTTAAATCAAGTAAGAGACTTTCCTGTATTGTAACATAGCACACTTCATGCTCAAAGAACAATCAATCTTATACATCATAAAATCAGAATTACTACTAATCAATATTAAAACTAAATAGGGGCTTCAATAGAGTATTACAACCATTCGAATCAACTAACAAAATACAGTAACATGCAATGACTTTGTTCAAACACTTAAACCAAAATTTGGAAGAGGTAAATAGCCACAAGTTAATCAACAAAGCACACATGAGTACAGAACCTAATAATCAGAAATAGACTTCCATAAAACATGGTATCATCAGCATTCCCATTCCCATTTCAACATGTCATTTGAGGTCAAATGAGTACCTGGGAACAAGGGGAAAGCAAGAAAGGGTAAGGATCAGTAGGCAGCAGCAACAGGAATTTACCTAGATTTAACAAAATAGCAACGAAATCAGTCCAGAAGAGATGAACTAATTCCCCAGCTCAAAGCAAGGCTTTCATTACCCAATGTTCAAACCATTTTGAACCTTAGATAGGATCAGGTATTCTTTCAGCAGTAAAAGAAACAAACTCCAAAAGTTCTAATCATGATTTCAATGCAACAGTGATTTTCAGCTCTTATATCTTCTAATTCTGCCTTGAATGACAAGGAAGAGATGCCTTTATAGGCAAGCAAATAGGGCAAACCCAAGGAGATACATTTTTGTCATTCAGTCCCTTTTTAGTTTCCATCTTAGCTTAAACACCCCTAATTTAAATTCAGTTTTTTGCAGAGTAGTCCCCTCCCCAGCTTCCTAGAAGCTTTCTAGACAGTTACAAGTAGATTCTCTCACTAAGACTACCCAAACTAACCCTCATACCCCTGTTATTTACCTTAAACCCCAAATGAGACATGGGTCAAATTAACCCACGGCTGAATTTACCCCAAGAACCGGCTGCCCTTCCTTTATATATGGGTCAGACCCAAAGCACAAATAGCTGAATGAACCCAACTAAATTGGTAACAACAAAGATAATACACAAACGATTTCTTAACTAACCCAATTAATAGACCAGAATAAACTAATTAAACTATACTAATGAGGCCAACATAAAACAGGAGAAAATCATAGGCTTGACTATAACCTTAATAAAACTCAATAAATCAAGAACACACATATTTTTTTAAAGGGACTTGAAAGAAAAAAAAATAGAGGGAACAAAAAACAATTCAAAACATCGGCAGATAGGTCAAGCCTTCAAACAGAGAAAAGGAGAAGAAAAGAAGAGGGACGAAAAGGTGAACTAAAACATAATTGGTCACGCAGAGAGATAGAAACTCACCAATCGAACTCAAAATCGGACAAGCACAAAGAACTAAGCCAAACTTATGTCGATCTTTTGTTCTTTGTCAAGAACAACAGAGCAACATCTGTTTCGCCGAGTCCGAACCTCAAGGCTTGATAGAACAGCACTTCCCGAACATGCATGCTACCAGGATTGACAAAAAAAATGATTTTAAACTTTTAGGGAGGGCCTCAGATTCGAGATTCGCGGAGCTCCAGGCAGATTCGAAGGAAATTGGTCCGGGATTTAGAGAGAGGGGAGTGAGGGGGTCATGGGGTGTTGTTTTTGTGGTGTTTGGAGGTGGCACCGCCACCGGACGATGGTGGATTTAGGGGCGGCTCAGCTAGGGTTAGGATTGGGTTCTCTGATAGGGGTGTTTGGAATGATGAAATGAAGGCGGGTAGGGGTGTTAGGACATATATATATCAAGTTAAGGCTCAGTTCCAAGTCGTCTGATCATATGGGATCAACGGCTCAGATCAATATTGATCGAAACGACGTCGTTTCGTTTGGAGGGGATCCGGACCGGGTCAGGCATGGGTTGGGCCGGGTATTGGGTGGTTTCCGTTTGGATTGGGACTGTTGGATTGGGTTTGAGCCCAAATTTAAACCTTCTTTATTTCCTTCTTTTTCCTTTTCAATTCACAATTCTTTTCTTTTTCCAAAATTAAAATAAATCCTAAATTAATTAATAATTATTTTTAAACTAAATTATCCTACCCAATGGTATTTTTAATAATTAATTAAATCCTAAATTTAAAGAACAATTACACAATTTAAAATTAAAAATGTAAAAATGCCAGATGAATTATTTTTGTGATTTTCATTTTTATAAAACAAACTAATTTGTTAATTAATCTAAAAATATAAAATTAAATTCTAAATGCAGATGCAACATATTTTTGTATTTTTCATGGATTAACTAAAATAAACGTGCAGAGACAAATGCAAATAAGCAACAGAAAATGCCACGAAATCCAACAAAATTGCAAACACTAAAAAAAATTATTTTGTTTTGAATTTGTTGGAGTAATACATATAGGGAAAAAATCACGTGCTCACAGCTGCCCCTCTTTGCTCGGAAACACGAAGAGTTTTCGTACAAAGATAAGTGAGCGATTACGAGCGATTTGTGCCCATTTGAATACTTCGCGTGAAGCATTTTTGAAAGATTTGACCGCACCCTGCTTCTGAGGTTGCCTACATATCCTTGGCTAAAAAGGAATCAGGTCAGTGTAGTTCGGGAAGTTTTGGTAGCTGGGACTACCACGAAGCTGGGCTTAAACTGTTGTTGCTGCTGCTGCTACTGCTTACTGAACCCCCTTATTACACCATGATAAAATAAAAGAAGCTAGACTAGACTATGATCTATGGATTACAAAAGTCCTATCTATATTTTCAAGCTTGCTCTTATGTTTCTTGTTGCCTTGTTGTCCTCCATTCTCCCGGAGACATCCATTTGTTGCCACCATGAATTGTAAACTGAGATGTTTTCCCCTTCTTCAAGTGGGGCCTGACTGCTGAACTTGATATGTATTCTCATGCTATCCAGGCGGGCTCCTTACTTCAAAATGTGAATGTATTCCCATGCTATCCAGGCGGGCTCCTAACTGCCGACTTGAAATGCATTCCCTGCTATTCAGGCGGGCTCCTGACTTCAAAATAAACAAAGCAAAGAATTTGAAAGCTAAAACTTAAATGGTACTCCCTTGTTCTCCAGGAGGGCTCCTGACTGCTGCACTTGAATGTTTTCCCTACTCTCCAGGCGGGCTCCTGACTGCTGCATTTGAAAGTATTCTCTGCTCTCTAGGCGGGCTCATGACTTCAACTTGAAATGTATTCCCTTTTCTCCAGGCGGGCTCCTGACTTCAAAATAAACAAAGCAAAGAATTTGAAAGCTAAAACTTAAATGGTACTCCCTTGTTCTCCAGGCGGCTCCTGACTGCTGTGCTTGAATGTATTCCCTGCTCTCTAGGCGGGCTCCTGACTGCTGCATTTGAAAGTATTCCCTGCTGTCCAGGCGGGCTCCTGACTTCAACTTGAAATGTATTCCCTTGTTCTCCAGGCGGGTTCCTGACTTTAAAATAACAGACAAAAACAAAGAAAATTTTTTGCCCCAGTTTGGCGGTTGGGGACAGATGTGATTGTAAAACTAAATCATATTACCAAGTGTTACTAAGGATTTGAAAGCTAGGTCCCATTATTCAGGGGGGTCCTGACAACTCTTAACTAAACGACAATTTAAAATCTAAGGTATATCTTCTACAGGTGTGACTTTTGCTAAATCTTGCTATCTAAGAGGATCTTTAAACTACTTCCCATTATCCAGGAGGGTCCTGAAAATCAAAGGTCAACTTTTATCTTAAGGGTGACAACTTTCATGTCTGAATTATACTACCCCACAGTAGAGTTTACGCTAAATGTTGTTATCTAACCTAACTCTTAAAGCTAAGTCCCATTATTCAGGAGGGTCCTGGCAACTCCTAATTGAATCCTATCTTGAACATGCTAACTTATATTCTTTTGGGATACATTTATGCTAGATTATGCTATTTCTGAACTTTAAAATAGGTCTCATTGTCCAGGAGGGTCCTGAAAATCAAAAATCAAACCTGTTTAGTGCTTGCTCTTTTCCCCTATGGAGAGTTTCTCCGAATCAAACGAATTTTCTGCCCCTATTTCAATCAAAGAAAATTTTGTCAGTTTAAAGTGGTGGTTAGCTGATGGCATTCTTGCTGAAAATCTTTCTGCTGCAATGTTTTGTTCTGATTGGCTTCTCCGACTGGCCCTAAACCGTTTTGACTTTCTGATTGACTTTCAAACCCTATGACCTTTGACGAACCGAGTGTTCTATACCCATGTTGTTGCTTTACCTCTGACCTTTTTATCTGAGACTTTGCATCTCCCATGACATTACCAATCCATTCCACCGATGAAACTTCCGGTGATTCCTTGTACCCCTCTCTTACATCATGTTATCCTTAGTATGCTTTGACCACTCCGTGCTTTGCAATTTTGGGAGTTGGTAGTGAGCTTTGAAACTCTTTTCCACTTACTTGGGACAATACTAACATTAAAAGCTCTTAGATAAATAAACCCAAAGGAAAGTGAAATGCAATGACTTTGCGGGTTAAGGATAAGAAGAATCCAAAACCAGATAACTGCTACAAAGGGAAAAAGAAAAAGAAACTTATCTGATTGGAACAGCTGGTACCAATGATCATGACATGCATTTCGGATTAATCGGCCCAATCTGTCCAACCAATCAACTTTCAGTTGCCGTACTTTGTTGCCCCAGAATTTCCATGACCTGATTACTTTACCCAAACCTTGACCTTGTTCATCCTGCGGTGCCTTGAAAGGTTTTCACCAGCATACCTCTTTCATTCATTCATCTCTCAACTCACTTTCGCCTTACAGTGCCCGTGAGGGTTTTCACCAATAAGACTCTCATTTTTCTCTCAACTCCCATCGCCTTACGGTGCCTGTGAAAGTTTTCACCAATAAGACTCTCTTATTTTTATTTCTTTCAGCTCCCATCTCATTATGGTGCCTGTGAAGGTTTTCACTAATAAGACTCTCTCATTTTTATTTTTCCTGCTTGAACCAGAGTGTTGCCCTTGACATGTATTACATTTACCTACTTGACTTGACATTTCTCGAAGACTGATCAGAAGGTCTTTCTTTGGACCGTAATGTAGGCTTCTAGACAGGGTTAGCAAGAAAGGGTATAAAAGGCTCAAAACAATACGGATGGGTTAAATTACAACTTTTGGAATCAGGTTTCTCATAACAACCACAACTTCTGTCCCAGTTTCTTGCATGGGGACTTTTGGATTTTGTTTTGATGAGACCGAACCGTAAGGCTGCCTACGTATTCTTAAAAGGAATCAGGTCGAACGTAGTTCATAACATAGAAATTACTTCGTTGTTGTGATTTTTCTTTTCTCTCTTCCTTTTCTTTCTCTCTCTTTTTTTTCTTCTCTCTTTTTTTCTTCTTTTTTTTCCTTTTTTTTCTTTTTGATTTTCTCTTTTCTTTTCTTTTCTTTCTCTTTCTTCTCTCTTTTCGTTTTTCTTTTCCCTCTTCCTTTCCTGTTCATCCTTTATTTTCTTTTCACTTACTTATCCTCCACACTCGCGTTTCTGAATCGTGTCATTGATCCCAAAAGAGGGGTATGAAAGAAGATAAATAAGGCTCAAAAGGGAGTCACAAAGGATAAAGTGTTTAGATAGCAGAACAAAATGCCCTCGTCATTTCAATCTTCAAAATATGCCAAATACAAACAAGTACAATCAAAGAAAAAAATCATACATAGTATCTCTTGACTACATCGGAGTTGATAGTCATTTCTAGACATTTCCCTTCTATATCTGTCAAATATAACGCGCCATTGGACAACACTCTAGTTACAACAAATGGCCCCTGCCAGTTTGGGGCGAACTTTCCTTTTACTTCAGTCTGATAAGGCAAGATATGTCTCAACACTAACTGACCCACTTCAAACTTCCGTAGATGTACCTTCTTGTTATATGCTCTCGCCATTCTCTGTTAGTACAAGTGGTCGTGACATACTGCTGCCAATCGTTTTTCATCAATCAGACTTAATTGCTCCAAGCGGGTTTTGACCCATTCAACGTCATCAATTTCTACCTCAGCGACAATCCGAACGGATGGGATTTCAATTTCTGCGGGTATCACTGCCTCTGTGCCATACACCAACAAATAAGAAATGGCCCCTACCGAAGTGCGAACAGTAGTGCGATAACCCAGCAATGCAAACGGCAACTTTTCGTGCCACTATCTAGAACCTTCCACCATTTTTTGAAGTATCTTCTTTATATTCTTGTTGGCTGCCTTGACTGCTCCATTTGCCTTAGGGAAGTATGGGGTGGAATTGTGATGTATAATCTTAAACTACTAACATGTCTCTGTCATCAGATGACTGTTGAGATTAGCGCCATTGTCCGTGATGATTACCTTCGGAATCCCAAACCGACAGATGATATTTGAATGCACAAAGTCGACCAATGCTTTCTTGGTCACAAATTTGAACGTTTTCGCTTCAACCCACTTAGTAAAATAATCAATGGCTACCAGGATAAACCTGTGTTCGTTCAATGCTGCCGGCACGATTGGCCCAATGACATCCATGCCCCAAGCAACGAAAGGCCATGGTGCAGACATTGTATGTAATTCAGATAGTGGAGAATGAATCAAATCTCCATGTACTTAGCACTGATGACATTTACGCACAAAACTAATGCAATCCCGCTCCATAGTGAGCCAGTAATAACCTGCTTGGAGAATCTTCTTTGCCAGAACGTACCCACTCATATGCGGCCTACAAACTCCGGAGTGTACCTCAGTCATGATTGTTGTGGTTTGTCTAGCTTCTATGCATCTTAGCAATCCTAGATCCGGAGTTATTTTGTACAATACCTCTCCACTAAAGAAAAATCCAATTGCCAATCGTCGAATTGTTCTTTTCTGATCACCAGTGGCTTGTACCGGATATACCCCCATCCTAATGTATTCTTTGATGTCATGGAACCATGGCTCCCCATCCAGTTCTTCTTCCACCATATTGCAGTAAGCATGCTGATCACGGACCTGAATATGCAAAGGGTCAACATAAGCCTTATCTAGATGATGTAACATTGACGCCAGAGTGGCCAAAGCATCGGCGACTTCATTATGGATCCTCGGGAGATGCCTGAATTCTATCGACTGAAACTACTGATAAAGATCATGCAAACATTGTCTGTACGGTATGAGTTTCAAATCCGTGTTTCCCATTCTCACTGAATCTGGTGCACCAGGAGGTCCGAGTCACCCAAGACCAAGACTTCCTGGACACCCATATTCACACCTAACCTCAAACCCAGAATACATGCCTCGTACTCAGCCATGTTGTTGGTACAGTAAAAACGAAGTTGAGCCGTAACAGGGTAGTGCTGCCCTGTTTCAGAAATAAGTACTGCTCTTATCCCCACGCCCTTCATGTTTGCGGCTCCATCAAAGAAAAGTTTCCATACAGGCTTCTTGACTTGTTCCAACTCATCAATGTGCATCACCTATTCATCAGGGAAATAAGTTTTCAAAGGTTCATAATCTTCATCAACCGGGTTCTCGACCAAATGGTCTGCCAAGGCCTGTGCTTTTATTGCAGTTCGAGTCATGTAGACAATGTCAAACACCGTGAGTAGGATCTGCCACTTTGCAAGCCTCCCTATAGGCATAGGCTTCTGAAAGATATACTTCAATGGATCCAAGCGAGATATGAGATAGGTAGTGTAAGATGACAAATAATGTTTCAGCTTCTGCGCCACCCAGGTTAGGGCGCAACATGTCCTCTCAAGCTGAGTATACTTGAAATCGTACGGTGTGAATTTCTTGCTGAGATAATATACGGCTGCTCCTTCCTGCCAGTGATATCATGTTGACCCAATACACAGCCGAATGAATTGTCCAACACCGTCAAATATAGAATCAAAGGTCGCCCTGGTTCTGGCGGGACCAACACAGGCGGATTTGACAAATACCCCTTTATCTTATCAAACGCCTCTTGATATTCATCTGTCCACTTGACCGCAGCGTCTTTCTTTAACAGCTTGAAGATAGGCTCACAAGTTGTCGTGAGCTGAGCGATAAACCTGCTGATATAATTCAATCTCCCCAACAAACTCATCACCTCAGTCTTGTTCTTCGGAGGTGGCAATTCCTGGATGGCCTTGATTTTCGATGGGTCCAATTCAATGCCCCGGTGGCTGACGACGAACTCCAACAACTTTCCAGGCGGCACCCCAAAAGCACACTTTGCAGGATTAAGCTTGAGATTGTACCTACAAAGCCTTCGGAAGAACTTCTTCAGATCCCTGACATGGTCAGACTGCTTTCTAGACTTCACGATCACATCATCCATGTACACCTCGATTTCCTGGTGTATCATATCATGGAATATTGTTGTCATTGCCCTCATGTAGGTTGCCCCAGCATTTTTCAAACCGAATGGCATGACCCGATAGCAGTACGTTCCCCACGGCGTGATGAATGTCGTCTTTTCTATATCTTCCTCATCCATCAAGATCTGATGATAACCCACGTAACAATCCACAAAAGAACCAATATCATGTTTGGCACAATTGTCATTCAATATATGGATGTTTGGCAGGGGAAAATTATCCTTCGGACTTGCTTTGTTGAGATCCCGATAATCAACGCACACCCTGGTCTTGCCATCCTTCTTTGGCACAGGCACAACATTGGCTAACCAGGTGGGATACCGCGTGACCCGAATAACTTTCGCATCGAACTGCTTGGTGACCTCTTCTTTGATCTTTACACTCATATCCGTTTTGAACTTTCTCAGCTTTTGTTTGACAGGAGGGAATGCCGGGTCAGTGGGAGACTTGTGAACCACTAAATCAGTGCTTAGACCCGGCATGTCATCATAGGACCATGCAAAAACGTCTTTGTATTCGAACAGTGCTTTAATTATCTCTTCCCTGAGTTGAGGTTACAGATGGACACTTATTTTAGTTTCACGGACATTTTTTTGGTCCCCTAGATTAACTGCTTCTGTGTCATTCAAATTAGGTTTGGGCTTTTCCTCAAAATGACTTAGTTCCTTACTAATTTCTTCATAGGCCTCATCATCCTCAAATTCCAACTCGTCATCACATTCAATTTCTTGTATTATTATTTTAGAGTTAGATTGGCTTTTAAAACTGGGCCAAAGATTCCTCACGCATGTCTTGTCATTGATATCAGCATAAAAAGAACTGTACAAAGAAGAAAACAAAAATAAAATTAGAAGAAATGAAGGAAAAGGAACAATTGCATTTCATTGAATATAAAGATAACAGGGTTTTAACACATCCAAATGGATGGAACATAATATCTGAATTACAGACCCTGGAATAATCCAGACAACTAAAAGAAAATCAAAACCCACTACCAAGACTCCCTCTGGGTAGGAAGAGGAGTAGATTCCTAGTTGTTGACTTTTGCATGTGGTCCCACAAATTGCACATCTGCCTTGCTGGACCCTTCCCCAACCTGAACCATGTTAACCTTGGTGAATAACCTTTCGAAACCCTTCTCCAAGTCTCCATCGGCTCCAATCAGTGGTCCAGGGACCTTTGACAACAGTTACTTTCTGATACCCGGCCTGACGAATGACCTAGACAGACACGGGATTGGCTTTGGCAATGCCTATGCTTTCTGTTTCATTTTTCTAGCTCTTCTCACGTCTGCAACGGTAGGCTTGAACCCCAGACCAAAAGTATCTAGATTCTTTGGAAGAGAAACTGGCTGCACAATACCTTGCAGAGATGCACCTAAACCCTTTCCTGGTACGAAACCATTTTTCAACATTTCAACAGCCATCATAACTGATGTTGTAGCCATCTTTGGAGTTGGCACGCACTTTCCTTCCGAAATTTTCTCTACCGATACTGTGTTGGAAACCTGATAAACCCATGGTCCCTTGTCATCGTCAACCTCTATGAACGGAACAATGGCACCATTGGGCACACACAAATTATCTTCGCCATGTACAACAATTTCTTGTCGATCCCATTCAAACTTGACCATTTGATGCAGAGTAGACGGGACTGCTTTGGCAGCATGGATCCAAGGTCGTCCCAACAACAGATTGTACGAAACAGCCACATCGAGCACCTGGAATTCCATAGTAAATTCAGCTGGCCCTATTATGAGCTCAAGCACTATGTCCCCGACTGAATCCTTCCCTCCACCGTCGAATCCCCGAACGCAAATATTGTTCTTATGAATTCTTTCATCCTCCGCTTGTAGCTTGTTCAATGTGGAGAGAGGACAGATATTCGCGCTAGACCCGTTGTCAACCAGTACCCGAGTAACCATGGAATCTTCGCATTTCACCGTCAGATAGAGGGCTCTATTATGCTCGGTACCCTCCACGGGGAACTCATCATCAGAAAAAGTGACTCGGTTTACCTCAAATATCTTATTAGTTATCTTTTCCAAGTGGTTTACTGAGATTTTTTCAGGAACGTGGGCTTCGTTCAAGATTTTCATCAAAGCTCAACGGTGCTCGTCTAAATGGATCAATAATGACAAGAGCGAGATCTGAGCTGGTGTCTTCCTTAACTATTCCACAATGGGATAGTCTTGCGCTTTCATCTTTCTCAGAAATTCTTCTGCTTCTTCCTCAGTCATTGCTTTCTTCACCAACACTGGATTATCTTTTGAGGTCTTAGCTTTTCTCAACTCTTCGGGGCAAAGCATCTCCCCGATCGAGTTAAACCATGGGTCTCACACACTTCTTCTTTAACCTCTTTCCCCCGGTAAGTTACTGTCACTCGTTCATAATTCCACGGGACCGTCTTGTTGTTGATCACTGGGAGCTGAGTTACTGGTTTTATAATAACAGGCTCTGTGCGAGCACCCTTCGCGACCACAACAGGTTTACTTGTAACCCCTGATACCACCACTTTATCTTTCTCTGGTTTCATTGTGACAGCGCTTGACGACCCTTTCCAGGTTACCACAGCTGGCTTATTGTCTACCCCTTTCAACTGGACCATTGATTCCCCACTGGTTACCTTTTCCTTTAAACTAGTTTCACTGGAGCGGATCATCATAAACGTCTGCGAGGGTTTCTTAGCCTCCCCTCTGTTGTGTATCAACTCAATCATATAGGTCTCATGGTGAGCTGGTAGAGGATTCTGGTTGATGTTTGGTGTTTCTGGGGCCTGAACCTCGATCCGATGAGTATCAATGAGCTCTTGTACAACTATTTTTAGTTTCCAGCATTTCTCTGTGTCATAGCCTAGGGCCCCTGTACAATACTCACAACTCACCGAGCGATCAAGATTTTTGGGAAGGGGATTCGGCATTTTGGCCTTGATCGGATTCAACATACCCAACTGTCTCAGTCTATGGAATAGGCTGGTATATGATTCTCCTAATGGAGTGAAAGTCTTCTGCTTCTGCAACCTCTTATTCTTAAAGGCTTGATTGGGTCGAAAACCTGTTCCAGGAGGGGTTTTGTAGGCTTTTGGGGGTGGATGGGTATTTTGTGGAGCTTGGTAGGGACTATGTGGAGCTGGCGCACACCATTGTGCGTGAGCGGGAGGTTGGGTATAGGTTTATGCGTGATAGACAGAAAAATGGGGATCCGGCGGTGGGTAATAGTGTTGTGATGGGCTATATGGAGTGTGGGGGTATGTTTGGGGATAGGGTCGAGGCTGGTTGTAGAACGATGGAAGGTTCTTGGATCCACCCCAAGCTGCTGACTCGATCGTTGCAACATTCTCTTTCTTCTTCTTTCCGAGCACACCCTCAGTACCGTTTTGAATGGCCTGAGTGGTTGCTTTGATTGCTGAATAACTCATGATCTTATTGGACTTGAGTCCTTCCTCAACCATGCCTCCCATTTTCACAACTTTATTAAAGGACTTGCCCACTGCTGACACCAAATGACCAAAATAAGTGGGCTCCAAAGCCTGCAAGAAATAATCAACCATCTCACTCTCTTTCATCGGGGGGTCAACCCTCGCTTCTTGCTCTCTCCAACGGAACCCATATTCTCGGAAATTCTTACCGGGCTTCTTCTCAATCTTCGTCAATCACAGACGATTTGGGATGATTTCAAGATTATACTGAAAATGGTAGGCGAAGGCTTGGTCCAAGTCATCCATGTGTCCCACCTGCTATGATCTTGTCTGGTGTACCATTCTAGCGCCGACCCACTCAAACTTTGGCTGAAATACGCCATCAGCAATTCATCTCTTCCACCTGCTCCTCTCATTTTTCTACAAAATCCTCTTAAGTATGCTACTGGGTCACCATGCCCATCGTACAAATCAAACTTGGGCATTTTGAACCCTGCTGGCAACTGAACAGCTGGGAACAGACATAAATCCTTATAAGCCACACTCACTTGGCCTCCCAGGCCCCTCATATCTCGGAACGATTGCTCTAAGCTTTTGACCTTTTTGATCATCTCTTCATGCTCGAGATTTCTGGGCGGTTTCTCGGTCTCTGCCGGGATATCAAGATGAGGAGTGTAAGGATACAATTTTGGAACTTTGAAGGTGGGTTCAGGGGGATAGTACTGGTTGTCGTGAGTTTGGAACAGGGGTTCACTGGAAGATCGGTGTAATGTAGCAGGTGGAGGTGCCACAAAAATAGGTGTAATTGGTGGAGGAGGGTATGAGACTTGTTTGGGTGGTGGAGCTTGAGAAGTATGGGAAGTGGCGCCATTACATTGTTGGTAGAGGGGAAAGGCTGGAGATGAGTTCACAGTGGGAGGCTCCGGAGGTTGGGCTGATGGTGGAATATAAGCAGGATTGGCGGGATAAACCGGTGGTGGATGCCCCTTCGCCCAAGCTTGGTACATTTCAGCCATCTGCTATTTCAGCTTATACATTTCTTCCCTCATTGCATTAACGTCTATTTCTTCCACCTCTTTTGATGGGTCGACAATACTTGTTTCCGGTTCCTGGTCGACCATATTCAGCCTGTCTTTCGATCGGGTGTTGTAGGAGTGAGTTGCCAAAATGCCAGTCAACTAACCACCTGCCTGGACTTAATACATCAAACAAACAACCTTGTTAGCGATTAGGCTTTAACAGATTGGTAACCGCACATTGGGCGTGAATGCACCTAAACGGTTAACCGTCTTTATTATGTATTTGATCGGTTGCATGCGTCATCCCGGCCCTTTCTTTCTTTTAATTGCAAACATCCCCTTTTATTTTCTTTTCTTTCCTTTCCTCTCATTCTGGCCTCTGTTCTCTCTTTGTTTTTACCCTCTCTTATTTTCTCTTTTCTTTCTTGTTTTTCCGCTCTTTCCTCTTGTTTTTCCTCTTATTTTCTTTCCCTCTTTTCCTCTCTCTCTCTTTTTTTTTGGTTGCGGTCGAATCCTATAGAGATTGCCTACGTATCATGACCCCGCATAAATCAGACCAAGCATAGTTCTTGTAGATAAGTGTGAAATAAAACATTTTTGGGATTTTCAGTTTTCATAAAATAAAACAACAAATGCTTCCATTACAAACTCAAAACTAACAAATTCCAAAAGACTAACAGATTTCGATGCAAAGATGAAATACAGACTCCAAAAATAGACATTATATTCCAACAGAATAAAATACAGACTCGAAAACAATTGGACGAACTCTAGCAGAAAGAAAACTCAACATGACTGACAGACGCTTAACAAAAGGAAATGCAGACTCAAACGAAAGAATCATGAATACATCAATGCTCCTAGTGCCCGCGGGACATCATTCGGTCTCGCCGCGGGCCTATATGCAAGCTCCCTTTGAAGTCGATCCAAATCGTTCATTATCTGTTTAACAAATGTCATTACTGCTGCAAAGAAGGTAGTGCGAGTCATATCCTCACAAATATGGCACTTCATAACGATGTAGTCAGCAATGCTCCTAATTCTCTCTTTTATGGCGCCCTTTTCTTGTAACAAACACCCAATCTGCTGGGCCCTGGCTTCCAAAGTTTGCTCAACCACATGATTTTGCTCCTGAAGTTGTTGCAAATCTATTTCTAATTGTGCCAATGATGTATAACAATGTTCCGTTTCAACTTTGAAGTCTTTTGCATGTTTGATCATTTTGTTTTCTGCGGCGATGACCCTTCTCTTTAACGCTGCGACCTCATCGTTGTACCTTTCTCTCAATTGCTTAACCAAGCGTACTCGTTCATCTGCGTTTTTAGCCAATTGCTTTCGAGCCTTGGCTAATTCACTTTTTGCTTTATTCAAATCAAAACTGTAGTCATTTACTTTCTGCCTCAAGTTAGCTATGAGTTTTTCATAACTGTCACTTCGGACTGGATTTTCTGCCGCTACTTTTAATTTTTGAATTTGAGCTCGACGGGCTTCATTTTCCTTCATCCGCCGCCACTTGCAAGCTATTCTCGAATTGAAGTTCTCTGACTTGCTTTTCCAACTTGCTTATGGTAGCCCTGTAATCATTTTCTTTGGTCAGCCAATCCCATTGTACCTGAGCTCCGTTGGTGAATTACTAGACATGGGGTCTCTTTGCGGGACTGTCAGGCTCATGTTGAACTCGGGATCTTTTACCATACCAAGAAATATAACTGGGCTCCACATCGCCTCTGGATAGGTCTCGTACTTGCGTGTTAGGACCTAAAAATCTGCACTGATGCCAAACCCGACGCACTTTTTCTTCTGGAAAGGCAGCTTTTGGATCTAACTCAATGACTTGCTGACTCAAATCTTCATTGTGTGGGATGTTCTTGTATCGGCCCAACTGATGCAAGACTCTATGCGGAGCATAAGGCTGGATACTCCTCAGAGCCATCAACAGCAAAAAACACACCTCAGCCGACATATAGATTACTTCGTTGGCCGAGAGCCATCCGAATGTCCATTCGATCTTATTTGCGGTCAAAGATCTCAAATGAGCATTCCATGCTTCCGTACCTTCTGGAAAATCATAACTCTCTACTCGCTTTTCATGTTTTTCAATGAACTCGAGGCCAATCATACCACAATTCAAGTATCTGGGACGGTGGCAAAGGTGTTCCTCCATCCATATTTGTAACAGCATATTGCACCCTTCAAAGAACTTTGCTCCTTCTCGACAACGAGTAAGAGCTCGGTAAATTTATGCCAAGATCAACGGCATTATAGTCCCATTTGCCTTTTTCACCATAAAGTCAGCTATCCTTACTAACTCCATCTCTATGTTCCCATCTTTTCTCAGGCGAACCAAAATACCCAGGAACGCCACTATGAAAGCTAATCCTCTCCGAGCTTCTCCCTTGTCTTGATTCCCAGCATGAGTAAGACCAGTATATAGTGTTTTGAAGCCACGTGGATTCACATATCGTCGATACAGAAAGTAGAAGGTACAAAATCCTTTAGCCAAATTTCCGTCTCGGACATCCCAACTGATGCTTAACAAGTCCAAAAATTTGTGGGGGGTCTCTGTTCTTAGTGCTACCGGGTATTGACTTCTAAGATTCGCTTCGAAAGCGGCATAGCCTGCTATCTCTTCTAGCGTAGGAGTTAACTCTAAATCCGCAAAGTGGAACACATTATGTGCTGGGTCCCAAAATAGTATCAAGGCCTCAATCACATCTTTTCTGGGCTTGACCTTCAAAAGCCCAATAAGACCGCCCATTGCTTTTGTCGCAATTTTTCTGCTATCGTCCCCCAAATCATGCCACCATATATGTAGCTCCAAAGGGATCTCTTCACGGACTGAGAAAGGTTTATTTTGATTTGTGCTCATCCTGCACATTTATTAAGGTGATTTTAATTAAAAGAAAACCATGACTCATTTTGACTTAAGAGAAATGACCGTTTTTTCAAAATTTCCACAAAACATCCGGCCTTGCTAACACGGCCTTTCAGCACTTCAAAACAAAGATTTTAAGGTTGTGTCAGTTAACCAGCCAAACCCTTTAACAGTGAAAAAAGTGGTTGTTCTTGCAAAAACAACCTTCTGGCGCCCTTTTATGGACATTTGGCTATTTCTGACAAGAATGGCATCACCCTAATTATTTTCAAATTAAAGTAAAAATTTTCTGGCTACTTTTTCAAAAGGAAGTTGGACAAGATGGGGGTTGCCTACGTATCTCACACCCTGTGAGAATCAAACTGGCGTAGTTCGGGCAAGCAAAACAAACTATTTTTTGAAAGCAAGACTTCTTTTTTTTATTTCAATGGTAAATAAAACAAACTATTTTGAAAACAAAACCCTTTTTTTCTTCCCTTTTTATGTTCTCGAAAATTCGACAGAGTTTCGGCACTATTTGGACATTGGTTTTTTTTCAGAACAGGCGATTAACTCTCTTTAAACCTCATACTGCTATTTCTCTTTCCAATATTCATAAGTCTGTCAGCATGCAAATCCGAAGCAAATAAATGCACAAGTAGCAAGTAGGATGCATCAGGATGGTCTTTTTGTTTCGGGTGCACCTGTCCTAGACAGACCCAACCCCTGTGTTGAGTCTCCAAAGTCAAAATGCACATGATGCAAACAAACGTTCCTACTAGGGATCCGGCATGAAGCTGTGTTTTACTAGGTTAAAAACCTGGGTTTATTGTTCTAGACCTGGCTTACCCGAGCAGACAGCTCAGGCCGAGGGGGGCAGCGTACCGGGAATACAGAAGCTTCGCCAGCTTTGCAACTTGTCCGAACCTCGTTCTAAATTTGGAATATGACTCTAATAGAAAAGAAGTCACACGAAGTGCACACTTCTTCATGATTTAGAAAACTCAGAGAGAAGAGGGATTTCGCAACAATTTATATACAGTTCACGGAATATCAAAGCAGTAAAAGCAATCAATTAGCACATTAGGCTCAAATCAGATAACAAAATCAGATAATGGATAAAGCCAACTATAACAATTATTCTAAGCTCGAATTCTGGAACCCTGTACCAGAGATTCTGGGTTCGATCCCCAGCAGAGTCACCAGAGTTGTCACACCTCCTTTTTACCTGCACCCCCGAGAAGGGATATAGCATAAGGGAGTTTTTCCAATTAAAGGACAATCAAAACGGGATTTATTTTATTGATTTAGATTCAGAGTCGCCACTTGGGAGATTTATGGTGTCCCAAGTCACCGATTGAAATCCCGAATCGAGGAAAAGATTGACTCTGTTCTAACAATCCGCGAACCAGAAATCTGGGTAAGGAATTTTGTTAACCCGGGAGAAGGTGTTAGGCATTCCGAGTTCCATGGTTCTAGCACGGTCGCTCAACTGTTATATTTGGCTTAATAATCTGATTTTAGAACATTTTGAACCTATGTGCAATTTTAACCTTTTAACCGTTTTTAATTGATTTTTAAAGAAGATTGAACGTCATTTAAAACATGCCTTTGGATTGCACCACATGAAATGCACCCGCAATCTGGAGCATATCTTATTCAATGTTTTAAGATTTGATTTGGGTCACAGGAAATGTGCACTCGAGTTTCAGAAAGTAAAAATTATTAACTAACGCGCCCTAAAGCAACTACGCGTTTTAACTTTGCGAGGGCAACGGAAAATTCGCTAAATGGTGCACATCGATTCTAATTTCAAAGGATGTTTGAACTACTCTTTCGAGGGCCATAAAATGTATGTTTGGATAACTTGGCACACATCAACTAATTAATGAGCGTAAGTAATTGATTAAAAGGCATAAGGGAGTTTCTATTTATTTAAAGCCAATGTTTGAGTAAAACTTTAATAGCTAATGAGCTAACAATAGACAAAGTCGATGCTAAATTGCTGAAAGGCATGGGTATAGTTGTAGCCCAATGACTGGTTGCCCAGCATGAGACAACTGGGCTCAATCCTGAAGCCCAGACCGATAGTCTAATTGCAGAAGTCGAAATCGATCACAACTGGGCCACTGATGGTAGCCCAATCTCAAGATCTGAAGCTAAGACTTGAAGTAAAATATATTGTGATGGAGATTTTAGAGTTTTAACAAACACCAACGTCCTCAAGCCAATACAAAACACATTCTGGATGCTAACATACATGCTGAAATGAAGCTACAGTTCCTGATTATCAACAGCTCATATGCAGGTCGTTTCATCATTGAAAATCACCAAATCGAACTTCCAGCAAGAAGAAAACAATTTAAAGTTTCAGAAAGACTTCATTTATTACTAATCAACAATTTAAGGTCACCAATGGACTTGGAGCTGCCTAACTATAAACCTGGAAAAGAAAACAAACACATGTTGATTTCACTTAAATCGAGTAAGAGACTTTCCTATATTGTAACATAGCACACTTCATGCTCGGAACAACCAATCTTATACATCTTAAAATAAAAATTACTACTAATCAACATTGAAACTAAATAGGGGCTTCAATAGAGTGTTACAACCATTCGAATCAGCTAACAAAATACAGTAACATGCAATGACTTTGTTCAAACACTTAAACCAAAATTTGGAAGAGGTAAATAGCCACAAGTTAATTAACAAAGCACACATGAGTACAGAACCTAATAATCAGAAATAGACTGCCATAAAACATGGTATCATCAACATTCCCATTCCCATTTCAAGATGTCATTTGAGGTCAAATGAGTACCTGGGAACAAGGGGAAAGCAAGAAAGGGCAAGGATCAGTAGGCAGCAGCAACAGGAATTCACCTAGATTTAAATAAATAGCAACGAAATCAGTCCAGAAGAGAGAACCAATTCCCCAGCTCAAAGCAAGGCTTTCATTACCCAATGTTCAAACCATTTTGAACCTCAGATAGGATCAGGTATTCTTTCAGCAGTAAAAGAAACAAACTCCAAAAGTTCTAATCAGGATTTCAATGCAACGATGATTTTCAGCTCTTAGATCTTCTAATTCTGCCTTGAATGACAAGGAAGAGACACCTTTATAGGCAAGCAAATTGGGCAGACCCAAGGAGATACGTTTTTTCCATTCAGTCCCTTTTTAGTTTCCATCTTAGCTTAAACACTCCTAATTTAAATTCAGTTTTTTGCAGAGTATTCCTCTACCCAGCTTCCTAGAAGCTTCCCAGACAGTTACAAGTAGATTCCCTCACTAAGACTACCCAAACTAACCCACATACCCCTGTTATTTACCTTAAACCCCAAATGAGTCATGGGTCGAATTGACCCGGCGGTTTAATCAAGTGAACGGGCTGCCCTTCCTTTATAGATGGGTCAGACCGAAAGCCCAAAAAGCTGAATGAACCCAACAAAATTGGTAACAACAAAGATAACACACAAACGATTTCTTAAAACTAACCCAATTAATAGACCAGAATAAACTAATTAAACTAAACTAATGAGGCCAACATAAAATGGGAGAAAATCAGAGGCTTGACTATAACCTTAATAAAACTCAACAAATCAAGAACACACATATTTTTTTAAAGGGGCTTGAAAGAAAAAAAATAGAGGGAACAGAAAATAATTCAAAACATCGACAGATAGGTCCAGCCTTCAAATAGAGAAAAGGAGAAGAAAAGAAGAGGGACAAAAAGGTGAACTAAAACATAATTGGTCACGCAGAGGGATAGAAACTCACCAATCGAACTCAAAATCGGACAAGCACAAAGAACTAAGCCAAACTTATGTCGATCCTTTGTTCTTTGTCAAGAACAACAGATCGACATCTGTTTCGCCGAGTCCGAACCTCAAGGCTTGATAGAACAGCACTTCCCGAACATGCATGCTACCAGGATTGACAGAAAAAATGATTTTGAACTTTTGGGGTTGGCCTCAGATTCGAGATTCGCCGAGCTCCAAGCAGATTCGAAGGAAATTGGTCTGGGATTTAGAAAGAGGGGAGTGAGGGGGTCATGGGGTGTTATTTTGGTGGCGTTTGGAGGTGGCACCGCCACCGGACGGTGGTGGATTTAGGGGCGGCTCAGCTAGGGTTAGGCTTGGGTTCTCTGATAGACGGAGGTGTTGGAACGATGAATGAGGGGGGTAGGGGTGTTAGGACATATATATATCAAGTTAGGGCTCAGTTCCCAGCCGTCTGATCATATGGGATCAACGGCTCATATCAATATTGATCGAAACAACATCGTTTCGTTTGGGGGGGATCCGAACCGGGTCAGGCGTGGGTTCGGCCAGATATTGGGTGGTTTCCGTTTGGGTTGGGACTGTTGGATTGGGTTTGAGCCCAAATTTAAACCTTCTTTATTTCCTTCTTTTTTCCTTTTCAATTCACAATTCTTTTCTTTTTCCAAAATTAAAATAAATCCTAAATTAATTAATAATTATTTTTAAACTAAATTATCCTACCCAATGGTATTTTTAATAATTAATTAAATCCTAAATTTAAAGAAAAATTACGCAATTCAAAATTAAAAAAATGCCAAATGAATAATTTTTGTGATTTTTATTTTTATAAAACAAACTAATTTGTTAATTAATCTAAAAATATAAAATTAAATCCTAAATGCAGATGCAACATATTTTTGTATTTTTCATGGATTAGCTGAAATAAACGTGCACAGACAGATGCAAATAATTAACAAAAAATGCCATGAAATCCAACAAAATCTCAAACACTAGAAAAAAATTATTTTGTTTTGAATTTGTTGGAGTAATACATATAGGGCAAAAATCACGTGCTCACAAGACTAACCTGGTTCTTAATTGGGAGAAGTGTCATTTCATGGTACAAGAGGGCATAGCCTTGGGGCACCGAGTGTCAAGCAAAGGAATTGAGGTGGATCGTGCTAAAGTGGATGTGATAGCAAAGTTGCCCCCTCCAACTTCAGTCAAGGCAATCAGGTGCTTCCTCGGGCATGCCGGTTTCTACCGGAGATTCATGAGAGACTTCTCAAAAATTGACAACCCTCTCTGTAAGTTGTTAGAAAAAAATCACTCTTTCTCGTTTTCTGATAATTGTAGGGTAGCATTCGAGGAGCTGAAAAAGGGGCTGGTCACAGCACCTATCATTGTTGCCCCCGACTGGGAGCAACTATTCGAACTCATGTGTGATGCCAGTGACTACGCAGTGGGGGGAGTGCTGGGACAGCGGAAAGACAAGCTGATGCATCTAATCTACTATGGTAGTAGAACGCTGAGTGGAGCCCAGCTGAACTACATTGTGACTGAGAAGGAAATGTTGGCTGTGGTGTTTGCTTTCGACAAATTCATATCATACCTGATTGGCTCTAAGGTAATTGTATACACTAATCATGCAGCTCTCAGGTACTTGATTGAGAAGAAGGAGTCTAAGCCGCGCCTGATTCGTTGGGTGCTGCTATTGCAAGAATTCGACCTCAAAATTCGTGACTGTAAGGGCACAAAAAATCAAGTCGCTGACCATCTATCACGACTTGAAGGAGCTGAAAACTCAGTCGAGGTTGAAGATATTCTGGAAACCTTTCTAGACGAGCAGTTGCTCGCTACTAGTCTTGAGGAAGTTCCATGGTATGCAGATTATGCAAATTACCTGGCTAGTGGTATAATTCCCTATGACCTTTCATCTGTACAAAAGAAAAAGTTTTATCGTGACTGTCGCATGTATTATTGGGATGAGCCCTATCTATTTAGAATATGTGTTAACAATATGATACGGATGTGTGTCCCCGAGATAGAACAATCTTTTGTTTTGCAGGCTTGTCACGCATAGGCGTATAGAGGATATTTTTGAGGAGTTAAGACAGTTGCGAAAGTGCTAGAGGTCGGATTCTTTTGGCCAACAGTGTTTAAAGATGCACACCAATGGGTGAAGGGCTGCAATGAATGTCAGCGGACCGGAACATTTCCCGTCGCCATGAGATGCCTATGAACCCGATTCAAGAGGTGGAAGTGTTTGATGTTTGGAGGATTGACTTCATGGGTCCCTTCGCCAGCTCCTTTGGCAATAAGTACATACCTATTGCTGTGGATTACGTATCCAAATGGGTAGAAGCCATAGTGTTTCCCACTAATGATGCAAGAGTGGTGGTGGTATTTTTGAAGAAGAACATATTCACCTGCTTTGGGACACCAAGAGCGATCATCAGTGACGGAGGCACACACTTTTGTAATAGAGCTTTCGAGAAGTTGCTCACAAAGTATGATGTACGCCAAAAGGTGGATACCCCATATCATCCCCAGACTAGTGGGCAGGTTGAAGTATCCAACAAAGAGATCAAGAATGTGCTAACCAAGACTGTGAACGCCACAAGAACAGATTGGGCAAAAAAGCTAGATGATGCACTCTGGGCGTATAGAACCGCTCTTAAAACACCAATTAGTATGTCGCCATATAAGTTGGTGTTTGGGAAGTCCTTACACTTGCTAGTGGAACTTGAACATAAAGCTTGGTGGGCATTGAAACAGCTGAACCTTGACATTGAAGCTGCGGGCACAACAAGGATCACTGAATTGCATGAGCTTAACGAGTTCAGACATCTTGCTTTTGAGAGCACAAGGTTGTACAAGGAAAGAATGAAGCGGTTGCACGGCCAGAACATTGTTGAGCAACATTTCAAACCCGGGGATATGGTACTGCTCTATAATTCAAGATTACGGCTATTCCGGGTAAGCTTAAGTCACGATGGTCTGTGACATTTCGAGTGGTTGAAGTATTCCCTTCAGGAGCTGTAGAGATCGCCTTAGAGAAAGACTCTCACACATTTAGAGTCAATGGGCAGCGATTGAAGTTATACATAGGCATAAAAGAACCAAAGGAAGTGTCAGAGGTCCACCTAACGAAACCTCAGAGGTCGAGCGAGCCTTAAATGCGCTTGTTTGCGTCGTGCCATGACATTAACTAAGGTGCTAGTTGGGAGGCAACCCAACGATAGTAGTAGTTGTTAATTGTGAGTTTTAGGAAGTGCTAAACAATGCAGGTGACAATGGGTGGGTGATAAAGCCATCGGAAGTGGTAAGAACAGGTGAAAGATTTGAAAAAAATTAAAGGCCAGGAGCGCACCCGCGCTACAGGCCGTGCTATTTGGGCAAACATTCTGCACAGCCTGCGCTTGTGAACGCGCTATTGGCCGCGTTACTAGCGCGATCGCGCTAGTGGCCGCGCTAATGGGCAAACATTCTGCCTGGCCCGCGCTCGTGAACGTGCTACTGGCCGCGCTACTAGCGCGATCGCGCTGGTGGCCGTGCTAGTTCCGACGATTTTTTTGTGTTATATTTTCTGAGTTGTTCTAATTTTATTTTTATGTTAGTTGTAATAATACCCCCCTCCTTTAATCCCCCAACCCCACGCCCCAATTCCAAACACAACCCTCCCCAAATCCTCTTCTTCATCAAATCCCCTCTTCCACAAATTTTCATCTTTTTCAATTGGCCCCAAGTCTCCAACCACATTCTCCTCCACCTTTCTTCTCTGTTCCCCACCTTCTATCACTACAGGTATGCATTTTAGGGACCATTTGTTTTCTTTTGTTCCTTTTATTTCTGATTTTCATTTTTATTATTGTTGCTCTGGACTTTGTTTAGTTGAAATTTGTGGTATATGTTGTAGTAACTATGGATGGAATGGTTGGTGGAGTTAGAGAATGATTTAGTTGTGATTGTGGCTACATTGTGGTGGTTTTTGATGTTGTAAAATGCTTGAAAAGGGTTGTGAGTGCCTAATGCCCACAAGGTGTTTGTGGAAAGGCCTCAATGAACGTAACTATGTAGTTGTGACCACTTATGCTTGTGAAGTCTGAGTAACCGCAACGCGTCACAATTTTGTATTGGGCTGTGCTAATGTGTTCCCGTTTTTTAGGTACTATGACTCCATCTCGGAAACGCCGCGCCACAGGTGCATCTTCTAACAGCCAAGCCAGCTCGTCCAGGACACGAGGAGCAGCCCCTGCACGCCCCTTTGATAGCACCAAATTTGTCTCAACCAAGGCTCAGGACTGTTTTGCAGCGAAGGCCTCTAAAAACCGATTCCGGAGAGGGGTATTAACATTGGATCGGTCCAGCGGCACTGCCCTCACATGTATACTGAGCTGCTGAGGCGGGGGTTGCAAACCTTCATTAATGCGCCAGGTGAGGTCAATGTCATGGTTGTTAGAGAGTTTTACGCCAATGTGTTGGAGCATGACAATGGTGTAGTCACAATACGCCAAAAGGCGGTGAATGCTTCTATTGAGGCGATACAGATGGCATACTAGTTGCCCCTACAGTGGTTGATTATGATGACTTTTATGAGTATGGCCATAACCCAACACACGAAAAGTGGGAGCAATTCTTTGAAACAATCTGTGTACCAGGGAAGGAGGTGGTTTGGATGAAATATGGTGAGAAGTTTCACTCCTCGGCACTAACCTTTGAAGGAAAGTGATGGCTGTATCTTATCAACAACCGTCTACTTCCGTCCCCCAACACTACGGAGGTAAATGGGCCCCGAGCAGCTTTGATTTGGTGCTTCATCAATGGTCACAACTTCGACGTGGCAAAAGTGATACATGAAGAGATGTTCATCCGCTTCCCAATGAAAAGGTATAGGTTATTTTTCCCTTCTTTAGTTACTCATCTTTGCAGGGAAGCTCGAGTGCCCGAAAATCTAGCTGTGGATGGGCTAGTACCAAAATATCCGCAAGTTCCGGGCTGACAAGGTAACAATGGGTAAGGAGCCAACGGCAACTGAGGGGGAGGATAGTAGTGGCTCTGATGACTCAGACGAAGAGGAGGACGAGCGGAGGACGTGGAGGCCGAACCACAGGTCCATGAGCACAGTGCAGCAGCTGCAGCACCATCTAGCATTGCAACATCTTCACAGCCACGACGTAGTATCCGTGTGACCGCTTTGGAGCAGGATATGGCGGGGTTGCATACCTCTATCACTGATTTGAGTGCCCGCATTGACGGGGTGGCTGAGCGGCAGGTGAAGTCGGAAAAGAAATTCTTAGGTTGGCTGAGAGCTCTGGGTCGCGCATGCAGTGTAAACCCAGACACCGTCTCCGATCAGGAGTGATCCTTCAGGGAAGTTCCTTTACCTTACTATTCCTTAAATTTTGATGCCATGAGGACATGTCTACATTTCAAGTGTGGGGTGGGGGATACTTCAATGTATATATGTAATTGTACAATTTGGTTGTTTCTTTGTTTTGCGTAAATTGTTTTTGGTGTTTGAGTAATAGTTTCATTAGGTTAATTTAAAGTAGGTAAGTGGCTTGTCCCGACGACGAATCTCTTTTGGAGGGATTCTTGAGGGACTAAGTTGATCAAAAAAAAGGGAAATATGGAGAATCTTCCTAATGACGGAGCCTTTAGATAATTTACTTGAGGGAAGTAACTCTAGAGAAAAGACCAAAAAGATTTTTTTTAGGTAGTGTAGTAACCCCCCTCCCCTTGGTTTTTCTTTGGGCCACGGTTCTTTTCCAAGGGTTTAGCTTGAACCAGGTATAGGTAGTTTTTGTTCATTTTATTTTCTTTAGTAAAGTTAAGCCTCTAGCATTAATACACCTGAACACGATAAACACTAGAGTGTAACGCTTAGTCTCAGTAGTTGATTCTTCCTAAAGTGCCTTAAAAAATTTATATGTTTGTTATTGACTTGAATACTCAGAAGAGAGTGTCTTGATAAGCCAATCTGGAATGAGTTATGTGCCATGTGTGTGTGAGCTTTACTGTATTCCATGATTCATATTTGATGCCTAGAACTTGCCCTGTGTGTTTGCAAAGCGAAATAGTAGTTTCATTCAGTCCTAGAAGTGATATAGGCATTTCTTTGTTGAGCCAGACATATAAAGTAAACCACCTAACTGTATTACATCTTAGTTAACCCAGTTGAGCTTATAAGCCTGTTTCTTTGGCAACCACATTGCGAACCTTACCCAATTGTTTGAAAAGCCTGCTCTTTGAACCCTTTTACCTCCCATAAGCACTTGAATATATGCAAATTATGCAAAGGCAAAAGTGTGGGGTGGTGGTTTGGTTTTTTGAGTGGAGCCGTTGAAATAGAGAAAAGGTGCAGTGTTTGGAAAAGTAAAAGAATAAGCACCACTGGAAAAAAAATGAATAAATGTAGTAATTGATAAGTGGTGGTTTGTTATAATTGCATCTAATGGATGGGGTTGTTGTAAATAAAAGAAAAAGTGGTGGGATGTTTGGTTGACATAAGTATGGCTTTGAATGTTAATGTAACTGTATTAAAAAGTTCTTAGGGAGGTTAGTCACTATATCCAAATATATACTACCCATTCCTTAGCCTACATTACAACCAAGTAAAGTCCTATTGATCTTAGACTGAGTGGGCTCGATTAGTAGAGTAGTACACTACGGGCAAGCCTATGGTGCATCTTTGTGGCATGTGAATATTCTTTTTGAGAGTGAGGTAGGCTTGTCTATCTAAGTTCCTAATTGTTCTAAACATCATTATATGTGGAACTACTCTCTTGTGTGGATGTGAGGGCATGTGATTCATGAAGGAAGGGCAAGTCTTGACTTCTAAGTAGAGTAGTTTGAGAAAGTATGAATATTGCACGGCACGTGAGAGTCGACTTTTGAGGCTAATATTTTTCACTACTAGGCGTAACTCATGTGATTTGTTCTTGGTGTGATGCGTTAGGAAAGAATGCTTAGTGAAGCAACCTCTATAGAGTATGGTGGATTGCTCGAGGACTAGCAATGATTTAAGTGTGGGGTGTTGATAATAGGCTAGATTTATGTAATTTGGCGATTGTTTATGCCCTAGCTTAATTATGTTTCAATGTTATAATATAGTTAAATGATGAAAAATGGGCTCTAATTGTGAATGTCACGCGTTGCAGGAGTAAGGAGCTTGTATGAGGCCTTAAAGCTGTGATTGGAGCTACATTGAAGCAAGAAACAAAACCCCTAGGAGCTGAGTACGCAAGAAGACGAGACAAAAGAATAGTTAAAATGAAGGCCTGAACTAGCGCGGCCATTAGCGCGACCGCGCTAGCCCAAATGGTCGAGGCAGAATGGTAGGGCATTAGCACGGCCATTAGCGCGGCCGCGCTAGCCCAGTTCCGGAATATTAATTTTCAGGGGTAAACTTTGAAGTCTGGGGGAAAATTCACTTAACCTATAGAAGGTCAAGCTCGCCCAAGGAGGGATTATGCAGCTTTTCATAGCTTAGTACAAGAAAAGGAGAGGCAAGAGGCAAGGAGGAGAATTCAACATCAAGTTCTTCCTTTTGTTTTATGATTTGTGATGAATTTGATTATTGTTGTGATGAACACCAGTATGAATAGCTAAATATTTAGTCTAAGTTTTGATGGAACCTATTGAAGGATGAACTTCTTGATTATGTTACTATAATTTGCCATTTTAATCTCTATTTGTTCAACTACGTGCTTGTTGTAGTTAATTGACATGATCCTCAATTAGTTGTGCCTATTTAGTGTGCATAACTCGAGAGAGAGAGTGCATATTTAGGTAATTGTTGAACAACACCACTCCCAAAATATATGAGGGATCAATAATTGCGGGTTTAAAGGCGGGATTAGGGATAATGAAGCCTTGGGTGTAATCTAAAGTGAGCTATAATAAATAAGCCAGATAGCGTAACTTAGGAGAGAGCATCAGTAGATTATCGTGATTACTCGGGAGAGATTTACGGTAGTAAGAGTGCTCCGGATTGATAGAAATAATTTGGTGATTCTATGTGAAGCATAACCGGAAGGGAGTCCATCAATAGGGGAAATCATAGCCTTAGAACGTTCTCTTAATAGTTTACAACTCAATTATAGTTATTTTTTCAGTTGCTTATTTACATTCATTCGTAGTTAGTAGAAATACCCTCAATTCTTATTTACAACGTTTGAAAAGTTGATTCCGTGGAATTTAGTAAATCTAACGAGAAGTAATTGATAGGCTAATTCCTTGTGGGTTCGACTTTGGGCTAAATACTAAGATTATATTTGCAATGTCTGTGTGTCCTTTATATAAGGCATAGTTGGGTGTGACCAGGCACATACATTTGAGCTCCCTTGTTTAGCTCAAATCTCCTAGGAGGACTCAATGACATCTGTTCTTTCTTGCGGCCTCGAGGGACATAGAGAATGGCATCTTTGGAGGGCGCTGCCCCAATTTCAACTTCCACTTTCTTTTCCGTCTTATGAGGGGTGGTTTTGCTCTTTTTCTCCCCCTTGTCTTGTTTCGCGACAGTTTTTGGCTTCTTTTCCACATCGGCTATGGCAATGATGGCTTTTAGAGCTGGGTCAAACTCCCTGTCTTCACAAATCATCTCAATAACCGGTCCATTGTTGTGAGCCGGTAGCGGATTGTTGGTTACATTAGGGATATCTTCGTCCCTTAGCACTATTCTCTTTTGTTCTATCAGATCTTCCACAACCCTCTTCAAGGTCCAACAATTATCTATATCATGCCCTTCTGCCCCTGAATGATAGGCACACTGGGTGCCATGTTGGTAAGAGGGTGACTCTGGGTTTTGCATATTCGGGGGTACGAGTTGCAACAAACCCATTTGGACCAATTTTGGGAATAGGCTAGAATAAGACTCACCAATGGGTGTGAAGCTTGTTTTCCTTGGCGGCTCCCGGGCACGGAAGTTGTTTTGTGGGGGTAAGGGATTATAGTGAGCTTGGTAAGGAGGTTGATTTCTGGGAAGTGGAGCTCTGTTCTGGTTAAATTGTTGTTGTGGCCTAACATAGGGTTGGGCATTCATCACTGTGTATGGCTGAGGAGCATAAGCCACATCTTGATGGGGATAGTAGTGTTGTGGGGTTCTTTCAGAGAGAAGAGATCTGGGCACACAGGGTTTTCTTGCACTCGAAGTTGCCATTGTTGTTTCTTCCTTTTTCTTTCGATTTGCTACTCCTCCAGACCCACCCTGGATGGCTTGAGAGGTAGCCCTTATAGCAGACTGACTCAAGATTCGCCCTGTTTTCAACCCATTTTCAACTATTTCACCAATTTTGATGGCTTCGGCGAACGGCTTACCCATCGCAGACATCATGTTTTGATAATAATCAACCTCTTGGGCTTGAAGGAAGACACTGACCATCTCTGTTTCGTCCATGGGAGGTTTAACTCTAGCGGCTTGTTCACGCCACTTGACAGCATACTCTCGGAAGCTCTCCGAGGACTTCTTCTTTAGGTTTGACAATGAATTCCTATCAAGAGAGATATCAATGTTATATTGGAACTGCCTGACAAAGTCCCGAGCCAGGTCGTCCCAAATATGCCAGCGAGATATATCCTGATCCATATACCATTCTGAAGCGATACCGACCAAACTTTCTCCGAAGTAAGCCATGAGCAACTCTTCTTTTCCACCCGCTCCCCGCAGTTGGTTGCAATACCTTTTGAGGTGGGCAAGGGGATCCCCATGCCCATCATATTTCTCAAACTTCGGGGTTTTGAAACCAAAGGGTAGATGTACATGGGGGAACATGCACAGGTTGGCGTAAGACACGCTCTTTTGCCCACTCAACCCCTTTATGTTTTTGAGACTTTGCTCCATGTTTCTCATCTTTCTTGTAATCTCCTCTTGTCAGGGTTTTTTGCAGTTTTCTCCTGTCTTACGGTAAACTCGTACCGAGGCGGCTGAGGATAAGCACTAGTAGTAAACTGGGATGGTTCCATTGGGAAGGATGGTGTTTGAAAGGTGAAAGAGGATGGATCGAAGCTAGGCCCGGGTAGAGTAGGTTGTTTCGTAGCTGAGCAAGGTGGCTCAGTGAAGATGTTTGAAGCTGCACCTGAAGCTAACACCTGGGGGCGAGCCTCAGAAGGTGTTCCCACAAAGTTGGCGGAAATGGTAGGATATCCCAGTGGGGTGTTTGGATAGCTTATGGGGGTGTTGGAGGTCCCACTTGCCCTGGGAAAAAGCTCAGGAAATCTGGGGATTACACTTGGTGGTTCTTTTCCATTTTCCCAGGCGTCCCACATTTCCATCATGCGGAGACACAGAAATCTATTTTCCTCGGCAACTGCCGATTCTGAAGTTGGATGCCTGAGATTGGACTCATCTGCAATAGGAACTGTTGGCAGAGGCATTTCCGAAGACATTTCAACGCTTCCTTTCGACCTTGTGAAGTATGGATGCGAAGCCAAACTACCACAAAACCAACCACCTTACTATAAAACCTGGGTTTAACAGTAGACAACAAACCGGTCAATTTGAAGCAAATAACACATAGGTAATCACACATTGGGGTGTGATGCACCTATACAGTTAAATGTATTTCTACATGTTTCGCAACGGTTGCATGTTTTATCCCGGCTTTGCTTACTTTCCCCAATTTTCTTTTCTTTCCACTTTGGCTTTTCGTGCTTCTATTCCCATTTTCCGCTCTTTTCTTTCATCTCTTTCCTTCCTCTTTTTTCCATTTTTCTTTTGATTTTTCCTCGACTCTCTTTTCTTTCTTTTTTTGGGTTTTTCCTTGGGTCTTTCTTTTCACATCATTCTCTTATTGGAGTTATTTACAAAAATTATGACCGGATCCGATGAAGATTGCCTACTTATCACGACGCCGCATGAATCAGATCATTACGTAGTTCAAGAAAAATAAATGCGGAAAATAAAGAAACAATTTTTGGGAATTTTCGATTTTCATTAATAAAAACTCCTAAACTTTTCTATTACAAAAGACTTCAAACTACTCATTTCTTGGAATTTAAAACTACGAACTGACTCAAAACAACATTTTAAAAATACAGACTCGATAGATGAAAAAATCATGAATACATCAATGCTTCAACTCCTGGGACCCGCGGGACATCATTCGATCTCGCCACGGGCCTACATGTGAGATTCCCGTGAAGCCGCTCCAAATCACTCATTATCTGGCGGACAAATGTCATCACTGTAGCGAAGAAAGTGGTTCGAGTCATGTCCTTACATGCTTGGCATTTCATGACAATGTAGTCGGCAATGGCTCTAACCCTCTCTCGGACAATACCCTTTTCCTGAAGCAAGTGCCCGATTTGTTGATTCCGGACCTCTAGCACCTGAGTGTCATGTTGGCTTTGATTCTGCAATTGTCGCATATCTTCCTCCATCTGGGCCATCAAAGCATGACAATATTACCTATCGGCTTTAAAGTTCCTAGCATGTTTGTCCGCCTCATTTTCAAGGGTGGTTAGCTTTCTCTTCAAATTGGTGATTGTCCCCTCGTATTTCCTTTTCATTTGTTGCACAAACTGTGCTCGCCCTTCTGCATTCTTTGCCAATTGTGCCCGGACTTTTGCTAAGTTGGCCTCAGATTTTTCTAGGTCATCTCGACACTCAAGTACTTTCTTTCTCAGACTTCTTATAAGCCTTTCATCTTCTCAGTTTCTTTCCGGGTTTCTAGCAGTTGTTCTCATTTTCTGGATTTGAGCTTTGAGGGCTTCATTTTTCTGAGTTAGCTTTTTCTTTTCCACTTCATCTGCGGCAGCCTGGATACTGTTGCCAAATTTTAGGTCCCTTATTTGTCCCTCTAATTTACTTATTTTGGCCCTATAGCTTTCTTTTTTTGCCAACCAACCCCACTGCTCTTGCGAATCGTTAGTGAATTGTTGGACATGGGGTCTATTAGCTGGTCTCTCGGGAATCTGAAACCTTTTACCAAACCAAATAATGTACTTGAGGTCTACCTCACCTCTAGCTAGATCCCGCACCATAGTCTTAGGTTCGAGAAATCTGCACTCATTCCACACTTGGCGAACTCTTCCTTCCGGAAATACGGCCTTCGGGCCCAATTCAACGACATGTCTACTCAAATCTTCGTCATGAGGAACAGTTTGAAATTTGCCCAGTTGGTGCAAAACCCTGTGGGGAGCATACGGCCGGATGCCCATCAGGAGAAGATAACACACTTCGGCCTACATGTATACGGCTTTGGTGACAGGGAGCCATCCGAACGCCCACTCAATTTTATCATAAGTTAAAGAACTTAAGTGTGCAAACCAAGCTTCGGTACCCTCGGGAAATTCAACACCCACCACTCGACTTTCAAATTCTTCGATGCAATTCAAATCGGTCATACCATAGTTCATATACCCGACACGGTGATAGAGGTGTTCATGTATCCACAATTGTAGTAGTAAGTTACAGCCTTGGAAGAACTTCCCACCTTCTCAACAAATGGTCAAAGCTCGATAAATCTCAACTAAGATCAGGGGAACCAAGTGCCATAAGCTTTCTTGATTGCGACGTCAACCATTCCCACGAGGCCCAATTCTATGTTGTCGTCTTTTCGCGGACAGATTATAACACCCAAGAATGCTACTATAAAAACTAAACTCCTCCTTGCCTCCCACTTATCTTTATTCCGGCATAGGTCAGACCAGTATTCGGTACTTCAAAACCTTGGGGGTTACCATAGTGTTGATACAAGAATGGAAAGTGTAATACCCTTCAGACAAATTCCCGTCCTAAATATCCCGGCTAATACTAAACATATCCAGAAATTTGTGGGGAGCTACCGGTCTTGGTGACACTGGGTACCGACTTCTAAGGTTTCCACCGATGTCGGTGTAAGCCGCAATTTCCTCTAGCGTGAGTGTGAGCTCAAAATCAGAAAAGCGGAACACATTGCGAGTCGGATCCTAAAAAGGTATCAAGGCTTCAATCACGTCAAATCTTGGTTTGATGTTCAAAAGTCCGATAAGACCACCCAAAACCTTTACCACGGTTCCTCTACTGCCTTTCCCTAAATCGTTCCACCACATGTGGAGCTGTAAGGGGATCTCTTTAAGAGCTGCAAATGGTTCATTTTCACCTGTGCTCATCCTGCACATTTATTAGGCTGATTTAATTAAAGAAATATTATGACTCATTTTGACTCAAGAAAAAGTTGTCACTAATTTTTTTTTCAAAATTTTCGTAAAAAATCCGGCTTTGCAAATACGGCCTTTCAGCTCTTCGGGGAAGAAGATTTTAAGGCTGTATTTGCTAACCGGCCAAAACCTTGAAAAAGCAACCAAAGGTGGCTATTCATGCAAAAACGGCCTTCCGGTGCCTTTTTAGAGACATTCGGCTATTTTAGCCAAGAATGACATCACCCTGCTTATTTACAATAAAAATAAAAAAATTTGTTCTTTTTGGGCTATTTTTGCAAAAAGAGAAGTTGGACCCGATGGGGGTTGCGTACGTATCTCTTCGTTTTTTTCAAAATTTCGACAGAGTTTCGGTATATTTTTGGAAACTAATTTTTTTCAAAAACAGGCAATTATCTCTCTTAGCTCTCACATTGATTTTTTTTTCAACTTTCCTCTTATTATCCAACAAACCAGTCAACATGCAAATCCGAAGCAAATAAATGCACAAGTAGCAAGTAGGATGCATCAGGATGGTCATTTCATTTCGGGTACACCTGTCCTAGACAGACCCAACCCCTGTGTTGAGTCTCCAAAGTCAAATGCATGTGATGCAAACAAACGTTTCTACTAGGGATCCAGCATGAAGTTTTGTTATACTAGGTTTAAAACCTGGGTTTATTATTCTAGACCTGGCTTACCCGAGCGGATAGCTCGAGCCGAGGGGGGGCAGCGTACCGGAAATACAGAAGCTTCACCGGCTTTGCAACTTGTCCGAACCTCGTTCTAAAATTGGGATAAGACTCTAACAGAAAAAGAAGCCACACGAAGTGCACACTTCCCAGATGATTTAGACGACTCAGAGAGAAGAAGGATTTCGTAGCAGTTTATATACAATCCAAACAATATCAAAGCGGTAAAAGCGGCATTTAGCACATTAGGCTCAACATGTAAAAATCAGATAAAAACAAGTCAACTATAATAATTATTCTAAGCTTGAATTCTTAAACTCTGAACCAAAGTTCTGGGTTTATTTCCCCAGCTGAGTCGCCAGAGCTGTCACACCTCCTTTTTTATACACCGAGAGGTATATAAGGGAGTTTTTTCACTTTAAGTGACATTATTCAAAATGAGATTATTTTACTTTATTTTATTCAGAGTCGCCACTTGGGATGATTTGTTTTTGTGGTGTCCCAAGTCACCAGTTTATTTTTTAAATCCCAGATCGAGGAAAACTCGACTTCCCTTTTTGAAGTCTGCGAACCAGAAATTCTGAATAAGGAATTCAATTAACCCGAGGGAAGGTGTTAGGCACCCCCGGATTCTGTGGTTCTAGCACGGTCGCTTAAACTATTACAATTGGTCTATTATCTGATTTTAATACATGTTTTAGCCTATGGTACATTTTAACTTATTAGCCGCTTTTAATTAATTTTAGGAAGATTCAACGTTATTTAAAACACGTCTTTGGACCACGCCACATGAAATGCACTCGTAGCTCGAGACACATTTTATTTAATGTTGTTGAGATTTGAATTTGGGACACATGAAATGCGCACCCGAGTTTAGGAAGGTAATTTTTAAAATAACGCGCCTAAAGCAACTACGCACTTTCAACTTGGTGAGGGCCATGAAAATTCGACTAAATGGCACGCCTTAATTTCTAAGGTTTCAAAAATTAATTAAGCGAAGGTCATGCATTTGAGATTTTATTTGGCACGGCACACCTCGAGTCTACCTTAAGACTCTAATTAATTAATTAAGGATGGCTTAATGGGATTCTAATTATTTTTAACTAAAAGTTCGACCCTACTAATTAACTAACAATCTTTGTATTAAAAGACCAATCATCTAAGGGGAAATTGCTGCAACAAACTGCGAACTAAATGAGACCAATTTCAGGCTTGGGCCTAAAACGAGCCCAATTATTGATGAGGAAGGACGTCCAAGGGCATGGAACATGCAAAAGGAATCTGAGATTGAACATCGTTGACTGGGCCAACATTGGGCCCAACTTTCAGAATCAAACAATTGTATACAATCAAGGAAATGGAAATTGACCAAGACCATAAGAAGCATGAGATTGAACTAATAATTTATTTCTGAATTTTAAATGTTCAAACACCATTTAGCTAGCTGAAAATTCCGAAATTTAACATCAGTTCCAATTTAAACAGACTTATGAACCAACAGGGGCAAATCAACGCATAACTTTACTCTTAAAACAACCTTGACTATTTTCCTTTTTTTCTTCACATGATTTTACATTAACTACCACTCAAGAAAACTTAAATCAATTGAACTCTTCTCAATACTAAACAACAACCAATCCAGAAAATTAGCATGTGAATTGCTTGGATCCCAAAAGTCACACGAAGATTCTCAACAACATCTTCAAATTAATTGATTTAAACCCCCCATTTCACAAGATATCAAACATTGAATTGATTTATGCCAAACTTTAAACACGACTAATAGGCAAATCAAACTATCCTCAACATGAGTTTGTAATCACATATCACAGGACAACCAATTCTGAGCAAAAACAACACATCACAGTGCCTTTGAATAACAGACTACACATTATTCATCTTATCCCTAACCTATACTTGTCATGATAGCTAGTTCAATACGAAATCATCACCAATCATGAACACTTGTTTCAGTCAAAATTAAAGCAAAGCTAAGATTCATGTGCCTTGACTAAGTCTATTAATGCAGCACCTTAACAGTCTCATGATAATGTACAATGATAAGAACTAAACTACTAAAATACAAAATCAAGAAGAGATACAACTGAAGCACAAATAAAACTGATACTATGCTTTAAACTTTTTACTTTTCATTTCATTCTTCAAATCCAACTTCACAAATCAATAAGGCCTAAGAGTATGTACCTGGGAATCGAAAGAGAAAAGCAAGGAGAAACAAAAAAATCGGTAGACAGCAGCAGAACAGAGCTCAGCAGCAGGAAACAGCCAGCAAAACCAACTCGAAACCAAACAATGGAACAGTAGAAGACCAATAAATCAAAACCCAATCTTCAAATCACACTCAAACCATTTCAGAAATATAACTAAGGAGTTTTCACAAGTTCTAACTAACACAAGAGAATCAGAAATCAAAACCAAAGCAGAATTTTGGTGGTTTTCAGCAATGGAATTCAGAATTTTTCAGAGAAACTCAGTCGTTTAAGCTTTTCAGGAATTTTTTTATCTCTCTGCCCTCTAACTTGAGCTTGAAGAAAAGGTGCCTTTATAGGAAAGGTTTTAGGGCTGCAGAAATGCATTTAGTTTTGCACTTAAAACCTTTTACAATTTTTATTTTTGCTTAGACACCCTTAGTGTAAAATTCAGATTTTCACATAAGTCCCAATGACACCTTCTAGAAATCTTCCCCCAGTTAGTTACCAAATATTCTTTCACCTAGAGTTCCTAAACTACCTTTTAGGACCCCTATTATTTATCCCGGGAACCCATGGGTCATGGGTCAAATTGACCCAATAGTTAAACTAAATATGGGCTCAATTCTGACCCAATAACCTAAATAACCTCTTGGGGGAAGGTATGAAATGGTTTCAAAGCCCAAATAGCAAAAATGAAACTAAATCAATCAGTACACAAACAGAGGAAAAATACTTAAATGATTTCGAAACCAAACCTACACTAATCGAAAGATTATTAAACAACAAGTAAGCAAGAAATTAACTATGTTATCAAAATAAACCTAATTAAATTAACTAGGTGACTAAACGAGAGATGAAATCAGAACTTTAAACAGGCTAATAACAAAACTTAACGAACTAAGGAAATTAGAGAACAGGCTTTCACAAAGGAAAAAAAAAGAAAAAAAAATGAATAGAAGACAATTTGAACTCAGAGGATTGATCGAGTTTCAACCAAATCAGTAGAAAGAAGGGAAAAAAACTAACTAAAGAAGGGGGAAGGAGAAGAAGAATAAGATAGTAAAAGAAAGAAAAGACAAAGGGGTGAAGGGGACTTACCAAATCAGAACTCGAAAACTACTGGAGACAAATGACTTAACAAAACTAATGTCGATCATTTGTTCTTTTGTCAAGAACAACTGAACGACATCAGTTTTTGTTGAAATCAAACTTCAAAACTCGAAAGAACAGCACCCTATGATCATGCATGTCACTGGGTTCGATGAAAAAATGATTTTAGATTTTTAGGGCTCGAACTCGGATTTAAGATTCGAGGAGTTCTAGACATATTCGAGGAAAACTAGTGATGGATTAGGTATGAGGGGGTCATGGGGGGTATGTGGTGTTAATTTGGGTTGGCTTGGGGGTGGCGCCGCCGGGCGGATGCGACGGAAAATGGGGGCGACTTCTAGGGTTTGGTTCAGTTGTCTCTAAAGAAGGTGAGAGACGAAGGAGAAGAATTTGGTCTTTAGGGGGGGTTTGACCCCAATTCCGACCATTATATGGTAAACGACAAAACAGTTCTGAGCCGTCGGATGATAGAAATCCAACGGCTATGATCAACGGAATAAAACAGGGTCGTTCGGTTTACTTAAATGACCGGACCGGGTGAGGAACGGATCTGGGCTGTTTTGGACGGGTATTTGGTGTAATTGAATTGGGCTTTAGGAGTTTAAATTGAGTTGGCCCAAATCTGATCTTTCTCCCTCTTTTTTCATTTCTTTTTTCAATTTATTAAAAATTCTTTTCTTTTTCCAAAATTAAAAATCAAAACCTGAATTAAATCTTAAAACCAAATTAGCCTATCCAAAAATACTAATTAATTCTAAATAATAATTAACATAACTAATTAAAAACGAAATTTTAAAGAAAACTAACAAAATTCTAATTTAAACAATAAAATGCAAAGTTGGTTATTTTTTGGGTGATTTTTCCAATTTTTATGAAACACTAATTTACTAATTAATCTAAAAATATAAAATTAAATCTTAAATGTACATGCAACATATTTTTTGTATTTTTTATGAATTGAATAAAATTAAACATGCACACAAAATGCAAACAATCAAGAGAATTCTACAATAATTCCTAAAATAACAAATAATTAAAAGGGAAAAAAATCTAATTTTTGGAATTCTGTAGGAGTATTTCATGTAAGGCAAAAATCACCTGCTCACAACAGGCGACTTAGATGCAGCTTCTTTGCTTGTTCCTCCCAAATTCCCATGTGTATAAACCCTGCCAATTCTAGTTATGCCTTGTGTTGCACCTATTTCTTCCATTTTCGCTTTTCGTTTCCTTCTTGCTTCCGCAACATAATCCCATGGTATAGCATGAATGCTTATAAGATGATGTGGGTTCTACTATCAAAGTGAAGGGTATGGTTACCTCAACTTCAAATGGTGTTGGTGCGGTTACCTCGACTTCCAGCGGTGCCTGGATTTGTACCACAATGGGCGTGAGGGTGACTGGAGATGTTTTAGGATCATCCCCCTCCCGAATGAGTCTAATTGACCCTTCCGGATCCCATTCTTCATCGGTCTCTATCACATTTACTCTATCACCTCTGTGATCCGGGAGAGGATTGTTACGAATATTGGGTGCAACCTCCTTTGCCTATATGACTTTAGTGTCAACTAATATCTGGATCTTGTCCTTTAAAGTGCGACACTCATCAATGGTATGACCCTTCATGCCTGAGTGATAGGCACATATCTTGTTTGGGTTAATCCACTGAGAAGAATTTTCCATAGCAATAGCGGGAATGGGAGTGACATAACCAGCAGCCTTCAGCCTTTCATACAATTGGTCTTTGGGTTCAGCAATTGGAGTGTATTGTTTGGGTGGTCTGCGGTCGAAGTTTGGTCTTGATTTTTGGTAGTTTTGGCGGGCAGGTGGTGGTGAGTGGTAATATGTGTCACACCTCATTTTTACCACCCGAGGGGGGTATATAAGGAAGTTTTTCCAATTAAAGTGACATTATTCGAAATGTGATTATTTTATTTTTAGAGTCGCCACTTGGAATAACTTATTTGGTGTCCCAAGTCACCGATTTATTTTAAAATCCCAAGTCGAAGAAATTTGACTTTATTTAAAAATCTGCAAACCAGAAATTCTAAATAAGGAATTCTGTTAACCCGGGAGAAGGTGTTAGGCATTCCCGGATTCCGTGGTTCTAGCACGGTCACTTAGCAATTTATACTTGGCTTAAATTGTTTAACTACATCAGTTTTAGGACCTATGTGCATTTATCTTTTACCGCTTTTAATCATTAGATTTATTCGTAATTAAAGAATCGAGTTACGCATAAGCATACTTATTTCCTTTGGCGCGTCAAAAATCATGTCACGCGAACGTGTCCGCAATTAATGAAACTTTGTTTATTTTATAAGGAAAATTTTGATTGAAGTTGCGGGAACACATCCCTCGAGTTACTTTTAGAATTAAATTTGCAATTATATTCTGCGAACGTATACGTAATCACAATACTAGTCTAAATCGAGCCTAAAGCAAACTACGATGTTTGTAATTTATTTCCTAATTTAATTTGAGATTATTGTAAGGTCATGAATTATGAAGGGGTTGTAATTAGATCTTTAAATTATTAGCAACTACTATGAATTATTTACAAATTAACGAGTTGACTGCTCAAAGTAATATGAATTAATCTTCGCTAAATATGGATCAATACCCAAACATGTCACAATGTGGCAAAAATAAAAACAATAGGATGAAGGCAACGTTACTCACGCCAAGCAATTGTAACAAACAAATGGCATGACAAATCTCACGTAAACATAGAACCAGGAGACAACATTCAACCATTTGAACAAATTTATTGGTTTTAAGTAAACCAACGAGGCCTATATTTAAAAGCTTCAACAATTAGAAGTTATACAATTGTCAACTTAGCAAACAACTAAACAAGATCTTATTATATCATAAAAGAAATCACAAGAAAAGAAAAACTCGGCGTGCACATCTCGCAAATTCTTATCTGCTTTATTCTATTTTTAGGACAATCATACGCCTATTGATTTAAGAAAAATATTAAAAGAATTCATTCAATGTAGCTCAAATAATGCCCCGTGCACCAGAGGTCAAAAAAAAATTCAATCAAACACTGAATCCATTAGGCCTAACCGTAGCTTTATGCCATTCCATTTAGTGTTGTATTCTGGGTCGGGCCCAAACCTTCGTGGGCCAAACGGGCTGGGCTTCGTGGGCCTGGGCTCTGGCGGTCCCGGGCTTCGTGGGCTCAATGGGTGGAACCGGCCCGTGACGGGCCTAAGCCCACATGGTCCTGTGCTTAACGGGCCGGGCTCGTAGGCTTTGCGGGCCTAGCGGGGTTTAATTTTTTTTAAGGCAATTTCTTGTAGTATCATGGCTATATTAAAAATATATATGTAGTATATATGTAGATCTAATTATTAAAGTGCTTGACGAAAAAGAAAATAACAAAACAATAGTAAAACACTAAATTGTCATGCATAATATATTGTCTTGTAGTATATATATTGTATCTTATGTATATATATTCTCTTATATATTTTCTTGTAGTATATATATTGTATCTTATGTATATATATTCGCATAATATATTGTCTTGTAGTATATATATTGTATCCGCACGGCCAATAAGATCTAGCTGCTTTAGTACACTTTAAAGGTTGGCGATAGTCCGCACGACCAATAAGGATTCGAAATATACGGAAATTCTATTATAGTTTAATGACTGTATGGAAGGATCTATATCCTTTTACCCAAGCAAGGGGCATGTCTAAGCCCGATACATACTCTTACTGAGCCCATGTGTCTAGCAGTTCTAACTGTGAAAGAGGTAGCCCTTTTTACAACTTCAGACGGGCTTTAATGTCACAGCTGGCTAGACGTAGCCACTAAGGCAAAGCCAATAAGAGTAGTACCAGAACCAACTGTACCACCATCTTGGAACCAAATCAAGAAACTATATTAAGAATTTCTTTATATTTTGAAAGAGTCTGGATTACTTTCATAGGTTTGCAGGTTTAAATGCAATTTGAACCATACCAATATGCACATAATGGTAATGATGTTTATATAAATCTATATCATGCTTGTTTAACAAACGAATAGTCTGTTCAGACGAATTTAATGCTAAAGACTGTTCAGTCGTTTTTATCAATTGTTTAGAAGAAAGTTTATCAAACCAACCATAATCATAAATGGTTTTTATAGAAACTTTAGGAATAGTCCATTTATTTAATAAATCAAGGTTTTGAGGTATATCTACCTCTTCAAGTCTAGTACTTTTAGTACTTGTTTCTCCCAGATCCATTCCAAAAGCTTCATATCTATGTTGAATCTTTCATATCTAGTACATATCTACCATGAAAATTCCTTGGCTCTATCCGATGTATCGTATAACTTACATCTAGGATTCAAAGTAGATAGCAATTTGAAATAAATTCTATAGGACAGACATATAAGTTCCGAACCAGGCGCATAATTATAACCATGCGTTTTCACATTTAAAGTCAAAGCATCAAGAACCCTCAAACAAATATTGTTCAAGATAATGACAATATTTCAGATAAAGATATTCCTTCTTTATCCGAGATGGATTTCGACCCCAATAATATTTAATGATTCCACACCAAATTGATTTTAGCCCCGGTTCTCGGGCCCGTATTTACATTCAAAAAGAATTTTTTAGTGAAAAATGGAACCAGTTTAAAACATGGTTTTTTGATACTTATAGTAAAGAGGATTTGAATAATATATCTCAAGAATTTTATGAAACTTGTGCCTTGCATAATCAAATTATGTATTTTGTTCCTTGGTTCATAACAACTTATTTACCACTTTATATAAAGGTATTGGAAAGATCTTATAAAGACGGGAGTGATAATATTACTAAAGCAATTTATCCTCCTCAGGCTCCCTTTATTTTACCTAATAATACTGGTATTACTTTCACTGCCTTTCAAAAATTTATTGATGATAACGTAGCAGCTATTAGTATTGCAGAAATTAATAAATTGATTTCTCAAAACAATTATTTGGGTTTATATGTAAAAAATTTAGGGGAACAGGTACAGTCGGTTCTGGTACTACTCTTATTGGCTTTGCCTTAGTAGCTACGTCTAGCCAGCTGTGACATTAAAGCCCGTTTGAAGTTGTAAAAAGGGCTACCTCTTTCACAGTTAGAACTGCTAGACACATGGGCTCAGTAAGAGTATGTATCGGGCTTAGACAGGCCCCTTGCTTGGGTAAAAGCATATAGATCCTTCCATACAGTCATTAAACTATAATAGAATTTCCGTATATTTCGAATCCTTATTGGTCATGTGAAAACGCATGGTTATAATTATGCGCCTGGTTCGGAACTTATATGTCTGTCCTATAGAATTTATTTCAAATTGCTATCTACTTTGAATCCTAGATGTAAGTTATACGATACATCGGATAGAGCCAAGGAATTTTCATGGTAGATATGTACTAGATATGAAAGATTCAACATAGATATGAAGCTTTTGGAATGGATCTGGGAGAAACAAGTACTAAAAGTACTAGACTTGAAGAGGTAGATATACCTCAAAACCTTGATTTATTAAATAAATGGACTATTCCTAAAGTTTCTATAAAAACCATTTATGATTATGGTTGGTTTGATAAACTTTCTTCTAAACAATTGATAAAAACGACTGAACAGTCTTTAGCATTAAATTCGTCTGAACAGACTATTCGTTTGTTAAACAAGCATGATATAGATTTATATAAACATCATTACCATTATGTGCATATTGGTATGGTTCAAATTGCATTTAAACCTTTAACCCTTAAAGGATTACCAGAGACCTTTTTAGCAGCTCTTAGAGATGCTAGAAATCTGAATTTCAGACAGTCTCTAATGGGTTCGATAGAATCTACAGTGGCCTATGGTCCAGTATATTTTAATACTCAACCCAATTTGCAACTATCTCTTTCTGATGTTAATATTCTTGATGCTTTAACTTTAAATGTGAAAACGCATGGTTATAATTATGCACCTGGTTTGGAACTTATATGTCTGTCCTATAGAATTTATTTCAAATTGCTATCTACTTTGAATCCTAGATGTAAGTTATACGATACATCGGATCAGACCATATTGGTCGAAACCAATTTTGCAAAGTCCAAGGTCACCACAAGGAGACCTATCAGGTGGGAGAAAATTAATTTTCCAACTACATGGACTTTAAATTCAGTCATATCCCCAAGTCAGATTAATAACGACTTGTCAAATACTGAATTTTCACATGTTACTCAAAATCCGGATGGTAGGATTTGTATTCAATTTGATGATAAGTCTACTATTTATAATAGACATTCATTTTCTAATCATAAACTTCTACCTACTATTCAACATATTTCCCCTGTTGAACCAGTTTACGGTCCAGCCCGCAATCGTGCGGCTTCTTTACACACTATTGCTAGTGATAAACCTGATCAAAAGGTTAAAAGGGTTGAAAGGGTTAAGATTAACCCTCAAACAAATATTGTTCAAGATAATGACAATATTTCAGATAAAGATATTCCTTCTTTATCCGAGATGGATTTCGACCCCAATAATATTTAATGATTCCACACCAAATTGATTTTAGCTCCGGTTCTCGGGCCCGTATTTACATTCAAAAAGAATTTTTTAGTGAAAAATGGAACCAGTTTAAAACATAGTTTTTTGATACTTATAGTAAAGAGGATTTGAATAATATATCTCAAGAATTTTATGAAACTTGTGCCTTGCATAATCAAATTATGTATTTTGTTCCTTGGTTCATAACAACTTATTTACCACTTTATATAAAGGTATTGGAAAGATCTTATAAAGACGGGAGTGATAATATTACTAAAGCAATTTATCCTCCTCAGGCTCCCTTTATTTTACCTAATAATACTGGTATTACTTTCACTGCCTTTCAAAAATTTATTGATGATAACGTAGCAGCTATTAGTATTGCAGAAATTAATAAATTGATTTCTCAAAACAATTATTTGGGTTTATATGTAAAAAATTTAGGGGAACATATTGGTTCTCTTGATAAAAAACTTGATGATTTGACTATTTTAATAAAAGAAATGGGTACTAAGAAAGGACCAACTGATATTGCCTCCACTTCAGGAAGTAAAACAATTGATCAAAACATTCTTACTCATATTCAAAGACCTCCTGAGATTCAGGATTTTAAATTTAAATCTCTTGATGACTTAGCCCAGCTTTTAGATAAAAAGCTTTCTGGTTTAAATATTAGACCTATTGATTTATCAAAAAATTTTGCTGATAAAATTGAGACCGTTTCTGATTATAAAACTGAGACTTGGTCAGAGTTTAATAAACTCAAAGGGATTGTTAAACAAAATCATAGGTATGTTGATAAACCAAGAATGCAAACCTATTATTATCCTCGTCCTACTCCTCAAGATGTGTTGATTGAGGAACGAGATTGGAATCAGACTAATACGTCTTATAACGGTTCCGAAATTTATGAATGGAATCTTGATGGTCTAACTGATAGACAATTAACCATTCTCGTACACAGAATGCTTATGTATTCAACTATCTGTAAAAGTATTAAAAATACAGATAGAACTATTTGCAAAATGATTATTGCAGGATTTACTGGCCAACTTCGTGGCTGGTGGGATAATCATTTATCTGTAGAGGAAAAGACTTTCGTTATAAATGCTACAGCAACCGACGAAGGTGTTGATAACATAGGTATGACTCTAGTGGTGGGTAGAGAAGATGCAGTTTATACCCTTATACTTACAATTTTAGAGCATTTCAATGGTAGATTTACCTCAAATCATCAGACCGTCCGAACTTTACTTAATGGACTTAGATGTAAGACCCTTAGTTAATTTAGATGGTATAAAGATACTTTTATGAGTAGAGTTATGGAACTACCCGAGAATAGATATGAACACTGGAAGGACAAGTTTATAGACGGCCTCCCTTCCTTATTTGATGAAAGAGTAAGGAATGTGTTAAAGGGTAGTTGCGGAGAAATTCTGTACAATAATTATACCTATGGTAAGCTTATAGGTGTTTGTACAGAAGAAGGTCTAAAATTGTGTAATGAGCTAAGGCTTTCTAGACAGCTTAAGATAGATAAGCTTAAAGAAAGGTCCCAAGTAGGTGACTTTTGTACCCAGTTTGGTTTACCCGGAACTTCCACTCAAAATAGGAAGAAGAAAACCAAATATCATAGGTACCCTAACCCGGATAGCCCATATAAGAAAAAGAGGTCTAGATATAGGCCTAAGGAAGAACGTGATACTAGAAAAGCGCATAGGAAATCTACTCGATTTGCGAAGAATAGATCCAAACGTGATCTCGCTGATATTAAGTGTTATAAGTGTGGGAAGTTTGGTCATATTTCCCCAAATTGCAAACTTCAAAAGCTAAAAGCCTTAGAACTCGATGATGAGTTACACGATAAGGTTTATGGCTTGTTATACACTTCGGGATCAGAATCTGACTATTACTCAGAGACTGAATCTGAAGCTGAAGTTGAGTTAATTGATTTTTCTGATAATAATAAAAATATTGATACTGCTTGCAAAGGTGATATTTGTACTTGTGATAGTGACGAATTTTATAAATTGCAATCACAATTTGATAATCTTAATATAAAAACTATTACATCTGACAATGTAATAGAACTTTTAAAAGAAGTTACTGATGAAAAACTTCGTGAAAAAATTATTAATTTAGCTGCAAATTCTAGTTCTAGTAATTCAAAATCTGTTGAAAAATACAAGAACGAATTTGAAAATTTTGCACCATATTCTTTATCTGAAATTAATAGAAGACTTCAAAAGTCCAGTACACCTAGTCGAGATACTTCTTTTGATGACTTAAAAGAAGAAATTGAAAATTTGAAAAGAGATATTAAGTCTCTTAAGCAAAATCAAATGATTTGCGATCACCGTATTACACAAATTGAGAAAAATAATTCTCTACCTGAATCTTCGACTAAAGGATTTTCTAATTTTTCTAATGATAAAGGAAAAGAAATTTCTGATGAAAAATCTGATTTATTTTTAGGTATGATGCAAATTATTACTGCACACAAATGGTATATTAAATGTACTATTTTAATCGATAATAATTTTTCTATAACTGATATAGCTATGATTGATAGTGGTGCAGATGTAAGCTGCATTCAGGAAGGATTAATTCTTACTAAGTATTTTCAAAAGACCACTCATTTGGTGAAATCCGCTTCTGGTCATGCTTTAGATATAGAGTACAAATTGCCTAATACTCATATTTGCCAGAATAAAGTCTGCATCCCACATTTCTTCTTTCTGGTAAAAAACCAGTTATACCCTCCAATTATACTTGGAACACCTTTTATTAATGCTATTTACCCGTTCAATAATATAGATGAACATGGTTTTTCTGCTAATTACCAAGATAAAAGGATAAGTTATTCCTTTGTTACAGATCCCGTAACTAGAGATATTAATGCCTTGATTAATATGAAACAGAGGCATATTGATTCATTACAATTAGAAATTCTTAGCATGAATATATTCGATGCTTTACAATCTGTTAAAGTTCAGCAAAAGATTAAATTGATTGCTGAAAAAATGGCCGTTGATGTTTGCGCCGATCACCCTAGTGCCTTTTGGAACAGGAAAAGGCATATTGTAACTCTTCCATACGAAGAAAATTTCGGTGAGGATGATATTCCTACTAAATCTCGACCTTGCCAGATGAATGTTGAGTTAGTTGAATTCTGCAAAAACGAGATTGATAGTTTGTTACAAAAGGGTTTGATAAAACCCTCAAAATCTCCTTGGTCATGTTCTGCCTTTTATGTTAATAATGCGGCAGAAAAGGAACGAGGTATTCCTCGCTTAGTTATAAACTATAAACCATTAAATAAACATCTAAAATGGATTAGGTATCCTATCCCTAATAAAAGGGACTTGCTATCTAGGTTATATGACGCCAATATATTTTCAAAATTTGATTTAAAATCTGGTTATTGGCAAATTCAAATATTTAAAGAGCATACTTATAGAACTGCTTTCAATGTTCCATTTGGGCAATATGAATGGAATGTTATGCCATTTGGTTTGAAAAACGCCCCTTCTGAATTTCAAAAAATTATGAATGATATTTTTAACCCATATTTGGATTTTATCATCGTTTATATTGATGACATATTAGTATTTTCTAAAACTTTGGAGATGCATATTAAGCATCTTGATATTTTTAAGAAGATTGTTATACAAAACGGTTTAGTAATTTCTAAACCTAAGATGAGTCTATTCCAAACGAATGTTCGTTTTCTAGGTCATAATATTTGCCAGGGAAAAATTACCCCAATACAAAGATCAATTGATTTTGCCTCAAAGTTTCCTGATGTTATTACTGACAGGACTCAATTACAAAGATTTTTGGGGAGTCTAAATTATATATCCCCTTTTATAAAAGTTTTTCACGAGATCTAGCCCCTCTATACGATCGGCTGAAAAAAGATCATAAACACCCTTGGACTAACCAACATACTGAGTTAGTCAAAAGTATTAAAGGGCGTGTTAAATCTTTGCCTTGTTTAACCCTTGCCAATCCTACTTGGCAAAAATTTATCGAGACAGATGCGTCTAATGTTGGATATGGAGGGATTTTGAAACAAGTAAATCCCAATAATAAGAGTGAATACTTAATAAGATTTCACTCTGGTAAATGGACCGAAGCCTAGAAGAAATATGCTACTGTGGCGCATGAAATGTTAACAATTGTTAAGTGTGTATTAAAATTTCAAGACGACTTATATAACCAAAAGTTTTTGATAAAAACTGATGCTCAATCTGTTAAATATATGTTTGACAAAGATTTTAAGCACGATGCTTCAAAATTAATTTTTGCCAGATGGCAGGCTCAGCTGGCGCCTTTCGACTTTGAAATACAATACAAAAAAGGAATTGATAATTCCCTTCCAGATTTTCTATCCCGGGAATATTTAGAATAGATTATGAATTATTATACCATGTTTTTTGATGATAAGGTATTGATTACCATTCTTAAAGTGATTAAATTAAATAGAGACTTACAAGAAGTTATACTTGATATAATTATGGCTGACATAATTAAAACAAGGGAAGAAGAAGAAGACTATAATTTTCAAGAAGTTATTGATATTCTTCAGTTAATTGAAAATGTGTGTCCCTTCGGTCAAGATAATATCAGCACTAGAATTATGCTATCCTTTTTAATTAATAATGATTTGCAGCTTCTGCAGAATGGACCCTTCATGGGTCACCAGGGGCAGAGGTAAGAGAAGATCTTCCCCTAGTAGGACTTATTCTCAGGGATCATCATACGGATCCTTATCAAACTCCCCTGTAATACAAAGAGGGAAAAAGAGTTTGATAACCTCAAAGGTACCGCATACAGGTGAATCCTCAGGACATTCTATACATTTGGAAGATATTCCAGAAGATAGTCCGTTATATGGACATCTGCAAGCTTATCTGGCATCCAAAAAGCAAAGTGATACTTTTGCTTCAATTGCTAAAGAGGAAGACAATGATGATATCAAGTCATATGAAAAGTTACCAAAGAAAGAAATGATATTTCTTCTTGAAAACTCTGAGATTCAGAGAAAAGAAGAACCGTGGAAAATATTTCAGAGATACCTGATTAATGGATTATACTATCCGGGTGAATCATATAAAACCCGCACCTATTATGAGAATATCCTGATCAGTACAGGTAGTGCAGAATTCCAACACTGTTCGGGTTATAACACGAATGAAAATGTTTATAACTTTTCAAAAGTCATTATCAAACAGATTATATCTGTTGAAGAATGGGGTATTTCAACAATGAAAGAAAGGCAGATAAGCCTTAATAAATCACCTATGAATTTCACTTATTGGGATTATATTCAAGCATTTGATAAGGTGCTTTATTATAACAATGAGAGACATAAGCATACTTGGTTTATCAAAGTATGCGCAAAGGTATTTACAGGACCTATCCCTAACTGGTTTTTAAACTGGTGGTCATACCACGGTCCTACTACCAAGATTTTGCCCGAACCATTTCTAAAGTTATACAAAGAATGGATAAAAGCTTCGCCGTTCTTAACAGAGTCATATCACGCAGATCATATCTGCTACCTAGAAAAAATTGATCAAATCTACTTCTTTATTGAATTTTCTATCCCCTGGATCCATAAATGGACCCCGGAATTAGGTTATACGGAAGAACAAATCCCTTGTTTATATAGGGTATTCTACAATAATTTTTGGGACAAATTGATGAAGACTGATCCCAAAACAAAGACGTTATATGGACAAGAATTATTAGATTCTATCAAAACACAAATCCATTTATATGTAACGGCCCCTCAAAAAAGGATAATAGTAGAAAGCACTTTTAAACATATTTCTCGGAGAATATCAATCCAAGACGGAGATAAAATTGATTTAATAAATCAATACTTAGAAGGATTGAAAAGAAATCTGCTCCAATCACTAGATCAGCGCGAAAAATCAGACACTTCAATGAGAAGTGAAACGAGTGGTGATGACCTCGTAGAAGATACACAACCTATACAGCCAGAAATGATATTATCTGACAGAGATATCGACAAGGTGGAAGAATTCCTCCAACAAATGCACAATTTGGACAAAAAGAAGACTTGACAGCTTATCAGCCGCCAGGACCCACTTAAACAGTAGATACACTGTTCATCCACAGTAGAAACACTGTTTATCTACAGTAAAAACACTGTGTAGGGACCCAGATGTGGGACCCATTTTACTATTCAAGATTTTTTTTTTGTTATATAAGGATGCTTCTTCATTTGAAGAAGAAAAGGCCGGAACCCCCCTCTCTCTCTACTTTCTCTCTCCTCTCTCTCAACCAACCCCCCTTTGTAAACATTTAGTTTATAGTTTGTAAATCAAGTTGAAGAATTAATAAAAGTTTTGAAGTTCATCTTCAGGGCCTTGCTTCTCGGCCTACAAGGTACATATTTTTATTTTTAGTAATTTTAGTCTTTCTCCCTAGCCGTGACTATGTCCGGCTAAACGGATTCATATCTATGTTGAAGAACTAATTTCTCTTGCATCTTAACCATGAAGAATCCAGACTCTTTCAAAATATAAAGAAATTTTTAATATAGTTTCTTGATTTGGTTCCAAGATGGTGGTACAGTCGGCTCTGGTACTACTCTTATTGGCTTTGCCTTAGTGGCTACGTCTAGCCAGCTGTGACATTAAAGCCCGTCTGAAGTTGTAAAAAGGGCTACCTCTTTCACAATTAGAACTGCTAGACACATGGGCTCAGTAAGAGTATGTATCGGGCTTAGACAGGCCCCTTGCTTGGGTAAAAGGATATAGATCCTTCCATACAGTCATTAAACTATAATAGAATTTCCGTATATTTCGAATCCTTATTGGTCGTGCGGACTACCGCCAACCTTTAAAGTGTACTAAAGCAGCTAGATCTTATTGGTTGTGCGGACTACCGCCCGCCTACCTAGATCCTGGTGTAAAATGGTATGTTATATATATATATATATTAAAAATAAATTAAAATGTCTCGACTTATATCAATTAATATATGTATAGTATAGTATAGTATAGTATAGTATAGTATAGTATAGTATAGTATAGTATAGTATAGTATAGTATAGTATAGTATAGTATAGTATAGTATAGTATAGTATAGTATAGTATAGTATAGTATAGTATAGTATAGTATAGTATAGTATAGTATAGTATAGTATAGTATAGTATAGTATAGTATAGTATAGTATAGTATAGTATAGTATAGTATAGTATAGTATAGTATAGTATAGTATAGTATAGTATAGTATAGTATAGTATAGTATAGTATAGTATAGTATAGTATAGTATAGTATAGTATAGTATAGTATAGTATAGTATAGTATAGTATAGTATAGTATAGTATAGTATAGTATAGTATAGTATAGTATAGTATAGTATAGTATAGTATAGTATAGTATAGTATATATATTGTATCTTATGTATATATATTTTCTTTTAGTATATATATTGTATCTTATATATTTTCTTGTAGTATATATATTGTATCTTATGTATATATATTCGCATAATATATTGTCTTGTAGTATATATATTGTATCTTATGTATATATATTCTCTAATATATTTTCTTGTAGTATATATATTGTATCTTATGTATATATATTCGCATAATATATTTTCTTGTAGTATATATATTGTATCTTATGTATATATTGTAGCTTATAAATAATTCTAAGTAAAGACAAAGAAATATTGCGAAAAGATATTCAAGGGTAGAAGCAATAAATTTTATTACCAAAAATGGCATATCTTTCTTAGTCATCCTTCCCCCAATGGAATGAGCACAACAAGGTACTAATACCACCATTAGAAGGAAAAAAAAACTAAAGAAGATGTGCCAAAATACAAGTTACATATTAGTCTATGTATTATCTCTAACAAATCTCATAAATCCTTCAAGGTTCGGAGGAGGTTGCGTTGGTGGTGGTGGAAAAGAAGCTTGTTCATCACCACTTCCGGGCGAAGCCGAATCCTTCGCAAGTTCCGCTATCATTTCGTCATAAGCTTCATCTATCGCCGGTTGTGCTTCTGCAATTCCAAAGTTTCTTCTTTCCGAGCGGATCCAATCTCTAAACAGTACTGATTTTTCCAAGCTATCCCTCATAGACGCTCTATGATCACCTATTTGCAGTCTTACTTGACTGAAAGCGCTCTCTGATGCAACAGTTGAAGCTTGAATTGATAAAATATCCCGAGCCATCCTTGCAAGAACCGGAAAATGTTTTTCCCTTGCCTTCCACCATTCTAAAAGATCAAAAGAGCCGTCTGGATTCTCCTTTTCAAGTCCCTGAGACAAATAAACTTGAAGCTCATTTAGATGTGAAGTTTCATCATAATTATCACCTTGAGAACCCCTGAACTCCGTCCAAGATTTAAGAGCTTTTAAGCCCGCAACTCTTTTAGACGATTGTGAGCTAGACGAAGTAGGGGTTGGAATAGTTGGCCTAGCATGCTCTAAGGCAAGTTGATAAGCATTATAAACTGTTTGAGCATTAATTTTAATTGAAGCTTTTGCATCTGCAAGTGTAGCAATTTCCTCATTTGAAATATCTAAAGCCTTATAAATATTTGAATACCAAAAATGAGGACCTCCCAATTTCATTGTAGGATTTAGCATTGCAGCAAGACCATAAATAGGAGGGATAGGAAAAAATATTTTTTAAACTTTTGTTTCATTTCATTTATAGCAAGTTCATAAATGTCCCCACCCTCACCAAATTCAACAAACAAATCAGATAGTGCTGCAATATAAACTAAACAGTTTGAAATAGTAGGATAATATTGCCCAAAAATTGTAGGATAATATTTACCTGTGTGATGCGAATTAATTATTCTATATGCAATTATGCGTTTTTGCATTATCCATTCCTCATCTATCCAATGACTTGTAACAGTTAGATAATCACAATCATTACCACTTCTACCAATATCAGTAGTAATAGAAATCCGATTAGGTATATGAGTAAATAAATACCGCAAATATTATTCATATTTCATGTTTGAATTTATAAATATCACTCTTAACTGTTGCGCGAGGCCAACCTTTATAAGTAGGATTAAAAACTCTTCTAATATAATGAACCCAATTAGGATTAGAAGCAAAAGTATAAGGTAAGCACATAACAGTAATCATCTTTGCTAATTCTTCACGATCTCTATTTGGATCGTAATATAAAATACTTCCGGTGACAGTGTTAATTCTTGGTTGAACTAGATTTGAACCTGTACTAGGGTTAACCGCAGAATCTACACTTGTCCCCTCTAGTTGCGCTTTCATTTGAAAAAATCTAGCCTTATCTCTAGGGTGTATTTTTATGGGCCTAGTCAAACTACCCGTGCCGCTACGGTCTCCAGTATATTTATGCGACATTAATTTCCCACAAGTTTTACACTTAGCCTTATTTTGTTCTCTTACTTGAGTAAAAAAATTCCAAACTAATGATGTTTCTAGGCGTTTAGCAGATTCTCTATTAAAAGTAGGAGTTTCTACAGGTGGGTCGACCGGTGCATCAGTTGGGTTATTAAGAGGACTAGTAGGTGTATCATCTAAATCCGGTGCTTGGGTTTCATCATCATCCTCATTTTCCTCAATATTTTCTAAGATGGTTTCATTAGGATAAAGAGCATTCATAATTTCATCATCTAATCTTTCACCTGGTGCAACATTATGGTAAAATTCACTATCGGTAAATTGAAAACAAAGGTGATCACTATCAAGAATTAAAGAAGGAGGAGGACGTCTAGGTTGACGACTACTTTCAACTTGCTTATCTTTTCTAGGTCGGGGAGCCGGGGGAAGGGTAGTTGGTTGGCCACTACTTTCACCGGTTTTATCTTTTCCTTTACCAAATATTTTTTTCAAAGAAAATGTCATATTAATTATAATTATGCAATCTAAACCACACAAAAATATATTCTTAAAACGTAAGAGTTGAAACAAATTTACCGGATTGCCGAACAACTTCTTGAAAATTGAAAATCGTTGAACACTTGAAAACTTCAATTCAACAACTTCACAATTTTTCACGAAATTTCAACAATAGATTAAGAAATTGTAGTAGAGAGATTGAGAGAGATTGAGAGATATTGATGAATTGGTGAATAAAAATGAAAGAATGAGGGGGTATTTATAGTTGAGAAATGGGAAAAAGTGTAATTATATAAAGTTTGGGGTTAAAATAAAGTTTGGGGGCCAAATGGCCATTCTCTAAACTACCAAACGGTAAAAAAAAGCCCCAAACAGCTACTTTTTAAATATGGCCGTTGGGCTATTTTTTTAAATTTTTTTTTTAAATTATAGTTGTTAGGCCCGCTAGGCCCGCTGGGCCCGGACCAGGCCCGCCAGCCGATCCCGGGCTAAATGGTCCCGGGCTTGTGGGCTTACCAAACAAGACCAGCCCGCCACGGGCTTAAAGAGACCACCAGGACCGGCCCACCAGGCCCGTGAGGCCCGTTAAGACCACGGGCCTGGTCCGGTCCGGTTCGGGACCGGCCCACAGTGCAGCATTAATTCCATTCCATACTCTATTGAAGCTTTGACTATTTGACCTTTGCCGCTTTAGTTTCCTATTTATATTTTAACTATCTTCAAGTCAGGCATAGCGATCATACAAGAAGAGGAAACACACATGAAACTGAATAACTATGTTGTGAGAAATAAGACATAAAACCACTGAAATATGAAATGGACAAGGACATATACAGATGGAGAAACCAAAACAACAAGGAAACATATTTATACATTCAACAAATGCTCGAATAAAAAAAGGAACAGATCCAACACGAAAAAAACTTTATCAAAAGAACCAAATCAATTGGCTTCTGGTTCAACAAAGACCCGACATTTTTCAACTTAAGAGCTTAAATTACATACCTGATTTAGCCAAAATACACCAAAATAATAAATCTTTGAAGTTGCAAGGAGATGAAAGCAAAAGAACGACACAACAACAGCAGCAACGTTTAGGAAAATCGATGCCAAATTCTAACTTCCTTTTGATTTTTGTTTGAAACAATTTTTCCAGATTTTTCTTCAAAAATTGATTTCCTAGTGTGTTTGGGTGTTCATCAGAGAAGTGAGGAATGAATGAGAAGAGAGAATACGGAGGGAGGGGCCGGTCGTTTTTTCTGGTTTTTGCAAAATGAGGAAGAAGAAGCCAGCAAATGGCGCTGCTTCAATAGAGAACATCGGAGCTCAATCGAACAAACATTAGCCGGAAAATCACAAATTAGAATGACATATCTGCCATTTCCGACCAGATCTGGAGCTTTGAGAATTGATGTTTTTCTTTTAAGTTGAGGAAGAAGATATCCAAATCAGATGGAGCTTTTGCGTTCTTTTTCGTTAGGAAGAAAGGATAAAATCCCTTCTATCTCTCTTGTGCTCTCTTTATCTGTTCACTGTGTATGTTTGTGTATATGTTTTCTCCAGAAGAAGAAAGGCGCAGCCATTGCTTCTCCTCTTTTTTTATCTCTACCCGTTTTTGTTGTCTTGGGTCGGTTTGGATAGGCTAATTATTTGGGCTGGATTTTTGGATTGGTTTTGTATTAAATTGGTCCAATTTCAAAAAAAAAAACCTTGTTCAATTTCCCTTTTTATTTCCTTTTTCTTTGTTTTTCTCTTTTCTTTTTCTTTATTTAAAAACCTAAATTAATCTAAAAATGTAAAGTTAAACTAATTACCTAATTATAAAAATTATAAAAATCACTTAATCCTAAATTAAAAGTGAAAAATCAATAATCTAAAAAGAAAAAGAAAAAAATGTAACAATGGGCCATTTTTGTAATTTTCATTTTTAATGACACAAATAGTTAACCAATTAATCCTAAAAATGTAAAAACAAAATCTAAATGCAATGCATGGTATTTTTGACATTTTGCATGATTTTTAATGGAAATTAAACGTGCATAAAAATGTAAACAATTAATAAAACCCTACAAAAGTCCTATAAAATGGCAAATAATTGAAAAAAATCTATTTTCTTGGATTTTATAGGAGTAATTCGTATAGGGCAAAAATCATGTGCTCACAATATGCTGGTTGGGTGTTATAGGTGTGGTAGGCGGTAACGGGTTGTTGGTATCTGGGGGTGAAGGCTGGTATGTGGGTGGAGGTGTTTGGTACGTGAGAGGAGACTTTGGACCTTGGGCTACCATCATAACACTCACTTCTTTCTTCTTAGAGATACCTCCTGACTGCAAAGCTTTATTTGTGGCCTAGAGTGCTTCGAAATTTGTCACCATTCCACTCTTGATCCCTTCTTCTATTCTTTCTCCTAGTTTGATGATATCAGAAAATTTATGGTTTTCAATAACCATCAGCCTTTCATAGTATTACGGGTCTTGAGCTCTGACGAAGAACTTATTCATCTGTTCTTCTTCAAGTGCTGACCTTACTTCTGTATCTTCAGATCTCCATCGAGTAGCATACTCGTGGAAGGTATTCGTTGGTTTCTTGAGATTTTGAATATAGAAAACGTCTGGTGCATTTTCTATGTTGAACCTGAATTGGTCCATGAAGTATGACGCTATGATCACCCAATTAGCCCACTTTTTCGGGTTCTAACTGATGTACCAAGACAAAGCATCTCCTGTGAGGTTCCTCATGAATAGCTTCATACAAATTCGTTCATCTTTGCCAACCCCTACAAGTTTGTCACAATATGTTCTTAGGTGCACTTTCGGATCACCAGTTCCATCGAACATTTCGAACTTGGGAGATTTGTAACCTTCCGGCAGTTCCACATCTGGTTGAATGTACAATTCCTCATAATTCAAACCTTAAATTCCCTTACCACCTTCGACACTCTAAATTCTACCAATGAGCTTCTTGAGTTCTTCCGCCATGTTCTTGATAAGCAGGTCCTTCTCGGATTTCGGTATATATAGGTTTTTTTTGTGGGGTGTGAGGTAAAGTTTCCACATATATAGGATTGCTTTGGTGAACTCCGAGAATATGGGCATAATGGTGGTCATTGGTTGAGTTTTAGGGATCAAGAGTAGGTTGTGGTGCATTCTGAAGGGTGTGGTAAGTTGTGGCTTGTGGGTATTGGGTTATTAGGTGATGGTGTTGCTGAGGAGTAGGTACCGGTGGAGGGTTATGATTTTGAGGAGGTGTGGTGTATTGATGTGGTGTGGGAGGATTTGGCGGTGGATTTTGGTCCTGTGTGTTTTGGGGTGGTGCCGTGTTTTGAGCGTTTGGATTTTGTTGGTTGATATCAGTGACGTTTAGGGTGAGGGAAAGGTTTGCCAAGTTCAGGACCTGCTCAAGTTCTCCTTGTAGCTCCAGTATTTTCTGTTCCAGGCATAAGACTAATTCATTCTGTGCTCGAGTACTTCGACCATCCAAAATTTTAATATTTTCTGCATTGTCTTTTCTGATATCGCTTAAATAGCCATTTTTTCTTTCCCTTTGTTTCTTCTTTTAGGATCACTTGGTGGAAGAGGAGGAGGAGGACCTCTGGATCTAGTGTGATATGCGGATGATGCCAGTATGCACGAACCAACCTTGGAGAATGGGATAATCAAAATAAAGAAAAACAAAAGGTAACCAAGTCAGTAAGGGATATTGAAAGAATGCTTGCAATATTGAACATGCTTTGCAAAATCATGTAATAAATTCGCGTCCTAACTTGGGGGACCTCGTTGTGCCCGAGGTAGACCTAAGCGACTCATAGGCTTGGAGAAAATTGATGTCAATAATTGCGTCATTTCATTAAATCAAAAATGAATCAAATCCTTACTAAATCGACAATAATAGGAAAGTTACTAATGGCATTTTGCCTTATTACAATCGAAATCTAAAACAAAGCTAGAAAGCAGTAAAGAACATCATTTCCTATTCTACTTGGTCCCGAAAGGACCTTCCCCGTGCTTGGTTCTCTTGACTCCATCAATCAGGTTCCCCAGGTCACGTATATCCAATAGAAGGTAAGCCTTTACTAGGTGCCCTCCTTCATTGCCATCCGTGTTCTAACAATCTGAAAGTATCTTCCTCATATTTCCTTCAAGTTCCATCAACCCTTGCTCCAAATATTCCAATCTCTCTATTGACTTAGTGGCAATTTTCCTCCATTCGTTGAATGCTTCCATATCCACTCTGTATTGTTCCAGATGCCTGGCTTCAGACTTAAGACCCTTTTGTGTAACCTCTTATACTTGACTTGTGCTTCAGCGACGTCATCTATGATCCTGTTTTTCAGATTAATTCCCGGTTTGACATCTCCTGCTATATCATCCACCAACTATGATGGGTAGAAGTACACATGGCCGGCATGATACCTGTCTGGTTCAATAGTATCCTTTTCCACGATGACCTTTTGGTTCCACATATGATGTGCCTCGAACTTGAATGGAATGACATCCTCTTTAAAATCTGCTTTGTACTGGACCATGTTGGAAACCCGAGGTATAACCTGTTTTCTTCCCGCTTGTCTCATTACCCTTACAGAAGCAGAAAGATAGATGCCTCTCAACCCAATCATTACCAGATAAGTAGTCTCTCTTTACCTGATGATGAACTAACTTCTAGGAAACCATTCAAACATCTAATGTACCTGCTCGTCTGTCAGATTGCTGAAGAAACTCACCCAACTCACAGCATTTCTAGGTTGTGCAAACCTGTCTGGGAAAAATGTCATTTTCTTTGGGTAATGGTAAGCTATGTAATCATTTAATGGTCGTCACAGAAGCTCTTGGTGATATTCCCCCCCTCTGAAAATATTCCAATAACCAAACTTGTAGTAAAGGATTACAACCTTCGAAGTTCCCGAATCCTTGCTTGCACCGATCTAGAGTGCGGTACATTTCAGTCAAGATCATAGGGATGATAGTATAGGTTTGTCCCTCGATGCCTTCCATCAGGGTCCTAGCGACCATGACGAGTGTGGATCCTTCCCCTTTCATTGGAAATATTAACAACCCCAAGAAGCAGACAATGAACACATAAACTCGACGATGCGTCCAACCCAAGGAAGTAATGGCAAGTTCATCATGATGAAGCCAATATGACCTATTGTGCCCATAACACTCATAAAGGAATTCAAATGGTATGTATGACTTCTTCAAACAAAGAAACTCATCATTTTTCTTGAAACCTAGCATTTTTAAAAAACCGTAGGGGTGCGATTCTCTGGCACTAATAACCCTGGACTATCCCATAGCAGCTTAACAAAGCCTCCTATTTCTTCTAGGAGATGAGTCATTTCTATATCACCAAAGCGGAAGACGGCCCTTTTCTCATCCCAAAACATAGTGGCAGCCTCAATCAATGCTCTATTCGGTCGGATGTCTAGCAAGGACGGTAATTTACCAAGGACCCTTCTCACGTGATTCTTGTCGCTAAGTGCGACATTTTTCCACCAATCAAGCAGCAGAGGTGGGATATTTTGGACCATGCCGAACCTGGGGACTTCGTGCTTCATTTTCTGCAAACAGATAAGGTTAGCCCTTTCCCCCTCCAGATTCGACTATTTACACAATAATGATCAACATATTGGCATATTTTCTCCAAGTAATGCACATAACATGATGGTTTTCATTGGGATTGTGGAAATCCCATCGGACTTTGGACAAGGCTTATCTTAGCGGGCTATCACGTTAACAACGTTCTAACCTGTACTAGGTTTAACATGATGCATGTACATTTGATATTGGAACAAGCTTTCTATGATGGACTAGACTGGTACTCTCAAGTGGACAACTTGAGAGGGAAAGGCACATGAACGTCGATTGCACCACTGATCGACTAGTCTAGCGCAAATAAGCCTTCCCGATTTAAAAGGGTAATTTTGGAAGAGCACGGACACTCATCAAGCGCCGCTATGTTGATAATTGGCATGAGTGAAGTATGATTGTGGAGCATGCTTTATGCAGAGATAATAACACGTTGTCAAGTATTTGCATAATAAATATGTAAAAGCAATAAATACAATATTAATGTAAAACATGAAAGACATAAAAGAAAGGCAAAGGAAGAAGTTAGTTCATAGAATATATGCGAGAATGTAATAAATCAAATAAGGGATTAGGGATTGGGGAGGCATGATATAGCAGTCTTTAAATAAATGGAGAGTAGTCAGAGCAAATAAGGGTGAATAGGGAAAGGGGTGTGCATGTAATAGCAAATTTAAACAAATAAATATGGAAAAAGGATGTGCATGTTATAATGGGTTTAAACAAATAAGGGTGAATATGGAAAAGGTTGTGCATGTAATAGTAAATTTAAACAAATAAAGATGAAAAATAGATGTGCATGTTATAAGATTTAAATGAATAAGGGTGAATAGGGAAAGGAGTGTGCATATAATAGCAAATTTAAACAAATAAAGATGAAAAAAGGATGTGCATTTTATAACAAAAAATAATCCACATAAGCCAAGTTCATTATGGTAAGAGCCTAAATGTAAATTTCCAACAGAGTCGACATGCTGTCGCGTCCTGTTTTCTCGCGAAAGCGGGTTTCGACGTTGTGACAAATCCTTTTGGATGAGAGATAGAGTGCTAAAGGGGAAGAGTCACTACCTAACAGTTTTTAAGGTGCGTTAGGGCACCTATTATGCAGATAACTTTTTTTGACTAGTCAACGCCATCAAAGATCGGGTAAGGGCTCAAATTACCTCAAAAAGAAAGTGTTAGGCACTCTTCGAGGTCCACAACTGTGGGTCCCGGTCGAACTTAAGACTATGCGGATTATAATTAGGCAAGATAAACAAAGAGAGTACAAGTCAAATGAATTTATTATAACACAATAAGGATTACAAGGATATGACTATTGGGTCTATACCGAATGACTAAATGAATAAAGAAGAGAAGGGGGGTCGTAAGTATTTTAGCCTAAAGGATTATCCCGTGAAACATAAATAATACTCCGCAACTCCCTTGAGTTAGGGAGTTACTCATATTATTCAGCGGGCACAGACTATCATCTCCTGCTATCCGATTACTATGTTAAAGTTGTTTACCTAAGTGCTCTAATTCAATTCAAAGTCGTGCCCTATGCGTGCACTACCCGTCCCATACCTATGGTCCAAAAGGCATTGGACCTCTATTTAGGGTGGTTCTAGACATAACTTAGGCTGCTCAAAATGATAAAACTAGGCGACATACATAACAAGTTAGACTTCAAATGAGTGCAATTAAGGGCTCAAATTAGCCTCCACACTTAGACAACAAATGCACACAAAACAGGTTTTCATGTTAGGCAGTTTTAGAATTAAAATCCTTAAGCCCTATAGACATGATTTCTAGGTGACCTTAGATTCAGACACGCATATATAACATTACTGCCTTTAGTGTCTTAGACGAGGAGGCAGTAGACCATCTGCTGTTAATGTCAGTTTTAGATATCAGTTTTAGAAAAGTGATATTGTCCTATAGGCATGATTTCTAATGATGGCACAGTTAAACAATGAAAATAATTCTGGGAACCCAACCTTGATAAGTTGATCTCATAAACAAGATTAAGCGAGTGACAATATCCTATAGGCAGGATCTCTAGCAATTGACATCGAACCTGATCTTATAATACCTTATCCCTATGAGCATGTTATCTAGGCGGAGCAATATGATAATGGTAACATTAGCTAATTGGTTAATTAAGGTCCTATAGACATGATTTCTAAGCGAAGATAAGTAAAACATAAGCTAGTATAGTCCTATAGGAATGGTATCTAATGAATATGCTGTAAATAAATGAATTGAAAGAAAGTTCATTGACATTTGTTTCCTATAGACATGTTGTCTATTAACACGTAGCCGTAGACATAGAAATAAATGAAGCATTTGAACTCATTCTTTGATGGTAGATGAGTAGTATGTGTGTGATTCTCCTAATGACATGATTTCTAATAGTGCACATAGAAACTGAAAGGCATATATATCAAGTAAATCATATGAATCCTGTAAGCATGTTTGCTACCCTTTCATGCAGACATTAAGTATACCCGTTTCCCCCATTTTTACTAACACCCCTAATTATTTATTACAAAGTTATTACAGGCCCAGTAATGAATGTAATTACAAGGGATTATACAAATAATAACAATGGACCTATAACAGCCCAAAAGAAATACCTAGAATTGTTTGGGCCTTCAACGAAACTCTTTCTTCACCAATTTAGCGCACCCATATTAATAGAGAACTATATCCATAAGCACAACCCAAAAATCACAGAGGAACCCTAGCCAGAACAAGACAACCATAGATTGACCACATGACCAAACATCGAGCTACCCAGAAATCAGTTAAACAAAACAGCTTGCATGTTCAATAGATAGAATGAGGGAAGAACTGAGTGTCGGAGATAGCTCAGGTATTAGAAATAAAGAGAGTGGCCAAAAGACCTCAAGTCCTAGTATGTCAGAGTTCATAAGGGTCTCAAATGGACCCCGAGCAGTGCTCATACTAGGGAGGTCAATAGTAAGAATCTTGGTAGCCTTGGCTTTTAGCCGGATAGGTTCAGAATATCATAGGTAACAAATGAGAGTGAGTGGACAATGGTTAAGGGACAGAAGTCGTGGAAATACACTTATAGCTTAAAGTAGACATAGCAGAGTTGAGGACACAGAATAGCTAATCAAGAAGGTCAACAAGACTTAGAAGTAGGTGCAACACTTAGCAAGATAACACACTGGCAGAAACATATTGAAAGAATTAGGGGATAAACAAGTTTGCAAGATTAACAAGATTATCATACAAAGGTGCATAACACCAAACAAGTTTAAGTAAGGCACTAACTTAAAGGTTTAAAGCCTAAAGGTCCAAATTATGCTAAGGATTCATCACAATATCATAAGACATCCAGGTTAACTTATATCATGAAGCAGAACAATATCAAACATGGTAGGGAAACATAAATTAAGAACAACAATTCCAAAGGTCTCAAATAATCACTAAGGCTGCAAACCAAAACATGCTTAGGGACATATTAACAGAAGAGCAAGTCATAGTTGATAGTGAGGATCTTAAGACACATTATAGGAGTTCAAAACAGAGTGAAAATGCAAGCCCAATGTCAAATAGCAAATGTAGACATTCAGGTATCAACATTCGGCTAGTACAAACTTAAGAGGGTCTAAATCATTCAGGTGAAGCATATTCAAATAACATATCTCAGAACTAGTAGCTTTAGGTGAAATTAAATGCTAAAAAGGCTCAAAGCGAGTGTAAAGCTAACAAAGTTGCACACAAAAGTAGTCCAAAAACACATTAAGCCATGAATTTCAGAAGTAAGAATATGCAAATCATAGACACATAAGAACGAAATTGCAAATGTCAAGTGACTTACCAGTTAAATAGACAACAATAAAGAAAAAAATTCCACAATATTCTGAATCAACAAAGAGCAAGAACCCAGAATCTTAATGCGTCAAAGTTTTCAAGGGCTTCAAAGGAACCCCGGGCAGTGCTCGCACCAAGAAAAGGTTGAATAATCTAATCCCAGTGGCCTTGGCTTTCAGCCATCCAAGAGCCAAAGTGCAGAACAAGAGAATAAGAGAATAACATAAAAATAGCTTTAATTTTTTAGTGAAAATTATCGATTAAAGGTTTCTCTTAAAGGGGAATGGGGAGGGGTTTATATAGTAGTTAAAGATTAACACTTAAAATAAGGAAATACAATAGATTAAACACAAAATAAGGAAAATATGGCATGCAAAATCAATAAGAATCAGTTTTAGGGCAATCCAGGAAGCCTAGTTTAGACGAGGAACAAAAATGGCAAAAATCTAACTGAATCGAAACCATGTGGTCTAATAGTTAGTGTATCCGGTCAGCAACATGAAGATGATACAGAATCAGAATAAAAAGAACGCCAACGACTCAGCTTCCATAAATAATCAAGTATCCAGTACTTATAACATTCAAAAGATGGTAAGTAACTCCGCGTATGCAAGAAAGAAAATAAATCATGGATGATTTCCATGTAAGGTCGGATTGGGGATGGGATTTGAGTGAGGACGGCTAGGGTTTAGATTTGAGAGATGGGAGCGTGTGAGGATACAAAGGCGGCGGGTTGGTAGAAAATGGGCTAGGGTTTTGGGCAAAGGGTAATATAAAGAATGGGCAGGTTAATTATAAATCGTTGATCATTTGAGATCAATGACCAAGATTGCAAGGGGAATGGTGCAGGTTATTTGAAACGGGTTCTATCTGGGTTATAATTAAAGGGGTCGTTTGGTCTTGGGCCAGGGGATTGGGCTAAGGATATTGGGCCAATTTGGTCCAAAATTAGTCTAAAGCTAGGCTATTATTTAAATACAAAAAAATAATTTATAAAAATGCTTGATAACTAAGTAAAAATATTATTTATACATTTAAATGCTTAAAAATAATAACTTAGTATTATAAAAATATAAAATGTTATTTTGACACAAATAATATAAATAAAGAGCATTTATGTATGAGTATGGGCTATATTGCAAAATTATTCAAATAACTTTAAAAATACTAATGTAATTACATAAAATGAAGTAACAATATTTTAAATATGTATTATATGTGAAAATACTAATTTTAGGTAACTAATCCATTAAAAAATAATTTGAAGGAGTAATTAATAATTATTCAAGTAATTTAAATACAGGAAAATCAATTTAAAAGCTCTAAAAATTATGAAAAATTATAGAAAATGCTTGTATAGATTTGTAAGACAAATAATGATGCAAAAATGATTATTTGAAAGTATATATACTATTTGAGAAAATATGAGGGCAAAATTGGGTATCAACAGGGATTTGGTCACGTTTCACCATTTTTAAAAGCTAGAGCTGGGCCAAGAGAGGATTTTGAGGAGGTTTTCATCCCAACTTCGTTGGTTAATGATTTTTAACTAGTTTTGATGTATTTCCATAATGACCTATTAATTTTAACCTTTAATCTATAAATTTTATGGTAAAACGGGGTTTTGAGTAGAAATTAGGAATTGTGAAAACAAAATGAGATTTAGACCTCAAATTGAGGTCGGATTTCGAAACAAATCACATAATCGGGCTTGGGGGTGAATGGGTAATATGATTTTTGTCCGAATCTTAGGTTTTTACCAAGCGAGCCCGTGGTTGACTTTTGTTGACTTTTTCCAAATTCATTAAAGAATGGATCTTTTTCACTCGTGGGTAGTTTCTAAAGCTTATTTTGAATTATTTAAACTATATTTGGCTAGATTTGATTGGTTTGGAGGCTAATTCTAAAGTAAAAGTCGTGGTTGAATATTGATTTAATTGCGAAAAAAGGTAAGTGTCAGGGTTAACTTTGACTTGAGGGAATTAGGACTTATTGATTTATTTGCTACGTGAATTATGTGTAGGGAAGGCGTATATATAAGGTGAGAGTATATATGCGTTGCCATTGAGTTAAAACATGCGGGTGAAAATAATTTTATTGTACCTTGTCATTCCATTTACTATGCTTTTCATGCCTTAGTTAGATTATTATCTCTTTAATTGTTCGCCTTCGTATTCATTATTTATTTTGAAGTTGTTGGGATATTAAAAGTTGAGTTTTTCTGTCATGACACTATAATTGAAATGAAATTTACTTCCCACCTTGCATTGGTAGTTTGGATTATTGTTGTAGTTTTGTGAGGAAGAGTAAAAAGCACTAAGGGTATTGCCGTGCCTAATTTGCATATTACTATTATTGATTGAGAAATTGTGAGATTAAAGCACGAAGGGTGATACCATGCACTTAATTGCTTTATCACCATTTATTATATCATGCGAAGATGAGAGTAAAGCACGAAGGGTGATGCCGTGCCATTGCATTTATGATACTATATGGTGAGGATAAAAGTAAAAGTACGAAGGGTAAGGCTGTGCCATTGCATTTTTGATACTATATTGTTGATTTTATTGCTTTATTTGATTTCTGGATTGGTGATTTAATCGGTTGCATTATTGTTTATTTCTAAAAAAGGCTACTTGGTGATTTTATACTTGTCGTTCTTATCTTATATCTTTTTTTATATGTTCCCTCCCCATTATTATTTTAAATGCTCTACTTGTTAGTTCTATTGCTTTATGTATATATCTGCACAAGATTTTAGTAGGTGTCTTGTCATAGCCTCGTCACTACCTCATCGAGGCTAGGCTGACACTTACGGAGTACATTGAGTTGGCTGTACTCGTGCTATACTTCTGCATTTTTGCAAATTCTGATGTTGGTCCCAGCGGTGACTACTGATGCTTCTGCTCGGATTATATTTACAGCGGAGACTTGAGGTAGAGCTGCTGAAATTCGTAGTCCCTGAAGTCCCCTTCTATTTGTATCTTTACTATTTATTTTATTTCAAACAATTGTATTTTGTTCAGACCGTACTTTGTAGTATTTTAGTTGCTCATATACTAGTGGCTCTAGATTTATGGGATTAGACTAGAATGTGTTATATTATGGAATATCTTATGCACTCCAGATTTACCAATCATTAATAATTGTTATTACTCTGTTTTAAATTGTTAAAATGGTTATTTGATTATCTAACATCGGCTTGCCTAACAAGTAGATGTTAGACGCAATTACGGTCCCGAGGTTGGAATTTCGGATCGTGACAACATGTAATTATTGTCTACACATTTGGCACAGTACATAAATCACTGATTTGAAACTGAAAGGAGCCTTCAGGGAAGCAAGCTTCAGTGACACAACTAGGTCGCACTTGTTTTTGGAACTTAAACCCTTATAAAACTTTGTGTCGTCTTCATAATTGTGGCTGCTTTGTGTTGTTGGTTCTACCGCTTGTAAGTTACCTTCAACTCTAGGAAAGTTTGCATATTCTTCTTCATATTATGGAATATCTTAGGATATTAGAACCGTCTCTTTACTCTTTGAGCGCCAAGTAAAACGAGTAGAACACTCTACCTATCCACCATGACAATCACTCCCCCCAATACTATATAATCAACCATTTTATGATTGCAATACCTTAAGATATCACAAATATATATAAGTAATCGATTTAAAAAATTAATATTTTTGCAAACATCCTAATGATATTTCAAACACTTTATGAAGATATTTAAAACATCCTGAGAGGATACTTAGGATGTTTGAGAAATATTTTAAGAGGATATTTGAAATATCTTAAGAGGATGTTTGAACATCTTGAATGGGTTGTTAGGCTGTTTGAAATAACTATCTAGGATTAGGATATTTAAAAATTACAAAAAACCTGCAATATTTATAGATGAGGAAAACTAGCTTAAATATCAATTTTTACTAACCAACAGTGACGAATAAACTAAATATCTCCCTTGAAGTAATGTACAAATTAATTTAGCAAATCACGGTCAAGTGTTTCTCAAAGGTGCAAGGATCGATCTCCAATTGTTCTTATTCTTTTTTCACCATTCTTTCTCAACAAAGAACAAAAACCTTGAAGTATAAGAAGAAGATTTGCGAGAAAATAATGTTGGAATTGAAAAAAGAAGAAGATACTGAATACAACATAAGAAGATGATGAAAAAAGCGCGAATGAGGAATAGGGAAGGGCCAGCAGGAATAGTTTCCCATTTCTTTTGCATAGAGTGGGTGAGGCCCATTCAAGGCCTTTGTAATAATTCTAAAATTTTAGTAAAAATAGCACGGGCTAGTCAGTTTTCGGACTGGTCATTCAAAAATAGTCAGCGTTTGTAAAGTCATTGAAAAATAACTACTATTTTACTGCAACAGGGACTGGTCCAGCATAATATACTGGAGATCGGTGCACCTGTATATGAACTTCCATCATATTATGCTGGAACTCCAACACGCGGAAAGTTCCAGCATAATATACTAGAGATTGAAACACCTGTGTATGAACTTCCAACATATTATACTGGACCGATATATTATATTGGAACTCCAGTATATTATGCTGAAACTCCATTATAATATGCTGGAGTTTCATTATACTTATGCTGGAACTCCAGTATATTATGCTAGAGTATTTTCCTAATTTTGAACAGTGTTTTCGTTCAGATTTATCTTTACATGAAAAGTGGTTAAATTTAGATTACTTTTGAAACTGTGGCTATTTTTGAATTACCACTTGTAAATCTGGCTATTTTTGAATTTATAAGGTTATTGTTAAATTCACTTTTAATGTATAGCCTCTCTCAAAATAATAGCCGAAAAATATAGATTTTTTTATTTTTATATATATATATATATATATATATATATATATATATATATATATATATATATATATATATATATATATATATATATATATATATATATATACACACACACACACACACACACAGTATACACTTTTTCGGTTAATGAATATAAATAGTTTCTGGCACGGACTAAAAGTGATAATACCCAAAATAAAAATATCTTTTTAACAACAATCTTAACACTTTTGTTTAAATATTAACACTATAAGGGGTCGTTTGGTAGGACGTATAAGAATAATGCTAAATAAGGTGCATTAGTAATGCAGAGGTTAGTAATGCATGGGTTAGTAATGCAAACATTAGTTATACAAAGATTATTTCTTATGCATTGTTTGGTGTGGTGTATTAAAAATTAAAATGCATTGCATAATTTTTAAGAAATTTAATTGTTTACAAAAATGTCATCCATATTCTTTAACTTAAGGGACTTTAAGGATAATTTTATCTTTAACCATACTAATGCATGCATTAATAGCCTTTGTATAGCTAATGCCACGGTTTTCTATGCATAAGATAATACTAAATAGAGTGAATAACTAATGCTTTTATTAGTTATACATAGGTTGAAAAAGTGTACCAAACAAAGCATTAGTAATAGCTAATGGATACCCTACCAAACGACCTCTCAGTTTTTAAAAGTCTCAAAATATAGATCCCCTCAACATAACACTCAAAGCTCTTCTATCAGAGAGGCATTCACCATGTTCAATCCCCTCCACCGTATCCCACTCCTCTTGTTCTTCCTCTCACTCTCCGCTATCTCTGCCTCCGAATCAGACACACCCATTTCCCGTTTCCAAAATTACCTCAGAATCAACACTGCCCACCCTAATCCAAACTACACTTCTCCCATCACTTACCTCATCAACTTCGCCAACTCTATCCCAAACCTCCACTCCAAAGTTCTGCACCTAACCCCCACCATACCCCTCCTATTATTAACCTGGCCCGGTACCTCCAACCCTTCACTCCCCTCCATTCTTTTCAACTCCCATCTCGACTCCGTCCCCGCCGAGCCCGAAAAGTGGACCCACCCACCCTTTTCGGCTCATAAAACTTCCGATGGAAGAATCTTTGCACGTGGGGCCCAGGACGATAAGTGTATTGGCATGCAGTATTTGGAGGCAATCAAAGCGATACAGAGCAAAGATCCCGAGTTTAAACCTTTAAGAAATGTTCATATTTTATACGTGCCCGAGGAGGAGGTGGGTGGGTTTGATGGGATGGGGAAGTTTGTGGAGACTAAAGAGTTTAAAGAGTTAAATGTTGGGTTTGTGATGGATGAGGGACAGGCTTCAACTAATGATGAGTTTAGGGTGTTTTATGCTGATAGGACACCTTGGCATATGGTGATTAAGGCTGTTGGAACACCTGGACACGGCTCTAGATTGTATGATAATACTGCTATGGAGAATTTGATGAAGAGTATTGAGGTTATTACTAAGTTTAGGGAGTCTAAGTTTGATATAGTCAAGGCTGGATTGGCTGCTAATTCTGAAGTCATTTCTGTGAATCCAGTGTTTCTCAAGGCTGGAATTCCTTCCCCAACTGTGAGTTTTTGAATTTTCGATTGAGTTTGATCTTTTGAGTTGTGTTGTTTTTCAAGCTCCTGTTGAATGGGGTCTATGAGGGGCGGATCTAAGATTTGAATTTTATGGGTTCTGGATTCTAGGACAGCAATCTCAAGTGCTGTGTTCTGAGCTAATTTTTGTACATATTTAGTGCATTTCTTATTACAGAGTTTGGGCCAAAGTTACTTTGTTCTGCCGAGCCCATATCTTAAAGCCTACTGTCATTTGGGAAATGATACTGTAGTAATTCGGAATGCTAAATGTAGTCATCCGAATTATTATTGTTTCTCTTTCCAATTCAATTAAGAAGTATGTGATGCCAATAATAGTTTCTTGGTGATTAGTCTTTCAAGTTCTGTTTAGCTTAAAAGATTTTGAGGTTTCTAAAGTATATTGAAGTATGATCTAGAGAAACCTACCAATAGGGAATAACTTTTAAGTTTAAGTTACGAATTATGAACTTGTTCCTGTTCCATTAACAGCTTTCTATGTATTAGGCAACATTGGCTTATGGTTTACTGGGCTTATATTTCCTAGTTGTTTATGGTTCTGCTTATATTTTTGTTCTTTAATTAGGATTTATGATTTATGGAGGCCTTCTGATTTGCTTGCACAGGGATTTGTAATGAACATGCAACCCTCTGAAGCTGAGGCAGGATTTGATATTAGGATGCCACCAACGGCTGATCCACAAATTATGAGGAAGATAATTGAAGAGCAATGGGCACCAGCTTGGAGGAACATGACATATGAGGTGAATAGTTACTTTTTCTTTGTGCTTATCGTTGTTAGTTTGCAGACCTTAGCATATCTTTCGGCTTTAGATTAAAAATGATAGTGCTCTTTATTATCTTACCAGAATTGTTCGGAAAATTTTGAGGTATATCAATAGTATACTGAAATATTTGAATAGCAGTTTAAATAAGTTGGTAATATCAGCAAGTAGGTTTCTGTTGTTGCCTTAATTGAAGAGACAAAACTCATTAGTGAACTCCAAAAAAGAGGGAAAATTAGGCAATGAGAGCGAGAGATATCACAAGACTATCTTGTGCAGTGAATCAAAGGAAGTACTTTCATGAATCAACGGACTATTAGTGGTTCTCACTTCTCAAGGATTTAGGTAATTTGATGCTGCTGTGTTCCAAAAAAGGATTTATGGTATTTATGTTATGTTATGGATTTTATGGTACTTTATGTTGTTTTATTATGAGTCTATTGATAGTACTAATATAGTGTCTCTTGTTGCCTCTTTGAGCCGAGGGTCTCCTGGAAACAGCCTCTCTGCCCCTCGGGGTAGAGGTAAGGTCTGCGTACATATTACCCTCCCCAGACCCCACTTGTGGGATTACACTGGGTTGTTGTTGTTGTTGTTGTTGTTGAATCCTTATTCACTGATTTGGTTTAGGAGCGTACTAATTACAATGTCCTTTAGAGGATTTTATGAGACCAAAGAAGGCCAATTTCAACATTCTGAATAAAATGGAATATTATAAGTGGGTGACTTTAGTGGGTGCTTTAGTCTCTTCTCAATAAATTTCCAGAAAGAAGCTCTCCCTGCTCTTTGAACTATCGATATCCATTTGAAGGTGGCAAATAGAAATCTTACAAAGACATAGCAGCAGATTGACTGTTGTTAACACCAAAATTTGGAGATTTTTTGAAAAAAAAGTTTTAGAAAAATCAAAAAGTGGTAAAAAAGTTTCAAGATTTTTCAAAAAATCAATTTTCTCCTCCAACAAAATATGAACTTTTTTAAAGTTATCGAAACACAACTTCAACTTCCAAATACAATTTTTTAACTCAATTTCAAAAAATCTTTTTCATTTTTTTTTGTATCTATGGCCAAAGCCTACTAAGGGAAGCAAGCTGGATGTCTACAAAAAGTGGATCAAATCCAAGGAGTAACTGATTATATGACATATCCATCAGCTCAAAACCTGAAGAATCAAGCTTCCACTTCTCGAAATAATCAAAGGAGTTTATTTGTCAACCAAGTTGTACAAGGTTTATCATGTAATGACTCAGTTAAGTAACTATTTTCTCGTAGAATACTAAACAACGCTACGCTGATTGAACATGGGACAATAAGGTTAGTGCACATGCAATGAGAACAACCGAATGAGCAGTAAACCACTCTTGCATCATCAAGATCGTGCCTAGATTTTAGAGATAAAAATAAAATGCACGATTAGGAAGTTATGCTCGGCCTTATATGTATAAGCAGGGTCTTTCTATGCATGGATGGACATCATCACAATCATTACGGCAATTAATAAACTTATATTCATTTCCTTCAAATTCCTTTAATCATCTCTTCTTTTTTTCTTACAACTTTTCTTACAATGTCAGTAGATGTTTCCTTTTCTTTTTTGGTTGATAAGGTAGATGTCTTCTTCTTAGATTAATCTTAGCGAAGTTCCTCTTTTATATGATTGGCAAATGGCAAAATCCCCTCCTCAACGTTACTCGTTTGACTTCCATTTTGGGGATCATTGCTTGGCAAATTCGGCTTCCATTGTTCATCTAGCTCGAGAAATCCGTTTATTTTTTAAGCCCTAAATTGCTCGGACTCGGGTGCAGGTATCCAATACGGGTGCAAATCTAGAGGTCGGATCCTTCATGATCTAAATTTTAAGATCCGGGGTACGAATCCAATTGCGGGTGCGGGAATTCGGCTAAAAATAATTCAAATGTCTAAAAATAGAGTTATAAAAATATGTCCTACTTACGAGACATTATGTGGAAACCTTATAATGTATTCTGAGAAGATAAAAGGAGAATGCCGGACATATAAATTTCTTCATACACCATTTCCTTCAATTTCACTCTAACTTTTATTTTGATTTCAGAAATCATTGTATCTATTGAAAATTTCTCCATCGATTTTGGTCAAAGTACCCAAAATCGATTGATCAGATCCGCTTTGGATTCCACATCCCACACCCACACCCATGTCGTGTTGATACGGGTGCGGCACCAAAAGTGAAGAGTCCGAGCAACTTAGTTTAAGCCAACAATATTTTTTGGTATGCTCTTTTTTCTATAGTTTTCAAAGCTTACTCTTTTAGGATTTGATTTCACTTGTGCATGAACTATAATGGGGGCAAGAATCTTCTCAGCATAGGGAAACATCCCGGGAAAAAGGACTGTAACTCATGGTTCTCCCACTCAAACATATGATAAATTGCAAGGTACAACTACATTGGCATAAGCTCCTCCAACCGACATCAACCTATCATGGTTCCAAATGAAGGATATTTTGGTTCACCTCCCATGATAATAAACACATAATTCATACAAGAGAAATCGACATGGATATTGTTGAGTCCTACATAAGGTGGGAATTAAAAAATGGTTCTCTTTATATGATCTTAGGCAATCTTCATCTCATGAGCTAACTTTTAAAGTTGAGTTAGGCTGAAGGTCCATTTTCTTAAAATGGTATCCGAGCTAGGTTTATCTCAATTCATTGTTAACCGGATGTTGGGCCCCCATCTTATATTGTTCTCGTTCCAGATGTACAGTACTGGTCGCACAAGGTGTGTTGAGTCCAACATTTGTTGGGAATTAAAAAATGAATCTCCTTATATGATCTTGGGCAATCCTCAACTTATAAGCTAACTTTTGGGGTTGAGTTAGGTCGAAGATCGATATTCTTAACATATATTAATGACATGATTCACTAGTTCCCCCAACCTATTGGTAAAGTAGAAACCTGTAGTGCAAATTGAGGTCCACTTTTCTCGAGACTAAATGCTTATGGTGGCAAGACAACAAGAAGATCAATCTATGACCAACTTTAATTACCAATCGGTTTAGACCTACCAAGGCCTCGGTTCAGGATGACTCCTTAGCAGGGGAACATGAATGTCGGGGAGGGCGATTGATTCCATCAAGTTTCGCGGCTTAGATGGCAAATTAAGCATTGTTAGCTCCTACTGACTATACTTTTTATATGGAAACAGTTACCCAGTGTCACAATCTAATCTTCAGTTCAGTCAAGTCAACTTGGCTAAGAAGCTTACTAATTCAACAGGTAATTTTGCCTTACCTACAACCCCTTTTCTTTCAGATCCATAAGTCGGAGGTTTCCTTTATCAGCAGATCTTTAATAACGTGTCAAACATCATCCGTACTTGGGATTTGCCTATATCAGAAAATCACTTAGGAAAGCAGACACGGGTTGTTCCAAATCAGCCATATTTCTACCCACGCTGGCCTGGCAAGCCAATGCATAACCATGACCAACCCAGCCTTCGGCAACCTTTATGCCAAATCCTGCATCTGAGCAGATGAGCCAGCAATTTTACAACTCTACATTCTAAGTGCACCGGTCAAAATGATGATACATTTTGGAATTAACTTGAAGCCAGTAGACAAATTTCTGTACCTGTTCTTACTGGATTGACGGATGTGCCTCTTCCAAGAGGTTTCAAACATCCAAGATTTGTCATTTTTTTCCTGAGAAGATAAAACATCTACCGAAGATCGCATCGGCATTTATTGCTGAATGCGGGGGGAGGTTGCACATAAATAAGGGCATAATATGCTCTTCCCCTTGTTGTGGACAAAAACCATCTTTGCCTAGTACTTTTCGTTGCCTACCAAATCAGCTCAAAGGTGGGCTGACATGGAGAGAATGTTCCATGACTGGTTATTACAGTAGGTTGATGAATCTGTTGTTGCTTTCCTGGAGAGATATCAGAAGATGCGCACTAGATGCAACATACAATTCCCGAAATCTCAGTATGCATTATATGTTGCCAACTTTCATCCCTGGGTTCAAAGAAATACTCATAGCGTAGGAGTTCGTGGCTCTTACTTAGCTGGTCACCAAAGCTACAAAGGTGTAGCAATTCATTCTTGGCGAGAAGCAATGAAGAGCCAGCAGAGGAAAAGGTCCTTATCTCGTGTCCATCATAAATTAAGTGGACTGGCCAAGCCTACTGATTATGAGGAGAAGTAGTCTGCTTAGGTTCATGCTGTCGAAACATATGAGAAAAACCATATTCTTGTTTTGCTCTCAAGTTGTGAAAAGCTAAGGAGTTGGTGAAGATTGAGAACAAAGAAAGCTACATGATTGATACTTCTAAAGCTAACTTGATGTTTGACTATTTTCTTAAGGATAAGCAGATCAGACTTCCAGAATCATCCAAACATCCATCAGTTGAAGAATCGAAGAACAGGCAGTATTGCAAGCGAAACTCATATTAGCAATAACCGCGTCGTCTTTCGCGATGCTAGCTGAAAAGCAATCAATGATGATGCATGTTCATTCTATTTAACATATGGTGACTGGTGTTGATACTTTCTTGCCAGTATTTGATAATATGGTAGCCATTACCAATACTGCTCCCAATTCTCAGCAAGATGTGCTCGTGTGGCAGCTTCACAGAAGAGACCGATATCTCCAAAGGGGTCGCAAGTGCAGAACACCACCTTAAAAGAATCAGTGGAACCAGGCGGACAGGAACGAACCATGCTTCACGAAGAAACTCTATCATTTGAAAGAACATCACTGCTGACAAGAACTGCCGTCCAAACAAGAAAAGCAAGAAAGTTCCTGTCCTCCCAAGTCTCCATTTATGCAAGATTGGGTCTAAACTAGAAGAAGTGCTTATTGGATATCAACATCTACAAAGGAGTCTCAGGTCTCTGTATCTTTGTCACTGATAAGATTCAAGAGAAGCTGAGGAAGATGATCAAGCCTAAGGTTAATATTGTCAAAGACCAGCGGGTTGTCAACAAGGGGTAAGAGAAGCTGAACCAACTAATAGCGACTACCTAACTTAGAGAAGATTAGACAAGGGCAAAGAGTCAAGCAAAGACTCAAGCAAGCAATTCAGAAGATTGAATCTGAGAAGAATGAAGTGGAAAAGCAGCAGAAGAGACAAAGTGCAGAGCTGGCAAATGAACAAAAAGGAATCCACTATGTCTGGTCAGTCCGAGGGATCACAACTCGAGGCCACTGTCTCAGTAAATCTGTAGAGCATACTCCCAGTGACTTCTTGGCATGGTCCAATATATGAAAGAGTTGGAAAATGATGTATGCACCGGGAAACATAATGGGTTGTGTTGACACAATATGAGATGGAGTGATGGACTAGATACTAAGTAAGCCTTTGGACATAGATTTGGTTGAAACTTGAAAAAAAGAGTTTTTGAAGTTGTGCTGAAAAATAGTTTTTGGAAGTTGAAGTTGTGCTTGTACATGCATTTTACATATTACATATAAAAAGGATGAAGTTTTGTGAGTGGAAGAAAAAATTTCGCCCAAAAACTGATCCAAACCAGTTTTGGAAATTTTATAAATTTTTTTCAAGAACTGATCAAATTCCATGAACAGGCAATGTTTTCAAAATTTTCTTTGACTAAAAGTAAAAAAAATCTATGTCCAAACGGGAGCTAAGTGTGGCAAGTGGTGGTTGTAGACCACTAGTTCAAGTGAAGCTTGAGGTCCTTAAACTGTTTCCGACGGGAACTTGAACAAAAGTAAGAAACGCTTGTCCCGTAGATGTTCCTATTTGATTGTATCCATTGCTCTACTACGTTTTCTTGTTCCTTCTGCCACCAGTTCACCAAATTGCCCACACTTTGCTAGAAAGTCTTTTCTTGATTTTAGAGATTGCTTGTTCACGTCTACAAAGGGGTTCCGCCTGTTGAATGTTTTTGCACTGCTGAACTTGTTTCCTACCATCTATTCAGTGTGGCTTTTTCTGGATAATTTCTGGACTGATAAGAGGGAGAAAAAGAAAGAGGTAATACAATACCCAAATATCAATCTGAATCGACATGAATCCGACAATGAACAAGATTCTGAAGTGATAATAGGGGAAGGTTATATTGAAGAAGAAATTCCTTCTTGAATTTCATCAATTTGTTGGCAATGGTCTGCTCCGGGGTTTGATTATGATCAATCTTGTCCTCCTTTCTAATATAGTGTTTCTACTGAATCCTCCACATTCATTGTAGTTTTGGATGATGTAACGTTCATATAGTTGTTCCCATTTGCTCTATTTCCAAAGGAGATCTCTCTGGTTCTTCAGATGCTTTCATCAATACTTTTGCAGATCCACAAAAATCTGTTGCTTTCAACTCTAATTCTACTAACAAAGAATTCCTTCTTTGCATCCATTCAAACCACGTGGATTGACATTCCCTTTTTTCCCCAATGATTTCATATGATTTTTCCCCAGCTGAGAAGAAGGCATTCTTTTCCATCTAAAATGGATTTTACACTAGTTTTAAATTGATGACACTCCACGTCGTCATAGCTGCTACTATATGATCAATTACATTTTGCCAATCTGGACTTAAAGATGACAAGTAAAAGTGTTTCTGCTGTGGGAGACATGTTAAGAAGAGAGAGGGTTTTGGGAAGAGGAAGGATCAGAGAAGAAAGGTTTGGTTGGAAATCACAAAGCAGGATTAATCTGACTGGAAATCCAGAGATAACTAAGAGTTTAAGATTATATGTTTAGCTCCGATTGTCTGATTCTTGTATTTCTGAAGCTGTTCCAAGATTGCTCTCTTTAAATTGAGCGCCATTATACCTTTCTGATCGTATGATATCAAAAAGTGCCGGATCGTGTAATGAAAAACTTTTTCTTTTAGGAAGTTGTCACAATTGGGACAACTCTATTTATCAATCAATCAATTATGCATCAATATGAATCATCTATAGTCATTCCGCTGGACAGCTGTATTTATTTAAAAGAAACGTTTGCTTGTGGGACAACTCTAAATAGATAGTATATCAGTTAATTTTGAGTAGAGACATCATTTCCAATGTAAATAATAGTTGGGGTTCGTGGTTTGGTAGATGAAGCTTATGTTTTTTCCCCATTCCCATTCTTATGCGTTACACACCAGTTTTTAAGAAGTTTGCATTTGGGTGATATTTTATTTGTATACTAAACACAAAAAATGGACAAGATGGTGTACTTTTGGTTTTCTGATTCTCAGGCTTCTTGTAATATGGCAGATAACCGAGAAAGGATTCCTGAGGGACAACATGGGATGTCCTTTGATGACACTCACTTCCGACTCCAACCCTTGGTGGTCTGTTTTTAATGAAGCTGTTACTAGAGCTGGGAGAAAACTCTCCAAGCCTGAAATATTAGCATCGACAACTGATGCTCGATTCATGAGACGACTGGGAATTCCCACCTTTGGTTTCTCCCCTATGAAGAACACCCCCATATTACTGCATGACCACAATGAGGTTTGTCGCTGCTTCTATTTATGACAAGTCGATAAACACTTGTTTCTCTCTGATGCCAATCATTTGTTCTCCTGGCAGTTCCTCAAGGATACTGTTTACTTGGAGGGGATTAAGGTCTATGAATACATAATAAAATTATTAAGTTCCTTTGAGGGATATTATGAACACCGGTGTAATGCAGTTTCTCAACAATGAAGCTTTTGAAAACTTGGTATGATATTCATCTCTTTCGAATATTGTTTAATTTCAAGGTATGCAAGTTCTAATTCTGCACATGCTATAAACATACTAGGTCTTTTAGATACAAATCTTAATTTGTTAACTTCTCGTATAGTTTCTTTATCGAAGGGGAGCTTTGGAGCAACGATAAAGTTGTGCCGTGTGACCTATAGGTCATAGGTTCGAGCCATGGAAGAAGCCACTAATGCTTGCATTAGGGTAGGTTGTTTACATCATATTATCCTTGGGGTGCAACCCTTCCTCGGACGCGTGAACGCGAGATGCCTTGTGCACCGTGTTGCCCTTTTTTTATAGTTTCTTCATAATTGTTTTAGTGGCATTTAATGCTTCTCCTTACAAAATATTGGCATAAATATACTGGAGGGTTTCTCCTTTTAGCCACTCAAGGGGTCAAATTGAATCTTCCGTCAGCTGCTTGTTGTTTCCTTTCATGCTAGATTATTTGGGTGAACTTGCAGTTTCATGTGTTGCTTGGCCGGTTGGTTGTGTCTCATGACTAGAACTTCAACCTCACTACTCTACACAAAACAAAAACAGATTGTATATCAGATGAATTGTCCTGCCAATACCCAATTGATTGAGTCCCATAAAGAACATTCTAAGTGGGTAAAGTATCATCTATCATGTAATGCATAATGACGTTTCAAGTGAAGCGAACTATATTTTTGTCTTGTGATTCATTTGAAAATGACAAAAGAGTTTGGCAATTGAGTGAGGGTCCTTCAAGTTTTAAAAATTGGGTGGGAGTGACAAGTAGGTAATTAGTGTTATGGAGGTTGAAACTCATTAGGAACCTTCTTTCAGTAACCCTCAAACTTTTTTTTTACACTTTGGCCTCTATATTTATTACCTCAAAATAATTAAAAATTAACAAAAAAGGCAAAAACCCTTCGCAGCCTTCTTCTTCTCATTGCTCATAGCCACCAGTGCTGCTCCTTCTCCTATCCTCCTCCTGCTCTTCTTTAGGAGTCTAGTCTCCCAAAATGTTTTTCAATAGTATATTTGCAATTGCATGTGTGTTTTTGTTGAGTAGATTTGTGGAGAATAATTTTTGTTGTAAAAGAGTTTCAAAATATTGTTGGGTCTTTTTTGGACTGTATTTGGTTAGTTCTTGAGTTGGGAATTACTTTAGAGGACCATTTATTGTCTATTGGTAAGTGAAAAAAGATAAATTTGTGTCCATTTTTTAGCTGGAGTGAATTAGTGAAACCAACTTCGTAGTTTTAGCCAACAACTTTCGTAGTTGTCGGAACAACTACTGAAGTTGTTCGAAGAAACAGTTGGATATCTTCAACAACTTTCTTAGTTGTCTGAACAACTTTTGAAGTTGGAAGAAATAATTGAACATATGTCTGACAAATACAAAAGTTCTCGCAACAACTAATACAGTTGTCTGACAACAGTTGCTGGACAACTATTGCAGTTATGGAACAACTTCTGTAGTTGTTGGAAGAAATAATTGGGCAATTACAGAAGTTGTCCATATAACTACTAAAGTTGTGAGACAGTTGTTGGTTGTTGTGAGACAACTAAAGAGTTGTAGCAAATCTAGCGATAAGTAATCAAGTTATTTAGTAATTTTCAAGTTGTTTGATGAATCTATATCCTATAACGATAAATTTAATGAAAATTGATGATAAATTGAGCCATACTATGGCTAGAAAGAAAACAACATACTGTTTAATTGCTCAAAAAATTGAGCCATACTATGAATTATATTATTAGTAAAGATAAACATAATGGTTCAGTTATAATTGAAGATTGATAGAGTGATTCTATTATTATTAAGGATAAAGGTAGTGATTCAATAACAATTGAAGATCGATCGAGTGATTCTATCAATTATTACACATAAATGAAGTAATTTGATGACAATTGATGATCACCTAGAGCTATTCTATGAATTATTAAGAATAAACGTAATGACACCGATTCTATGAATTAGTTAAGAATTGTTGGGACAACTACAAAAATTGATCGAACAATTGATGTACTTGGGACAACTAGAAAAATTGCTGGAACAACTGAAGCAGTTGATGGGACAACTGAAGTAGTTGTTAAGCAACTACATAAATTGTCGTAGTAATTAAAGTAGTTGTTGGGACAACTAAAACAATTGTTCCCGGAACAAAACTATTTTTACTATTTTTATAGACCTAATGTATGGTGAGAGTGTAAAGAGAAGAAAGTAGAATGAAAAATCAATATATACACATCTAGTTGATAAACCTACACAGTAACTAATTGTCTATTAACTCAAAAGTAACTATCTTAAGTAACTAATTGTCCATTAAACCAAACCAGTACAAAAAACAACCTCATGCACAACTAAATTTTGGAAGTGCCATTTAGTATATGGTTGAACATCCCGCTTTTCTTGAGTAGTTTGGGCCACAATTCGAGGATGGCCAATCCTCTTTGCCCTAGCATTCTTAGTCTTGATATTCATGGTCAGTTTTCTTGCTAACCCAAGAGTACAAGGAAATTGTCTTGCATACCTCAGTATTATAGTGCTCATAGGCAGGAGCCCCTCCAACTTGCTTGACAAGGAATTCATTGCCTCCGTTAGGGCATTATGCTTATCATAACATTTTTTGCTTTCACGTCACCAGGGAACCTTGGAGGTACCCAAATTTGCCATTTTGGTCACTCCAGATGAATCTCCTTCCCTACCAATATCAACTGCATAGGAATCTCCTCCTCTTACCCTTCCAACATAACTGCAAATATCAAAGTCCACATGGACTAGTAGCTCTCTTCTCGCCAATATCTAACATCATTTTGCCCAACACCATCTCTCTCAACATGACCAACTCTCTAAAGACTCTCCGCTACCAACTTTCTTCATTCTTATGGTTGTTACCATGACCAACTTATCTTTCAAAGCATCAATTATGGGGTCCGAGCTATCTTCAAAGTGCTCAATGTCTTGAATGTAAGTTTCCCCCTTCTCTCCGCTTGTTGGGGAAAAAAGGGGTGCATAATCTTCTGCATTTTTAAAACAAATTAATAAAAATACTAATATTGTTATGAAATATAACCCAAAATAACAATATAGAACAAGCAAAAACAAACTAAGAGATATAGAGAGAAAGAGAGGAAGAGAGATTCTTATTTCTTCTTCAATTGTGTATTTTTCCTATCTATTACAAGGCCTTTATATAGGCATAAAAAGTGAAGAAAATATGTCATGGAATATGTCATTGAACATACAAATTATGTCATTGAATATGTCATTAAGCATTTTAGCTAAAGATCATGGAAGAAGAGTAGACATCCACCATAATGTGATATTCATCATAACACTCCCCCTTGGATGTCCATAGATAATGTGCCTTGTTAAAAACTCTCTAAAAAAATATTGGGATGTACATAATTATTTATGATATGCATTGCTTGCTGCCTCATTAAAAACCTTACCAGGAAAACCCAGTGGGACAAAACCTTGGCTAAGGAAAAGAGTGCAGCGTGTAGTTACTCCCCTGATGAAAAATCACTTAATGTCTCGAAGACGACGCATTCCAATCTTATATATCAGCTTTTCAAATATTGAGGTTGGTAATGCCTTAGTGAACAGATCAGCCAAATTATCACTTGAACGAACTTGTTGTACATCTATTTCACCATTCTTCTGAAGATCATGAGTGAAAAAGAATTTTGGTGAAATGTGTTTTGTTCTATCTCCTTTGATATATCCTCCTTTCAATTGAGCTATGCATGCAGCATTGTCTTCATACAATATTGTTGGAATATTCTCTTTCGAAGAAAAACCACATGTTTGCTGAATGTGTTGAGTTATAGATCTTAACCAAACGCATTCTCGACTTGCTTCGTGAATGACTATTATCTCTGCATGATTTGAAGAAGTAGCAACCATAGTTTGTTTTGTCGAACGCCATGATATGGCTGTACCTCCACTTGTAAATAAATAGCCTGTCTGAGATCGACCTTTGTGTGGATCTGACAAATATCCTGCATCTGCATAACCAATCAATGATGGCTTGGATTCGTTTGAATAAAATAAACCCATATCAATGGTCCCTTGGAGGTATCTGAATATATGTTTAATACCATTCCAGTGTCTTTGTGTTGGCGAAGTACTAAATCTTGCCAATAAACTTACTGAGAAAGCTATATCTGGTCGGGAATTATTGGCAAGATACATTAATGCCCCAATTGCACTAAGATATGGTACTTCGGCACCAAGAAGCTCTTCATCATTTTCATGAGGTCGGAATGGATCTTTCTTTATATCAAGTGATCTCACAACCATTGGGGTACTCAATGGATGTGCTTTATCCATATAGAATCGCTTTAAAATCTTTTCGGTATATGTTGATTGATGGACAAATATTCCATCTTTCATATACTCAATTTGTAGACCAAGACAAAATTTTGTCTTTCCAAGATCTTTCATTTCAAATTCTTTCTTCAAACAGTCTACTGTTTTTGGAAGCTCCTCAGGAGTTCCAATGATATTTAAATCATCAACATACACAGCGATTATAACAAATTCAGATCCAGACCTTTTTATAAAGACACAAGGACAAATTGGATCATTCTTGTACCCTTCTTTCAACAGGTATTCACTCAGGCGATTGTACCACATACGACCTGATTGTTTCAATCCGTAAAGATTTCTGAAGCTTTATTGAACAAGTTTCTCGAAAACTTTTATATGCTTCTGGCACTTTAAATCCCTCAGGTACTTTCATAAAAATTTCGTTGTCTAATGATCCATACAAATAGGCTGTAACAACATCTATTAGATGCATATCAAGTTTTTCTTGCACTGCCATATTTATGAGATACCTGAAGGTGATAGCATCCACTACAGGAGAATATGTCTCCATATAATCAATTCCAGGCCTTTGGGAAAACCCTTGTGCCACAAGTCGTGCTTTATATCTAACGACTTCATTTTTATCATTTCGTTTCCGCACAAAAACCCATTTATACCCTACTAGCTTTATGCCTTCAGGTGTTCGAACTATGGGTCCGAAGACTTCACGTTTTCCAAGTGAAGTTAACTCTGCCTGGATAGCGTCTTTCCATTTTGGCCAATCATTTCTCTGTCTACATTCATTGACAGATTTTGGTTCAAGATCCTCATCTTGTTGCATTATTTCAACAGCAACATTATAAGCAAAAATGTTATCGATAACAACATTATTTCGGTTCCATCTTTTCCCGGTTGAGACGTAACTTATTGATATCTCTTCATTTTCATTATTTTCAGGTACCTGGACCTCCCCTAAGGTCTTATCATTTGTTACGTCTTGGGGCTCTTCTTGAGCCACTACCTCCGTGTTATGTTCACTTTGATCATTTGCTCCTTTTCTTCTTCGAGGATTTTTATCTTTAGAACCGATTGGTCTACCACGTTTCAAGCATGGCTTAGACTCATTTGCTTTAATTAATTGTCCTGTCGGGATATCAACTCGAATTGGTGCATTAGCAGCTGGAATATGTGACTTGGTCACCCTTGGTAGGTCAGTGAATGCATCTGGCAATTGATTTGCAATATTTTGCAAATGAATAATCTTTTGAACCTCTTGTTCACATTGATTTGTTCGAGTATCTAAATGAGACAGTGATAATGCATTCCAATCTATATTCTTTTTCGGCTGCTTATTTTCTCCCCCTAATGTTGGATATACTGATTCATCAAAATGACAATCAGAAAATCTTGCCGTAAATAAATCTCCAGTCATCGGCTCTAGATATTTTATAATTGAAGGAGATTCATATCCAACATATATCCCCAACCTTCTTTGAGGACCCATCTTTGTGCGTTGTGGTGGAACAATTGGAACATATATCGCACAACCAAAGATCCTAAGATGGGAAATATTTGGCTCCTGACCAAAAGCCAATTGCAATGGGGAGACTTTATGATAACTTGTGGGCCTTATCCGCACAAGTGATGCTGCGTGCAAAATAGCATGACCCCATACTGAAATGGGAAGTTTTGTTCTCATAAGCATTGGTCTAGCAATTAATTGGAGGCGTTTGATCAATGATTCTGCTAGACCATTTTGTGTATGAACATGAGCAACCGGATGCTCAATGGTAATCCCAGTTGAAATACAATAATCATTAAAGGCTTGGGATGTAAACTCACCAGCATTATCAAGACGGATTGTCTTAATTGCATAATTTGGAAACTGTGCTCTTAGCTTTATTATTTGAGCCAACAATCTCGCAAATGCCATATTGCGAGTTGATAGTAAGCACACATGTGACCATCTTGTAGATGCATCTATCAAAACCATATAATATTTGAATGGTCCACATGGAGGGTGAATGGGCCCACATATATCACCTTGTATACGTTCCAGAAATGCAGGGGATTCCATCCTAACTTTAATAGTTGATGGTCTAATAATTAATTTTCCTTGAGAACATGCAGCACAAGAGAATTCCTTAAATTGAAGAATTTTCTGATTCTTCATTGCATGTCCATGTGAATTCTCAATTATTTTACGCATCATATTAGAACCAGGATGGCCCAACCGGTCATGCCAAATAATAAAATTATCTTGATTAGTAAACTTCTTGTTTACTACGGCATGTGTTTCAATCCTGCTAATACTTGTGTAGTATAAGCCGGAGGAAAAAGCGGGTAACATTTCAAGCACATATTTCTTACCGGACGTTATTGTAGTAATATAAAGATATTCAATCTTTTCATCATTTGTAGTCTCAATATGATAGCCATTTTGGCGAATATCTTTGAAACTTAATAAGTTTCTTTGAGATTTACTACAATATAGTGCTTCATCAATAGCCAAATTTGTTCCTCCTGGTAGTAATAAATTGGCTCTTCCAGAACCTTCAATTAATCTTGTACTACCGGATATTGTATTAACATTCGCTTCTTTCATTACCAAATAAGAGAAATATCTCTTATCTTTTAAAATAGTGTGTGTTGTAGCACTATCCAAAAGACATATATCATCTTTATTAATCTTGAGTCCAACTGAAGACTGTGGAATTTTCATATTCTCAATAAAATATGGCTCAACTTAGCTGGAGTTAAGAATAAAATTAGAGCTTCGTGCTGATAACGTGTTATGAAATATAACCCAAAATAACAATATAGAACAAGCAAAAACAAACTAAGAGATATAGAGAGAAAGAGAGGAAGAGAGATTCTTATTTCTTCTTCAATTGTGTATTTTTCCTATCTATTATAAGGCCTTTATATAGGCATAAAAAGTGAAGAAAATATGTCATGGAATATGTCATTGAACATACAAATTATGTCATTGAATATGTCATTAAGCATTTTAGCTAAAGATCATGGAAGAAGAGTAGACATCCACCATAATGTGATATTCATCATAACAAATATGAATTTTTAGTACAACTATTGAAGTTGTTCCTAAGTCTATGTAGTTGTTAAGTTGCCCAAGAACTACACTTGTTGGTTCAACAACTTTTGTTGTGCCAACAACTTTGTTTACTGAATTAATTGTGTGTAGAACACAACTGAAGTTGTCTAGTTGTATATCTTACATCTTCTCTTGTTTGGACAAGAGGATCAACATTTGTCGCATAAGCGGATTTCATGGCCAACTATCTAATTATTTTTGGAATTGAATTCTTAGGTAAAGGATCCTTAGCCATTTGTTGAACCAGTGTTATTAAAAGCGAGTGCTTCTCGCTTAAAGCGCAAAAGCGAGGCAAGGCGCAACCCTTGCGTTTTTCTGCCCTAAAGCGAGGCATGGGATAAAAAGCGCACGCTTCTCGAAAAGAAACGAGAAGCAAGGCGCAAGAAAAATGCAAGAAAAGCTCACTTAAGCGAGGTCGACGGCTACCTAGGGTTTTATTCTAAAATTTTGCGAATACATGCTTACGCGACTTTTCTTCCAAATCATCTGCTTAGAGTGACTGTTGCAAGCCTTGCGACGTCTCTTCCTCTTCTCTTGATTGTTGCGACTTCTTTCAAGGTAAGTTTCTCTTCTCTTCTCTTCCTCTTCTGCTTTTCTCTGCTTTACCTGCTTCCTCTCGATTCCTCTTCTCACTTGTCTTCTCTTTTTTCTCTCCTTTTTTATTTTTTTTTTACTTTTTTTTGGCTCTATTTTCTATGTTCCGCTCTGTTTTTTAATCTCTGTTGATTGCTCTATTTTTTTTCTTTGTTTTAACCTTTTTTTGTGATTGTAGTAAATTCTGTCTTTTTATTCAGTGGCATCAAGCCAAAAAAAAGATCCAGCTTGGGCGTATGGAGTTGAAATTGGCAGTAGCACAAAATTCCAATGTATCTTTTATCAAAATATATGTATAACAGTGGAATACATCATCACAAGAAACATCTAATTTGTGGTTATAGAGATGCCAATATATGTCCAAATGTTTCGGATTCTGTTAAGGAAGAAATGAGAGTATGTTGCAAAAAAAAAATGAGTATCCAATGAGCCACGGAGCATCTATGGTTAATCTTATTGATGAGATAATCAAATGGATAAGGATGGCTTTGAAGCCAATGATATATCAATGGGCCGCCTTCCTCAAAATCTCAAAGAAAGATTTCAACTAGTGGAAGTGGATGATCCACGGGTAGCAATGTGAAAGGTCCTCTCAATCTTTATTTCTCGCAAAAACCAAATGAAAAGAGAAAAGGTGAAGCTATTGATTTAAATTCTTGCAGGAAGAGTTTAAGGGAGCGCTGTGTAGATGCTTTTGCTAGGTGAATGTATGATGCAGAGCTCTTTTTCATATTGACACAGATGGTTTTGGCCCAGGAATGAAGCCCCTAACCTATAACGAAGTAAGAATTCCTTGTCTAAAAAAGGAGGGGGAGAAGACAAACAAGATTGTCAAGGAGCATAAGGTGCAATGGCAAACTTATGGATGTTCCATTATGATGGATAAGTGGACAGCAAAAAATGAGAAAGTGATCATTAATGTTTTGGTGAATTCTCCAAGAGGTAGTGTGTTTCTTGAATCTTATGATGCTAGTGACTCTTCCACCAATTCCAATAAAATGTTCAACTTGTTTGAGAAGACTCTATTGAAAATTGGGAAGGAAAATGTTGTGCAAATTGTTATTGATAACGCAAGTGAGAATAAAAAAGCGGGTGACATATTGAAGGGAGTGTTCCTGAAACATTTTTGGACTCCTTGTGTTGCCCATTGTATCAACTTTGATGTTTGGTCACATTTTCAAGTTAGCCCCATATTCTACGTGTGAACAAGTGGTTCTAGTTATCCTTTTTAACCTTCATGTTAATTGTTTACACTTATTAACTATGAAATTTGATTTTCTACTGTATTTGCGGAGGCGATTAAGATACATTCTTACTTTAGTCAGAGGCCATTGTTGTTGAACATAACGAGGAGATACACAAACCAAAGAAATTTGGGGAAATCGGTTAAGACAAGATTCACAACAGCTATCATGACTTTGCATAGTTTTTACTTGCAAAAGAAAAACTTGAGAACCTTGTTCATGTCAACTGGATGGAGTAAGATTATCTATGCAAAGGAAGCTCTTGGGGAAGAAGTTGCGAGCTATATTGTTGGTCCATATTTTTTGAATGACACTGTTCAAGCACTTAAAGTTTGTAATCCTTTGCTTACTGTACTTCGTTTGGTGGATGGGGAGAGAAAATCACCAATGGGATACATTTATGAAGCCATGGATAGGGCCAAAGAAGCTATCAAAAAGGCATTTGATAAAGATAAGAGGAAATATGAGAGTTTTTGAAATCATTGATGCAAGGTGGACAGATCAACTTCATCAACCTTTGCATTCAACAAGGCATATTTTGAACCCCAAGTTCAAATATATAAATGAAGAGAAGAAGACTTTAGATAAAGAAGTGTGGGGGATATCTTGCATGTATTGCGAGGTTGGTGCCAGATGAAGCGATGCAAGACAAAATAGGGGAGGAGCTTAGTATACATGCAAGCAGATGGAATATTTGGATTAGGTTCGGCCATTAGAGCCCAAACCAAATTGTCACCATGTGAGCAAGTTGTTTCAATTGTTTTTACTCTTTAGAGCTTCAACTTTTAAGTTATTAACTTCTAAAATAATACTTTTACAATTGAATGGTGGATGCAATTTGATTATTACTAAACTAAAGTGTATCTCAATTGTCCTAAGTACTCGTCTTAATTACTTTCTACAACTTATGTACATATTCATACTAAGAAGAGTAATAGACTTGAGCTAAAGAAACTCAATGATCTAGTATTCGTTAAATATAATGGAACATTTGGCGCGTTGTTGCAAAGCTCGCAATACCATTGATCCAATTTTGTTGGATAATATTGATGAAGCAAATGAATGGTTAACTGGAGCCCCCCAATATCATGAATTAGAAGAAGTATATGAAGGAGAAGATCTCACTTCTGGTCATGTTTCTATGGCAAGTGGAGTTGAGGAGAATATTTATAGTTGGGGGGGGGGGAGGGAGTACTTTAAGTAGCAAAGAAAGAGTAGTTTCAAGTTCAAGTAGAACCCCAATTGATGAAGCCTGCGATGATGAAGAAGATGATGACCAATATAATTACTCAAATGTGATGACACTTCAAGAGTTTGGAGATCTTGTTGAAGAATAAGATGTTGCTCCCTTCGTGATTTGGTTTTGCATTTACTTAATATGTTATGACTTATAAGGATTACTGACTATCTAGTTCTAGTATCTATTATTTACTTATTTATTTAAGAATTGAAAGATTTGCTTAATATGTCATTTTTATTGAGTTCTTGGTCATTTTTATGCCTATTTAATATTTTTTATTTATGTATTAAATTGCACTTCACATGAAAAAAGCGAGCACTTCGCTTCATGCTTCTCGCTTCGATGAAGCGAGGGCTCGTCGCTTTTTTCCACTGCTTTCTCTCCAGAACACTGCGTTGAACTACTGTAATGGCTTCAAATGCCCAAGTCTATATTGTAATAAGTGAAATGCAATTTAATGTATAACATAAAATCTAAATAGGAATTTAACTCAAAATTATAAAATGGATAAACATTTTAATTACTTGCTTCAAATGCCCACAAAAAATCGTAGAGGTTACATTGGATTTTGGATGGTTTCAATTCTTTTACTAGATATTTAATGGTAAGGTCAAAGCTTATTCGACCCCATGGAGATATAAGTCGAATAATTCTTTATTCGACGCCACTTTTAACCAGTCGGTGTCTACCTTTTTTTTTGCATCTTTTTCACATAATATGTTGTGCAATAATCAAATAAGCTCATTGCCACCTTTTGCTCTTAGTCATGACAGCGAATTCGTTGGTGTCAAAACAAATAGGCATGACATTGTAATCATACCAAAGCTCTTTTTTATTTTCACAGAAGACTTGGTGAAGAAGAAGGACATACACCAACTTCATTAGAGCAGTAGCACTTCATTTTTTTGCAAGTCTAAAAAGTGATCAAAATAACTTTTTTCGAATATCCTTTCTCAATACCCTCATTGATCATTGGAAACCTCTATCTCCACAAGATAGGGGTAAGGTTGCGTACACACTACCCTCCCTAGATCCCACTATACTGGGTTTTTTTTTGTTGTTGTTGTAATACCCTCATTGATCAAAAGCTTTCTGAACTAACAACAACAACCCAGTCAAATCCTACAAGTGGGATCTGGGGAGGGTAGTGAGTACGCATACCTTACCCCTACCCCGAGGGAGTAGAGAGGTTGTTTCCAAAAGACCCTCGGCTCAAGAAAACGAAAAGAGACAATACATCAGTATCATCAATAGAAACCATATAAATAATAACAACGACATAAGAACCAGAAAATAGATGAAAAACAATAACCATAACAAGTAAATAAGGCCCGGTACTATGGAAAAAGCTTTCTAAACTTAACAAACTAATTTCCAAAGCCAGATCTCACAGTGACCCTTGACTCATTAAGGTCGAGACATGTTCAAGAGGGTCTTAAATCCATACTTTACAATGTCAACGGTCTTTACACATTTAGGGTCGAAAGAGTCTCGAGATCACCGTCAGCATCACCAACACCATTTGATGATCCAGTAACTTTAGAATTATTATCACCATAAACATCATCATCTAATCCAGCAACGGCTGGTGATGTCAATGGTCTTTAAACATTCAGTTGAATGCTAATTTTTGCTACACTCATTTCTTTCTTCACTAACCTGGTTCTCACCCATGTCATCAGCCACAGTTCTATCTTCCTCCTCTTCTTCATTCGACTGCTAAGTTGTAATCCCACCATTTTTTTTCTTCTTCACTTGACTGTTCACCGCTACTCTCATGTGTTTCCTTTTCACGAACCAGAGTCTTATGTAAAGAAAAAGAGCTTTGGTGTGATTACAATAGCATACCTATTTGTTTTGGCATCAATTAGTTCGCTATCATGACTGGACTCCGATGTCATTCTCTCCTCTCCTTATTCAGCTGTTAGTAGAGGTTGGAAAAGATGGTGAAAATTTGGGTGATATAGTAGGAAGTCTGTTTTCTCCATTGAGAAGGTAAAGTATCCTACGAAAAAGCAAAAGGTAACAATGAGCGTGGTTTGGTTTTTGAACAGCATATTATGTGCAAAAAAGAAATTAGACACCAACTAGTTAAAAGTAGCGTCCAATAAAAAAATATTCATTTCATATACATGAGAGTCGAATAAGCTTCGACCTTACCATTAAATATTTTGTGAAAGAATTGACACCATCCAAAACCCAATAATAACCTTTACAACTTCATGTGGGCGTTCACGATATGTAATTAAAATGCGTTTCCATTTTAATTTTGAGTTAAATTATTATTTTGGTTTTATGTTGTTGTTGATGTACATTAAACTGCATTTCACTTATTACAATATAGACTTGGGCATTGATGTACATTAAACTGCATTTCACTTATTACAATATAGTCTTGGGCATTTGAAGCATTCAAATAGTTTGACGAATGGCTAAGGAAGAGATCAATTCCAAGAATGATTAGATGGTTGGTGGTAAAACCCGCTTATGCGACAAATGTAGATCCATCCTCTTAGCTAGATAACTTCAGATGTGTTCTGCACCAACTACTTAAGTAAACAACACTCTAGTTGTTGTTGGACCAACTATGCAGTTGTGGGAACAATAAGTTCAATTGTTGGGCAACTGAAGTTGTGGGAATAACAACTGAAGTTGCTGCATAACTTCAGTAGTTGTGTTAAAAAAAGCATTAGAGTATTTTAATTTTTTTTTTTTTTTGGTGAAATGTAGAAGTGCACCTTTTTCTTTTTACCAACAAACAAAGTGAAAGGGAGGCATACATTAAAGACATTTAAGGATCGTATGGTACAATAGTGAGTTAGACAAGGATATCCCATAGGGTTAATTATCCAACCTTCTCTATGAGATAGCTAATCTCACCATTTTAATGTGAAATTTATCTCGGGATTAGCTAATACCTATAACTAAACATGGGATAAATACAATCTCAAATTCTATCCCAGAATTATTATCCTTATTCTTCGTATCAAACGACCTCTTAGCCTTTAAAGATAGTCCAGACCCCAATATTGATACATTAAAAGATGAGTTAGCAACAACCATAAGAATGGAGAAAGTTGGTGGTAGGGAGAGTCTTGAGAGAGATTGTATTGGGCAGATGATGTTAGATATTTGTGAGGAGATCGACTAACCAAGCTGCTGATCTTTTGGTAGGGTAGGAGGAGGAGACTCCTATGCACATCAGATCTTGACAGGGGAGGAGATACTCCTAGAGTGACCAAAACACTAGGTATGAGTACTTCCAAGGTTCTATGTTGCTGTGAATGCAAAAATTGTTATGAATCCATAATACCCTGATGGAGGCAATCAATTCCTTCTCATGCAAGTTAGAGGGGCTCCAGCCAAAGAGGACGATAATACCGAGCTATGCAAGGCAATCTCCTTATACTCCCGGTTTAGCCAGAAGACCAGTCATAACCCAAGAAGACCAGTCATAACCCAAGAAGACCAGTCATAACCCAAACTACTTGAGAAAAATAGAATAGTCAACCATATGTTGAATGACACCTTAGGGATTTGGTTGTGTATGGGGTTGTTCTTTGTACTGGTTTGGTTGAATGGATAATTAGTTACTTGAGATGATTATTTTAAGGTTAATGGAGTTGCCCAATAACTGCTTCACTTCGCCCAACATTTTCTTTAATTGTCTCATCAATTTCTCTAGTTATCCCAACAACTCTTAAATAATGTAGTTTTTCCACTTTGGCTGAAATTTATTTTCTCTAGCACTTTTTCAACCATAGATACCCTTAGAATGAGCTTCTTTTGATTAGCCAAAAAGACGCAAATCACGATCATCCCTTATCTTAGAAAGAGATGCCTTTTGCTTTTCATCAAAGCCGAGCATGTTTGTAATGGAAAGATACTCTATATTACAATTTAACCCCAACCTAGAAATAATTATCTCAATCAGCTCATCATACGTAATATTCTCACTCATCTCTATCGGTATTGTCTTTTAACCCTTTGGACATCAAGTATAACGAGTAGGATTCTCTACCGATTCACCATGTATTAACTCTTATTATTTAGTCCCCTATTGGTGGTCACAATAACTGACATCATAAAGATACATATTTCAGTGGTTCTTACCGGAGATAGATTTATCAAACAACTTCAAAATTGCTAAAGAGCTCGATTACTTGTCCCTACAACTCTTTAGTTGTCCCATAACTACCAACAATTGTGGGACAACTTGTGTGATTGTCCAAGTATTTCTTCAAACAACTGCAGAAGTTGTTCCACAACTATTCAGTTATCTAGCAACTACATACGATTGTCGGACAATTGTAGTAGTTGCTGGAATAACTTTTTTTTTTGTTAGACAGATGTCCAACTGTGTTCTCCAACAACATAAGAAGTTATTCCGATAATTACAAAAGTTATTAATTAAAACTACCAAGTTGGCTTCGCTAAATCTAACTGAAGAATGGACACAAAATATTCTTTTTTCACCTATCAACAGATAGTGAATGTTCCTTGAAGTAATTTCCAGTTCAAGAACTTACCAAATGCAGTCCAAAAAAACCCACCAATGTTTTGAAATTCTTTTTCCACAAAACTTATTTTCCATAGATTTTCTCAACAAAAACACATACAATTTTGAATCTACTACTGAAAAACATTTTGGAAGATTAGACAATTATCTACTTGTCACTTTTATCCAATTTTTACTGGAAAGTTAGCTTTTCAAATTAGAAAGGCCAAAGGGAAATTCCTTAAGGTATCTGAAGTTTATGCTTATTCAAACTGTGGATTTGAATGAACGTGTATTGCTAGTTATCTAATGCATTATCATCTCATAACTGCTAACCTGAGAATTGATTTATGTTACCGGTTCCCAATAAACTCTAGGTGTTGACATAGTAGTATTTATGCTAGCTCTGAAATTATGTTTGTTAGTTTTGCAGGGGAGTCACTCTTGTGGAAAAAGATGATTTGTACATACGTTATGGTTGTATAACATCACTTGCAAAAGTAATAATATCATCTTGAGAAAAGAAGAGCTGTTTTACACTTGCAATAAATTATATTGACAAAGCGTGCAGACTATTCTTCTTTGAAGCTTCCACCATTATTCCTTTAATTGAGAAGCCCATCTGGAGTTTAGTCAGTCGATCTTTAAACCTATGTCAAATAATGTATTACTTACTAAATTTGCAGAAATTATGCTGCAGTTTATATGTTCGTAATATCTTGATCTGGTGACATGTATTTTGTACAAACAGTATGCACACTGAAAATATGTCCTACTGAAGTTTAATGGTTGTATCATCTTAATCAGGATACTCCATCTATTTCTTTCGTATACAAATTTTAGAATTTAGGTCTTAATCTGCTGATTACCAAGACAGCGTTTCTTCGCTCGCCATCCCTGATTGTGGTTAATTTTCAGTCAACATGGTCTCTCTATTGGCACAAAGTCTCTTTCTGTTGGTAGTAGGTTTTTATGACTAACCGTTGTTTTCTTTCATTGTTGATCACCTTACTATTTTGCTATTTTTATTATGTTTTTATATGGCTTTTTGGTACTGTCCCTTGTCTATATTTCTTTAATGGGGTGCTTATGCTTTCCTGAGCCGAGAGTCTATTGGAAACAACCTCTCTATCCTCACAAGATAGGGGTAAGGTTTGTATACCCACTACCCTCCCCAGACCCCACGATGTGGAATAATACTGAGTATGTTATTGTTGTTGTTGTGATGGTCTCTCTATATCTAAAGAGTATATTGACTGAAAGCAGGTAGTTCATCATATACATGGGACATTGTTATCCGCAGTGCTAACAATTTCCTAATTTACTTTGTCCATCTATCTGTCTAGACGTGTGTTTTTATTATTATTATTTTCTGGATAAGAAATGTAATTTCCAATTATATAAATGTGATATTGGAATTTGAATGCTTCCTGGATGCTGTTACCTACTTACCTTAATGGATCTTGCCTCTTTTTCATACTACATACTTAAAGATTCAGAGTCTCGATATGAATATTTGCCCATCCTCCCAACCTAATCTCAACTCTCATCCTCTGCAAGTATTTCAAAATTGGGCTATTTGACTTGAACAGATTGGTCTAACCTTATTAGCTGGCAAACGTCTGCATCTATGAATTAATATTTTGGCCACATTATTGCATTGTCTTGTTTCCATTTAGTAGGCCACATGTACGGAAGGTCCTTTAGGCATGGTACTACTACATATTATTTCTATGTCCCCACATCCTCATTTCCAGAAGATTGAACTAGTAGTCGGTTGATGGTTTGGAAAAGAATCATTAATTTTGCTGCCCTTTGGTTGCTAAGAAAAGACTTTGTACAAGTAAATAATGTCTTTGTTTTACCTCTCTACTGTTGAGCGCTTAATCCCCTTTTACTGGCTTTCAAATATTGGATGCTTAAATCAAAACAATGTCCTTGATTTGCCCATTTGGGATGTACTCTAAAGGAGGAATTTTTTTTTGGATAGAATGATTGAAATGGAACTTGTTATCATTCCAAGCAAGAGTAGTTCTTAGAACTGACTGTTTCAAATTGAAACATTCAAAGTTAGTTCCTTATGGAGAATGTTACTTCATACACACATCCTATCCTCGCATATTACTAAACTAAACATGCAAATAGAAGATTACATGGTTCTTCTTTTAACCATTCGGTGGTATTCGTAGTTCATTGGCCAGACTAAGTGTTAAATCCAACAACTTCTCAAGCATGTTGAGGGAGGGAACTTCCAGGAAATAGAGGACAATATCCGTAAATAGGTACTTTGGAACTAGATAACACCGTACAATGGACAATATTCTTGTTTCAGTTGGTGTAACAGTACATCTTTAAATGCTGGGCAAGTGGGGTGTACAATCAAACATCAAGGAAATATATTTTTTTTTTATAAGGACAGCAAAGTAATAATTGAACGTATGGCAACTCTTAATATAATAACTTACCATTTCTCAGCATGAGGTCACAGCTTAATTTTAAATATTTGGAATAACTAATCACCTTTCATTACGTTTCCATCACTAGCACTTAAACTGGATTAACGAGGAATTGAAGTTACCACAAGCTATGGAATGAGATGTTTACAGCCACCGCCGAGGATTATGATGAGGTAGTAAATATTCCTTCATCTTTAACTAGAGGTTTCAATTTGACTCATGCGAATGAAGTTGTCTTTGATAAGAAGTGCTTTATCCCTTCGGATTTTTTGGCGCAAACTCAGATTAGTGGGACTCAAAACGGGTAATGGATAGCGGGTGAAAAACCAAAAAACAAGTAATGCTGACATTGTAAATTTTCACAGAACCAGCTTCCTTCCAAGTTCCGATCACAAAATCCATAATTCCAAAGATTTTATATCTAATATTTGATACCTTTTGAAAAAAATTACGTTAAGAGTATTTTAATCAAAGATATTCTGGACAGGGGCTATGTACATAAAGTTTATAAGATTACTAAATTATTATGGTGGTTTCTTAAATTCTTGTCCCTCTATAGTGCTAACCAACTAAGTTGCGTAAATGAAAATGATATAGAAATGCTATATAGTATACAATTTCATTATAAAAACTTGAGAAATGATTTACAAAACTTAGTTTATCTCGGTGCCGAACAATGCATATAATTATTACTTCTAACAGTAAGAAAATTTCTTTGTTTTATCTCGGGGTATTAGTAAGTGAATTTATGCAGCTGAAAAATCAAACTTGGAAGGTTCAATAAACTTCATCCAGCTGATAATAAATCGAACTTGGAAGGTTCAGAGATCACTTAAGATGGAAAGTCTGAAAGAACTGCCCCCTAAGATTTGCACTATAGCCAGTTTGTCAAGGAGAATTGAACCAGTGAACTCACACAGGTTTCCTTGAGCATTGAGCTATACCTTTAAGCTTTGTCAAGGGGATTTAACATATATAAAAAGGGCAGTCCCCTGCGCTACCGCTATGCGCGGGGCTCGGGAAGAGCCGGACCATAAGGTCTATTGTACGCAGTCTTCACCTGTATTTTTACAAGGGGTTGTTTCCACGAGTCGAACTTCTGACTTCCTGGTCACATAACAGTAACTTTACCAGTTAAGTCAAGGCTCCCCTTCGAATTTAAAATATATAGAGGTACAAAATAGATTTTACTTACCGTATAATTTTTCGACGAATGAGATTTGGTATAAACTCCCTTCCACCCTCCTAAATCCGCCCCTGGCCTGAAGTCTACCAACCTTTGGCTAACGGGTGAAATTCAGTGATTTAAATTAATGAGTCGGATGTACTTGATTTGGTTTGAGTTATTCTTTTTTCCTTTCCGTTGATTCCCTCAACAATCAAATTGCACTTCTTCCTAACAAGTGACTGAAAGTTAGCAAGTAAACTTAATAGCCTCTTGGTAGGAGGTTCGCTGCCCCCTTCTTTTTGGTTCGATATAATACCTTAACTAAAAGTTATAATCAAATTTGATTGAATCGAGTCCTATCCAACCCAACACTGAAACTTATTTGTTTTATAGACCAATCAAACCAACATAAACATAGGACAATCAACTTGTGATTTCATTTGAGACAAAAATTTATGCATAAGTCTTATATATAGGAATTGAAGGGCATACACAGTCACTGCTGATCTCCTCAGTTTATGTCCATAAAGTACTATAGTAATATTCTCACTAACATTTCATTTAGCCAATTGTTTGTTTGGGCTATGCGCTGGACCAATAGGCTTCCATGTTTCACACACGTTATTAGCTACATCTTGAACAACTTTAGACCGAAGTTATGTAAGAAAATAAATTCTGAAAATGTAAACAAAATACTTTTAGAATTTTATAACAATAAATATTTTTATAGATAAGAAAAATTGACACTATGGTTTCAGATGTTTGGTGCGATTTCCTCATCAGTTTTTTTGGTTAATATACGAGTGAAACCGGGGCAACATATACCCCAATTTTCCGGTGGGTCAAACAAAGCGAACGACATGACTGCATGGAATCGGAATGACTTCTCAGGTTCGAACGGAGTGTTCGCCACATGCCTGATAAGACATCATTCCCCGAACTCAGAATGAGCTCCTAAACCTCGGAAAGCACGGTTGCACACGACTAACAGAAGGCCGTGATATCCGCACCCAACTGGATATCACGGCGTGAATCTCGCCCGATGTTGGTAGTATATCAGTAATTGACGAGAAAGGAAGATTTTTTTTTTTTTACCTTTTTTAGAGTTGTACTAGGGATAAAATTCTCCTACTATATAAACGGAAAGTTTTTCATTCAATGGACATTGTAATACACATACCAATGCAATACAAAATTATTTATTTGCTTTCTAGCTATTCAAAGATTTCTACTTTATTTTTGTTCTATGTTCTCGATTGGCCTCGAACCCAAGATTCAACCGAGGCTCATTAATCCTCGTTCGAGCTAGGTCATAATGTCACGATTGATTTGATTATTCATCATACCTTTAATCCATTTATTTAAAATTATTGATTATTTGTGTTAAATCAATTCAAATATCTTTTAAACCGCATATAAATTCAATTGTTATCTATTTTAAGGGTAAGCAAATATCAAATCGGATCAATTAATTACAAGTCAATTTTTTTTCTTTTATCATTTTGGATAGTTTGTTGGTTAATATCAACTCGAGAAATCAATTATTTGTTGTGCAGTGTGGCCTTTGCACCTGGATTATGAAAATAATTTTTTGGTCTTTACACAATTAACAATGTGTTTGACAAGACTTAACTGGACAACAATGACTCAATTTATAAAATCATGGTTGAATTATGGTACTTTTGAGTTTTGACTAGTAGAATGTCCCATCGGCGAAAACCGCTTCTTTTCCCTTTGTTGTTCGGATATCGGTTTGGGACTCAATTAATTTGAATTTACACGAGTGCTAACCAGAGGTGACTTTGTTTACCTCGAAAATATGAGTAATAATTAAATTTGTTTAGTGATTTTAAAGATATGTGATTTAGTTCAATTCTAATTAATAATCAAGAAATATGAACTAGAAAGGAAAGAGACAAGTGAATCAAACCAATGTTACTCAGCAACAGTGACCTCGAGCTTAGTGACCTCGAGGTGGGTTTAGAACAGTAAGAACAACTAGGTAAGAAAAATAAAGTAAGAATAGTAAAGCTAAGGACAATTCTGATGAACAGTAGGCAAAAATTAGAGAGTATATTCTTTGCTCAATGATTAGATGATGTACAAATGATTGGAGTCCCCTTTATATATTAGGGGAATCCGTAAATAAGGTATATTTCTATTTACAGTAAGGAATATTCTTGGTACATCTGTCTAACCGCCTAGTACGGAATCGAACAATCCTATTCCGGGATTTGCTCCATGATCTTGGGGACGTGGCATGAATCTAGCTCATTCTGTTACAAATCCATAATGGTGCCATTTCGGGGTCGATCATACTTGGCCTCGGTATTCCTCGAACTCCTATCTCCGGGCATTGCACTCTGTCTCCGAGCTCGAGTCTGGTTCACCGGTCTCGAACTCGGCTTCGCTCGGACTTCGGACCTAGGACGGAACCTCGAGCCTATAAATCGGAGGCATATGATTTTGACCGTATACAAATAGTCCCCTCGTTTCTTAGAGTAGGTCGATAAGAAACGATTTAATCTTCGATGCTCGATGCCTCAATCCTGATGACAATATCGTGACATCAACGACTGAAGTGAGTGAAAGGTTGCTTTTTGTGTAGTTCCCAAAGTCATTAATTAGAGGCGGCTGATGGTCAGCTGTTTGGCTTCCCCAATACGCTTAAGTGACTTCTATAAATAGATCAACTCCTCAACTTTGCTAACTTTATTCTCACATTGTTCTCTAAATCTTATTAGCCCTTTCAACTTTCTGAGTTCTCCCTTCTCTTCTATTTGCTCTTACTTCATCATCAACCTTCTCTATTTTCTTTGAGTTTCCGCATCATAATGGCTAAGATATCAAAATCTATTCCTCAAAAAGAAAAGCTTCTTCATCGTCGGGATCGGCCAAAGGCAAAGCGATAGTGCCACCTCGTATTAAGGAGTGTATTCCCCCGCCGCGTGAAATAACATCCGATTTTAAGATCGAAAAACCCATATCGACACTAGGCTGATGTAAACCCATGTCTCGATACATCAGTTTGATAACTAAGGACGAGCTTGCACAAGTTAAAAAAGGACTGCCACTAGGAGAATAAAGACGTAGTGATCCCTTCTCCCGAGAAGGACATCAACACATATAAAGCGGGGTACTTAAGCATGTATACCTACCCATTCAAGCTGGGCCGCAAACCCAGCTCTAAGTCCCACAGATCCAGTTATTCTTGACTTTTTCCAACGATACCAAGTGACGCTTGGCTAGATCTACCCTTCTTTCTGGCGAATCATTCATTTGATCAGATTCTTCTCAAGCCAGGTCGAGGGGATGCCTTTAACCCTAGACCATCTAATCAGGCTGTACAGTCCTCGACTTTAATGAGGTGATAAAACTGCAATGCCGATCCTCGAAATCTCTCTTCTCCAGCGTCGATGAGGATAAAGACTGGGGGTGGATGAGCCGGTTTGTCCGAATCGGGACCTTTGACCTGATTCCTGCTGAGAGGATGCCATTCACCGAGGAATGGAACATGAAACGTAACTATATAGTAACTTTGTACCTTGCTTCCCTTTTTCTTTCATGATTTTACCTTTTTCCAGATCTAACCTCTTTCCGATGGCACAACTATTTCTTAGTTTCCTGGTGCGGTCCCAGACCTCGAAGGTTGGGTCCGAAAACTGGCCTACATTTTCTCATATTCAGAGCGCTGCTGGCGTTACCTGGCCAAGGGCCGATGGGAGGCTAAAAATCATGGTGAGTTTTTTTGTCTGTTTACTTATATTTCTCAATGAAATACTTACTTTTGTCTTTACACAGACCTCGTAGATGCCGTTTCTATGCGGCCTCCGCCGCCTGGAGAAGAAGAGATCGCAAAGCCTCCCAAAGAAAGAAGAGAAAGAAGGGGTCACCTGTAAATACACCAAAGCGGAAGAAAAGCACGGTTCAAAAGACTAAGGCCGATACTGTGGCCTTATCTCCAGGAACGACCCAACGCGTTCGGGACCAAGAAGAAAAAGAAGATGACGACTGCCTATTAGTAACTCGTAAAAGAAGAAGCTGGTGCTTTGAAGTGTGCCGAGATGATGGTGGCAGACGCGGTTCATTCTAGAATCAAAAAAAATCTCCAAGGGGAGCTCGAGCAAAGTCCCCAATCCATCAGGCAGCAAAAGAGCACCTCGTCTTGGAGGTCATTTGGAGGGTGAGACTGAGGAGCCCGGTCCCGAGCTCCTTAAAATAGAATAGAACGCCCCGAGTGGGTCACTTAGGGTAATCAATGTGGATGACTCGCCACCTGGTCCCGAGTTCTCCGGGGGGGGGGGGGGGAATTCCGAGATGCTCGGAATATGAGAACTCCTGATGTGGGGGTGAGCCACAAAGGGCATGACATCTTTCGAGAATACCTTGCAGGGATTGAAGATGGCCCCGACCCAGATGTTTCTTTCATTTTTGACGAGGCCTATCGGCTCTTCAAACAAGTGAGTTTTCTGTCTTTTAAAATCACACCTGTGCCTTGTCCTTGTTGTTCCGAGTCTAACTTTTCCCCTTTTTGTGAAGGATGTGATGCTCCATTCAAAGGCATTCTCCAAGTCTCGAGCTTAGCTTGCTCGATGTGAGGCTGAGCTTGAGAAAATCTTGGAAGAGAAGGATGTTCTGAAAACCCTCTATGCCAAGAAAGAGGAGGAGATCAGTGCTTTTCGAGCCGAGCTGGCAAAGGCTTGACAAGAACGAACCGAGCTTACTGAAAAGGTAATATTCCCTCTAAAGCTTTGTTATAGATTTTCCTAATTGGTCTTCTAACACTTTTCCTTTACAGTTTCAACAAAAGTGGGAGCTGGTGAAGCAGCTTCGAGAGGTGCTCAAGATGATGGAGGCCAAGACCCTAGGGTGGAGGCAAGGCATGAACAGTCTTGCCTCTGAGAAAGAAACTCTTCAGGAGACGCTGGCTTCACTCGAACGTCAGTTTCGAAGTGTGAAGGAGGAGAGCCTGACTCGAGGCCGCGAAATTGAGGAGCTTAAAGTCAAGTCCGCTACTGAGCTGGCCAAGGCTAAATCCGATGCTGAGGCCATTATATCTTCGTACCGAGCCAACGCTGAAGCGGCTAATGCACGGGAAAAGGAGATCTCTTCTTCTACCGAAGTTAAGTTATCAAATGCACATGATCACGCTAGGTGACAGTCTCAGAGAGAAACCTTCGAGGAGGTGCATGCTCACAACTTCGATCTCTCGACCGTTATTGAAAAGGCTAAGACTTCGGAAGAAGAGGTTGCTGATCTGCTTTCTAATGACGAGGATTAAGCCAATGGATCTGACAGTAGGGGAGATGAAGATGAAAACCCTGAAGATGAGGCTCTCGAAAATGCAGCTCCCGAAGGAGATGCAACTGCCGAAGATGTGGTCCCAGAGTAGTTTTAGGTTTCTTTACTTTGCCTTAGTGTTTTTGTGTAAGGACCCATCGCGAGTATTTGTAAATATCTTTTGGAAATACAATGGAACTTTTTGTTTCAATTTTGGCTTGTGATGAAACTCATTTTGTCTTCATTTATGGAAAATTCAATTGTACAACCCAAATGATCAGTTCGAGTATTGGTTTGAACTCAGAATATAATGGACTAAGTTTTAAACTGATCAACATAATGCCTCTTAAGGTCTTAGGTAATTCTCGAGCTTAAATCAACTGGATGCGAGCTCATGACAATGGAACTCTTGAGAACGAGGTCTTGACCTTTATATATTTTGGCTCTTAAGCTCTTTTAGATTGGCCCTTAGGCTCTTTTAGTTGGCCCTTAGGCTCTTTAAGTTGGGACAATTCGGCCTCTAGAAAAGGTATATAATTTCTCCCTCTTTTCGGCTAAAAGACTTAGTGAAAATTTAGTTATTCCTTAGCATGTGTTTTTTGTACACGTTGGGTTTTTTGAGGGTTCGATGTATCGAAACCTTGTTTGTGTACTGATAATCGAATACCTCTTGAGGTTTTATCGAGGGCTGATGTTTATCGAATCCTTTAAATTATTCGAGGGCTTAATTTATCGAAACCCTTTAAATTATTCGAGGGCTGAATTTATCGAAGCCCATTATATTTTGCTTTTGCCGAGGGTAGCCTGATTTAACCGGTTTTTACAAAGTGTTTGAAGGCCTTTGATATATAGCAGAAGTCAGACGTCTCCGAGCCGCATTATTTAGGTCGTAGCCTTTTTACATGACCGTAGTCTTTAATATGGCCGTAGCCTTTGGGTATGTCACTTGGACTTGTTTCGCGATAACTTTTCAAACTTGTTTGAAAAGTTAGTCCCCGAGTATATTGGCCTTGGCCTTTGTTTCGAGGGGATGCCTCTTTGAGGTCTTATGAGTCCGAATTTTTGGTGACTCAGATGTATTGACTATTGATGACAGTCCCCAAGTATTCGGGGGTGCTTTTATGCTTTGGCTCTTGAGCCGTTTCCTGTAGGATTGTAAGTGTAGAGCTTGTATAGTAGTAGACTTCTTTGAGACACAAAGTGTTTTTGATATAAACATAATGCTTCTTCAAGTAATTTGATACATGCCTACATGTTTTGCCATCGTGGCTCGACTATTTTATATGGACACGATTCATCTGACCGTTTGGCCCATTACAAAGTTTTTCTATCGAGACCCTCTTAGACGTGAAGTATTTTCCTTGAAAATATTTTTCTTGAAAATATAACCTCCGAGGGTGATTGAAAAGAAACCTTAGATACTGTTGAGTTCTCCTTAGGTAGCACATAATTGTTGCCTCATTAAAAACTTTACCGGTAAAACCCATTTGGGACAAAATCCGATCTAACAGAAAAAGAGTGCAACGCATGCTTTAAAACCTAAGGCCTTCGTGTAAAAAGGGTGTCTTCGAGATCGCGTGCCTTCGATAGCTTCGATCAAAAATCTGTAATAAGTTAGTTTTAAACTCAAATGAATAAAGGGATAAAGTCATACCTTAGTAGTAGTATCGTTTGAGTAATGATATGTTCCAATTGTTTGGCAGCTATTCACCTTCCATTGTGCTAAGTTTGTAAGATCCTTTACCGACAACTCCGAGGACCCGGTACGGTCCTTCCCAATTCGGGCCCAGTTTCCCTTCATTAGGGTCTCGAGTATTGAGGGTGACCTTTCGTAGAACTAAGTCCCCGATTCCAAAGTGTCGAAGGTTGGTCCTTCTATTGTAGTATCTTTCGATCCTTTGCTTCTGCGCGACCATCCAAACAAGCACTGCTTCTCGCTTTTCATCTAATAACTTGAGGCCAACGTTTATGGCCTCATAATTTGACTCCTCTGATGCATATCGAAACCTGGCACTGGATTCTCTGACCTCGATGGGAATGAGGGCCTCAGAGCCATATACTAGAGAAAACGGGGTGACCCCCGTGCTAGACTTTGATGTTGTCTGATATGCCCAAAGGACCTCGAGTAAAACTTCTCTCCATTTCCCCTTTGAATCGTCTAACCTTTTCTTCAGGTTTTGAATGATAGTTTTGTTTGTTGACTTGGCCTGTCCATTTCCAGTCGAATGGTACGGTGTTGATAACTCCTCTTTATTTTATGTGCTTCGAGGAACTCTGTTACCTTGCTGTCGATGAATTGCTTTCCATTGTCACATAAAATCTCGGCAGGTATCCCGAATCGGCATATGATGTGGTCCCAAATAAAGTCAATGACTTCTTTTTCTCGGACCTTCTCGAAGGCCTGTGCTTCCACCCATTTAGAAAAATAATCAGTCATAAATAAAATAAATTTAGCTTTACCTGGGCCATTGGTAGAGGGCCGACTATATCCATTCCCATTTCATGAAAGGCCACGGGGATAGGACCAAATGGAGTTGTTCTCCAGGCTGATGGATCATCGGTGCAAATCGGTGACACTTATCACATTTTTTGACAAATTCCTTAGTATCTTTTTCCATGCTATCCCAGTAGTATCCTGCTCTGATAATTTTGCGGACCAACGATTCGGCACCGGAATGATTCCCATAAGTGCCTTCATGGATTTCTCGTAGAACATAATCGGTGTCCCCTGGCCCCAAGCATATCGCCAACGATCCATCGAATGTTCTTCGGTACAATTTTCCATTTTCATCTAATGCAAACCTAGCAGCCTTGGCTCGTAGGGCCCTCGATCGTTTGTGGTCCGACGGGAGTTTTCCACTCTTCAAATAGTCGATATACTTATTCCTCCAGTCCCACGTTAAACTCGTTGAATTTATCTCGGCATGGCCCTCTTCAACCACAGACCTCGATAATTGGACGACAGTCCCCGGGACGATGTCTTCTTCTTCGTCCGAGGATCCCAGATTAGCAAGTGTATCGACCTTGCTATTTTGCTCTCAAGTCACATGATCCAGAGTCCACTCCTTGAAGCGGTGCAAAGTTACTTATAACTTATCCAAGTACCATTGCATTATATCCTCTTGAACCTCGAAACTTTTGTTTACTTGGTTCACCACCAATAGAGACTCGCACTTGGCTTCGATGACTTCTGGTCCCAAGCTTTTAGCTAGCTCGAGACCTGCAATCATGGCCTCATACTTGGCCTCATTGTTAGTTGATCTTGGAGTTTTGATAGATTGCCTAATGGTATCACCCGTGGGTGGCTTCAAGAAATGCCAAGCCCGGACCCCTTCACATTCGAGGAACCGTCTGTGAAAAGGGTCCATACTCCCGATGATGTACCCGAACTTAGCAAGAGTTCTTTCTCCACTTTAGGTACGAGGGTCGGTGTAAAATCGATCATGAAATCAGCAAGGATTTGAGACTTGATGGTCGTTCGGGGTTGATATTCGATATCATACCCGCTAAGTTCGACGACCCATTTGGCTAGTCGGCTCGATAGCTCGAGCTTATGCAAATCATTTTGAAGGGGGTAAGTGGTTAATACACATGTAGGATGACATTGAAAATATGGTTTTAACTTTCGAGATGCGCTTATCAATGCAAGTGCTAATTTTTCTAAGTGAGGGTACCTAGTTTCAGCATCTGTTTGAGTTCGGCTTACGTAATAAACAGGAAATTACGTGCCTTGCTCTTCTCGAACTAGTACCCCACTTACCGCTATCCGGACACTACCAAGTATAGGTAAAGTTTTTCATCTACCTTCGAGGTGTGCAGCAAAGGTGGGCTCGATAAGTATCGCTTCAATTCTTTTAAGGCTTGCAGACATTCCGGGGTCCATACGAAATCCCTTTTCTTTTTTAGCAAGGAAAAGAACTGGTGACTTTGATCTGATGACCTCGAAATGAATCGACCCAAAGCAGCTATTCGACCTGTTAGCCTTTGCACGACCTTCACACTATCCACGATCGCAATATCCTCGATGGCCTTGATTTTATCGGGGTTAATTTTGATGCCTCGATTCGACACCATGAAGCTGAGAAACTTACTCGAGCCAACTCTGAAGGCACATTTCTATTTCCTCAAGATTGCAAATGTTTCCTGTAAATGAACTAAATGGTCCTCTGCGTGCAGGGATGTAACCAATATATCATCAATATAAACTTCCATTATTCTTCCTCTTTGTTCTTCGAACATTTTGTTAACTAGGCGTTGGTATGTAGCTCCTGCATTCTTTAGCCCGAAGGGCATTACGTTGTAACAATAAGTTCCAAACTTAGTAATAAATGAAGTTTTTTCCTGGTCTTCCGGGTTCATCTGAATCTGATTGTACCCGGAGTAGGCATCGAGAAAAGGTAGGGTCTCGTGGCCAGCCGTGGCATCGATCATACGATCGATGTTAGGCAAAGGGAAAGAATCTTTTGGACATGCTTTGTTCAAGTCCTTATAATCTACGCACATTCTAAGTTTGTTTCCTTTTTTAGGAACTACAACTACATTGGCTAACCACTCGGTGTACTTTACCTCCCATATAGATCCTATTTTAAGAAGTTTGGTTACCTCGTCCTTTATGAAAGCATGCTTTACCTCAGACTGAGGCCTCCTTTTTTGCTTTACTGGTTTGAACTTGGGATCGGTGCTTAGCCGATGCATGGTGATTTCTGGTGGAATCCCTGTCATATCTAAATGGGACCAAGAAAAGCAATCTATATTATTAATAAGAAATTGAATGAATTTTTTCCTGAGTTCGGGGGTCAATCCTATTCCCAGGTATACCTTTTTCTCGAGCATGTATTCAATCAAAATAACCTGCTCCAACTCCTCGATAGTTAATTTGGTTGCATTAGATTCTTCGGGAACACTAAAGGTTCGAGGAGTAAGGAAATCCTCATCTTCGTCTTCGATTACCTATTGCTCCGACTCCATCGAGGCTGGAGGAGGTGATTGCTATTTGGCCTCCTGCTTACCTTTGATGCTCGATTTCTCTAAGGTCGAAGGCTCAGGTATCAGCACCACTTCCTCATTTGCAAACATCTCTTTTGCAGCATGTTGCTCTCCGTATACTATCTTCACTCCTTCCTCTGTTGGGAATTTCATCATCTGGTGAAGAGTTGAAGGCACTGCCCTCATGTTGTGCATCCATGGCCTCCCGAGGAGTGCGTTATACATCATGTCACCTTTGATGACATGGAATCTAGTGTCTTGTATGGTCCCGACTACGTTTACTGGCAAGATATATCTCCCTTTGTTGTTTCGCTTGCCATGTTGAAGCCATTTAGGACCTGGGATGTAGGTACAATCTGATCTTGCAGGTAGAGTTGTTCCACGACCCTCAATATGATTATGTTTGTTGAGCTACCTGGATCCACTAAAACACATTTAACTTGAATTTTATTTAACAGGATAGCGATTACAAAGGCGTCTTTGTGAGCCTGAGATATGCCTTCTTCTTCCTCATCACAGAATGATAAGACGTCCTCTGGCACATAGTTTCGAGTTCGTTTTTCCCTCGTGATTGACAACTTGGTGCATTTGAATATAAGCCGTTGAGGGATATCGACTTCGCCAATGATCATGTGGATTACATGATGTGGTTCTTCTTGCTCAGTTTTCCTTGCATCCCTTTCCCTGAAGTGATTCTTAGCTCGATCACTTAGAAATTCTCGGAGGTGGCCCTCGTTGAACAACCAAGCCATTTCTTCCCTTAGCTGTCTGCAATCTTCAGTTCGATGACTTATGTGCCATGATACTTGCACATCAAGTTTGGGTTTCTTTGAGAAGGATCGGTCTGTATAGGCCTGGGCCACTTGGTGTCTTTGATTCTCCTAATAGTTGAGACAATCCCCGACGCATCTATGCTGAAGTTGTACTCTGATAATCGAGGGGCCTCTATGGGGTCGATATGTTTATCGAACCCGCTCTTACTCATGAGTCCCCTAGAATTTTGACCTCGATCGTTTCTCCGATCGCTTCGAGGAGTGTTACGGTTTGGGCCGCTGTTTCTTCGATCGGCATATGGTTGATATCGTTCTTTATTGAATCTCGATTCCCAGTCTCTGTCCCTCGGGGGCTTGGCTACGAATATGTTGGGATGAACTGAACCCGAGGGGGCTCCCAACTGGTCGTCCTCGACCCTGATTTTTGACTGGTAACGATTGTGCACATCTGACCATGTCATAACTGGATATTCGATCAAGTTCTGCTTTAATTGTAGAGATGCAATCGAGCTCCTTTCATTCAAACCCTGCATGAAAGCTTGTATTGCCCAGTCATCCGAGACCGGTGGTAACTCCATTCGCTCCTTCTAGAACATAGATACGAACTCCCTTAACATCTCGTCATTCCTCAGTTTTATCTTGAAGATGTCCGATTTTCTCGTGGCCACCTTTATGGCCTCGACGTGTGCTTTCACGAAGGTGTCTGCTAACATAGCAAATGAATCAATAGAGTTAGGAGCTAAGTTGTGATACCAAATCATAGCTCCTTTTGATAGTGTTTCCCCGAACGATTTCAACAAAACTGACTCGATTTCATCGTCATTCAAGTCATTTCCTTTGATCCCACAAGTGTATGAAGTAATTTGCTCGCTGGGGTCGGTTGTTCCGTTATATTTGGCTATATCGGGCATGCAAAATTTCTTAGGAATGGGCATCAGAGCTGCTATGAGGGAATAGTTTTTGTATGAACTTTTTGGCATCTAAACCTTTCAAAATCGGAGGTGCCCCCGGTGTCTGGTCTATACGGGAGTTATAAGTTTCCACTTTCTTATCATTGTCTTCAATTTTCTTTTCTCCGGACTCGATCCTCTTAGTAAGCTCTTCGAGCATCCTCATAATAGTGAGGTCAGTCCCCGAGCCGCTTTCATCGGGCCTTTCTATAGTTGGTTCAGTACGCCGAGAGTTTACTAGTTCGGCTATGTTTGGAATTTTATTCTGGCTCTCAAGTTGAGCGATGGCGATTTGCTGAGCTTGCAACATCTCGAATATCACTTGGAGGCTGACTCCCCCATCTCTCATTCCTTGTGTTCTTTGGCCACTTGATCGGGCTTCCCCGTGTTCATTCCCTATGGGGTCTGTGCCTGAATCCGCGTTTAGAGCATCATGAACCTTACATTCGAGGACGAATGTTCCTAAGGGGGGAAGGGTGTTACAACCCATATCCACACGCGTTAGTTCATGCCATATATTAGTTAACATAAATTCAAGAAGGAATTACCTTTGAGATGATAAGAAGTTAATCCTATTGGTCTTAAGTGATACAAGGGTGTATAAGGGTGATTAACAAGTATTAGAAGTTAAACGAATCAAGGATGTTGTAACTCGTATTTTCAGGTAAACCTAGAGGTTCTTAATACACTCAAGGTCATGTATTAAAGTGTTTGAATCATATAATATCTGTATCATAAGTCTTGAAGTCAAACGAGTTATGAAACAAAAGTCGACAAACGTTGTCACAACTTAGGTTCATAATTTTACTTAAACATTAGGTTAAATGTTATAAGATTTTATCCTAATTTACAAGGAATTACGGGGTTATCTACCCACCAAATTAAATATCTACGAGTCTAGTTTCCAACGCATTAAACCATTTGTCAATACGATCTCGTAGTATAGAGATATTCATATTTTCGCAAGCCTGCGCAGATTGGTAGATGACAAGTAGGTGCATCACCTACTTGCCAAAATGATAGGACAAAATTAAAAGACCTAAGTCGGCCAAGAGAGGACTTTTAAGGGGTTATGAACTCAGTTATTTCATCCATATTTCAGACCCTCAAAACCAAAGTTAACCCCTGCAACTCCTCCCCCAAAATCCCACACAAACCCTAATCGATTTTCCCTCTCTTTCAAGTTCTATTTGAAGGTAAAACCTAGAGTTTGAAGAACCAAGGGAAGGGATGAGTTATCCAACAAGTAAGGTAAGTTACTGCCATCTTTCATACATTTTTCTCTGCTGTGAATTCATGGTAATTCGTTCTATACATGTAAGAACTCACGGGATGGTGATCGGAAGCCGTGAGTTCGAGTTATTCACTTGTAGCGGACTGTTTTGTGGACTGTTTTGTGTTGCTATTGGGATGCGTGTTTTACTACTATTCTGTGGAGTTTTGGAGGTGGAAGTGTATGGAGGAACACCATATATATGTAGGGTTGTGGGCTGATAGTGATTCGTAACATTTCCGAGTCGTTTGACATGACTACGGTGGTTGTCGTATGTATGATGTAATTAGGTTGTGCGTGGACTGTTTTGGGAGGCTCAATATTTTTATTATTGATGTTATTTGGGCTGTTTGGTGATTGTTTGGAATGGTGTGAAGTCATATACATAAGGGAGGTGCTATCCGTTTCAACGTAAAATAGGTTGTGGTCGATACATAATAGTTATGACGCTTAAATGATAACGATAGTATCGTTTCTCTTATTGTAGACTAAGGAGTTGTGACAATGGCATAGCTTGTGATTGGGGCAGTATATACAAGGTATGTGAGGCTATCCCTTTTCTTCTTTGCACGACTCCGATTGTACATAATGTAATGAACGAGCTTCCAAAGATACTCTACTCTTAGAAGCTAGCAGTACTTACGTTGCTTTCCCTCTTATGGAACGATTGATGTTAATGTTGCTTCTCTTATTCTTATGTTATCAATGTTGTTGGTACTTCCTGACTCTTATAAGGTTCTTAATGAAGAGTTGGTCCTAATAACGTGTATAGAGGATACCGACCTTACGTCACTCCGAAAGGTTTAGAATGTGATTCCATGAGTCGAGCATGCATTATATATATGTATCTATTTTACTCTACCGAGCCGCGCTATAGTCGGCCGGGTACGGCACATATTGTGCAACCACTGATCAGTTGGGTTTTACCGAGCTCCACGTGGCCGGGTACGATTCTACCGAGCCTTATGACGGCCGAGTATGTTTTTACCAAACCTATTATGGCTGGGCACGATATGATGATGATGATGCCCACAGAGGCGTATGTTTTAAAAGTTTATGTATACATACATATGTATCATGCATTTCATGTCAGTAGCCCTCAGAGGTACTCAGATGTTCCAGGTTGTATATTCTCTATCCCTGCTTACATTACTGTTCATATTTATGGTTCCCTGCCTTACATACTCTGTACTTTATTCATACTGACGTCCTTTTGTTTGTGGACGCTGCATGTCGTGCTGCAGGCCCTAATAGACAGGCAGGTGCAGCTCCCCCACCACAGTAGGTTGTCCAGTTCAGCAGTGATTGGCGAGATCCCTTCTCCGGACTTGCCGTGGTCTTGGTATGCATTTTTGTTATAGACATTATGGGTATGTCGGGGCCCTGTTCCGGCTATGTTGCAGCACTTATGTTCATTTAGAGGCTCATAGACAAGTGTCGACTCATGTATAGTTTGGTATGCCTTGTCGGCTGGTTTTTGTTGTATAGTCTTTCATGGTAGCGTGGTAGCTCATACCTTATATGTAGTTTCTTGATTGTCTGGTCATCCCCTGCTATGTATGTTCATGCCGTCATATTTTATTGCTGGTTGTCCATGATCCAGGTCTACCATTTATATTGATCTCGTCAGCCCTAAAAGATAATAATAAAGGTTAGATGAAATGTACGTTGGTGCTCGGCAAGTATGGTCGGGTGCTAGTCATGACCCTCCAGTTTGGGTCGTGACATTCTATCTCCTTCTGTCATTAATCTACTATTTTCTCCAATACCATCATTGTCATGAAAAGGTGCATTTTGTGTGCTAGACATGTTTCAACCTAAGAATAAAAAAATCTTGACAAGAAAAAGTGTAAAAACAACATGTGTTATGAGAATCAATAAAGAAATAACCACTATTATCTTTAGCCCCACGGTGGGCGCCAAACTGTTTACCTTGAAAATACGAGTAACAATTAAATTTGATTAGTGGTTTTAAAGATATGCGATTTAGTTCAATACCAATTAATAATCAAGAAATATAAAGTAGAAAGGAAAGAGACAAGTGGATCGAACCAATGTTACTCAGCAGCAGTGACCTCGAGCTTAGTGACCTCGAGGTGAGCTTAGAACAGTAAGAACAGCTAAGTAAGAATAGTAGAGCTAAGGATAATTCTGATGTACAATAGGCAAAAAGTAGAGAGTATATTCTTTGCTCAATGATTAGATGATGTTACAAATGATTAGGGTCCCCTTTATATAATAGGAGAATCCCTAAATAAGATATATTTCTATTTACAGTAAGGAATATTCTTGGTACAACTGTCTAACCGCCTAGTACGGAATCGTACAATCCTATTCCGGGATTTGCGCCATGATCTTGGGGATGTGGCAGGAATTTAGCTCATTCTATTACAAATCCATACTGGTACCATTTCGGGGTCGAGCATACTTGGCCTCGATATTCCTCGAACTCTTGTCTCCGGGCATTGCACTCTATCTCCGAGCTCGAGTCTGATTCACCGGTCTCGAACTCGGCTTCGCCCGGACTTCGGACCTAGAACGTAACCTCGAGCCTATAAATTGGAGGCATATGATTTTGACCATATACAGACTTCATTTCTAATATCAAACCATTGGCCTCTTATTAAGGATATAAGGGTACTTACCGGCCCAGCGCAATTTTTTGGTTGTACCAATAGCAAGTGGTACAAGGCCTAAACTGATCTTGAATCCATTTTGGTCAATAACTAGATTAGCATAAAAGCATCTCATGCAAAGAGCTAGCATTTTTAACAAACGTTAACGTCGAACTTGAAGCTTATACAACTGCTTTTGGACAATACATGTACGTGCCCTCTCTTTTCCTACGTGATATCATATAATTAGACACAGTTTAAAAACTAATTTGATTTGTACATTAAGCGGTCATCAAAAGTTACTTTGCTTGAAATGCATTGTACATCAAGTTTAATTTTGATTTATCACATGAAAATTCTGAAATTTGTAAAGTTGCATAGAGTATTATTATGATGGAATGTTGTTTTTTGTTATATACCAAAATCAAAAGAATGACATAAATATAGCTATAAAATCACTATTTCAAAAGGCAACATGCTACTGTCAAAACTGATTAAATTTTTGTTTACGACAATTTGTCGGTCAACCCTAAAATTGCTTCACAGTATAGCTAAACCAACAACTTCAGAAAATGGTTATACAAATTTTTAGTAAAATATTAGTTGTCAAAGCACCTTTTGAATAATGTAATAATCTAGCTAGGACTTGAAAATTCTCCGAAGGATCCCTAAATTAAGGAGGATTATTGTAATTCACATTTTTCCTCTTTAACTTGTTTCTAAAATTTGAATTTAGGACTAACTACAAGTAAAACTTTTCTCTGGTCGGTTAGGTACTTGAGACATTAATTCAAGTTGAATATTTAACCGATTGGTCAAGAATCTTTTCCCAGATTTCTCGCCAAAGGAACACCTATTTTCTTCTTCCACACTTAGGCGATGACGCAATTAGCTAGTTGATCCAAGATATATAGACATAAACTAAACCAGTTACCATTATAATTATGAAGCTAAATTTGAGTTTATAAGGGGCTACAAGTAGGCTTGGGCACTAGGGGTATACAAACCGAACCAGAAAATCGCACCAAATCGAAAAGTCAAACCAAACCGATTAAAAACCCCGATTAGGTTTGGTTTGATTTGGTTTGGTATTGAGTAAAAAAAATCGAATCAAAACCGACACATAAATATATAATTTTTATATATTCTTATAAGATTTTATATAGAATTTTCTTTAAAAAATGTCTAGAAATATTTGAGATTCTGTTACAGGATTTAATATTTAATAGAATATGAGTGCTTCATATTTATTAACGTTAAATAATGGATTGTATGATCACTTTCCTATTAAGTAGAGGTGTCAATGGTTCGGTTCGGTTGATTTTATAAAATTTGTACCATATCAATTTTTCGGTTATTCTATTATGCATAACTAAAATTAGATTTTTCGAAACCGTCCCAATCATGTCAGTTTCACTTCGGTATCGGTACGGTTCAGTTAATTTTCGATATTTTTTTAAATGTCATGCAAAATTCACCAGTAAAAGTAGAATGCAATAACATGCGTTCTTTTATAAGACTTAGCAAAACTCTCTAGACATTTTTACTGTTTAAAAGGTGATGAATTAAAAAAATAAAAGATGGCTAGAGTATAGATACATCAACTATTCGACAACAACTTAGAAGAAACTAAGTAAAAGCAAAGAAAATATAAATCACACGCGTTGAAAGATATTAACCAAGCTGGGACTCAAGAATAAATTCTATATTAAATATTCCAAAAGATAAATCTAAATTATATGAAAGGAAACATATTCAATACATTATAGTTTGCTACTCATAATCGCTGAAATTCTTTGTGTCTCGCTAATAAAGATACTTGAAATAACTTAGTTTAAATATAAGTAGGATAATACATTTTAGGAATTAATATTTTGAGTTTAATTACTTGTTGTCTTGTAACAGTTTTCATAATTCCAAGGCCCAATGAAAAGTTTAATGCTTTATTAGTTTTAAGCTTACTATATAAATGTATTTTTTACATGTAAAATTTATTCGATACGGTTCGGTATTTTTCGGTTTATTTTTATAAAATAAAAAACCTACTCTAATTATCGGTATAATTGTAGATATATATTCTTAAAAATCTATGGTTTCTTTAAAAGAAACCTAAAAATCGGTTCGATGCGTTACGGTTCGGTCGGTTTAGTCGGTTTTCAAATATCCATTGACACCCCTACTATCAAGTGTTACTGAAATATGTCAATCTCTTTTTTTCTTACATATATTCATATGTCAAGATCTATTAAATTCTTATATCTTTTTCGAATTTGAAGTGGTTATTATTATTATTTAGGTATCATATCGATTTTTATGTTTAATTACTAAATTCAGTTAACCTTGAAGGTGTAAATCAACGAAAAATTATTGTTAGACGACTAAAAATATAACTATCATGTGTTACTAAATTCTCCCATAAGAATATTTTAATAGATTTATATTTGTCAATTTTTAAATTTTTACTAAATATATATTTATTTATAAAAAATTTAACAAAGTAAGGTTAAAATAATATTTAAATCACAAAAAACCAAAAAATCCGAAAAATCAAATAAAATCGGACCAATCCAAACCGATATAATTAGTTTGGTTTGGTTTGGTTTTGATAAAAATCGAATTAACCCGGTCTATGTATACCCCTATTGGGCACTGAGCGGAGCTCGACTAGTTTTAGAAAGAGTCTAACTCGACTCGACTCTGGTAAAAAATTTGACTCGTTTCAACTCTACGTCAAAGATCAATCAGTTGTGGGCTTAGGGGAACGTCGTGTAGACTCGGTTAAGATGGTTAAGTCATGCAATTATTACTTTATTCATTGTCTTTGTACTATTAATAATGTTTTTGACACAATGAAGCATAATGAGATTGTTAGTTAGGCATTATTGTAGAATGTGTTGTACTGGATGAGACTGCTCTTTCCTTAATCAGAGGTCTCGAGTTCGAGCCATGAGTAAGGAAAAATCCTTGGGAGGGAACGCTTTCCCCCGAATAGGGCTCTACGCGGCGCAAATCCGGATATAGTCGGGCTTCAATGCGAGTACCAGAGATCGGATAGGAAACCAAAAAAAACAAGAAATTGTAACTTAGGCATTTATGGTAATTATATTTGAAACATAATTTAAATCTTAATTAAAAGATTTAAATTATTGTCATCAATTTAGTTTAAATTATGTTATTGTTAATTTGTTTAAAGTAGTAATTTATATAATTCAATCTCTATGAATTCAATTTTCAATGTAAACTACTGATTGTTTAGGTACTTTATTTTTTTTCTTAATCAATCAACTTATTATGAATTTAATATTTATTAAAAATGGAGGGCATACGTGGAACCACGAAACATTGAAGAGCTAACTTGAGCTTGAGTTCGAGCATGCTCGGCTATACTATAGCATAGTTGAAATTAGCTTAGATCTGACTTAATACGGTATAATAAAATCTTGGTTGGACTTGGCTCGATACTGTAGAAGCTCGATTGAGCAGATAGAGGCTCAGCTCAGTCCGCTCGATCAAAGAAATTCCCACTAAGCTTCTACAATAAGAAAAACCGGCACAATTAACAAACAATTACGTGAGGGAAGGACATGTGAGAGTTTTTTTCTTTTCGCTTAAACACATGTGGAGGTTGCTTTGTACCATAATCATTACTGGAAATAAGGACCAGAATTAATTAATTAATTAACACGAATTATTCTGTTAGCCACCTGGTAACATAACAAAGGACCGTGTTTGCAATTAATTAATATTTCTAAAACAGTGTGCTTTTCCTGATTGGAAGAGATTTGCAAGGAAATGATTCCCTTTTGAAAATAATTTACTCATTTGTATTTCCAAAATTTTGTCTGGGAGGAAGGAGAAAGGATGGAGAGGAGGGTTTGTACGGATTTGACCCGACATTGTTCCTCGTAGGCATGTTCATCGGACTATGCAAAAATGGACACATAATGAAAATCCCCCCCCCCCCCCCAACCCCTCACCCCGGCTCTCCTCTTATTAAAAATTTATTTTGATTTCATGTTTAAATTAACCCGATAAATGTATAACCCGTGTTTGCGTAAAAACAAATTCACATAGCTATAGTAAATAATATGGTTTGGTATACGAGCGAGTTAAGTTTTACCCTCCTCCCCTAGACTCCCACTAAAAACCCCAATAACAAAAACAAGCTAATGAAAATGATTTGGCAGAAACAAAAAAATGACAATACGATTTCGATTGTTGAGGAGAGACCAACCTGTTTCTAGGAGTGATAGAATTGATTGTCGATCCATACTAAAGTACAATGAATTTGAGTTATATATTCAATTATCTTTGAAGGTAAGTTTATATAACTGATTTTATCCTCCCTTTCGTGAGCATTGAACGTAATTTACCACCAAAAATTGTGATTGGATGGATAAGAATTATCCATCCTCAACCATATATTTCGGGTTCGATTTCTAAAATTATAAAGGATCTTGATAGGAAGCGATTTCTCTTTCAATGGGTATATATGATGTGAATCCAAATTAGTATCATAACCGTACACGGAATCGGAAGTTAAAAAAGATGTAAAATCTTGAATAGAGATCGATATCGCTAGCCACTTGAGCAATGCATCGTCGGCGAACAATAAGAGCAATTTTCCAAAGCTAATGTATCATGTCAAAAGGAGGCACAAATTAAACATGTAATTGGCCATACAGTTTCAATCTAAACTCCTTTTCTTGTTTGATTCACTTGGACTTCTTTAATGACTTACCAATTAAATTACCTAATCACTTTCGATATAAAGGGGCGGCTAGAGTTTGTCAAATTAATTAAAACTGTACTCTCGGAATTGCGTTTTAGTAAACAGAAAGCAAGTGTTTTAAACAAAACTCTGTATTACAATTAGTTTGTGGACGCTAGCTTCCCATGCATTTGAAGTAACCATGAACACGTTTAATGATTTTTATTTCTCGCTGTAAATGCACTTAATTACTATAACTATATATACAAAACCAAAGATCTCTGTCGCTGCATTGGTGTGTGTGAGGCCTTTACACGGTTACACCAGGTGTATTTTACTATTGGTGGCCTTTTGACTGAGTTTTGATTTGTGGTTTGTTGTTGTTGTTGTTGTGGTGGTGGTATTGTGAACACAACAACATTTTTAATTTAATTGGAAAAGGTCAATGCATTGAAAGAAGTTCGCTCAGGCTTCTTTTTTTAAAAAACTTTCTCAAGATTAGTCGTACTGTTTTCAAGATAATGTATAAACCTGTTATGGTTTCATTTTTCGAAAAGGAAAGATGTTTAACTCAATATGGAAATTTACGTAAGAGCTTGTTTGAAAAGTCACCTTGGAAATAGATTTGGGTGTAATTAGGTATAATTACACAGTTTGACATGTTTGTTTGGCCAGGTAATTACTTGATCACCATGGAATTAGGTGTAATTGAAGGGGTGTAAATTATACTCTACAATTCTCAAGGGATGTGAGAATTGTGTAATTACAAGATTGCCTTTTAGTTTCTTTCATTTTTGTTTTTATATTAATTTATTTTTTTATAACTTTTTATTTCTATTATTTTAATTTTTTAATTTAATTTTAACTTTTTAATTTCTTTTGAAATTTTAAAATATATTTTTCTTTGTACATTATTTATCTTTTATTTCTCTATCTTTACTTCTTGTCTGCTTACTATATTTTATTTTATTTTTTATTTATTTTATTATTATATTTTATTAAACTACATCTCCTAATATTAGAAATAATGAGTCATTATCAAACTTGACATATAATGAGTGATGCAATTAAAGTGGAATTTCATTGTTGAATGTGGTTATAAACTTATCATGTTTCCTAATTATTAAGTTGCACTAGAACTTACTATTATTATGTTAAAATTTGACATATGTTAAACTATTTTATTTTATTTTGAATTTTAAAATTGTGTTATATTCATGGTTCCAATTTACTTGTTTTAGTAGTATTGGCTCACATTGCATGTTGTTCATTTTTTAGCTAGAATTGATAGATTAGTTTTGTCAAATATTTGAATAATGTTATGATATTATATTTGTAAATATTAATATATTTTATCAAACATGAATTTCATAATATTCTTACAAAACGTATATTTTTTTTGTAAGTAAATATTATTAATTTAAATATATATATAAATTATTTTTACAATATTAGTTATAAATATATGATTACTAAATTAATGTATATTCACGAAAGAATATACATCTTAAATACAAAATATAATATCATTTATACTTATAAAAATTTATAGGCATATATTTATTATATTAACTTTTAAGTTTTGATAATTAATTAATTTGAAATTTAATTTAACTGTGTAATTACACTTGTGCAACCAAACAGTAAACTTGTATGTTTACCGTGAAAATGGTAATAACAATTAAATTTGATTTTGTGGCTCTAAAAATACGTGATCTATTTGTATGCTAGTTGTTAGGCAATGGATGGTAAGTAAAAGATTAGAAAGCAAGATTATAGCTTGAAAACGATGTGATAGTTAAACCAAACGGCTGGAGATCGGGGCCTCGAGCTGTCATATATGAGGCCTCAAGGTCGAGTTGGGTGGCCGGCTTAGAGCGACCGAGGGAGGACTAACAATTATGAGAGCTACGATGATGGCTCCTTATGATAAATGATAAGCAATAAATAATGAACAATAAATAGAATACAATGAATACAAGCAATAAATGGAAGTAATGAGATCAAGAGAATATGTTGGAGAGCAGAGAGAATGTTCTTGTGTATTTCATATTGAGTATCAGATCCCTTTACAAAATGACAAGGATCCCCTTTATATATGAGGGAGAACCCTAACATAGTACAAATGCATTTATTACAAAGTATGATAGCTGGCACAGCTACCTAGTAATCTGGTGCAGACTGGTACTATTATTGCAGGTGACGCTAGTTCGGACCACATGCCTAGGGAACTAACTCATGTTGCATCGAGTCGAGTGTGAAGAGCCTTCAAGGTCGAAGCCTCGAGCTGCGTCCCCGAATCTTTGGGGCCTTTTTGAGGCTAAGGGAGAGACACAATGATCGTGGAATCGGGCCTCCCGATTTTGGCCGTATATAGATAGTCCCTGAATTTCTTAAAATAAAACGATAAGAAATGACCTCGAATCCCTGCCCTTTTGGTACTTCCGTAACGACAGCAGTCACATCTTACCAAATGATTGACACGATAAAATAAGGTGCCAAAAGGTCGCATACAGACAACCCTTTAAAGCTTTCGTACTGATTGCTGCGGCTGGATGTCATTTGGCCTCCTTCAACGTGCGTGTTGGGCCTCTATAAATACCTATTCTCCCATTTTTTATTGTTCACTACACCACCAAGCCCTCAAAAAAGTTCCTTCTTCCTTCACTTTTGTTCTTTCTTTGAAACGCAATTTCCCCTTCTCCTCTGAAATCTTTTAAGAATGGCGAAAACTTCCGCCTCTGCTTCTTAAGAGAATGTAACTTCCTCCTCTTTGCTCTCATCTAAAGGCAAAGCAGCAGCGCCTCCTCGCTTTGGGGAATGCGTTCCAGGATCCTTTGCAACGGCTTCCAATTTCAAGGTCGAGAAACCTTCTTCGAAGCTGGGGCGTCGTGAGCCTGTGTCTCAATATGCTAGCTCAATAACAGACATCAAAAGGGTGAGAACTGATTGCTGCTTGGGGGATGCGGTGCTTGTGGAGGTCTCTTCTCGGGAGGAGGATATAACGACATACAAAGCCGATTTTCTCAGTGTGTATACTTACCCATTTACCCTCGGGCCGGTGGGGACATCCTTGCCTCCGATAGAACCCGTGATTCTCGACTTCTACCAATGGTATCGAGTGACCCTCGACCAAATTTACCCTTCATTCTGTCGCATTGTCTACATGATCACGTATTATGTGAACATTATTGGGGAGATACCCTTCACCCTCGATCACCTAGTCAGGATGTACAGCCCCCGTCTCTTTTATGGGGGCCTGATTAAGCTCCACTGCCGAGCTTCGAGGGCCCTTTTTGCTTGCATCGACGAATTTGGGAACGGAGGGTGGATGGGTCGTTTTGTCCGAGTTAGGACTTTGGACCCGATCCTGGTGGAAAGGATGCCATTTCCCGAAAGGTGGAACATCGAACGCAAGTAGATACGTTATCTAGTATCTCCTTGCTTCTTTTTAGGTATACTTTTCCACGCGCTAATTTCTTCTGCTGATGCAGTCGTAGCAGTTTACCCTGGCGTGGTTATGAACCTCTCGGGCTGGGTCAGCCGGCTAGACTCGATTTGCCCATATGCCGAGTGAGTGTGGCGTTATCTGCCCCTAGCTCGATGGGAAGCCAAGGATCATGGTGAGAATTTACTCTTGCTGCAGTCATACATTTTAATTAGAATTGCTATTAATAGCGTCATTTCTCCCTGTGCTTACCTCTTGCATTCGTATAGGTCTGGGGGAGGTCCCCTTGATGAATGAAACATTGCCTGGTGAAGAGGATACCCCAAGACCCGACGAAAGGAAGAAAAGACAAAGAGAACCTCGAATGAGCCTTCGAAATTTAAGAAGACCAAGGTGGAAGAAACTAAGGTCGACCCGCAACCTTAACTCCAGAAGCAGCGGGAAGTCCCCGTGCTAAAGGCGAGGGGGAAAATAATTTCTTGATAGTGTCTAAGGGAGGGGAAAATCAGATCGACCCCTACGCCGTAGAGACTGCGGCTCCTGAGCCGGAGCTTGATGTCGTCGTGGTCCAACTTCGGGCTGGAGATGCCACTGAGGAAGTATTGGGTGATGTCCCCGAGCTGACTGATGGCCAAAATATCCCTTGAGTTGAGACGAATTCGGTAGGTAGTTCGGAGGAACCCAGTTCTGAAGCCCTGCAGGGACAAGAGACGACCACGATTGACCCTGTTAGTGTTGTTGTCGTGAGTGATTCGCCTCAGGGAATGACCTTACCTTCTGAGGGAACGCAAGATGCCCAAAATGAAGAACCTTCTGATGTGGGGGTGCCCATCAAAGGGAATTCTCGAGCTCAACGCTTCACTCATCTTCAGCGAGATGAACAGGCTTTGTGAGCAGGTAGTTTTTGTAAATCTTACCTGTCGTCCTGATATTTGTCTTTCTAACTTGTCTTTTTCATAGCTTCAGGCCAGGGCGCTTTATAATCAGACTTTCGCCCGGTTTCAGGCTGAGGTGACCCATCACAAACGTGAGAAGACTCATCTTGTTGAATATGTTACCTAGTTTCTGTTTGCTATTGTTTGAATGTTTGCTAGATCCCAGTATTTTGACATCTTTGATCTGATTCGTGCAGTTTAAGAAAGAAGGTGCCCTACTGAGGGAGGAGCTCTGAGCTAGAGACTACGAAGGTTTTGAACTCAAACGGCATGTAAGAGAGACAACTTCTAAGAGGGATACCCTCCAGGAAAAGATGGCCTCAGTCGGGCACCAGCTTCATGACGCGAGGGAGAATAGTGACAAGTATAGAGGTCTCCATTCTGAGTTAGTTGCTGCACTATCCGGGATCAAAACTGAAGCTGAGGCACTTATATCTTTTCATAAATAGGATGTCGTTGTAATAAACGCTCAAGCTAGGAGAGTTCCTGAGGAGGCCGAATTGAAATTGACTCGAGCCGTGGAGCATACTCGATTAGAATCTCGGAGGTGGACTCTCGAGGATATACACGCGGGGGGTATCAATTTGTCTACCAAGATCGAGAGGGTAAAGACCCTAGAAAAGAAAGCTGCTGCCCTGTTTGCTTCTGTAGGTGCATCGGATAGTGGCTTAGGAGATGATGAGAATGAAGGCAGAATCCCTAGAGGGGAAGAGACCGTTGAAGGTCCTAGGGCTGTAGCCGAAACCGTTGGGGCACAACCTCCGGCGGAGTCATCAAAGATATAGGCTCTATGATAGATTAGGGTTCTGTTTGGCTCCTTCCTTGTACAGGTTTTTAAAGGCCTTGTAAACGTACCTCTGTGAGTAATATGTATAAAAGGCTTTTCGTTTTTTATCACTTCTTTTCTCCTTTGCCCTTTGGGAATAATGTGTGATGTTTTTTGATAATCGATCTGAGATCTTAGACCTTGGGTTAGACCCCGGGTTTTTGCTATTGCTGAGTGACTCGTAACGGTCGAAGGTCAGTCCCCGAGTGTTCTCGTGTTAGACCTGGCCCTTATACATTGGGTCGTTGCGACCTTCGATTTTAGTGCTGGCGATAGTGGCTCTTACATGTTGGGTCCTTAGGCTTTTTCATTAACTGTTTTGGGCTCGGTCTCCGAGTCGAGTTTTGACTTGAGCTCATTGGCCCTAAAGTTTTTGAATTTAGAGCTGACCATTAGGCTCTTACGCTTTAGGTCGGTACGACCTTTCATACAGGCTGGCAGCAGTGGCTCTTACGCATTAGGTCGGTATGACCTTTCATACGGGCTGACAGCAGTGGCTCTTACGCATTAGGTCGGTACGACCTTTTATAGGCTTTATTGTTTCCTCGTTAAGGACTTTTTGAAATTGTGTTTGCCTGACTCTTCGACGGTTCGATAAAAACCTTGATTGTGAGTCATTATGTGGCGCTGATCGAGCTCCTCGGGAGGTTTTGCTCAGTGGATGAGTGTTTCGAAGCCTATAGTTTGGAACTGACGTGGTCGAAGCTCTTTTGCGTATGTCGAAGGTAGCCTGTTTAACCGGTTCTTTTCGAAGTATTTTTGAAGTAATTTGAAGGCTTGTGATTTTATAACAACGGTCGGGCATCCCCGAGTTGTGTTAGTTTGGCTGGTATAGCCTTGTGACCGTAGTCATTATGTTTGGCCGGAGCCTTTCAGTCCCCGAGTGAAATAGTTTCGGCGTCTATATCGAGGGCATGCCTTTTTAGGGGTCTTACAAGTTCAGATATATAGCCTCAACTTTAAGGTCGGGATAATGCCCTTTTGTAAGGCCTTATAATTTTTATATGCCTTTGAGGTCTTACAATTTTGGTTACTTGGTACAAGTATGGTTCATGCCTTGCTTGAGGTCTTACAGTTTTGGTATTGCCTTATAGAGGTCTTATGGGATCGAGGTTGCCCGTACGGGGTCTTATGGCCTCGGCAGTACCCGGGGCATTGAAAATTTTGTTGGCCCTAGAGCCATTTTTGTAGACTTGTCCTTGCCTCATTGAGGGCTTACGAGTTTGAAGATTCAGACATGGGGGTCATACGGTTTCGAGTTTTTGACACCAGTCCCCGAGTGTTCGGGACGTTCTTCACTTCTGGAGCCATTTTTGTAACCTTGATATTGCCTCATTGAGGGCTTAAAAGTTCGAAGCTTCCGACCCGGGGGTCATGCGACTTCGAGCTTGTGATGTCAGTCCCCAAGTGTTTGGGACGTTTTTTGGCTCTGGGGCCATTTTTGTAGAAAATACAGAACTCCTTCGAAATGCTTTGGCAGTGGGGAAAGTATTCTTTGATTTACTTGGTACAAGTATACACATTTTTGTTGTTGGTGGCTCGGTTCATTCGACCATTTGGCCGGTTACATTGTTTCCCTATCGAGACCCTATTTAGCACATCTTGGTTTATCCGAGGAGGTGACCTTCCGTGGGGATGCCTCCCCAGTATTTGAGGTTGGTCAAAGAGAAGCCTTGATTACTTGTTGAATCTCTCTTAGGTAGCATATGGATGTTGCCTCGTTAAAAACCTTGCCAGTAAAACCCTTCTAGGGACAAAATCCGGTCGAAGGAAAAGAGTACAACACACGCTTTTAAGAACCCAAGGTCCTCGAGCTCGAGGGTGCTTCGGAATCTTCCATCGGACACCTTAGCAGTAGTATCGTTTTAGCATTGATATGTTCCAATTGCTTGGAAGTTGTTCACCTTCCATGGTACCGAGCTTGTAGGACCCTTTGTCGATTACCCCGAGGACGCGGTATGATCCTTCCCAATTTTGTCCTAGCTTTCCTTCATTAGGGTTTTGGGTATTGAGGGTGACTTTCCTTAGGACCAAGTCCCCGACTTCGAGATGTCGGAGGTTTGTTCTTTTTTTAAATACCTTTCGATCCTTTGTTTTTGGGCGACCATTCGGACCAATGAGGCTTCTCGCTTTTCATCTAATAGTTTGAGGGTTGTAGTCATGGCCTTGTTGTTCGAGCTCTCGGTGGTGTGTCAGAATCTGGCGCTTGTCTCTCCAACCTCCACTGGTATCAAAGCCTCGACACCATATACTAGAGAGAAAGGTGTTTCCCCTGTGCTTGATTTTGGAGTTGTTCGGTATGCCCATAGCACTTCAGACAATATTTCTCTCCACTTTCCCTTAGCGCTTTCCAACTTCTTTTTTAAGTTTTGGATGATGGTTTTGTTTGTAGACTCGACCTGACCGTTTGCACACGGGTGGTAGGGCGTTGATAGGATTCTCTTGATTTTGTGATCCTCAAGGAACTGTGTTACTTTGCCTCTGATGAACTACCTCCCATTATCGCATGTTATCTCGGAAGGAATCCTGAATCGGCACATAATGTGGTCCCAGATGAAGTCAATGACTTTTTTTCTCTTATCTTTTCGAAGGCCCGCGCTTCCACCCATTTTGAGAAATAGTCAGTCATAAATAAAATAAATTTAGCTTTACCTGGTGTCGTTGGTAGAGGTCCGACGATGTCCATTTCCCATTTCATGAATGGCCATAGCGATAAGACCGAATGTAGTTGTTCACCGGGTGTAGACATGTGATTTTTGACCCTTCCCAAGATTTTACATATTTTGGCATTTAAATACTTAGTTTAGGTCTAATATAGTTATTTCAACTAATTTTGACTCTTTTACTTTATTTTGTCACAAAATAAAAATTACAAAAAATATTTCTTCTTTTTAGTTGCTTTTAGTTTATATACCTTTCGCAAAACTAAAAAAAATACAAAAATAGTACCTTATTTTTATTTTAATATGATATTTGAAAATACCAAAAAATAGGTTTGTTTTAACGGTTAATCTTATTTTAATAGTTATTTTATTTAAGCAGGATTAATTTGTAAATGGGGTAGTATTTTAGTCTTGTTCACGGAGAAAGAATAAAATTAGGGCTCAAACGACCCATTTTTAGGCCTAATTTTCGGACCTAGCCCCTAACAACCCAAACCCAATACTCACTAAGCTAACCATAATACCCTTAAAAACCTAAAAAACCCCTACAAAAAAGGGGACCAATCAGCCCTTTTTGGGGACTAGACTAACAAACACCTTTCTTCTTCCATGAAGACAACAAGAAAACCCTAAGGATCTTGAGGAGCTTCAGCGTTTTTGACACAAAGAGAGGGTCCTGGGAGTCATCTTCTTCAACAAAAAAAAAACTCCTAAGTAGCTAACCCTAGGAGCCTAAAAACAACTTCAGCCGCAAGACCCTATGAGCTCTCTTCTTCTTCACCATTAGAGAACAAAAGAACTCCTCCATAGCAGCCTAACGCCACCAGCACAAATAACACCAGCCGTCACCCTCACTAAGAGACCCCCCTCAACCGTTCCTCTTCTTCAAGCTTTGAACACCCCTAAACAAACCAGTGGCTGCTTCTTCATTTCTATCCAATAGACCCCGAGCCCTAGAGCACACAACCGCCGTTGCTCCTAATCACTAAATCAATGGACCCCCTAAAATGAACACCTTCTTCATCACCTAGACCAGTCTACGACTCCTCCACTCTAACGCCGGCGATGATCTTCAGTCCAAAACGAGAGAGATAGAGGTTGAAAACAGTAAAGAAAACAAAAAAAGAAGAAGCTGAAAACAGTAAAGAGTCCAAAATTTTGTTTAGCATCCTTTTCCAGCGAGGAGTTTTGTTTCAGTGTTCCGGATCCGGTTCTGCGTATGCATGCTCGTAAGAATTTCTATGCTCATTGATCTATTTGTTTTTTTTCACACTTTAATTATCAATTTGATTTGATTTATAGTGGTTGTAACTGTTGCACTAGTATTTTAGGATGAGCTTGTGTTTCACGATTTTATGATATCTAATTGCTACAGCATTGATCAATCCCAAATGTGCTCCTTTGCAAATTCGTTGATTTCGTTGCTAAAGTATTTGCTTCTTGCAATATCGAACCAGTTGTGTATAGTTCAGAATACTTTGTATCTTTAACTCTTCATGTCAATGTTTCTGCTTGCCATAGTGGAATGTCTTGTTCATTATTAAATTCTAAACTTCAACCAAGATCTAACTAAGATATAGAATTAGGGAATATAAAAGATTATCTTTTGTCTCTTATGCCAGAAATGAGGAATCATTAATATAGTACTGCATAGACGATTGAGAGAATTAGTCGTTGTCTACTTTATGATTCCTAATTTGAGATTAATAAATCATCGTGGCTATGGATACAGTTCCCGTGGCATGGTTACGATACGTAAATCTCATATAGGTGTACATTTCATGTGACCCGACCATAACTTCGAATAATATAGAAACAAACATGTTATAAATCGAGGGTGCATTTCATGTGACGCGGTTCGCAAGTGTATGACAATCGTTATTTGATCCATAAACATTAAAAGCGGTTAGATAGTTTAAAAATGCACGAAGGTTTAAAATGTGTAATTAATCAGATAATTAGGCCGATAATAATAGTTGAGCGACCGTGCTAAACCACGAAACCCGGGAATGCCTAACACCTTCTCCCGGGTTAACAGAATTCCTTACCCGGATTTTTGTGTTCGCATACCATAAATAAGATTCAAACTTCCTCGATTTGAGATTTTAAACAGGTGACTTGGGACACCATAAATTATCCCAAGTGGCGACTCTGAATTTGAATAAATAATCCCCTTTCGGTTATTGTCACTTTAATTGAAAAAACTCCCCTATACCTTTTCAGGGTAGAAAAAGGAGGTGTGACACCAGGATGAAGAATCATAGGGGCAAAAATCTAGCACTTGTCGCACTTTCGGACGAATTTCTTGGTGTCTTTTTCCATGTTGTCCTAGTAGTAGCCTACCCTAATCACCTTTCGGACTAAGGAATCAACACTGGAGTGGTTTCTGCAGGTACCCTCGTGAATTTCTCGGAGTACATAATCTGTGTCTCCCGGCCCAAGACATATTGCGAAGGGTCCATCGAAGGTTCTTCTGTATAGAGTCCCGCTTTCATCGAGCAAGAACCGGGCTGCTTTGGTTCGCAGGGCCCTCGATTCCTTTGGATCTGTGGGTAGCTTCCCATCTTTCAAATAGTCAATATATTTATTTCTCCAGTCCCATGTTATGCTAGTGGAATTAATCTCGGCATGACCTTTCTCGAACACTGATTTGGATAGCTGAACAACAGCCCCGGGGAGTAGGTCATCTTCTTCAACAGATGATCCTAGGTTTGCGAGGGCATCTGCCTCGCTATTCTGCTCTCGAGGTATGTGGACCAGGGTCCATTCTTTGAAGCAGCATAATGTGACTTGGATTTTGTCCAAGTATCTTTGCATCCTGTCTTCTCGAACCTCGAAGATCCCATTTACCTGATTTACTAGTAGGAACGTTTGTTTGCATCATGTGCATTTGACCTTGGGGACTCAACACAGGGGTTGGGTCCGTCTAGGACAGGCGTACCTTAAAATAAAAAGACCAACATGATGCATTTTTATGTGCTTCCTGTGCATTTAATTTGTTTCGGATTGCATGTTGACCGGCTTCTAGATTAAGTGAGGAAAACCAAAAGAAAAACCAAGTGGGGTATGAGAAAGAATTTCATCCATTTCCTGAAATCTGGTATCCAAAATGTCCCAAAAGTCTGCCGAAATTTTTTGAAAAAAGAGAGAAATCATTTCAAAATATTTATTTATTTTTGGTTACTTCCAAACTGGCCAAACTACGCGGGTTTGATTCTCACCGGACGTGAGATACATAGGCAACCCTTATCGGGTCCATCCCCACTTTTTGAAAAATTTTGAAAAAAATATATGAAGTGTCATTATTCTTGTCGTAAATAAGTGGGTTATGCCATTTTGTCAAAATAACCGAATGTCCCAGCGGGACGCTAGAAGGCTGCTCTGGAAAAATAGCCACCAATGATTTCTTTGTTAATTTTGGCCATTTAGCGAATACAACCCTAAGAACTTCCATTCCGAAGTAATGAAAGGACGTATTCGCAAAAGTAGCCCTGATTTATTTTATTTTTGCAAAAAACAAGCCTTTTGTCAGTTTTCAAATAAGATTCACTTTGTCTTTAAACCAATCGCCTTAATCTAAATGTGCAGAATGAGAACGAGTCAAAATTTACCAATAAAGGTCATGTCCAGGATTCCGTTGGATCTACTCATGTGGTAGGAAAATTTGGGTAAAGAAGGACGAGATGTGGTCAACCTTTATTTGGGAGGGCTCACCGGATTGCTGAAGATCAGGCCTAGAGGGGACATAATAAGGGCACTAGTAACATTTTGGGACCCAGCTCACAACGTCCTACATTTCTTGGATTTTGAACTCACACCCACCTTGGAAGAGATAGAGGGTTATGTGTGAAGTACTGAAGGTCTAAGGCATAAGTACCTTGCCGTTCCAAGGGCCGTTACCCCTCACAAGTTTCTAGATTTGCTAAAAATAAGCAGGGGGTCCAGTATGCAGATTTGGCGGTTGGTTTTTCCACTCTACGCTTCATCTACCAGAGGTACGGGCATGTAGGAGGATTTGACACCCCGAAAAATGGGATTTGTAGCAAAGGGAACCGATCAAAATAGGATGAGCATAAGCGTTTCACTTTCATGGTATCCTTCTTAGGTCTCATGGTGTTTCCCCGGAAGGATGGGAATATTGATCTGCAGGTAGCTGGAGTCGTCAATGTTTTGATTACCAATGCTAAGAGCACCCTCACCCCTATGATAGTGTCTGAGATATACCAAGCTCTCACAGCTTGTAAAACTGGGGTAGACTTTTTCGAGGGGTGCAATTTGTTATTACAAATGTGGATGATTGAGCATCTATGTCACCGCCCTCAATATATGAATTATAGATCTACGGGGAAAAGCTACATTGAAGAGTTCGACACAAGGATCTCATGGTTCAAATTGCTAGAAGGGTTTGGAGATTGGGTATCCCCTTTTCGCTACATAACTGCAGGGCAAAGAGAGTGGACACTGGGTTGGCTTCCTATTGAAGAAATTGTGTATATGCCTGCCACCAGTCCTTTCTTCCTCCTAATGGGCCTTCGAGGCATTCAACCTTATGCTCCATACCGGGTGATGAGATAGTTGGGAAGATGCCAGGTGGTGCACCCGGATGAAGATCTTAGTGTTTATGCGGTCAAAATCAGCTCTGAAGGCCAATTTCATGAAGAAACAGTTTGTCATATTTGGAAGGAGTGCCAGTATTTGACGGCAAACACCCGAGTGCGTGACTTGTCTAAAGGCGAGGTCTCACTTGCCTATCTTGCTTGGTACAGAAAGAAGAACACTACAAGGGCCGAACCTGAAAAACCAACCAAAAGGCCCCACATCTAGGAATTTGTTGAAGCATCGCAAGAACAGTGGGCCTGGTTGACCAAGGAAAATGAGAACAGGGCCACAATAGGTAGGTTGGAAAAATAAGTCAGGGATCTTCAATTTGAGAATGGTTTGCAAGCCGATGCAGATGAGGGTGAAAAGAAAAGGTTAGCCAAATAAAATGACGCCCTCCAAGCCCAAATTCAGGAAATGTAAATAGCAGCTGAGAACCCCGCCAGAAGTGCAAAAGATGAAAAGCTTATAGATAACCTTAGGCGGAAAATGGGTGAATATGGTTTTGATCTTAAAAAGACTGAGGGAAAACTGGCAAAGGCTCGAACAAAATTGGCTAAGAATGCGGAGAAACGTGCACGCTTTGTTCAATAGTTAAAAGGAAAATATGACAATGGAATCATGAGGTTGAAGAAAACGATCACCATCCTCAAGAATGAAATGACCAAGCAGGCAAGAGATTTCAAAGCAGAAAGGGAACACTGCTATGCCCTGATGTCGCAGCTAGAAAAAGACCTGCAGCAGCTTCAAGAGCAAAATTATACAGCCGAACAAGTTTTTGGGGCCAGATCTCAGCAGATCGGATGGTTGCTACAAGAGAAGGGTATTATCAGGGAAATGATTAGGAGGATTGCAGACTACATTGTGATGAAGTGCAACAAATGTGAAGACATGACCAGGTCCATGTTCTTCGCTTTAGTTATGATTTTTGTCCGGCAGATCATGGATGACCTATTTTGCCTCCAAGAAGATATGGCGCATAGGACCACGGCGAGACCGACTGATGTCCCGCGGCCCCCTGGAGCAGCAGTTGTGGCACTCATGTATTTCTAATTTTATTGTTCGAGTCTGTATTTTTAGTTTCTTTTGGAGTTTGTTAGTCCACTTTTGAGTCTGTATTTTCATTTTTCTTTTGGAGTTTGTTAGTGCACCTTTCAAGTCTATTAGTTTTTATGTTTAATTCTGTAGGAGAAGTCGTTGTAATCAGGATGTTTTGTTTTTATTTTATTTTATGAAAATTTGAAAACCCAAAAAATGTATCTTTCTTTTATTTTTTACTTATCCCCTGACCTACGTAATGATCTGATTCATGCGACGTCATGATATGTAGGTAATCCCCATAGGATTCGATCATAACCATAAATGAAAAGGAAAAGAGGAGAGAAAATAAACGGAAATTGAGGGGAAAGAAATAATGGCAAAATAAGAGAGAAAAGTGAGTGCAAGGGAAGTAACAAAAACAAGTGGGAAAGGCCAATAGTGATTAAAGAGGTATTGAAGTAAAAAGAAAAAAAAGAGAAGAGAAAGCGCAAAATAAGAAGAGTTAGTTAAAAGCCGGGATGAAACATGCAGCCGTTCAGATACACGATAGAAGCTTTAACTGTTTAGGTGCATTGCATCCCAAATATGTGGTTGCCCATCTGTTAAATCTTAAACACTAACAAGTTGTCGTTGTCATTGAGAACGGGAAGGTGGTTAGTTTGTTTGGCATTCTGGAAACCCATCCATACAACACCAGGTCAAAAAACAAGTTGATCATGGCTGGCCAAGAACTGGACGCAAGTATTATTGATCCACCGGGAGAGGTGGTGGAGTCTGAGGTTGATTTGAAAGAGGAGTTACATAAGTTGAAACATTAGATGACAGAGATGTACCAAGCATAGATGAAAGGACATACCCCACCATTATGCCCCCCCAACCTGTTTTCATCCCACTGCTAGCTCAGTCCCAAGAACCTCCCACTACAAATTCATCCCCACAACATGCACCAAACTTCACCCCTTACCACCACTATCATGGCATCACTTCCCAAACTATACAAGCTCCACCAGCCAAAACAACCCCATACCCCTCTCCGCCAGCTACCCATATTTTCGTAGCACCTCTGCCATCTACACTCCATCGATCTTCCAGTGAACCATTATTCCAGACCCACGATAATCAGTACTATCCCCTAGAGCCTACTTTCAAGGCCCTAGATCATGATTCCTACACTCCTCGTTTTGACCTCCCTGTTGAGACTGAGAAACCACCTAAAAACTCGGAACAGGAGGAGATGTTTAGGAAGGTGAGAAGCCTGGAACAATTGCTCAGAAACATGCAAGGGTTGGAAGGTCAAGTAAGTGTAGCCTACAACGATCTGTGTTTGTCCCTGACGTACAACTACCTGTTGGGTTCAAAATGCCCAAATTTGATTTGTATGACGGGCACAAAGACCCCGTGGCCCACTTAAGGGGATTTTGCAGTAAAATGAGAGGAGACGGTGGGAAAGATGAGTTGTTAATGGCATACTTTAGCCATAGTCTAAGTGGAATGGCATTGGAGTGGTACACTCGTTAGGATCATAGCAGATGGTATACCTGGGATGATTTGGCCCAAGCATTCGTTCGTCATTTCCAATTCAACATCAAGATTGTTCCAGATTGTTTGTCTTTAACTAAGATTGTGAAGAAGACTAGTGAAAGTTTCAGGGAATATCGTACTGTTCTGATACTCCCGGGCATGACACAGAAAAGTGTTGGCACTTGAAGAACGCTATCCATGAGCTTATTGATACGAACCGAATTGTGGTCCAGAGCCCAGACGCACCCAATATCAACCAAAACCCATTGCCGGCCCATGCTGAAACGCACATGATTGAGATAGTGCACAGAGATGGGAAGCCCAAGAAGCCTTCACAATATGTCATGATGATCCGATCTAGTGAAAGTAAGTCGGTCAAGGACCTGGTTGTCACAAAAGCAACCTCTTTGATAGCTGAAGGATCGGCGGACAAGTTGAGCATGACAAGTGATAAGCTAGTTATGGTAGTTGAAAAGAGGTCCCCAAGTGATGTTATAGCAAAGCAAGAAAAGCCAAAGGGGATCGTGATGGGGGCCGTAAATAAACCAGTCATAGTTATGTAGGGTGCTCGCATGGACCCTATCATTATCAAACTTGTGACCCAGCTGCTGGTAGCTAACACCAAGACTATCTCGTGGAACTATGAACGAGTGACATTAACCTATAAGGGGAAGGAAGTGAAAGAGGAAGTTAACGATGCCCAGGGATTAACTCGTTCGGGGAGATGCTTTGCCCCAGAAGACTTAAGGAAAGCTAAAACACTTAAGGACAATCCAGTTCTAGTGAAGAAATCGGTCACTGAAGAAGAGGCGGAGGAGTTTTTGAGAAAAATGAAGGTACAAGATTACTCCATCGTAGAACAGTTGAGAAAGACTCCTGCTCAGATTTCCCTGTTATCATTGTTGATCCATTCAGATGAGCACCGACGGGCCCTAATGATGTTTCTGAACGAAACTCATGTCCCCGACAAAATCACAGTGAACCATTTGGAGAATATTGCTAATAAGATATTTGAGTCTAACAGGATCACATTCTCGGATGATGATTTGCCTCTGGAGGGTACAGAACACAATCGAGTCCTCCATCTCATAGTGAAATGCGATGATTCTGTGATCACAAGGGTGTTAATTGACAATGGTTCCAGTGCAAACATATGCCCTTTCTCTACTTTGAACAAGTTAAAAGTTGATGATGAAAGGATTCACAAGAACATCATATGCGTCCGAGGTTTTGACGGAGAGGGAAAAGACTCTGTTGGTGACATCTTGCTCGAGTTGACAATAGGACCAGTTGAATTCACTATGGAGTTCCAGGTACTAGGTGTGGCTTTTTCTTACAATTTACTGTTGGGTAGGCCTTGGATATATGTTGCCAAGGCAGTTCCATCTTCTTTACACCAGATGGTGAAGTAATAATGGGATAGACAAGAAATCGTCATTCATGGGGATGAGAATTTATGTGCTTTCAATGATACCTCCATCCTGTTTATTGAGGCTGAAGAGGATAAGGGGTCGTGGGTTTATCAAGTGTCTTAGACAATGTCAGTTGAAAAGGTTCTGGAAGGGGAATACATTTTGGGTACAAAATTAGCGTCTGCAATCGTCATGGTAGCAACCGAGATGTTGAAAAATGGTTTTATGCTGGGCAAGGGTCTGGGTGCATCTCTGCAAGGTATTGTGCAACCAGTGTCTTTGCGTGAAAATTTGGGACATTTTGTCTGGGGTTCAAGCCTACAAGGGATGATGTGAAGAAGGCTCAAAATCTGGAAAAAAAGTTGCTCCCTAAGCCTGTCCCACGTCTCTCCCGGTCTTTCATCAAGGCAGGGGTTGTGAAGCGTCCAATGACAACAGTTCCAAGGTCTGTGGTTGATTTTGATGAGGAATTGGTTAAAAGGTTCCAGAGTCTGTTTGAAGAAGTGAACATGGTAGAAACTGGGGAAGGTTCCAGCAAAGTGGATGTGTAGTTTGTTGGGCCAAAAGTGAAGATTAACAATTGGGATGCCACTCCTCTCCCTACCCGGAAGGAGTTTTTGTAGTTTGCTTTGTTTTCCTTTCAGTTTATCTGGATTATTCCAGGGTTGTAATTCAGATTTTATTTTCCATCTATTTTGATGTACAAACCCTTCTATCCTTTATTTTTAATGAAATGCAATTTCCCTTTTCCATTACTTATGATAGTGTCATTTTCTTTTGTTTCTTTGTACAGTTCTTTTTATGCTGATTTCAATGACATGACATGCATGAGGAATTTTTAGCCGAGTCTTAAAAGCCAATCTAACTCTGAAATAATAATCCAAGAAATAGAGTGTGATGATGAAATAGAATATGATGAAGATGAATCATTTGAAGAAATTAGTAAAGAGCTAAGTCACTTTGAAGAGAAACCCAAGCCTAATTTGAATGAAACTGAGGCAATCAATTTAGGGGATCTGAATAATATCAGGGAAACCAAGATAAGAGTGCACTTGGAACCACAAATCAGGGAAGAAATAATCAAAGCACTGTTTGAATATAAAGATATTTTTGCATGGTCATATGACGACATGCCGGGTCTGAGTACTGACTTGGTGGTTCAAAAATTTCCCATTGACCTGGCGGTTCACAAATTGCCCATTGACCTGGCATTCCTTCCCGTTAAGCAGAAATTAAGAAAAATCAAAACTGACATGGGTGTGAAGATCAAGGAAGAAATCACAAAACAGTTGGATACAAAGGACATTCGAGTCACACGGTACCCCACTTGGTTAGCTAATGTTGTGCCAGTGCCAAAGAAGGATGGCAAGACCAGGGTGTGTGTTGATTACCGCGATCTCAACAAAGCAAGTCCAAAGAATAATTTTCCATTGCCAAATATCCATATTTTAATTGACAAACTATGCCAAACATGATATCGGTTCTTTTGTGGATTGCTATGCGGGATACCACCAGATTTTGATGGATGAGGAGGATGTAGAAAAGACAACATTCATCACACCATGGGGAACTTATTGCTAACGGGTAATGCCATTTGGTTAGAAATGGGGCAACTTACATGAGGTCAACGACTGCTGTGTTCCATGACATGATACACAATGAGATTGAGGTTTATGTGGATGATGTGATCGTAAAGTCAAAGCAACAGGCTGACCATGTCGGAGATTTGAGGATGTTTTTCCAAAGGCTCTGCAGGTACAATCTTATGCTCAACCCTACCATGTGTGCATTTGGTATTCTATCCAGAAAACTATTGGGATTCATAGTTAGTCGTCGAGACATTGAGTTGGACCCGTCAAAGATTAAAGCTATCCAAGAATTGCCACCTCCAACGAACAAGACTGAGGTGATGAGTTTGCTCGGGCGATTGAACTACATCAGTAGGTTTATTGCTCAACTAATGACAACTTGTGAGCCCATCTTTAAGTTGCTGAAGAAGGATGTTGCGGTCAAATGGACTGACGAGTTCCAGGAGGCATTTGATAAGATCAAGGGGTACTTGTCAAACTCACATCTGTTGGTCTCGCCGGAACCCGGGAGGCCTTTAATTCTTTATTTGATAGTCATGGATAATATGTTCGGTTGCGTACTAGGTCAACATGACATCACCGGAAGAAAGAAGCAAGCCATCTATTATCTCAGCAAGAAGTTCACATAATATGAGGTTAAATATACTCCCCTTGAAAGGACATGTTGCGCCCTGACATGGGTGGAACAAAAGTTGAAGCATTATCTGTCGTCCTACACTACTTATCTCATTTCTTGTTTGGACCCTCTAAAGTATATCTTTCAGAAGCCTATGCCCATACGAAGAGTTGCAAAGTGGCAGATTTTGCTCACAGAGTTTGACATTATCTATGTGACTCGAACCGCGATGAAGGCCCAAGCATTGGCAGATCATTTGGTCGCGAATCCAGTGGATGAAGAATATGAACCATTGAGAACATATTTTCCCGATGAAGAGGTCATGCATATTGACGAGGTGGATCAAGTTGAAAAACCAAGTTGGAAGCTTTTCTTTGATGGATCCGCTAACATGAAAGGTGTCGGAATAGGGTTGTGCTTATTTCTGAAACAAGGCAGCACTACCCTGTTACGGCCCAGCTTCGTTTCTATTATACCAACAATATGACTGAGTACGAGGCATGCATTTTAGGATTGAGGTTAGCTGTAGATATGGGAGTTCAGGAAATCTTGGTCTTGGGAGACTCGGATCTTTTGGTGCACCAGATTCAAGGAGAATGGGATACTCAGGATTTAAATCTCATACCATATCGACAAAGTTTGCATGATCTTTGTCAACGGTTTCGATCAATAGAATCCAAGCATATTCCAAGGATCCATAATGAGGTTGTTGATGCTTTGGCTACCTTGGCATCAATGTTGCATCATCCGGACAAAGCTTATGTTGACCCTCTGCATATTCAAGTTTGTGATCAGCATGCCCACTATAATATGGTTGAGGAAGAACTTGATGATAAACCGTGGTTCCATGATATCAGGGAATACATCAGGATGTGGGTATATCCGGCACAAGCCACAGGGGATCAAAAGAGAACAATTTGATGTTTGGCTAGTGGATTTTTCTTGAGCAAGGGAATTTTGTACAAAAGAACTCCAGATCTTGGGTTGTTGAGGTGCATCAATGCTAAGCAAGCCATGACTATCATGACCGAGGTACATTTCGCAGTTTGCGAGCCACATATAAGTGGGTATGTTCTGGCAAAGAAGATTCTTCGAGCAGGGTATTATTGACTCACCATGGAACGAGACTGCATTAGCTTTGTGCGCAAGTGTCATCAATGCCAGGTACATGCCTGATTCATTCTACCCATCTGAGTTGCACACAATGTTCGCACCTTGGCCTTTTGTTGCTTGGGGCATGGATGTCATTGGACCAATTGAGCCTACGGAATCAAAAGGGAATAGGTTCATTCTAGTAGCTATCGATTATTTCACTAAGTGGGTTGAAGCTAAGACTTTCAAATATGTGACCAAGAAGGCAGTGGTAGATTTTGTTCATTCAAATATTATTTGTCGATTCGGAATCCAAAGGTGATCATCACAAATAATGGTGCTAATCTTAACAATCATTTGATGAAAGAAGTATGTCAACAGTTTAAGATTTTGCATCAAAATTCCACCCCGTATCGCCCTAAGGCGAATGGAGCAGTCGAGGCAGCCAATAAGAACATAAAGAAGATACTTCAGAAAATGATGCAAGGTCCCAGGCAATGGCATGAAAAGTTGCCCTTTGCTTTGCTGGGTTATTGCACTACTGTTCGCACTTTAGTAGGTGCAACCCCTTATTTGTTGGTATATGTCACTGAAGCAGTGATACCCGTGGAAGTTGAAATTCCATCCCTTTAGATTATTGCTGAAGCCGAAATTGATTATGATGAGTGGGTCAAAACCCGTTTGGAACAATTAAGTCTGATTAATGAGAAAAGATTGGCAGAAGTGTGTCATGGCCAGTTGTATCAAAAGAGAATGACAAGAGCATACAACAAGAAGGTACGTCCCCCGAAATTTGAAGTGGGTCAACAAGTATTGAAATGCATCTTGCCACATCAGGCTGAAGCAAAAGGCATGTTCGCCCCAAATTGGCAGGGGCCGTTCATTGTAACAAGAGAGTTGTCCAATGGTGCTTTATATTTAACAGATATAGAAGGCAAATGTGTAGATATGACTATCGATTCTGATGCAGTTAAAAGATATTATGTATGATTTCTTTGGTTTGTCTAATTGTTGTTTGTACTTGGCATGTTTTGAAGATTGGAAAGACGAAGACATTTTATTCTGCTATCTGAACACTTTATCCTTTATTACACCTTTGAGCCTTATTTATTTCCTTTTATACCCCTCTTTTGGAATCAGTAGCAAAGTTCAGAAACACGGACGCAAAAGGTAAATAAAGAAGGAAAAGAGATGAGAAAAAGAGAAAGAAAAGAATGGAAAAGAGTGAAAAAAGAGAGAAGGAAAAAACTAAGAAAAGAAAAGAAAGAAAAAGAGAAAGAAAAAAGAAAAGAGAAAATAACAACAACAAAGCAATTCCTATGACATGAACTACGTTCGACCCGATTCCTTTAAAGGATAGGTAGGCAGCCTCACGATTCAGTCCCATTGAAATAAAAATTCAAAAGTCCCCAAGCAAAGAAACTGGGGCAGAAGTGTGGTTTTGTAAAAGATCTGATTCCAAAAGTTGTAATTTTGAACCCATTCAAGTTGTTTTGAGCCTTTATAATATCCTTTCTAACCCCATCCAAAAGCCCACATTGCAGTACAAAGAAAGACCTTCTGACCAATCTTTGAGAGTGCCAAGTCAAGCGAGATAGAGGTACGATTCGCATCAGGGGAAACACTCCATTCTGCACAAGGAAAATGAGTAAATGATAAAGTCCTATTGGTAAAAACCCTCGCGGGCACCGTAAGGCGATGGAATGATGCGAGAAATCAAAATAAGAGAGACTCTTATCGGTGAAAACCTCCACAGGAACCGTGAGGCGACAGTGAGTTGAGAGATGAACAAATGAGAGAGGTTTGTTGGTGAAAACCCTTCAGGGCGCCACAAGCCAAACAAGGTTGGTGACTTTGCAGAGAGATTGGGTCAAGGAAACCCTGGGGCATAAAGTATGAAAGCTGAAAGGTGACTGGTTGAATGGGCTGGGTTGATTAATCCGAAATGCATGTCATGATCATTGGTGCTCGCTGCCTCACTCAAATAAGTCTCTTTCCTTTCCTCCCTCAAATAGTCATCTTGTTACAAGTCTTCTTATTTATTTCTAACTCTCGAAGTCATTGCATTTCATTTCTTTTGGGTTTATTTCTCTAAGGCTTTTCCAATGTCAGCCTTGTTTAAGCAAGTAAGAAAGGATTTCAAAGCTTATTACCAGCTTCCAAATTGCACAAAGAAACATGCGGCCAAAGCATACCAGAAATAACATGATGCAAAGTAAAAAATAAGGTGTTAATGAAAGTTCAAGTGGTCGGGTGGTTTGTGAATTTTGTGGAAGATACAGAGGTTCAAATTAGAAGGACAGAAATGTAAAATAGCGGGTTGAGTGCAGGTCACTCGGGTCATTCAGGTTCATGTTGGTTGAAATTCAATCAAAAAGTCAAACAATTCTTGGCCAGTTCAAGGCAGCCAGTCAAAACAAAGTACGACCGTAAAATGACCACCTTCAGCAAGAATGTCGCAAACTAACCACTGCATTTTCAAACTGATAAAATTTTCTTTGATTGAAACAGGGGCAGGAAATTTCGTTTGTTCAGGAGGAACCCTCCGTGGGGAAAGCATGCACCGGACAGGTTCAACCGTAAATCTTCAGGACCCTCCTAGATAATGAGATTTAGTTTAAAAAGTTTCAGGCCCTTCCTGGATAATGGAATTTAATCTTAAAAGTTCTCAGGACCCTCCTGGATAATGGGACTTAGTTGAATTCTAAGACCTTCATAGATAACAAGATTTAGCATAAGCTCTACCTTTAGGAAATATAAGTTGACATTAAAGCTTTTACTCTTAAGATGAGGTTCAATTTGAAAATTTTAGGACCCTCCTAGATAATGGGATTTTAGTTTTAAATTCTTAGAGATTTTGGGTAACATGATTCGACTAACACTCACAGATGTACCCAGATACCAAACTGGGGCAGAAAAGTTTCTTTGTTTGTCTATTTTGTTGTAATTAGGCGCCCACCTGGAGAACAAGGGAATACAATTAAAGTTTTGGTAATCAAGCTCCCATCTAGAGAACAAGGGAATACAATTCAAAATTTTGGCAATCAGGCGCCCACCTAGAGAACAAGGGAATACAATTCAAGTTTTGGAAATCAGGCGCCCACATGGAGAACAAGGGAATACAGTTCAAGTTTTGGCAATCGGGCGCCCACCTGGAGAACAAGGGAATACAGTTCATGTTTTGGCAATCAAGTGCCCACCTGGAGAACAAGGGAATACAGTTCAAGTTTTGGCAATCTGCCTCCCACTTGGAAAACAAGGGAATATAGTTTGAGTTTTTAGCAATCAGGCTCCCACTTGGAGAAAAAGGGATTACAGTTCATGTTTTGGCAATTAGGCGCCCACTTGGATAACAAGGGAATACAGTTCAAGTTTTGGCAATAAGGCGCGCGCCTGGAGAATAAGGGAATACAGTTCAAGTGTTGGCAATCAGGCGCCCACCTTGAGAACAAGGGAATAGAGTTCAAGTTTTGGAAATCAGGCGCCCACCTGGAGAACAAAGGAATATAGTTCAAATTTTGGCAATCAGGCGCCCACCTGGAGAACAAGGGAATATAGTTCAAGTTTTGGAAATCAGGCGCCCATCTGGAGAACAAGGGAATACAGTTCAAGTTTTGGCAATCGGGCACCCACCTGGAAAACAAGGGAATACAATTTAAGTTTTTGGCAATCAGGCGCCCTCCTGGAGAACAAGGGAATACAATTTAAGTTTTGGTAATCAGACGCCCACATTAAAAACAAGGGAATGCAGTTCTAGTTTTAGCAATCAGGCACCCACTTGGAAAATAAGGGAACTCATTTCAAAATCCAATTCGAGTTAGCAACAACAGAAGCTCGCCTTGAGAGTGCGAGCTAACAGTTCAAGATGCACAATAGAACTGTAGAAGAAGCAAGACCAAGTTTGAAGGTGGTAGCTAGGATTCTTGTAATTCATAGATAATAGTTTAGCCTAGCTTCTTTCTATTTTATCTCGGTGTAATAAGGAGTTCAGCAGGCAGTAGCAGTAGCAGTAGTAGCAGCAGTAGTGAAATCACGGCTTTCCGATAGTCCCAACTACCAAGACTTCCCGAACTACACTGACCTTGTTCCTTTACAACCAAGGATATGTAGGCAACCTCAGAAGCAAGGTTCAGTCAAATCTTTCAAAAAATGCTTCCCACGGAGTATTCAGACGGGCAAAAATCGCTCGTATCCGCTCACTTTTTCTTTGCACGAAAACTCTTCGTGTTTTCGAGCAAAGAGGGGCAGCTGCGAGTACGTGATTTTTTCCCTATAGGAATTACTCCCATAAAATCTAAGAAAATAATTTTTTTCTCAATATTTGCAATTGTATAGGATTTTGTGAGAATTTTTATTAATTGTTTGCATTTTGTGCACGTTTAATTTCCATTAAAAATCATAAAAATGCCAAAATACCATACATTGAATTTAGGTTTTATTTTTACATTTTTAGGATTAATTATTTAATCATTTATTTCATTAAAAAAAAGGAAATCATAAAAATGACCCATTTTACATTTTTACCTTTTAATTGCTAGATTATCGATTTTTCTTTTTGATTTAGGATCACAGAATTTTTATAATTTTTAGGAAATTGGTTAGTTTATAATCTAGATTAATTTACAATTTTAATTTGGTTTTTTTAATTAAAGAAAAAAAAAGAAAAAAAAAAGAAAAACAAAAGAAAAAGAAAAACAAAAGAAAGGGAAATAAAAGAGAATTGGATAAAAGTGGGGTTTGTTTTAATTTTATTGGGCCAAAGCCCAAATATTTCTACCTAAACCCACCCCAAAATCCAATCCCAAGAACCAATTACCCGGTCCAGGTCCCCACTACACCCAAAACGACCTCATTTTGCCCTGGCTTCATCTCAACCGTTGGATCCTAGTGATCCAACGGTCCGCAACTAAGGGCCCTCTAACAATAAAACTGTCCGAAGCTCTCTCACCCCCCATTGCAATCACTCTCACCCCGTCTCTAACCTCAAACCCTAGAGACCAGCCGCCCTGAAATCCCCCACCGTCTCCGTCTTACTCTGCCGCCAGAAATTGCCCCACGGCGGCGGCGACGCTCCAAACTCCTCCAAATTTGTACCATGCAACCCTAAGCCTATCCTCAACATCATTCCATCGTTAATTTTCCAAAAATCACCACCTAGATACACCGATTCCAGATCTAAAGTCTGAACCTAGAAACCCTAAATTTCCCAAATGGCCCCAAGTTCACACCCCATAATATCCTCCTCCTCCTCCTCATCCCATATTCCATTTTAGTTCCTCTAAAAAAAACCCGAAACTCTTTAAGTTTTGGATCTGAAAATGGTCAGAAGATGTCAAGTCTTTTCTTCGATATCTTCATCGATTTAGGATGCCTTAAGTCTAAAACTAACATTAGCTAATGGCTTTTGTTAAGAGACATTGATTAATATAAGTTTAAACTCATTTCGGAGTCACAGGAATCCGTTTGATTTGCTTTTGACCAGACAGAATGCATGTGAGTTCGAGAGATGGTATCTTTTCCCTTCTCTTCTGGATTTGTTAAATGATTTTCAAAGCTTAATTATGTTTTTAGATTAATTTAGATTAATTGATGAAAATCTTCTAACTCCGGATTTTGTTACTTCATGATTTTTGTTTGCTTCCTGGGTAATTTTTTCTTTCCGTATTTGTTACTCCGGATTTCTTTACTTAGTTTGCATGTTCAAAATTTTGGCAATCAGGCGCCCACCTGGAGAACAAGGGAATACAATTCAAGTTTTTGGCAATCAGGCGCCCATCTAGAGAACAAGAGAATACAGTTCAAGTTTTTGGCAATCAGGCGCCCACCTGGAGAACAAGGGAATACAGTTCAAGTTTTGGTAATCAGGCGCCCACCTGGAGAACAAGGGAATACAGTTCAAGTTTTTGGCAATCAGGCACCCACCTGGAGAACAAGGGAATACAGTTCATGTTTTTGGCAATTAGCTGCCCACCTGGAAAACAAGGGAATACAGTTCAAGTTTTGGCAATCAGGCGCCCACCTGGAGAATAAAGGGATTACAATTCAATTTTTGGCAATCAGGCGCCCACCTAGAGAGCAAGGGAATAAAGTTCAAGTTTTGGCAATCAGGCGTCCGCCTAGAGAACAAGGGAATACAGTTCAAGTTTTGGCAATCAGGAAGCTCTATGCAAGAATGTGAGTCAATAGTCCGAGATGATCAACATAAGTAATCTCAATCCAGAATAAAAAAAGAAAAACAAAAAAAAAAAGGAAAAAGAAAAGGGAAGTGAATCCAAAATGCAAAAGCTGAGACAAGAGGTGTATTGCTCAAGACATGACTGAGGTCACAAACATGGTGTGTCCGGTTTTGATCCGAAAAGCTAAAGAAGAATGAACTAGCACCTGCAACTAGCAAGCGTCAAGGTTCAAATCTAAAGTCTGCATGAAGAACCATTCAAGACTCAAGATCAAGATTCAGAAGACTTATAGATAGGAATCTTGCAACTCGTAGTTGACAGGCTTAGTTAGTCCTTTTCATTTTAATTTTGATGTTATAACACGACCGCAGACCGGAACCTCGACGGAACAGCACCTCAATCGGCTCTCCACCTCGGTATACTCCATCACTGTTCCTACTTCTGAATTACATGTGGCCTGATTCCCTTATAGCCAAGGATACGTAGGCAGCTCAGATACCAGGGTTCGGTCACATTCTCCTTTCTTTTAGTTTCTGGTCTCCCTAAATAAGGGTCGGGTCAAAAACCTGTCTAGTCGTTCTTTGTCTGAAAATACTTCGTGTTTCCAGTCAAAGAGGGGCAATTGTAGACATGTGATTTTTGACCCTCCCCAAGATTTTAAATATTTTAGCATTTAAATACTTAGTTTAGGTTTAATATAGTTATTTCAACTAATTTTGACTCTTTTACTTTATTTCGTCACAAAATAAAAATTACAAAAAATTTATCTTCTTTTTAGTTGCTTTTAGTTTATATAACTTTCGTAAAACTAAAAAAAATACAAAAATAGTACCTTATTTTTATTTTAATATGATATTTGAAAATACTAAAAAAATAGATTTGTTTTAATGGTTAATCTTATTTTAATAGTTATTTTATTTAAGTAGGATTAATTAGTAAATGAGGTAGTATTTTAGTCTTGTTCACGGAGAAAGAATAAAATTTTGGCTCAAACGACCCATTTTTAGGCCTCAGAAAACTTTCGACATCCTCAGAAGTTACAATATGAAGCTTAAGCCCGAGAAATGTGCCTCCGGAGTGGGTTCGGGCAAATTCTTAGGCTTCATGGTGTCAAAAAGGGGGATCAAGATCAACCCCAACAAAATCAAGGCCATCGAAGAAATCACAGTGATAAATAATGTAAAGGCCGTGCAACGACTGACCGGGCGGATGGAGTCTCTGGGCAGATTCATATCAAAATCATCAAACAGGAGTCATTATTTCTTCTCTTTACTCAAAAAGAAAAGCAACTTCGAATGGACTCCAGAATGCTAACACGCTTCGGAGGAATTGAAACGATAGTCTACCTTTGCTCCACACACCAAAAGAGGATGAAACGATATATTTATACCTGGCTGTATTCAAGATAGCAGTGAGTGGTGTGCTAGTTCGAGAAGAGCAAGGTACGCAATTACCTATTTATTATTATGTAAGTCGGGCCCTAGGGGATGCCAAAACCAGGTATCCGCACCTAGAAAAATTAGCTCTTGCGTCAATAAGCGCATCGTAAAAATTGAAACCTTAATTCCAATGCCATCGTATTTGCATTTTAACAATGTACCCTCTCCAAAGCATATTGCATAAGGCCGAACTATCGGGCCGATTGGCCAAATGGGCCATCGAACTCGGCAGGTATGATATTGAGTATCAACCTCGAACGGCTATCAAGTCCCAAATTCTGGTGACCTTCGTGGCCAACTTCTCGCCATCTCTCATGCCTGAGGTAGAAAAGGAACTTTTACTAAAAACAGACATATCTTCCGGGGTGTGGACCCTGTTCACTGACAGCGCCTCGAACGTGAGAGGATCCAGGCTCGGTATAGTCCTGAAGCCACCTACGGGTGGCATAATCAGGCAATCTATAAAAACTACAAGATTGTCTAACAATGAAGCCGAGTATGAGGCTATAATTGCAGGGGTAAAATTGGCTAAAAGCTTGAGAGCTAAGATCGTCGAAGCAAAATGCGATTCAATCCTGGTAGTAAATCAGGTAAATGGGAGCTTCGAGGTCTGAGAAGACATGATGCAAAGATACTTGGACAAAATCCAAGTCACATTAAGCCGCTTCAAAGAATGGACCCTGGTCCACATACCTCGAGAGCAGAATAGTGAGGCAGATGCCCTCGCAAACCTAGGATCATCTGTTGAAAAAGATGACCTACTCCTCGGGGCTGTTGTTCAGCTATCCAAATCAGTGTTTGAGGAAGGTCATGCCGAGATTAATTCAACTAGCCTAACATGGGACTAGAGAAATAAATATATTGACTATTTGAAAGATGGGAAGCTACCCACAGATCCAAAGGAATCGAGGGCCCTACGAACCAAAGCAGCCCGGTTCTCGCTCGACAGAAACGAGACTCTGTACAGAAGAACCTTTGATGGCCCCCTAGCAATATGTCTGGGGTCGGGAGACACAGATTATGTACTCTGAGAAATTCATAAGGGTACCTGTAAAAACCAATCCGGTGCCGATTCCTTAGTCCGAAAGGTGATCAGTACAGGCTACTACTGGGACAACATGGAAAAATACACCAAGGAATCCGTCCGAAAGTGCAACAAGTGCAAGAGATTTGCCCCTATGATTCACCAACCCGGTGTCACACCTCCATTTTCTACCCTGGAAAGGTTTAGGGGAGTTTTTCCAATTAAAGTGACAATAACCGAAATAGGATTATTTATTCGAATTCAGAGTCGCCACTTGGGATAATTTATGGTGTCCCAAGTCACCTGTTTAAAATCCCAAATCGAGGAAGTTTGACTCTTATTTATGGTCTGCGAACATAGAAATCCGGGTAAGGAATTCTGTTAACCCGGGAGAAGGTGTTAGGCATTCCCAAGTTTCGTGGTTTTAGCACGGTCGCTTAACTATTATTAACGGCCTAATTATCTAATTAATTACACATTTTAAACCTTCGTGCATTTTTAAACTTTCTAACTGCTTTTATTGTTTATGGAACAAATAACGATTGCCATACACTTGCGAACCGCATCACATAAAATGCACCCACGATTTACAACGTGTTTGTTTCTATATTATTCGAAGTTATTGTCGGGTTACATGAAATGTACACCTGGATGAGATTTACTTATCCTGACCATGCCACAATGATTTATTAATCTCACATTAATAATCATAAAGTAGATAACGACTAGTTCTCTTAATCGTTTATGTAGTACTATATTAATGATTCCTCATTTCTGGCATAAGAGACAAAAGATAATCTTTTATATTCCCTAGTTCTATATCTTAGTTGAAGTTTAGAATTAATAATGAACAAGAGATTCCACTACGACAAGAAGAAACATTGACGTGAAGAGTTAAAGATACAAAGCATTCTGAACTATACACAACTGGTTCGATATTGCAAGAAGCAAATACTTTAGCAACGAAATCAACGAATTTGCAAAGGAACACATTTGTGACTGATCAATGCTGTAGCAATTAGATATCATAAAATCGTAAAATACAAGCTCATCCTAAAATACCAGTACAGTAGTTACAACCACTTTAAATCAAATCAAACTGATAATTAAAGTGTGAAAAAAATAGATCAATGAACGTAGAAATTCTTACGAGCACGCATACGCAGAACCGGATCCGAAACACTGAAACAAAACTCCTCGTCGGAAAAGGATGCTAAACGAAATTTTGGACTCTTTACTGTTTTCAACTTCTTTTTTTTTGTTTTCTTTACTGTTTTCAATCTCTATCTCTCTCGTTTTGGAATGAAGATCGCCGTCGGCGTTAGAGCGGAGGAGTCGTCGGTTGGTCTAGGTGATGAAGAGGGTGTTCGTTTTAGGGGGTCCGTTGGTTTAGTGAGAGGAGCGATGATGGCTGTGTGCTCTAGGGCTCGTGGTCTATTGGTTAGAGATGAAGAAGCAACCACTGGTTTGTTTAGAGGTGTTATAAGTTTGAAGAAGAAGAACGGCGGAGGGGGGGTCTCTTTGTGAGGGTGACAGCTGGTGTTGTTTGTGCTGGTGGCGTTAGGCTGCTATGGAGGAGTTCTTTTGTTCTCTAATGGTGAAGAAGAAGAGAGCTCAAGGGGTCTTGCTGCTGAAGCTATTTTTAGGCTACTAGGGTTAGCTACTTAGGAGTTTTTTTTGTTGAAGAATGGTCCTCTGCACGCAAGAACTTAACTAGCATGTCATCAATATAAACTTCCATGGGTTTGCCTATTTGATGCTCGAACATTTTATTAACTAGACGTTGGTATGTAGCCCCTGCATTTTTCAGCCTGGAGGGCATTACATTGTAACAGTAGGTACCATACTTTGTGATGAAGGAACTCTTTTCCTATCCCCGAGGTTCATCTGAATTTGATTATACCCCGAGTAGGCGTCGAGAAAAGTGAGGGTCTCGTGGCCGGTTGTGGCATCGATCAGACGATCGATGTTAGGCAATGGGAATGAATCATTGGGGCATGCCTTATTTAAGTCTTTATAATCTACACACATTCTTAACTTATTTCCTTTTTTGGGCACTACCACTACATTGGACAGCCATTCGGGGTACTTTACATTTCTAATGGACCCTATTTTAAGGAGTTTTGTTACCTCATCCTTGATGAATGTGTGCTTTACTTCAGACTGGGGCCTTCTTTTTTGCCTTACCGGTTTGAATCTAGGGTTGACACTTAGTCGATGGGTGGTTATTTCCTGTGGGATTCCTGTCATATCTAAGTGGGACCAAGCGAAATAGTCGATGTTATTAATAAGGATTGAATGAATTTTTTCCTGAGTTCGGGGATTAATCCTGTTCCCAGGTATACCTTCCGATCTGGGAGATGTTTGACCAAAATAGCTTGCTCCAGTTCTTCAGCTGTCGATTTTGTTGCATCCGACTCTTCGGGGGCAACGAAAAATTGAGGAGCGAGGAAATCTTCTTCATCACCCTCGGGGTGTGTATGCTTCCCGACTCATCCGAGGTAGACTGTATAGGATTCGACGGCTCCCAATGAACCACGAACATTTCTTTTGCTGCATACTGTTCTCCGTATACGGTTGTTATACCGTTCTTTGTTGGAAACTTCATCATCTAGTGTAGAGTTGATGGTACTGCCCCCATGTTGCGTATCCACGACCTGCCAAGTAATGTGTTGTACCTCATGTCACCGCTGATGATGTGGAACTTGGTGTTCTTAACTGTATCGGACATGTCAACCGAGAGGGTGATCTCCCCCTTTGTTACTTCATCGGCCATGTTGAATCCGTGCAGGACCCGAGAGGTTGGTACGATCTGATCGAGCAACCCAAGCTATTCTACTACATTTGACCTTATTACGTTAGCCGAGCTACCTAGATCCACGAGCACACATTTAATTCGAATGTTACTTAAAAGAAATGAAATTACCAGTGCGTCGTTATGTGGTCACGTCAAGGTCTTAAAATCCTCCTCGCTGAATGATAGGGTGTCTTTGGTCATGCGGCATCGGATCGGCCCCTCTACTGCAACAAATATTTTTATCCGTTTGATCATGGGTCCTTGGGGAATATCGGCTCCCACGATGATCATATGAATGACATGTTGAGGAATCTCTCTTTTTGCCCAGGTCGGATTTTCCCGAGTTTTTCGCTGAATGCCTCAGCATGAGCTCTTGTTAATGTGAGGACCATTGCTAACGTATTGGGCGTTGCATGAGGTCGTACCCTCGGGAATTCATTTTGGTGCACTCTCAGGGTTTTGCGGTGGCACACCCATACCTGGAGTAACCATACCGCCCTTTCCATAGTCTTTGAGGCTGTTATTTTCAGGTACATTTACTGGTTTAGGCATCTTGACCTGAAATCAAAGATCTTCGACAAGAAAAAGTGTGAAAGATAATTTACTTTATGCAGCAAATCAGCAAGAAAATAATCACTATTATTTTTAGCCCCACAGTGGGCACCAAACTGTTTACCGTGAAAATGGTATAACAATTAAATTTGATTTTGTGGCTCTAAATATATGTGATCTATTTTTATGCTAGTTGTTAGGCAATGGATGCTAAGTAAAAGATTAGAAAGCAAGATTATAGCTTGAAAACGATGTGATAGTTAAACCAAACGACTGGAGATAGGGGCCTCGAGCTGTCGTATATGAGGCCTCGAAGTCGAGTTGGGTAGCCTTCTTAGAGCGACCGAGGGAGAACTAATAGTTATGAGAGCTACGATGATGGCTCCTTGTGAGCACGTGATTTTTGCTCTATGAGAACTACTCCCACAAAATTCAAAATAAAATGGTTTTTGCGTTGTTTGTAATTTAGGTGTATTTTGTCTATTTTCTATTTTAAATGAGAAAAATGCAAAAAATATGTGTTGCATGTGCATTTAGGATTTAATTTTGCAAAATAGGATTTAATTTTACAATTTAGAATTTAATTAAGCAAGTTTGTTGTAAAAAAAATAGAAAAATCACAAAAAAATATATGCTTTGCATTTTTAGCATTTAATGTCCGAATTGTATAATTTTATCTTTATTTGATGTTTAATTTCGTGTGATAGTTATTTTTAAGAGTCAATATTTAGTTATTTTTAAGAGTCAATATTTTAAGATTTTATAATTCAATTGGGATTTTTAGTTTTATTGTTGAAAAGAAAAATTGAAAAAATAATAATTAAAATAATTAAGAAGAGGAAGATTCAGTTGGGCCAATTTGGCCAAGCCCAAATCCTTACAGCCAAACCAGGCCAAAAAACAGCCCAAACCGGCCCCAAATCCAGTCCACCTGCGACTCAACCAAACGACGCCGTTCAGGCGTTTCCATCTGGACTGTTGATCTAAGATGATCAATCGGTCTCAAAGCCTTGACCAAACCCGACCCCGACCCGTCACTCCAATACCCAGACCACCCCAGTACTACTCCAAACAACACTGTTTGAGTTAAGTGAACTGATCTGGACCCTCGATCTCTCTTGATCGAACGACCAAAATCAAACCACCCCTCCACTATATAAATGAAACCCTCATACCCAGCCCTCCCCAGTCTAAACCCCTGTTCATCATCGTCTCAGAGACGAAGCCCTTCCCCCAAACCCTAGCCGCCATGGCATTCCTTCGCATGAAACCCAGCGGCAATAACGTCGCCGGCCACTAAAATAACACCCCTGAACCTCCTAACCACCCCCAATCCAAATCCAGTACCTGTTTGTTTCGAATTATCCTCAAACTTCTCGAATCTTAATTTGAAGATTCGAGCAAAGCCTGAACCTACCCCAATCCGCCTTAAACTCACACCAAGGCACCCCCTGACCACCCTCGTTACGAATCTGTTGATTGCTTGCCTTGAATCAACCTCCAACTTCTCGAATCTTCAATCGAAGATTCGAGCAGGACCTAGATCTACCCCAACCAGTCCCAAACTCATACCAGACATGTCCCTGACCTCCCTCGTCACCAAACTATCGTGGGTTTGGTTCGAATTTGACCAGAACCATTCGAACCCCAAATCAAACCACCAAGAACCCTAGCAAGCCAGAGGGTGAAATCTGTCCCAACTAAAGAAGGGTTTGGGGTCTAACCGACTTTAGTCGAAGTGTTCTCAGCTGAGAACATTCGATTAAGGTCAGTTCGACCTCAAAAAGTTCGAGTTTGAGTTCGATTCAGGGCTGTCCAGGTCACGAGTTCTTGAGGTATTTTCCATTTCCTATTTATCCCAGTTTGTGTTTGTTTATTCTGTTTATTTATTTAGTTTAGTTTTATTGGGTTTAAAATTTCTTTTGTCGATTGTCCAGTTCTTCTCCCTCAGACCTTTTATTTGGTCGAATTTGTTTCTATTCATTATTAATTATAGGTTGTGTAGTCTATTCGAATAAGTTCATCGATTAGTTTAGCTTTATTATAAATCCATGTTCTTGTCATTGTTACTTGAATGGCCTAATTATCTATTTCTGAGTAATTGCTGTCAATTGTTGTAGGCAATCGTTTAATCAGTTATCATAGATTAATCTAAGTTTTATCAGTAGTTTTGTAAAATGATTTAAGGTCTAATGTTGTGTGTGCTTGATCTGTGGACATTTAGCTTCAGGGCATTGTCAATAGGCCGACAATGAACCTGCATTCATGTTCATTTTTGGTTCAGTTTCAATTTAGTTATAATGATTCTGTTGAGTTTTGTGTTGTGATTCAAATTCAGTCCATGGGTTTCGATGGGAACTCGACCTTAATCATTCAGTTTGTTAGGAGAATTGGTTATAGCTGTTAATCGAAATTAGTTTTAGATAATCGCTAGTTTGAACAGATTTTAGGATTAAAAGTTTTAATACAGTTGAATAATTGTATTAGGGGCAGTAATATTAAGGGGTTTCAGGGGTGATTTGGGAATGAAACAGTTAGGACAATATTTTAATGTTAGTGTTTTGTTAGTGGGAATTTAGTGTCTTTAAATTAATATGGTAATGGGGAACATTTGGGAATGGGGGGCTGAAAATAAGGAAAAGTTTTCCTTAGTGGGTTTTAAAGTGGAAAAATTCAGATTTTTAGTGAAAAAGGGGGGTCGGGCAGTAAGTGAAAAAGGAGGGCAAGTTTGTATAAGAGAGCAGAGGGAGGTCTGTAGGAGGGGGACTGAATTCTGAAAGTTGGAAAAAGTTGAAAAAGATTAGCTATTTTCATTATTTGTCTGGTTTAGGATCTGAAATTAGTTAAAACTTTCTTCCTTTTACTTCTGCTCTATACTTGGGGAAGTATATAGTTGCTGGCTATTTGTGGCTACACTGCTGGTTGCCATTTCTGTTTGCTACTACTGCTGCTGCTGACTCTCTTCTTCTTCTTCTTCTTGTATTGACAATACCAGGTGCATGCTTCTTCTTCTTCTTCTTCTTCTTCTTCTTCTTCTTCTTCTTCTTCTTCTTCTTCTTCTTCTTCTTCTTGTATTGACAATACCAGGTGCATGCTTCGAACTCCTTTGATGTAGTTCCTTGAAGTTCACAAAAAATGGAAATATTCATAGATTTGTGTTCATTAGTAGGCTGTCTGTTGTTTATAATTGGATGAATTGTTAGTAAGTTATACCTAGTCAATATTGGTTATGTGTTTTGTATAATGTGAACAATGGATACATACGGATTGTAATTAAGAGCTAACTAAACTACTATGTTCATGTTGACATGCTTTTAATTTATAAATTTGAACTGCTAGGCTCATATTGATATGCTATTAGTTTATAACTTTGAGCTACTAGGTTGTCAGTGTGCCTTACCTAAACATGATTTGAGCTAGAGTTTGTGGTTATAACTGCTGCACCAGTATTTTAGGAGTAAGCTTACTTAAAAGATGATTTTGTGATTGTTGGCACTAGAACGTATTCATCCATTGATTAGCGTATCTGTTTGTTGGTAGGATTAAGGTAGAACTCCATTGTTATAAAGTTTTATTGGCCTTCTGGATTAGTTGGAAGTTTTATTCCTATTATGGCTCCACCTTGGTGACTGATTGAAATATGTTTGTGATTTATTGTTTACTGCTAATTGACAAAGGGTACACTCTATTGTTTTTTATGTCTATACCATGTTCTTTCCAGGAGTCCGGGAAACAAAATTCATTAAAAGGAAATATAACAACCCATTTCTTAATGATTGTTACAAAAAAGGGCTTATGTCTAAAGCGACGAAAACATAGGCGAATGAACTTGAGATTCTGAATGACGTCATATAATATTTGTTTGGTTGTGCTGATATTGGTTCTGAATTATTCTGTTAATGAGACATTTAGATAATTGGTTAAGCCATAAGGCCATTATGAAATAAGGAATGTATAGCCTTGCAACTCATTTGGGACAGCTGCCAGCCCAATGCCATTTCAGTTGAACGCTTAGCTTCAATTTAACACAAACCCAATAGTTATTAAGTTAGTTTGAACATTAGCCTAAAAATAAATTCCTTTAAGCTCACCTTAATTAATCAGACTCTTTCAATTAGTTTGAGATTTGCCATATTAGCCAGGCCAACAATTATGGCCCTCCCTTAATTAACTTTAATCCTTTAGAAATCAAGGTGTACCATCTAGTGAATTTTCCATGGCTGCGCAAAGTTAAAACTGCGTAGTGGCTTTTTAGGGCGATGTTTTAATAAAGTTATTTTCATAAACTTGGGTGCACATTTATGTGACCCAAATCCAAATCTCAACGGAGTCGAAATGTGTCGTTAATCATGGGTATATTGATTGTGACGTGGTTCGAGATGCATGTCCATGACATTGTAAATTCATTTAAAAAAATAATGAATGAGACGAGCCTCGACAAACAAGAATACACAAACTGCGGGGACCTCAATGGACAGTTATTTCGAATGCTTAGATTTCGAGACAGGCCGCATAACGAACTTTAAGGCTTTTCTCAGAATAACAACGCGTTAGTATCTTTAGGCGCGTATTTAATAATGTTATCTTCCTAAACTCGGGTGCACATTTATGTGACCCAAATCCAAATATCAACGAAGTTGGAACGCATAGAAAATTGCAGGTACATTTATGTGGCGCAATTCGAGATGCATGCTCACGACGTTGCAATTCTTTGAATAAATATAACAAAAGCGATAAACAGTTAAAATTTGCACATAGGTTCATAATTGTATAAAATTAGCTAATCAAGCCGAATATGACAGTTGAGCGACCGTGCTAGAACCATGGAACTCGGGAATGCCTAACACCTTCTCCCGGGCTAACAGAATTCCTTATCCGGATATCTGGTGCGTAGACTGTTAAACAGAGTCAATATTTTCCTCGATTTGGGATTCAACCGGTAACTTGGGACACCATAAATCTCTCAAGTGGCGACTCTGAATCTTTAAATAAAGTCCCATTTCGATTGTCCTTTAATTGGAAAAACTCCCTCTGCGCCCCTCTGCGGTTGCGCGGGTAAAAAGGAGGTGTGACAGCTCTGGCGACTCTGCTGGGGAACGAACCCAGAATCTCTGGTTCATGGTTCAAAAATTCGAGCTTAGAATAATTTTTATTACTTGGCTTTATTTATTATCTGATTTTATTACATGTTTTAGCCTAAATGTGCAAAATGTTTCTCTTACCGCTTTGATATTATCTGAACTGTATATATAAACTGCTACGAAATCCCTCTCTTCTCTTTCTTGAGGAGTGCACGTTGGTCATGACTTCTTTCTGTTAGTGTCATATCCCAAAATAGAACGAGGATTCGGAGGAGTTGCAAAATCGGATGATCTTTTGGTTACCGGTACGCAGTTCCCATCCTCAGCTCGAGTTGTCCGCTCGGGTAATCCAGGTCTAGAACAAACACCCAGGATAAACCTAGTATAACAAAACCTCATGCCGGATCCCTAGTAGGAACGCTTATTTTCATCATGTGCACTTAATTTAGGGGACTCAACACAGGGGTTGGGTCCGTCTAGGACAAGCAACCTGAAATGAAAAGACCATCCTGCTACATCCTGTTTGTTTTATGCATTTATTTGCCGCAGACTTGCATGCTGACCGGCTTCTGAAAATAGTGGAATATTGAAAAAAGGGAAAATAGCGGTGTAGAGAGATAATTCTGAGTTACCAGCATACTCTGCCAAAACTTGGTAAAAATGAAAAAAAAAATTTAGTATAATTTTTAAACAAGTCTTGTTGTCAGAATTAGTTTATTGTCGTGGCCCGAACTACGCCGGTTTGATTCTCACAAGGTGTGAGATACGTAGGCAACCCTCATCGGGTCCAACCTCCCCTTTTGCAAAAATAGCCAAAAAATATCAAAAAATTTAATCTTTCGTCATAAATAAGTCGGGTGATTCCATTCTTGTAAAAATATCCGAATGTCCCTAAAAAGATGCCAGAAGGTTGTTTTTGCGAAAATAGCCACGTTTGGTCATTTTCAATGTTTTGTCCGGTTGGTAAAACACAACCTTTAAATCTTCTTCGAAGTGCTGAAAGGCCGTATTGACAAGACCGGAGTTTTATTTTAATGTGTGTCAATTTTACTTTATTCTTTCTTTGAGTCCAATGAGTGTTAATCACCCCAAACAAACATACAGAATGAGTCCGGGTCCAAGTTTGCCGATAACAGTTAGGAGCAAGATCCCTTTGGAGTTGCGCTTGTGGTGGGAGGATTTGGAAAAGTCAGAGCGAGATAAGATCAAGCTATATCTGGGAGGTCTTACCAGTTTGTTGAATGTCAGACCCAAATGTGACATCATAAAGGCTTTGGTTACATTTTGGGACCTGGCCCACAACGTATTCCACTTCTCGGATTTTTAACTCACCCCAACCTTAGAAGAGGTAGCAGGTTATATGGATATTACTGAGGGGCTAGGGCACAAATATCTGATTGCTCCAAGAGCCGTCAATTCGCACAAGTTCATGGATCTGCTGAAGATAAGCAAGGGAGTCCCGTACATTGCATTGGATAGGGGTTTTTCTACTTTGCAGTTCATATACCAGAGGTATGGGCATATAAGAGAGTTCGACGATCAGGAAAGCGGGGTTTGCAGCAGAGGGAACCAGACAAAATGGGATGAACATAGGCGGTTCACCTTCATGGTAGCATTCTTGGGCATTGTGGTGTCTCCTCAGAAAGACAAAAATATTGATTTGAAGGTGGCTGGAGTTGACAAGGTCCTAATTACCAACAACAAAAGCATGCTTGCCCCTATGATAGTGTCCGAGATATACCGAGCTCTCACAGCCTGCAAAGCCGGGGCAGATTTTTTCGAAGGATGCAATTTGTTATTGCAGATGTGGATGATCGAGCACTTGTGCCATCATCCTCAGTATATGAGCTATAGATCTACAAACGAAGGTTGCATTGAAGGATATAACACGAGGGTTTCAGGGCTCAAATTGCCAGAAGGGTCTGAATACTGGGTATCTTGCCTTCGTGCCATCACAGGAGCGCGAATAGGGTGGACACTGGGTTGGCTTCCTGTTGAAGAAATTGTGTACATGCCCACCACGGGTCCTTACTTCCTCTTAATGGGACTCCGAGGCATTCAGCCTCATGCGCCTTACCGAGTGATAAGGCAGTTAGGGAGGTGTCAGGTGGTACACCCAGATGAAGATCTCAGTATTTATGCAATCGAGGTTGGTACCAACGACCAATTTCATAAAGAAGCCGTTCGTTCTATATGGAATGAATGCTAGTATTTAACGGTAAACACTCGAGTGCGCGACCTATCCAAAGGTGAAGTCTCACCGGCTTATATCGCCTGGTACAGGAAGAGAGATGTTGTAAGAGATGAGCCAGAACGACTAGCCAAAAAACCTCACATTCAAGAGTTCGTTAAGGTGTCGCAAGAACCGTGGGACTGGTTGGCCAAAGAGCGCGAATACCGGGCCGAAATAGGCAAGCTGAAATAACAGATTAAGGATTTGAAATTTGAGAACAAGGTGCAAGTTGCTGCCGATGAAGGAGAGAAGAACAAATTAGCTCGGGAAAGCGAGATCCTTAAAGCTCAAATCCGGGAAATGAAAATAGTTGCCAGAAACCCGAAGAGCAGTCGGGCTGATGAAAAGCTCATAAACGGTCTGAAGAAGAAAGTCCTCGAGTACCAAGAAGACCTAGAAAAATCTAAAGCTGGTCTAGCGAGAATCCAGGTGAAATGGATAAAGAAGGCAGAACAGCGAGCACGGTCTATGCAACAAATAAAGAGGGACTACGAAAGGAGCATCGCTCTATTGAGAGAAACAATATCCACTCTCGAAGAGCGGATCTTCAGACAAGCCTGAGATGCCAGAGCAGATAGGAAACGCTACTATGATCTAATGGCCCGAATGGAGAAACGGATGAATGAGTTTCAGGATCAACTCCTTTACAACGCTCAAATGCTGGGGACGCGGAATCAACAAATAGAGCGATTGCTTATGGAAAGGGACAGAATCAAGGGAAGAATCGACGATATCGAGCACTACATCACCATAAAGTGCCTAACTTGTGAGGATATGTCCCGCACCACCTTCCTTGCTTCAATAATGATTTATGTCCACCATATCATGGAAGATTTGAAAGATCTGCAAAGGGGCCTTGCACCAAAATCCACGGCGAAGCCGAACGAAGCCCCGCGGGTGCCAAAATTCAAAACTCTGAAACATTTATAGTTTGAGTCTGTATTTTCCTTGTCTTCGGAGTCTGTTGTCCGTCGAAGTTTGTATTTCCCTTTTTGGCATAAAATTCTGTAGTCTGTATCAAGTTTGTTAATTTCCTTTCAAAAATGTTTTGTCTTATAATAAAACGTTTTGCTAGTAAAGGTTGAAAAATCCAAAAATGGTGTCTTTATTTTCCGCACTTGGGGCAGAACTACGCCCAGTCTGATTCATGCGGGGACATGATACGTAGGCAATCCACATAAGATTCGACCATCACTAAAAAAAGAAAGAAAAGGCATTGTGAATAAAAGAAAGGAAAAAAGGACATAAAAAGAGAGAGTAAGCCGGGATGACGCATGCAATCAAAGCAAAAACATGTTAGAAATGGTTAAACTGCTTAGGAACATTGCATCCCCAACGTGAAATTGCAATATATGTTAAACTCTAACGCTAACAAGTTTGTTGTTGATTCAGAGATTTCGAAACGGTTAGCTCGTTAGAACGTTCTGGCAGATTACCATTACCACACAAGATCTAAAGGGCCCATTCCAAAAAGCATGTCTGGTTCGGACAAAAGTGTTGAGGAGGAAAAAACGAAGATGCAAATGATGAAGGAGGAAGTAGACAGGTTGAGACAAGAGATAGCTGGGATGCACCTAGCCCGGGCTAGGGGACAAACATCACCAATGCCTCCCCCTACTCCTACCCTCTCATCTGGCTCGGACTCCGGAACACCCTTCCACCGGTCCATCAACGAGCTTCCCCATTGCCCAATACTATCAGGACGAAACTTCCTATAATCCCCAAGCTCCACCACCCAAACAAAACCCTCCTCCACCAATTGTTCCTATTTTCGTGGCACCTCCACCCGCCACATTGCAAAAATCATCCGATGAACCAGTGTTTCAGGTTCATGACAACCAATACTATCCTCCTGAACTCACCTTCAAAGCACCCGAGCCATACACTTACACCCCTCACCTTCAGCTCCCGGCAGAAACTGAGAGGCCGGCTAAGAATTCGGAGCAGGACAAAGTGCTTCGTAAAGTGAAAATCCTGGAGCAATCCTTCAGGAATATGCATGGATTGGGCAGCCAAGTTAGTGTGGCCTATAAAGATCTGTGTCCCTTCCCCGATGTTCAATTGTCGGCAGGTTTTAAGATGCCAAAGTTTGATCAATATGAGGGACATGGTGATCCCATGGCACATCTACGAGGTTTCTATAGTAAGATGAGAGGGGCAGGTGGAAAGGATGAGCTACTAATAGCTTATTTCGGTCAAAGTTTAAGCGGGTCCGCATTAGAATGGTAAACGAGGCAGTATCCTAGCAGGTGGTATACCTGGGACGATTTAGCATAAGCATTTGCAGGTCACTTCCAGTATAACCTTGAGATCGTCCCTTACCGTCTCACACTGTTGAAACTTGAGAAAAAGCCCGGAGAGAGCTTCAGGGAATTCGAATTATGTTGGAGAGAACAAGCAGAAAGAGTCGATCCACCAATGAGGGAAGGTGAAATGGTGGACTACTTCTTACAAACTTTGGAGCCAACTTACTTTGGTCACCTGGTGACGTCAGTTGGTAAATCTTTCAATGAAGTAGTAAAAAATGGGCGGCATGGTTGAAGAGGGACTCAGGTCCAACAAGATAATGAGTTATTCAGCAATCAAGGACACAACTCAGGCTATCCAAAGCGGCACGGGAGGTGCGCTCGGGAAAAAGAAGAGAGAGGAGGTCGCAATAGTCGAAGCAGGTACTTGGTCCAGATCAAGAGGTTCTTCCCCTTGCTACCAACCCATACCCCATTACCCAAATTGCCCACACACTCCATACAACCTTCCACAACCCTATTATTCACCACAAGAGCCATATTTCTCCGTCCATCATGCCCAAACTTACAACCAGCCTCCGGCTCGCCCGCAATGGCGTGCTCCGTTTTCCCAGAATACATATCCACCTCCACAAAACACATACCCACATCCGCAAAGCATATATCCACCACCAAGGGACTACAGGAATCCTTCAGGGCCAAGCTTCCCCGGAAATCAGGCTTTCAGGAACGAAAAGGTGCAGAGGCCAAGAACATTCACTCCATTGGGAGAAACCTATACTACTCTGTTCCACAAGTTGAGGCAGTTAGGCCTATTAAGTCCTGTTGAGCCCAAATTGCCAAATCCCCTTCCCAAAAATCTGGACCACTCAGTAAGCTGTGAATATTGTTCGGGGGCTCCCGGGCATGATACTGAGAAGTGTTGGAAGTTGAAGATTGCCGTACAAGATCTTATTGACACAAATAGGATCGAGGTTCAGGCACCAGAGGCACCCAACATCAATGAGAATCCGTTACCGGTGCACCATGAGGCCCACATGATCGAACTAGTACACGAAGGAGGGAAGCCCAAGAAACCCTCACAAACGGTAATGATGATTCGTGCCAGTCCAAGCGAGAAGCCGACCAGTGGAAAGGCAGTGGTACAGTTGGGAAGGGTAGATGATAAACCAGTTTTGGTAATAGGGAAAGGTTTGAAGAAGCCAGAACCGGTCAAGGTAGTGCTACAGGGAGTATCAAGCACACCAGTGTTGGTGGTGAAGGGGGCCCGTGTAGAACCAGTTGTTATCAGGCCAGTAATGCAGTTGCCGATAACAAGTGAGAAAGCTGTGCCATGGAGCTACAGTCAAGTGGCAGTGATGCATAAGGGGAAAGAGGTTGTGGAAGAAGTATGCGAGGCCCAGGGGTTAACTAGTTCGGGAAGGTGTTTTGCTCCCGCAGAATTGAGAAGGGCCAATCATGTAACAATAAAGAAGCCAGTGACGGAGGAGGAAACATAGGAGTTTTTGAAGAAGATGAAGGCACATGACTATTCCATTATAGAGCAGTTGAGGAAGACCCCAGCCCAGATTTCATTGCTATCCTTGTTGATCCATTCAAGCGATCATTGTCGGGCATTAATGAAGATTCTGAACGAAGCCCATGTTCTGGACAAGATCTCAGTGAACCATTTGGAGAAAATAGTGCACAAAATCTTAGAGGTAAACCGAGTGACATTTTCTGATGATGAGTTGCCAGTAGAGGGTACAGAACACAACAGAGCACTCTACCTAACTGTGAAATGCGAAGACTCGTTGGTCACTCGAGTACTGATTGATAATGGGTCCAGTGCCAATATCTGTCCTTTGGCCACTATGAACAAACTGAAGGTTTATGATGATAGGATTCACAAGAACAGCGTCTGCGTCCGAGGTTTTGATGGGGGCGGTATTGACATAGTGGGTGATATCATACTGGAATTGACAATTGGTCCGGTCGAGTTCACCATGGAATTTCAAGTGATAGATGTGGCGGTGTCGTATAATCTTCTGTTGGGACGACCCTAGATCCATGCAGCTAAAGCAGTGCCTTCTACACTGCATCAAATGGTCAAATTTGAATGGGATAGACAAGAAATTGTGGTACACGGGGATGACGGCACACATGCCATTAGTGGTGCCATTGTGCCCTTCGTAGAAACCGACGATGACAAGGGCCCATGAGTTTATCAGGTTTTTGACGCAGTCTCAGTAGACAAAATTCCTGAGGGTGGGGGCCTTCCACTTCCCAGAATCGCAGCTGCGACCTTCATGATAGCCTCGGAGATGTTAAACAGCGGGTTTGTACCAGGAAAATGTTTGGGGATTGATCTGCAGGGTATTGTCCAGCTAGTTTCTTTGCCCAAGAACCTGGATACTTTTGGGTTGGAATTCAAGCCTATGGCAGCAGATGTAAAGCGGGCCCGCAAGTTGAAGAAAAGAGTCTGGGTCCTCCCTAAGCCAATCCCACACCTATCCAGATCATTTGTCGGAGCAGGTATTAGAGAGTTGTCGGTCCCGAAGGTTCTCGGACCACTGATCGGGCCAGATGGAGATTTGAATGAAGGCTTTGAAAGACTGTTCGCCGATGTCAACATGATAGAAGCTGGAGAAGGTTCCAGTAAGGCAGACATACAGTTTGTGGGGCCTAGGGCCAATGTCAACAATTGGACAGCTACTCCTCTTCCTACTCGGAGGGAGTCCTGGTAGTTGGCTCTGATTTTCCTTCTTGTTTCTGGATTATTCCAGGGTTGTAATCCAGATTCCTTTTTATTTTTATTGTGTTCATCAAAGTGTGAAACCTTGTTATCCCATAATTCAATAAAATAAAAAGTTTCTTCTTCATTCCTTATTTTATATTTTCTTTTTAATTTTGTTTTCTTCTTTTCTTTTTCTGAACAGTTCTCTTTATACTGGTCTTAATGACATGGCATGCACAACAGATCTTCAACCTAGTCTAAACGATCAATCTGATTCCGAACTAATTGTACAAGAGGTCGATTATGATGACGAATCGGAATACGATGAGGATGAAGCCTTTGAAGAGATAAATAGAGAATTAAGCCAGTTCGAAGAAAAACCCAAGCCCAACTTAAATGAAACAGAAGCTATCAACTTAGGGGATGCAGACGATATCAAGGAAACTAAAATAAGCATCCACATTGAACCAAATATCAGGGAAGAACTAGTCAAAGCACTCATTGAATTCAAAGACATTTTTGCATGGTCGTACGATGACATGCCGGGATTAAGAACTGATTTAGTGGTTCATAAATTGCCTATTGACCCGGCATACCCTCCCGTCAAGCATAAATTGAGGAAGTTCAAAACAGACATGAGTGTGAAGATTACATAAGAAGTAACCAAGTAGCTGTAAGTAAATGTTATTCGGGTCACTCGATATCCTGATTGGTTGGCTAATGTGGTGCCAGTGCCGAAGAAAGATGGGAAGATCAGGGTGTGTGTCGATTACCACAATCTGAACAGGGCAAGCCCAAAAGATAACTTTCCATTACCCAACATCCATATCTTGATCGATAATTGTGTCGGACGTGAGATCAGATCTTTTGTAGATTGCTATGCTGGGTATCATCAGATTCTGATGGATGAAGAAGATGCGGAAAAGACGGCATTCATTACACCGTGGGGGACTTATTGCTACCGAGTAATGTCATTTGGTTTGAAGAATGTTGGGGCAACGTACATGAGAGCAATGACTATTGTGTTTCATGACATGATACACAAAGAGATTGAGGTGTACGTGGATGATATGATTATAAAGTCCAAGCATCAGGAAGACCACATAGCAGACCTAAGGAAGTTTTTCTAAAGACTTTGAAGGTATGATATTAAGCTCAACCCGGCCAAATGTGCATTTGGTGTTCCATATGAAAAGCTGTTGGGATTCATCGTCAGTCGGCGAGGTATTGAACTGGACCCGTCAAATATCAAATCCATCCAAGATTTTCCACCGCCGAAAAACAAGACAGAAGTAATGAGTCTGTTGGGAAGGTTGAATTATATCAGCAGGTTTATTGCTCAACTCACAGCAACTTGTGAACCCATTTTTCGACTACTGAAGAAAGATGTTGCGGTAGAATGGACGGCGGAATGTCAGGAGGCATTTGACCAAATCAAAGGATATTTATCAAATCTACCTGTGTTGGTTCCCCCCGAGCCGGGGAGACCGTTAATTCTTTATCTAACGGTCTTGGAGAATTCGTTTGGCTGCGTACTAGGAAAACACAACATTACAGGAAGGAAGGAGCAAGCCATCTATTATCTCAGCAAGAAGTTTACAGTATATGAGGTTAAGTACACTCAACTCGAGAAGACATGTTGCGCCCTAACTTGGGTGGCCCAGAAATTGAAGCATTATTTGTCATCATATACTACTTATCTCATTTCACGCTTGGATCCACTGAAGTATATTTTCCAGAAGCCTATGCCCACAGGGAGGTTAGCGAAATGGCAAATATTACTCACGAAGTTCGACATCATCTATGTGACGAGGACGGCCATGAAAGCCCAAGCACTGGCCGATCACTTGGCTGAGAATCCTGTTGATGAAGAATACGAGCCACTGAGGACGTATTTTCCTGATGAATAAGTGATGCATATAGATGAATTGTAAATGACCAATGAACCAGGTTGGAAGCTCTTCTTTGATGGAGCCGCAAATGTGAAAGGAGTTGGAATATGAGCGATACTTATTTCTGAAATAGGACGTCATTATCCTGTTACGGCTCAACTGCGTTTCTATTGTACCAACAACATGGCTGAATATGAGGCATGCATTTTGGGTCTATGACTAGATGCAGACATGGATGTCCAGGACGTCTTGTTCTTGGGAGACTCGGACCTCCTGGTGCATCAGATTCAGGGTGAATGGGAAACAAGGGATTTGAAGCTCATACCATATCGACAATGTTTGCACGATCAGAGCAAGCAATTTCGACCAGTGGAGTTCAGACACATCCGAAGAGTTCACAATGAGGTTGCCGATGCTTTGGCCACTTTAGCATCGATGTTGCATCACCCAGACAAAATTCATGTTGACCCATTGCATATTCAGGTTCGTGATCAACATGCTTATTGCAACATGATAAAGGAATAAATGGATGGCGAGCCATGGTTTTATGACGTCAAGGAATACCTCAGGATGGGGATATACCCGGAGCAGGCCACCGGATATCAAAAGAGAGCCATTCGGCGATTGGCAAATGGATTTTTCTTAAGTGGAGGACTGTTGTACAAAAGAACCCCGGATTTGGGATTGCTGAGATGTATAGATGTTAGTCAAGCCACGACAGTTATGACAGAGGTGCATGCCGGAGTTTGTGGGCCCCATATGAGCGGATTCGTATTGGCGAAGAAGATTCTTCGAGCAGGGTACTATTGGCTCACTATGGAGCGTGATTGTATCAATTTCGTGCGAAAATGCCATCAGTGTCAGATGCACGTAGATTTGATTCATTCTCCGCCGACAGAATTGCACACAATGTCAGCACCATGGCCATTTGTTGCATGGGGCATGGATGTCATTGGACCTATTGAGCCGGCAGCTACCAACGACCATAGGTTCATTCTGGTGACCATCGATTACTTCACTAAGTGAGTTGAAGCTAAAACCTTCAAGTCGGTAACTAAGAAGGCAGTGGTAGATTTTGTTCATTCCCATATCATCTGTAGATTTGGGATCCCAAAAGTGATCATCACAGATAATGGTGCTAATCTTAACAGCAATTTGATGAAAGAGGTATGCCAACAGTTTAAGATTACACACCGCAATTCCACCCCATATCGTCCCAAGGCGAATGGATCAGTTGAAGCGGCCAACAAAAACATAAAAAAGATACTTCGGAAAATGGTAGAAGGTTCGAGGCAATGGCATGAAAAATTACCATTTGCATTGTTGGGTTATCGCACTACTGTCCGTACTTCAGTAGGGGTAACTCCTTATTTGTTGGTATACGGAACTGAAGTAGTAATACCGGCGGAGGTTGAAATTCCATCCCTTCGGATTGTCGCTGAAGCTGAAATTGGTGATGACGAGTAGGTAAAAGCCCGGTTGGAACAGTTGAACTTGATTGATGAAAAGAGGTTGGCAGCTGTATGTCATGGCCAGTTGTATCAAAAGAGAATGTCAAGAGCATACAACAAGAAGGTGCGTCCCCGGAAGTTTGAAGTGGGCCAGCAAGTGCTGAAACGCATCCTCCCACATCAGGCTGAGGCAAAGGGCAAGTTCGCCCCGAATTGGCAAGGGCCATTCATTGTAACCAGAGTGTTGTCCAATGGCGCTTTATGTTTAACAGACATCGAAGGAAAATGCGTCGACATGGCTATCAATTCTAACGCAGTTAAGAGATATTATGTATGATTTATTTTAATTGTAATTGTTGTTTGTTTGTACTTGGCATTTATCGGAGAATGAAATGACGGAGACAATTCTTTCTTCTATCCAAACACTTTAACCTTTGCTTCGCCCTTTGAGCCTTATCTATTCTTTCATACCGTCTTTTGGAATCAGTAATTAAAATGAGAGAAAAAGAGAAGAGAAAATAATGATAATAAAGAAAAGTCACAAGAAAAACAAAGGAATTGGGAACTACGTTTGACCTGATTCCTCAAAGAAGGATACGTAGGCGCCTCACGGCTCGGTCATAGTGTAACATAGCGCACGTAATGTAACATAGTGTAACAAAAAAATAAAAATCCCCAAGCAAGAAAAACTTGGGCAGAAGTTTGTGTTTGTAATTTTGGAAAAAAAGTGTGATTCCAAGAGTTGTACTGTTTTAACCATCAAAATTATTTTGAACTCTTGATACCCCGTTTCTTTAGCCATACACGAAACCCATATTGATGTCCAAAAAGACCTCCCGATCAGTATCCGAGAAGTGCCAAGTCATGCAAACGGAAGTCGGGGATAACACACAATCCCCAGCAGAGAAGAGGATCATGAACTGGAAATGAATTGATAGCCGAAAAGAATCCCCAGTAGAGAGAGTCATATCGCCAGCACTCCAATCCCCAACTGAAAAATAAAATAAAATGAGAGAGTCTTATCGGTGAAAACCTTCACAGGCACCATAAGGCGACGGGAATTGAGAGAAATGAGAGAGTCTTATTAGTGAAAACCCCTCGAAGGGCACTATGAGGCGACAAGGCAAGAATGGCGGAAAGGGTCTGCATTTGGCAAAGAGTTGAGTATTTGTTTATCCCCAGCAAGATGAGGCCGTCCGTAAGATTGATTGATATAAATAGACTAGGTTGGTTAATCCGGAATGCACGACATGATCGTTAGGATTGGTTATATCATTCAGATAAGTTCTTTTCTTTCTTTTTCCCCAGCATTTGTTCAGAAAGACTTCTTCTTTTTCTATTTTTTGAAATCATCACTTTTTCATTTCTTGGTTTGAAGACTTTACCTCCCTAGCAGTTTGTTTTTGAAAAGGATTTTCAGAGCTTACTACCGGTTGCCAAAGTGGTGCAAAGCAAAATGCGAATAGGGCAGGCCAAAGATAAGGCGACAAAGTGAAAAGAAGTTGGTCGAAAGACCAAATGATAAGTGGGTCTAGAACCCAAGAGGACCAAATTTCCAGGGGAAGCTGGAGAAAAACGGAAAGGCAACAGTTAAAAGGTTATGAGGATCCCCAGCAGATTTGCGAGATACAGGAACAACTCCGACATATTCTTGACCAAGTTCCGCAATGGTCGGACAACACAGAGCGGGGAAAAAGAGAAAAACCGTCCCCAGCAGGAGTACCATCCTCAGCAAATAATATCATCCCCAACAAGTTTTGTAATAAAACGCAAAGCAAGGAAAAAAAACCATCCCCGGCAGGAGTGGCACGATCACTCACCACGTTTTAAACTAACAAAGTTTTCTTTGATTTGAAGCAGGGAAAGGAAATATTATTGACAGCAGGAGGACAGGGCCACGAAGAAGATTATCAAACTGGGGTAGAAAATTTTCTCTCATTAAGAAAATTTTCTTGAAATCAGATAGCCACTTAGGGAAGAGGGAAGATAACACGAGTTTTGAAGGAAGTGAAATCCCCAGCAGTATGCGAGAGAAAGCGATACAAGTTTTAAAGAAAGCAATCTTAGAAGAAGCAAGATAACCCAAGTTTTAAGGGTAGTGGTCTTTGAATCAGTATCATCCCCGCCATTATTAAAAGGAGGAAAGTAAGTAGTCTTCAAGAAGGAAGATAATTCCCCCACAGTGATATCCCCGGCAGGTTTCAGAGAAGTGAAAACACCAGCTTGAGGAAAGTAGTTCCAAGTGGAAGGAAGGCACCAGCTTTAAAGGAAGTAGTATGTGAAGAAGGAAAATAACATAGTTGTGAATAAAACACCGGCATTGTCCCCAACAGATTTCGGAGGAATAAGACACCAGTTTTTGAGGGAAGCAGTTGAAAGAAGATGATTCAAGTTGTTGAAGTCAGGAGCCCGCCTGGAGAATGGAGGTGTTACATTTTAAGAAAGTTGTTGAAGTCAGGAGCCCGCCTGGAGAATGGATGTGTTACATTTTAAGAAAGTTGTTGAAGTCAGAAGCCCGCCTAGAGAATGGAGGTGTTACATTTTAAGGAAGTATGAAGCCAGGAGCCCACCTGGAGAATGGAGGTGTTACATTTTAAGAAGTAATTGGTGTTGAAGTCAGGAGCCCGCCTGGAGAATGGAGGTGTTATATTTTAAGAAGTAATTGGTGTTGAAGTCAGTAAAGCGGAGGAATACAACAAAAAAATCCCCAACGGGAAACAACAAAAATCCCCAGCAGAGGAAGGCAGTCCAAGATTCGAAGGGAAAATAATGCGAAGCTCGCCAGAAGGAAATAAACAGTTCGAGATCGGCGATCAAGGGAGAATACAAGTCAAATTAGAAGTAAAGAAATACCAGAGGAAACACAAGGCAACAAGGCAGCAACAGTCACATGACCAAGCTCGAGAATAAATCTTTGTAATTCATAGATCATAGCTTAGTATAACTTCTTTATCTTTCGTCAAGGTGTAATAAGGAGGTCAGTAAGCGGTAACATCAGCAGCAACAGCAGTAACATAAAAATTGCAGTCCCATGGTAGCCCCAACTACCAAAATTTCCCGAACTACATTAACCTGATTCCCTTCTAGCCAGGGATATGTAGGAAACCTTTGAAGCGAAGGTTCGGTTAAATACTTTCAAAAAATGCTTCACACGGAGTATTCCAGCGGGCAAAAATCACTCGTGCCTGCTCACTTCATCTTTGCACGAAAACCCTTTGTGTTTTCGGACAAAGAGGAGCAGCTGTGAGCACGTGATTTTTGCTCTATGAGAATTACTCCCAAAAAATTCAAAATAAAATGGTTTTTGCGTTGTTTGTAATTTAGGTGTATTTTGTCTATTTTCTATTTTAAATGAGAAAAATGCAAAAAATATGTGTTGCATGTGCATTTAGGATTTAATTTTGCAAAATAGGATTTAATTTTACAATTTAGGATTTAATTAAGCAAGTTTGTTGTACAAAAATAGAAAAATCACAAAAAATATATGCTTTGCATTTTTAGCATTTAATGTCCGAATTGTGTAATTTTATCTTTATTTGATGTTTAATTTCGTGTGATAGTTATTTTTAAGAGTCAATATTTTAAGATTTTATAATTCAATTGGGATTTTTAGTTTTATTGTTGAAAAGAAAAATTGAAAAAATAATAATTAAAATAATTAAGAAGAGAAAGATTCAGTTGGGCCAATTTGGCCAAGCCCAAATCCTTACAGCCAAACCAGGCCAAAAAAACAGCCCATACCCGCCCCAAATCCAGTCCACATGCGACTCAACCAAACGACACCGTTTCAGGCATTTCCATCTGGACCGTTGATCTCAGCTGATCAAACGGTCCCAAAGCCTTGACCAAACCCGACCCCGACCCATCACTCCAATACCCAGACCGCCCCAGTACTACTCCAAACGATGCTATTTGAGTTAAGTGAACTGATCTGGACCCTTGATCTCTCTTGATCGAAAGGCCAAAATCAAACCACCCCCTACTATATAAATGAAACCCTCATACCCAGCCCCCCTAGTCCAAACCCCTGTTCATCATCATCTCAGAGACGAAGCCCTTCCCCCAAACCCTAGCCGCCATGGCATTCCTTCGCCTAAAACCCGACGGCAACAACGTCGTCGGCCACTAAAATAACACCCCCTGAACCCCCTAACCACCCCCAATCCAAATCCAGTACCCGTTTGTTTCGAATCATCCTCAAACTTCTCGAATCTTAATTTGAAGATTCGAGCAAAGCCTGGACCTACCCCAATCCGCCTTAAACTCACACCAAGGCACCCCCTGACCACCCTCGTTACGGATCTGTTGATTGCTTGCCTCGAATCAACCTCCAACTTCTCGAATCTTCAATCGAAGATTCGAGCAAGACCTAGATCTACCCCAACCAGTCCCAAACTCATACCAGACATGTCTCTGACCTCCCTCGTCACCAAACCACCGTGGGTTTGGTTCGAATCTGACCAGAAACGTTCGAACCCCAAATCACACCCCCAAGAACCCTAGCAAGACAGAGGGTGAAATCTATCCCAACTAAAGGAGGGTTTGGGGTCTAACCGACTTTAGTCGAAGTGTTCTCAGTTGAGAACATTCGATTAAGGTCAGTTCGACCTCAAAAAGTTCGAGTTTGAGTTTGATTCAGGGTTTTCCAGGTCACGAGTTCTTGAGGTATTTTCCATTTCCTATTTGTCTCAGTTTTTGTTTGTTTATTCTGTTTATTTATTTAGTTTAGTTTTATTGGTTTTTCAATTTCTTTTGTCGATTGTCCAGTTTTTCTCCCTCAGACCTTTTATTTGGTCGAATTTGTTTTTGTTCGTTTTTAATTATAGGCTGTTTAGTCGATTCGAATAAGTTCGTCGATTAGTTTCGCTTTATTATAAATCCATGTTCTTGTCATTGTTACTTGAATGGCCTGATTATCTATTTCTGAGTAATTGCTATCAATTGTTGTAGGCAATCGTTTAATCAGTTATCATAGATTAAGTTAAGTTTTATCAGTAGTTTCGTAAAATGATTTAAGGTCGAATGTTGTGTGAGCTTGATCTGTGGACATTTAGCTTCATGGCATTGTCAATAGGCTGACAATGAACCTGCATTCATGTTCATTTTTGGTTCAGTTTCAATTTCAGTTATAATGATTCTGTTGAGTTCTGTGTTGTGATTCAAATTCAGTCCATGGGTTTCAATAGGAACTCGACCTTAATCATTCAGTTTGTTAGGAGAATTGGTTATAGCTGTTAATCGAAATTAGTTTTAGATAATCGCTAGTTTGAACAGATTTTAGGATTAAAAGTTTTAATACAGTTGAATAATTGTATTAGGGGCAGTAATATTAAGGGGTTTTAGGGGTGATTTGGGAATGAAACAGTTAGGACAATATTTTAATGTTAGTGTTTTGTTAGTGGGAAGTTAGTGTCTTTAAATTAATATGGTAATGGGGAACATTTGGGAATGTGGGGCTGAAAATAAGGAAAAGTTTTCCTTAGTGGGTTTTAAAGTGGAAAAATTCAGATTTTTAGTGAAAAAGGGGGGTCGGGCAGTAAGTGAAAAAGGAGGGCAAGTTTGTATAAGAGAGCAGAGGGAGGTCTGTAGGAGGGGGACTGAATTCTGAAAGTTGGAAAAAGTTGAAAAAGATTAGCTATTCTCATTATTTGTCTGGTTTAGGATCTGAAATTAGTTAAAACTTTCTTCCTTTTACTTCTACTCTATACTTGGGGAAGTATATAGTTGCTGGCTATTTATGGCTACACTGCTGGTTGCCATTTCTGTTTGCTACTACTGCTGCTGCTGACTCTCTTCTTCTTCTTCTTCTTGTATTGACAATACCAGGTGCATGCTTCGAACTCCTTTGATGTAGTTCCTTGAAGTTCACAAAAAATGGAAATATTCATAGATTTGTGTTCATTAGTAGGCTGTCTGTTGTTTATAATTGGATGAATTGTTAGTCAGTTATACCTAGTCAATATTGGCTATGTGTTTTGTATTATGTGAACAATGGAGACATACGGATTGTAATTAAGAGCTAACTAAACTGCTATGTTCATGTTGACATGCTTTTAATTTATAAATTTAAACTGCTAGGCTCATATTGATATGCTATTAGTTTATAACTTTGAGCTACTAGGTTGTCAGTGTGCCTTACCTAAACATGATTTGAGCTAGAGTTTGTGGTTATAACTGTTGCACCGGTATTTTAGGAGTAAGCTTACTTAAAAGATGATTTTGTGATTGTTGGCACTAGAACATATTCAGCCATTGGTTAGCGTATCTGTTTGTTGATAGGCTTAAGGTAGAACTCAATTGTTATAAAGTTTTATTGGCCTTCTGGATTAGTTGGAAGTTTGATTCCTATTATGGCTCCACCTTGGTGACTGATTGAAATATGTTTGTGATTTATTGTTTACTGCTAATTGACAAAGGGTACACTCTATTGTTTTTTATGTCTATACCATGTTCTTTCCAGGAGTCCGGGAAACAAAATTCATTAAAAGGAAATATAACAACCCATTTCTTCATGCTTGAATACTAGTTTGTTATTGTTACAAAAAGGGCTTATGTCTAAAGCGACGAAAACAGAGGCGAACGAACTTGAGATTTTGAATGACGTCATATAATATTTGTTTGGTTGTGCTGATATTGGTTCTGAATTATTCTGTTAGTAAGCCATTTCGATAATTGTTTAAGCCATAAGGCCATTATGAAATAAGGAATGTATAACCTTGCAACTCATTTGGGCCAGCTGCCAGCCCAATGCCATTTCAGTTGAACGCTTTGCTTCAATTTAACACAAACCCAATAGTTATTAAGTTAGTTTGAACATTAGCCTAAAAATAATTAGAATTCCTTTAAGCTCACCTTAATTAATCAGACTCTTTCAATTGGTTTCAGATGTGCCATATTAGCCAGGCCAACAATTATGGCCCTCCCTTAATTAACTTTAATCCTTTAGAAATCAAAGTGTACCATCTAGTAAATTTTCCATGGCTGCGCAAAGTTAAAAATGCGTAGTGGCTTTTTAGGGCGATGTTTTAATAAAGTTATTTTCATAAACTTGGGTGCACATTTATGTGACCCAAATTCAAATCTCAACGGAGTCGAAATGTGTTGCTAATCACGGGTACATTGATTGTGACGTGGTTCAAGATGCATGTCCATGATGTTGTAAATTCCTTTAAAAAAATAATGAATGAGACGAGCCTCGACAAACAAGAATACACAAACTGCGGGGCCCTCAACGGACAGTTATTTCGAATGCTTAGATTTCGAGACAGGCCGCATAGCGAACTTTACGGCTTTTCTCAGAATAACAACGCGTTAGTATCTTTAGGCGCGTATTTAATAATGTTATCTTCCTAAACTCGGGTGCACATTTATGTGACCCAAATTCAAATCTCAACGAAGTTGGAACGCATCGAAAATTGCGGGTACATTTATGTGGCGCAATTCGAGATGCATTCTCACGACGTTGCAATTCTTTGAATAAATAATAACAAAAACGGTAAACAGTTAAAATTTGCACATAGGTTCATAATTGTATAAAATCAGATAATCAAGCCGAATATGACAGTTGAGCGACCGTGCTAGAACCACGGAACTCGGGAATGCCTAACACCTTCTCCCGGGTTAACAGAATTCCTTATCCGAATTTCTGGTGCGCAGACTGTTAAACAGAGTCATTCTTTTCCTCGATTCGGGATTCAACCGGTGACTTGGGACACCACAAATCTCCCAAGTGGCGACTCTGATCCTTAAATAATAAATCCCGTTTCGATTGTCCTTTAATTGGAAAAACTCCCTTCCGCGCCCCTTTGCGACGGCGCGGGTAAAAAGGAGGTGTGACACTCCTTATTATCAATGATAAGCAATAAATAATGAACAATAAATAGAACACAATGAATATAAGAAATAAATGGAAGTAATGAGATCAAGAGAATATGTTAGAGGGCAGAGAGAATATTCTTGCGTATTTTAGTATTGAATATCAGATCCGCTTACAAAATGACAAGGATCCCTTTTATATATGAGAGAGAACCCCAACATAGTACAAATGCATTTATTACAAAGTAAGATAGCTGGCACAACTACCTAGTAATCTGGTGCAGACTAGTACTATTCTTGCAGGTGACGCCAGTTCGGACCACATGGCTAGGGAACTTCCCGCTTACCCTCGATAACCACCGACTCATGCTGCGTCAAGGTTGAGTGTGAAGAGCTTTCGAGGTCGAAGCCTCGAGTTGCATCCCCGGATCTTCGAGGCCTTTTTGAGGCTAATGGAGAGACGCAATGATCGTGGAATCGGTCCTCCCGATTTTGCCCGTATACATTGTAATTACACTGTAATTACACTATGACAAACAAACATGTCGTTGTAATTATACAATTGTATAATTACTAGGCTGTATAATTACTACCTTAATAATTACACCAATTCTAATTACAGAATGACTTTTCAAACGGACTCTAAAAATGTTACCATTAACAGTGACGTTAAATTTAAAGCTAAGAACGTACTAACTGCACTCAATGCCTTCCACCTTGAAGCAAGGAAAAATGAAAAGGAAAAGATGGACTAATTACTCCCTCCTTTCACTTTTACAACCTGTTTGGAAAGTCATTTAGGAATTAGATTTTAGTATAATTGGATATAATTATACAGTTTGACATATTTGTTTGGCCAAATAATTAGTATAATTACACTCTCCAATTCTCAAAGGGGATGAGAATTGATGGTAATTACACTGTGTAATTACAAGGTTGCTTTGTAGATTCTTTCCTTTTTGTTTTTAATTTAATTTCTTTATAACTTTTTATTTCTATTTTTTTAATTTTATTTTTACTTTTTATTTTTCATGAAATTTTAAAATATATTTTTCTTTGTACATTAATTATTTATCTTTTATTTTTGTGTTTTTACTTCTTGTGATTCCATGTAATTTTATATTTTATTTATTTTATTATTCTATTTTTGAAACTACACCTCATAATATTAGAAATAATGAGTCATTAACAAATTTGGCATATAATAAGTGATGCAGTTAACGTGAAATTTCATTATTGAATGTGATTATAAACTTATTATGTTTCCTAATCTTAAGTTGCAGTGTAACTTACTATTATTATGTTGGAATTTGACCTATGTTAAACTCTTTTTTTTTTAAATTTTAAAATTGTGTTATATTTATGGTTCTAATTTACTTGTTTTAGTAGTATTGGCTCGCATTGTATGTTGTTCATTTTTTAGTTAGAATTAATAGATTAATTTTTCAAACATTTGAATAATGTTATGACATTATATTTATAAATATTAGTTTGTTTTATCAAACATGAATTCCATGATGTTCTTACAAAATGTATATGTTTTTAGTTTTTGTAAGTATCTAAACTAAATATTATTAATTTGAAAAATATATATAAATTATTTTTACAATATTAGTTATAACTATATGATTACTAATTAATGTGTATTCATGATAAATATACATCTTAATACCAAATATAATATTATTTATACTTATAAAAATTTATATGCACACATTTATTATATTAACTTTTAAGTTTTGATAATTACTTCATTTAAAATTTAATTTAACCGTGTAATTACACTTGTGCAACCAAACAGTAAACTTGTAATTACACTGTAATCACATTATGACAAACAAACATGTCGTCGTAATTACACAGCTGTGTAATTACTATCATACTAATTACACCAATTTCAATTACCTTGTGGCTTTTCAAACAAATCCTTACTTGTCTACTATAAATTTTACATACCCGTTAAAAAATAATAAATAAAGTACATAATTTATGGACCTATTTTTTTTCTTGAATTTTGTCGTTTATTCGTTTATCACCTTATTTTAGCACTTTCATAAGGAGTACCTGTTTTTAGAAACTAGGGTAGATTCCCAAAGCTCATTGGTGTATTAACGAGAGAATCAATGTAATTCGTAGGACTTTGGTACGGCGGCAAAACGAACACCAACTGTTGTTCCTTTTTCACTTTGGAAAGGGCACATGACTCCCTTTTGACATTGCTATTTTCAGGAGCTTTGGCCACTGCCCTTTCCCATGTGGGCCACGCTTTCATATTTGGTAGTTCACATTACGATTTGTTCTTTTATGTACACCTTTTTTTGTATTAAAATAATTAATTTTGTTTTCTCATTTCACATGAATCCCCTTTGTCATTGTTCTTTTTAATAATTTGTTCAACGAGATTTCAGATGCATTTGCAAGGATAAGTTTAAAACTCAAGTTAATCATGAGAATGATGCGCATAGTGTTGTAGTTATCTTGCACACATTATTGCTTAAATAACTTTGAGTGATTACTTCTAAAAATGTCGGAGGAAGAAAAAAACCCTCTACAAAATGAAATGTTATTAAATTTCTGATTGATCTCTATAATTCTTTATTTTTTTCATACATAAAATAAGTAATTAATACTCCTATTTATTTCTACTAGAAACAGGAAAGTCTATTCCTAAATTTATTCTAACTGCTGTATTGGTCAAAATCTGACCGTCACGACCAAGTTAACCGACACCCCACTTCAGTAACTTGGCAGTGTAAGTCAATAGAGCCCACTCCATTTCTCCTGTATGACATCCGACGAATCGGTAAGAGTGACGCCTAAAATCATGACCAAGATACATTAGCGGTAAGAAGATGTCGAGTCAAGCAAAAGGCAAGGATGCCCTGACTATATATAGCCAGTGAAAGATCTCTCCACGGAGGCTGGGCCGATCTCTCTAAGAGAAAACAAAAAGCTCTCTTCTTGTATTCTAGAAAAAGAAGAATGAACTCGAAGAAAATATGTAAGCCTACTTCCTCATCGATTGATGAGAGACACAACGTTGAATCCTAATAAGATCAATCATATTTCTTTCATCCCATGTGCAATCATTGTTGTTAACTTTTTGATCTGGAATTAATTATGTCTGACTAAGATTTACCCCTTCATCTTTGACTGATTTGTTCAAAAAGGTTTTAATATCTTTTGAGTTAAACAATTTGGTGACGTCTGTGGGGATTTCTTAGTGAAAATTCCTAGTTTCTCCCGGATCAAAGCCAAGAAACACAATCACCCACCAAAAGGAGCACGAAGGGAGTATCCAACCCACACGAGACATGAGAGCAGCACAGTACAGGAAGGAGAGTCGAGTAGGATTACCAAGCTTAGAAATCCTTGCCCCATCAACTGCAGATACACTAAATAAGGCAAACGGTGTTACCAACCTGTTCTCGCCCACCGGACCACCGGGCGGGAGCAAAGAAAAGCTCATTCTCACCTCCCACTCTTTGTCCAAGCAAGCACATAAGACCCACGTGGGCGAACGTACAAAGGAACATCTCGATTGAAGGACAAAAATTGCTTCAACACAGCTGAAATACCTCCTGCCGGCAACGTCTCCGAGCTAGTTGGCAGGAGTCAGACAAGAAAACTATAATGCGTACACAGCACAAACCTAAGCGAAACGTCAACACCTTGTATTCACCAGCGTTACACCATTTCGTGCAAGCAATACCAAACAAACTGGGACTCCTACGGAAAATGTCCAACTCTCCAGAAACTAGGACTGACGACGGGCTGTTATTTCGATAAGTTCGAAATAACCCCTTTTAAGGCCAAGGGCCTTCCCCAAAGAAGAGAAAGGTTCGAGCTCGATCGAACGACGGCGGCCTGTTATTTCGATAAGTTTGAAATAACACCCTTTAAGGCCAAGGGCCTTCGCCAAAAAAGAGAAGGGTTCGACCTCGATCGAACGACGATGGGCTATTATTTCGATAAATTCGTAATAACCCCCTTTAAGGCCAAGGGCCTTCGCCACAAAAGAGAAAGGTTTGACCTCGTTCGAACGACAACGGGCTGTTATTTCGAGAAGTTCGAAATAACACCCTTTAAGGCCAAGTGCCTTCGCCAAAAAAAAAAAAGGGTTCGACCTCGATCGAACAATGACGGGATGTTATTTCGACAAGTTCAAAATAACACCCTTTAAGGCCAAGGGCCTTCGCCAAAAAAAGAGAAGGGTTCTACCTCGATTGAATGACGATGATCTATTATTTCGATAAGTTCGATATAACACCCTTTAAGGCCATGGGGCTTCGCCACAAAAGAGAAAGGTTCGACCTTGATCGAGCGACGATGGGCTGTTATTTCGAGAAGTTAGAAATAACACCCTTTAAGGCCAAGGGCCTTCGCCAAAGAATAGAAAGGTTCGACCTCGATCGAATGACGACGGGCTGTTATTTTGGTAAGTTCGAAATAACACCCTTTAAGTCCAAGGGCCTTCGCTAAAAAAGAGAAAGGTTCGACCTCGATCGAACAACGACGGGTTGTTCTTTTGATAAGTTCAATATAACACCCTTTAAGGCCAAGGGCCTTCGCCAAAAAATAGATGGGTTCGACCTCGATCGAACGACGACGGGCTGTTATTTCGAGAAGTTCGAAATAATACCCTTTAAGGCCAAGGGCCTTCGCCAAAAAAAGAGAAGGGTTCGACCCCGATTGAACGATGACGGACCATCATTTCGATAAGTTCTAAACAACACCCTTTAAGGCCAAGGGCCTTCGCCAAAGAAGAGAAGGGTTCGACCTCGATCGAACGATGACGGGCTGTTATTTTGATAAATTCGAAATAACCCCCTTTAAGGCCATGGGCCTTCGCCACAAAAGAGAAAGGTTAGATCTCGATCGAACGACGACGGGCTTTTATTTCGATAAGTTCGAAATAACACCCTTTAGGGCCAAGTGCCTTTACCAAAGAAGAGAAAGGTTCGACCTCGATCGAATGACGACGGGTTGTTATTTCGAGAAGTTTGAAATAACACACTTTAAGGCCAAGGGCCTTTGCAAAAAAAAAGAGAAGGGTTCGACCTAGATTGAACGACGACGGGTTGTTATTTAGACAAGTTCAAAATAACACCCTTTAAGGCCTAGCGCCTTCACCAAAAAAGAGAAGGGTTCAACCCCGATCGAACGATGATGGACTGTCATTTTGATAAGTTCGAAACAACATCCTTTAAGGCCGAAAACCACTAGAAGGAAAGAAAAATCAGGACTCGCCATACGGGCATATATCTTGCACCAAAGCCATAAACAGTTGAAATAAAAGTGAAGTACAAGACAAATAGCAAAGAAAAGAACTCTCATTTATACAAAGTCATAGTGCGGGCTACCGCAGCTTACATTCGGCCCAAGTTAACCAAAAAAAAAACACGAACGAACGACAATCAACAAACAATTGAAAATAAAAACAAACAAGGACAACGTTCTTCATTCGGCATCATCACCGCCATCACCAGCACCATCACCATCATCACCATCTCAATGAGGCTCTCCATTACCATCATCCGCGTCCCTGTTAGCTTTGGGCGTCACCACGTCATACCTACAATTGATGTGAGCCTCCCGTGCTTTCACTCGCGTTTCTTCATAAGCCGCCTCAGCCACGATACCTGCCTCCCACAAACTCTTATATATATCCCGCTGGGCTTCAGCATAAACCCAGAGCTCATGCATTTGATGGGGAATGAGAGCGGAGGATGACTCAGCCTGAGCCAATAATCGCTCATTTTCTACCTCTTGAGCCGCGACCCAATCTCCCAGAACCGATGCCTCTTGATCAATCATGCCTATGCGCTCCTTGAGCCTCGCCTCCTTGAGGGTAGCTATCCCTCTCTCCGACTCCTGTTCAGATTGGAGGACGCGGATGGTGTTCTCCAGGGCTGTTGTCCTCGCCGAAGCCTCGGACCAAGCACTCTCAATACTCTCCAACCCAACAACTTTGCTCTCCAGCGCAGTGAGTTTTCTCATCCATTCCATGCTTATCGCCTCGACCTTGACCAAGTTCTGATACATCTTCGACTGCATCGACCTTAACCTACCCTGCAGATGCTCACATTCTACGACGACCCCCTTACCCAGCTTGAGCTCTTCGTCCTTGATTCGAAGTTGCTCCTCGAGTTCGCTTTTACTGCGGATAGTTTGAATCAATTCCTGGTCCCTTTTCTCTAACTCCTCACCAAGAGCCTGATTACGGGGATCCGTCCTCAACCGCTCATGCATCTCGCGACACCTATCGCGGTAGCGACGATACTTCTCCAACATCTTTAAGAAAATTTGTGCCCAAAAGTTGGCCCTGCGAAAGCTTTCCACTTCCACTATGTATGTATGGAAAACGTAAAGACGGGGTTAGACTAGTACTTTTGAGAAGGTCGAAAAAAGAAAGCAAAAGTAAAATGCAACGTACCTTCAAGCCCATGACAGCTACCTCGTCCATCAAATCAGTATCGGGAACAGATCAAAGAGACTCATTCTCAGCTTCGGAGCACAACAGGCTGAATTGCAGCACCAGATCCTCCCCCTCCCCCAAGATATTAACGCCGGAAGGGATCCGAAGAATACGGGCCGAGCCCCCCGCATTAACCACCAAATGAGTAAGGCTCTCTTCAAACATCCTGATATCATCAGGGTCCAGGTCAGACTCAGATTCATAGTCGTCAACTATCATGCCTTGTCCTCTTTTTGCCGCTGAAGGTGGAGCACGACCCACTGCAGAAGATGAGGGCACATCCAAAATCACGACGGCAGCCCCAAAAGTCTAATTCTCCATCGCGACAGGCTGTTGGTCACCAATAATGGCAGGGACTTCTGATTGAGCTGAGGCTGCGGCAGGAGTCTCTGATCGTTGATCATAGATATCAACAATTCTGACGGTCTGCTCCATCCCTACGGGGGGGAGCCAAACAACGCCCTCTCCAAAGCCCGTCCGGGGAGAGTCTTCCAGATGAATTACTGTTGGGGGCGCCGTTTCAAACTCTACCCTCCGTCTCTTTGACAACCCCTCCTCTTCTCTAGTAGATGGTGACTCGCCTGTTGGGCGAACGACACCGGTCGAAACCTCATCCTGAAAAACGGCTCTTGCAGAAGTAACCAAGGCCGTAGACTTAATCGAAGCAGCCTTCGACAAAGGTCGGGTAATGGGTATTGCGATAGGGTGAGTGGATACGGCTGGCTAACGAAAAGCTAGCGGAGGGGCCCTCGCTCTCCGCACTCTCCCTAACAACGTCAAATGACGCATGAGAGACTAAACCAAAAGAGAGAGAATAGTAGACAAAGACGTAATCTCACCTGTAAGGGGCCTACGTCCGAATCTCTCATGAAAGGTCGACCATGTGCGAATACCCACTGTATGGGGAAGTATGGCCTCCACGCATTCACGGATACCTTCGACAGGCGGAGGGGGAAATCTCTCAGCTGCAAAGATGTGATAAAGTTTAGTACCCATAGAAAATGGTCGAGCACTTCAACGACTAAAAATACAAACTTATGTGCAAAGTTCCATTTCTCGGGGAATCCTGTTGGGTCCGCCCCAATATTCTCAGTCCACACATAAAAGTAATTCTCGTAGAAACGCCGGTTGGCCCTGTCGTCCATCTTTACTACCAGACCCCTAGACCCCCGAGGACACATGTGAATCATTGAACCGCGAATAAGTTGAGGAGCAAAGATGCTGAGCAAATGGTCCAAAGTGACCTCGCGACCGGCTAGTTCAGCATACTTAAGCAGCATAAGGAATACCTTGTATGAATATGGCGAAAGTTGGGTGGGGCACACTTCGTAGAAACGACAGAAATCCATACTAACATGGGAAGAAGGAGTGTGTACCCCACGATAAAGGGGTAGGGAACACACAGTACTCGGGGCGGTTGAAATGAACTATGTCTTTTCCCATTGCCGGCCTCATATCAACATAACTAGGGATCCCCCACAACGTTTGGATTCTGAAACCGCCACAACGGTCCATAGGGATCGAAAGAACACCGCCACTCCACTAAAAACCCATAAAATGTGATTAAGGAAAGGAAAGTCGTAGGTCAAATTTCTCTTGAATTCATAACGAACATAATCCGTCTACCGAGTCCGGCATAGGACGACCCCAACAAACGGAGGGACTAACTGTACTGGTCAAAATCTGACCGTCACGATCAAGTTGACCGACACCCCTCCTCAGTAACTAGGCAGTTAAAGTCAATAGAGCCCACTCCATTTCTCCTCTATGACATCCGACGAATCGGTAAGAGTGACGCCTAAAATCATGACCAAGACAGATTAGCAGTAAGAAGATGTCGAGTCAAGCAAAGGGCAAGGATGCCCTAACTATATATAGCCAGGGAAAGCTCTCTCCACGGGGGCCTGGGCGATCTCTCTAAGAGAAAAAAAAAAGCTCTCTTCTTGTATTTTAGAAAGAAATGAGCTCGAAGAAAATATGTAAGCCCACTTCTTCATCGATTGATGAGAGACACAACGTTGAATCCTAATAAGATCAATCATATTTCTTTTATCCCATGTGCAATCATTATTGTTAACTTTTTGATCTGGAATTAATTATGTCTGACTAAGATTTACCCCTTCATCTTTGATTGATTTGTCCAAAAAGGTTTTAATATCTTTTGAGTCAAACAACTGCAAATCATATTTAGACATGAATTAAATAAACCAAATCCTAAATAACTAATGTTTCCTAATTCAAAGTTGTATACGTCTAATGTGTTCGTTGTGCAATTATGTTGGAGTACTTCGCTCCATCTTTCACTTTTGATGAAGCACATGTGTTCATCCCTCAATTTGTTTAAGCACCTGTCTCTAACTCATGTTGATACACTTTGTCACCAACCCAGTGTTGTTGAAGCACCTGTCTCCAACTCACGTTGATGCACTTTGTCACCAACCCAATTTTGTTGAAGCACTTGTCTCCAACTCATGTTGATGCACTTTGTCTCTAACACCCAATTTTTGTTGAAGCACCTGTCTTCAGGACCCGTTGATACACTTTGTCACCAACACTCAATTTTGTTGAAACACCTGTCTGCAACTCACGTTGATTTACTTTGTCACCAACCGTTGATGCACTTTGTCACCAACACTCAATTTTTGTTGAAGCGCATGCCTCCAACTCCCGTTAATGAACTTTGTCACCAATACATAATTTTTGTTGAAATACGTAATCAATTTCTAAATTTTTTTAAACCTCTCTCCAACTTTTAGAGAAGAGTTTCTTCCTCTTGTGCCATATTTGTTTACACATCTTTAAATTTGCAATCTTTTTGCTCAATCGTTCTCAACATGATTATTTTTCATACATATATTATTGGGATGACGCTTTCCAAAATAATCATTGGCCATATGGGCGGCATATATTGGCTAGCGCCGCTCGCCGGCAGCGAAAACTAGATTTTCTCCCAAGATCATAGAAGCTCTGATACCAATATGAAGGAAAATATTTTATTATTAAATCTTTGATTGATCTCTACAATTCTTTGTTTCCTCCATGCATCTCCACACATAAAATAAGTAATCAATACCACTATTTATAATAGTATGAAACCTATTTCAATTACAAATAGGAAAGTCTAATCCTAAATTTATTCTAACTGTAAATCATATTTAAACATGAATTAAATAAACCAAATTCTAAATAACTAAAGTTTGCTATTACAATTTTGAATTAGTTTTCCAACTGGTCAAAACTTTTTGGAGACATTACAAAAACTAAACCAATGCCTAACATGTCTGCTAATAAATATTTCCTTTCAAATCTCAACCAAAGGTTACCTCCTTTTGTTTCGAATAACAAAAATATGAGAACATTGTATGTCAAAATCGAGAGAAAAATTATTAGAGAGGTGATATTTATTCATTTTATTTATCATCTAGCTTTCTGGTGTGCGCTTAATACTAGATAGGAAAATAAAACCAAGGAGGAATTTAAAACAAAAGGGTCAAATCATGCATGCGTAAGAGCTATTACTCCTATTTTAGCCCATGAAACCGTTGCATTTCTTTAATTGGAGAGGGAGTGTGTTATTCTCATAACTGATTTTCATAGATAAAGAAAAAGATAAGGAAAAAAGAACGCGTTTTTGAGAATAGAGAGCTAGGACAGAGAAGAAACAGCTGTTTTCCTACTCAGACAAAAAGCTCTCTATCTTATGTTAAATCTTACTGTTCCATTGCGCGTCTTAATTTAGTTTTGCACTTCTTACGACTAGCTTCTTTCTTTCTTTACTGGAGAATTTTTTATTATAAGAAATATGAGATAATTGCACCCATAGCACGTCAAGTTTTCAATTATTGCACTATGTCCATTATGCTATTTGAAGTTACACAAAGCTCCCTTTATTTTACAAGTGTAATTATTCATGAAAAAAATCAACAATTCTTGACATTTCGACAAGATTAAATAGCTGCGAACAGTAAGGAAGACAAGAAGGTACTTTGGGTTGCTATGAAAATCGATCACAATTTAAAGTAAAAATAGCACGATATAGTTAGTTTTCGGACTGATCATTCAAAAATAGCCAGCGTTTACGAAGTCAATGAAAAATAACCACTATTTTGCTGTAACAGAAATCGGTCCAGCATAATATACTGGAGTTCGGTGCACTTGTGTATGAATTCCAGCATATTATGCTGGACCGGTATACTTTGCTGACTCCAGTATAATATACTGGAGACTGGAGCACCGGTACTCCAAACTCCGGTATATTATACTGGACAATTATACTTGCTGGACCTTCAGTATATTATGTTGGAGTTCTAGTGTACTTATGCTGGAACTCCATCATATTATGCTTGAGTTCCAACATACTTATCCTGGAACTCCAGTATAATATGCTGGAGTTCAAGCATACTTATGCTGGAACTCCAGTATAATATACTAGCGTATTTTCCGGGTTTTGAACATTGTTTTAGCTCAGAGTTTTCTTTACATGAAAAGTGATTAAATTTCGATTACTTTTAAAACTGAGCTATTTTTGAACGACCAGTTGTAAATTTGACTATTTTTGAATTTCTCCGCAATTTAAAGATATACAATTTTTTTTTTCAATATTGCATTACGTGTTTTAAATTTATATAAGAAAAAAATTATGTTGATAGCACGTCAAAAGAGAGTAGGAGTTTTATTTGTCTTGTTAATAGAGTGAGGGCTTTATTTTTCTTGTTTTGTTATTAAGATTTGTTGATATCTAAATAAGTAACATCCTTGGCTTGGCTATAATAGTAATGAAACATAATACGTTTTTATATTTTTCTTAGGTTAATTACCTGGATAATGGGGAGGTTTTGTGCAATTGAGAACAATGTCAAGGGTACAAGTGAAATTAAATATCTCTTAGCAATTTTATATTGCTAAGCCCCTCTTCCTGCAGAATCCTGGAAGCTGCTAATGACAGAATCCTATGTTTCTCTCCCTCTAGCACTGAATTATTATAATGCACAGAATATATAGATGCAAGATATGATGACGAGATCTCTTGATTAAGACATGTCATTTTCATAATAATGCTGTTATTACTCAATGGCTTTTTTGCCCCTAAAATGAGTAGTTTTAATTTCTTATTGTTTTTACACTTTTACTGTATTTCTTTTCTATGTTTTGTTGAATTACTGTAAATGGGGATCACACTTATACACTGGAGTGCATGATACATGTCTATTTTTATATACATAAAATTTATCACTTAATCAATTGTAATTAGTATATGCTCTCTTATCTTAATATACCATTTAATCATAGTAAAGTAACATAAAAGACTAACTCTTTTTAACAACAATCACCAGGGGCAGGAGCATAGCTAGAGGAGCTGACGGATTTCATTCGAACTCTTTGTGCCGAAAAATTACATTGTATATAATGTTAAATTTTTCTTTTATGTATATAGTAGTTGTTGAACCCCCTTAGTGAAATTATTTCCTTTTGTAAATAGTGCGTTCATATACTATTAAATAAAGTATAAAATTGAAAAGAAAAAAGAAAACAAATCACAAAGCATTTTCTTGATGTCAATGGGAACGATAACTTGTGGTTCAAGTCAAGTAGTCCAGAAAGATATCAGCGTAGTTATTTTGAGGATATCCTTGCTGGTCTGCAAATGGTGCCATATGGGTTTCCAGACTGCCAAATTAAAGTCTGCCTTTTGTTAGTCTTTTACCGATCGTACTTTTTCCTGATACACATTTTTGAAACTTCTCTTTCTAATTTTTCTATTTCTCTTATTAAGAGTCTTCCAAACGGAATCTAGACGAAAAAAAGAAAAATATTAGAAGTAAAAATCTCATAATATTTGTAGCAATATTCATTTAATTTTGCAAACGTCAAATTTTCTCTCTAAAGAAATACTAATCGACTCTCAAAATCCAGTGTGAGACAGGACGCATATTTGATAGATTGACATAGTCTCTCGATGTTTGAAAAAATTGTTTGAATTTATTATTCTAAATAACCAAATAAACATAATTTTAAAATTATAAAGGATCATAGTACACAAATAGCTAACCCTAAGTCGGAACTAGAGGGAGCTAGCTAATGTCTCATTTCGCTTAAAGAATAGAATCACAACTAGGGATGAGAAGTTTCAAAAGTTAAGGTTCAAAACTTATATATGCAAAGTCCTATATACCATTAGAGTTTAAATAACATACAAATTTTTATATTATATTATCAGGTCACTCAAAGGATATTAACATGTAAACATAATTAAAATGTAAGATTTGTGGTGTTAAAAATTGCGCCAATTATTAACTAATACAAGTAAATTTGATGTTTAATCTTTTTTTATACTAATAGAGTATATTACTTAAACTCATAGGATTAATGTTATCAAGGGCAATATTGTCAATTAAATTGAAAAAAGACATTTATCCAAGTTCTCCATTGGATTAAAGAACTGGAAAATATCTGTCTCCCACTTTGATGTTTACATATGCAGACATTACTCTCTTGACTAAAACGGATCTCCTCACTTCAAATCCACCCCCCCCCCCCCCACAAAAAAAAAAAAAAATTAGCACACACCCTACCATCTATAAATAATCATCCTCTCGTCTAACTTCAACATCACTTCATCATCCACCTCAAACACAGACAAAAAACCATCCAAGAACCAGAAGGAAAAAAAGAAAGAAAAACAATACGTAGATCGAAGAAACTACGCTCAAATCTCTTGATTGTTGTTTAAAGATTCAGGCAATGGTGAAGACCGAGCAGAAAACCCTAGCTGCAGAAGCAAGCAAGAGTATAATGGCATTATCATCTTCTTCAAGCAGCAACAATAATAATAATAATAACAACATGAAGATGAAGAAGAAGAAGTACAAGGGAGTAAGAATGAGAAGCTGGGGATCATGGGTATCAGAAATAAGAGCACCAAATCAGAAAACAAGAATCTGGTTAGGCTCTTATTCAACTGCTGAAGCTGCTGCTCGAGCTTATGATGCAGCTCTCTTATGCCTCAAAGGCCCTTCTGCTGCTAATAATCTCAACTTCCCTTTCAACTCCTCTTTCTATCACCACATTGATCTTGATCATCACACTTCTACAACTTTATCTCCTAAAGCCATCCAAAGGGTCGCCGCCGCTGCCGCTTCAGCTGCGGAAGGTGCAGGCGTAAACGTTGAAAATAATGTACCATCTCCACCCCTCTCTTCCACTTCTACTTCTACTAATTCTTCTTCACCATTAAGTCATGAGGATCAATTAGATGAGGTTTCTTTACTACCAATATTTGGTCATCATGCTACTTTGGAAGAAGAGACAACAACTGTGTCAATGATGGGCCAATGGTACAACTTTGATTCTCCAAAGTACAATGACATGCTTCACGGTACAGTTTTCTTTGATCCCCCATTAATGGAGGATGTTTATTATGAAGAAGGATCTGCAGATATCCCTTTATGGAGTTTTTGCTGATGAAGAAGAGAAGGAAGATCTCACTTGAATTATTAACCCTATTTGTTAATTATTCTTTCCAAAAAAACAAAAAACAAAAAGGAGCAATATTTTTTTTAGGTGATGTCAAGTTATTTTTTCTTGAACAACATCACTGACAGTGACTAATTATATTTAAATTTATTAGGTAAGAGAAGTAAAAAAAAAAGGGACATATACAAAGAGAGAAACCATATTTTCTGGACTCTCCCACGTGAGTTCCTAGAAAATTCCTGTTTAGATATACTATATATTTTTAGAAATGTACTGTGTCATATGCTGTATCATTTATTGTGTTCTCCAAGTGCAATAAAATGGTGGGAAATATTTTATTTTATAGCATGATTAATTTTCCTTAGACTTTGACTGCCATGATTTAATTGAATTGTTCTTCACGATGGAATTATTAGACAATGTATTCATGTCCTGAAACTGCTCATGTAACTCTCTCTATATTACTTAGCAGATTTAGTCTTGCTTTTTCTCTCTTTTTTATAACCATCTTGTGTCTAGAATTGACCCTACTAGTTTGGATTCATCTAATGCAAAGCTCGCTAAAAAAGAAGCGCTCTTACTAGGAATCTCTTCATTTTCACCTCTTTAACGATGCCAATATCTCATTCACCGCACCACGTTCCTTAGGTGATACAAATTAAGTCTTGATAGAATACATAATCATTTAGTTTTCAATTTCTAATCTCATGTCTCTCTAATTTTCAGTCACTATATCTCGTACCCTCAAACTCAAAAACTGAAATTACTTGTGGCGCCATCGGACGGAGTTCAGCCGGCGCGTATTGATAACCAAATTTACCCTCCTATAATATCGATTCCAACGACCGAAGGAATTGCAGGAAAACAAAACTATGCCACCACTATATCTACTGCCCCAACTACTCCGACCAACATCTTCCGACATCCTACGAAATCAGTGATAGCTACGAAACTACTCATAATGGGATCCCAACGGCTTAATTATGGAATCATGGCTGATGAATGTAAAATAAAAATTGTGGGTAGATTCTTGAAACCCCGACCCCAAATTGAAAGGATTCGATCGACCTTCAGGGAACTCTTTCTAATTAAGGGTTCCGCGGAGTCCACAACAACTATAGTGTGCTTATGGACTTCACTAGTAAAGAGGATTCCACTCAGTATGGTTCAGAAGAATGATTGAAATCGAAGGATTACAAATGTGGCAAGAAAAATGGTCTCCGGATTTCAAACCGGATGAAGACATTCCTATTGTGCTGGTATGGGTGCTCTTACCAGGTATTCCATTTAATATGTATACATGACATTATTTTAAGAAAATTGTTAGCAATGGTAGGACTCCTTTAGCACTAGATGCTGGTACTTTTGGTAAAACGAGACCTAGCATGGCTAAAATCAGAGTCCAATTAGATCTAACTAAACCACAACCAGACAGTGTATGGGGATGGGCAGGTGTGACTTGAGTCAACATTTTGAGTAAATGACCTTGGAACTGGGATTTGATAATTCCAATAGGTTTGTATGATGTTTTGGACTAGGGCATGTGTTCGGATCGGTTTTCGCATGATCTGGGAGCATTTCGGCGCTTAATGTTGAAAGTTAGCTCATGGAAGGTTTTCTAGTTCTTTACTTTTGGTTTGGAGTAGACTTTGGTGTTATCGAGGTCCGTTTGGGATTTCGAGACTGCGACTAGAGCCATATGGTGATTTATGACTTGTATGCAAATTTTGGTATCATTCTGAGTCGTCTAAGTATGATTCGATGCGTTCGGAGCTAGTTGAAGAGTTTGAAGTTCATAAGTTGATTCAAATTGGTTTTGGAGTGCGATTCTTAGTTTCGATATTATTTTATATGTTCCGAGATTTCGAGCAGGTTCATAGTATGTTTATGGACTTGGTTACGCAATTGGATGGGGTCCCGGGTGGTTAGGTGTGTTTCGGACCGTCCAGAGCTAAGTCAGAACACCAGAAATTGTTGTTCTGGTTTTCTTCTTCGCGAAAGCGGAGAAGGGGTCGCGTTCGCGATGAAGGAATCGGGCAGTGTGCCATTTTCCCCTACACGCTAGAGAGAAGGAGACCACATTCGCAATGCTCTGGGTCACTGGCCTTCACATTCGCGGATTGTGAAGTCGGCTGGGGAGGGGGTCAGTCGATGGCCTTCGCATTCGCATTCGCATTAAGGCCATCACTTTCGCAATAGGCAGGTCAACTAAGCCTTCGCATTCGCGAGGGTAGTCTCGCATTTGCGAAGGGAATTTTTCTTGGGCTTGGCATTTTGCCTTCGCGATCTTGAAAAAGGAATCACTAGGCAAAAAATATTTTAAAGACTGGACTTAGGCTTATTTTTCCCATTTCTTACTCGTGTGGTCCGGATTTGGAGCTTCTTGGAGAGGGGTTTTTATCAAGCATTGTAAGGTGCGTAATTTCTACCTAATGTAAGTTAAATATATGGATTATGGGTAAATTAACGAGTACAATGTGGAAATTTTAGGAGTTTGTTGAAAAACCTAGGTTTGATAAAAATTTGATTAGACTATGAAAATGATTATGGAATTGAAGAAATTATATATTTGTATTCGTAAGGTTATGGGTAATATTTATTGTAAAAATATCCAAAATCCGGACACGGGGGCCCGAGGGTGAATTTTAGGAACCTTCCAAATTGGACTGGGTAATTACCCCAGTGGTTAAATTATGAACTTTTGAGTACTTATTGATTAGTTTATACAACTTTTGATTAGCTTCGGATTGCTCGGCTTTATTTGTGGAGTTCTAGTGAGGTTAAAGAGTTGGTTAGTGAACTTGAAAGCAAGGCAAGTCTCTTGGCTAATCTTGTAAGAGGAAATTTGTCCCCTTAGGTATATTAATTGTTGTGTGCTACTTGTCGTGAGGAGCTACGTACACACAAGGTGACAAGAGTCCATATGTAACTATATTCATGTTATGTTTGAGTAGACTTAGATTCACATCATGCCTTAACCGTGTTGTTTGTATCTATCCTGTGTAATGATTTCCTTGATTATGAATGAGCTCGAGAATTAGGATAAAGATATTGATTTAGCCTCTTACTTTGGAAAATAATTGGGAAATATTTGATAAACTATGGATCCGTGTCTTCTCGACTCGCATGTACTTTCGCAAGTGAGATAAATTTCTCTACTCTTATGGGATCGGGCTGTTCGCCTCGACAATGAATTAAATTACTCTTATGAGATCATGTTGTTAGCCTCGACAATATGGTAATACTTTTCTTATGGGATCGGGTTGTTTGCCTCGAAAGTACTGAGTACTATTATTCCTATGGGATCAGGCCGTTCGCCTCGGTAGCTTCGTGCTTAATACTTGAGACTGGATTTGGTTTGGTAATAGTTGAGTTACCTCTTTCAAGGACAGTTATGACATGTTTAGTGGTTTGATATAGACTCATATGTGGAATTTGTCATTAACTTTATTTGTTTCGTTACTACTTTTTCTACATTCTCCATGTCTACTTTATGTATTTCTATTACTGTTTGACCCACTAGTAAGTGTCAAGTCGACCCCTCGTAACTACTTCTTCGAGGTTAGACTAGATACCTACTGAGTATGCGTTGTTTTCCGTACTCACACTACACTTCTGTATTGAATGTGCAAGTGCTGAGACAGGTATTACCAGTGGCCACAAGGGGCGTAGCCACACTTCTACAAAGACTTAGTGGTGAGATGCTTGCCTTGCTCAGATATGCAACACCGGAGTCTCCCTCTCCCTTGCTTTTATTCCTATCTATTACCCTTCAGATAGTAGTTGTATTAGTTTTGTATATTCTCTAGATTGATCATGCACTTGTGGTACCAGATTTTTGTGGGGCTTTTAGCATTTATGTACGTACTGTTGTACATATCATTACTGTCACTACAGTTGATGCATTTCTTACGCTAGTATTTTATTGAGAAAAGAGTATGTACGGGTGCAGGAGATCTTACTTATTTCGTTCTTTTAGAAAAAGAAACTTTTGTTTTAAAAGTTACAAAGGGATAACTAAGTTGCAGGTTCACTTGTGGGCTTTCCTAAAGGTGGCGTTAGGTGCAGTCGTAATCTATCACGAGTTTTGGGTCGTGATAGTTTGGTATCATAGCTTTAGGTTCACATAGGTCTCACGAGTCAAGAGCAGGCCTAGTAGAGTCTTGCGAATCGGTACGAAGACATTCGTACTTATCTTCAAAAGGTTACAGGGTGTTAGGAAACCTCTCTTTCTTTATCCCATATCGTGCAGTTGATATTGTGCTAAATATCTTTTTATTGATCTCTCATAGCTGGTGAGAACACATGCGGCAGATGTACCAGGCAGTAGAGGAGCTGCTTCCCCCATTATTGGAGGTAGAGGCTGGGGCTGGGGTAGGGCTCCAGCTTCTATCAAGGGATAAGGGCATCCTAGAGTTGCTCCCGTTGTATCACCAGTAGATCCAGTGGAGAATCCTATTATTGAGGAGCAGGATGAGGCGTCTGCAGTTAAGCTAGCCCCAACATATTTCATGACTACACCGGGATTTCAGGAGGTCATCGGCCATATGCTGCGGTTCATTGACTCTATGACGCAGCCTGGTTTATTTCCTACAGACCCAGCCACATCTCAGGTGGGAGGGGGAGCGCAGACCCCTACCGCTCAAGCTCCAGGGCATGTTGCTACCGTTTATCAGACCACATGTACACTACATGTAGCCGGGGCTTAGCTAGTTGCAGCGGCTGTGCCAGAGTTCATACAGATCACGACCGTTGATCAGCATAAGCGGTTGGAAAGATGGACTAGGCTTCAATGCCCTAACCAGGTCAGGGGCACTCACATCCGATGTAGTGATCACATGTACTATTTTTGTCTTCCGTAGGGATGCATCAGTATTATTTGATCTAGGGTCTACTTATTCCTATGTTTCTTCTCTATTTACTCCTTATCTAGATGTATCTCGCAAGTCTTTGGGTGTTCCTATATATGTGTCCACGCCAGTGGGTGATTCTATTGTTATGGATCGGGTTTACCAGACCTATGTGGTGACTTTCTGTGGTTATGAGACCAAACCAGACCTTCTATTGCTCGATACGGTTGATTTCGAGGTTATCTTGGGCATGGACTGGTTGTCTCCGTACCATTCCATTCTTGATTGCTATGCCAAGACTGTTACCTTAGCGATGCTTGAGTTTCCAAGATTAGAGTGGAAGGGTTCGTCTGTTGGTACTTCCAACCGGGTTATTTCTTTCTCGAAGGCTCGACATATAGTCTAGAAGGGTTGTTTTTCTTATTTGGCCTTTGTTCGGGATACTACTGCAGAGAATCGCGCGCTACATTTAGTGTCGGTGGTATGTGAATTTTCCGATGTATTTCCTGCTGATCTACCAGGTATGCCACTGGATCGGGATATCTATTTCGACATTGATTTGGTACTAGGCACCCAACCTATTTCTACTTTACCTTATCACATGTTTCCCAAGGAGCTAAGGGAGTTAAAAGAGCAGCTTCAAAAGTTTCTTGAGAAAGGGTTCATTAGACCTAGTGTGTCACCTTGGGGTGCACCAGTGTTATTTGTGAAGAAGAAGGATGGAAGTATGCGGATGTACAATGATTATTGTCAGTTGAAAAAAGTCACCAACAAGAATAAGTACTCGTTGTCGTGCATTGATGACTTGTTTCACTAGTTACAGGGTGCCAGGGTGTTCTCTAAGATCAACTTGAGGTCTATGTATCATCAGTTGAAGATTCGTACTTCGGATGTTCTGAAGACAGTTTTCCCGACCAGGTATAGGCACTATGAGATTTTAGTGATGTCCTTCTGCTTGACTAATGACCCAGCGATATTTATGGATTCGATGAATAGGGTGTTCAAGCCGTATCTCGACTCATTTATCATTGTCTTTATTGATGACATATTGATCTACTCGTGTAGTGTGGGAGAGCACGAGCAACATTTGAAGTTAGTGCTTCAGACCTTGCGGGAATAGAAACTATATGCTAAGTTCTCCAAGTGCGAGTTCTTGTTGGATTATGGATTTGTTGGGACATGTTGTATCATATGAGGGTATTAAGATGGATCCCAAGAATATCGAGGCAGTTCAGAGTTTGCCTCGTCCTACCTCAGCGACCGAGATCAAGATTTCCTTGGGGTTAACACATTATTATCGTCTGGTGGAGGGCTTCTCGTCTATTGCAGCACCTTTGACTAGATTGGCCTAGAAGGTTGTTCCGTTTAGATGGTCCAATGATTGCGAGGTGAACTTGCAGAAGCTCAAGACCACTTTGACTACAACACCAGTATTAGTGTTGCCCTCCTGTTCAGGGATGTATACCGTGTATTGTGACATTTTGCGCATTGGCTTGGGTTGTGTATTGATGCAGGAGGGGCGAGTTATTGCATATGCTTCACGTCAGTTGAAGCCCCACGAGAAGAATTACCATGTACATGATTTGGAGCTGGCCGAGATAATTTATGCTCTTAAGATCTAGATGCATTATCTTTATAGGGTGTTTGTAAGGTTTACACCGATCATCACAGTTTGCAGCATTTTTTTAAAGTAGAGGGACCTTAATTTGAGGCAGCACAAGTGGCTTGAGTTACTGAAGGACTATGATGTTACCATCCTTTACCATCCGGGCAAGGCGAATGTGGTTGCAGATGCCTTGAGCAGAAAGGCCGTGAGTATGGGTAGTTTGGCATTATTTTCAGCAAAGGAAAGGCCATTGGCTTTGGTCATTCAGTCCTTAGCTAATAGACTTGTGAGGTTGGATATCTCAGAGCCCAGTCGAGTTCTTGCATGTGTCATGGCTCAATCTTTGTTAGTTGAGTGGATCAAGGCTCGTCAGTATGATGATCTACACTTGCTGGTTCTTAGAGAGACGGTACTACAAGGTGGTGCCAAGGGGGTTACTATCAGTGAGGATAGTGTTCTACGACTCCAGGGTCGCCTATGTGTTCCTAATGTTGATGGCTTGAAGGAGAAGATTCTAGAGGAGGCACACAGTTCTCGATATTCTATTCATCCAGGTTCTACGAAGATGTATCGCGACCTGATGCAACATTATTGGTGGTGATAGATGAAGAAAGACATAGTTTAGCATGTAGCTAGATGTCTAAATTGCTAGTAGGTTAAGTATGAGAACCAGAGGCCGGCTGGCCTACTCCAGCAGATGGTTATACCGGAGTGGAAATAGGAGCGCATCACTATGGAATTTTTAGTTGGTTTGCCGTAGACTTTGAGGAAGTTTGATGCCTTTTGGGTCATTATCAACAGGCTGACCAAGTTAGCACACTTTATACTGGTTGAGACTATGCACTCTTCAGAGAGATTGGCCCAGATATACATTCAGGAGATTGTCCGGTTGCATGGTGTGCCTGTTTCCATCATTTTAGATAGAGGCCCTCAGTTTACTTTGCATTTCTGGAGAGTAGTATAGAGTGAGTTGGGCACCCGGGTAGAGCTTTGCATAGCCTTTTATCCACAAACCAACGGGCAGTCGGAGCGGACAGTTCAAATTCTGGAGGATCTGCTCAGAGTGTATGTGATTGACTTCGGAGGGCAGTGGGACCAATTCTTGCCTTTGGCTGAGTTTGCTTATAATAATAGTTATCAGTCCAGCATCGAGATGACTACATTTGAGGCTTTATATGATCGATGGTGTCGTTCGCCCATTGGATGGTTTGAGCTTGACGAGGCTAAGTTATATGGAACTTATTTAGTGAAGGATGCCTCGAGAAGGTAAAGTTTATGTAGGAGCGACTTCGCACATCACAGTTGATCGGCCCCAACCCTATGCCACTATAGAATGGCAAGAGTGGTTGATGCATCTTGTTGTAATTGGGATCATGATATAACCATTGCACTTAGTTACTCACTCTATACCTCTCGGTAGTTTGAGTGACTTTGCCCTAATTGGCTTTCTCAAGCCCAATTGGGTGTTTACACAATGCAAGCAAAATTGGCTCAAATCGGGTATTACTATCTCTAGGTTTAACCCTTTAATTGGGGTTATCAATCTCTTAATGCACCCCAATTCTTTGTTAGCCTGAATTTCCTAGACTTAGTCTCTCTTTCTCAAGAAGAGACTAAGTCACAAAGGCACAAATCAGTGTTTGCAACCACTGATTAAGCAATTAAAGCATAAATCAAGCTAAATATCATTAACCCATAAATATTTAATCCCTAAAATTGAAGACCCACTGAATACCCACACTAAGGTTGAGTCACAACCTAAGCTAATGGGTTTAGCTACTCATAATCAAAGAAGAAATCAAAGATGGAGATGAAATATAAGCCATAAAAAGTAATTACAATATTAAAATCTAAGATTAATTGCTAAAGATGTTCTAAAATTACTCAAAAAGGCTAAAAATGGTTGGTCACGTGATCTTCTAAACAACAGAAGCACTAAAAATCTAAAAAAGAACTATATATACATAGCTAAATTTTCCGGATAGATTTGCCCCTACGGAGGTTCCGCTGACAGCGGAAAATGGGCTGCCTCAGCGCTTGGACTACCACGGCTATTCAAAAGCAAGCACGAACCCCGGTTCTTCTCTTCTGAGTTTGTTCTGAACTTGAGTCTGCTGGGAGAGGAAAAACAACCGCCTCACCACTCCTTCAACCATGGCCGCAAGATATGATCGCGGATTGCGCCTTTCAATTTAAGCTCCCAACTAATGGTCTCTGATTCTTCATTCTGCTGAGGGCGACAACTTGACCGCGACCGCGTTAGAGACACTGTTGCCGTGCAATTTCACCACGGGCAGCGGTGACCGCAAGCCCAAAATATAGCTCTCTGAACCTTGCCACCGCTGAGAGCGTAATCAAGACCGCCTCAGCGATGGACCCATCACGTCTGTGTCTGTTTATTCGCTGTCAGTGGCCTTTTGACTCAGCTTTGAACTTGTGCAGGTTTCACTCCTTTATGAGCTGGTTTTGACTTTCTTGTCTCTTTTTGAACAAACACTGCAAACAAGCAAAATAAGTTAGATTTTGGGAATACTTGTACACATTTTTAATCCAAAACCTAAGAAAAAAGGAGAATAAAATATGCTAGAATCCCTAGTTATCAACTCCCCCAAACTTAAGCTTTTGGTTGTACTCAAGAAAACAAAGTAATTCCCACCTTCTCAAGATAAATGAAAGGAAAATTGCAGCTGTCCTAAAGTGACCTCATCAAGAATCAATTGGTACTAACAATTAGCCTCAACTCAAATGCATTATTAACAATACATAACCTTTTTAGCACCATGGTTTTCGTGCGACACAAAAGCATCAAGAGTTGACTCAACTCATCAAGGAAACTCTTTCTACCACATTGGTCATTGTGGAACCCAAACTCATACTCCACGACTCTCCATATGCAAGCCTCACGTTTAGGTTGTAGCACTCAGAACGAGGATTGTGGAAAACACACTCATCTCTCTCAAAGGAAGGTCACAAGTTCGGCTCTAAGTACCATAAGCTTGCCCCTTATGTGAGTCACCACTAATGTAAGCTCACTCAACTCAAGATCATATAGGGCTTTTTTGGGAATGTAATGAAGTATTTTGGTTTAGGGTAGGATATATTGGTCTATGAAGGTTTCATCTTTCCTTAAGCACTTCATTTGCTTCATTTTGGCTCACATTTTCTTGACTCTTTGAGCCATTTGCTTCTTCCTTAGGGGCTAGAGAGACACACTGTCACTCTTTCTTGTTCATTTCAATACTTTTTCTCCTTTCTAATCTTTTCAAGCCTTTCATCTTTTGCTTTTATTGAATCCCTTCATTTCTTCTACATTGTTCACTTTCTTTTTGACTTTTTGGCTTTTTCTTTCTTTTTCTTTTTTCCTTCCCTTTTCTTCCTTTTTATACCTTTTATCACTTTTGCATTCCTCGTCTTATCCCCCAAACTTATACTTTTGCCAATTTGTGCTAAGGAAAGATTGAGTGCCAAGAGAGGATCATTTTAGAACAGATAAAGGCTTGTATCATGATTTTCTTTTAAAAAAATAAGGGTTATGACTCAACGGGGTTGACTAGGGATGTCATTTTTGGTGGGCTATGGATGTTTTTAAGTCTCAATTAGTATCAAGGAGAGCCTATAATCACTTCTCAAGTCGAGCTACACTTAGGATTTCGCCTGGACAAACATTCGGGGCAAGTTTTAGACCTATTGGAATGGGACTTGGACTTGCAAATCAATACCTCACCACACAAGCTATTGGATTGCTAAAGAGATAGAGTCGAGGGCCCACAACAACCTTTGCTAAGATTTGAGCAACACAAATGGTTCCGAGAAACCACTCGATGATTGTTTAGTTAACACAAGAGTCTCAAGGTCACAACTATCACCATCCTATGCACACCAATTTGTTTTTAACCATAAGGTCAAAGGTAAATGTGTTAGGCCCAAGTGAGGAATTGCCTAAGGCACTATTGTTCACTAGCTACTATTTACACAAAACAAAAAGAAAACAGACTTAAACCCTTAAGAAGGTTGTCATGCCATCCATCATCGGGAAGAGCCACCCGGTTCACACAAACTCCACCTTTGGAAAGAACCGTGACATTAAGAAAACCAAAGGCTTATTGATCACAAAAACTTGTAAAATAAGAAGCTACAAACTGAAAAAGAAACTACTAAATGAAATCAGAATCTATGCTATTAAGGAAACTTGCAAAAAAAGTTAGGAAGTAAAATGCGGAAAGTAAACTAAATATGTACAATAGGGGATTTAGACGAATATACATAAGAGGGAATGTATATATACATGAGAAAGTAACTTTATATAAAATCGAAATTGAAAAATAACGAAAAGTAAAAAATAATGGTAAATTTATATACATACCAAAAGTGCAAAATAAGCATAAAGAAAAATAGTATCATCATTACAACCCAACAATCAAATCATCAAAATAGAACCACCCCCTCAAATAAAAAGTAGCATTGTCCTCAATGCTAAATAACCAAAAATAAGATAAAAAAGAGGGTTAGAGAGTAAAGAAAACTCCCTATGAGTCCTCTGTCTGCATGTGGTCCTGTGGCTGGGTCCCTGGATCACCTGGCTCAGGGTCCTGTGGCTGGACTGAGGCACCTCCCTCAGGATCCTCCAGCTCAATCTCCACATCATCAACTTGGGGCATCATTCTCCTCTTAGGCTCTCCCTTAGTCTCCTGCTCCTGAACCTGCTCTGCTTGAGCTGCTGGCATTGAGTCCTCCAATAAAATCTCCAATGGTAAGTTTCCAACTAACTTCATCTTCTCCACCTCTCCCCTCAATCGCTTCACCGACTTCTTTGAGACCCGAGTCTTTTTCAACTTCTTTGTCTGCTTGCTCAGCTCCTTAATTTTTTTTCCTTGAACTGCAAGGGCATCCATGATAAGCTTTTGGTTGTCCAGGAGCTTCTTCTAGTTGTCTAGAAGCTCCTTGAGAGACTCCTCCATTGATGCTGGCACCTGGGGCTGTGTGGGAACTGACTGGGCTTCCACTGGATTGGATAGTACAGACAACTTAGAAGTTGCTGCCTACATCCAGTTGTTGATGTTGGAGAGTGTTTGGTTCAACCTATGAGCAGTCAACGGGTATGCTGATGAGGAGGGCACTGAGGAAGGCATGTAAGTAGATGGTCCGAATCCGGTAGGCAGTGGGAGGTTGTGAAGTAGTGACTACCACTGCTGGCTAGTAGAAGTAGTAACTTTCCCTTTAGATTTGGGGTTGCCGGGACCCTGAAGGCTGTACTATGAGAAGGGCTTCTTGGGCTTCACCTTGATATCATAATCCCTTTTCTCTACCTCCTGATCTTCCAAGTACATGGTGAGGAAATTCGAAAATGGGTAAGATCTATCACCCTCATTGACCATTCTAGTGATCACCCTAGACATGATATTTCCGACATTGATCGGGAATCCCGCCATGATAGCTGCCACTAAAGTTGCCTGGGAAACCGGTATGTCACTGTCCTTAGTAGTGGGGTATAGTCTGCTGCACACAAATGTCTCCCAACCTTTTGCCTTGAAGTTCAGGGTGTTCCTGTAGATAGGAACCCCCGTTGCCAACCAAGCTGGAGTAGTATCTGGGAGAGCCAGTAGCGATGCTAACCACGAGATGGCTGCCTCATCCCTAGCCACTTTCTCTAAGTACATCGACTCATCTTCATCATTAAATCCGAGATAATCATTCAGAGTCTTCCCATCAAACTTGTCCTTCAGGTTCCGCACCTTAGTCACAAATGTGCCATTTTTGATGTGGGAGGCATTGGCGTAGAATTCCTTGACTAGGTGCTCATTAGCATCCAAAACCTGGCTAGTGAAGTATTCCCACCCCACTCTTTCATTGAAGTGCTGCTTCATATTAGGGTTGTGGGGCAGAAGATCCCGCTCTATGAACTGACGCTCATGTATGAGAGACTTTTGAGGCCACCACTCCCTGAATTTGTGATATGCCAACTCACTGACAAACCTCTGTTGCCACACCTTTGGGTTTCTTGTCCTTTCCACACCTCCGGTCTGGGTATCACCCCCTCTCCCATCATCCAGCACCTCAGCATCTACATTTATGGGTTAGGTGACAAAGTTGTTGGTGAGGCTAAAGATGAGGACTCACTGCTCTCCGCTGAGCCATCAGACAACTCAGATGAAACATGAGCAATAGAAGATGCTGGGGGTGTAGGCTCATCTATCAAATGAAATCTCCCCGGGAAGTCTGGTACATGTGTGGGCATTGATTCACCCTCTGAGGCCTCCCGGGAGAGGACATACTCACTTCTCTCTGAGTGGGATGCAGCTCTAATGTTTTTCCTTATTTTGCCAAATTGATTTCCGTATTGCTGGGGTTAACTTAATTTGTCCTCGTCCCCTACCCCGGGAGGACTCTGCTTTCCCTTTTTGTTTCTCACCGCCACTCTAGATTTAACCATTGTCTACAAATATAATCCATGGAAAATTGTTAGTATTGGTGCTAGAAGAAGCAGTGAAGAAAAGCAGAAGAACAGTTGACAGTGCTTGAAAAAGTCTTAGACCGCTGACAGCGGAAAAAGGAGCACAGTCGCCGTAAGAGCACCGCTGATCGCGAAAAATGCATCGCGGCCGCGGAGGTATTGGGATCATACTACCCACCCTCTGATTCTATGGTACCGTTGAGTGCAAAAAATTGGGCGCGACAGCGGAGGTTGCACCGCTGTCCGCAGAAAGTCAACCGCGGTCGCGGATCCATGTTATGTGCTTCTCTGAACCTAAGCACCACTGACCGCGAGAAAAGAAGCGCGGCCGCAGAGGTTGGGCTGCTGTCAGCGGAATTTGCCACCGCTGACCGCGGTTGTCAAAGCTTCCAAACTCAAGTTTACCTCATGAATGTTTTTCGCCGAAAAACATCTACGATCGCGGAATTCAAAAACGGCCTGAGTCAACCTAGGGTTTAAAGTTTTTCATGCACTTAGCAATATCATCTACATTGTTAACCCCAACTAGCTATTAAATAATCAACCCTAACTATTTAAGCCTAATTTAATTAACACTAAGGAACCCTAAGTTAAAATTAAAAGAAAAAGAGGGAGAAGAGATAAAAACTAACAGACAAAAGAAAAATAAGTAAAAATCGAAGAACAATCAGGAAGTGAGATTACCAGATGTGAAATGAGTGATGAAAAGCGGACTTTAATCTTTTGTTTGTGCAGATTAGGGCTCAGATGAACAGTGAAATTTTTTTGCTTTGAGAGAGAAAAGATCGAAAAAGGTAAACGGCTTCATGATCTCATATTTATAGAAAACAACCTAGGACCCACAATACTTACCTGGAGTGGCCGCAGAAAATCACCGCGGTCCACGTTTTTGATGAACAGAAGGGCTTCCTTATTGAGACTACTACTGAGAGAGGAAAATGGTACACAGCCATGGAAGGGCACCATTGACCACGAAGAATGCACCGAGGACGCGGATGAAACTTCAGAGAAGTTGCATTTTGGAATTTTCAATCCTGTGTCTACCATCAAATTACGCCTCCGCAAATTGGCCACCGCTGATTGCGAAAAATGCAGCGTTGTCAGCAGTCCAACTTCAGACTATGCCAAATTTTTCCAGCTTTTTCCTGCACTATATCAAACATTCCTTCACACATCTCACAACCAGTTAGCTCAAAGCAAATCCTACACTAAGAAGAAAATCAAAAAGAAGAAAGACACATGAGTTGCCTCCCAAGAAACACTTGATTTAACGTCGCGACATGACGCAGGTTACCATCAATCATTTGAGATGGATCATTGCCACCATGTGGCTGTCATCAAACTTGCCAAGATAGTGTTTCACTCTGTGCCCATTAGCTTTGAAGATTTCACCATTTTTGTTTTTCAAATCAAGAGCACCAAACAGAGTTACAAGCACTACCTCAAAAGGTCCACTCCATTTTGACTTAAGCTTTTCTAGGAACCGTTGTAACCAGGAGTTGAATAAGAGAACCAAGGCACCTTCCTTGAATTCTTTGTTGCGGGCATACTTGTCATGTAAGTACTTTGTTTTGTCCTTATACAAGGATGAGCTGGAATAGGTATGAAACTGAAACTCATCAAGCTCATTGAGTTGCTCCACCCGGAGATTTGCTGCAACATATCATTCAAGATTTAACTTTCTCAAAGCCTAAATGGCCTTGTGCTCTAACTCAACTTGGAGATGCCAAGATTTTCCAAATACCAACCAGTACAGAGACATACCAATCGGAGTCTTGTAAGCAGTCCTGTAAGTCCACAAAGCATCATCCAGTTTCTTTGACCAGTCAGTCCTATTTGCATTGACAGTCTTTGACAATATGCTCCTAATCTCTCTATTGGAGACCTCAACTTGCCCACTAGCATGAGGATGGTAAGGGGTTAAAACCTTGAGATTGACACTAAGCTTTGCAAGCAAAGTGTCAAATGCCTTATTGCAGAAATAAGAACCCCTATCACTGATGATTGCTCTAGGAGTGCCAACTATTCTTCTTGAGAAAAGCCACCACACTCCGGGCCTCGTTGTTAGGTAAAGCCATGGCCTCAACTCACTTGGAAATATAATCAACGGCCACCAGAATATATGTGTTGCCACATTAACTCACAAAAGGTCCCATGAAGTCAATGCCCCACACGTCAAATATGTCAACCTCAAGAATAGTGGTGAGAGGCATTTCATCCTTCTTTGAAATTCCACCTGCTCTCTGACACTCATCACATCTCTTCACAAGCTCACCCGCATCCTTATATAATATAGGCCAATAAAAACCACAAATAAGCACCTTTGATGTTGTCCTCACCCACCATGATAACCACCATAGGGAGAGGAATGACAAGCATCCAGAATACTCATTTTCTCCTCTTCCAGAACACATCTCCAGATCACACCATCATTGCAAATTTTAAACAAATAAGGCTCATCCTAGTAGTAGTCCAAGCTATCCCATTTAAGCTTCTTCCTTTTGTTAGAAGAGAGCTCACACATAACAATACTGTTCACAAGAAAGTTGGCAACATCCGCGAACCATGGCATTCTATTCACAAATACGGAGAGGAGTTGCTCATCAGGGAATGAATCATTAATTTCGAGGCCATCACGGGGCCTTCCCTCCTCCTCCAAGCGGGACAAGTGGTCCTCTACTTGGTTTTTACTCCCTTTTCGATCAACAATCTCAAGGTCAAACTCTTGAAGCAATAGAACCCCTCTCATCAACCGAACCTTAGAATCCTTCTTTGTCATCAAGTAGCGGAGTGTTGCATGGTCAGTATGAACTATCACCTTGGAACATATGAGATAAGGTCTAAACTTCTCCATTAAAAACACAATTGCTAGCAACTCTTTTTCCGTCACCGTGTAATTCACTTGAGCATCATTCATTGTTTTACTTGCATAATACACCGGGTGAAACATCTTGTTTACTTTTTGATCCAAGACCGCTCCTACCGCAACATCACTTGCATCACACATGAGCTCAAAAGGTAATCTCCAATTGGGTGTGGTAATAATAGGAGTGGCTGTTAATTTGTACTTGAGAAGTTCAAAAGCTTTCATGCATTCCTCATTAAACACGAACTTGGAATCCTTTTCCAATAATTTTCACAAAGGATTCACTACATTAGAAAAGTCTTTGATGAATCTTCGGTAGAACCTCTCATACCCAAGAAAACTCCTAACCCCCTTAACTGAAGTAGGAGGAGTAAGCTTTGAAATCACTTCAATCTTAGCCTTGTCCACCTCTATTCCGTTTTTTGAAATCTTATGGCCGAGGACAATGCCCTCCTCGACCATAAAGTGGCATTTTTCCCAGTTAAGCACAAGATTTGTCTCTTCACACCCGGCTAGCACTTTGTCAAGATTCTTCAAACACTCATCAAAGGTGTCACCGACAGCAGTGAAATCATCCATGAACACTTCCAAAAAGTCCTCTACTAGGTCGGTAAATATAGCCATCATACACCGCTGAATGGTAGCCGGTGCATTACACAAACCAAATGGCATCCTAGAAAATGCAAAGGTGCCATACAGACACGTGAAGGTGGTTTTCTCCTGGTCTTCTAGAGCAATCAAAATCTGGTTGTAACCTGAGTACCCATCCAAGAAAAAGTAGAAGGCACACCCAACAGGTCTATCCAGCATTTGGTCAAGAAAGGGCAACGGAAAATGATCTTTGCGGGTCACTTTATTCAGTTTGCGGTAGTCCATGCACACCCTCCATCCGGTGACCGTCCTGGTGGGAATCAACTCATTTTGCTCATTGGTGACCACAGTCATACCACCCTTCTTCGGCACACATTTTACCGGAGAAGTCCAAGAACTATTCGAGATGGGGTACACAACCCCTGCATCAAGCCACGTTATCACCTCCTTTTTGACAACCTCTCGCATAGCCTCGTTCAACCTCCTTTGATGTTCCATGGAGGGCTTGGCATCATCTTCAAGTATAATCTTGTGCATGAAAAAGGCAAGACATATTCCCCGAATATCAGTTAAAGTCCATCCAATTGTCTTCTTTCATCTTTGGAGCACATCCAGTGTTGCATCTACCTACACGTTAGTAAGACAAGACGAAAGAATAATAGGTAAAGTTGAACAAGGGCCTAAGAATTCATACCTAAGGTGTGAGGGCAAAGTCTTCAATTCCAAAAGGGAGGTTCCTCAATTGAGGGCTTTGTTGGCGGAGTCTTTCTGTACTTAATATCCAAAGAGAGCTTACGAGGCTCATAAGAGTAAGAGCCCATTCTTTGCAAAGCATTGATACACTCCACACGACCTTCATCCTCATTTACATTAAGGTTCAACAATACCGCTTCTAAAGGATCCTCCACATTGACCATGACACTAGTATCATCAACTATCACCTCCATGACAAGATCCACGAAAGAGCAAACTTCAGTACTATTCGGCTGCCTTATTGATTTGCAAACATGAAAGACAACGTTTTCGTCACCTACCCGAAAGGTGAGCTCCCCTACTTCCACATCAACCAATGCCTTTCCTGTTGCTAGGAAAGGTCTTCCCAATATTATCGGCACCTTATAGTTGACTTCGTAATCCAGAATCACAAAGTCAGAATGCAAAATAAACTTGTCCACCTGGACAAGAACATCATCAATAATACCAAGCGGCCTTTTTATTGTTCTATCTGCCATTTGGAATCTCATTGAAGTAGCTCTCAGTTGACCAATACCCAAAGTTTTGAACACAGAGTAAGGCATCAAATTGATACTTGCTCCCAAATCACACAATGCCTTTGCAAAATCCGCACTCCCAATGGTACATGAAATGGTGAAAGCGTCAGGATCTTCAAGCTTTGGAGCCATAAAGTGTATAATTGGACTTACTTGATTAGTCATATTGATGGTCTCACAATCCATAGATCTCTTTTTAGTCACTAAGTCTTTCATAAACTTGGCATAACCCGGCATTTGCTCAAGAGCTTCTACCAAAGAAACATTGATCGACAAGCTTTTCATCATCTCAATAAAAATTTTAAATTGGTTTTCATTCCTTTTCTTTTCAAGTCTTTGAGGATAAGGTGGAGGAGGCCTTGGCAAGGGAGTCGTAGCCTTGGTCACTACCATTTTCCGATATGTCTTTTACGTATTCCCTACACGGGTTCATGTCATCTTGAGTCTCCTCCTCATTATCATGAATATCAATTCTCACTTCCACATTCAAATTCTCTTCACTCACTTGCTCATCAACTATAGGAACATCATCATCATGCACTTCAACCTCATCACTCACAACTTCCTTTTGCTTGGAGGTATTCACTTCACCACCTTGACCGCTTCTTGTGATCACTACCATTGCATGCCCGGTATTGTTCCCACCCTTTGGGTTTACTACCGTATCACTAGGTAGAGCTCCCTTAGGGCGAGTATTCAAAGATTGTGAAATCTAGCCAAGTTGAACCTCCATATTTCAGATTGAATTATTATGGGATGCCAACTGGGCATCAGAGTCGGCATTCTTTTTCATCATTTGTTCAAACATCATCTCGATCCTTCCTATCTTATTGTTTGATGAGCTAGGACCTTGGGACGGAAATGGAGGCAGGTTATTTGGTTGTTGATACATCGGAGGTCTTTGAAAGCCTTGCCCCGATTCCCTTGATTGCGAGTGTTCCAACCCCCTTGGTTGTTGTTTCCTCTCCAATTGTTATTGTTGCCACTCCAATTGCCCTGGTTGCTCTGATTGCCCCAATTCTGATTGTTGTTCCCCCAAATTGCTATTTCCCTGTTGGTTTTGATTTCCTCAGTTTCCTTGGGATCTCCACTATTGTTGTTGGTTAGGAGTATTGCCCCTTTGTCCTTGGTAATTGTTCACGTACTAGACTTCCTCACTTTGCTCAACATACCCATCATCTTGGTTGAAACCACCACTTCCCTGCTCATATTGATCCAGACTACCTTGACCTTGTTGATCTCTTTGTCGCCTCTTGTCGACCAATATGTTGACACCTTCCATAGCATTTACTTTTCTCGGCGCTTGAAATTGTTGCAATTGAGCTTTTCCAACTGGTTCATTGTTGTAGTTAACTCTGCTATTGCCTAGCCATGTTCGTGGAGCTCTTTGTGCAGGTGAATGACAGTGGGATCACCCTGTGGAACATTAGCTCGACTTTGCCAAGCTGAGAAAGTATCTGCCATCCCATCCAAGATCTCACACGCGTCAGCATAAGGTGTGTTCATAAAATTTCCCCTGCTAAGTGATTAACTACACACTGATTGGTCGTGTTAATACCACGGTAGAATGTCTGCTGGATCATTGCTTCGGTCATGTCATTGTTCGAACATTCTTTCACCATTGTCCGATACCTTTTCCCAAATATCATGAAGTGGTTTATTAGTTTCCTGTTTGAAGGCCAAAATCTCATCTCTCAAGGTCTCCATATGCCCTGGCAAGAAAAACTTTGCTATAAACTTGTCCGCCAACTCATCCCACATAGTGATGGAATGGTTGGGAAGTCTTTCGAGCTAGTCCAAAGCTTTCCCTCTAAGTGAAAAATGGAACAATCTCAATCTCAATGCATCCTTTGACACATTTGTATGTTTTCTTCCCTAGCAGGTATCCACAAAGTCTTTAAGATGTTATATGCATTCTGATGGGGAGCGCCTGTGAAGTACCCTCGCTGCTCCAATAAAGTCAACATCACATTTGTACTTTGGAAATTGTCCGTGCGAATCCGGGGTGGGACAATTGCACTTGCGTATCCTTCATTGGGAAGCACCCGAGGAGCGACTCTTGGAGGAGGCGGGGGAGGGTATGGAATATTTTCATTGGCCTGGCGGCCTCTTCTTTTTCCTTGAGGTACTAAAGGCACCTCATATTTGCCATTATCATCTACCTCCTCCCCCGGGAGAACATTTCCAAGAGGTTCATTGTTTGCCATGTTGTACCAGAATCAATTGACTCACAAAAGTTAGTAAAATGGTAGGAAAGAAAAAAAACACAAAACTAATCAGATAAATAGCCAAAACCGTTTAGCTCCCTGGAAACGATGCCAAAAAGTGATCGGCTCCAACCCCATATCACTATAGATGGCAAGAGTGGTCGATGCAGCTTTTACCCAAAAGGTCGGTATCGAATCCACAGAGAGCTAATATTGGTTTTAAAGTTGGGTTTCTATCTAATCTAGCTATGCGCGATGTTCTTAGTTACACTTCCAATCATGCTTTGTTTTGATTACTATTCTACTTTTAATCACTAATGAAGAATGAAAATAAGCTAAGTATGATATTTTTGTAAAGTTTTCTCAATTGGTAAAAGCTACTAGGGAAGTGACTTACACCTAGGTAGGTATCTAACGGTGTCCAAAACTTAGGGAAAACTTGTTGTAATTGGGATCATGATATAACCATTGTACTTAGTTACTCACTCTATACCTCTCGGTAGTTTGAATGACTTTGCCCTAATTGGCTTTCTCAAGCACAATTGGGTGTTTACACAATGCAAGCAAAATTGGCTCAAGTCTGGTATTACTATCTCTAGGTGTAACCCTTTAATTGGGGCTATCAATCTCTTGAATGCACCCCATTTCTTTGTTAGCCTGAATTTCCTAGACTTAGTCTCTCTTTCTCAAGAAGAGACTAAGTCACAAAGGCACAAATCAGTGTTTGCAACCACTGATTAATAGCTAAATATTTTCTAAAATTACTCAAAAACGCTAAAAACGGCTGTTCACGTGCTCTTCTAAACAACATGTGCCCTAAAAATCTGAAAAAGAACTATTTATACACAGCTAAAGTTTTTGAACAAAATTGCCCCTACGGAGGTTCCACTAACAATGAAAAATGGGCCGCCTCAGTGCTTGGACTACCGCGGCTGTGCAAAAGCAAGCGCGGACCGCAGTTCTTCTCTTTTGAGTTAGTTCTGTATTTGAGTCCGCTTGGAGCGAAAAAACAACCGCCTCAGCGCTCCTTCAACCGCGGCTGCCAGATATGATTGTGGATCACGCCTTTCAAATTAAGCTCCCAACTGATGGTCTCTGATTCTTCATTCCGCTAAGGGCGACAACTTGACCGCGGTCGCGTCAGAGACACCTCTGCCTCGCAATTTCACCGTGGGCAGCGGTTACGGTCAAGCCCAAACTATAGCTATCTGAACCTTGCCACAGCTGAGAGAGTAATAAAGACCGCCTCAGCAGTAGACCCTCCGCGTTCGCATCTGTTTCTTAGCTGTCAGCGCCCTTTTGACTCAGCTTTGAGCTTGTGTAGGTTTCACTACTTTATGAGTTGGTTTTGACTTGCTTGTCTCTTTTTGACCAAACACTGCAAACAAGCAAAATAAGTTAGCTTTTGGAAATACTTGTACACTTTTTTAATCCAAAACCTAAGCAAAAAGGAGCATAAAATAGGCTAGAATCCCTAGTTATCAACAGTCTAGACAGAAGAGTTACGCTGATTAGAAGGCGCATGATTTATCATTTATGGTGGGCATGGAGGTTCTCTTAAAAGTCTTGCCGATGAAGGGTATCATGAGGTTCAGGAAGAATGGAAAGCTGAGTCCGAGGTTTATTGGCATATATGAGGTGTTGAAGTGAGTTGGGAAGGCTGCTTATGAGCATGCTTTGCCTCCTAGTCTATCGGGAGTTCATCCGGTCTTCCATGTGTCTATGCTCCGAAAGTACCATGCCGACAGGTCACATGTATTAGATTACCGCATGGTTTAGTTAGATGGGAGCTTGGGTTATGAGGAGGAGTCAATTGCCATTGTTGACAGGCAGGTTCGCCAGTTGATGTAGACATGTGATTTTTGACCATCCCGGAGATTTTACACATTTTAGGGTTTAAATATTTAGTTTAGGTCTAATATCACTATTTTAACTAGTATTGACTCTCTTACTTTATTTTATCACAAAAACAAAAATTACAAAAATAGTTTCATTTTTCTCTATTTAATTAAGGTATTAGGTATTTTTAGGAAAATATTTTTAACCCATTTTTATTTTTAGTATAATTTTCAAAAATATCAATATATATAGCTTCATGTCATAATGTAGTTTGTTTTTTTAATTAATTAGGAATGATTTTAAAATTTTATAATTATTATTTTAGGAACTAATATTTTTAGTCTAGTAGAGTTAAAGGGCCACTTTTAAAGGTAAATTTGGCCCAACTTAGACCTTAGCCCTATAATTCCCAATACCAAATTCCTAACCCATTAAAACCCTTACACCCTCTATTCTTCTTAAAACCTTAAGACACCCTAACACAAAAAAAAACCTAGAGCTATAACCCCTTGTCCAGTCGTCACCCATCAGTAGAACTTCTTCTTCTTCACTCTTGAACACCCAACGGCAGAACTAAGACCCCAGACCTAAAAAAGATAGCTTCCGATCTCCCTCACTCCATCTCCATCTTCTCCAACAATAACAGCCGCTGACCCCTCCCCGCTGTTCCCATTTCCTCCACACCCCAAAAAATAGCAGACTCCCAATTCCAAAAAAAGCTACAACTCAGTCGTTCCTCTCTTCTTCTTCTTCTTCTTCTTCTTCATACACACATACACACACACATAGAGGAGGGTGTGAGAATAGAACAGAGGCTAAAAGGGGGACAAAACACAGCGCATGAGCTCTGAAAAATAGTGAGGAGAACGAGAAAAGTTTAAACTATGGAGTCAAGCTAAGGTTATTGAAATCGCCGCTGTCCGAAGTGGTTTCGAGTACGATTCGGAGTCGAGGTTCACGGTTCCGATTTCGATTGTTGTTGTCCTGTTCATTTTATGTCGCACATTTGAGGTTTATTTCTCTTTTTCCTCTACTTTTTTCACTCGCTTAATGTTATGTTTTGTTTTTTTTATAGTCTCGTTAATCATTGTTTGCTCTGCTTTATTTAATCGCATGAGTTAATATTTTCTTCCTCTGTTTTGGAGTGTCCTAGTAGTATTTGGTGTACCCGGTTTGGTTATGTTGATTATTGGTTGAGTATTTTTTGGTTTACTCTGCTTGGATAGATTTACGTGCTTAAATTGAGTTTTGGTTTCCATGATTCGCTGTCTTCATTAAGAGATGTTTAGAGCTTCACAATCCATATCTTGATGGCAAAAGAATTAAGTCAACAAAAACTAAGTAGCTTGACTGGTTGCTCAGGTGGTTGAAAAGTCTTGGGTCATGGGAATGGGAAAAAGATTTAGCCCGTTAATATTTTATTTACTCACATGCTTTAGGATTGGGCTCGATCTAAATAAATAGAAATGAAAAGTTAAACCCAAAAATGAGCATGAAATGAATATTTATTTATTTTAGGTTTTGTTTTATTTTATTTCTACCTTTGTTATATTTGACTGCTAGAAGCATATTTTAGGCCGATCACATTCGGGTAGGCAAAGTTTTAAGGATATTTTATTAGTTTTTGAGGCGAGAGGTCGTTCCCTTTCGTTAGTTTATATTCAGGGGAATGCCCCGTAGAGTTTGTATATATTATTATCCGGGGTATGCCCCGAAGTAAATGTAAACAGAGGCCTTGATGAACCTCGTGGAAGAAGAATGGTATATATTAGTATTTATGACTTTATTTTTCTGTTATATTTTCTTTTATTAGGTGGCAACGACCTCGAGCCTCTTTTGTGTTTGCTTTTATTTTTTGTGTGCTTTTACCTCAGTTCGAAAATTTTAAAAGCCAACTAGATCGAGTACGCAACAATGACTTTCACGGGACTCGGGGAATGCGTAACACCTTCTCTCCGAGTCAAATGAACCCCCTTATTTAGGACTCTGGTGCAAACTGGTTTAAGAGTCAAATGTGTTTTGAAGAATAAATATTATTTTAAAAATGGTGACCTGGCACACCGAAACCAATGTCAGGTGGCGACTTTGAAAATCCTTCAAAACACAATCTTTTTGTCACTTTTCATAATTGAAATCCTTTTTGAGCTGTATAAATCTTTTTATTAACTTTAAGAGGGTTAAGTGAGTAAAAAGGGGGTGTGACAGCTCTGGCGACTCTGCTAGGGACTTGCAGGTTTGAGCTGATACTTGATCTTGTTGGCTTTTAGAATATCCGGTTGAGGTGTTTATATATATTCTTTTTAGCTTTATTTGACTTTTATTATGTTTTTATACTTTGTTGTTATTTTCTAGTTGTTTAGGTGTTTACAATTTTCTTTATGTGTTTACTACTTTATAGCTGTCATCATTTGCATAACCTCGGGTCTTGTTTCTGCAACAAGTCTTCCGGAGTATGTTTGAGCATACACAACTTTTTTGTGAGTCACCCGTGTCTTTAGGGGGGTGGCATGGGAGCGTGGAGTGGGCGGACAGCGAGAGCAACCGCTATCGACCACGTGCCGCCCCGAATTGCCTTGTCTAGTGAACCTCAACTTTAGGTCAGCCTTTAGGTCATGCTTATTTGCATCATGTCATTTACACTTAGCAGGGCTCGGTCCCAGACACCATGTGCCTTTGTAGAAGGTCTTTCCAAATTATGTCTAAACGGGCTCAAGGCCCAAATAGACATTTGATCATTCCTATATGCTAAATATTGCATTCTTTTAGGGTAAGTGGATCATTTGGTGGACCAATGAGATAAAAAGAGGGCGAGGTATAAAATGAAGCAAGTAGGACACAGTTATTTTTCTTCTTTTTTACAACTTTTTCAAGGAAAAAAGAAAAGCCAAAAATATGAAAATATGAAAAAATTCAAAAAGATTTTACACTTTCCCATCATTTTCCAAAAATAAAAAAAGGATAAAAAATAAAATCCAAAAATATTTTATATTTTTCCATCATTTTTCGAAAACACAAAAAATATAATTTTTCCAAATTAGTAGCATTTTTTTAAAAAAAGCTTTCTCCCATGTCCAATCTTCCCGAACTATGCATACCTGATTCTCATCTTTCAGGGCGGGATACTTAGGCATCCCACATAGGGTCCAATCTTCCTAGTTAGTCTTAGGTTCTTGGGTTCCGAGGTCGTAGCCAAATCTTGCATGTGTAGCCACATTTGGTCACATCGACCGTCTTGCAAAATATGGCTATTTTTGCAAACTGGATTGTTTAATTGTGTCTGAAGAGTCTTGAATCAACAATTAGGTGTCCTTTTTTACTTTAGGCTCGTCCTAGTCTAATTTGCGTGTCTAGCCATGTTCGGCCTCATTGGTTGTTTTTGCAAAATGGAGTCATTTTCGCAGAAGTGGTTCAATGACCCATGTCTTAATTCCTAAGTCCACAACAAGGTGTCCTCTTTGTTTAAGGCCCATTCATGTTGAATTTGCATGCTTAGCCAATTTTCGCCACATAGGCCATTTCTGCAAAAATGGGGTCATTTTTGCAAAGTAACTTTAGAGGTTATGATTCCTTGATGTTTAAGGCCATATAGGCCTTTACGAGGTGTTTCCTTATTGAGTTTTGCACTTTCAGTCACTTTTGGCTACGTAAGCCTTTTTGCAAAAATAACCTCATTTAAGACTTGCATGTGTTCAATAGGATATGTTATGGCCTCACATGGTTGTGAGCACCTAATTTTTGCCCTATATGAAAATAACTCCTAAAAATAGACAAAAAATAATTTTTAAGGGATTTTAGAAGTTTTTCTTTATTTAGTTGCATTTCATGCACGTTTAATATTTTTAAAATCATAAAAAAATCATAAAATTTGTCACGTTTTGATTTCATGTCATTTTAGGTTTAATTTGCACTTTTAGAAATTAATTACCATTCAATTGTTAGATTAATACATGAAAATCACAAAAAATGTAAATTAGCTTTAATCAATTAGTTTAATAGGTCATTTTTGCAAAAATCAATTTGAAATCGGTGTTTAAATTAAGGGGCTAAGTTTAAAATACAAAGAAAGAGGAAAGGGGACGTGCTTGTTCTTCATTGCAACCCTATTACCAAAATAACTCAAAATTTTCCTAGTCCATTCCCTAACTAGCCCATAACCGGATCCCTCCCCCTCCTTTAAAACCCCCTTTTATCCTAGACCTAGAAGATCAGATGAATCCCTACCCTTTAGACCCAGTGCCATTTCCACTGGAGAAAAACAAAAGAACCGGGCCCTTTCATCTTCTCAAAAACGCACAACCCCCTCCCTGTGGCTTCTTCATCATCTTGATTTTCTCAAAATAAACACATACAGAACTAAAAAGAGACCCCCCTCCCCCAGCGAGAACCTTCTTCATGGACTAACCCTAGCAACCTAACACACACACGGAAAACCTCTCTGAAATTTAGACTCCTTTTCTTCAATTTTGAGACGGATTTTGACATTGAGGAAAACACTCAAAAAAAAAACTTCCATCAAGTCGAGTTTTATTGGGGCTGTTTCTATCTGCGTTGCCGATGCTCTCGTTTGGCTGTAAAGCTAGGATCACTGTTCGGTTTTCTCTGTTTGGTGTCTCTGCATTAGTAGCTGTGCTTGTTTTCTTTGGATTCTAGACCTTTATTTGGTCATTTCTTTTGTTTCTTTGCTTGAGGTATGTAAATCCTAAGCTTATTCTCTTATCTTGAATCATGGACGAAATTTTTGTTGAATATATGCTGGTTCTCACACTGACTAAGTGTTGTTTTGCCAAAGTTTAAGTTCTGTTGCTTTTCTCTTGTTCTTGATCGATGTTTTGATGTTGAATGTGTTTTTCTCCGTTGAGAGGTCGAGTTGGCTGATAGGCTATTGATGGATTTGAATGATTTAGAAAATTTGTTTGTTGTTTTTCATGAATCTATGAGGGCTGTTTGAATTTCATTTAAATCTGCTTGTATTTGAGGTTTTGCTTGGCAGATTTTGAACACTATTTAAGCCATGTGAATCGTTCAACTATTCCCTATATTATTGTATGAGCTGCCAGATGGTGGAGTTCATCTTATAATAACATTGGGATTCATAATTAATTAGTTCCAATGTTATAGCCTATTTTTTTTATTTCAGTAGTTTCTTTTGGTCTCAATTTGTAATTAAGTGAACCTTCCTTTACTGAGTAGTATATCTCAATCCATTAGTGCACTATTCAATTAATTCATTTCAAGTTAATATTACAGTTTCAAATGTAGAATTAAATGCAGCGTTTTGATACAGTAATGTGATTTTCATATTCCGATGTTTGGAAGTTCGTCTAAATCGCTGCTAGCTATTGCCTTTTAATTTGCTAGTTTCCAAACTTGTTTTGGTATATTTATGGTAAGAATTTTGCAAATATTTATAATGTTCTGTCATTTAATTGTGAACACTGTGCTGAATGTATCTATATATTACACCTAATTTCTTATGGGGTACAAGAAGCCTAAGATTATATGAATCATGAAAAGTTGAGTCTTGGTTTAATCTCTTTTAAAATATAGGCTACATTTTCTATTAATGAAGCTCCCAATATTTCACTCTCAGTAGGCCCTAGGTAATGGAAGTTTACACTTATGAGTATTCGACAAATAATCGTAGAGATGCTTTTAGGCACACACTTAATCGATTATCGTATTTGTGTACACGTTCGCGTGGCATGATAATAATTTTTTCTGAAATAAAAATCAAAGTACGCATTCGAGCGACTTTGGCCAAACAATTTCTTAATATTAATAAGGCGTGATTAATTGTGGATACGTACGCGTGACATGATTCTTGACGCGCCAAACAAAATGAGTACACGTACGCGTGACTCCTTTTAAGATAATTTCAAAATTACGAATAATCAAGCAACTAAAAGCGGCTAAAGGGGTAAATGCACATAGGTTAAATAAGTAATTAGACAATTTAATTGAGCCAGGTATGATCAAAGTGACCGTGCTAAAACCACGGAACTCGGGAATACCTATCACATTCTCCCGGGTTAACAGAATTCCTTACATAGAATTTCTGGTTCGCATACTTTTAAATAAAGCCGATTTTCCTTGATTTGAGATTTTAAAATAAACTGGTGACTTGGGACACCATATCTATTCCAAGTGGCGACTCTGAAAATAAATAAAATAATCTCATTTCGAATAATGTCACTTTAATTGGGAAAACTCCTTTATATACCCCCTCGGGTGGTAAAAAAGGAGGTGTGACAGCTTTGACGACTTCGCTGGGGAAACGAACGTAGAATCTCTGGTTTAGGGTTCAAGAATTTGAGCTTGTTAATGTGATTTTTATTTGGATTCATTTATTGTTGATATTATTGTATTTTGTGGACCTAATGTGCTAATTGCCATTTATTTACCGCTTTGATATTACTTGAACTGTATTAAACTGTCTCCCTACGCCTCCCTTCTGAGTCTTCTAAAAAATGGAGCACACGTTCGTGTGGCCCACTTTTTTCTGTTAGAAGTCATTCCATAAAGAACGAGGCTGGGGCAGCAACAAGACCGGGTAGACTTTTGTTCTCTCGGTACGTTGCCCCTTCTTCAGCTCGAGTTGTCCGCTCGAGTAAGCCAGGTTTAGAACACAACCCCAGGTTTAAACTTAGAATAACGTAACCTCATGTCGGATCCCTAGTAGGAATGTTTATTTGCATCACATGTATTTGACCTTAGGGACTCGACACAAAGGTTAGGTCCGTCTAGGATAGGTGTACCCAAAATAACAGACCATCCTGATGCATCCTACGTGCTATGTGAACATTTATTTGTTTCGGCCTGCATCTTGACCGGCTTCTAGAATAGGGAAAGAAAATCAAAAAAAAAAGAAAAAAAAAATCAAAAATCAAAAACAAGAGTGAGAGGTAGGTATTTGAAAAATTTCGAAACTCTGCCGAAATTCTGAAAAAAAAAGTAAAAGACAAGGTCATTTCAAAATGAGCCCAAAATCTTCAAGTGCCATGTTCCCCTGTTCCGTCAAAACTGACCGAACTATGCGGGTCTGATTTTCATCGGATGTGAGATACGTAGACAAACCTCATCAGTTCCGGCCCCCAATTTTCAAAAAATTCAAAAATATTTTCCATTAGTTCCTTTTTTAGAAATCTTTCCTTAGAAAATTAAAAAAAAAAAAAGTTTTTAAAACTCAAAAAAAGTAGTTTCCTTTTTTCTGAAGTCTTTCATATGGAAAAAAGAAATAAAAAGAAAAAAAATCAAAAAATCAAAATCCAAAATACGGGTTTCCTTTATTTTGAAGTATTTTCCCCAAAAATTAAAAAACAAATCCAAAAAAAATATTCTTTTCCTTCTTTAAAAGTCTTTCTTTCTATATATATTCTTTTCCTTATTTAAAGGTTTTTTTCGTAAATGTCAAAAACAATTGGAAAATGTGAAGTCCAAATATATTTTAGTTTTTATTTAGAAGTACTTTTGTAAATAAAATAAATAAATAAATAAAAAATTAGAAACTCAAAATATTTTCTTAAAAGTCCCTCTTTCGAAAAATAAGAGGCAACATAAATCCCCCAAAAAATATATTTTTCTTTCTTCAAATAAAAAGAAAAAGAAAATGTTTTCCTTTAAAAAAAAAAAATATCTTCCTTTTAATTTTGAAATTCCCAAATTTCAAATCAAAAGAAAATGAATTTTTAGAAGTCTTTCTTTCAAAAAAATAGAAAAATAAAAATCAAAATCAGAAATCCTAAAAAATATTTCCTTTCTTCTTTCAAGGCATTTTTTTCGAAAAGTCCAATAAAAAAAAACAGCAAAAAAAATATGTTTTTCTTTTTCTTAAAGCTTTCATGGTCTGAGTTTTATAAAAGTAAAGAAAAAAAAGAGTTAGTTTATTTACTCCGTTCTCGATCTTCCTGAACTGCGCAGGATCTGATTCATGCGGCGCCATGATACATAGGCAATCCCCATCGGATTCGATCACAACCATAAAATAAATTAGAGTGAAACTAAACTAAAAAAAGAGAGAAAAAAAATTGAGTGGAAAAACAAGAAAAGAGTGAAAAAAGCGACAAAAAATAAAAGAGTGACAAAAACAAAAAAGAAAAGAGTGTGCCAAAAAATAAAAGAGCGACAGAAACAAAACAAAAATCAAGAGTGATTAGAGAGAAGCAAAAATGAAGGAAAGAGGTATAGAGTGAACGAAAAAGGTTAGTTAAGGCCGGGATGAAATATGCAACCAGTCAAACACACGGTAGAAGCGTTTAAATGTTAGGTGCATTGCATCCCAATGTGCGATTTTCTATATGTTAAATGTCTCAAAACTAATAAGGTTGCTGGGTGTGCAAATTAGCCAGGTTCTGTTCAGGTGGTTGGTTTTGTTGGTAATCTGGCTTCCCATCCTTACTTTACAACAACGGAAAGGTTCCTATGGCCTCTGAAAGCCATCTACAAATCATCGATCATGAGGATAGCCCGGCATCGGCTATTCTGCAGCTAGAATCATCAGCTTTTTAAGAGAATAAGATGTTGCGTCTCCGCATATTGGAAATGTGGGACGCCCAGTTTAATGGTAGGGAACCGCCAAGTGCAATCCCTGGGTTCCCTGAGTTGATCCCCAGGTCAGGTGAGGTTACCAACGCCCCTGTGCCCAACCCGCTCTTCTCATGCGGGCACCCTCCAATGTCGTCCAATGTTCCTGGCATGCCTTATGTGGTTTGCCCTCAGGCGCCAAATTCTAGGGTACCTCCAATATTGTTCTCTACAGCAGCAGTCTGCACCAGAGCACAACCAACTTTACCACGGCCGTATGTTGAGCCTCCAATGTTCACCTTTTAGGGTCCACAACTTCAATCAGAAATAGCATATGTGACCCCATACTCCTTCACTCAACCTATGCAATATGATCTATCGGTGGAGAAAGAAAAGGTTGTTAAAAATCTCGAGCAAGAGGAAATGGCTCGGAAGATGAAGAGCCTAGAAAAAATCCTGAAAAACGTGCAAGGTTTGAGTGGAAAAAAAGTGTCTCATACTCTGACCTTTGTATGTTTCCCCATATCCACTTGCCAGCTGGCTTCAAGATGCCAAAATTTGAAAAGTACAACGGGCATGGAGACCCAGTCGGTCATCTGAAATGATATTGTAAACAGCTGAGGGGTGCTGGTGGAAAAAAGGAGCTGCTAATGGCCTATTTTGGAGAAAGCCTCACCGGAATTGCTTCTAAGTGGTATACAGATCAAGATATTACTCATTGGAACGTGTGAGACGATATGACTCGAGATTTTGTCTGCTAGTTCCAGTATAATGGGGACATCGCTCTCGACAGAAACTCTTTGTCCAATTTGAAAAAGAAAATCGCGGAAAGCTTCCGCGAATATGCTGTCAAATGGTGTGAGCAAGCTGCCAGGGTAAAGCCTCAAATGGACGAAATTGAAATGGTCACTGTCTTTCTACAGGCCCAAAAGGCGGACTACTTCTAGAATATGATGTCCGCTATGGGAAAGTCATTTGCTGAGGCTATCAAAATTGGGAAAATGGTTGAAAACAGTTTAAAAACAGGTCAAATCTTGAGTCATGCCGCTTTTAAGGCCACATCACGGGCTACTCAGAATGGTTCAGTGGGTTTGACGAACAATGATTGGAGTAAAGAGGGAGCCATGATAGCTTCAAGCTCGAGGGGGCCCGCATGTCATTCAGCCAATCATATATGCTTCCTCAAGTCCCTCAACATTATTATCCCCTTCAAGATGCTACTTATACTGTGGCACCACCTCCTTATGCGGTGATGAACATGCAACCTTACACGCGTCCACAACATCATACACAAAATGGGGCTCCACCTCCCATAAATGCCCGTCTTTACCAAGCTCCATATAATCCCCAACCAAAGGTTCCCCAGTACAATCCTCGCCAAAGAGAGCCTTTCACAAAGAATTAGTTCACCCCTATTGGTGAATCGTATTCAAGCTTGTTCCAAAAGCTAATCAGGCTAGATCTATTACAGCCAGTGGCCCCGAACCCGGCCAAACCCCGAGTCCCTCTAGCACCGAGCTGATGCTAGATGTGAATACCACTCTGGAGTAGTAGGACACAGTACGGAGGACTGTTGGACCCTTAAAAGGGCAGTTGAAGACTTGATTGAAGCTAAAAAAATCATTTTTCGGGATGAAGAAGCTCCTGATGTGATGAACAATTTTTTGCCTGCTCACAACACTGGGTCAATAGTCGAAATGATTTGTGAAGATGGGGAATTTGATCAAGTACTGAAGGTTATTATAGCCATTGCCGAAACAGAAGAAAAGCTGAAAGACAGTCGCCAAGCCTAAAAGTTCCCCATCAGACGGGAGTCTAAGTAGCCAGTCTTGCTATCCTTTCTGCGTCCGGATTATCGTAGGGTGTGATCCAGATGTTCTACTTCATTGTCTTACTTTCTGATGTAAACCCTTTTATCTTTGAAATTAAAAAAAAATCATAAAAAATAATAATCAAAAATCAAATGAAATTAATATTTCATTGTCCAGGAATATCTCTTTTCCTAATCTTGTCAGTTTTCTTATTCTCTTTTTAGTTCTATTAAATGCAGATTTCAATAACATGATATGCTTGCGGACTTCATGCCCAGATCCTGAAACACTGTCAGACCTCGAAATAATGAATCAAGAATTAGATCGTGATGAAAATAAGTTTAAGGAAATAAAACAAAGAGTTGGAACAACTAAAGGATAATTGGCTCCAGATTGGAAAGATCCATACATGGTAACAAGAGTGCTGCCAAAGAGAGTGTTCTACCTGGAAAACATCGAAGGAAATGTCCGGAAACAACTGTCAATGCAAAAGCAGCCAAAAGTTTGCAAACCCTTTGAGTCGGCTTCCATTCTTTCATTACCATGTTTGGAACCTGAAAGTTATTATTGGAAAAATAAGATGAATGAAAAATGAAAAAAAAATGAAAATGAAAAGAGAAGAAAAAGAAAGATACAAAAAAAAGGGAAAGAAGACAAAAAGAAAATGAAATGAAAAATGAAAAAAAGGAAAGGAAAAGAAAGAGAAAACAAAACAAAACAAAAAGAAAATCAAAAACAAAAGTTGCCCTGAACTACGTTCGACTTGATTCTGAAAGGATACGTAGGCAGCCTCTCTCTGGGATTCAGTCACACCAAAATAAAATTCCAAATTCCCCAAAAGTAAAATTGGGGCATATGTTATATGGTTCGGTAATGGTTCGCCTTAAAGGTTCCAAAGTTATAATTCAATCCAAATTCTTTTTACCCTAAATCCTTTCAAGTACTTCCGATTAATTGGTGAGAATATTCAAGCATCAGAGAATGCAACTACTTGGATCCAATGCAATCAAAATGAGAGAAATAAAATTAGAGAGTCTGATTGGTGAAAACCCACACAGGCACCATGAGGCGACAGTAAGCAGAGAAATAAAAAGAGAGAGTCTTATTATTGAAAACCCACACGGGCACCATGGGGTGATGGTAAGCAGAGAAACAAAAAATGAGAGAGTCTTGTTAGTGAAAACTCTCAAAGAGCACTATAAGGCGATGGTGAGAAGAGAAATGAGAGAGGTCAGCATGTGAAAACCCGCAAAGGGCGCCCCTGATCGAAAAGAGGATCCTCATAGAGAACGGCATCGCCAGAGTCCTGGAAAGGTTTCTTGATTTTGAGGCAAAAGTTGTGATGAATTTTTGAGAGTCGGACGGTTAACACAGATCAAACATCTAGTTCAAAAGGCATGTTATGTTCATTGAAGTCCACATGTACTCCAGATAAGTCCTTCTTTCTTTTCCTCGAAAGGGACACTTCTTGTTTTAAACTCATTCTCCAATCCATTGTTTGTTTTCTTTGAATCACTTTCGGTCTAACTCTATTTCAAAACTGATACAAATAAGCGATGGCAAGACTGATTTACAGGGTTCTCATTTGAGACGAGCTAATATGCAATAAGGCACCCAGCCTTCTCAGGGGAATCAAGTCGACCTCGACTGGCCATGGCGGCCGATGCTTCGATGTCACGACCCCGGTTCGCCCTCTATGAACCATCGTGACGGCACCTAGTCTCTACGACTAGTTAAGCCTAAACTTGCAGAAGATAACCAAAACTTGCAGAAGTAAAACAATTTAAAAAGAGAAATAAGGCAATAACAGTGTTAATGTGCCGCTCGAAATACACTATATTTATATAGATCTCAAAACCAATATTTAAATCCAAGACCTAGAAATCCACGAATCACAAGCTAAGAAAAAGAAATACTACATAGCTCGAACTTCGGAAATTTGACCAATAAGAACAGAAGTACAGAAGGGCTAAATACTAAAAGCATGAATAGAAAGGGACTTCTCGGTCTGCGGACGCGGCAGATGTACCTCGATGTCTCTAAGCAGACGCCTCTCTCAAGGATGGTAGGCCTGAGTAGCGGTACTTGGATCTGCACATGAAAAACATGTGCAGAAGGGGCATGAGTACACCACAACGGTACTCAGTAAGTGCCAAGCCTAACCTCGGTTGGGTAGTGGCGAGGAAGGTCAGGGCCCTACTGAGGTCAAGTAAAATATAAAGATCAACAGTATAGAACAGAAAAGTATAAATAAGTATGACAGTAAAATAACACATGATGTACAGGACAACAACAACAATACAAAAAACAAGGTAAACATGGAAAGGAATTACGACTCAGTACCAATAGTCACAATCGGGTATCTCCCAGGATACCGTCTTGAAGTTCCATATGTACATATCCAGTGGAGCTCCCGGGATCCCATCCCGTAGTCCAACTCATAGTGCGCGGGGCATCTACCAAAATCCCATTCCATAGTCCCAAATGTAAATACCCAGTACTGGGGGAATCTACCGGGTGCATTCCCATAGTTCCATATAACTGTGCAGGGGGATCTACCGGGAATCTAACTCGTAGACCCAAAGTAAATGTGCAGGAGTATCTACCGGAAATCTAATCGGTAGTCCCAAAGTAAACAGACAAGGGAGAGCTACCGAAATCCCACATCTGTAGTAGCAAAATAAATACGCAGCAGCAACAAGAAGATATACAGAAATGGCAAAATTTCATATTAAGGCAATAAGTGATTCTAGCCTAACATGCTGCATAGAATTCAAGTAAGGCAAGTTGAATCAAATAAAACAATTAATTCACTTAGACATGCTTTCCTAAGCTAACAGTAAGCTTAATAATGCAAGTAATAGAAATATGAAAAGAAACATACTAGTAATTACTTAAAGAAAACCTGATTTCCAACAATTAGCACAAGTACGCACTCGTCACCTCACATACAAGGCATTTCAATTACCAAACATAACAATCCTAAGGGGAAGGTCCCCCACACAAGGTTAGACAAGCCACTTACCTCGAACCGACTCAAAATCAACCCAACACCACGTCTTTGCCACGAGTACTCGACTCCAAATGACCCAAATCTATTCAATTCAATTGCATAATGTAAATAACACTTCAAGTAACTGATTCTACAATTAAATTTCTAAGCTAATACACGAAATTATGTAAAATGACCAAAATTCCCCTCGAGCCCATGTCTTGGAATAGGGTGAAATTTACATTTTCAGAAACCTCATATTCTCACGAGTCTATACATAATAAGAACACTGAAATCAGAGTCAAAATGGCCTCTCAAATCCTTATTCGATGGTCTCTTAAACTCAAGCCCTAATTACCCATTTTTCCCAAAATTTTCACCATTAAGTAAGTTCTTAATCACATAAATATGAGTTATGAAGTCAAGGATGTTACCTCCAAGTGATTCCCCTTTATTTTCCTCAAAAATCTCTCTCAAAAGCTTTAAAACCGGATGAAAATGGTGAAAGCAAAGCTCAAATTCACGAAGGCAACTATTTATATGTTCTGCCCAGCGATTTCCGCATTTGCGACCCTGGGACCGCATTTGCGGTCTCGCTTCTATGGAAACTACGTCGCATCTGCGACTTTCATTTAGATGACTAGAAATCGCACCTGCGATTACCCTTTCGCAGATGCACCACCGCTTTTGTGGTATTCCTTCCGCATCTGCGGAACCTGAAGAAAAGACCTAAATCCATTTTTGCGGCGCCGCATCTGCGGTCCCCAAACCGCAGATGCAAAAATACCAGAAGTAGCAAAAATACAGCAACTGCAACATTTCCTCAACTTCTCGTTAACCATCCGAAATCACCCCGAGGCCCCCAGGACCTCAACCAAAGGCATCAACATATCCTAAAGCCTTATTCAAACTTGTACCAATCTTCAAAACACTTCAAACAATATCAAAACAACTAAAACACATCAGATTCAAGCCTAAGTTTCCTAAAATCTTCCGAATTCTGCTTTTGATGAAAAACCCCACCAAACCACGTCCGAATGACCTGAAATTTTGCACACACAACCCAAATGACACAATGGAACTACTGTAACTCCGAAATTCCATTCTGACCCTCAGATAAAAATGTAACTATCGAACCAGAAACTTCAAAATTCGACCTTTCGGCATTTCACGCCTAAATTAGCTATGGACCTCCAAATCACCATCCGAATATGCCCCTAAGCCAGAAATCACCCAACGGAGCTAATAGAACCATCGAATTTCCATTCCGAGGCTATCTTTACACTGTTCTGACTACGGTTAACTTTCCAACACTTAAGCTCTCATTTATGGACTAAGTGTCCCAAAACTCTCCGAAACTCAAAATCGAACATCCCGACAAATCAAAATAGTAGAAATAAACTCGGGGAGAGTAGTTAATAGGGGATTGGGGCATAAATTCTTAAGATGACCGGCTGGGTCGTTACATCCTCCTACACTTAAACATTCGTTCGTCCTCGAACGAGCATAGAGACATACCTGAAGTAGTGAAAAGATGAGGGTAACGGCTGCGCATATCCTGCTCGGTCTCCCAGGTCACATCCTCAACCGTCTGACCCCGCCATTGGACCTTCATTGATGCAATGCTCTTTGACCTCAGCTTTCTAACATGCCTGTCCAATATTGCCACTGGTTCCTCAATATAAGATAGATCCTTGTCCAATTGGACTGAAATGAAATCCAACATGTACGACGGATCGTCGTGATACCTCCGGAGCATCGGAACATGAAATACCGGATGATCTCCTGCTAAGCTGGGAGGTAAGGCAAGCTTATAAGCAACCTCCCCAACACGCCTCCATATCTCAAAAAGGCCAATAAACCTCGAACTCAACTTCCCTTTCTTCCCGAATCTCATAAAGCCCTTCATAGGCAAAACCCGAAGCAGAACCCGCTCTCCAACCATATAGGAAACATCACAAACCTTCCGATCTGCGTAACTCTTCTGTCTGGACTGCGCTGTATGGAGCCTATCCTGAATCACCTTAAACTTCTCCAAAGCATCATGAACTAAATCTATGCCAAATAATCTAGCCTCACCTGGCTCAAACCAGCCCACCGGGGATCTACACTGTCTCCCATAAAAAGGCTCATACGGTGCCATCTGAATGCTGGTCTGATAGCTATTATTGTAAGCAAACTCCGCCAATGGCAAGAACTGATCCCAACACCCTCCAAACTCAATCACGCACGCATGGAGCATATCCTCAAGAATCTGGATAGTATGCTCGGACTGCCCGTCCGTCTGAGGGTGAAATGCTGTACTCAACTCCACCTGAGTACCCAACTCATACTGAACGACCCTCCAGAACCGTGATGTAAACTGAGTACCTCTTCTAAGATGATGGACACTGGAATACCATGCAAATGAACAATTTCCCAGATCTAAATTTCCGCCAACTGCTCCGAAGAATAAGTAGTACACACAGGAATAAAATGAGCGGACTTGGTGAGCCAATCCACAATCACCCAAATAGCATCAAACTTCCTCAAAGTTTGTGGGAGCCCAACTACAAAGTCCATAGTGATCCGCTCCCACTTCCACTTAGGGATCTCTATCTACTAAAGCAACCCACCCGGTCTCTGGTGCTCATACTTCACCTGCTGACAGTTGAGGCACCGAGCTACAAATCTAACTATACCCTTCTTCATCAGCCTCTACCAGTAGTGCTGCCTCAAATCATCAATTCCCGAAGCCCATCAACATTGGGTACACAAATCCGACCCTGCATCCTCAATACCCCATTAGTACCAATAGTCACCTCTCTGGCATCACCGTGCTGAACCTTGTCCTTGAGGACAAGAAAATGAGGGTCATCATACTGCCACTCCCTGATACGATCAAATAAAGACGACTGAGAAACCACGCAAGCTAGAACCCAATTGGGCTCCGAATGATCAAATATCACAAACTAGCTGGTTAAGGCCTGAACATCCATCGCCATAGGACTCTTCGATGCTGGTAAATAAGCCAAACTCCCCAAACTCTCTGCCCGGCGACTCAAAGCATCGGCCACCACATTGGCCTTGCCCGAGTGATATAAAATAGTGATATCATAGTCCTTTGGCAACTCTAACCACCTTCTCTGGCACAAATTTAGATCCTTTTGCTTAAACAAGTGCTGCAAGCTTCGATGGTCAGTATAAATCTCACAGGGAACACCGTATAAGTATTGGCGCCAAATCTTTAGGGCATAAACAATGGAAGCTAACTGAAGGTCGTGAACAGGGTAGTTCTTCTCATGTATCTTCAATTGTCTGGACGCGTAGGCAATCACCCTACCGTCCTACATCAACACCGCTCCGAGGCCAACCCTCAAGGCATCACAATGGACCGTATAAGACCTCAAATTTGTAGGCAATATCAAAATTGGGGCTGTGGTCAAAGCTGTCTTGAGCTTCTGAAAGCTCGCTTCACACTCCTCCGTCCACTAAAAGGGAGCACCTTTCTGGGTCAACCTAGTCATAGGGGCTGCAATCGATGAAAACACCCTCCACAAAACGACGGTAGTAGCCAGCCAAACCAAGGAAACTATGGATCTCGGTAGCTGAGGATGGTCTGGGCCAACTCTGCACGACCTCTATCTTCTTCAGATCCCCCTAAATACCCTCACTCGATACCACGTGGCCTAAGAATGCCATTGAATCCAACCAAAACTCACATTTCAAGAATTTAGCATATAACTTCTTCTCTCTCAAAGTCTGAAGCATAGTTCTCAGGTGCTGCTCATGATCTTCCCGACTTCGGGAATACACCAGAATATCATCAATAAAGATAATGACGAACGAGTTAAGATACCGCCGGAACACACTGTGCATCAAATGCATAAAGGTTGCTGGGGAATTGGTTAGCCCAAATGACATAACAAGGAACTCGTAATGACCATACCGAGTCCTGAAAGCAGTCTTCGGGATATCTGGCTCCTGAATCTTCAACTGATGGTAACCTGAGTGCAAATCAATCTTAGAAAACACTCGTACGCCCTGAAGCTGGTCAAACAGATCATCAATACGAGGCAAAGGATAACGGTTCTTCACTGTAACCTTGTTCAACTGGCAATAATCAATACACATACGCATAGAACCAACCTTTTTCTTCACAAACAAGACAGGAGCACCCCAAGGTGATACTTTAGGCCGAATAAAACCCTTATCAAGCAATTCCTGTAACTAATCTTTCAACTCCTTCAACTCAGGGGGAGCCATACGATACGAAGGAATAGAAATCGGCTGAGTGCCCGACAACAATCAAAGCCAAAATCAATATATCTATCAGGCAGCATACCTGGAAGATCCGCTAGAAACACATCGGGAAAAGCCCGTACTATTGGAACTGAATCAACTAAAGGGGTATCAATACTGACATCTCTCACATAAGCTAAATACGCATCACACCCCTTCTCAACCATACGCTGGGTTTTAGAAAAGAAATAACTCTACAGGGAGTGTGATCTAAAGTGCCCCCACTTAACACGTGGTATACCTGGCAAAGCCAGTGTCACGGTTTTGGCCTGACAATCAAGAATAGCATAATGGGGCGACAACCAGTTCATGCCTAAGATAATATCGAAATCAACCATACTGAGTAACAATAAATCAGCTCTGGTCTCAAAACTACTAAGAGCAAACAAACACGACCGATAAACGCTGTCTACAACAAGAGAATCTCCCATAGGAGTAGAAACATAAACAGGGGAACTCAAAGAATCCCGAGATACACCCAAATGTGGAGCAAAATATGAAGACACATACGAGTAAGTAGAGCCTGGATCTAATAGAACCGATGTATCTCTATGGTAAACCAATATAATACCTGTGATGATAGAATTAGAGGCAATAGCATCGGTACGAGAAGGAAAGGCATAGTATCTGTCTTGGCCTCCCCCTCTAGGGCGACCTCTGCTACCCCGACCTCCACCTCTAGCTGGCTGAGCAGGTGGGGTAGCAACTGGAGCTGTAACATAGCCTGAGAACTCTACGGGGCACGCTGTGGCTGAGAAGTTTGTGGAGGTGCACCCCTCCCAAATTTGGGGCAATTCCTCACCATATGGCATGTGTCACCACACTCAAAACAAGCTTTAGGAGGATGTGGTGGCTGTGAATGGCTAGGGCCAAGTCTGTTGGACTGACCTCTAAAAGCACCCTGCGCAGGAGGCACACTAGATACCGGTGGTGCGTAATAAGGCTTCTGAGGTCTAGGAGGAGCTGGAGCACTACTGGCTGCTGGAAGAGCTGAATGAACATGGCGACTCATATAACCCATACCATAACAACCTGCAGCTGGGGTATGGACACTAGAATAATGGCCCGACTCTTGAGACATCTTGGCCTCCCTCTCTTCTCTCTCCCTAGCATGCATACCCTCGATCCTCCTAGCAATGCTCACGACCTGCTGATAAGAAATATCCATCTCCAACTCACGAGCCATGCTAGATCTGATGCTGGGAATAAGGCCCTCAATAAATCGATGAACCCTCTCGCGGACAGTAGAAACCAAGGCTGGCACATGCCTAGCCGAACTGGTGTAATGGACAACATACTCGGAGATAGTCATAGCGCCCTTGCGCAAATGCTCAAACTCTGCGGGCCATGCATCCTTGAGGCTCTGAGTAACATACTCTCACAGGAACAGATCTGAAAACTGAGTCCAAGTCAGTAAAGCAGCCTCATCTGGACTACCTAACTCATAGGTGTGCCACCACTCATAGGTGGCTCTTTGAAGCTGGAAGGTAGTGAAAGAAACCCCTCTCAATCCTGAGATACCCATGGTAAGAAGAATGCGGTAACACTCATCAAGAAATCCTAGAGCATCCTCCGATGCTAGACCACAAAACACAGGGGGCTTGTACTTCTTGAACCTCTCAAGCGTCAACTGCTCATCCTCGGAAGCCGCTGCCCTATCCTCAGGCTGAACTGGCACTGCAGGCGGAACAGGAATAATCTCAAGGACCTTTTCAACATGCACTCGCTGCTTAGGAGTGCAGGCGGTGGGAGTATGTGCTCCTCCCTCGGCCTGAGACGTAGCTGCAGCAAGGGAAAGCATCCCTGCCTGAGCCAAGGTGGTGTACATGCTCATGAACTGTGCCATAGTCTCTTGAAGAGCTGGAGTGGTAGTAGCAGTAGGTGTGTCAGGTGCCTTAACTCCGGTTGGATCTGCTGGTGGTACCTCGGCGGCAGCTCGCGCAAGTGCTCTAGTTGCACCACGTGTGCGTCCTCGGCCTCTACACCGTCCCCGGCCTCTGACGGTTGTAGTAGGGGGTGTGAGTGCCTGATCATGTCGAGTAGTACGTATCCTCACCATCTGTGAGAGAATAGAAGACAAAAGTTTAGAATTGTGATGTCAAAATATTGCACGACAAGGAAATCAAATAAAGTGGAAATTTTTCCTAACAATTACATAGCCTCTTGTAGATAAGTACAGACGTCTCTGTACCGATCATTGAGACTCTAATAAACCGACTTGTGATCCGTGACTCCTATGAACCTTGGGCTCTGATACCAACTTGTCATGACCCCGATTTGCCCTCCGTGAACCATCGTGATGGCACCTAGTCTCTACGACTAGGTAATCCTAAACTTGCGGAAGATAACCAAAACTTGCGGAAGTAAAACAATTTAAAAACAGAAATAAGGCAATAACAATGTTAAATGTGCCGCTCAACATATACCATATTTATATAGATCTCAAAACCAATATCTAAATCCAAGACCCGGAAACCCACGAATCACAAGCTAAGAAAAAGAAATACTACATAGCTCTAACTTCGGAATTTTGTCTAATAAGAATAGAAGTACAGAAGGGCTAAATACTAAAAGCATTAATAGAAAGGGACTTCTCAGTCTGCGAACGCGGCAGATGTACCTCGAAGTCTCTAAGCACTCGCCTCTCTCAAGGATGGTAGGCCTGAGTAGCGTTACTTGGATTTGTACATGAAAAACATGCGTAGAAGGGGCATCAGTACACCACGGCGATACTCAGTAAGTGCCAAGCCTAACCTTAGTTGGGTAGTGATGAGGAAGGTCAGGGCCCTACGAGGTCAAGTAAAATATAAAGATCAACAGTATAGAACAGAACGATATAAATAAGTATGGATGTAAAATAACACAAGATGTACAGGATTGCAACAACTATACAGAAAACAAGGTAAACATGGAAAGGAATTACGGCTCAGTACCAATAATCACAATGGGGGATCTCCCAGGATACCGTCCTGTAGTCCCATATGTACATATCCAGTGGATCTCCCGAGATCCCGTCTCATAGTCCAACTCATAGTGCGCAGGGGATCTACTAGAATCCCATTTCGTAGTCCCAAATGTAAATACCCAGTACTAGAGGAATCTACCGGGTGCATTCCCATAGTTCCATATAACTGTGTAGGGGGATCTACCGGGAATCTAACTCGTAGTCCCAAAGTAAATGTGCAGGGGGATCTACCGGGAATCTAAACCGTAGTCTCAAAGTAAACGGATAAGAGGGAGCTACCGGAATCCCACATCCGTAGCCCCAAAATAAATACGCAGCAGTAGCAGCAACATGAAGATATACAGAAATGGCAAAATTTCATATTAAGGCAATAAGTGATTCTAGCCTAGCATGCTGCACAGAATTCAAGTAAGGCAGGTTAAATCAAATAAAATAATTAAGTCACTTAGACATGCTTTTCTAAGATAACAGCAGGCTTAATAGTGCAAGTAATAGAAACAGGAAAGGAAACATACTAGTAATTACTTAAAGAAAATATAATTTCCAATAATTAGCACAAGTACGCACTCGTCACCTCATTTACAAGGCATTTCAATTACCAAACATACTAATCCTAAGGGGAGGGTCCCTCACACAAGGTTAGACAAGCCACTTACCTCGAACAGTCTTAAAATCAACCCAACACCACATCGTTGCCACGAGTACTTGACTCCAAATAGCCCAAATCTATTCAATACAATTGCATAATGTAAATAACACTTCAAGTAACTGATTCTACAATTAAATTCTAAGCTAATACGCAAAATTATATAAAATAACCAAAACGCCCCTTGGGCCCATGTCGGAATCGGGTGAAAGTTACATTTTCAAAAACCTCGTACTCTCACGAGTCTATACATAACAAGAACATTGAAATCGAAGTCCAAATGACTCTGAGACTGCATTTGCGACCCTGGGACCGCATTTGCGGTCTCGCTTCTACGGAAACTACGTCGCATCTGCGACTTTCATTTAGATGACTACAAACCGAATCTGCGATTACCCTTTTACAGATGCGCCACCGCTTTTGCGGTATTCCTTCCATATCTGCGAAACCTGAAGAAAAGACCTAAATCTATTTCTGCGGCGCCACATCTGCGGTCCCCAAACTGCAGATGCGAAAATAGCAGAAGCAGCAAAAACACAGCAGCTGCAACATTTTCTCAACTTCTCGTTAACCATCCGAAATCACCCCGAGGCCCCCGGGACCTCAACCAAAGGCATCAAAATACCCTAAAACATTATTCAAACTTGTACCAATCTTGAAAACACTTCAAACAACATCAAAACAACCAAAACTTATCGGATTCAAGCCTAAGTTTTCTAAAATCATCCAAATTCTGCTTTTGATAAAAAACCCAACCAAACAACGTCTGAATGACCTGAAATTTTGCACACACATCCCAAATGACACAACGGAACTACTTTAACTCTCAAAATTCCATTCCGACCCTTGGATAAAAATCTTACTATCGAACAGGAAACTTCAAAATTCGACCTTTCAGCATTTCAAGCCTAAATTAGCTACGGACCTCCAAATCACCATCTGAACACGCCCCTAAGCCCGAAATCACCCAACGGAGCTAACAAAAATATCGGATTTCCATTCCGAGGCCGTCTTTACACTGTTTCGACTACGGTCAACTTTCCAACACTTAAGCTCTAATTTAGGGACTAATTGTCCCAAAACTCTCTGAAACTCAAAATCGAACATCCCGACAAATCAAAATAGCAGAAATAAACTTGGGGAGAGCAGTTAATAGGGGATTGGGGCATAAATTCTTAAGACGACCGGCTGGGTCGTCACTTTCGAAATCAAAACTCCTGAAAAGAAGGGAAATCAAAGTCAAATGCCCACAAAGGCAAAATAAACTTAAAAAGGTTGAGTCCCACATGGCTAACCGTCTTGGAAAATGTTTGAAAGCCAAGGTACCCCAAATGCTCTAAAATCGGAGTTGGAAGAAAGAATCCAGAAATGAAAGGCCTATGAAGGCGAAACAAAGTTGGAAAAGATTAAGTCATACGCGACTAGGTGTTGCAACAAAGTTTGAGGAGCCAAAAGTTCCCCAATGCTCCAAAGTTAAAAAAAAAAAAGAAAAAAAAAGAAGTCAGAAGGGAAAGGCCTACGGAGGCAAAATAAAGTCGAAGAGGTTAAGTTCCACCGACCAACCATCATGGCAAAATCTGGAAAAACCAAAGGTTCTCCAGGGTCAGAAATGAAATCGGTCCTCAGGAAACAAGCAGTTGTAGTTGAAATCTTTGTCAAAGAAGCCAGGCCAAAATCAAGTGACTGAAATGCTCAAGGCCACAAAACCAATTACTATTTCAAACTGACAAATTGTTCTTTGTTTGAAAGACAGAAAATAGGTGCAATCCAAAGCAACCTTACAAGAAGCAGGTGCAACCAAAAAGAAACCGCGCAAGGGCTAGAAATAGCTTTGCAGCAACAACCCAAAAAAAGAAGTCTCCTCTAAAATTCTTTCTCGTATTTATTCATTCTTTGAAAAAAAAGAGAAAAAAATAATGATGAAAATGAAAAAAATAGAAATGAAAAAGAAAAAGAAGAAGAAAAATTCAAAATCATGGTAGCAAAGGGTTTCCAGTCTCTAGCTACGTCTATTCCAACATAGGGTACCATTCCCTAGTCGATGCCAGCATAACCTGGTAATTTTTCCAATATGGGGTCCCATTCCCTAGTCGCTGCCAGGATAACCTGGTAATCTTTTCCAGTATAGGGTTCCACTCCCTAGTTGATCCCGGCACAACCTGAGGACATTTTTCGGCATAACCCGAGGATTTTTTCGACATAACCCCTGCACCTCCCCGGCATAACCCGAGGACCTTTTTTAGGCATAACCCGATGATTTCCCCGGCATAACCTGAGGACCTTTCCGGCATAACCCGATGACCTTCCCCAGCATAACCCGAGGACCTTTCCGGCATAACCCGATGATTTTTCCGGCATAACCCATGGACCTCCCATGCATAACTTGAGGACCTTTTCCGGCATAACCCGATGACTTTCCCAGCATAATCCGTGGACCTCCCCGGCATAACCCGAGGACTTTTTTTCCGGCATAACCCGATGATTTCCCCGACATAAACCGAGGATTTTTCCAGCATAACCCGATGACCTTCCCCGTCATAACCCAAGGACCTTTCCGGTATAACCTGATAATTTTCCCGGCATAACCCGTGACCTCCTCAGCATAGCTCGAGGACCTTTTCTGGCATAACCCGTGGACCTCCCCTGCATAACCCGAGAACCTTTTCTGGCATAACCTGATGACTTTCCCGGCATAACCCGTGGACCTCCACGGTATAACCCGAGGACTTTTTCTGGCATAACCCGATTACCTTCCCCGGCATAACCCGAGGACCTTTCCGGCATAACCCGGTCATTTTTCCAACATAACCTGGTAATCTTCCCAACTTGGGGCCTCCGATCCCCATTGGATTTCATTTTAGATATAGGGTATCCACTCCATAATCTCTTTTTCTCAGAGATACATAATCCCAATTTTATTGCTTTCAATAAAGAAATAGTTTAGATTATGTTACAATAACTCACGTAATTTTCCTATTAAAAACTAAGGCAGAAGAATTTCATTCGTTTGTTTGTTTTGGTGTCTGGTCAGGTTATACCTCAGGAAATAGGGTTCAAAATAACCAAAAGAAGAAGTCTTAATCCATAATAAAAGAAAATAAAGAACAATAAAAGAAGTGAACTTCAAGTGCAAAAGCGGAGAAAAGATGCGGACTGCTCAAGATACGATTGAAGTTACGAGCTTTACATGTCCCGCCTTGATCTGAAAAGCTGAAGAAGAACGAGCCAGTGTTTGCAGCTAACGAGTATCAAGATTTAGATCAGAGTCTATAGGAAGAACTAGCCAAGACTCGAGATCAAGCTTTGGAAGGTTTATAGATAGGAATCTTGTAACTCGTAGTTGATAAGCTTAGCTAGTTTAGTTTTTTATTTTTGATTTTGGTGTTATAAGGAGCTCAGCAAACAGAAACAACAGCAACAGTAGTGAAATCACAGTTTTCCGGTAGTCCCAGCTACCAAAACTTCCAGAACTACACCAATATGAATCTTTTATAGCCAAGGATATGTAGGTAACCTCCGAAGCAAGATTCGATCAACTTTTTCAAAAATGCTTCCCATGGAGTTTTAAACGGGCAAAAATCGCTCGTAATTGCTCACTTTATCTTCACCCGAAAACTCGTCATGTTCTCGAGCAAAGAGGGGAAACTGTGAGCACATAATTTTTGCCCTACATGAAAATAACTCCTAAAACTAGACCAAAAATAATTTTTAAAGGATTTTAGAAGTTTTTCTTTATTTAGTTGAATTTCATGCACATTTAATATTTTTAATATCATAGAAAAATCATAAAATTTGTCACGTTTTAATTTCATGCCATTTTAGGTTTAATTTGCATTTTTAAAAATTAATTACCATTCAATTGTTAGATTAATACATGAAAATCACAAATAAATGTACATCAGCTTTAATAAATTAGTTTAATAGGTTATTTTTGCAAAAATCAATTTGAAATCGGTATTTCAATTAAGGGGCTGAGTTTAAAATACAAAGAAAGAGGAAAGAGGACTGTTTGTTCTTCAATGCAATTGGGCCAGGGCATTTGCATCGGCCCAGTTACCAAAATAACCCAAAAATTTCCTAGTCCATTCCCTAACTAGCCCATAACTGGATCCTCCCCCTCCTTTAAAACCCCCTTTTATCCTAGACCTAGAAGATCAGACGAAGATTCCTACCCTTTAGACCCAGCTCCGTTTACATTGGAGAAAAACAAAAGAATCGAACCCTTTCATCTTCTTAAAAATGCACAACCCCCTCCATAGGGCTTCTTCTTCATCTTGATTTTCTCAAAACAAGCACACACAGAACTAAAAGGAGACCACCACCACCCAGCGAGAATCTTCTTCTTGGACTAACCCTAGCAACCTAACACACACACACGGAAAACCTCTCTAAAATTCAGACTCATTTTCTTCATTTTTGAGACAGATTTTGGCATTGAAGAAAACACTCAAAAAAACTTCCATCAAACTGAGTTTTATTGGGGTTGTTTCGATCTGTTTTGCCGCTGCTCTCGTTTGGCTATAAATCTAGGATCACTATTCGGTATTCTCTGTTTGTTGTCTCTGCATTTGTAGCTGTGCTTGTTTTCTTTGGATTCTAGACCTTTATTTGGTCATTTCTTTTGTTTCTTTGCTTGAGGTATGTAAATCCTAAGCTTATTCTCTTATTTTGAATCACGGATGAAATTTTTGTTGAATATATGCTGGTTCTCACACTGACTAAGTGTTGTTTTGCCAAAGTTTAAGTTATGTTGCTCTTCTCTTGTTCTTGATCGATGTTTTGATGTTGAATGTGTTTTTCTCTGCTGAGATTTCGAGTTGGCTGATAGGCTATTGATGTATTTGAATGATTTAGAAAATTTGTTTGTTGTTTTTCATGAATCTATGAGGGCTGTTTGAATTTCATTTAGATCTGCTTGTACTGGAGATTTTGCTTGGCAGATTTTGAACACTATTGAACCCATGTGAGTCATTCAACTATTCCCTGTGTTATTATACGAGCTGCCAGATTGTGGAGTTCATCTTATAATAACATTGAGATTCATAATTAATTAGTTCTAATGTTATAGCCTATTTTTTTTATTTCAGTAGTTTCTTTTGGTCTCAATTTGTAATTAAGTGAACCTTCCTCCACTGAGTAGTATATCTCAATCCATGAGTGCACTATTCAATTAATTCAGTTCATGTTAATATTATAGTTTCAAATGTAGAATTAAATGCAGCGTTTTGATACAGTAATTGATTTTCATATCCCGATGTTTGGAAGTTCGTCTAAATCGCTGCTAGCTATTGCCTTTTAATTTGCTAGTTTTCAAACTTGTTTTGGTATGTTTATGGTAAGAATTTTGTAAATATTTATAATGTTCTGTCATTTAATTGTGAACACTGTGTCGAATGTAGAGTTATTACACCTAATTTTCTATGGGGTACAACAAGCCTAAGATTATATGAATCACGAAAAGTTGAGTCTAGGTTTAATCTCTTTTAAAATATAGCTGCTACATTTTCTACTAATAAAGCTCCCAAAATTTCACTTTCATAGGCCCTAGGTAATGGAAGTTTACACATCAGTATTCCGCAAATATTCATAGAGATGCTTTTAGACACACACTTAATCGATTATTGTAATTATGTACACATTCGTGTGACATGATAATAATTTTTTCTGAAATAAAATTCAAAGTACGCATTCGCGTGAGTTTGGCCAAATAATTTCTTAATATTAATAAAGCGTGATTAATTATGGACACGTACTCGTGACATGATTCTTGACGCACCAAACAAAATGAGTACACGTACGCATGACTCCTTTTAAGATAATTTCAAAATTACGAATAATCAAGCAACTAAAGGGGTAAATGCACATTGGTCTAAAATAAGTAATTAGACAATTTAATTGAGCCAGGTATGATCAAAGTGACCGTGCTAAAACCATGGAACTTGGGAATGCCTAATGTGAGCACGTGATTTTTGCCCTAAATATGATTATTCTCAAAATCCCAAACAAAATAATTTTCCTTTATTTTTTACAATTTTTGTGCATTTTGGTATCATTTTCTGATAACTGTTGCATTCTATTTGCGCATGTTAATTCTATAAAGTACACAAATATGCATTTTTGCATTTAGGTTTTAGTATCAATTAAGGGTTAATTGTTTTAAAAAACAAAAACATGAAAAACACAAAAATTAGTTCACTTTTGCATTTTAATGATTTTTATTGTGAATTTGTCATGAAATAGTTTTTGAACAATTTTAGTAATTAATTAGTCTTTTTTTTGAAATAACTAGGATTTCATGTTAGTTTTTACATTTCCATAAAAATTAGAAAAATTATAAAAATTGTAAAAGTGAGAAAAGAAAAAAAAAAGAAAATAAGAATAGAAAGTGGGTCTTATTAAAAGACCCGAATTTGGGCCAAATCAGAAGATTTTTTCAGGCCCAAACGCCTTAAACCATTGCAAATCAGCCCCAGCCCAAGTCCCCAACCCGATCCGTTCCATCTTCTAATCGAAACGACATCATTTCGTGGGCTCCGAATCGGGACCGCTGGATCTCATCAATCCAACGGTCCGGAACTAACGAGGTTCTTAATTTAAAAGGGTCCGAAAACCCACCCCAGACCATCGTCTTCCTCATTCCACCCCTCCTCGCAAACCCTAATCCGTGCCGCCCTTAAATCCCTCGCTGGCGGTGAACGCAACCTACGTCGTTCACCCCCAGATTAACACCACAGATCCTCCTCACTCTCCTCTTTCCATTGCACCCACTGGTTCCCCTCGAATAAGGCCGGAACTCGTCGAATCTTCGATTGAATTTTCCGGTCAAATCGAAGGTTCATCCAAATCAGCCCAAAATCACACCACACAACCCCCGGCCCTCCCTCAACACTAATCCATGGTTATTTTCCTTCAAATCACTGTGAAACGGCTCGAATCTTAGATCTGAGAATTTCTGGCCAAAACCCTAAACCAATCTTTGTGATTTCGAACCGTAGTATCCTTAACCATGTGTTCTCTTGTAAGAACACATGGTTAGGGATGTTACACGTCAAAAATCTGAAAGGATTCAGACGTTTCTGACTGGCCGGAGTTCCTCGTGCCTCTGTGAGTTTTTTTTACGGTTTCTTTTTACTCGCATGTTTGAAGTTTCAGTTACAGTTTTGTTCTGTTAATTTTTCTGTTAATTTTATGATTTATTTGTATTAGTTTAGTTATATCAATTGTTGATTAGTTCTGAGCTGATATTTGTTTGAATAATTGTGAGTTTATGGGTTAAGAATTAGTTTCAATTCATTTAATGTTGTTCATGTTAGCTTAAGCTTAGTTTGATTGAGTTAATATAATTGAATAAATTGGTTTTAGTCAGTCTGATTAGTTAGTTCCTGAATGCTAATTAATCAATTTCAGTTAGTTTTAGATTGGATTAGGGTATTGGTTATAGCTGTTAAGAATGAGGGTAGGTTCAGTAACTTTGGGGAACCTTTAGGGGTAGTCTGGGTATGGAAAAGGGTAGTTCTGATAGGAATAGTAATTTCAAAGCATGTGGAAGGGCGGTATGGGTATTGTATGGGTAGAAGAATACCCTAGAGCCTTCTAGAATGGGGTACAAGTGTAGATTTTAATAGTTGTGATGCATTTACTTGTTTAGCAAGTTAAGAATAGAGGGACCAAACTGAAAATAGGGAGGGGACTGATTGGAAAATCAGAATCTGATCTATTCTCTTTGGGGTTGCCTATAAAAGGGCATAAAATGCCTTGGGAAAGGGGGTTCCTCTTCTTCCTTGAGCTCTAAGCTCGAAAATTCCCACAAAAGGCCCTCCTCTCTGCTTTCAAATCCAGTTAGTAGTTAAATTCCAGAATTCAAAAATACAAACATCAAAAATGAGAAAATCAAAAACAATCTTACAGTTTCAGTATTAGTTCTGGATTTCAGTTGGGTTTTGGGTTTAGCAGTATCGCAGAGGTGTTTGGGTTCAGCTGTGAGGATAGGAGTGCATTTGAAGTGTGTGTTGAATTGATCTGTGAAGTCTGCCTGCATTTCTGGTTTTTCAAAGCAGTCTGCATGTATTTCTGTGGTATATATTGCTGAGTTTGCTGCTGTTGCTGTTCAGAGTAGCTGACTCTTTTCCTTCTTATATTTTCATTTATCCAGGTACACAATTATACCCCTGATGAATGTGAGTTTAAATGGGCAGAAATGAATTATTTGAAGAATGAATGTACATGAACTGAGTTCTGATTTAGCTAACTTTCAGATCTAATTACTCAATGTTCAATTCATGGATATTATTTAAAGTTTTGCTTGCTTTAGTGCTAAATAGACTATATGAACTGTTATATTTTAGAATCATGTGAGTATTATGAAGTGAATACCAGTACTAGTTGATTACATGATGTATTGATAGCAATGCTGGCATGAATTGATTCAGAAATAGCTCGTTTGCTTCATGTTTTTGAGATTGTGTTTATAGCTTAGTTTACCTTGGTCATGTCTAAGAAAATCACCAGAATGTCATTAGAAGAAGTAGCCTGTATATGAAGTGGAATTCAATTGACTAATTTCCTTCTAAGTTAAGTAGATGTGCATTATTTCCCTTTGGCTGATTATTGAATACTTGCAATAGTTTAGAGATAATTTCAAAGTGTTGTCTGGGCAAACAAATCAAAGCTTCGCTGGGCTTAAAGATAAGCCATCTCAGGCTATTATGCGAACATCCTTCGTGAATCTGGGCTTCTCAAGGGATTCGAGCCTAGGTGTTGAAGTCTGTCGCCTGGGCCTCCATTTCGTTTGCCTGATCCAAACTTTGGGCGACTTTTGAGGCCCGTCAATGGTCCAGTCCAGTGTAGAAATTGGGCCACTGAACTTTTTCAGTTTACATATAATTAAGTTCTTTTTGTTAGGGATATTGGATCATTAAAAATAGTAAGTTAATCTCAAATGGTTTATTTTAAAATGTTAGAAGTGAACTTCGCCCAACGCAAATCACATATGCGGCTGACCTCAATGATGGTGTATAAAAATTGATTAGGATTTGGGATGGCCATTTAGCAAACTCCACGGTTCTCTCCAAAATAATATTACGGTGGAATCTTTAAGCTCGGTTTTAAATAATGTACTTTCTTGAACTCGGGTGCGCATTGATGCGACCCAAATCCAAATCTCGATGAAGTCGAAATTGTGTTGACAATCACGGGCGCATTGAATGCGACGGGGTTCGAAATGCATTTTCACGACATCGTAATTCTTTAAAAATAAATAATGATAGAAAAGAGATTCACAAATTGAGACGAGCCTCACCGCACAAAAATAAATAAATCTGGGGCCCTCAATAAATAATTATGGAAATAATTAGAATTTGGGATGGCCGTTTAGCGACCTTCATGGTTTTCCCCCAAAATAATACTACGCTAGCATCTTTTGGCACGATTTAATTAAAATACTTTCTTAAACTCGGGTGCGCATTGATGCGACCCAAATCCAAATCTCGACGAAGTCGAAATGTGTTGACAACCACGGGCGCATTGATTGCGACGTGGATCGAAACGCATTTTCACAACGTCGCAATTCTTTTTAAAATAAATAACAGTAAAAGCGGTTTACGAATAAAAAAGCACATAAGTTAGCATGTATTAAAATCAGATAAAATCAAATACAACAGTTAAGCGACCGTGCTAAAACCACGAAACCCGGGAATGCCTAACACCTTCTCCCGGGTTAACAGAATTCCTTACTCGGATTTTTGGTATGCGGACTGTTAACAGAGTCATAAATTTCCTCGGTTCGGGATTTAGCCGGTGACTTGGGACACCATTAATCTCTCAAGTGGTGAATCTGAATAATTAATAATTAAATCCCGTTCTGATTGTCCTTTAAATGGAAAAACTCCTTTACACCTTTGCGGGGTGTAAGGTAGAAAAAGGAGGTGTGACAGCTCTGGCGACTCTGCTGGGGATCGAACCCAGAATCTCTAGTTCAGGGTTCAGAATTCGAGCTTAGAAAAATTGTTGTATTTAATTATATCTGATTTTCCTACATGTTTTTGCTGAGTGTGCTAAATGTTACCGCTTTGATATTATCTGAATTGTATATAAACTATGTCGACACCATTCTCTCTTCAACTCCGGGGATGTGCTTACTGGTTGAGACTTCCTATTCTGTTAGTGTCATACCTTGAAATAAAAAAGAGGCCGGACAAGTTACGAAGCCGGATGGCCTTTTGGTTCCCGGTAAGTTGCCCTCTCCTCGACTCGAGTTGTCCGCTCGGGTACACAGTCTAGAACACTGACCCAGGTTTTGAGCATAGAATAACATGACTTCATGCCGGATCCCTAGTAAGAACGCTTATTTGTATCACGTTGCATTTGACTTAGGGGACTCAACACAGGGGTTGAGTCCGTCTAGGACTAGCAACCTGAAATGAAAAGACCATCCTGATGCATTCTCTTGTGCTGTGCATTTATTTGTTCTGAACCTGCATGTTGACCGGTTTCTGAATCTCGGGTGTTGGAAAATTGAAAAAAAAGAGAAAAGAGTGAAATAAAATATCAGTTAGGGAGTTAATTGATTATTTTAGAAATAAGAAATCAATGACCGATTAATGGCGAAACTCTGCCGAAATTTTTGGGAAAATGAAGAGGAAAAAAGGAAATGTTTATAGAAAAAGAGTCTTTGTTTTGACAAACATAAGTTGTTTCATTATTTTTGTTGAAAAAAATGAAAAAGAAAACGAGTCCGTGTTTTTTAGCTTGGAAAAATAGGTTGTTTTAGTTGTTGAAAAAAAAAGAAAAAAGAGTTTTGTTTTTAATAGTTGTTATTCGCTTATGCTAAAAACAAAAATGGAAAAGAGTCATTGTTTTAAAATAGTTCGGTTAATTTGCCCGAACTACGCATGGTTTGATTCTCACAGGGCGTGAGATACGTAGGCAACCCTCATCGGGTCCAACTTTCCCTTTTGCAAAAATAACCAGAACATATCAAAATTTTAATTTTGTCATAAATAAACCAGGTGATGCCGTTTTGTCAAAATTAGCCAAATGTTACCAAACGGAACGCCGGAAGGCTGACCTCGCGTAGATAGCCACCTTTGGTCATGTGTTTTCATTTTTTTATTTTATTTATTTTTATCTTAAAATAAAAAAGAAGCTAAGTAGAGCTGTCTTGTCATAAATAGCCTTAAAATCTTTTTCCCAAAGCACTGAAAGGCCATGTTTGAAAGTCAAGTTCTTCGCTTGAAAATATATAGGTAATTTTGGGTCGCAAATATAGACAGTTTTCTTTGTTGAGTAAAACAAGAGTTTTCTTTTGCTTAAAACGCTTTAATAAATGTGCAGGATGAGCACGATGGTGAATGAGCCCTTTTCAATAATGACCAAAATCCCTTTTGAGCTGCAGTTATGGTGGAATGATTTAGGAAAAGGAGGGCAAGACGAAGTGAAAAAATATTTGAAAGACCTCCCGGACTTATTAAACATTCAGCCTCGGGGGGATATTATCAGGGCATTGGTCGCCCATTGGGATTCGGCACATAATGTATTTCATTTCACAGACTTTGAGCTCACCCAGACATTGGAAGAAATAGCGGGGTATATTGGAAGTGATCAAGCTCCGCTGAGGTTCAAATACTTGATTGCTCCTAGAGCCATTACCATACACCGATTCTTGGATTCCTTGAAAATACCCCGAACAGTTCATCACCCAGATTTTGCAAAGGGCTTCTGCAGTTTCTACTTCATATATGATAGATATGGCCACGTGGGCGGGTTCAATAATCCAGACTTTAAGCTATGCAGTAGAAGTAACCGACAAAAATGGGAGGAACACAGACGAGTGACATTTATGATAGCCTTTTTGGGCCTCATAATATTCCTAAGGAAAGATGGTAATATTGATTTGAAAGTAGCAGGGGTCGTCAGTACCTTGCAAACCATGGGAAAAAGCACTTTAGCACCTATGATCGTGGCTGATATCTTCCAATCTCTCACTGCGTGCAAAGCTGGGGGCAAATTTTTTGAGGGATGTAACCTGCTGTTACAAATGTGGATGACTGAGCATTTGTGCCCTCGCTCTCAGTTATTGAATTATGGTTCGGTTGAGAAAACTTGTATAGGTGAATTTTACATAAGAATCAAAGGGGATAGTCTACCGGAAGGAGTCACGGTCTGGGCATCATTATTTCGGAACCTCAATGCCAGCCAGATACAGTGGGTACTTGGATGGCTGCCTGTCGAAGAGGTCATATATATGCCAGCAGCCCGCCCGCATTTTTTGTTGATGGGACTCAAAAGCATCCAGCCCTATGCACCATATCAGGTTCTGAGGCAACTCGGGAGATATCAAGTAGTACCGAGAGATGAAGATTTGAGTACCCAAGTGGTCGAAATTAGTCATGACGGTTGATTCCCCGAGGAAGAAGTTCGCCAAATTTGGAGTGAGTGCCAACATTTGATGGAAAACACCTGTGTGTCTGATAGGGTTAAAGGGGAAGTTGCCCCAGGGTATCATGATTGGTTCAGAGGTGACATGGCATGTGGGAGACCGGCTAAAAGACCTCATCTCGAAGATTTTGCCAAGTCATCCCAAGAGAATTGGGATTGGTTAACAAAGGAAGAAGGCTATCAAGTTGAGATCGGTAAACTAAAGCAGCAAGTTGAGAGCCTGAAATTCGAGAACAGTGTACAGGTTGTCGCGGATCAAGGTGAAAAGAATAGATTGGCTCGAGAAATTGAAGCACTTAAGACCCAAATCCGACAGTTAAAGATAACCATCGATAAGCAGCCGAGGAGCCGATCCGATGAGCAATTGGTAAAAAGATTGGAAAACGAAGTCAGGGAATGGCGAGATAAATTAGAAAAATCTGAGAATGTCATGGCAGAACTTAAAGCCTAGTGGGCTACAAGAACAGAGGAGCGTCACCAATACTTGAATCAGTTGAAAAGGGACCATGAGAAAATTGTTGCCAATTTAAAGAGAAAAGTGGTTGCCCTTGAGGGTAAAGCGGTTAGGCAGGCTAGAGATTTTGAAATTGAAAGTGGACATTGTTACAACTTGTTGGCCCAAATGGAGGTAGAAGTGCATCAGCTGCAAGACCAACACCTGCGAGACTCTCGAGCTTTAAAGACATGCAGCGATCAGATAAGACGCTTGCTCATAGAAAAGAAGCAAACAAAAGACAGGATTAGAGCCATTGCTCATGCTATTTTCAGGAGATGCCGGGTTTCCGAAGACATGACCCATACTACTTTTTCCTCAGCAGTGATGATCTATGTGAAGCGAACCATGAATGAGTTAGAGCATCTTGAAAGGTATTTGGGTCCTAGGCCCGCGGTGAGGCCGAACGACGCCCCGCGGACAGCTAAGTTTGAAGCACTAGAATATGCATAGTCCGTGTCTGTAATTTTCTACGATTTTGTGTCAGTCTTTCGTATGTCTGTTATCTGTCTAGGTCAAGTATGTTTGCAGTTTTAGAGTCTGTATTTGCTTTTAAATTGCGTATGTTATCTTCGTTCCGAAAATGTTGGGTTTGTAATAGTTTGTTTAGTGATGAAAATTGAAAATTTCGAAAATTCTTACTTCCACCCTTTATTTTTGCATTTATTTTCACGAACTACGCTTGGTATGATTCATGCGGGGTCATGATACGTAGGCAATCTCCATAGGATTCGACCATAATCGTAAGAAAAATAGAAAGAAGAAAAAGAAGAAAATAGAAGGAAAACTGAGAAAGAGAGAAAGAAAGAAAAGAGAAGAAAAACAGAAAGAGAAAGAAAAAGCACAAGAGAAGGATGAGGTGAAGAAATTTGAAAAAAGGGAAAAAAAAACAAGGAACAAAGTGCCGGGTTGACGCATGCAATCGAGCAAACGCATAATAGAAACGATTAACTGTATAAGTGCATTCATGCCAACGTGCAGTTGTTAAATCTGTTAAGACTTAATCGCTAACAAAGTGGTTGTCTAAATGTGTGAGTCCAGGCAGGTGGTTAGTTGATTGGCAATTCTGGCAACTCACTCGTATAACACCCGATCGAAGGATCAAGTAAAAATGACCGGGCAGGATTCGGAAATCAGTATCGTAGACCCTTCAAATGAGGTTGAGGTAATAGATGTGGGTGCTATGAAAGAAGAGATGAAGAAATTAAAAGCACAAATGGCTGAAATGCATCGGGCATGGTCTCAGGGACATCCGACACCACTATATCCTGCTAATCCATCTTACATCCCACCATTGGCCCAAGCCCAGGAGCCCACCACTCCCCACGCATCTTCAGCTTTCCCCTATCCCACTCAGGGTTATGGTACCACTTCATACGCTCCCCCAGCTCCACCACCCATGGTTCCAGTCTTTGTGGAACCTCCCCCAGCCCCACTACATAGATCGTCCAGTGAGCCGTTATTCGAAGCTCACGACACCCAATATTACCCTCCCGAACCCACTTTCAAAGCACCTGAGTCATATACCTATTCTCCCCACTTTGAAATCTCTGGAGAGGTTGAGAAACCGGTTAAGAATATAGAACAGGAGGAAGTGATTCGTAAAGTCAAAAGCCTGGAGCAATCCTTCAGGAAAATGCATGGTTTAGGTAACCAAGTCAGCGTCGCATACAAAGATTTGTGCCTTTTTCCTGATGTTCAATTGCCTGCGGGGTTTAAAATGCCGAAGTTTGACTTGTATGAGGGTCACGGTGACCCAGTAGCCCATCTGTGTGGCTTTTGTATCAAAATAAGAGGTGCTGGGGGAAAGGATGAATTGTTGATAGCCTATTTCGGTCAAAGCCTGAGCGGGTCAGCGATAGAATGGTACACGAGGCAAGACCCCGGCCGATGGTATACATGGGATGATTTGGCACAGGCATTCATTGGCCATTTTCAATATAACCTTGAGATAGTCCCCGATCATCTGTCATTGTTGAAACTGGAAAAGAAGCCTGGGGAGAGTTTTAGAGAGTTTTAGAGAGTTTGGTTTCCGTTGGAGGGAACAAGCTGCAAGGGTTGATCCTCCCATGAGGGAGAGTGAGATGGTAGATTACTTCTTGCAAACATTGGAACCTACCTATTTTGGTCATCTAGTGACATCTGTCGGAAAGTCGTTTAATGAAGTGGTAAAGATGGGAGCCATGATTGAAGAAGGATTGAAATTTAACAAGATCTTGAGCTACTCGGCGTTGAAAGCAACCACCCAGGCCATCCAAAGCGGTACTGGTAGGGTGCTTGGAAAGAAGAAGAAAGAAGAAGTTGCCACAGTTGAAGCTAGTGCTTGGTCCAGGCCAAATAACCCTCCACTCTATTACAACCAACCCAGACCCCACCACCCAAACTACAAATATACCCCATATGGCACACCGCAACACTACTATCCACCACCGGAACCACACTTTTCTATCCACCATGCACAGACCTACACTCAGCCCCGGTGCACTCGCAATGGCGTGCACCGAATCCTCAAAACACACATCCACCCCCACAAAACACTTATCCACCTCCCAGGGCAAACAGACCAGGAACCAGTTTCCACCCAAACCAAGCTTTTAGAGGTGAGAAGGCCCCAAACAGAAAAATATTTACTCCGCTGGGAGAATCTTACACCGCTCTCTTCCATAGATTGAAACAGTTTGGAATGTTGACCCCGATTGAATCCAAAGCACCAAACCCCCTTCCCAGAAACCTGGACCATTCTGTTAGCTGCGAGTAGTGCTCAGGGATGCCGGGGCATGATACTGAAAAATGTTAGTAGTTGAAAAACGCGATACAAGAGCTCATTGATAATCGCCGTATTGAAGTACAGGCCCCAGAGGCCCCGAAAATAAATCAAAATCCTTTACCAGTGCATTATGAGGCCAATATGATCGAACTGATACATAAGGGGGCAGAGCCTAAAAAACCTTCGCAGGTGGTTATGGTGATTCGTTCTACGAAAGCCAAAGAAAAGACAGTGGGTGCAAGGCCAGTGGTTCAGTTAAAAGCAACAAAAGACAAGCCAGTGTTGGTAATGGGAAAGAGACCATCTGTGGCTGCAAAAAAGCCGGAGCCAGTCAAGTTAATGGCAATAGGGTCATCATCTGCACCCGTGGTGGTTGTGAGAGGAGCCTACGTAGAACCGGTTGTCATAAAACCGGTAGTCCAGTTACCCATGATTGATAGCAAAGCCGTACCGTGGAGATATGACAAGGTAGTGGTGACATACATAGGAAAGGAAATTGAGGAAGAAAGTTGTGAAGCACAAGGACTAACCCGGTCGGGACGTTGTTTCGCTCCCAAAGAGTTTAGAAAGTCTAAGGGCGCTAAAGACAATCCAGTGCCAGTCAAAAAAGCTGTGACGGAAGAAGAGGCAGAAGAGTTTCTAAAAAAGATGAAAGTACAAGATTATTCCATTATTGACCAACTGAGAAAAACACCGACCCAAATTTTGTTGTTGTCGTTATTGATTCATTCTGACGAACATTGCCGAGCTTTGATGAAGATATTGAATGAGGCTCATGTGCCTGACAAAATTTCAGTGAACCATCTGGAGACAATTGCCAACAAGATCTTTGAAATGAACAGGGTAGCATTTTCTGATGATGAATTGCCTGTGGAAGGCATAGAACACAACAAAGCTCTTTATTTGACGGTCAAGTGCGAGGGTTCAATGGTTACTCGGGCACTGATCGATAACGGGTCGAGTGCTAATATTTGCACGTTGTCCACATTGAACAAGCTGAAGATCGATGAGGATAGAATCTGCAAAAATAGCATTTGTGTTCGAGGGTTCGACGGAGGGGGAACAAACACAGTAGGGGATATTGTACTCGAATTGACTATTGGCCCAATCGAGTTCACCATGGAATTTCAGGTGTTGGATGCCGCAGTATCCTACAATCTTTTGTTGGGTCGACCATGGATTCACGCGGCCAAAGTCGTGCCTTCCACGCTGCACCAAATGGTCAAATTCGAGTGGGACAGACAAGAAATTGTGCTACATGGGGAAGATCCCACATGCGCCATGAATGATGCCCTTGTGCCCTTTATAGAAACTGAAGATGATAAGGGACCATGGGTTTATCAAGTCTTCGACACGGTCCTGGTGAGTAGAGTGCCCGAAGGTAAAAGCAAGCCATGTCCCAGGGTGGCAGCTGCGACCGTCATGGTAGTATCAAAAATGCTGAATAACGGGTTCGTGCCAGGGAAAGGTCTGGGGGCTGAACTTCAAGGCATTATTCAACCTGTGTCCCTTCCCAAAAATCTGGACACCTTTGGATTAGGTTTCAAACCAACAACGACAGATGTTATAAGAGCCCGTAAATTGAAAAAGAAAGCTTGGGTTCTTCCTAAACCTATCCCACGTTTATCCAGGTCCTTCGTCAGGCCGGGTAACAAGAAACAATCATTGGCAAAGATGTCAGGTTCGTTGATTGGGGCAGAGGGGAATTTGGATAAGGTGTTCGAGAGAGTATTTGTTGAAGTAAACATGGTTGAGGCCGGGGAAGGGTCAAGCGGAGCAGATATACAGTACATCGGACCACATGCTAACATCAACAATTGGGAAGCTACTCCTCTTCCAATTCGGAGGGAGTCGTGGTAGTGGGTTTTGTTTTCCTTTTTGTCACCTGGATTATTCCAGGGTTTGTAATCCAGTTGCTACGTTCCGTCCGTTTGGATGAGTTAAAACCTTGTTATCTTTACATTTAATGAAATGCAATTTTCTTCGTCCCTAATTCTCTTTCCATTTTTTCTTTTCTTTTCTTTTTGTACAGTTCTTTTTATGCTGATATCAATGATATGACATGCACTAGGAATCTTCGGCCCAGTTTTAAAAGCCAATCTAGCTCGGAAGTAATAATTCAAGAAATCGAGTGTGATGATGGGTTGGATTGTAACAATGATGAAGCTTATGAGGAAATTAGTAAAGAATTAAGTCACTTTGAAGAAAAATCCAAACCTAACCTAAATGACACAGAAGTAGTTAATCTAGGGGATCAAGACAATGTGCGAGAAACTAAAATAAGTGTTCATCTGGAGCCACAACTCAAGGAGGAGATAATTAAAGTATTGCATAAGTACAAAGATGTCTTTGCATGGTCATATGATGATATGCCAGGTCTGAGCACCGATTTGGTGGTTCACAAATTGCCCACTGATCTGGGACTTCCCCCTGGCAAGCAGAAGTTGAGAAAGTTCAAAACGGACATAAGTGTGAAGATCAAAGAAGAGATTACCAAGCAGTTTGAGGCAAATGTCATTCAGGTTACACGGTACCCCACTTGGTTAGCTAATGTCGTGCCTGTGCCGAAAAACGATGGCAAGACCAGGGTGTGCGTCGATTATCGAGACCTTAAGAAGGCAAGTCCAAAAGATAATTTCCCATTTCCCAACATCCATATACTGATCGACAATTGTGCCAAACATGATATTGGCTCTTTTGTGGATTGTTATGCGGGTTATCATCAGATTCTAATGGACAAGGAAGATGCATAAAAGACGGCATCCATCACGCCGTGGGGAACGTATTGTTATCGGGTCATGCCGTTTGGTTTGAAAAATGTCGGGGCAACTTATATGAGGGCCATGACAACCATATTCCATGATATGATACATTGGGAAATCGATGTGTACGTGGATGGTGTGATCGTGAAGTCTAGACAGCAATCCGACCGTGTCAGAGATTTGAGAAAGTTCTTTCAAAGGCTTTGTAGGTACAATCTTAAGCTCAATCCTGCAAAATGTGCTTTCGGGGTGCCATCTGGGAGGTTGTTGGGGTTTATAGTGAACTGGCGGGGTATTGAATTAGACCCGTCAAATATCAAAGCCATTCAGGAGTTGCCACCTCCAAGAAACAAAAACGAGATGATGAGTTTGTTGGGAAGATTGAACTATATCAGCAGGTTCATTGCTCAACTCACGGCAACTTGTGAACCAATTTTTAAGTTGTTGAAGAAAGATGTCGCGGTCAAATGGACTGATGAATGTCATGAGGCTTTTGATAAGATAAAGGGGTATTTGTCAAACCCACCCGTGTTGGTTCCGCCAGAACCAGGGAGGCCTTTGATTTTATATCTGACAGTTGTGGACAGTTCATTTGGCTGTGTACTGGGGCAGCATGATATTACGGGCAGAAAGGAGTAGGCTATCTACTATCTCAGCAAGAAGTTCACATCTTACGAGGTTAAGTATACTCATCTGGAAAGGACATGTTGCGCCCTAACTTGGGTGGCACAGAAGTTGAAACATTATTTGTCATCTTACACTACTTACCTTATATCTCGCTTGGACCCATTGAAGTATATTTTTCAGAAACCCATGCCCACAGGGAGGCTTGCAAAGTGGCAGATCTTGCTTACAGAGTTCGACATTATCTATGTGACACGGACCGCCATGAAAGCACAGGCATTAGCCGATCATTTGGCTGAGAACCCCGTCGATGAAGATTATGAGCCTTTGAAAACCTATTTCCCTGATAAAGAGGTGATGCACATTGATGAATTGGAACAAGCTGAGAAGTCGGGATGGAAACTTTTCTTTGATGGGGCTGCAAATATGAAAGGCGTGGGAATAGGAGCAGTACTTATTTCGGAAACAGGTCAGCATTACCCAGTTACAGCTCGGCTTCGTTTCTACTGTACAAACAACATGGTAGAATATGAGGCGTGTATATTGGGATTGAGATTAGCTATGGATATGGGTGTACGGGAAGTCTTGGTCATGGGTGACTCGGACTTACTGGTACACCATATTCAAGGAGAATGAGAAATACGGGATCTGAAGCTTATATCGTATCGGCAGTGTCTTCATGGGCTTTGCTAGCGTTTTCAGGCCATAGAATTCAGGCACATTCCAAGGATTCATAATGAGGTTGCTGACGCTTTGGCTACTTTGGCGTCAATGTTGCACCATCCAGATAAGGCTTATGTTGATCCATTGCAGATTCAGGTCCGTGATTAGCATACTTACTGTAATATAATAGAAGAAGAAATTGATGGAGAGCCGTGGTTCCATGATATCAAATAGTACATTAAAGCGGGAGTATATCCGATACAGGCCACCGGTGATCAGAAAAGAACGATTCGGCGATTGGCAAGCGGGTTTTTCCTTAGTGGAGGAGTGCTGTACAAAAGAACTCCTGATCTCGGGTTGTTGAGATGTATAGATGCAAGGCAGGCCACAACTATCATGATTGAGGTACATTCCGGAGTTTGTGTACCGCATATGAGTGGGTATGTGCTAACAAAAAAGATTCTCCGAGCGGGTTATTATTGGCTCACGATGGAGCGGGATTGTATCAGTTTTGTGCGTAAGTGTCATCAATGCCAAGTACATGGAGATTTGATTCATTCTCCACCATCAGAATTACACACGATGTCCGCACCATGGCCTTTTGTTGCGTGGGGCATGGATGTTATTGGGCCAATTGATCCAGCAGCATCAAATGGGCACAGGTTTATTTTGGTGATAATCTTAATAGTCATTTGATGAAGGAGACATGTGAGCAGTTTAAGATTACTCATAGGCATTCTACTCCATACCGTCCCAAGGCAAATGGTGCGGTTGAAGCAGCCAATAAGAATATAAAGAAAATACTCCGGAAGATGGTTGAAGGATCTAGACAGTGGAACGAGAAATTGCCTTTTGCATTGTTAGGATATCGCACCACCGTTCGTACCTCGGTGGGGACGACTCCTTACTTATTGGTATATGGTACCGAGGCAGTAATACCCGCAGAAGTGGAAATCCCATCTCTGCGAATCATTGCAGAGGCTGAGATCGATGATGATGAATGGGTGAAAAGCCATCTTGAGCAGTTGAGTTTGATTGACGAGAAGAGATTGGCATCAGTATGTCATGGCCAACTGTACCAACGAAGAATGGCAAGAGCATACAACAAGAAAGTACGTCCAAGGAAATTCGAAGTTGGGCAATTAGTATTGAGGCAGATTTTGCCTCATTGGGCTGAAGTAAAAGGAAAGTTTGCCCCAAACTGGCAAGGACCATTTGTAATAACCAGAGTGTTGCCTAACGGAGCATTGTATTTGACAAATGTGGAAGGAAAATGTATAGAAATGGCCATCACTTCCAATGCGGTCAAGAGATATTATGTATGATTTCTTTATTTTCTGAATGTATCTGTTTGTATTTGGCATATCTTAAAGATTGAAATGATAAAGGCATTTTGTCCTGCTATCCAAACACTATTATCCCTTGTTATCCCCTTTGAGCCTTACTTATTTTTCATACCTCTCTTTCGGAATCAACGGCACTATCAGGGAACACAGGTGCCGAACACAAAGGAAAAAGAAAAGAAAGAAAAGGAAAAAGAAAGAGAAAGAAAAGGAAAGAAAGAAAAACACAACAACAAAAGTTAAATACAGTGAACTACGTTTGACTTGATCCCGAAAGGGTACGTAGGCAGCCTTACTCCGAGGTTCAGTCATACCAAAATAGAAATCCAAAAATCCCCAAGCAAGAAACTGGGGCAGAAGTTGTGATTTTTGTGAAAATTGGATTCCGAAAGTTGTAATTTAAACCCATTTGAATTGTCTTGAGCATTTTATACCTTTCTTTCTAACCCAATCCAAAAAGCCTACATTACGGTCCAGAGAAAGACCTTTTGATCAATTTCTAAGAAATGCCAGGTCGAGCAGGTAGCGGTAATTCGTATCAGTGGCGACACTCTGGTTCAAGCAAGAAAGAACGAAAGTAAAAATGAGAGAGTCTTATTGGTGAAAACCTTCACAGGCACCGTAAGGTGACGGGAGCTGAGAGAAAATAAACGAGAGAGTCTTATTGGTGAAAACCTTCATAGGCACCATAAGGCGACGGGAGCTGAGAGAGAATAAACGAGAGAGTCTCATTGGTGAAAGCCCTCGCATGCACCTTGAAGCAAAAGTGAGTCGGAAAATGTTTGAATGACAAAGGGTCTGTGGGTGGAAAAATGTTTTGAGGTACCGCAGGAAAGTAAAGTTAAGGTTTGGGTAATTCAAACAAGTGATGGAAGTTCGGGGCAAAAAAGTATGGCGATTGAAATCCGGTTATTTGGACAGATTGGGCCGATCAATTCAAAATGCATGTCATAACCATTGGTACCAGCTGTCTCGCTCAGATAAGTTTCTTTTCCTTCTCTTTTGAAATAACCATCTGGTTTTGGATTCTTCTTATCCTTGACTCAAAAATCATCGCATTTCATTTTCTTTTGAGGGTTTTATCTAGTTGAGATGTTTCAGTGCTAGTCTTGGTCAATGCAAGTAGAAAGGACTTCAAAGTTCACTACCGGTTTCTAGAAATGTAAAGAACAACGTGGTCATAGCATGTCAAAAAAAATAACTTGATGTCAGGTGGAACACAGGGAATTAACAAAAGTTCCATCGGTGAAATGATTGGGGAATGTCGTGGGAAAGGCAAAAACTTAAACAAAAGGTCAGAAAATGAAATAACAGCATGGGTGTAAAACATTTAGGTCGCCGGATGTTGGGAAATTTAAAAGTTGGTCAGAAAGCCAGGTGGTTCAGGGACAGTGCGTGGAAGGCAGTCAACACAAAGCAAGGCAGTGGAAGGATTTTTCAGCAGGAAGGCCATCAACTAACCACCATTTTAAACTGACGAAATTTTCTTTGATTATAACAGGGGCAGAAAGTTAGCCGTTGAAAAGGAATTCTCCAAGAAGGAAAACAAGCAGTAATCAGGTTTGATCGCAAGTGCGGTTTGATTAAATACGAGATAATCTTGAAGTGCATAAAGGGAATGGAATTGGATTGCAAAGTTGGCATGATTAGAATAAGTGCAAGTTGTCAGGACCTTCCTGGATAATAGGACGTAGTTCATATACCCGGGTAAGATACCTTGGTACAGTAAGAAGTAACACCTTAGGTTCATAATTGTTTGGAGCAATCAGGAGCCCGCCTGTATAACAGAGGAATACATTCAATTTCAAATTCAGAAATCAGGAGTCCTCCTGGAGAATAGAGACATACAATTTAATTTTAATAATCAGGAGTCCGCCTGGAGAATAGAGACATACAATTTAATTTTAGTAATCAGGAGTCCGCCTGGAGAATAGAGACATACAATTTAATTTTAGAAATCAGGAGTCCGCCTGGAGAACAGAGGTGATATAATTCAATTTTAGCTTTCAATCAATCTCTTTGTTTATTTTGAAGATAGGAGCCCGCCTGGATAACAAAGGAATACATACAGTTCAAGTTTCAGAAGTTGGGAGTCCGCCTAAGGGAATAGCAAAATGGATTTTATCGAGAAAGAACAAGACAACAAGGCAACAAGGAAGTACAAGAGCAAGTTTGAAGAATTTAGATAGGATTTTTATAATTCATAGAGCATAGTTAGTTTAGTTTCTTTTATTTTTGACATGGTGTAATAAGGGAGGTCAGCAAGCAGTAACAGCATCAGTAACAACAGCAAGCGTAGTACCATCACAGTTCCTGGTAGTCCCAGCTACCAAACATTCTCGAACTACACTGACCTGATTCCTGTTTAGCCCAGGATATGTAGGCAACCTCCGAAGCAGAATGCGGTCAAACTTTTCAAAAATGTTTCACACGGAATTTTCAAACGGGCAAAAATCGCTCATATTTGCTCACTTATCTTTGCCCGAAAACCCTTCATGTTTCCGAGCAAAGAGGGGCAGCTGTGAGCACGTGATTTTTGCCCTAAATATGATTATTCTCAAAATCCCAAACAAAATAATTTTCCTTTATTTTTGACAATTTTCGTGCATTTTGGTGTCATTTTCTGATAACGGTTGCATTCTATTTGCGCATGTTAATTCTATAAAGTACACAAATATGCATTTTTGCATTTAGGTTTTAGTATCAATTAAGGGTTAATTGTTTTAAAAAACAAAAACATGAAAATCACAAAAATTAGTTCACTTTTGCATTTTAATGATTTTTATTGTGAATTTGTCATGAAATAGCTTTTGAACAATTTTAGTAATTAATTAGTCTTTGTTTTGAAATAACTAGGATTTCATGTTAGTTTTACATTTCCATAAAAATTAGAAAAATTATAAAAATTGTAAAAGTGAGAAAAGAAAACAAAAGGAAATAAGAATAGAAAGTGGGTCTTATTAAAAGACCCGAATTTGGGCCAAATCAGAAGATTTTTTCAGGCCCAAACGCCTTAAACCATTGCAAATCAGCCCCAGCCCAAGTCCCCAACTCGGTTCGTTCTTTCTTCTAATCGAAACGATGTCGTTTCGTGGGCTCCGAATCAGGACCGCTGAATATCATCAATCCAATGGTCCGGAACTAACGAGGTTCTTAATTTAAAAGGGTCCGAAAACCCACCCCAGACCCTCGTCTTCCTCACCCCACCCCTCCTCTCAAACCCTAATCCGCGCCGCCCCTAAATCCCTCGCCGGCGGTGAACGCAACCTACACCGTTCACCCCTAGATTAACACCACAGATCCTCCTCACTCTCCTCTTTCCATTGCACCCACTGGTTCCCCTCGAATAAGGCCGGAACTCGTCGAATCTTCAATTGAAGTTTTCGGTCAAATCGAAGGTTCATCCAAATCAGCCCAAAATCACACCACACAACCCCCGGCCCTCCATCAACACTAATCCATGGTTATTTTCCTTCAAATCACTGTGAAACGACTCGAATCTTAGATCTGAGAATTTCTGGCCAAAACCCTAAACCAATCTTTGTGATTTCGAACTGTAGTATCCTTAACCATGTGTTCTCTTGTAAGAACACATGGTTAGGGATGTTACGCGTCAAAAATCTGAAAGGATTCAGACGTTTCTAACTGGCCGGAGTTTCTCGTGCCTTTGTGAGTTTTTTTTTACGGTTTCTTTTTACTCGCATGTTTGAAATTTCAGTTACAGTTTTGTTCCGTTAATTTTTCTGTTAATTTTATGATTTATTTGTATTAGTTTAGTTCTGTCAATTGTTGATTAGTTCTGAGCTGGTATTTGTTTGAATGATTGTGAGTTTATGGGTTAAGAATTAGTTTCAATTCATTTAATGTTGTTCATGTTAGCTTAAGCTTAGTTTGATTTCATTTAGTTTGATTGAGTTAATATAATTGAACAAATTGGTTTTAGTCAGTCTGATTAGTTAGTTCCTGAATGCTAATTAATCAATTTCAGTTAGTTTTAGATTGGATTAGGGTATTGGTTATAGCTGTTAAGAATGAGGGTAGGTTCAGTAACTTTGGGGAACCTTCAGGGGTAGTCTGGGTATGGAAAAGGGTAGTTCTGATAGAAATAGTAATTTCAAAGCATGTGGAAGGGCAGTATGGGTATTGTATGGGTAGAAGAATACCCTAGGGCCTTCTAGAATGGGGTACAAGTGTAGATTTTAATAGTTGTGATGCATTTACTTGTTTAGCAAGTTAAGAATAGAGGGACCAAACTGAAAATAGGGAGGGGACTGATTGGAAAATCAGAATCTGATCTATTCTCTTTGGGGTTGCCTATAAAAGGGCATAAAATGCCTTGGGAAAGGGGGTTCCTCTTCTTCCTTGAGCTCTAAGCTCGAAAATTCCCACAAAAAGCCCTCCTCCCTGCTTTCAAATCCAGTTAGTAGTTCCATTCCAGAATTCAAAAATGAGAAAATCAAAAACAATCTTACAGTTTCAGTATTAGTTCTGGATTTCAGTTGGGTTTTGGGTTTAGCAGTATCGCAGAGGTGTTTGGGTTCAGCTGTGAGGCTAGGAGTGCATTTGAAGTGTGTGTTGAATTGATCTGTGAAGTCTGCCTGCATTTCTGGTTTTTCAAAGCAGTCTGCATGTATTTCTGTGGTATATATTGCTGAGTTTGCTGTTGTTGCTGTTCAGAGTAGCTGACTCTTTTTCTTCTTATATTTTCATTTATCCAGGTACACAATTATACTCCTGATGAATGTGAGTTTAAATGGGCAGAAATGAATTATTTGAAGAATGAATGTACATGAACTGAGTTCTGTTTTAGCTAACTTTCAGATCTAATTACTCAGTGTTCAATTCATGGATATTATTTAAAGTTTTGCTTGCTTTAGTACTAAATAGACTATATGAACTGTTATATTTTAGAATCATGTGAGTATTATGAAGTGAATACCAGTGCTAGTTGATTACATGATGTATTGATGGCAATGCTGGCATGAATTGATTCAAAAATAGCTCGTTTGATTCATGTTTTTGAGATTGTGTTTATAGCTTAGTTTACCTTGGTGATGTCTAAGAAAATCACCAGAATGTCATTAGAAGAGGTAGCCTGTATATGAAGTGGAATTCAATTGACTAATTTTCTTCTAAGTTAAGTAGATGTGCATTATTTCCCTTTGGCTGATTATTGAAAACTTGCAATAGTTTAGAGATAATTTCAAAGTGTTGTCTGGGCAAACAAATCAAAGCTTCGCTGGGCTTAAAGATAAGCCATCTCAGGCTATTATGCGAACAGCCTTCGTGAATCTGGGCTTCTCAAGGGATTCGAGCCCAGGTGTTGGAGTCTGTCGCCTGGGCCTCCCTTTCGTTTGCCTGATCCAAACTTTGGGCCACTTTTGAGGCCCGTCAATGGTCCAGTCCAGTGTAGAAATTGGGCCACTGAACTTTTTCAGTTTACATATAATTAAGTTCTTTTTGTTAGGGATATTTGATCATTAAAAATTGTAAGTTAATCTCAAATGGTTTATTTTAAAATGTTAGAAGTGAACTTCGCCCAACGCAAATCACATATGCGGCTGACCTTAATGATGGTGTATAAAAATTGATTAGGATTTGGGATGGCCATTTAGCAAACTCCACGGTTCTCTCCAAAATAATATTACGTTAGAATCTTTAAGCTCGGTTTTAAATAAAGTACTTTCTTGAACTCGAGTGCGCATTGATGCGACCCAAATCCAAATCTCGATGAAGTCGAAATTGTGTTGACAATCACGGGCGCATTGAATGCGGCGGGGTTCGAAATGCGTTTTCACGACATCATAATTCTTTAAAAATAAATAATGATAGAAAAGAGATTCATAAATTGATACGAGCCTCACCGCACAAAAATAAATAAATCTGGGGCCCTCAATAAATAATTATGGAAATAATTAGAATTTGGGATGGCCATTTAGCGACCTTCATAGTTTTCCCCCAAAATAATACTACGCTAGCATCTTTAGGCATGATTTAATTAAATTACTTTCTTAAACTCGGGTGCGCATTGATGCGACCCAAATCCAAATCTCGACGAAGTCGAAATGTGTTGACAACCACGGGCGCATTGATTGCGACGTGGATCGAAACGCATTTTCACAATGTCGCAATTCTTTTTAAAATAAATAACAGTAAAAGCGGTTTACGAATAAAAAAGCACATAAGTTAGCATGTATTAAAATCAGATAAAATCAAATACAACAGTTAAGCGACCGTGCTAAAACCACGGAACCCAGGAATGCCTAACACCTTCTCCCGGGTTAACAGAATTCCTTACTCGGATTTTTTGTATGCGGACTATTAATAGAGTCATAAATTTCCTGGGTTCGGGATTTAGCCGGTGACTTGGGACACCATTAATCTCTCAAGTGGCGATCTGAATAATTAATAATTAAATCCCGTTCCGATTGTCCTTTAAATGGAAAAACTCCTTTACGCCTTTGCGGGGTGTAAGGTAGAAAAAGGAGGTGTGACACCTAACACCTTCTCCCGGGTTAACAGAATTCCTTACTTAGAATTTATGGTTCGCATACTTTTAAATAAAGTGAATTTTCCTCGATTTGAGATTTTAAAATAAACCGGTGACTTGGGACACCATAAATTATTCCAAGTGGCTACTCTGAAAATAAATAAAATAATTTCATTTCGAATAATGTCACTTTAATTGGAAAAACTCCCTTATATATCCCCTCGGGTGGTAAAAAAAGGAGATGTGACAATAGTGTCTCGAGTCGCTAACTCTATTTGGTCTTATTATTCACATTCAGTTATGGATACATGTATCAGGGCTCGAGCATGACAAATAGCCCAGGACAACTGCATTCAAGAGCTGTTTAAGGAGCCTTTTTATGTTCTGAGTTTATTTTTATGTTTTTCTTTCACTTTGGAGTCTTGTCCAGTAGTATTGCGTCTTTTAGGTGATGTCAGAGTCTATCATAGTATAGTTGAGTTTGTTGACTCTTTTGTTATCGTACTTACTCTTTTGTATCTGAAAACCAAAAAAAAATATAAATGAAAAATCCAAAAGATTTTTGTTTTTCGTTTATTTTGTCCATTACTTTTTCCAAAACAATGGTCTGATTCATGTGGAACATGATACGTAGGCAACCTACATAGGGTTCGATCGAATCATTATTAAAAAAATAAACAGAAAAAAAAAAAAGGAAAAAAAGGAGAAAAGTTATGGGACGTGAGGGATGAGAGAAAAGAAAAGAGTGATAATAAGAAAAGAAAAGAGAGGAAGGAAAATGAACAAGTCATGAAGTGCTAGAATAAAAACAAAAAAAGAAGATTGAAATGAACAAATTGGAATGATGTCAAATGACCTTGTGACCCTCGGAATAATTCTAGAACCGTTAATTGTTGCTAGGGGCATTTCAAGTAATGTGATATTTTTATTTGATAAATGCCCTAAAGCTAACATGCTGGCTTTGTTTTGGTCTTCTTTGTTACTTTCATTGTCATCATAACAGAGGGTGGTTAGTTTGTGGCACGTTGGCGATTCATCCAGACAACATAAGGTCAAAGAGCAAGGTAGCCATGGCTAGCAAAGACTTAGACACAAGAGTTGTAGACCCCCCGAGGGAGATTGTTGAATCGGAATCGAAACTAAAAGAGGAGGTTTAAAGGTTGAACATCAGATGACGGAAATGTGTCAGGCCTGGATTAAGGGACACCCTCCACCTTCATTCCCTACCAACTACGCAGAAAACCGTGCTTCCGTTTCACCACTATCCCAAACCCAGATGCCAAGTACCATTGATCTTTCCCCACAACACGCACCAGGCTTCACCCTTACCACTCCTACCCCCGCACTTCACCCAAATCTTTCATGCTCCACCAGCCAAAACAACCTCGCACCCTACTCCGACATCTACTCATATTCTTGTAAACCCTCCACAAGCTATCCTCCACTGATCCTCTAGTGACCCCACATTCCAAGATCCAGATAGCCAATACTATGCCCCCAAACCCACCTTCAAAGTCCCAGATCTTTACTCCTACACTCCTCACTTTGATCCTCATGTTGAAATTGAGAAACCAACCAAGAACGCGGAGCAAGACAAGATATTTAGTAAAGTAAAGAGCCTGGAGCAATCATTGAGAAATATGCAAGGGTTAGGAAGCCAGGTGAGTGTGGCTTATAAGGATTTGTGTTTGTTCCCTGATGTCCAACTGCCTGTCGTGTTCAAGATGCCCACATTTGACTTGTATGACAGACATGGGGATCTTGTAGCCCATATGAGAGGTTATTGCAGTAAGATGAGAGGTGTCGGGTGAAAAGATGAATTAATGATGGCGTATTTTAGCCAGAGTCTAAGTGGGGCGGCTCTAGAATGGTACACCCGCCAGGACATCAACAGGTGGTACACATGGGACGATTTGGCTTAGGCCTTTTCTCGGCATTTTTAGTACAACATAGACATTGTCCTAGATCGCCTATCCTTAACCAAGATAGAGAAGAAACCTAGTGAAAGTTTCAGGGAATATGGTTTCAGATAGAGAGAGCAAGTCGCGCGAGTCAATCCTCTGATGGAAGAAGATGAAATGGCCGAGTACTTTTTTCAAGCCCTGGAGCCTACTTATTTCGGCCATTTTATCTTAGCCATTGGTAAGCCTTTCAATGATGTGGTAAAGATGGGAGAAATGGTGGAAGAGGGGCTCAAGTCGAGCAAGATCATGAGCTACTCTGCTATAAAATCAACCACACAGGCAATCCAGAGTGGTACAGGAAGTTTGCCGGGTCAGAAGAAAAAGGATGATGTTGCCATGGTTGTCTCAGGATCGCGATAAGGCCCAACCGGTCTGCCTCACCAATATGCTCATCCTCGACCCCAACCCCAAACCCATCCCCGAGCTCCACAAAATCCACCCCAGTATTATCCTCCGAACAATGTTTGGTCATTTGTCCAACCACTAGGTCACTCCTTATGGCGAGCGCTAGCACTGCATAATACATTCTTGCCTTCACAATATTTTCGAGCATTCAATAACCTTAGAAAATGGGGGCATGGAGGGGAACAAAGTCAAAGAAGCAGTTTCACACCAATCGGAGAATCCTACACAAGCTTGTTTGAAAAGTTAAAACATTCTGGACTGATTGAGCCACTCCTCGGCTATACTCCGAACCCATATGCAAAAGGTTTTGATCCTGCTGTACAGTGCATGTACCACTCTAATGTCCAAGGGTATAACATTGAAGATTGTTGTGCTTTGAAAAGGGAGATAGAAAGAATGATTCAAGAAGGAATAATTATGGTCCAGGACAGTGACAACTAGAACATCGCGCAGAATCCTTTATCTACACATGATGATGCACACTTTGTGGGGAGGATGCGTGGTGACTGGGAGTATGAGAATCCTTTTGGGAACTTGCTGACTGAAGTTAATGATATTGAAATTGGTGAAATTCCCGGTAATTTTAATGTGCAACTCAGTAGCTAAGATGTCGAGCTTGGTGATTGGAAAGACACTCCTTTCTTGGCTAGCTAGGGAGGAGTTTTGGTGGTTTATTTTGTTGTCATTTTTGTTGTTCGGGTTATTTCAGGGTTGTAATTCGGATATTGTCTTGTGGCTCAAACCCTTCTTCTTCTTATTTTGCCTAGTTCGTTTAATTGTAGCAACTCATCTAGTGTGATATAGGATTGTTCCAGGGTTGTAACCCGTGTCTATTTTGCTTGTTTTGTTCAAATTATGTTCACCATCTATCTAATGCAATCTCCTATTTTCTGTTAGTTCTAGTCAGTTTTTGTTTAGGTCACTTTTCCTTTTATAGTTCTTTTTATGCAGACTCTAGTGACATGACATGCACGCATAATTCTCAGCCTAGTCTTGAAAGTTAGTTTAATCATGAAGCAATGACACAATTTTGAATATGATAAAAGGATGCATTTGAGGAAACAAGTAAAGATTCACGCATTCTGAGATAACCTGAAGCTTGAATTGAGTGAAACTGAGGCAGTTAGTTTGAAAATCAAGAGGTTGATGAGAGCATACACAAGGGAATATCTCTCAATAAGTTTGAGGTAGATCAGTCAGTGCTGAAATGCATTCTTCCACATCAAGATAAGGTTGAGTCAAGTTTGCTTCGAACTAGCAAGGATCATTCATTGGGACAAAGGTATTGCCTGTCAGAACTTTCTATTTGTGTTGATGCCATCAATAGATACTATGTATGATTTCTTTGCTTATCTTCAATCGCATGTTTGTACTTGGTATTTTTAAAGTTTGGTATGACGAATGCATTTTATTCTGCTACCCAAACACTTTCATCCTTTGTTACCCCTTTTGAGCCTTATTTACTTTCTTTCATACCCCTCTTTGGAATCAGAAGTGGAGTTAGAAAATAGAAAAAGAAGTAAAGAAATAGAAAAGAAAAAAGAAGAAGAAGAAGAAGAAGAAGAATAAAGAGAAGAAAAGAATAGAAAAAGAAAAAAAATTAACAAAAACAAAACAACTTTCAGGTTGGAACTACATTCAACCTGATTCCTTTTAAGGATACATATGCAGCCTTACTCTGATGTTCGGTCCCATGAAAGCAAAAATCCAAAAAAAATCCCTAGACTCCAAGAAACTGGGGCAGAAGTTTTAATTTTGCCAAAAGATCTGATTCCAAAAGTTGTAATTTTGAACCCTTTCATCTTAAATTATTTTGAGCCTTCATGCCACCCTTTCTTTTCAACCCTGTCCAAAAGCCTACATTACGGTCCAAAGAAAAACCTTCCGACCAATCTTTGAGGATGCCAAGTCAAGTGTGTGGTGAAAGTATGATCTTCCTTCATCATGAGTAATACCTTTGTTCGTAGCATAAAGAGAGAAAATGATAAGATGAGAGAATCTTATCGGTTAAAACCCTCATGGGCACCGTAAGTTGATAGTGAGTTGAGAAAAAGAGCAAAATGAGAGAGGCTTGATGGTGAAAACCCTTCAGGGAATTACAAGTCAACTGAGGATAATGGATCAAATAGGACAATTGGAGCGATAAAGCCCAGTTTCACAACTTAGAGGCATAACAAGAGTTGAAGATTAGACTCTCTTGACAGATTGGGCCGCTTAATCCAAAATGCATGTCATGATTAGTAGAGCTGGCCTTCGTATCATATTAGTTTTCACTTTTTTCTTTTCCTAGGTAAATTTTTTTTCTTGTTTGATACCATCTCCTCTTGTTTTTCTCCTTACTTTGTTCCTCTTGTTTTGTTGGATTCCTTTTTGAGTCTATTTGTGTCGAAACAAGTGAGAAATGACTTCACAATATGATACCATCTTTTTAATCACGCAAAGCCGAGTCTGGCAAGCACATCAAAGTGGCATAAGACACAGGAGAATAATGTGTGCACTGAGTTGGTGATAATAGATGTTCTTTGGGATTGACGAAAAATGCAAAGATTTGGTGAATATTAGAACACGAGTGCAATGCATCGGGCATAAGGTATTGGACTTGAGCGAAGCAGGAATATTTATTATGATAAGGGTTGTCCAGAAAAGCGGTAGGCCGATAACAAGCACTGTCTTCCAAGTTGAAGTCCAAGTTGATCGTGACAAGTGCAAGAGAAATCGCCCTCGTAATCAAGGCCACAAACTAACCACCATGTTTTAAACTCACAAATTTTCTTTGTCTGAAATAGGGATGAAGGCTATGTTCATATCGAAGTTTGAATTTTTCAGGTGTAATGCCTCAATTATGCTTACACAAAGGCTATTGAGAAGATCACACATCACCCCTAGGAGACGCACTTCATAGTTTGGGTCTTTCAGGTTATATTTTTGTTTTGGAGACGCACTTCCTCAATTGAGATTTCACCCCAAGGAGACGCACTTCCTAGTTTGGGTTTTTAGGTTATATTTTTGTTTTAAGAGACGTACTTCCTAAATTGGGATTTTATCCCTAGGAGACGCACTTCCTAGTTTTGGGTCATTTAAGTTCATTCCTAGGAGAGCACTTCCTAGTTTGAGTCATTGAAGTTTCACCCCTAGAAGACGCACATCCTAATCTGGGTCTTTCAGGTTTTATTTTTGGTTTAGGAGACACACTTCCTAAATTGAGATTTTACCCCTAGGTGACGCACTTCCTAGTTTAGGGTCATTTAAGTTCATTCCTAGGAGATGCACTTCCTAGTTTGAGTTATTGAAATTTCACCCCTAGGAGACGCACTTCCTAGTCTGGGTCTTTCAGGTTATATTTTTGTTTTAGGAGACGCACTTCCTAAATTGATATTTTACCCTTAGGAGACGCACTTCCTAGTTTGGTTCATTCAGGTTTCATCCTTAGGAGACGCACTTATTAGTTTGGTTCATTCAGGTTTTATCCCTAGGAGACGCACTTCCTAGTGTGAGTCATTTGAGTTCATCCTTAAGAGACGCACATCCTAGTCGAGTCTTTAGTTTTACTCTCATCGTCGCATCAATAGCATAGGTGATTTACAGTTTTGCTAACAACTCACAAATCTTCCTAGTGCAAACTAGGGCAAAAAATTTTGTTTGTTCTATTGTTTTGATTGAAAGCACCCACCTAGAGAACGAGGGAAGACATTTCAGAGTCATTTCAAGTTTCAAGTAAGTAGCAGGCGCCCACCTAGAGAACGAGGGAAATCATTCCAAAATTCAATTCAAGTTAGAAGTAACAGAAGATCGCCGCAAGAATGCGAGTCGACAATCCGAGATGACCACAGAAGTAGTCTCAATCCAAAATAAAAGAAGGAAAAAAAAAGAAGTGTTCGAAATGCAGAAGCAGAGATAAGATACGGATTGCTCAAGACATGACTGAGTCACGAGCTTCGCATGTCCCGTCGTGATCCGAAAAGCTGAAGAAGAATGAACTAGCACCTGCAGCTAGCAAGCGTCAAGGTTCAAATCTAAAGTCTGCATGAAGAACCATTCAAGACTCAAGATCAAGCTTTAGAAGATTTATAGATAGGAATCTTGTAACTCATAGCTGACAGGCTTAGTTAGTCTTATTCATTTTTTTGATTTTGATGTAATAACAGGACCACAGACCGGAACCTCGACGGAACGACACCTCAATCGGCTTTCCACCTCGGTATACTCCATCACTGTTCCTACTTCTGAACTACACGTGGCTTGATTCCTTTATAGCCAAGGATATGTAGGCAGCTCAGATACCAGGGCTCGGTAATATTCTCCTTTCTTTTAGTTTTTGGTCTCTCTAAATAAGGGTCGGGTCAAAAAACCTGTCTCGTCGTTCTTTGTCTGAAAACTCTTCGTGTTTCCAGTCAAAGAGGGGCAGCTGTAGGAATGTAATTTTTGACCCTCCTCGAGATTTTACACATTTTAGCGTTTAAATATTTAGCTTAGGTCTAATATCAATATTTTAACTAGTTTTGACTCTTTTACTTTATTTTATCACAAAAAACAAAAATTACAAAAATAGTTTCATTTTTGTCTATTTAATTAAGGTATTAGGTATTTTTAGAAAAATATTATTTTTAACCCATTTTTATTTGTAGTATAATTTTTGAAAATATCAATATATATAGCTTCATGTCATAATATAGTTTGTTTTTAATTAATTAGGAATGATTTCACAATTTTATAGTTATTATTTTAGGAACTAATATTTTTAGTCTAGTAGAGTCAAAGGGCCACTTTTAAATGTAAATTTGGCCCAACTCAGACCTTAGCCTATAATTGCCAAGCCCAAATTCCTAACCCATTAAAACCCTTACACCCTCTCTTCTTCTTAAAACCTTAAGACACCCTAACACAAAAAAAATCCTAGACCTAGAACCCCATGCCCAGTCGTCACCCATCAGCAGAACTTTTTCTTCTTCACTCTTGAACACCCAGCGACAGAACTAAGACCCCAGACCTAAAAAAGATAGTTACTGATATCCCTTACGCCATCTCCATCTTCTCCAACAACAACAGCCGCTGACCCCTCCCCGCGGTTCTCATCTCCTTCGCACCCCAAAAGAATGGCAGACTCCCAATTCCAAAAAAAAAGATACAACCCTGCCATTCCTTTATTATTATTCTTCATACACACACACAAACACACACACATAGAGGAGGGAGTGAGAACAGAACAGAGGCTAGAAGGGGGACGAAAAATAGAGCATGAGCTTCGAAAAACAGTGAGGAGAACAAGAAAAGTTTAAACTATGGATTCAAGATAAGGTTATTGAAATCGCCACTGTCCGGAGTGGTTTCGAGTGCAATTCGGAGTCGAGGTTCACGGTTCCGGTTTCGATTGTTGTTGTCCTGTTCGTTTTCTGTTGCACATTTGAGATTTATTTCTTTTTTTCTTCTACTTTTTTTCACTCACTTAATGTCATGCCTTTGTTTTTTTGATAGTCTCGTTAATCAATGTTTGCTCTGCTTTATTTGATCGCATGAGTTAATATTGTGTTCCTCTGTTTTAGAGTGTCTTAGTAGTATTTGGTGTACCCGGTTTGGTTTTGTTGATTATTGGTTTTGTATTGTTTGGTTTAATCTGCTTGGATAGATTTTCATGACTAAATTGAGTTCTGGTTTCCATGATTCGTTGTCTTCATCAAGAGATATTTAAAGTATCACAATCCATATCTTGATGGCAAAAGAATTAAGTCAACAAAAACTAAGTAGCTTGACTGGTTGCTCAGGTGGTTGAAAAGTCTTGGGTCATGGGAATGGGAAAAGATTTAGCCCGTTAATATTTTATTTACTCACATACTTTAGGATAGGTCTCGGTATAAATAAATAGAAATGAAAAGTTAAACACAAAAATGAGCATGAAATGAATCTTCATTTATTTTAGTTTTAGTTTTATTTTATTTCTACCTTTGTTATATTTGACTGCTAGTAGCATGTTTTAGGCCGATCACATTCGGGTAGACAAACTTTTAGGATATTTTATTAGTTTTCCAGGCGAGAGGTCGGTCTCTTTAGTTAGTTTATATTCAGCGAAATGCCCCGTAGAGTTTGTATATAGTATTATTCAAGGTATGCCCCGAAGTGAATGTAAAGGGAGGTCGTGATGAACCTCGTGGAAGAAGTATGGTATATATTAGTATTTAGGACTTTAGTTTTCTTTTATATTTTCTTTTATTAGGTGGCGAAGACCTCGAGCCTCTTTTGTGTTTGCTTTCCTTTTTGTGTTGTTTTACTTCAGTTCGAATATTTTAAATGCCAACTAGATTGAGTACGCAATCGTGACTTTTAAGGGACTCGGAGACTACCTAATACCTTCTCCCAGAGTCAAATGAACCCCCTTATCTAGAAATCTGGTGCAAACTGGTTTAAGAGTCACATGTGTTTTGAAGAGAAATTATTATTTTAAAAATGGTGACCTGGCACACCGAAACCAATGTCATGTGGCGACTTTGAAAATCCTTCAAAACACAATCTTTTTGTCACTTTTCATAATTGAAACCCTTTTTGAGATTTACAAATTTTTTTATTAATTTTAAGAGGGTTAAGTGAGTAAAAAAGGGGTGTGACAGTTGAGGTCTAAGAAGATTTCTGCGGTAAAGGTCCAGTGGAGGGATCAACCACTCGAGGAGGCGACTTGGGAGACCGAGAAGGACATGTGGAGAAGATATCCACACTTATTCATCACTCCAAGTATGATTGTAGACCCGTTCGCAGATGAACGTTTGTTTAAGATGTGGAGAATGTAACGACTCGAGCAGTCGTTTTACTTTCTAGATATTTGTTTCCCTAATTGAGACTCCCCATATATGCTTTTACTATTCCGTGACTTGTGGGGATGGTTGGTTTAGGTTTGAAAGGGTTCGGGCTTAAATCAGAACACTTAGTTCCTAAATAGTGGCCTAACATGGCCAAGTTTGACTTGAGTTAACATTTTGAGTAAATGATATCAGTACTAGAATTTTATGGTTCCAATAGGTTCGTATGATGATTTTGGACTTGGGCATGTATTCGGGTCAAGTTTTGGGTGATCCTGGAGCATTTCGGCGCTTAATGTTGAAAGTTAGCTCATGGAAGGTTTTCTAGTTCTATAAATTTGGTTTGGAGTAGAATTTTGTATTATCGAGGTCCTTTTGGGATTTTGAGACTGGAAATAGATTTATATTGTGATTTAAAAATTGTACGTAAAATTTGATGTCATTCAAAGTGGTCTAAGTATGATTCAATGCGTTCTGAGCTAGTAGAAAAGTTTGAAGTTCATAAGTTGATTTAATTTGGTTTTGGGATGTGATTCTTGGTTTCCATGTTGTTTTACGTGTTTCGAGGTTTTGAGTAGGTCCGTATTATATTTATGGACTTGGTTGTGCAATTGAACAGGGTTCCGCGCAGCTTGGGTGTGTTTCGGACCGCCCGGAGCTAAGTCAGAAACACAAGAAATTGTTGTTCTGGTTTCCTTATTCGCGAACGCGGAGAAGGGGTCGTGTTGCCGATGGAGGAATGGTGCTGGGTGGCATTTTTCCCTACGCGTTCACGAGAAGGGGACCATGTTTGTGATGCTCTGGGCCATTGGTCTTCACATTCGCAAAGTGTGAGGCCAGCTAGGGAGGGGGTCAGTCGATGGCCGTCGTGTTCGTGTTGAGCCGTTGTGTTCGCGATGGGCAGGTCAGCTATGCCTTTGAGTTCGCGAGGATGGTCCTGCGTTCGCAAAGGAAATTTTTCTTGGGCTTGGTATTTTGCCTTCGCGATCGCGAGTGACCTATCACGATCGGGAAGAAGGAATCACTGGGCATAAAATATTTTAAAGACGGGACTTAGTTTATTTTTTCCATTTCTCACTTGTGTGGTCCGAATCTGGAGCTTCTTGGAAAGGGTTTTTCATCAAGCATTATAAGATGAGTAATTTCTACCTAATGTAAGTTAAATACATTGATTATGGATAAATTTAAACGGGTAAAATATGAAAATTTTAGGAGTTTGTTGAAAAGCTTAGATTTTGATAAAAATGGGATTAGACCACGAAAATAATTATGGAATTTAGTAGAAATTATATATTTTTATTCGTAAGATTATGGTCATTATTTATTTGCAATTTTTTTTGAAATCCGAACGCATGGTTTCAGGGGTAAATTTTAGGAACCTTCCAAATTGGGTTGGGTAATTACCCTAGTGATTAAATTATGAACTTGTGAGTATTTATTGATTAGTTTATACGACTTTTGATTAGCTTCGGATTGCTCGGCTTCGTTTGAGGAGTTCTACTGAGGTTAAAGAGCCGGTTAGTAGACTTGAAAGCAAGGTAAGTCTCTTGCCTAACCTTGTAAGAGGGAAATTATCCTCTTAGGTGTATTAATTGTTGTGTGCTACTTGTTGTGGGGATCTACCTATGCACGAGGTGACGAGTATCCGTATGCAGCTATATTCATGTTATGTCCAGGTAGACTTAGAGGTTAGACTAGATACTTACTGGCACGTGTTGTTTTCCGTACTCACACTATATTCTGCACTGAATGTGTAGGTATTGAGACGGGTACTACCAATGGTCACACGGGCGCGTAGCCGCACTTTTACGGAGACTTAGTGGTGAGCTGCTTGCCTTGCTCTGATCTGCAGCACCAGATTCTCCCTCTACCTTGCTTTAATATTTCTGTCTATTACCCTTCAACAGTAGTCATATTAGTTTTGTATATTCTCTACGTTGCTCATGCACTTGTGGCACCGGATTTTGGGGGTTTTTAGCATTTATGTACTGTTGTACTTATCATTACTGTCACTACAGTTGATTCCTTTCTCACGCTGGTATTTTTGTTGAGAAAAGAGTATGTACGGTTGCACGAGATCTTTTCGTTCTTTTAAAAAAGGAAACTTTTGTTTTAAAAGTTAAAAAGGAATAACTGAATTGTAGGTTCACTTGTGGCCTTGCCTAATGGCGACCTATCACGTGTTTTGGGTCGTGACAGAAATAATGGTAAGAATATTAATGATAATAAAAAAAAAATTAAAGAACTGGAGCCCAAAGGTACCTGAAAAAAAAAAGAATACTACAAAGTTTAACAAAGGTGAGGGGCCTATTAATCGAGTGCCAAAAAGCCAATGTTGAAGAATCTGAGAAGGAAAACAAAGGAAAGAAGATTGTCAATCTAGAGGTCAATATAGAAAAGAATTACAACAATAAGAATAAGGTGAACAAACAGGAAGTGATTGTTCATATGCAGGAAGAGGAGAAGAGTCAGGAAGTTGAGATACAAACTGAGGAACACTAAACAGCTACAACAATATTTAGCAGGAAGAAAAAGAAGAAGAGCAAAGCTAAAAGGATGCCCAAAAAGAAGAGTAAAGTCATCTTCAAGCCAGTGCTTTCACAGAATATTATTGGAGCAAAGAAATACTTCAGCGAATACATACCACCGCAAAATCATATACGCTTGAATGTGCAAGGAAGTCAGCAAAATAAAAATATTATTATTATTATTATTATTATTATTATTATTATTATTATTATTATTATTGCTGATGTGTCCAATAGCAAGTCACAGAATGGAATTGAGAAGAAAGAGATTACAGAGAACATGAGCCATAAGAATACTGGTAAAAAATGTAATGAAAAGGAAAGCAAGCACTGATGGACTTTAAGCCATTGGGCTTTAAAAGAGAAGAAGTGTGAATTGGAAATGGAGGGAAAATGAAAATTTGAAGAAGTGAACTTTTGTCTTGCACTTTGTCCCTCATTGGTGAGGGACAATCACATTTATGTGCTTATATATAGATTCACTTCATAAAGCTCTTAAAAGGAGTTGAAGAGAATGAACCCTTGCGCCGTCGTCGTCGCTCGCTCGGCTTCGGCTTTGGATTTGTCGATCGATAAGATTATTTTTGGACAAAATTTATTTAATTATTTAATAATTAATTAAATGCCAAATCACTGCTGAACGTTCAGAGGGCCTCACTGACCGCGGTTCTGCCGCGACCGCGGTAGAATCGCGGCAGTCAGGTTCAGAGAGCCTCACTGGCCGCGGTTCTGCCGCGACCGCGGTAGAATCGCGGCAGTCAGATTCAGAGAAGCTCTCTGGCCGCGGTTCGGCCGCGATCGCGGTAGAACCGCGGCAGGCCGCGTATTTTCTGAAAAGGCACCTTTCGAGACACCTCTTCTGATATTTGCCTATAAATTTTGAGGCAAGGCTGCATCTTCAAAAAAAATAAAATAATAGAACTTCTTTCTTTCTGAATATACTGCATCCTAATTTGCAGTCTCTCTCTCTCTCAAATTCGTAAGTGTGATTTTGCTCCGTTCTTTGAGTTCGTTGGTATCCTGTAGTTTGTATTGCCACTGTTGCAGGAAGGTTTATTCCGTTTTATCCTGGGAGGATTTAATCCATTACGTTGGCAACGTGTGAGGGGGTTAAAATTCCTTAAGGATGCACAAGAAAATTGTGGACTCGGAATATTTCTGATTCTTTACTATTTGATATATTTCTTTATTCTTCTAACAGTTTCCTGAATTTTGTTTTAACTCAGTAACGTTCACAAGCTTAAGGAATTTTACGATTTACTAACGTTTCTGTGTTGATTATGAAATTATTTTCTTTATACTTTGTTGGAGACTAAAGCCTTGTTGCTTTCTACTCCTATAATTTTTTCTGTCCGGTTTAAAGTACATAAAAACTTTGCAGGAATAATAAACGTACGGGTTTGAAGTATATAAAAACTTCACCATTGTTACGTGTTGTATGGTTGGTTTGGTATTCAGTTTGAAGATATCAAAAACTTCACTGATTAACAAGTTCGGTATTGTTTTCAACTTTACAAGACTGAGGATGCCGGACTTAAGAAGTTCGTGGCTGCAAGGTTTTTGAATTTCAAGATGATTGACACTAGGTCCGTCATAACTCAAGTCCAAGAATTACAAGTCATTGTGCATGACCTCCTTGCTGAAGGTATGACCCGAATCAATAATTTTATTAATAATATTTATCTTATTATTAATTATGAATTTGTTATTGAAGGTATGGTCATAAATGAGGCCTTTCAAGTCGCTGCTTTCATTGAAAAGTTACCTCCGTTGTGGAAGGATTTTAAGAACTATCTTAAACACAAGCGGAAGGAGATGACACTAGAAGACTTGATTGTTCGTCTGAGGATAGAAGAAGACAACAAAAATGCTGAATCGAACATTGAAGGAGATGATGAATGCATTGCTAATAAGTTCTGGCTTACCACCGAACTTGTGGGGGGAAGCTATACTTACAGCTAACCGGATAATCAATCGTGTACCTCATAGTAAAACACAGTCCATTCCTTATGAAAAGTGGAAAGGAAGGAAGCCTAACTTGAAATACTTCAAAGTGTGGGGGTGTTTAGCTAAGGTACAAGTTTCTAAACCTAAAAGAGTTAAGATAGGTCCAAAAACGGTTGATTGTGTGTTTATTGGATATGTAACCAATAGCAAGACATATCGTTTTCTGGTTCATAAATCAGAAAATCCTGAGATTCACATTAATACGATAATAGAATCAGATAATGCTGAATTCTTTGAAACTATTTATCCGTATAAAAAGGAAAGTGAAGTGACCTGCCAAAAGTCAAAACGACCTTGGGAGGAAATAACAGATGGTATGTCTAATGAAGAAAATCCAAGAAGAAGTAAACGTCAAAGGATATCTACTTCATTCGGTCCAGATTTTCTGACTTTTCTGTTAGAAAATGAGCCTCGTACCTTCAAGGAAGCAATGTCTTCCTCAGAAGCACAATATTGGAAAGAAACTGTCAATAGTGAAATAGAATCCATATTGAGCAACCATACCTGGGAGTTGGTTGATCTTCCTCCGGGTAATAAAACGTTGGGTTCTAAATGGATTTTCAAGAAGAAAATGAAAGACGACGGTACTATTGACAAATACAAGGCAAGACTTGTTGTCAAAGGATTTAGACAACGAGAAGGTCTTGACTATTTTGACACATACTCGCCGGTAACAAGAATTACATCTATTCGGATGCTAATAGCGTTAGCCGCATTGTATGGTCTTCAAATCCATCAAATGGATGTAAAAACGGCCTTCTTAAATGGTGATCTTGAGGAAGAAATTTACATGAACCAACCTAAAGGGTTTATGGTTCCGGGAGAAGAAAAGAAGGTGTGTAGACTTGTTAAGTCTCTTTATGGATTAAAACAAGCACCCAAACAATGGCATGCAAAATTTGACCAAACAATGTTGTCAAATGGTTTTAAGATTAATGAATGTGATAAGTGTGTTTACATTAAGAACGTTCAAAATCATGTAGTCATTGTTTGCTTATATGTTGATGATATGCTAATAATGAGCAAAGACATTGCCGACATTCAAGCTACTAAGCGTATGCTTGCTAGTAAGTTTGATATGAAAGACTTAGGAGTTGCCGATGTAATTCTAGGAATTAAAATCCAGAGGACTCCTCAAGGTCTAGCTTTGTCTCAATCATATTACGTGAAAATGGTACTTGAAAAATTCAAACACTTGGAATTTAGAAGTGCAAGGACTCCAATTAACTTAAACCATCATCTTATAAAGAATAAAGGCGAAAGTACGTCTCAATTGGAGTATGCTCGTGTGTTGGGAAGTCTAATGTACATCATGAACTGTACCCGACCTGATATAGCTTGTGCAATAAGTAAACTTAGTCGATTCACAAGTAATCCCAACAAGCATCACTGGGTGGCTATGAAACGAGTTTTGGGATATTTGGAGTATACACAAGACTACGCTTCTACAATAACTATCCTGCGGTTATTGAAGGATATAGTGATGCTAATTGGATAACCGGCTCATCAGAAACAAAGTCCACAAGTGGATACGTGTTTACTATTGGTGGAGGAGCAGTATCTTGGAAGTCTTCCAAACAGACATGTATTGCTCGCTCTACAATGGAATCAGAGTTTATAGCATTGGATAAAGCCGGTGAAGAAGCTGAATGGCTTCGGAATTTTTTAAAAGACATTCCGTTCTGGCCAAAACCTTTGGCTCCTATTTGCATACATTGCGATAGTGAGGCTGCAATAGGACGGGCAGGGAGCGTTATGTATAACGGAAAGTCTCGTCATATACGACGAAGACATAATACCGTTAGACAACTACTTTCTAGTGGAATTATCACTATTGATTATGTAAGATCAAAGGTTAATTTTGCGGATCCACTTACAAAAGGCTTAACTAGAGAGGGAGTTGAGAAATCATCTAAGGGAATGGGACTATGGCCGAGGACAAGTCAACATGGCGGTAACTCTACCTAAAATTTTGGATGTTCCGAGATCTAGGTTAAAGGAGCTCAAACAAAGTTGTGATTGACTGGTTCAACATTGTCAAAACAAAATCTTTGGTCCATTCTCGTAATGAAGACAATGTTCAGTAACAAGGATAGAACTTTACACGTTCTTTAATGATTACCTAAGTTTGATGAAGAATTTATCAAATAATGTCTATCTAAAGGATTACACATTTAGGAATCACCTATGTAAGTGAGAAGAAGAAGTCGCTTCAATGAGAATTCTGTAAGGCCAATTCTCTACGCACTTATGAAACCATGCAGTGTTCATGGCTAAAACGAACACAACAATGAGAACCAAAAGACGGTTAAGGGTTGGTTGTGTGACATATGGCTGTCTAGGTATACACTAAAAGTTCGACGGTTCAAAGATATCAAATCTACCGATTGACCGAGTATATCCGACATATGTTCACTACGGAAAGTTCAAAAGGAAACATACTTATCGAGATGCAATTAATCCTTACTTGCAAAATCACATAGCTTTCATCTATGATCTTTCTTGATACAGCCATTCCCATTCATGTGGGGGATTGTTGGACTTTAAGCCATTGGGCTTTAAAAGAGAAGAAGTGTGAATTGGAAATGGAGGGAAATAAAATGGAGGGAAAATGAAAATTTGAAGAAGTGAACTTTTGTCTTGCACTTTGTCCCTCATTGGTGAGGGACAATCACATTTATGTGCTTATATATAGATTCACTTCTTAAAGCTCTTAAAAGGAGTTGAAGAGAATGAACCCTCGCGCCGTCGTCGTCGCTCGCTCGGCTTCGGCTTCGGCTTCGGCTTCGGCTTTGTCAAATCGATCGATAAGATTATTTTTGGACAAAATTTATTTAATTATTTAATAATTAATTAAATGCCAAATCACTGCTGAACGTTCAGAGGGCCTCACTGGCCGCGGTAGAATCGCGGCAGTCAGGTTCAGAGGGCCTCACTGGCCGCGGTAGAATCGCGGCAGTCAGATTCAGAGAAGCTCTCTGGCCGCGGTTCGGCCGCGATCGCGGTAGAACCGCGGCAGGCCGCGTATTTTCTGAAAAGGCACCTTTCCAGACACCTCTTCTGATATTTGCCTATAAATTATGAGGCAAGGCTGCATCTTCAAAAAAAAAAACAATAGAACTTCTTTCTTTCTGAATATACTGCATCCTAATTCGCAGTCTCTCTCTCTCAAATTCGTAAGTGTGATTTTGCTCCGTTCTTTGAGTTCGTTGGTATCCTGCAGTTTGTATTGCCACTGTTGCAGGAAGGTTTATTCCGTTTTATGCTGGGAGGATTTAATCCATTACCTTGGCAACGTGTGAGGGGGTTAAAATTCCTTAAGAACGCACAAGAAAATTGTGGGCTCGGAATATTTCTAATTCTTTACTATTTGATATATTTCTTTATTCTTCTAACAGTTTCCTGAATTTTGTTTTAACTCAGTAACGTTCACAAGCACAACACTGAGCAAAGTTCATCAACAGAGAATGAAGATAGAATGTCCACTAATCTATGTTCAGGAGTTAAAAATCAGCTAGCAATTCAACTATTTGGAGAGCAGCCAACAGAATTACCTACTCAACAACCTAACAAGACAGAGATGCAAATTGCAAACCAAACTGAGGTTGCAGATTCATCACAAGCTGAAGCATTGATGTCACAAAATTTGAAGAATCTCAACAAATAAAGCATATTGGCATGCCTATTTTGGTGGTACAAATTCACCTTGTTAACGGTGACAAGATCTCATTCATGACATCACATTCCTTGGTTGTACAAATTAAATCTTGATATAATACGTAATCATTTAATTTTTCAATTTCTAATCTCATGTCTCTAATTTTCAGTCACTATATCTCATACCACCAAACTGAAAAACTGAAATTACTTAGCTTGGATCAAGTATGCATGCCCATTTTCTCCCAAATTGATATTTGTTCACTTTTGATTTACTAAATCCAATTTTTACTTTTATTCAGAACGTAATAAAATGTTCAATAAATTCGTCATTTGAAAACAAAAGAAAATGATTTAGCATTTGTACGATGAACTTCCTTTTTTTTTTTGAAATCACGCAAGAATGTTTTCCCTTCCAATAATTGTTGAAAATGCCTTCGATATTTGCCGTCAAAATATAGAAAACACATACTTAAGAATATCGTTGAATTGACACGGAGGAAGCAGACTAATATAATTTTTCTAATACTAGTATTTAACATATCCACTTGTTTTGCTTAATTTTTTTTTTTTTGGGTCAACTTGTTATCTTTAACTGGCTTTATTTATACGAGCTGGGCATTGCGTAAGTTTACAACCAGTGCAGGTAGAATTTAACATATTAACTTGCTTTATTTTACTGGCTTCCAAAGATTTGTTAATACCTTTTGAACTTTTATTTTGTCTGTCAAAGACAAACTGGCAGAGACTTATGTGTCTGCAAACGCGTTTTCACCAGTATTTTTAAAGCATATTTTTTTCTTTCTTTCTATTTTTCTAAGGTCCTAGCTTTCTGAAGTGCTTGATTGAGACATAATATCGAGTATTAATTAACTTGGACACTTCAGAATTTAATTATCCTATCCGTTCTAATTTTACCTTCATCACTTTTTTCCTATCTTGTGAGTGTTATACACATCCATCTTTTAATTAACTAATGCAAATTAATAAATTGCGTTTTTTTCTTCTTTCCCTTCTATTCGCTATTTTGTCAAATACTAATATACTTTGTCTTGTTGCTAATTAAGATTTCTTAGTGTTTACCGTGAAAATGGTAATAACAATTAAATTTAATTTTGTGGTTCTAAAAATACGTGATCTATTTTTATGCTAATTGTTAGGCAGTTGATGCTATGTGAAAAACTTAGAAACGAGATAAGAGCATGAGAGCAAGACGATAACCAGACCGAATGATCAATAATCGGGGCCTCGAGCTTGCCTATTCGAGGGCCTCGGGGTTGAGTCTGAAGCTCGGCTGTGAACTATCGAGGGTGGTCGATGGAGACAAACAGTTATAAATAAATCAATGACGGCTCTTTATGGCTGATAATAAGCAATAAATGAAGAACAATAAATAGAACACAATAAATATGAGCAATAAATGAAGTAATGAGATCAAGAGAATGTGTTAGAGAGCAGAGAGAATGTTCTTGTGTATTTCGTAATGAGCAATAGATGTTTACAAAGTAACAAAGATCCCCTTTATATATAAGGAAAATCCCAACATAGTATAAGTACATTTATTACAAAGCTATGGAGATGGGACAACTAGTTAATGCCATGATGCGGGCTCATACTAGCCTGACAGACTTTGTCGGCTCTAGCTTCACGCCTTGGGAACTCCCTACTTTCTCCCTGTAACCGTCGGTCCGTACCGCTCGGAGGTCGAGCGTCGATGGCCCTCGAGGGATGGAACTCGACCGTGGTTTTGAGCCTTTGAGACGTCGTAACGATGGAAAATTGGACCCTTCGATTTATCGTACACACTTAGATTAAAGTTTGTGGTTCATATTTCAATAATAGAATATTAGCAATTCTAAATTGTGTATAACCGAATTTTGGAATATTTACATGGGGTGGGTATGTTCCTAGAAGCTGCATGCATCTTAATAAAATTACAATGCATTTCTTTATCTCTCGACGTTACCAAAACAATCATTTTTGCTAACTCCTCACGATCCTTCATTTTATTATATTTCATAAGTCCTCCAATAGTAGGGTTTAGAGTTGCTTCATTTTCATCTCCATCAGAGCCCCATTCTATAAGATGCTCAATTTTCATATGTCTACTAAGTGTCTCGGTCCCCCTAGTTGTCCTCCAGTCTTATGTTTAAAAGTATCATTACAAAGTTTGCATTTAATTCTATTAGTACCTTCTATTTCGTCAAAAAAATTCCAAACCTTACTTCTTTTTCTCCGATTAGAAGTCGGGGCCACATGTGGTCTACTACTAGCACCACGACCACCATCCCTGCTACCAGCTCCAACACTACTAGGTATAAGTGGTATCTCATCTTTCATTTCTAATTCATAATCTTCTATACCGAAATCTTCCTGTAATTGTTCATAATCTATATTATTATCAGTTAATGTTTCAGGAATATGTGTAGAGTCATTTAAATTACTACCAGATGCTGAAACAGAAGTACTACCTCTTTTCTTATTTTTCCAATTAGTAACCTTATTACAAACTCTTTTTACAGCATTAAACATATTGTGAAAATTTAACTACCAGCAAAAATTAAATGTGCAAATAAAATAGTAAATAAGAGAAAGAGTTGGAAGGAGTGCACCGAATTCGGCAATAGATTGAACACTTGATGATTTCGCAACTCCAATGTTACCACAAAGAAACGTCAATTGTTCAAACTCAAACTTCAAATAATAAATAATACGATAAATGAAATTCCAAAAAAAATAAGAGCCAAATACTTGATTGCACTATAGATGAAGAATGAGAGAATAATAATTGAGAATATGAGTTTGAGAAATGAGAAATGAGCGAAGAAATGAAGAGGGGGAGGGGGGGTATATTTATAGTTTTTCAAACGGCTAATTAGGTAATTACAAAAGGTGTTAGTTGTTTTTAAAAAAGGCCCAAAAATGGGCTATTTATGCAAAACTGCCGTTGGGCAACGGCCCCAAGGGCAAGCAGACCGTTGCCAATCCCCAGAAAGTCAGACCCATTAAAAAAAATTGAAAGTAGCCGTTATACCGTTCTGGGCCGGTCCGGTCCGGGCCGGTTAACCGGTTCTACAATAAATCTTGTTGACCGGGTTTGACCGGGCCGATTAACCGGTTGCACCAAGATAAATGGACCAACCCCCCTAACCCTATTAACCCAACCCATTCGGCCTCCTTTGTACCGGTCTGAGCCGATTTCGATTTCAACCGATCTGGGCCGGTCCGAAAGCGGGTTGAGCTGGACCGTTAGATACCTTTAATGTCACCCCTGAAACCAGCACGATCGATATTAAAGTAGGGAAGCTAAGTAGCTCCCTCTGTCCAAATTGTTGGCCATTCTGCAAATCTATTAGAGTAATTGACTAATATAATTACGAGTGGTAGACTTGTTGCTAATACTTGAAATTTGACTACTGTTTACCTAAAAAATATGAGTAATAATTAATTTGATTTGTGATTTTAAAGATATGTGATCTTGTTCAATACTAATTAATAATCAAGAAATATGAAGTAAAAATGAAAGGAATAAGTAAACCAAACCAATGTTATTCAGCAGTGGTGTCCTCGATCTTAAAGGCCTCGAGATGAACTAAGAGCAATAAAGCAAGAACAACAAATGTAAAGGACAATTCTGATGAACAGTAAGAGAGAAAAGTAGGATAGTATATTCTTTGTCAATGATTAGATGATGTTACAAATGATTGGGGGTGCCCTTTATATGCTAAATAAGGTACATTTCTATTTACGGTAAGGAATATTATTGGTACAGTTGTCTAACCGCCTAGTAAGGAATTGCACAATCCTATTCCGGGATTTGCGCCATGATCTTGGGGACGTGGCAGGAATCTAGCTCATTCTGTTACAAATCCATAACGGTATTATTTCGGGATCGAGCATATTCGGCTTCGGTGTCCATTGTACTTCGATCCTCGGGCATCTCGGGTCTCGTTCATCGGGCTCGAATTCGACCTTGCCTGAACTCGGGCTCAAGACGGACCCTCGAGCCTGTAAATCGGAGGCATACGATTTTGACCGTATACAACTACAAAGTTTGCTAAATTTAAAACCTGTCAGCCCAAATCAGGAGAAATATCATCATCAGTGAAAATGATTGGGGGTGCCCTTTATATGCTAAATAAGGTACATTTCTATTTACGGTAAGGAATATTATTGGTACAGTTGTCTAACCGCCTAGTAAGGAATTGCACAATCCTATTCCGGGATTTGCGCCATGATCTTGGGGACGTGGCAGGAATCTAGCTCATTCTGTTACAAATCCATAACGGTATTATTTCGGGATCGAGCATATTCGGCTTCGGTGTCCATTGTACTTCGATCCTCGGGCATCTCGGGTCTCGTTCATCGGGCTCGAATTCGACCTTGCCTGAACTCGGGCTCAAGACGGACCCTCGAGCCTGTAAATCGGAGGCATACGATTTTGACCGTATACAACTACAAAGTTTGCTAAATTTAAAACCTGTCAGCCCAAATCAGGAGAAATATCATCATCAGTGAAAAATATACCCATTAATCATATACCTCTAACTTGAGAACTCGTCAGCTTTCGAGTGTTTTATGTGTATATTAGTATAGGTAGAGGTAATGTTAGTGGGGGTGCAACATAATATAAAGGAGGCAATTACCACAGAATAAGACGTTTTTGAAGTTGACCTGTGGCAAGTAATGAAAGATCAAAGCAAGAGATATTGAGAATCAGAGTTGGGGGCACATTTTCTATCAATACATACACATTGGGTGGTGTTTTAGATTTTAACCCATTCTGGAGGGAGAACGGTTTTCTCTGAAATGGTAAAAAGAAAATATATCAAAATAAAGTACTATGGTACTAGTTTGCGAATTTGGAGATGACAGGGATTCATCAAGCTAAGGGCGAATCAATAATATTAATTAAGGATGTGTAAATTCAATAATTATTTACCTATTTTTTGTATTTATATTAAGAAATTTATTAAATATATAAAAATTATTTAGCTTAGAATTTAATCCATTGCATATCTGATTATTATTATCATATATTAACTTGAGATTTTTATATAAGAAATTACAAACTGTAAATCGTGAGATTGGTGGTTAACATTGGACATATGGCCCTATGTCCCTGTCAGAATACTATCTCGACTAAAGAACTTAAGACTCCATTTTTGTCCGTTCGCGTAATATGATCAGACCTGCATGCACTCAAATAACAACAAAATCATTAATCAAGTCACACCCCAAAACTATATAAACATTGCATTGTTCAAGCCAAATCAGCACATGGTACTGTCCTATAGTGAAATTATTCTAGGTGTACTAGTGTTCTCTTGCCAAATGTTCTTTTTACATTGTATGTAGTCCTCTCCAGGAAGACAAACATATTTGTGGGGTCAACTTTACTACTTTTGGAATTTTGCAAATTAAGTGTCCGAACATGATTAAATAATAATAATTGGAAAAAACCAATATTTATTAAATTTTAGGGGCTTTCGAAGGATTTTGTTTGAATCCATTTTGTGTCTTTTGTTTTCTGAACTTGTGCACATGACCCACTCTTGTATCATTGAAATTGTTACAACATGTCATGTGATATCACGGCACTTTTATTTTTTTTAAATATATTGTTTGTTTTATGATTTACTTTTTTTTCTCATTTAATTTATGGGGTAATTTGATACCCAAGCACAAAAAGGAAATAAAACAACAAAGGAACACATTACATTTCCTTTTTTATTGAGTAGCATCCATTGATTATTTTTGAGTTTAGTTTTGGATTTTTTCGTATATTCTTTTGGAGCAGGCTAAGAAGATTATTTTTATCCATTTAAAAGTATGAAAATCATTTTTGTCTTCCAACTTTTAGCAGATAATCAAATTTGTTTCTCAATTTGAGACTATGAAGGCATTTGGGTATAATCACTTTTTTTTTTCTTTTTTCTTATTCCATGTTTGTAAAAACTAAAATCACTTTTAAGTTGTTAATGTTAATCAAAAATCATAAGTTAGATATTCCAAGTCTAACATATGACTTTTTCATAAACACTTTTGGTTTTACCAAGATTTTTATTATTTTTTTTAGTCCTTATTATCTTTTGTATTCCTTGAAATATATTTTCCAAAATAAATCCCGAACTTTTTCTCCCTTCTATTTCCATCTCTCGTCCTTTTCTTTGTAATGTTACTTTTGTTACGAATTAATTCATTGCACGGGAACTATAAAAATCCAACATTCCTCTTTCTTCTTAAATGTCGACTTTTGACAACAGATCCTACCAGCAAAAATTGAAGATGAAGCTTGTGCTAGAACATTTGGATTTCATAAGAAGATTATTCAAATAGCAAATATTTCCTTAAATAGATAGGTGTGATCACAAAAGTCACATTAATTCTATAAATTTTGTTCCATTATAAATATATTATATTATAGATGTTTATTTGGTACTCATTTGTAGATAAATATTACTAGTAGAAGATTATCCATACCTGGTACAAGGAGCTTATTCTTTCGGTATTCCGTTATCGATAAACATTACCCTCGGTAGAAGATTATCCATATCTGGTACAATGAGCTTAACCTTTCGGTACTCCGTTATGGATAAATATTACCCTCGGTAGAAGATTATCTATATCTGGTACATTAACAACTTACACATCAACTTCCGTTCTTCTATAAATAGAGAAAATTTCAGTTCATTATGTACATGAGTTTGAAGTCGAATAATATATCAGTTTCTCTCTATACCTGTCTTTACTTTACGATCTTTATTCTATAACACGTTATTAGCACGAGACTCTCCCATCTCGAGCAAATACTTTGAAAGTATTTGAGGTACGAACTTTCTTTTTCTATATTATGTCAAATCTTTCTAAACTTGAATTTGTAGCCCTGGATATATCGGGCAAAAGCTACATGTCTTGGGTGCTTGATGCTGAAATTCATCTTGATGCAATGGGTCTGTAACTATCCGGTCGGTCGTTTCATGTGTTACTGCTATGTTTTTCCCAATTCTGCTTCTTATTGTCTTGTCCAGCGGTATTATGTGTTATCGGGTTGGTTGGCACGGGTTCGGAAAGGTTTTGGTAAGGTTTGAGACACTTAATCTCTTTTGAGTAAGCTTAAGTTGGAAAAGTCAACCAGATATTGACATATGCGAAAAAAGGGCTCGGATGTGAATTCCGATGGTTTGGGTAGCTTCGGGAGTTGATTTTGGACTTAGGAGTGTGATCGGAATATGTTTTGGAGGTCCGTAGTAGGTTTGGGCTTGAATTGGCGAAATTGGAATTTTGGCGTTTTCCGGTTGATATGTGAGATTTTGATATAAGGGTCCGAATGAAATTCCGGGAGTTGCAGTAGGTCCGTTGTGTCATTTGGGATGTGTGTGCAAAATTTCAGGTCATGCGGACGTGGTTTGATAGACTTTTTGATTTAAAGCGGAGTTCAAAAGGTTTTTGGAACCTTAGGCTTGAATTCAATGCGATTTGATTGATTCGATGTTGTTTGAATTGTTTTGAAGATTGGTATAAGTTTGGATAGTGGTATGTGACTTGTTTGTGATTTTGGTTGAGGTGCCGGGTGCCTCGGGGTGATTTCGGATGGTTGACGGAAGATTTTGAGTTGGGGTTTTGGCAGCTGAAGATTTTCTATTGCTGTCATAACTTCACCTGCGGGTAGGGGACCGTAGATGCGGGCTCGCAGAAGTGCCCAGAGGGTCGCAGATGCGGATTGGCCCTGGGGAGCTGGAACCGCAGAAGTGACTGGGTGAGCGCACCTGCGATAGCGCATGTGCGGGTGTTCTATCGCAGATGCGGAACTTGGTTTTTAAGTGAAAACCGCAGATGCGGTGCTTTGGCTATAGAAGTGGAACCACAGAAGTGGAAGAAGGACCGCAGGGGCGAAAATCCTGGGCCAGAAAGTATATAAACCCTTATTCGCTATTTTAGCATTTCTTCACCATTTTTAATTCGATTTTGAACTTTTTGGGGGATTTTGGAGAAGGAATCAGAGGGGACTTCATTGAGGTAAGATTTTTGATCATAAAACTCGTTTCTATGGTGTTATTTCATTGTTTTGGCTTGAAATTTATGAAAATTTGTGGGTAAATATTGAAGAAACTAGGGCTTGAGATTGGAGACCTTTGAGTAAGGGTTTGAAGGGTCATTTGTAGTCGGATTTTGGTACTTTTGACATGGATGAACTTGTGGGAAGATAAGGAGTTTATTGATATAAATTTTATCAATTTCCGAGATGTGGACCCCGGGGTCGGGTTTGATTAATTTCGGGATTTGTGTTGTAATTTGATTACTTTCGAGTGGGCTTTGTTCCCTTAGCATATTTTGATGGTTATGTAATGATTTTGGTTAGATTTGGAGCATCCGGAGGTTGACTTGAGAGGGAAAGACATCACGGGCTAGAGTTTGGACCGGATAGAGGTGAGTAATGATTGTAACTGTTGTCCTAAGGGTTTGAAACCTCGGATTTCACATCGTTGTGATACTTTGAGGTGACGCACATGCTAGATCATGAGTGTGGGGTCCTGCACCGTTGGGGATTGTGACTTAGTACGTCCCGTATGACTATTTAACTGTGTATTTGATTGAAAACTGTTTGCTATCATCATGTTTGGGCCTGAATGTCATATTTGGGCTTCATTCCAACTGTATAGACCTTTAGGGGATTTTTACTACTATTTCTTACTGATTTGACTTCGTATTTGTACTCACTCATGCTATATTTTACTATTTTCACAACTCAGCCATCTTTAACTCGTTTTTGATATTTTAAACGATATTTTGGACTGAGCATAATGTTTTACTGTTGCTCGAGTGGCTTGTGGGATTCTGACTGAGTGAGGCTGAGGGACGGTGTTGTGAGGATACTATAGGATCGGGCTGCGCGCCGCAGTAATATTTTACTGATTCATGATTACGAGGCCGAGGGCCTGAGTTGTTATGCCACAAGGTGGCTTGATATGAGGCCGAGAGCCTGTTAGATTATACCATGAGATGTCTTGATATTGCGCTTGGGACGTAAGTGGCCCCTCCCGGAGTCTGTACACCCCTAGTGAGTGCGGGTACCCAGTGTGAGATATGATATAGCCCGAGGGACTGATGTTGTTTTATATTATTTCCCGAGGGGCTGATACGAGTGATTGTGAGATAGCCCAGGGGCTGATTCTGTTGGTATTTTGCCCGAGGGGATGATTCTATATGTCTATCTTTTTTCACTGCTTTTCATTCACTCGTTTAACTGTTAAAAGTTGTTTTAAAGAGGTTTTTATTGAACTAAGGTGTTTGTACGAGTTTCTACTGATTATTGCCTTGTTCTGGTTTTACACTGCCTCTTTGTAGCATTTTGTTGTGTTTTATATGTTTTCTTATCGCTTAGCTGCCTTTACTTTTATTACTCACCGAGTTGACGTACTCACATTACTCCCTGCACCCTATGTGCAGATTCAGGAGCCTCGGGTCCCGCTAGCGAGGGCTGATTGCTTACAGTAGGCTGTTCGGAGTTCACTAGGTAGTTGCTCGGCGTTCGCAACCTAGTGCTTCTCCCTCTTATCTTACTTTCCTTTGTATTAGTTATGTAATAGACTGCGTAGTCTCTTTCATACTCTTAGACAGATGTTTAGATGCTCATGACTGGTGACACCCCGATGTCAAGATGTGTTTATTTCTGCATTTGTTCTATTTCACTGTATTTTGGGGTTTATTACTTATTAATGACTTAAATTGAGTTATTATAACTGTTTAAATGGATTGGAGATTTGTGTCAGCTTGCCTTGTTTCACGATAGGCGCCATCACGACCGGGTCTAGATTTAGGGTCATGACAAGTTGGTATCAGAGCCTAGGTTACATAGGTCTCATGAGTCATGAGCAGGTTTAGTAGAGTCTAGCGAATCGGTATAGAGACGTCAGTATTTATCCTCGGGAGGCTACAAAACCTTTAGGAAAAACTTCATGTTCTAGAAATTCTTGTCGTGCGAATCTATTGATCCGAGTTCTAAACTTCTGTTATTCTATTCTCTCACAGATGGTGAGGACACGAGCGACCGTTCAGGATGGACGACCACCAGTACCACCAGCTGTGGCCACTAAATGCCGAGGACGTGGTCGAGGTCGCGGTAGGGGCAAAGGTGTTACCCACACAATAGCTAGGGCAGCACTTGCAGATCTACCAGCAGCCCCAGTTCAGGATCAGGTCCTAGTTGTGGATGCTCTAGCAGCACCAGCTCAGGCACCAGCTGTGCCCATTATGATTCCGGTTCTTCAGGAGGACCTGGCTCAAATTCTATTAGTATGCACTGGCCTAGCTCAGACGGTCTCACTTACTACAGTCGCAACTACTTCTCAAGACTGGGGAGGCACTCAGACCCCCGCTGCTCGCACACCTGAGCAGGTCGTGTAGGGACATCAGACACCGGGGGCAGCCGATTGTAGCTGCTCAGGACTATGTAGCTCTTGCTATGCCAGAGGACGAGCAGCGCAGGTGGGAGAGGTTTGGTAGACTTCAGCCTCCGACTTTCAGTGGTGTAGAGGGCGAGGATGCGCAAGGTTTCTTGGACAAGTGTTAGAGGATTCTTCGTACAACAGGTATTCTGGAGACCAGCGGGGTCGCTTTCACTACTTTTCAGTTTTCTGGGGCTGCCTTCACTTGGTGGGAGGCTTATGAGAGGCATAGGCCTGTTTATGCAGCACCCCTTACCTGGCAGTAGTTCTTCGTTCTCCTTTTGGAGAAGTATGTGCCACAGTCTCGCAGAGAGGAGCTACGCAGGCAGTTCGAGTGGTTGCGTCAAAGAGAGATGACTGTGACACAGTATGAGATGGGGTTCTCGGAGTTAGCTCATCATGTTGTTTGGTTGGTTCCTACGTAGAGAGGATTAGGAGGTTCGTTGATGGCCTCACATATCAGCTTTGTATTCTTATGACCAGGGAGAGGGTGTCTGGTGCTACTTTTGAGGAGATTGTTGACATTGCTCGCGAGATTGAGTCAGTTCATCGCTAAGAGCAAGATAAGAGGGAGGCCAAGAGGCCTCGGGGGTCTGGTAGTTATGGTGGTGCTCCTTCGAGGGGTCAGTTTTAGCATGGCAGAGGCCGTCCATTCAGACATGCTCAGTAGGCTCGCCCAGGTTATCGTGGGCATCATTAGGTCATAGTTCTCACAGTTCTCATCAGGGCTAGTCATCACTCAGTGCCCTTCCAGCCCAGAGTTCGTCCCGTGCTCCGTCACTTCAGGGCTCTTCTATGACAGGTGCATCTGCTAGTCATTCTAGTGTTAGGGTTCCCTTCAGTCCCCTGTATCCAGTACCAGGGAGTTGCTATGAGTGTGGAGAGTTGGGTCATATGTGGAGGCAGTGTCCTCGTTGTCTTGGGGGTTCATCTTAGCAGAGGAGTCAGCCATCGGCTTCAGCGCCAGTTAATTAACCACCCGCCCAACCAGTTAGGGGTAGAGGTTAGTCAGCTAGGGGTCTCCCTAGAGGGGGAGGTCGATCAGGTGGTGGTCAGGCCCGTTTCTATGCTCTTTCGGGTAGATCAAATATTTCTTCAAATGATGTGATCACAGGTATTGTCTTAGTCTGTCACAGAGATGCCTCTGTATTATTTGATTTTGGTTCCACTTATTCGTATGTGTCATCATACTTTGGTCGTTATTTGGATATACCACGTAAGTCTCTTATTTCATCTGTTCGTGTATCTACACCAGTGGGCGATACTGTTGTTATAGACCGTGTGTACCGATCATGTGTGGTGACTATTGGGGGTCTAGAGACCCGAGTGGATCTATTGTTGTTATGTATGGTAGACTTCGATGTTATATTGGGCATGGATAGTCTATCTCTGTGTCATGCTATTTTGGACTGTCATGCTAAGATAGTGACTTTGGCTATGCCGGGTGTGCCATGGATCGAGTGGCGAAGTTCGACTAATTATGTTCCTAGTAGGGTAATTTCATTCTTCAAGGCCTAGTGTATGGTTGTGAAGGGTTGTCTTTCTTACTTAGCCTTTGTGAGGGATGTCGGTGCAGAGACTCCTAGTATTGATTTTGTTCCTGTTGTGAGGGATTTTCCCGATGTGTTTCCTGCAGACCTGTCGGGCATGCCATCGGACAAAGATATTGATTTTGGTATTGATATGGTGCCGAGCACTCAACCCATTTCTATTCCACCGTATCGTATGGCACCAGCGGAGTTGAAGGAGCAGCTTCAGGAACTCCTTGACAAGGGGTTTATTCGGCCTAGTGTGTCGCCTTGGGGTGCGCCTGTACTATTTGTGAAGAAGAAGGATAACACAATGAGGATGTGCATTAATTACAGGCAGTTGAACAAAGTCACAATCAAGAACAAGTATCCTTTTCCTCGTATCGATGATTTGTTTGACCATCTTCAGGGAGCGAGAGTGTTCTCCAAGATTGATCTCCGTTCAGGTTATCACCAGTTGAAGATCAGGGACTCAGATGTTCTTAAGATAGCTTTCAGGACCAGATATGGTCATTATGAGTTTTTGGTAATGTCTTTTGGGCTGACCAATGCCCCAGCAGCGTTCATGCATTTGATGAACAACGTGTTTCGGCCTTATCATGATTAATTTGTTATAGTTTTCATTGATTATATCCTAGTGTACTCGCGTAGTCAGGAGGAGCACACGGAGCATTTGAGAGTTGTGTTGCAGAGAGTGAGGGAGGAGAATCTTTATGCAAAGTTCTCCAAGTGTGAGTTTTGGCTCAGTTCAGTGGCTTTCCTAGGGCACGTGGTGTATGGTGTGGGTATTCAGGTTGATCCGAAAAAGAAAGAGGCGGTTCAGAGTTTGCCCACATCGTCTTTAGCCACAGAGATTCACAACTTTCTTGGTTTGGCGGGTTATTACCGTCGGTTTGTTCAGGGATTTTCATCTATCGCATCGACCTTGACCAAGTTAACTTAGAAGGGTGCTCCATTCATGTGGTCGGATGAGTGTGAGGAGAGCTTTCAGAAGCTCAAGACTGCCTTGACCACAGCTCAGGTGTTAGTTTTGCTATCAGCTTCAGGTTCATATACTGTGTATTGTGATGCTTCGAGAGTTGGTATTGGGTGTGTGTTGATGCAGGAGGGTAGAGTTATTACTTATACTTCCTATCAGTTGAAGCCCCAAGAGAAGAACTACCTTGTTCATGACTTGGAGTTGGCTGCCATTGTTCACGCTTTGAAGATTTGGAGGCATTATTTGTATGGTGTGTCTTGTAAGGTGTTTACTGATCATCGTAGCCTCCAACACTTGTTCAAGCAGAAGGATCTCAACTTGAGGTAGTGGAGATGGTTGGAGTTGCTAAAGGATTATGATATTACTATTTTGTACCATCCAGGAAAGGCCAATGTGGTGGCTGATGCCTTGAGTAGGAAGGCAATGAGTATGGGGAGTTTGGCATATATTTTAGTTAGGGAGAGACATCTTGTAGTCGATGTTCAGGACTTGGCCAATTGGTTCATGAGATTGGATATTTCGGAGCCCAGTTCGGTATTGGCTTGTGTGATTTCTCGGTCTTCCTTATTTGATCGCTTCAAAGAGCGCCAATATGATGATCCTCATTTGCTTTTCCTTAAGGACAGGGTTCAGCATGATGATGCCAGAGATATGACTATTGGTGATGATGGGATGTTGAGGATGCATGGCCGGATATGTGTGCCCAATGGTAGATGGGCTTTGGGAGTTGATTCTGGAGGAGGCCCATAGCTCCCGGTATTCCATTCATCCGGGTGCCACGAAGATGTATCAGGATTTGAGACAGTATTATTGGTGGAGGAGAATGAAGAAAGACATTGTGGGATTTCTAGCTCGGTGTCTCAATTGTTAGCAGGTGAAATATGAGCATAAGAGGCCGGGTGGCTTGCTTCAACAGATGGATATTCCAGATTGGAAGTGGTAGCGGATCACCATGAACTTTGTATTTGGGCTCCCACGGACTTTGAAGAAATTCGATGCTATTTGGGTGATTGTGGACCGACTGACCAAGTCCGCGCACTTCATTCAACAAAAAATCCTTCCTCGTCATTAATATCTTTGCTCGCGACAATTGTGACCTCTCGGGAGAATCGATGACTGCATCTTTGATGCAGTGCTAGTACATCTAAGACTTCTTAATTGGCTAGTTGTAAATAGCCCCAGGGCTATGGAACAAAGGATTATATCGGACCTAGATGGATCTGATCTATAGTTAGGGGGCAATACATACCAAAAGGTTCGAAGAAGGAAGGCGCATAAGAGTATATAATCAACCTACCCTTCTGTATAACCTATTCACATTAGTGAAGTCATTGGATGCATAAGGGAAGTGCACGTTTGTGAGACCAGAGATCTATATCCGGGAGATTGTTCGTTTGCATGGTATCCCAAATTCTATCGTTTCAGATAGGGGCACTCAGGTTACTTCGCAGTTTTGGAGGTCTGTGCAGAGAGTTGGGTACTCAGGTTGAGTTGAGCACAGCTTTTCACCCTTAGACGGACGGACAGTCCGAGCGCACTATTCAGATATTGGAGGACATGTTGCGTGCTTGTGTCATTGATTTCGGAGGGTCATGGGATCAGTTTCTACCGCTTGCAGAGTTTGCTTATAACAACAGCTACCAATCGAGTATCTAGATGGCTCCATATGAGGCTTTGTATAGGAGGCGGTGTAGATCTCTAATTGGTTGGTTTGAGCCGGGTAAGGCCAGGCTGTAGGGTAAAGACTTAGTGTAGGATGCCTTAGACAAGGTGAAGGTGATTCAGGAGAGGCTTCATACAACGTAGTCGAGACAAATGAGTTATGCTGACAGTAAGGTTTGGGATGTGTCCTACAAGGTTGGTGAGAAGGTTCTGTTGAAGGTTTCACCCATGAAGGGTGTTATGAGATTTGGGAAGAAAGGTAAATTGAGTCATTGGTTCATTGGGCCTTTTGAGGTGCTTTGGAAGATTGGGGAGGTAGCTTATGAGCTAGCTTTGCCACCCAGCTTATCGAGTGTGCATTCGTTATTTCATGTTTCCTTGCTCCGGAAGTAATTGGCGATCCGTCTCATGTTTTGGATTTTAGCATGGTTTAGTTAGCTGATGATTTGACATATGATGTGGAGCCAGTAGCTATTTTGGAGAGTCAGGTATTAAAGTTGAGGTCAAAGGATATAGCTTCAGTGAAAGTGCAGTGGAAAGGTCAGCCCGGGGAGGAGGCTACCTGGGAGACCGAGCAGGAGATACAGAGCAGATATCCTCACCTATTTAAGGCTTCAGGTATGTTTCTTGACCCGTTCAAGGATGAACGTTTGTTTAAGAGGGGGAGGATGTAACGATCCGACCGGTCGTTTCATGTGTTACCACTCTGTTTTTCCCATTTCTGCTTCTTATTGTCTTGTTCATCGGTATTATGTATTATCGGGTTGGTTGGCTTGGGTTCGGAAAGGTTTTGGTAAGGTTTGAGACACTTAGTCTCTTTTGAGTAAGCTTAAGTTGGAAAAGTCAACCGGATATTGACTTATGTGAAAAAAGGGCTTAGATGTGAATTCCGATGGTTCGGATAGCTTCGAACGATGATTTGGGATTTAGGAGTGTGATCGGAACGTGTTTTTGAGGTCCGTAGTAGGTTTAGGCTTGAATTGGCGAAATTGGAATTTTGGCGTTTTCCGGTTTATAGGTGAGATTTTGATATAAAGGGGTCGGAATTTAACTCCAGGAATTGCAGTAGGTCCGTTGTGTCATTTGGGATGTGTGTGCAAAATTTCAGGTCATTGAGACGTGGTTTGATAGACTTTTTGATCTAAACCGGAGTTCAAAAGGTTTTTGGAACCTTAGGCTTGAATTCAATGCGATTTGGTTGATTCGATGTTGTTTGAATTGTTTTGAAGATTGGTATAAGTTTTGATAGTGGTATGTGACTTGTTTGTGCTTTTGGTTGAGGTCCCGGGTGCCTCGGGGTGATTTCAGATGGTTGACAGAAGATTTTGAGTTGGGGTTTTGACAGTTGAAGATTTTCTATTGCTGTCATAAATGCACCTACGGGTAGGGGACCGCAGATGGGGGCTCGCAAAAGCGCCCAGAGGGTCGCAGATGCGGATTGACCCTGGGGAGCTGGAACCACAGAAGCGATTGGGTGTGCGCACCTGCTTTAAACCCTCATTCGCGATTTTAGCATTTCTTCACCATTTTTAATTCTATTTTGGAGCTTTTTGGGGGATTTTGGAGAAGGAATCAGAGGGGACTTCATTGAGGTAAGATTTTTGATCATAAAACTCGTTTCTATGGTGTTATTTCATTGATTTGGCTTGAAATTTATGGAAATTTGTGGGTAAATATTGAAGAAACTAGGGCTTGAGATTGGAGACCTTTGAGTAAGGGTTTGAGGGGTCATTTGTAGTTAGATTTTGGTACTTTTGATATGAATGAACTTGTGGAGAGATAATGAGTTTATTGATATAAATTTTATCAATTTCCGAGATGTGGACCTAGGGGTCGAGTTTGGTTAATTTCGAGATTTGTGTTGTAATTTGATTACTTTCGAGTGGGCTTTGTGCCCTTAGCATATTTTGATGGTTATGTAATGATTTTGGTTAGATTTGGAGCATCCGGAGGTTGATTCGAGAGGGAAAGGCATCGTGGGCTAGAGTTTAGACCGGATAGAGGTGAGTAATGATTGTAAATGCTGTCCTGAGGGTTTGAAACCCTGGATTTCACATCGTTGTGCTACTTTGAGGTGACGCACACTCTAGATGACGAGCGTGGGGTCGTGCACCGTTGGGGATTGTGACTTAGTCCGTCTCGTATGACTGGTTAACTGCGTGTTTGATTGAAAATTGTTTGCTATCATCATATTTGGGCCTGAATGCCATATTTGGGCCTCGTGCCAACTATTTGATCCCTTAGGGAATTTTTACTACTATTCCTCACTGTTTTGACTTCGTATTTGTACTCAGTAATGCTATATTCTACTATTTTCACAACTCAGCCATCTTTTCTCATTTTTGATATTTTAAATGATATTTTGGGCTGAGCATCATGTTTTACTATTACCCGAGTGGCTTGTGAGATTCTGACTGAGTAAGGCCGAGAGTCAGTATTGTGAGGATACTGTGGGATCGGGCTACGCGCAGTAGTATTATACTGATTCATGATTATGAGGTCGAGGGCCTGAGTTGTTACGCCACAAAGTGACTTGATATGAGGTCGAGAGCCGGTTAGATTATGCCATAAGATGGCTTGATATTGCGCTTGGGTCGTAAAGGACCCTTGTCGGAGTCTGTACACCCCCAGTGAGCGCGGGTACCCAGTGTGAGATGTGATATAGTCCGAGGGGATGATGTTGTTTTATGTTATTGCCCGAGGGGCTGATACGAGTGATTGTGAGATAGCCCGAGGGGCTGATTCTGTTGGTATTTTGCCCGAGAGGCTGATTCTATGTGTCTATCTTTTCTCACTATTTTTCATTCACTCGTTTAACTGCTAAAAGTTGTTTTAAAGAGCTTTTTATTGAACTAAGGTGTTTGTACGAGTTTTTACTGATTATTACCTTATTCTGGTTTTACACTGCCTCTTTGTAGTATTTTGCTGTGTTTTACGTATTTTCTTATCGCTCAGCTACCTTTACTTTTATTACTCACTGAGTTGGCGTACTCACATTACTCCCTACACCCTGTGTGTTGATTTAGGAGCCTCGGGTCCTGCTAGCGAGGGCTGATTGCTTCCAGCAAGTTGTTAGGAGTTCACTAGGTAGCTGCTCGGCGTTCGCAACCTAGTGCTTCTCCCTCTTATCTTACTTTCCTTTGTATTAGTTCTGTAATAGAATGCATAGTCTCTTTCATACTCTTAGACAGATGTTTAGATGCTCATGACTAGTGACACCCCAATGTCGGGCTATGTTTATTTCTGCATTTGATCTATTTCACTATATTTTGGGGTTTATCACTTATTAATGACTTAAATTGAATTATTATAACTATTCAAATGGATTGGTAGTTTGTGTCGACTGGACTTATTTCACGATAGGCGTCATCACGACCGGGTCCGGATTTAGAGTCGTGATAGGGTCTGGCAGACAGTATCATGGATAAAAATTAGGCATCAAACGAAGACTGTGCCAAAGCAATGATATTCCTATTCCATCACCTTGATGAGGGCCTGCAAATGGAATATCTCACTATTAAAGATCTAGTCATACTGTGAAATAATTTAAAAGATAGATATGACCACCTGAAGATGGCCGTTCTTCCACAGGCACGTTATGATTAGACTCATCTAAGGCTACACAATTTTAAATCTATAAGTGAGTATAATTATGCTATGTTCAGAATTATTTCCCAATTGAAATTATGTGGTGATAATATTATTAATCATGATATGTTGGAGAAAACTTTCCCCACTTTTCACGCCTCGAATATACTCTCGCAGTAGCAATATCGAGAGATGAGATTTAAAAAGTATTCTGAACTTATCTCACATCTTCCAATAGCCGAGCAACATAATGGGTTATTAATAAAAAACCATGAAAGTTGACCTACTGGTTCTTGTCCATTCCCTGAAGTGAACGAGACAAACTTCCACCAAGCTAGACGTGGAAGAGGTCGTGGCTCCAGTCATGGTCATGGCCGTGGTTGGGGAAGAAACTCTAATCATGGTAATAATAATGCACCAAAGAATCCACCTTGCCACCAGCAGTGGAAAAAGAAGCAACAAAAGCATGAAGCGGTGCAAGCACCAAATGCAGAAAATGCGTGCTATAGATGTGGAGGAAAAGGGCACTGGTCACGTACCTGCCGTATGCCAAAGCCCTTGGTTGAGCTTTATCAAGCCTCCCTGAAAAAGACAGAGAAAAATGCTGAAGCAAATTTTATTTCTGAAGATAATTTAGACTTCATGCATTTGGATGTAGCTGATTACTTTGCACTCCAAGAAGGAGAAACAAGTCATGTAATTGGTGGCGAATCTGTAGAAATGTAAATATTTTATTTGTTGTTTGTAATAGATAGTATGGTTATATAATTGTTGTACATAAATAAAAGTTATGCTTTGATAATGATGTTTACTATAATATATTTTATTTATGTCATTTTGAAGAATATGCTTAATTCTCAAATTATGTTTGGATCAAAGACAAATCATGAAGATATTTGTGTTATTGATAGTGGAACAACTCATGCCATATTCAAGGATCAGAAATACTTTTCTTATTTGCTTAAAGAAAAAGTAAATGTTTCAATAATTTTTGGTAATATAAGTTTGATTGAAGGCACCAGAAGAGCCATTATATTTCTGTCTAAGGGAACAAAACTTATTATAGACAATGCATTATTCTCCTCCAAGTCCCGAAGAAACTTGTTGAGTTTTATAGATATCCGCTGAAATGGGTATCATGTTGAGACAATAGATGAAATCAACGTGGAATATCTTTGTATTAAAAAGAACATTTCTGGCCAGAAATACATTGTAGAAAAGTTACCGATTTTATCTTCTGGCTTATACTATTCAAAAATTAGTACAATTGAAGCACACTCTATCGTAAACTGGCAGTTTACAGATTCAAATACTTTTGTACTTTGGCATGGCCATTTGGGCCATCTTGGATCAATAATGATGAGACTAGTTACTGAAAATTCGAGTGGGCATCCGTTAAAGAACCTGAAGATTCTTACAAATGACGAATTTTCTTGTGATGCTTGTTATTAAGAAAAAATGATCACTAGACCATCACCAATGAAGGTTGACATTGAATCCCCTGCCTTTTTAGAGCGTATACATGAGGATATATGTGGACCTATTCAACCACCAAATGGGTAGTTTAGATACTTTAGGGTCCTAATAGATGCATCTTCAAGATGGTCTCATGCGTGCCTACTGTCATCTCGCAACCTGGCATTTGCAAAGCTATTAGCCCAAATAATTCGATTAAGGGCACAATTCCCAGATTATCCTATAAAGACTATTCGCCTTGATAATGCTGGAGAATTCTCATCTCAAGCTTTTGATGATTATTGTCTATCAGTTGGGATAAAAGTTGAACATCCTGTAGCTTATGTTCATACTCAAAATGGCCTTGCAGAGTCATTTATTAAACGCCTGCAATTGATAGCAAGACCACTACTTATGAAAACAAAATTGCCCACTACTGTTTGGGGCCATGCTATCTTGCATGCAGCATCACTTATCCGTCTCAGACCAACACATTATAATAAATATTCTCCGTCACAATTAGTTTTTGGTCATGAACCAAATATTGCCCATCTACGAATTTTTAGATGTGCTGTATATGTGCCAGTAGCACCACCACAGCGCAGTAAGATGGACCCCCAAAGAAGGTTAGGAATATATATTGGGTTTGAATCACCCTCTTATTATTCGCTATTTTGAACCATTGACAAGAGATTTATTTACTGCTCGGTTTGCAGATTGTCGGTTTGATGAAATAATTTTCCCACAATTAGGGGGAGAGAAAAAGGAAATTAAAAGAAAGATTGTGTGAAAAGTTTCATCATTATCTCACATTGATCCACGTACCCCTATAAGTAATCAGGAGGTCCAGAAAATCATCCATTTATAGAATATAGCAAATCAAATGGCAGACATATTTACTGATTTAAAAAGGATAACTAAGTCACATATTCCTGCAAAGAATGTGCCTATCCGAATTGATGTCCTAGTAGGACCATCTACTAGCATGAGAGCTAGTGAACCTAAAGCACACCTGAAGCGTGGTAGGCCTTTGGGTTATAAGGATCGAAATTGTCGAAAAAGAAAATCGATAAATGATTAAAATGATACTATGAAGGGATATCCTAAAGAGACCCAAGATCCGATTAGTTCTGACTTGAAGAAATCAATGAACCGAAAGCTCAAGTGAGTGAGGAACTTTTAATAAGTTCTACCGGTGATGGGATTAATTTAAATCGTTCCGAAATAGTGGTGGATAATATTTTTGCATATAATGTTGCACTTAATATTATGCAAGATAGTGAGGATCTTTAATCCCGATCTGTCAAAGAATATCGATAAAGATCTGATTGGCCAAAATGGCAAGAGGCAATTCAATCGGAATTGAAGTCACTTGCTAAAAAAGAGGTCTTTGGACCAATAGTCCAAACACCTGCTGGTATAAAGCTAGTTGGTCATAAATGGGTTTTTGTGTGAAAAAAGAATGATAAAAATGAAGTTGAAAGATACAAAGCCCGCCTTGTTGCACAAGGATTCTCACAACGACCTAGAGTCGATTTTGATGAAACATATTCACTTGTTATGGATGCCATAACATTTCGATATCTCATTAGTTTAGCACTACATGAAAAGCTTGAAATACATCTAATGGATGTAGTTATAGTTTATCTGTACGGTTCACTTGATAATAAAATTTATATGAAAATCCCTGAAGGATTTGAAATGACTGAAGCAAATTCAAAATCTTAGGAAATGTATCCAATCAGATTACAAAGATATTTGTACGGTTTAAAGCAATCTGGGCGCATGTGATATAATCGCCTTAGTGAATATTTGCTGAAAGGAGGTTACATAAATGATGTTATTTGTCCATGTATTTTTATAAAGAAAATGACATTAGAATTTGTTATAATTTCAGTTTATGTTGATTACATAAATCTTTTTGGAACTCCAGAAGAGCTCCAAAAGGCAATTGAATATCTTAAGAAAGAATTTGAGATGAAAGATCTAGGAAAGACAAAACTTTGTCTTGGTCTACAAATTGAAAATTTAGCAGACGAGATCTTTATCCATCAATCTGCCTATAAAGAAAGAGTCTTAAAATGCTTTTACATGGACAAAGCGCACCCATTGAGTACACCAATGGTTGTTTGATCACTTGAAGTGAATAAGGATTTTTTCCGACCTCCAGAAGAGGATGAGGAACTCCTTGGTCCCGAAGTACCCTATCTCAGTGCAATTGGTGCACTAATGTATCTTGCTAATGCTACAAGGCATGACATAGCATTTTCTGTTAATTTACTAGCAAGATATAGTTCTTCTCCTACACGGAGACATTGGAATGACATTAAGCATATATTGCAATATTTAAAGGGAACTCTTGATATGGGTTTATTTTATACTAACAAAGATAGTGCAAATATTGTTGGTTATGCAGATGCAAGTTATTTATCTGATCCCCATAAAGCTCGATCTCAAACCTGGTACGTGTTTACATATGGAGGTACTGTCATATCATGACACTCCACAATGTAATCTATTATTGCTACTTCTTCAAATTATGCCGAGATAATGGCTATTCATGAAACAAGTAGGAAATGTGTATAGTTGAGATCAATAATTCATTTTATTCGAGAAAAATGTGATTTGGAGTGTGAGAAAAGACCCACAATTTTATACGAAGACAATGCTGCATGCATATCCCAATTGAAAGGAGGATTTATAAAAGGAGATAGAACGAAGAACATTTCACCAAAACTATTCTACACACATGATCTTCAGAAAAATGGTGACATTGATGTGCAACAAATCTGTTCAAGTGATGATCCAATAGATTTATTCACTAAATCTTTGCCAATTTCAACTTTTGAGAAGATGGTATACAAGATTGGAATGCAGAGACTCAAATATTTGAAACAAGGTTTCATAAGGGGGAGTAAAATACGTGATGCACTCTTTTTTCCTTACTAATGTTTTTCCCACGGGGTTTTCCTTATAAGGTTTTTAATGAGGCACCTAGCAAGGCGTATTACTAAAAATGTGTACACTTTTTCCTTCACTAGGATTTTTTTCCATGGAGGTTTTCCTAGTAAGGTTTTAATGAGGCACATTATCTTTTAAACATCCAAGGGGGAGTGTTATAAATATATTATATTATGGATGTTTATTTGGTACTCTGTTGTAGATAAACATTACTACTGGCAGAAGATTATCCATATCTTGTACAATGAGCTTATCCTTTCGGTACTCCGTTATGGATAAATATTACCCTCGGTAGAAGATTATCTATATCTGGTACAGTAGCGGCTTACACAACAACTTCATTTCTTCTATAAATAGAGGAGATTTCAGTTCATTATGTACATGAGTTTGAAGTTGAATAATATATCAGTTTCTGTCTATACCTATCTTTACTTCACCATCTTTATTTTATAACATGTTCCTACTACTTTGGACTTTCGAGCCCTATCTCTGATTTGGACCCAGAGAAATAATGGTCCAGCAATTTTATTTGGTTAAAGGTCAATTTGTAGTCTTGGCTTGAATCAATCCACTTTTTGATTCTGGTTGTCCCTCTATGGAATTGTATTTATTTTTATTTCCCCCTTTTTTTGATAAAATGTGAAAAACTTGCCCTTTTATGTTTAACGAAGAATTTTTGGACTAATATACCATTCAACTAATTCCCCGTCTCTTTTTTTTACTAACTGTATACGGTTAAAATCGAGTTTGCCCTTTGTGTGACTAATCGCGATTGGAATATGATAGGTCAAGGTTCGACCTCGTGTTATATCGAACCATGGTGCAAAATTAGATCGTCGAGCTCATGACCCAGTGACCGATCAAGATCGAGATCGGCCAAGATCAAGACCGAGCAAGATAGAGATCGAGAAAGATCGAGGGAAGCCTACCGAGCCAAATAACGGAAAGCCAAAATATCCACAATCGGGTGAGGATCACGATGCAAATACCAACACGTATCAAAAAGAGGCCGATCAATTAGCTAAACATGACATTTCTTACCTCATATATAATTGTATCAAGAGTAGGACTCCCCTACTGTATAATGGGGGTCTTCTCATTTGTAAAACAGATCATACACACAGAATACAAAGCAATAGACTATCATTTTCTAGCTTTCGTTATCTTGTTACTCTGTCCACAAGACAGTTGAAACATCATTTGGTTCAAGGGTGATTGGGCCAAGGCAATTCAATTCGTGTGGTTTGGATTTATTCTTTTATTGTCAATTTCAATATTAATTTATTCTTCTTAATCTGTACCAAATTATATGACGTATCCTTAAAATTGCGTATAAATTTAATTATTATCCGATTTTAGGGTAAATAGTTTGGCGCCCATCGTGGGGCTAAAGATACTAGTGGTTAACTGGTACAAACTTTTGTGACACGCACAATTTTATACATGTTCTTCAAAGTATCTTTGATTACAACACTAAAAAAATGTCAAACTCTCAGTCAGCATCTCTACACGTCGACAATGATTTTGGCCACCACGACAAAAATGATAATATTGCACCAGGGAACGATGTACCCGCGGCTCGCCTCGATGGAGTTCCGGCTGTAGATCCAATCGATGTCAGTTCACATATAGCCATCAACAGAAATTTGGCCGTCGATACTGAAGGCAGCGTCCGTGGGGATGCTCGATCAGTCGCCCAAAGCGCACATGGTGGTGAAGATGGCGGGATCGGCCTGCGGGTGATCATCGAAATGTTGCAGGCTCAACAGGCAGTAATAACCCAACTTCAAAACCAGAATCACACACCGAGCAGGGTCGAGCTTCAGCCATCCCAGGAAGTTGTATACAGGGTCGAATCAGTTTCAAGGAAATCGAGTGAGAAAGAATCAGAGAACAATCCTACTATCATGAAGATGCTTGAATAACTGACAAAGCAGATCGTGTCGGGGGAAAAACGATCGAGGCAAATGATAAGAAGGTGAAAACTTATAACTCCAGAATCGATCAAATCCCGGGGGCACCGCCAATGTTGAAGGGGTTAGATTCCAAAAATTTCGTACAAAAACATTTCCCCCGAGTGCGGCTCCGAAGCCAATCCCCAAGAAGTTCCGCATGCCCGAGATTAGTAATTATAATGGAACGACTGATCCGAAGGAGCATGTCACCTCTTATACGTGTGCAATCAAATGGAATGATCTAGAGGATGATGAGATCGAATCTGTCTTGCTAAAAACATTCGGGGAGACCCTGTCAAAGGGAGCTATGATATGATACCATAATTTACCGCCTAATTCTATTGAATCATTTTCTATGCTTGTAGGTTCTTTTGTTAAGGCACATGCCAGGGCCATCAAGGTCGAAAGCACAAAGTTGGACCATTTCAAGATAAGGTAGAAGGACAACGAGATACTCAGAGAATTCGTGTCTCGATTTCAAATGAAACGAATGGACTTGACACCGGTCGCTGATGATTGGGCTGTTCAAGCCTTCACTCAAGGACTTACTATTCGAAGTTCAGTGGCTTCATAGCAATTGAAGAAGAATTTGATAGAATACCCGACTGTTACTTGGGCCGATGTGCATAATCTGTATCAATCCAAGATCATGGTCGAGGATGATCAACTTGGGGCTCTTCTGGGTCTATTTATCCTATTAGACCCGTCGAACAAAGATCGATATTAGCTGTATAATGGAGACCATAGGAGCAGCGACCTGAGCAAAACTTTGCACGAAATGAAAGAAGAAATGATCGAGGTCAAAGCTCACAAGGACTCATGAGCAAGAACGACTTCGATATATCTATCGGTCCCAAAGAGGCACCACAATTATCGGAGTACAACTTTAATGTAGACACAACTGCCATCATATTGGGCATTGGACACATCAAAGATACCAAGTGGCCTCGACCTTTACAAACTGATCCAATGCATAGGGATCGCAATCAAATATGCAAATATCATGGAACACATGGCCAGAGAATGGAGAATTGTCGACAATTGAGAGAAGAAATAGCCCGGTTATTCAAGAATGGGCACCTTCAAGAATTTCTGAACGACCGAGCTAAGAATCATTTCAAAAACAGAGATTTCAATAAACAAAATAAACAAGACAAGCCCCAACACGTCATCCATATTAGGGCTGTGCGTGGATCGGATTAGATCAAATTTAGCACATTCGGATCGGATTTCGGATTTCCGATTCTAAAAATGCAATTTGAATCTGATCCGAATTAATATCATATCATATTGGATTAGATCGGATTTTCGGATTTCGAATCGAATTATTATGCCTTAATGTTGCAAACTCATATGTATATTTTCTTTGTAAAAGAGGCAATACAATAAGAAAAATTCATGTTTCTGGAATTATAAGAGTACTATGGTGCCAATATAGCTAAATCCATCAATTGTAAAAGTAATAACTTGGAGGAAAATGTAAAACAAGTACTAACTATCCGAAATTAAATTTTAGTAATTATACATGCCCTAATAATTTCGGACTTCGGATCAGATCTATTAAAATTATACCAATCCGAATCTGATCCAAAATCCGAAATTTTAATAAACACAATCCGAAATCTGAAATTGAATGGATCAATTCAGATTTCAGATATCCAATCCAAATGAACAGCCCTAATCCATATGATCATCGAAAAATACACCAAAGTATCAATCACAAGGGAAAAACAGACTCAAGATTACATACCATAAGGGACTCTATCTTTCAACGACGAGGATGCGGTAGGGATCATTCAACTCCATAATAATGGACTGGTAATTTCTGTACTCATGAATAGAATCGAGTTAAATGTGTACTAATTGATCTAGGTAGCTCGGCCAACATCATTCGTCGAGGGTCATAGAACAACTTGGCCTACAGTACTAGATCGTACCTGCGGCCCGAGTGCTAAACGAATTACTAAGGGAGAAATAAAGTTGCTGGTAAACATAACCGATACCACCTAGGAAACCAAATTTTATGTAATCAAGGGGGACATGAGATATAACATCGGTTCGGGAGACCGTAGATCCACAATATAAGGGTCGTGCCCTCGGCCCTTCACCAAGTATTAAAAATTCCAACACCAGAAGGGATAAAGACGGTTTATGGAGAATAACCCGCCGCAAGGGAGATGTTTGCCTTCAATGAAGTAATTCCAATATCAACACTCTTATCGACAAAGGGCTCAGGTTCAAAAGCAAAACAGGAAGACAAATAGCAATCATCGATGCTAGCCTCGACCCAATCGGACAAGCAAGGGATTGACGAAGATGATGATTACGGGGTTTCTCAATCCTTTATAGCCCCGATGATTTCGATGCCACCAAATTAACGGTCAAAGAGCTGGAGCAGGTCGTGCCGATTGATTATCTGCCCGATTGAAAGGTATACCTGGGCAGGGGGTTAACGCCTGAGCTCTGAAAAAAACTCATTAAATTTCTTACAGCTAATATGGATTGTTGCTTGGTCCGATCTTTGTCACGCCCCAACTTCGGGAGGCGCGACCGGCGCTCAATCGAGTGAACCAAACTGAGCAAGCCTTAACAACCGCTATCTACCCAACTCGATAGGAATAAGGAAGCCATGCTTACCTTTATTTAAACTAGAAAAGATAGTACATTCAACATCTAAGTTCATTTTATATCACAACATTTAAAACGTGGTTAAACTTCCAAGGTTCCATACAAGTTATACTGTATAAGAAAGCAAGAGTACAAGGTTACAACATGGTCCATTGACCTATCCAATACCCATACATAACCCACACAAACGTCTACGGAGCCCCTGAGGATACAAAAGACGTGATAACAATGCCGGCAACAAGGCCCCGGCTATACCTCAAAACTGAAAGTTCAAAATAAGAAGATGTACAATATAACCCCTTGAAGGAGAAAGGGGCTCACCAAGACTTTGAGAAGAAGGTACTCCGCTATGCGCAATCGGCACTCTCTGCAATGGAGCCACCTACTTTTATAAAAAAAATGTAGCGCCCCCGGCAAAAGGAACGTTAGTGCCATCGAATAGCACTAGTATGTATAACTAAACACCATTTTACTAGAAAGAACTATCAAGCAAGTACAAGTAAATCACATGAGTAAATCAAATATGCAATTCATTCAATCCTTCATATAATTCCCAAAACATAGTTTTGGGAATGATCGATGCCACGGCCGGCCACAAGATCCTCAATTTTCTCGATGCCTACTCCGGGTACAACCAAATACGGATGGACCCGGATGATCAAGAAAAGACATATTTCATCACTAAGTATGGCACATACTGCTATAATGTAATTCCATTTGGATTAAAAAATGTTGGTGCCACTTAGCAACGATAAGTAAACTGAATACTTCGGACAAATAGGGAAATCCATGGAAGTTTACATTGTTGTTATGTTAGTTAAGTCCCTTGCGAGTAGAGGACCATTAAAATCATTTGCAGGAAACCATAAGTATATTGATGAAGTAAAACATGAAGTTAAACCCAGAAAATGTGCGTTCGGAGTCGAGTCGGATCGGGTAAATTCCTCAGGTTCATGTTTTCCAATCGGGGAATCGAGATCAACCCCAACAAGATCAAAACTATCAAGGATATCACAGTAGTGGATAATGTCAAGGCCATACAAAGGCTAACTGGGTGCATTGTAGCACTAGGGCGATTCATCTCGAGGTCTTCCGATAAAAGTCATCGATTTTTCTCGTTGCTGAAGAAGAAAAGCAACTTCACATAGACCCCGGAATACCAACGGGTTTTAGAACAACTTAAGCGCTATTTATCGAGCCCTCCATTTCTTCACACACCAAGGGCAGATGAACGACTATACTTGTATCTAGCAGTATCGGAAATAGCGGTAAGTGGAATCATAGTCCGGAAAGAACAAGGTACACAATTTCCAATTTATTATGTTAGCAGGACCTTAAGTATGGCCGAAACTAGATTTCCTCACTTAGAAAAATTGGCACTCACCTTTCCAAGTGCCTCTTGAAAAACTGAAACCATATTTTTAGTGCCATCCTATTTGTGTTGTGACAACCTACCCTTTACGAAATGTAATGCATAAACCAGAACTCTCGGGACGATTGGCCAAATGGGTCATAGAAATCGGCGGGTACGATATCGAATATCAACCCTGAACAACCATTAAATCTCAAATTTGGGAAGATTTTGTGGCCGACTTTATGCCTGCCCTAATACCCGAAGTCGAAAGAGAGTTGTTTGTAAACTCGGGAACTTCTTCGGGAATCTGGACCCTCTTTATTGACGGTGCCTTGAACGTAAAAGGGTCCCGACTTAGCATCGTACTGAAGCCACCCATAGGAAATATAGTTAGACAATTTATTAGAATTGTAAAATGGACTAACAATGAGGCCGAATATGAGGCCACGCTTGCAGGTCTCGAACTAGCCAAAGGCTTGGGGGTAGAGGTGATCGATGCTAAATGTGACTCCCTCCTTGTAGTAAACCAAGTAAACGGAACGTTCGAAATCACAGAAGAATGAATGCAAAGGTATCTAGACAAGTTATAGGTAACGTTACATCGTTTCAAAGAGTGGACCTTGCAGCACGTGCCCCGAGATCAAAATAGTGAAGCTGATGCCCTTGCAAACTTAGGGTCATCGGTCAAGGACGACGAGATCAACTCGGGGGCAGTCTTACAATTCATAAGGTCGATAGTAGAGGAAGGTCACGCCAAAATAAACTCCACAAGTTTAACCTAGGATTGGAGAAATAAATACATGGAGTTTTTGAAGACTAGGAAACTTTATTCAAATCCTAAGGAATCGAGGGCCCTGCGCACAAAGGTAGCCCGATTCAGCTTGTCCGAATATGGAACCTTATTCAGGAGAATGTTCGATGGCCCACTAGCAATATGTATGGGACTAGGAGATATCGAATACGTAAAGTTCACAAGGGGCACTTGTGGTAATAATTCAGGTGCCGAATCATTTGTTCAAAAGGTGATCAGAGCCGGTTATTACTGGATCGACATGGAAAAGGATGCAAAAGAGTTCGTACGAAAATGTGACAAGTGCTAAAGGTATGCTCTGATGATTCACCAAGCCGGGGATCTGTTGCATTGGGTCTTATCTCCATAGCCATTCATGAAATGGTGGATGAACATCGTCGACCCTCTTTCATAAGGCTCAATTTGTCTTATTTATGAGTGACTATTTTTCTAAGTGGATTGAAGCACATGCATATGAGAAGGTCAAGGAGTAGGAAGTCATTGACTTCATTTGGGACCACATCATATGTCGGTTCGGGATACCATCCAAAATTGTATGTGACAGCAAAAAATAGTTAATCAGCAGTAAAATGACCAAATTTCTCGAAGACTATGAGATCAAAAGGATCTTATCGACACCTTATCACCCTAGTGGGAACAGACAAACTGAATCGACCAATGAAACCATAATCCAAATCCTCAAGATAATGTTGACTGACGCCAAGGGAAAATGGAAAGAGGTTCTGCCCGAAGTTCTTTGGGCATATCGCACAACTTCGAAGTCCAGTACCGAGGCTACCCTATTCTCATTGGTTTATGGCACCGAAGCTCTAATACGGTCGAAGTCGTTGAGCCGAGTATCAGATTTTAATATGCAACAAAGGAATCTAATGACGATGCCATGAATACGAGCCTAGAGCTATTAGATGAAAGGCGTGAAGCTGCCCTTGTTCGATTGGCCACCCAAAAGCAACAGATCGAGAGGTATTACAATTGAAGGGCCAACCTTCAATACTTCAATGTCGGGGACTTAGTACAAAGTAAGGTCACACTAAGCACCCGGAATCTGAACGAAGGAAAATTAGGTTTGAGTTGGGAAGGACCATACCAGATTCTTGAGGTCACATGGAAGGGATCCTATAATCTCGAAATGACAAATGGAGAACAAATGGAACGTAACTCACCATAAATGATATTACTGCTAAGGTACGACCCCATTTCATTTTTTCTTATTTTCGGACTAACACTTTCAGGTGGTCGACAAGGAGTGGCACGAAGTCTTTAGGTCTGAAAGCACGTGTTGCACTTTTTTTCCCTTGAACCATTTTTGTCCCAATTGGGGTTTTCGGTAGGTTTTTAACGAGGTAAAAGTAGATCTTGCTAACTTAGAATCAAAGGCTGATCATGAATCGGTGTCGAAGACAACACTAACAGTATCCGAGGTTCCTCTACAATCAACCTCGAATACTGGGGAATTACCCTTGGATATCGATTATTTGTGAGGAAATTACTTCGTAATAGAAGGGTCTCGATAGGTAAGATTTGTTGTAAGAGCCTAACAGTCAAATGAACCTTGCCCACATAGTTTGCTCGAGCCCTTGTATAAAATATGTACGCATGTATGACTATTTTTCACAAGAATAAAGAGAAGTACTTCCCTTTCAATTACCTTATGTCTTAGAAAATTTTCTACTTTACAATTTGGTACTTTCAATCTCTTAAAGAAACGAGCTCAAGGGCCGATTATAATCAGAGTTCAAATGATCACGTCTACACTCAGGGACTTCTGTCCGAAAAACAAACTCGAACAGATCGAACTATTAATTATTGGTGTAATTAAACCTCTTAGGCAACCCCCAAAATTTAAAGGCCACGGCCATACCCACTTGGGGACTTTTATCTTAGGCAAGCTTGGATAACTCGGGAGAGTAAGCTCACTGTGTTGTGCCCAAATTAAAAGGCTACGGCCGCATTAACATGGAGCGAAGACGTCCGAGAACCGTAACAAAAAATAGACCTTCGAAATTTTTATAACCGGTTTTAAAGGCTACCCTCGACAAACTATAGTCTGAGATACTTACTTTGGGAGAAGGTTCCCAGTAACATCGAACCTTCAAGATGACTCAAAATAAAAATAAGGTAAAGGAAGGGTTGTTCGAACTTGTACAACCTAAGCTATTTTATACTAAGGCACTCCGGCCTTTGTGAATACAAGTAATAAAGAAAAGGAAAAGTTCAAAAACCAAAAGGGAAAAGAAAGCCTTGTATATATTTACCCAATAGTCTATTACAGAGGCCAAAATGGCTTAATTCAAAAATTTTGCAATGGCCTAAATGGCCTCAAAAAGATGCAAAAGAAAGCAAAAAATATAAAGGCCTAAGTGGCCTGGTCTTCATCGGAGGCAGCATCTTCACCCTCGGGATCTTCCCTGCCTTTAGACTTGCTTATACTCTCTGAATCTTCCTCGGGAAAGGCCAGTTTCCAAGCCCTGGCTTCTTCTGCTTTGGCATTCTCAAGTTCAGCCAGTATATTGAAGCCCTAAGCATGGACTCCCTCGAGGGCTTCCCTTAAAGCTTTCCACCTTGCATGATCTACCATGATTTTGGCCTGTGCCTGGATGACCTCGACGTCAACCTTGTATTGTGCCACTTTAGCATCGCCTTTGGTATTGTCCACGGCCTCCTCGGATTTGGCCACCTCGAGTTCATTGGCAAAGTTTTCCCTATCAGAAATAGCTAAGTCCAATTGGTATTGAAGCTCCTCGATTTTCTTGACCTACACCAAGGCCTTCTCTTTTGTAGCTCGGAGCTGGGTCTAGGCCGACTACAGTTGTGCTTGGGTGGCTTCCCTTTTTGAGGCTAATATGTCCATATTTTTCTTGAACTTCTCAACCTCATCTTGAATTGTATCTACCTGTGCCTGAAGCTCCCAGATCTGTTCAGGCCTTTGCCTGACGTGCAAGATCGGATCGTTATTACTATCTTCAATTCATTTTCACTATCGTAAAGCACTAAAAATACCTGCTCGGCCATCTCGACATGCTCATCCTGAGCGGTTACCAAATCGGCCTGAAGCTTTTCACTGAGAATCTTGTAGGTGTCACTCTTCTTAATGAGGTCCCGAACCTCGGCCTCGTGGTGAGTTAATTCCTTCCGGTATCGAAGGAAAGCCTAATGATGCAACACCGAATTTATGGTTATTTACAACTTTAAAATTTAGTATATATGAGAAGAAACACACAAAAAGATACCTGATTTAATGCTTGTTGGGCTTCATTGAATAGGCAAGGGGTTTCCACCTTGTCCATCACTGCCTGATCTTTTTCGGTCACCAAGCACCAAAGTTAACTAGCAACCCCCATGAGGGCAGAAAAAACCTAGGCATCCTCCGGGACAGAAAAAGTTATTGATTGCCTATGGTCAGGGTTAATACTTGGGGCCGGAATCGATCCACCAGTTTTGGGCTCGATGAAGACCCAGCGGCACCCAATGACGGTACTTTCTTTTGATACCGGTAGGTCACCAAGCCCGGTGACGTCATTCGAAGCTGTGGACTCAAACCATCCAAGAACCCGTGGATATTAGTTGCCCATGAGGCCCCTTAAAGAATGGCTATCTAATATACCGGTCTCATAAATCATGGCATCTGAAATTTGAGGGGACCCACTGATGTCGATCATTCCAAGCTCGTCTCTCGAGGAACTTTCTGGCGCTTGAAACGCATTACCACCGGTTTCTATCTCGACCCCTAGCTTAGGGAAGAATGGCCTCAACTCTTTTTAGCTTGGAACCGACCTCCTCACATCGGGATAGTTCAACTTCAGTACCCGCCAGTTCGAGAACTTCTTGTACCGTGACACCAGCCCGTAAACGGGCCACTAACTTGGATTTATCTTCCTCTTCTTCTTCATTGAACTCATCCCTTAATCGATGGACTGAGTCCAAGGATAGAATGCCGATGCTTCTCGTGGGCTTGCGTGATCTTTTCTTCTTCTTCTTCGGTTTCATCTTTTCCGTGTTCGGGGAACTTGGAGCCCTTTTCCTCTTTTTTTCATCACCCTACTTTGGAGTAAGGACTTGATAAGCACATCCTCATCATCAGATGGAGGCCTCATGGAAACGTCTGTGGGGTGACCTACGATAAGAATGCAAAAGTACAAGGGGAAAATCAAACAGTTTTGAATCGGAGGAGAAAACTTCCCATGGTTGCGGGCCTACCATCGACCTTTCGATAATTCCATCCAAGCACGCTTGGAATATGGTCTTTGTGATACCAGGCCCTCAAACCATTCCTTGAGTTCAGGAACTACGTCCAGCACCTAGGCCACAGCTACAACACCAAGAACATCGATAAAGAAGATAAGAGGAAGAGCAACAAGATTAAACATTCAAGGCAAAGTACAACTTATGATTTATGCTCTATTTCTTAGTAAATTGCATGTCTTCGATAGGGATCAAGTATGGAGTCTTTATTTGAACAAATCGGCCCATCCAACTTCGGCCTCCAGCCTCGTCTATACTCAAGAACGGGGACTTGATTGCCCGACGAGCAATCTTGATCAACCCTACTTGATAGAGTCGGGGACTGTGAAGGCGCATATGTTGATCGAGGGTGAAGGGACATCCCTCGATTTTCCTTATGAAGAATCGGATGAGAATCTCTATTCTCCAGAAGGAAGGATGGATCTGGCCAAGGGTCATGTCGTACCCTCTTGCAGAAGGCGACAATTATAGGGTCTTAGGGACCCAACGTGAAGGGGTAAGCGTAAACACTAAGAAAATCCTCCACATGGGTAGTGATCTATTCCTTGGGCGAAGGTACCACCACATGCTTATCAACCTAGTAGCAATCCTCTTTAACTTTGGTAAGGAGATCATTGGTTATTATGTATATGTACCTTGATACCGGTTCACATCAACTCGGTACCGAGGAGGTCTTTTCAATCATAAAATTGACAATAGTAGGGCACCGTACCGCAATGAAATCCTCAAGGGGATATTCTACCTTAGCTCCTTTGCCGACGGGCCGTGATGAAGAGGTGGAATCCTTTTGTGGCACAGTCTTATAAGTTTTTGCCATTGTAGAGAAAAAGAAAATGGAGTTAGAATGGTATGCGGCTTGCTAAAAGTTCAAGAAATTTGGGTGCAAGAATTGCAAAGCAGAGGGATTTTGAAAAGAAACAAAAAAGGAGGAGATTTGAACATAAAGTTTGAATAGAGGAAGGTTACAGTACTTATAGCTTGCAGATGGCGGTTCAGAACCCATGGTGGCTGACCAACAACTGACAAGCATTTAATACCTTGGTAACTGGACCGAGGGACGTTTCTATATCCATTTGTTGCTTATGTCATGATCGGGTTTATCAGTGACGTTCGTTGCTTACGTCATGGCCTATTGAGATGGAGCTTGGAAGTTTATATTGTTTCTCATCATCTTCTCTCTATGAAATGAGGGGACTATCTGTATATGGTCAAAGATGGGCTTTCCATTTGTGTGACTAATGGAGACTAGAATATGATAGGTCAAGATTCAACCTTGTGTTATATCGAACCATGGTGCAAAGTTAGATCGTCGATCTCGTGACCCAGAGACCGATCAAGATCGAGACCGAGCAAGATAGAGATCGATCAAGATCGAGGGAAGCCTACCGAGCCAAATATCAGAAAACCAAAATATCCGCAATCGGGCGAGGATCACGGCAGAAATCCCAACATGTATCAAGAAGAGGCTGATCAATTAGCTAATCATGATATTTCTTACCTCATATAGAATTGTATCAAGAGTAGGACTCCCCTACTATATAAAGGGGGTCTGATCATTTGTAAAACGGATCATACTTACACAATACAAAGCAATATACTGTCATTTTCTAGCTTTCATTATCTTGTTGCCCCGTATATAAGTTAGTTGAAACATCTTTTGGTTTAAGGATGACTGAACTCGAGGGCCAATGCTATTCAATTCGTGTGGTTTGCATTTATTCTTTTATCATCAATTTCAATATTAATTTATTCTTCTTAATCTGTACCAAGTTATATCATGTATCCTTAAAAACGCGTATAAATTCAATTGTTATCCTATTTTAGGGTAAACACTAAGATCTCCATAGTTCTTCAACTTTGGGAACTTGAAATTATTGTTTAGTGAACTTGAAATTAATGCTTGATTATTATTAAAATTGTTTAAGTGTTAATTTGTGATTAATCTTTTTAGTTCAAATACTGATATAATGATTTACTTTAAAATCTCAAAACTCCATTTTTGGTCCTTAGAAAGTGTTGAAGACAATAAAGTGGGTTTTGTGATTTGGTGTTATTTAACTAAATTGGTGACTGAGTGTCATTTATGTTATTGGTTGGAGGCTTCGTTTCTAATTTGAGATCATTTAGAGTAGATTTGAGGTGGTTTGATCGAAATTGAAATTTGAAAGAATACTTTGTTGAACAACGCAGAAACCTTATGCCAATCAGACAAGATTTTATGAACAATTTAATAGAGAGACTGAACGCATATACATGAAATCATGTCAACATGGTAGAGTTTGGTGTAAAATTTAATAAGCATTAAGTCATGCCAATTGGATATTCAAACTTCTGAAGCAAAAAGCCGTCATCTCGAACGAAATATACAAATTTAGTCCCTTGTTTAACATGGCCATAATCGTTCCAAGCTATCTGAAAGCATGTGACCATCCTATCATGAAATCCATACGATATGCTAACATTCTCACTCTAAGTTTACCATCTTCCGAAGCGAACTACTCGACCTCTAAAAATTCAACCTTCGCGAGACACCTCCCACTATGTCCTTCCTCATCTTTTGTTACCCAAATACTGCCTCAAATCATAATCCATCTTTGTAGCATCCAAACTGATAAATGCCACCAACTCTGAGCCACCATAAAGATCATCCCTCTCGAACCATTCAACACCAAAAGCACGGATCCAACCTCGAAGCCGCCACACATCACCATCTCTGATAACCGCCTCTTTGGTACCATTCCACAACACCCTGCCCCGAAAGCAAACCAAAGAAGACCATCACACCGATGAGCCTCAATACATTCAAACAAGGATGACGACACCACAATATTAACAAGAGTTCCACTAGATTAGGACATATCCAATCTCGCGACTCCATCAACCAACACTTGAACATCTATAGTCTGATTGCGTCTCCTTCGCTGGAATCAAATGTTGAATCTATGGATCTTGAATTGATTAATCCTCCTCCCGAACTATTCATTTCCGTGTCACATAAGTAAGCATCCTACAATTCACATCGGCACTACGCGATAACAATTCATGAACATCACAATACATTGTGCATAGCCTCGAAACCATAGGAAACATCAATATTGGGCTGAAATGACAGAACACTCCTCTACAAGACGACAATATTAGTCTGCCTGCATACTCAGGTAAAATGATCCTGCACCGCATCTGTCACATTTTCACAATTCGTTGGTGCCCAACTGATTAAAAGTGCCTGACGTCGCGTATGAATGAGTAGGAAGTCACCGAAGGCATAAGCTTCAACGAAACCATATCGCACGACGCGGAATCAAGGAAGGGAAGTTCTCCTAACAATCATGTAGCCTCTTGAAGATAAGTACAGACGTCTCCGTACTGATCCACAAGACTCTACTAGACTAACTCATGATTCATGAGACCTAAGTGAACCTAGTGCGCTGATACCAAGCTGTCATGACCCAAAACCCACTATAGGTCATGATGGCGCCCAACATTACTGTTAGGCAAGCCAACGGTGCACTACCAACTTAATTATGCATTTTATTATTTTCAAAATTGTGAATATTAGATAAAGAAATCAACGCATTAAAATCATGAAAACTTACAATTGAAATAGAATAGATAATAAAAGTGTGTAAATGCTAAACAAAATCACACACAACTTCTAGAACATCCCAAAATCCGGTGTCACAAGTGCGTGAGCGTCTACTAAAGAGTGCAATAATAATACAACATCTTTCTGGAATATAAAATAGAAAGGATAAAGTAAATAAATAAGATGAACACTCTGTAGGTTGCAATGCGTAGCATAGAAATCAGGTCACCATAAAGGCTCCTCAGCAGTTGCACTTATACACCAAGATGGCCATTAAATGAACCTGTCAGATCCTACACATTTAGTGCAGAAGTGTAACATGGGAGTACTTAAACCAACGCGTACGCAGTAAGTATCTAGCCTAACATCTAGAGAAGTAGTGACAAGGGGTTGACATCGACACTTACTAGTGGTCCAATAAATCAATATGATAACTCATAACAGATATGAAGCACAACAGTAGTAGTGAGATAAAAATTGTAACTAACATAATCTTCCAAAAAATTCTTTTAACAATATAAACCTCTCAAATATCATGTGCCATCTCAACAGATCTAAAATATCAAATGCAATCTCAAACGGATAAGGAATACTATATAAAATTCTAGGTCTCAATAGAAGGGGGATCTCATGAATATCCGGACTGCTAGCGGTATAACGCACGATTATGCCTAGGTCGTACGACCCAATCCAAAGTGGTGTATACACTGCTGAGGGTTAACCAGTGCAAACCAGAGATGCATCTTAACATACTATCGAGGCGTTCGGCCCGATCCACAAGAAAGGGAGAAACTTATCGAATTACGAGTCACGTGCTTACAATACAAGTGTAGAAGAATAAAGTAAACAAGACTTTTACCATTTATCAAATATCTCGCCAAACAACTCAAGGTGATAAAGCTTGGCCTAATACATTTCCAAATAAATTTCAATTATAAATTCACTTAATTAATCTAGCAAAATGAGTTCAAATATTACATGATAAATTCCTAAGTCTACCTGAACATAAACATGCTTTTAGCTACATACGGACTCTCGTCACCTCGTACGTACGTAGCACCCATAACTAGTAACATATAACAATTTAATACCTACGGGGCAGATTCTCTCTCACAAAGTTAGACAGGAGACTTACCTCGCAACGAAGTTCCATAACCGGCTCCAACGCCTCTCTAACATATCAAACCAATGTCTATCGGTCTTAAACTAGTCATACAACGTGCAAATTAATAAAAATATACTCCCATACTCATAATTAGTCAATTTATAATAATTTTCAACTCTGATGAAAATTCAACCAAGTCAACCCTCAGACCCACGTGCCCGGATTTCAAAAAGTTTCGAAGACAAACATTACCCATAATACCACGAACTCAAATATATAATTTATTCCTAATTCCTTGTCCAATTTCATGGTCAAAATAAATACTATTTCCAGGTTTTCTTCCTAAACTTTCAAAATTCCTATCAAATATCCATCATAAAATCCATATATAACCCATGTATTTAACTCAAAACAAGTAGGAATAATTACCTTACGATATTTGGAAAAAACGATCTTCAAGAATCACCCCAAATCACATGAGCTCCAAGAACTTAAAAGTGATGAAATAAGCTCAAAATTCCGAAATTAGATGTTTAATACACCTGTCATTATCCATGTGATCATGGGTAACAAAAGTTTAGCATCATTTCCTTCATCACAATAGTGGCCAAATTTTTGCGATCGCGATGTACAAATGTTTTCTTTTTACAGATACCCTTCAGTATAATGGCCATAACTTTTTGAATAGAATTCTAAATGATAAACAGTTTGATTTTATGAAATTTGGATTCAAAGGGATACAACTTTCATTTTCGGAGTATCACCAAGTTCCTTATAGATTGTAAAATAGAAGCTTTTGAAGTTAGACCACTGAAAGCAAAATTTCCTTCTACGGGATCGCGAATTTCCTTCCGTGATCGCGATTCACAAGGCCTGGAACAACACTTTTCTCTTCACGATTGCAACCCTTTCTTCGCGATCGCGAAGAAGGATGCACCAAATCTCAGAAACAATAGCTCAAACATAGCAAAATGACTCGTAGCCCATCCGAAATACAACCGAGGCCCCCGTTACCCCGTCCAATCATACCAACCATTCCCAAAACATGATGCAAACTTGCTCGAGGCCTCAAATCACACTATAAAACATTCAATCAATGAATTAACAATTAAAACCTTTCTTTCAACTTTTAAACTTGGCCGAAGAGGGTCGAATTACACTTAAACATTTCAGAATGACGCCAAACTTTACGTGCAAGTCATAAATCATGATACGAACCTATTCCAAGGTTTGGAATCCCAAACGGACATCAATAAAATCAAATTTCACTTTAAACCAATCTTAGGAAATTCTAAAACCTTTAAAATGCCAACTTTCCACAATAAGCGCCAAAATGACTTCGAACCATCTGATACTCAACCCGAACATACGCCCAAGTCTGAAATCATCATACAAACCTATTGGAACATTCAAATACCTATTCCGGGGTCTTTTACTCAAAAGTCAAACCTTGATCAACTCTTCCAACTTAATGCTTCCGAATTGAGAAATTTTTATCTGAATCAACTCCGTACCGCCCGAAATCCGATTCTGACTTTGCGTACAAGTCATAAAACATGAAGTGAAGCTATTAAAGGCCTAAAATCGCCGGTCGTGGTTGGTAATCATGGTTTTCAATAGCTACCATTTAAATACTTCTGAGGGGGTCACCAATCAAGTACTACGCTCGCCCAAACACGCTTAACTTCGTAGTTCTGATGGGTTCCGGTGCATTAGTGATAGTATGATCGCATCCAACATTCCTTGCACTCTAAATTTTCTTAATACCTTTCCTCCTTCCGCTTTACGTGCGAAAGTGTAAAGACTTAAAACGACATAACTTTATGCTCATTTATCCGTTTTAGCGATTCCTCCTTTTCTTTTATGTATTTTTTGCGGGCAAAAGGATTGACCAATAACAACAAGCTGCACTCGACGATAATATCACATTTAGAGGGCCCAACATGCCAATCACACTAGGCCGCATGGAACGGCCACATCGCTACTAGACGTTTTACGAATTCCGCCTTCAAGGCCAAGGAGTAGTGACATGTCAAATGCAACAATGTTAAGCCCGTAAGGTCGTGGTTGGCAATCGTGATTTACATTATCTACCTTTTAAATATTTTCCTTATTTTCCTTATTTATTGTATATTGTCTTTTTCATTTTTTCCATAATTATTTTCTTTTAAAAAATTATTGTTTCATGTAAAAAACATTGTTTGCAATGCTTAAAACTCATTTGTGAATTTACTAGATCTACCATGGATATATTAAAAGAAGTAAGACACAAATTTTACCAAAAATAGGGATACAACACGAGGACTTCCGAGGGGGTCACCTATCCTAGTATTACTCTGGCCCAAGTACACTTAACTTCGAAGTTCTAATGGGCTCCGATGCGTTAGTGCTGGTATGATCGTATTCGACATTGCTTGCACTCTAAATTCGTTTAATACCTTTCTTCCTTCCGCTTTAGGTGCGAATGTGTAAAACCTTAAAACGATATAAGTTTACGGTCATTTATCCGTTTTATGCAATTCATTTTTTGATTTTATGTATATTTCATGGGCAAACACGTTGACCAATAACAACAAGTTGCGCTCGATGATAATTTCACAATTAGTGGGCCCGAAATGCCTATCACATTAGGCCGCATGGAATTAAGACATCACAACTGACATTTCACAAATGCCTCCTTCGACGCCAAGGCGTAGTGACATGTCAAGTGCAACAGTGTTAAACTCGTAAGGTCATGGTTGGTAATCGTGATTTACAATATCTACCTTTTAAATATTTTTCATATTTTTTATTTATTGTATATTACCTTTTTTATTTTTTTTCTATATTTATTCTTTAAAAAAATATTATTACATGTAAAAATATCATTTACAATGCTTAAAACTCATTAGTGAATTTATTAGATCTATCATCGATATATTAGGCCTATCGTAGTTACTTATTATAATATATCGACGGTAGATCTAATAAATTCACAAATGAGTTTTACGCATTGTAAACTATATTTTTTTAATTGAAATAATAATTTCTTTAAAGAGGATGATTATGGAAACGATCAAAAAGGCAATATAAAATAAATAATAAAAATAAGAAATATATTTAAAAGGTAGATATAGTAAATCACGATTACCAACCTCGACATTACGGGCTTAACAATGTTGCACTTGACATGTCACTACGCCTTGGCCTCGATGGCGGCATCTGTAAAATGTCGAGGTGTGATGTTGTCATTCCATGTGGCCTAGTGTAATAGGCATGTTGGGCCCTTTAATTGTGATATTATCGTTGAGCGCGGTTTGTTGTTATTGGTCAATACCTTTGCCCGAAAAAATGCATAAAATCAAAAGAGGAATTGCGTAAAATTGATAAATGAGCGTAAAGGCACGATGTCCTAATAGCGAACGCGAAGCTTACCCAAACCTATGCGAACACAGGACTATCATCGAGAACACGTAGGCAAATTCCCTAGAGTCTCATTTGACCAGCTTCCTCTACATGAGCGCGGGACCCTCATCATGAATGCATAGTCTTATAACCTAAGAGCTTCACGAACGCTGGGACTTCATTGCGAACACGAAGCACAAATCCTCACCTGCCTTCAGCTCCTCTTCATGAACGCCGAACTCCCCTCGTGAATGCGAAAAAGGAAACCACTAACTGGAAACACTAGAAATTCTGCAACTTCCATAAGTCCAATTTTTTCCCGTTAACCACCCGGAATCCACCCGAGGCTCCTGGGACCTCAATCAAACATACCAACAAGTCCTATAACACCATACAAACTTAGTCGAGCCCTCAAATCACATCAAATAAAGCTAAAATCACGAATCACCCTCAAATTCAAACATAATGAACTTTGAAACTTCAGACTTCTACAACTGATGACAAAACCTATCAAATCACGTCTGATTGAACAAATGAAACTCCGATCTGGAGTCGTCTTCACACAACTCCAACAACGGTGAAAAATCCTAGAACTCAAGCTTTTGTTTTAGGGACTAAGTGTCCCAAATCATTCCAAAACCAAAAACCAGAACCTCCCAGCAAGTTACATAAGCAGTAATTAGTTGATCAAGGTTAATGCTCTCAAAATGACCAGCCAGGTCGTTACATCCCCCATTTCTTAAAATAATCGTTTGTTCTTGAACGAGCATAGAGACATACTTGAAGTGGTGAAAAGATGAGGATAACAGCTGTGCATATCATGTTTGGCCTTCCAAGTCGCCTCCTCGACTAGCTGACCCCTCAACTAAACCTTCACTAAAGTAATGTTCTTTGACCTCAGTTTTCGAACCTTCACATCCAAAATAGCTACTGCCTCCTCAACATAAGGTAGATCCTTGTCCAACTAGACTAAGCTGAAATCCAACACATGAGACGGATCACCGTGATACTTCCGGAGAATAGAAACATGTAATACCGGATGAACTCCTACTAGACGGGGAGGCAAGGCAAGCTCATAAGCAACCTCCCCAGCTCTCCGCAACACCTCGAATGTGCCAATAAATCTTGGGCTCAGCTTTACCTTCTTTCTGAACCTCATAACAACCTTCATGGGCGAAACTAGAGCAAGACTCACTCTCCACCCATGAATGCAACATCGCGAACCTTCCAATCCGCATAACTCTTCTGTCTGGATTGGGCTGTGTGAAATCGATTCTGAATCGCCTTAACCTTCTCCAAAGCATCCTGCACCAAGTCTGTATCCAAAAGACTAGCCTAACCCGACTTGAACTAACCCACTGGAGACCGACACTGCCTACCATACAAAGCCTCACACCGTGCCATTTGAATGCTCTACTAATGACTGTTGTTGTAATCAAACTCCGCAAGTGGCAAGAACTGATCCCAATAACCTCCAAACTCCATCACACACACACTGAGCATATCCTCCAGTATCTAAATAGTGCATTCAGACTGTGTCCGTCCGTCTGAGGGTGAAATGTTGTGCTCAATGCAACTCGAGTACCTAACTTATGATGTACGACCCTCCAAAACAACGTTGTAAATTGTGTACCCCAGTCAGAGATGATAGATATGACATGCCATAAAGCTTGACAATATCGCGTATATAAACTTATGCCAGCTGCTCGGAAGAATAAGTAGTCATCAAGGAATGAAATGAGCTGACTTAGTCAGCCTATCCACAATCACCCAAACTGCATCATACTTCTGCTGATTCTGTGGGAGTCCAACAATGAAATCCATAGTGATCCTCTCCCATTTCCACTCGGGAATCTCTAACTTCTGAATTAACCCACCTGGCCACTGATACTCATACTTCACATGTTGGAAATTTAGACACCGAGCTACATAATCCACTATGTCCTTCTTCAGTATCCTCCACCAATAATGATGCCTCATGTCCTGATACATCTTCATGGCACCCGGATGAATGGAGTATGAAAACTGTGAGCCTTTTGGAGAATCAACTCACGCAATCTGTATTGGGTACACCTAACCTGCCCTGCATCCTTAATGCACCATCATCACCAATAGTGACCTCCTTAGTAAGTTGAAGGTGCATGAAAACAACTATCCTGTCCACGACCTTGAGTTAGCAGCTATCATTCATGCCTTGATAATTTGGCGGCACTATTTGTACGGTGTCCCTTGTGAGATCTACGCTGATCAATGGAGTTTATAGCATCTGTTCAAGTAGAAGGATCTTAACTTGCATCAGCGGAGGTGGCTAGAGCTGCCATCTCGAGAATGCCAATGTGGTGGCTGATGCCTTGAGTCGTTGGGCAGAAAGTTTGGGGAGCTTAGCATATTTACCAGCAGCAAAGAGGACGATGTCATTGGATGTTCAGGCCTTGGCCAACCAGTTTGGTAGATTGGATATTTCTGAGCCGAGTCGAGTTTTGGCTTGTGTAGTCTTCCATATTTTTATGATTTATTGTATAGTGCCTTTTTTATCTTTTCCATAATTATCCTCTTTAAAGAAATTATTATTTCATGTAAAAAACTATCGTTTACAATGCGTAAAACTCATTTGTGAATTTATTAGAAATACTGTCGATATATTAAAAGAAGTAACATACAAATTTTGCAAAATAGAGGGATGCAACACGAGGACTTCCCAGGGGGTCACCCATCTTAGTACTACTCTCGCCCAATCATGCTTGACTTTGGAGTTCTGAAAGGATCCATTACGTTAGTGCTGGTATGATCGCATCAGACATTCCTTGCACTCTAATATTACCTTTACTCATTCCGCTTTTGGTGCGAAAGTGTAAAGCCTTGAAACGGCATAACTTTATGCCCATTTATCCATTTTATACGATTCCTCTTTTGATTTTATGTATTTGTCACGGGCAAAAACATTGACCAATAACGACAAACCTCTCTCGACGATAATATCACAATTAGAGGACTCGACATGCCTATTACACTAGGTTGCATGGAACGACGGCATTGCAACTCGATGTTTTACAGATGCCGCCTTCGAGGCCAAGGCGTAGTGACATGTCAAATGCAATGGTGCTAAGCCCCTAATGTCGTGGTTGGTAATTGTGATTTAAAATATCTACCTTTTAAATATTTTTCTTCTTTTGATTGTTTATTTTATATTGCCTTTTTGATCTTTTATATAATTATCCTCTTTAAAAAAATTTATCATTTCATGTAAAAAAAATATAGTTTACAATGCGTAAAACTCATTTGTGAATTTATTATATCTACTGTCGATATGTTAAAAGAAGTAGCATCCAAATTTTGCAAAATAGAGGGATGCAACACGAGCATTTCCCAGGGGGTCACCCATCCTAGTATTACTCTCGCCCAAGCACGCTTGACTTCGGAATTCTAATGAGATCCAGTGCGTTAGTGATGGTATGATCGCATCCGACATTCCTTGCACTCTAATAATACCTTTACTCCTTCCGCTTTTGGTGTGAAAGGGTAAAGCCTTGAAACGTCATAACTTTATGCTCATTTATCTGTTTTACGCGATTCTTCTTTTGATTTTATGTATTTGTCGCGGGCAAAAGAATTGACCAATAACGACAAACCGTGCTCGTTGATAATATCACAATTAGAGGACGTGACATGCCTATTACACTAGGCCGCATGGAACAACGACATTGCAACTCAACGTTTTACAGATGCCGCCTTCGAGGCCAAGGCGTAGTGACATGTCAAATGCAATGGTGCTAAGCCCATAATATCGTGGTTGGTAATCGTGATTTACAATATCTACCTTTTAAATATTTTTCTTATTTTTATTGTTTATTTTATATTGCCATTTTGATCTTTTCTATAATTATCCTCTTTAATTTTTTTTTATCATTTCATGTAAAAAAATATAGTTTACAATGCGTAAAACTTATTTGTGAATTTATTAGATCTACCGTCGATATGTTAAAAGAAGTAGCATGCAAATTTTGCACAATAGAGGGATGCAACACGAGGACTTCCCGGGGTGTCACCCATCCTAGTACTACTCTCGCCCAAGCACGCTTGACTTCGGAGTTCTGATGGGATGATCGCGTCCAACATTCCTTGCACTCTAATAATACCTTTCCTACTTCCGATTTTGGTGCGAAAGTGTAAAGCCTTGAAACGGCACAACTTTATGCTCATTTATCCGTTTTACGCGATTCCTCTTTTGATTTTATGTATTTTTCGCGAGAAAAAGTGTTGACGAAAAACAACAAGCCGCGCTCGATGATAATATCACAATTAGAGGGCTTGACATCCCTATTACACTAGGTTGCATGGAACAATGACATCACACCTCGACGTTTTACGGATGCCGCCTTCGAGGACAAGGCATAGTGACATGTCAAGTGCAACAGTGTTAAGCTCGTAAGGTCGTGGTTGGTAATCGTAATATACAATATCTACCTTTTAAATATTTTTCTTATTTTCATTATTTATTTTATATTGCTTTTTTTACAACAACAACAACAACAACAAAAACCCAGTATAATCCCACAAGTGGGGTCTGGGGAGGGTAATATGTACGCAGACCTTACCCCTATCCCGAAGGGTAGAGAGGCTGTTTCCAGGAGACCCTCGGCTCAAAAGCAACAGAAGCCGATATATTAGTACCATAAAAATGCATAATAAAAATGCATAATAAAATAACAACAATACAATAGATATGAAATACAGAATACGAAATACGAAAAAGATGGCTGGTATAGTAAAACTAGCAGGTAAAGCCCTGCATCAATAGACGACCAATGACATTCTTAGTCCAACTCCTAACTGGCTAGTCTCACTCTATTGTGCTGTAGAAATATTCACAACTCTCCCCTAACCTACAACCTTAATACTCGACCTCCACAATTCCCTGTCAAGGGCCATGTCCTCAGTAATCCTAAGTCGTGCCATGTCCTGTCTGATCACCTCTCCCCAATACTTCTTAGGTCGTTCTCTACCTCTCCGCGTGCCCACTACAGCCAGTCGCTCACACCTCCTCACCGGTGCATCAGTGCTCCTCCTCTGAATGTGCCCGAACCATCTGAGTCTTGCTTCCCGCATCTTGTCCTCCATGGGGGCCATGCCCACCTTCTCTCGAATATCTGCATTCCTAATCTTATCCATTCTTGTATGCCCGCACATCCACCTCAACATCCTCATCTCTGCTACTTTTATCTTCTGGATGTATGAGTTCTTTACCGGCCAACATTCAGTTCCATATAACATGGCAGGCCTAACCACTGCTCTACAAAACTTACCTTTTAGTAACAGTGGCACTTTCTTGTCACACAAGACTCCCGACGCTAACCTCCACTTCATCCACCCCACCCCTATACGATGTGTGACATCCTCGTCAATCTCCCCGATCCCCTGGATAACCGATCCAAGGTACTTGAAACTACCCCTCTTGGGAATGACTTGAGAGTCAAGCCTCACTTCAACTCCCGCTTCCGTCGGCTCAACTCCAAATTTGCACTCGAGGTATTCCGTCTTCGTCCTGCTCAACTTGAAACCTTTAGACTCAAGAGCATGTCTCCAAATCTCTAGCCTCTCGTTGACGCCGCCTCGTGTCTCGTCAATTAGAATAATGTTATCAGCAAATAGCATGCACTATGGCACCTCTCATTGAATATGATGAGTCAGTGCATCCATCACCAGGGCAAATAGGAATGGGCTGAGCGCAGACCCTTGGTGCAACCCCGTAGTAACTGGAAAATGTTCAGAGTCGCCTCCTACTGTCCTAACCCGAGTCTTAGCTCCATCATACATGTCTTTAATCACCCTAATATAGTCAATCGGGACCCCTTTATCCTCTAAGCAGCTCCATAAGACCTCCCTAGGAACCCTATCGTACGCTTTCTCCAGATCAATAAACACCATGTGAAGGTCCTTCTTCCTATCCCTGTACTGTTCCACCAACCTCCTAATAAGGTGGATAGCTTCTGTGGTAGATCGTCTCGGCATGAACCCGAACTGGTTGTCTGAAATAGACACCGTCCTTCGCACTCTCATTTCTACCACTCTCTCCCAAACTTTCATGGTATGACTTAGTAATTTGATGCCCCTATAGTTGTTACAGCTCTGGACATCACCTTTGTTCTTATACAACGGGACCATTGTACTCCACCTCCACTCTTCCGGCATCCTATTAGTCTTTAATATAACACTAAACAATGAAGCAAGCCATTCCAAGCCTGCTCTACCCACACACCTCCACAGTTCCATCGGAATTTCGTCTGGCCCGGTAGCTCTGCCCCTTCTCATCTTACGCATTGCCTCCATGACTTCATCGATCTCAATGTCCCTACAATTACTTAATTCATGGTGACTGTCGGCATTCCTCGATTCCCCAGGTCTAATATCTTGATCTCCTTCTTCACTTAGAAGTTTATGAAAGTAGGTCTGCCACCTCCTCTTAATCTAGTCATCTCCCATCAAAACTTTGCCGTCGTCATCTTTTATGCACCTCACCTGGTCTAGTTCTAGAGTTGTCCTCTCTCTCGCCTTAGCGAGTCAGAATAACTTCTTCTCCCCACCTTTGTTCCTTAGTTCCTCATACAGACGAGCAAAAGCTGTTGTCTTAGCCTCCGTCATTGCCATCTTTGCCTCCTTCCTAGCTACCTTATACCTTTGACTGTTCTCTCTCTTCTCCTCCTCGTTAGTGCTCCCTACTAACCGCAGGTAAGCCACCTTCTTCGCATCCACTTTACCTTGGACAACTGCATTCCACCACCAATCTCCTTTGTGACCACCATTGCGGCCCGTAGATATCCCTAATACCTCTCTCGCCGCCTTTCTTATACAGTCCGTCGTCGTCGACCACATTGTGTTCGCGTCCCCACCACTCCTCCAAGCTCCCATTGCCGATAACCTTCATTCCAACTCCTTAGCTTTATCCTCAGTTAAGGCGCCCCACCTAATCCTGGGGCGTCCTTGTACGGACCTCTTCTTCCTCCTTATCCTAATACAAATGTCCATCACCAAAAGCCTATGCTGCGTTGAGAGGGTCTCACCTGGGATAACCTTGCAGTCCTCGCTCAACCTTCTGTCGCATCTCCTGAGGAGGAGATAGTCAATCTGAGTCTTCGCCACCAAACTTTGGTAAGTAACCAAATGTTCATCCCGCTTCGTAAAACTCGAGTTCCCAATGACTAGATCGAAAGCCTTGGCAAAGTCCAACAGCGCAATGCCCCCTCCGTTCCGCTCTCCAAAACCAAAGCCGCCATGCACCTCAGAGTACCCACCTGCAGATGACCCAATATGACCATTGAAATCTCCTCCTATGAATAACCTCTCAGAAGGCGGTATACTACGAACAATCTCATCCAACCCCTCCCAAAAGCGCCTCTTAATATCCTCATCCAAGCCTACTTGCGGTGCGTACGCGCTAACGACATTTAAAGTACCCTCACCTACCACCAACTTAATAGTCATTAGTGTATCATTCACCCGCCTGACCTCTACCACGGACTCTCTAAGATAGCTAACTACCAGGATACCCACTCCATTCTTACCCCTCAGGATACCAGAGTACCACAACTTATACCCATCCACGTTTTTCGCCCTCGATCCGACCCACCTAGTCTCCTGGACACACGCTATATTAATCTTCCCCTTCTGCAGGATTTTCGCCAACTCTATGGATTTACTCGTCAGTGAACCTATGTTCCATGACCCGATTCTCAACCTATAGGCTCCCTTGCCCCCTCTACCTCCCCTGCTACCCGACCCACCCCTAACCCCAGCACCCCACTCTGCCCCACCCGAGGACATGCCCTTATTCTATCATCCCAGACTGCAGCCACTACACCTACAACAATCTAGAGAAGACTCGCTAGTGCACAACGTACGCAAATCAAACAAGAAGGAAACAAGTGGTAACTAGTATCCTAGTTGAAAGGTTTAACTATTGCGAAGTAAAGTAACAGTAATTTCGCTAACACCAAAAGGGAAACAGTAAAACAGGAGGTACCAACTCCCGATAACAAAAACTGTGGCTGATTTGCTCTCCTTTGCCAGTGTTCGTGTGCCCAACTTGTCTCCAAATACTCCGAGAATTCCTGAAAACACAGAAAATACCACGACCCAAAAACCAGAAGGAGCTATCACCGCTACCGCTGAATTCGTGGAATGCGAATGATTCTGGCAAATTCGAATTGGAACCCAACTCGATTGGAAAGATATGAAAGCTTAACTGATGTAAATCTGAGGAGAGATTTACAGGGAGTTTGTGAGAGAGTTTTCTTGCTAGCTGCAGCAGCCAATCTGAGGAGAGATCTGATGCGTCGAGGAGTGCATAGGCTACGCAACAGCTTCAGGCACTCAACTCCAGAAAATTGAAGCTGTTCTTCGAGCTTCAGCACCAGTAATTCGATTGTCGAGAAATCCTCAAATAAATGAACCCAAGCTTCAGCCACAACTTCTCGACACCAATTAGAATAAAACCCCAAAACCAATTTGTTCAGACACTCACGAAAACAACAAACCCTAGTCAATAGAGCATTAGAAAAGAAAACGGAGGAAGTAGTAGAAAGTAAACGGTAAGAAATTAAAGAGTAAAACACTTTGTTAATCCACTTTACTACTGCTTCAATCCTCTTATTCCTCCTTCCTGGTTATCAAAAAACCCAAGACGAGGCAGAACCGGAAAAAGTAATATTTCAAAAAAACCCAAGACGAGACAATTAAACTTCTTATATTGCCTTTTTTAACTTTTTAATAATTTTCTTCTTTAAAAAAATCTATTATTTCATGTAAAATATACTGTTCACAATGCGTAAAACTCAGTTGTGATTTTATTGGATCTACCATGGATATATTAAAAGAATTAGGATACAAAATTTTCAAAATAGAGGGATGTAACACGAGGACTTCCCTGGGGGTGACCTATCCTAGTACTACTCTCGGCCAAGCACGCTTAACTACAGAGTTCTGATGGGATCCGATGCGTTAGTGCTGGTATGATCGCATCCGACATTCCTTACACTCTAATAATACCATTCCTCCTTCCGATTTTGGTGCGATAGTGTAAAGCCTTGAAACGGCATAACTTTATGCTCATTTATCCCTTTTACGTGATTCCTGTTTTAATTTTATGTATTTTCCACGGGGAAAAGCGTTGACCAAAAACAACAAGCTGCGCTCGACGATAATATCACAATTAGAGGGCCCGACATGCCTATTGCACTAGGTTGCATGGAACAACGACATCACAACTCGACGTTTTACGGATGCCTCTTTCGAGGCCAAGGCGTAGTGACATGTCAAGGGCAATGGTGTTAAGCCCGTAAAGTCGTGGTTGACAATCGTGATTTACAATATTTACCCTTTAAATATTTTTCATATTTTTATTATTTATTGTGTAATACCTTTTTGATCTTTTCCATAATTATCCTCTTTAAAAAAAATTATTATTTCATATAAAAAACTATCGTTTACAATGCGTAAAACTCATTTAAGAATTTATTAGATCTACCATCGATATATTAAAATAAGTAGCATACAAATTTTGCAAAATAGAGGGATGCAATACGAGGACTTCTTAGGGGGTCACCCAACCGAGTACTACTCTCGCCCAAGCGTGTTTGACTTCGGAGTTCTGATGGGATCCAGTGCGTTATTGCTGGTATGATCACATCCGACATTCCTTGCACGCTAATATTACCTTTCCTCCTTCTGCTTTTGGTGCGAAAGTGTAAAGCCTTGAAACGGCATAACTTTATGCTCATTTATCCCTTTTACGCGATTCTTTTTTTGATTTTATGTATTTTCCGCGGGCAAGAGCGTTGACCAAAAACAACAAGCCGTGCTCAACGATAATATCACAATTAGAGGGCCCGATATGCCTATTACACTAGGCTGCATTGAACGACGAAATCGCAACTCGACATTTTCCTGATGTTACTTTCGAGGCCAAGACATAGTGGCATGTCAAGTGTAACAGTGTTAAGCCTGTAAGGTCATGGTTGGTAATCGTAATCTACAATATTTACCTTTTAAATATTATTCTTATTTTCATAATTTATTTTATATTGCGTTTTTGATATTTTTCATAATTATCTTATTTAAAAAAAAATTATTATTTCATGTAAAACAATATCGTTTATAATGCGTAAAACTCATTTGTGAATTTATTAGATCTACCGTTGATATATTAAAAGAAGTAGGATACAAATTTTGCAAAATAGAGGGATGCAACACGAGGACTTCCTAGGGGGTCATCCATTGTAGTACTACTCTCGCCCAGGCACGCTTAACTACAGAGTTCTGATGGGATTCAGTGCGTTAGTGCTGGTATGATCGCATCCGACATTCCATACACTCTAATAATACCTTTCCTCGTTACGCTTTTGGTGTGAAAGTGTAAATACTTTAAACGACATAACTTTATGCTCATTTTTCCCTTTTACGTGATTCCTCTTTTGATTTTATGTATTTTCCGTGGGCAAGAGCGTTGACAAAAAATAACAAGTCGCGCTCGATGATAATATCACAATTAGAGGGTCCGACATGCTTATTACACTAGGCTGCATGGAACAACAATATCACAACTCGGCGTTCTACTATGTCATGACCCAAGCTCTCCCTCCGTGAACTATCGTGACGACACCTAATCTATACGACTAGGTAAGCCTAACAATTTGCGGAAAAAGGAATTTAAAAGTACAACTAGCCATCCAACAGGTAAATATAGATAAAGTGTTTAAAATGCCGCTCGACATATACATTAATAACACTCTCGACCAATAACAACACTACCAAAACCCGGAGTCTCATGAATCACAAACAAGAGGAAATACATAGTTTTGTAACTCCAGAAGTATAAACAAAAGTAATAACAGAAGGTCTATATCTAAAAGGGAGAATAGAGAGAGACTTCTCAGTCTACGAATGCGGCTGATATACCTTGAAGTCTCTGAAAATTGCCTCGCCTCACTGGTGGAATGGCTGAGCAGAAGAACCTAGATCTGCAGACGAAAAACATATGCAAGAAAGGGCATGAGTACATGAGTACACCATAGCAGTACCCAGTAAGTGCCAAGTCTAAACTCGGTCGGTAGTGACGAGGAATGTCAGGGGTTGGGTTACAACCCTAGCTAGAAATTTAGCTACTCATAGATGAAAAAGATAAAACAATAAAAAATGCGACAGTACAATTAAAATACTAACAGTCGATCTCCTGGGATATCGTCCTGTAGTCCTAAACTAAATATCCAATGTAGAGGGATCGCCCAGGATATCATCCCATAGTCCCAATTATAAATGTGCAGGGGGATCTCCCGGAATCCGATCCCGTATTACGAATCATAAATATGTAGGGAAATCTCCCGGAATATCGATGCCTAGTCCCAAAGTAAACACACAACAGTCTTAAGAAAGAAATCTACAGTTCTATTCATGAATAAATAGGAATTTCTACTCTAAACATGTTGCATAGTGTCACACCTCCTTTTTACTGCCCTGCAATAGGGAGAATAAGAGAGTTTTCCAATTTAAGTGACAATCAAAACGAGATTATTTATTTAAAATCAAAGTCTCCACTTAGGATATTTATGGTGTCCCAAGTCACCGGTTTAAAATCTCTAATCGAGGAAAGTTGACTCTAATTACGGTCTGCGAACACAGAAATCCGGGTAAGAAATTCTATTAACCCGGTAGAAGGTGTTAGGCATTCCCGAGTTCCGTGGTTTTAGTACGGTCGCTTTGATCATACTTGGCTAAATCAAATTGTGTAATTACTAATTTTAGAAACTATATGCATTTGCCGCTTTTAATTAGGAAATTATCTTGAAACGCGTCACGCGTACGTGTACCCGTTTGTTTGGTGCGTCAAAATCATGTCACGCAAACGTGTCCACAAATTAATAACGCTTTATTATTATTAAGAAACTTTGGCCGAAGTTGCGCGAACGCATACTCCGGTTTTATTTTTAGAAATCGTAATCATGTCATGCGAACATGTCCACAACCACGATAGTATATTAAACGTGCCTAAAGAAAACTATGAACATTTGTCATTTTTATATCTAAATTAATACGAGGGCCATATATGATTAAATGTGGATAGCATGCCTCGGACTAAATTTAATTCAGAGGCCTATTTAAACAAATTTTATTATTAAGAAAGTTTGACCGAAGTTGCGTGAACGCATACTCCGAATTGGTTCTTAGAATCATGATTATGTCACACGAACGTGTACACAATCACAATAGTATTTTAAACGCGCCTAAAAGCTTCTCTACGAATGTTCATTCTAATATCTAATTAAAGTATTTGTGAGGGCCATAGGTGATTTGGTTAAATGGCACACCTCAATCTATCTGAGAGTCATATTTAAACTAGGCCTAAGGATGTTGCATTTGCACAATTTGAATTCAATAGGGTCATTTGTTGTGAGCACAATTGGGCCAAGGGTTGCTTCAGAGAAATGGACCGGCGTACAAGTTCCTTGAGCTATTAAAGTCAGGCAACCAAATTTACTGAAAAATGACAAGAGAATTGGGCCTTGGAGGCGAATCCAGAATGGAAAAGAAGGGGCCTGAGATACACGAGCCTGATTTGGGCCAGGCAGTCTCACTTGGGCCATTTAGTAGGCCTGGCCGTTTAAGGGATGTGGTTCAGCATTTTTGTTCTGCAACCCTTCAAGCATCTGTTACACTTTGAGTAACCCACAACACTAATCTACACTAAACTAAAACAATCTCATTAAATCAAATAAGATATATTCACCATTTAATTTAAATCCAAACTGCAGAACATTAGAACACTATACGGTCAACGAATCCTCAAGCCACATGCATTTAAAAGTCGAAATTGCTAATGGCTGATGTTGAACTCATACATATAGCGATTCTAACAATGGAGTACTTCAGACATTTAAACTAATTATTACAATGCAACAGTAATTTCTAAATTCATTCAGATACTAAAACAAAAATTCAAAACAGCAAAGTCATGATAAGAGTTAATCTCAGAGTGAACATCACTACTAACTTGAACAAATTCAAACAAAACCCAACAGGGAAGGTTATTCATCTAAATTAAACCCATATTATAACAGTCCAAACCCCAAACACTCAACAGAAAGAGTTTAACCAAGCTAAAACCAAAATGACAAACGAAAGTCCAAATACAACACTAAGATGAATTATACTGTCAATGGCATGAATAAATACAGTGAATCATGCAGTAAAACATAATTTAAGGAAAAACAAGGATAGGTTCTAAATAACATAAGTTGATACTCAGCCAAACTAAGGTTTACATCTCCAACATATTTCAAATTTGAGCTTCACATATCAATAAGATCCAAAGAGGTACCTGGAAATAAAGATAAAGCAAAAGGATGAGGATTTCAGCAACATCAGTAGTTCAGTAAATCAACATAGCCATGTTTAGCCTCCTTAAACCATTTTTAAACCCAGAACACTCAGAAATATTTTGAAACTCTTAAACTATTGCTAACAATAAAACCCAAAGGCCAATTCCTGACAATTTTCGACCAAAAGGATGCAGAAAAAATTTTGTTTTTCAAGTTATGAATGGTTGCCCAAGAATGAAAGAAGAGGGCTCTTATATAGGACCTCCTAAGGCAGCCCTAGCTTAGTTAGCTAATTCCCCTTTTACCCCTTCATTTCTTTGTCATTTTACCCTTTTTACCATTTCAAAACATCTGAAACCTCCCTTCTCTTAACAAACCAGCCCAACCTTATCCTCTAGAAGCTTCTATACTAACAGAAAATATTCCCTTAGCTTTAAATACCCAAAATAGCCCTTTACACCCCTATTTTTACATTCAAAAAATCACTCCTGGGTCAAATTAACCCAAGACCCAAACCCAACCCATAGGGTTGTGTACTAACAGCCCAAACTGAATCTCAAACCTTAAAGGAATGAATTCAATCGAAAATTTAAGCAAATAACCCCTGAATTTTTAAAAAAATGAAATTTAAAAGAAACTCGGAAAACAATAGTTCATTAACAAATGCACTTAAACTAATTGAGACTATCATTAGCAAAAAACAGTCAATGAATGAACTTATTTCAACCTTTGAAGCAATTAAATCAACCATTTAAACAGGGAATCAAAATAAAATAAACCTTAATTGAAAAACTGAAAACCTAATGACCTAATGGAAAGCTCATGATTTTAAACCTAAAATAACTAACTAACAACGACGATTAAACACCAGGGAAGGACAACAAAATCTAACAACCTAAAACTAAAACTAACTAACCCTTTTCATTTTTCGGTCAAAAGAAATAGAAAAAGTAGAAGAAATCGAAGATAAAAAGAAGCTAAAGAAGGGCAGGATGATGAGAAGATAGAAGAAGGGAAGAGGAATGAGTACATACTGCAATGACTGTCCAGTTGTTCCGGCTAGACCCATTTTTCCGATTTAAATCCAAAAAGAGGTGTAAAATGACTGTTCTCCTTGAGAACAGACAAGTGACACCCATTTTCGGCTCAAATTGCCTTGGAAGCCCATGCATGTCCACCCAGATTTGACATTTGTGAAGTTTGAGAGGGATTTGAGGGGACTAATTTCGGGATTTGGGAAGAAAAATAAGCGGTGAGTATTTGGTGTAATTTAGGTGAATTAGGGTTTGAGGTCCGACTTTATATCTAAGATTTGACAAGATTGAGAGGGATTCGAGGGGAACTATTTTGGGATTTAGCAAGAGGAGGGCGAGGAGATCGTGTGGTGTTATTTTGTGGGGAATCAGAGTTGGTTATGGCATCGTCGCCGGCAGAGGGTGTCACACCTCCTTTTTCCGCACCCGCGAGGGGCGAAGGAGTTTTTCCAATTAAAGGACAATCGAAACGGAATTTGTTTATTTATTTCAGAGTCGCCACTTGGGAGATTTAGGGTGTCCCAAGTCACCAATTTAATCCCGAATCGAGGAAAAGAATGACTCTGTATTACAGTCCGCGAACCAGAAATCCGGATAAGGAATTTTGTTAACCCGGGAGAAGGTGTTAGGCATTCCCGAGTTCCGTGGTTCTAGCACGGTCGCTCAACTGTCATATTCGGCTTGTTTATATGATTTTATACAATTATGCGCTCATGTGCAAGTTTTAACTCTTTACCACTTTTATTATATTTTTAAAGGAGTGTGAACATCATTTAAAACATGTCTTTGGATTGCATCACATGAAATGTATCCGCAATCCGGAACACATTTTCATTCAATATTTTGGGATTTGGATTTGGGTCGCATGAAATGCGCACCCGAGTTTAAGAAGGTAAGATTAATTAAATCGCGCCTAAAGAGTCTAACGCGTTATTGGCTTTGGGGAAGGCAGTGAAATTCACTAAACAGTCCATCCCAAATTCTAACTATTTATTATGACCAACTATTGAGGGCCCCGCAATTTGCATTTTTTTATTGGGCGAGGCTCGACTCATTATTTTTTAAAAGGATAATCTTAGAATGACTACATTTTCTATTTTTCGTTTTCTAAAATAAATGAAGATAAAGTCCTACTTTATTTACATACTTTCAAGTTATTATAGTTAAGTTTCGAAAGTGAGTTGTTTAAATAGTTTACATGGTAACGCAAGGAACATTATACATACAGACAGTAAAAGAAAGAAAAGACTACATTAAATTATAACTTCAAATCTTTCTCATTTTTTGCATTCATGCTTCGAGTGGCTTACAAGATTGAACCAGTGTATCAGTTTGTGTACCTGGTGTTTGGAAAGCAAGGAAAGAAGATGAAGATTAGTAGAAGCAGCAGTAGTGTAAATACACAGCAACAACAGCAACCCAACAGCAACAAATTCGAACCAGATTCAAGGCCCAGAAAACTTTGAAGAAAAACCGAACAACTCAATAGAACAAACCCAAAGTTTGTAAACAAACTAAACAGCAACAACCCACGCGTTTATTAAAACCCGAAACTAAACTCGTTTCTCCCTTTGTTTTTGTTTTCTCTTTTTAAACTCTATCACATTCTCTTCAGATTTTCAGAATGTGTTCCTCTCTCAAAATAATCCTCAAAAATCTTTCAAGTTTAAGTCCTCCCCTCTCAAGTCTTAAAGCCCTCAAGTGTAAAAGTTCTGTTTTGTAAAAGTCCCCTTTTTTTTCGTTCCAGTCCCTAAAAAAACTCTCCCTAAGAATGTGTCAAATGACTCTATTTATAACAATACTCTTGTCTTGAATCCCCAACCCGAAATATTTCCCAATGGCATGCTTTGTCCCCACTAATTAATGTTTTCTTTATTTTAAACCTTGTCCCCCATGCCTACATGCTTTTGTCCCCCACTACATTAAATAAATATATCAACCCAACCCATTACATCTTGTCCCCCATGCCTAACATAAACAATTACAATATTCTCCCCCACTACATTATGTCTTGTCCCCCATTATATTAAACAATTATTACTAATCCCACCCCATTACATCTTGTCCCCCATGCTTAACATAAAGAATTATTCAAAATGTTCAATTACCAAACTACCCCTCCGACCTTATTGCAATTACCATTTTACCCCTGAATGTAATGCAATTTACCAAACTACCCCATCAGCTATAACCAATTCACCTAATCAATCTCAACCAAAATATAGCAAATATGACCAAATTCTAAACAAATTCAACAACAAATCATATGAACACAGATGAATCATACAACTTCAAATTAATGGAAATAAATTAACCATATTGGGAACCAATCCTGGTTAACTTGGACAAAAAATGGATGAGGAAGGAAACAACAATATTAACAATACAATACATGATTCAAACTAAATCAACAAATCAAAAACCAAAACATAAACTCAAATTAAATCACTAGATTAAAAACGAACTTCAAACAAAGATGAACATGAATTAAATCTATTTTAAACAACAAAACATGACGGATTCAAACGATTTAACCAACATTAACAATTTCTGAAAAAATACATAACACATGAAGCAAACTGAAGAAATAATTAATTAACTTCTATTTGAATCTAACAAACATTAAACTACCAATTTCACATGAACAAACCGAAAAATTAACAAAACAATGAACACGAACAAAACAAACATTTACCGATTTTAGATTTGAGTATATCAAAACAAAATACGGACAAAAGTGAAACTCGAACCCACTAACCGGATCGAAACGACGATCGAAGAAGATGGTCGTTTGGCGTCGTTTGAAGACGACGCAGCAGTTACAGTAGCAGCTCATCATCAACGCTGCAGTTACAGGAGCAGCAACAGCAACGAGCTTCCCTCGAATGCTGACGAAGCTGGAAGAAGAAGGAACATCGAGGAAGAAGAATCAGACGCCCTGGACGTAGCAGCCATGGCGAAGTGGTCGTCCATGGCGCAACTGATCGTTTGGAACAAGGCGACGATGGTCGTTTGGAGCTGGGGGTTCATGGTGCGACGAAGAAGACGATGGTGGAGTGAACGACGGGAAGTAGATGCTCGACGAGCAGAAATGCAACAACACTGTTTCTCGTCAATGGCGGACGGTGGAGGGGTCGTTTGAGAAGGTGAAGCAGCCGCGATGGCGAAGCTGGAAGGAGGGCAGTCATGGAGGTTTCATTTGAAGCCAAGGTTTGGAGGAGTAGAAGAAGAAGAAAATGCAGCAAAGGGGGTGGTCGTTTGGACGGTGGAGCTTGTGTGTGTGTCGACGAAGAAGACGCGGAGGGCTGCCATGGATGAGCTTGGAGACTGTGTGTGGTTGAAGATTATAGAGGGGGAAGCCATGGTCGTTTGGACGAAGCTGCAAGGGGCAGCCATGGGAGGTGGATGGTTTTGAGAGAAAGAGGAGAAGAAGAAGAAGGGGGGGGGGGCGGGTAGCTTTAGCATTTTTAGGGTTTTCTTGGTATTTTTTTGTTTTGTTTTGTTTTATGAAAAAATAAAAGAAAAAGGGGGTTTGGGTCTTTTGGGTTATGGACTGGGTCGACCCAGTTCGAAATGGACTGGGTCGTTTGGGAAGATTGGGTATTTTTTGGGCTTATGGCTTGAATTTGAAGAAGAGCCCCATTCCGATTTTCTTTGTATTTTTGCTCTCTTTTCTTCTTTTATTTTCCTAAAACTAAATTCTAAAAATCCTTAAATTATCATATAGAACTAAATTAAATTATGAAAGTGCAAATTAACTCCCAATAACAATTAACACACAATTAAGTAATAATTAAGCATGAAATTGTACAATTGGACATTAAATGCTAAAAATGCAAAAGATGCCTATTTTTGTGATTTTCATTTTTTGTAAAACAAACTTAATTACTAACAATTGTAGGATTAAATCCTAAATGCAAATGCGACATATTTTTGTATTTTTTATTAATTTAACAAATAAACATGCGCAGACAAATGCGAATAATTATCCAAAAAATACCACAAAATTCAAAAAATTGCACACCAAGGAAAATTATTTTATTTTGAATTTTTTGGGAGTAATTCCTTCATAGGGCAAAAATCACGTGCTTACAGCTGCCCCTCTTTGCCCGAAGACACGAAGGGTTTTCGTGCAAAGATAAAGTGAGCGATTTTTGCCCATCCGAGTACTTCGTGTGAAGCATTTTTTTTTCTGAAAGATTTGACCGAACCTTAGTTCCGGACCGTTAGATTGTGGGAATCCAACGGTTGAGATGCAAGGCCACAAAACACAGGATCATTTTGGTCAATACGGGACTAGACCGGGTGGGGATTGGGTTTGAGCCTGGTTTGGATGGGTTGGGGCAGAGATTTGGCCCAAATTCAAAGCTTAAATTTAACCCTTTTTCACAATTCCTTTTTCTTTTGTTTTCTTTGTATGTTTTTCTTTTTTGATAATTAATTAAAATCCTAAATTAAATCCTACATTGATCTAATTTATAAAATTAAACTAATTATTTATTGCAAAATTTATTAAAATTACTTCATCCTAAATTAAAAGAGAAAACTCAATAATCTAAAAATTAAAGAGTAAAAAATGTAAAATGAGCTATTTTTGTAATTTTTATTTTTAATAAAACAAATAATTTACTAATTAATCCTTAAAATATTAAAATAAAACCTAAATACAATGCATGATATTTTTGGCATTCTTATGATTTTAACAAAAATAAACATGCACAGAAATGCAAACAATGAGCACAAATTCCCACAGAATCCTATAAATATTGTAAAAATGGAAATAATTGTTTTTCTTGTATTTTATGGGAGTAATTCCTATAGGGCAAAAATGACGTGCTCACAACTGACCCTCTTTGGTCGGAAACATGAAGAGTTTTCGTGCAAAGATAAAGTGAGCGGATACTAGCGATTTTTGCCCGTATGAATACTCCGTGGGAAGCATTTTTGAAAGATTTGACCACACCCTGCCTCCGAGGTTTCCTACATATCCTTGGATATAAAGGAATCATGTCACTGTAGTTCGGGAAGTTTCGATAGCTGGGGACTACCAGGAAGCTATGATGTCACTGTTGCTTCCGCTACTACTGCTTGCTGAACTCCTTATTACACCGAGATAAAATAAAAGGAGCTAGACTAAACTACGATCTGTGAATTACAAGAATCCTATCTACGTATCTTCAAACTTTATCTTGCAGGTTCTGTTGCTCTGTTGACTTGTGCTCTCCAGGCGAGCTTCCTTTGTTGCTGACTCGGATTGCATTCTGAAGTGAATTCCCTTGTTGCCATAACTTGAACTGTTTTCCTTTGAAACTTGAATTTCTTTTCCATTGTTCTCTAGGTGGGCACCTGATTGCCCGTATTTGAACTGCATCCCCTTGTTCTCCAGTCGAGGTACCTGATTGCCAAAGCGTCAACTGTATTCCCTTGCTTTCCAGGTGGGTGCCTGATTACCAAAACCTCAACTATATTCCCTTGATCTCTAGGTGGGCACCTGATTGCAAAAACTTCAACTGTATTCCCTTGTTTTCCAGGTGGGTGCCTGATTACCAAAACTTCAAATGTATTCCCTTGCTCTCCAGGTGGGCGCCCGATTACCAAAACTTCAGTTGTATTCCCTTGCTCTCCAGGTTGGCGCCTAATTATCAAAACTTCAACTGTATTCCTTTGCTCTCCAGGTAGGCGCTTGATTGCCAAAACTTGAACTGTATTCCCTTGCTCTCCAGGTGGGCGCCTGACTATCAAAACTTCAACTGTATTCCTCGAAACTTGCACTGCTTTTCCCATGAAACTTGACTTGTTTCCCTTGTTCTACAGGCGGGCTCCTGATTCCAACACCTACACTGCTTTTCTTTGAAACTTGACTTTGTCTCCCTTGTTCTCCAAGCGGGCTCCTAATTGCTAAACTTGAACCGCTTTTCCTTGAAACCTGAGCTGCTTCCCCTTGTTCTTCAGGTGGACGCCTGACTGTTGAGACTTGAACTGCTTTTCCTTGAAGCTTGAGCTGCTTTTCTTCAAAACTTGACTCGTTTCCTTTGTTCTCTAGGCGGGTTCCTGATTGCTGAACTTGAACCATCTTCCTTTGAATGTTGCTGCTTTCCCTTTGTTCTCCAGGTGGGCGCCTGATTGCTGAACTTGAACTGCTTTTCCTTGGACTATCTTCCCTTGTTCTCCAGGTGGGTGCCTAATTACCGAACCTGAATTGTCCTTTTCTTGAAACTACCTTTCTTTGAACTGTCTTCCCTTGTTTCTCCAGGTAGGTGCCTGATTGCTGAACCTGAATTGTCCTATTATTGAAACTGTTATCTTTTTGATCTGTCTTCCCTTGTTTCTCTAGGCGGGTGCCTAATTGTTTGAGCTTTAACTGTCTTCTATTCTTGAAACTCGTGTTGTCTTCCCTAGTTCTTTAGGTTTGCACCTGATTTCAATAAAAACAGACAAAACAAAAGAAATTTTTCTGCCCCAGTTTGATATTGGGAATATCTGTGATTGTTAACCAATTCTTGTTATCAAAATAAATTTTAAATTAAATTCCTTTATCCTAAAAATTTCAAACCAAGCCTCATTTCAACAGTAAAAACTTAAATGCCAAACTACACTTCCCAAAAGTAGACCTCTCATCAGACCTTGTCATTTGCAAGGGCCTCAAGGCTTACTAAATCCTGTTATCCAAGAGGGTACTGGAACTTATTGTTGAGCCTATCTGGCACGTTCTTTCCTTACGGAGGGTTTCTCTAAAACAAATGAAATTTTCCGCCCCTCTTTCAATCAAAGAAAAATATTGTCAGTTTGAAAATGTGGTGGTTAGTTTGCGGAATTGTTGCTGAGGATGACCCTTTCATTGTCGTGCTTTGCTTTGACTGGTTGCCTTGAACTGGCCAAGAATTATTTACCTTTATGTCTGAATTTCAATTACAGGACCCTGAATGACCTGAATGCTCTACACTCAACCTATCGTTCAATATTTTTGTCCTTCCAATTTGAACCTCTGTATCTTCCCCAAAATTAACAAACCACTCGACCGCTTGAACTTTCATTAACACCATACTTTTCATTTTGCATCATGCTATTTCTGGTATGTTGTGGCCGCACTTTGCTTTGTGCAATTTGGAAGTTAGTATAAGCTTTGCAATCCTTTCTTTTACTTAGCAAAGCCAATATTGGAAAAGCCTTGGAGGAGTAGACCCAAAAAGAAATGAAATGCAATGACCCCGAGAGTTATGAATAGAGAAGAAAAATCAAAATAGAAGGACTATTTGAAGAACAAAAGGAAAAAGGACTTATCTGAGTGAGGTTGCCGGCATCAATGATCATGACATACATTTTGGATTAATTAGCTTAGTCCATTCAGTCAATCCTCTTTTAGTCTTCACACTTTATGCCTGGGGTTCCCATAATCCGATTCCTTTGTAAATTTAACAACCTTATTCAGATTGCGGTGCCCTAAAGGGATTTCACCAGCAAACCTCTCTCATTTATTCATCTCTCAACTCACCGTCGCCTTACGGTGCCCATGAGTGTTTTACCAATAAGACTCTCTCATTTTTAATTTCTCTCAGCTTTCCATCGCCTTATGGTGCCCGTGAAGGTTTTCACCAGTAAGACTCTTTCATTTTTCATTTTTCTTGCTCAGAACGGAGTGTTGCCCCTAGTATGTATCACACCTCTACTTGCTTGACTTGGCATCTCTCGAAGACTGATCGGAAGGTCTTTCTCTCGTTTCCCTTTCTTTTCCTTTTTTCTTTCTTTTCTCTCCTTTTTTTTCACTTTTTCTTCTCTTTCTTCTCTTCTCCTTTCTTTCTTCTTTTTTTACTTTTTTTTTCATTCTTTCTTTCTCTTTTCTCTTCTCTTTTTCTCCTTTTTTCTTTACTTAATTTTTGCATTCTTGTTTCTAAATTTTGTTACTGATTCCAAAATAGGGGTATGAAAGGAAATAAAGAAAGCTCAAATGGGTATAAAAGGATAAAGTGTCTAGATAGCAGAATAAAATGCCTTCGTCATTCCAATCTTCAAAATATGCCAAGTAGAAACAACAATTTAGACAAACCAAAGAAATCATACATAATATCTTTTGACTGTACCAGAATTGATAGCCATATCTACACATTTGCCTTATATATATGTTAAATACAAAGCACCATAGGACAACACTCTAGTTACGATGAACGACCCTTACCAATTTGGGTCGAACTTGCCTTTTGCTTCAGCCTGATGTGGAAGGATGTGTTTCAATACTTGCTGACCCACTTCAAATTTCCGGGGACGCACCTTCTGGTTGTATGCTCTTGCCATTCTCTTTTGATACAACTGGGCATGACACACTGCTGCCAATCGTTTCTCATTAATCAAACTCAATTGCTCCAGATGAGTTTTGACCCACTCATCATCATCAATTTCGGCCTCAACAACAATCTGAAGGGATGAGATTTCAACTTTTGCAGGTATCATTGCTTCCGTGCCATATACCAACAAATAAGGAGTTACACCTACTGAAGTGCGAACAGTAGTGCGATAACCCAACAGAGCAAAGGGCAACTTCTCATGCCATTGCCTGGAACCTTGCACCATTTTCTAAAGTATCTTCTTTATGTTCTTGTTGGTTGCCTCGACTGCTCCATTCGCCTTGGGGCGGTATGGGGTGGAATTGCGATACGTAATCTTAAACTGTTGACATACCTCTTTTGTTAGATTACTGTTAAGATTAGCACCATTATCTGGGATGATCACCTTTGGGATCCCGAACCAACAAATGATATTTGAATGAACAAAATCGGCCACTACTTTCTTGGTCACAGACTTGAAAGTATTAGCTTCAACCCACTTAGTGAAATAGTCAATGGCCACCAGAATGAACATGTGCCCATTGGATGTTGCTGGCTCAATTGGTCCAATGACATCCATACCCCAAGCAACAAAGGGCCATTGTGCGGACATTGTGTGCAATTCAGATGGTAGAGAATGAATCAAATCTCCATGCACTTGGCATTGATGACACTTGCACACAAAATTGATGCAATCTCACTCCATGGTGAGCCAATAATAACCTTCTCGGAGAATTTTCTTTGCCAGAACATACCCACTCATATGCGGTCCGCAGACTCCAAAATGCACTTCGGTCGTGATAGTCATGGCTTGTCTAGCATCGATGCACCTCAACAATCCGAGATCTGGAGTTCTTTCGTACAAAACTCCTCCACTGAAGAAAAATCCGCTTGCCAAACGTAGGATTGTTCTCTTTTGATTCCCTGTGGCTTGTATCGGATATACCCCCGACCTGATGTACTCCCTGATATCATGGAACAAGGTTCACCGTCAAGTTCTTCTTCCACCATGTTTCAATAAGCATGCTGATCACGGACCTGAATATGCAAAGGGTCAACATAAGCCTTATCTGGATGATGTAACATCCACGCCAGAGTAGCCAAAGTGTCAGCAACCTCATTGTGGATCCTAGGGATATGCCTAAACTTCACTGATTAAACCGCTGACAAAGATCTTGCGGACATTGTCGATATGGTATGAGTTTCAAATCTCGGATCTCCCATTCTCCCTGGATATGGTGCACCAACAAATCTGAATCCCCCAACACCAACACTTCATGGACTCCTATGTCCACGACTAACCTTAAACCCAAAATACACGCTTCATACTCAGCCATGTTGTTGGGGCAATAAAAATGAAGCTGAGTTGTGACAAGGTAGTGGTGCCCTGTTTTAGAAATAAGTACAACTCCTATTCCAATGCCTTTCATGTTAGCGACCCCATCAAAGAAAAGTTTCCAATCGGGCATTTCATCCTTCTCGACCTCATCAATATGCATTACCTTTTCATCAGGAAAGAAGTCTTCAAAGGTTCATATTCCTCATCTACTAGGTTCTCGGCCAAGTTATCGGCCAAAGCTTGGGCTTTCATAGTCGTCCGAGTCACATATACGATATCAAACTTTGTGGGCAATATCTGCCATTTTGCGAGCCTTCTTGTGGGCATGGGCTTCTGAAAGATATACTTTAGAGGATCCAGGTGAGAAATAAGGTAAGTAGTGTAGGATGACAAATAATGCTTCAGCTTCTGTGCTACCCAAGTCAGGGCGCAACATGTCCTTTCAAGGAGAGTATACTTTTTTTTTGGTAATTACGTTTTCCATTAATCACCAAAGAGAACATTACAAAGTAGTAGAACCATTCTCGGCTGACTTAGTCTATACAAGTTTCTATTCTATCCTACCTTATAAGCAGTACATAAGACATTAATCAAATGTCTGGCTAGTTAGTACATTGTTTTCAATACATAAGCATCTGCATCTTCTCCCTCATTCCTCCTTTAGCTCTTATGTTGCAAACACATGCTATTTCCCTTGCCACTTGTTCTGCAGTCTTCATTGTCTCTCCAAAAATTCTGTTGTTTCTCTCCATCCATATCCCATGTATATGCTCGGAGTATACCATTTTCACAACTTTTGCTTTGCATGATCTCCCTTTGGCTTGCTTTATTATCCATGCCATCTTCTGTGTGTATGACAGTGATGGACTCACATTGATTTGAATCCATTGCATAAGCCTTCCCTATACTATGTTAGTGAATTTGCATTCACCAAACAAATGTGCATGTGATTCAACTATTTCATTACACAAGCAACAACTTGTGTTTGCTTGGACTCCCCAGTTAGCAAGCCTATCTGTTGTCATTAGCCTCCCATAGCATTGCATCCACATAGTGAATATTGCCTTGGGCCTAGCTTCATTGTGAAACATCAAGGTTCTCCATGCCACCTTGTTGTAGCTTCCCAAAATGCCCAAATAAATTTGCTTGGTTGTGGTCCTTCTGTATTGCGCTGTGGGCAGTTGCTGGATTACTCCTCTTGCTTCCATAATTCTTTCTCACCATCCAACTTGCTTGTTGGGGTATATTCATCTCCACTATACTTTGCCCCTTTATGTAATAAGTATGAATCCACTTTATCCACATCTTGTCTTTCTTCTGTGCTAAGTCCCAGTATACACTTGTTATAGCTGCTTTATTCCAAATTCTGATATTCAATAGATTGTACCCTCCAACAGATTTAGGCAAGCACATTCTGTCCCAGGCTATCAATGCTCTCTTTGTGATTGTATTGGATCCTGACCTTATATAGCTTCTGCAATAAGCCTCTATCAATTTTATCACTTTAGCTGGTAGTATGAAAATTTGGGCCCAATAGGATTGGATACCAAATATCACTGTTTGGACTAACTGAACCCTTCCGGCATAAGATAGTTTCCTGGCTGTCCATGAAGAAATCCTTGCTACTATTCTATCAATCAATGGTTGCCATTGCATAGCTGACAGCTTCTTTGTGTCCAATGGTATGCCCAAGTATTTGAAAGGCAATTCTCCAAGAGTATATCCGGTGTTCTGTAGTATTTCCTGCCTTGTTGCTTGATCAACTCCTCCAAAGTAGATTGCACTCTTATTGCGATTAGCTATCAGTCCAGATGTAGCAGAAAATTTCATGAAACAATCATGCATTGTGGAGACAGACTTGCTATTTCCCCTGGCAAATAGCAGCAAGTCATCTGCAAAGCTGAGATGAGTTATGTCTAATTTCCCACATCTTGGATGAAATATGAACTCCTGAGCATTTTTCAGTCCTTTGAGCAGCCTGCTTAGATATTCCATCACTATAGCAAACAGAAATGGTGATATAGGGTCACCTTGTCTGAGTCCCTTAGCAGCATCAAAAGGTTTTGTCAGCTCCCCATTTATCATAATTGAGTAACTGACTGTTGATATACAAGCTTTCACCCAATTACAGAACTTTGTGGGAAAACACAAATACTCGAGCACTTGTTCCAGATATACCCATTCCACTGAATCATATGCTTTCATCATGTCAACTTTCATCATACATCTAGGGGATATATGTTTCCTGCTATAAGCCTTGACTAGCTCATGAGCAAGGATGATATTGTCTGCTATTTTTCTCCCTGGGATAAATCCTACTTGGGCTTCAGATATGATGTGTGGCATGATTTTCTACATTCTTCCAGCTAGCACTTTAGAGATAATCTTGTACAACATAGTGCAACAAGCAATAGGTCTGAAATCCTTGATTGTCACTAGATTGGACACTTTTGGCAATAATGTGATTGTTGTACAATTGATTGCTGGAAACATCACCCCTGTATTGAAAAAATCTTTCACTGCAGCATACACTTCTTCTTTGATCACTGGCCATGATTTTTTAAAATTTTTTGCATTATATCCATCTATGCCTGGTGCTTTGTCACTTCCTATCCCCTTTAAAGCTTCATCAATGTCTTGGCTAGTAACTTCTGCAATCAGATCTTGCTGTTGTTACTTTATTAATGTTGGCCCTCCCTTCATTACCCTCTTGTCCACAGCTGGAAGTACATGAGCACTTGTTCCCATTAAGCTTTTATAGAATGACAGTATCTTCTCTTTTATGGCTGCATAATTTGTTATGATACTTCCTGATAGTGTCTGTAGTTCCACTATTAGTTTCCTTTGTTGCCTCTCCTTTATCACTGCAAAAAAGAATTTATTTTTAGAATAACCCACTTTGATCAAGTTTGCCCTTGCCTTTTGCTGCAATATCCTTTCTTCCATCATTGACCAAGTTTCCAGCTTGTGCAACCATTCTTTTTCTTGTTCTTGCAGCAGGTCATTGTAGTTGCTTTGTAACTGGCTCTGTATGTGTTGAATGGTCTGCTTGCTTGATCTATCTTCTCTGCTACTCCTTTAAATTCTGCCTCATTAAGCTTTCTAAACTGCCTTTTCATCTTTTTGAGCTTTGTCCAAATGCTTCCTATTTTCCCTGATGCATTGCTACTATTCCACTCTTCCTTTACTATCCTTTCAAAATCAGGATTGCTTGCCCATACATTAAAGAACCTGAAAGGGAATTTGGTTGTTTTCCTAGGCTGCTTTATGTTGATAACCATGGTACTATGATCTGAAATATGAGGCTCCCCATACTCAGTGCTTAGGTGGCTAAAGTTCATCATCCACATATCATTCCCAAACACCCTATCTATACGACTCCACACCCTATCATCACCTTGTTGTTTGTTGGTCCATGTATAATAATCTCCTCTCCATGGTAATTCAGTAATACCAATGTCATTACACAGCTCAGCAAATTCCTTTACATCAGCACTTTTCACAGGCACTTTAGAAATTCTATCTTGAATATTAAGGATTGTATTGAAATCTCCCCCTATTATTCAAGGTCCTGTTATGTTCTGTTCTAATCTTTTCAAATAACCCCATAGCTGCCTTCTATGATCTGTATCATTGTTGCCATACACCACTGTGAGGCAACACTGCATCCCATTCTGATTCCCAGATACTAAGAAATGAATAAATTGGTCTTGTTTATCTACTGGTTGAACTGTGTAAGCTTGTTCATCCCATAGGATCCATACCCTTCCATTCCCAGCATACTAATAATTTGTTAGTTTCTGCCATCCTGGAACTATTATATTAATCACCTTTCCTGCTTTGTCTTCTTTCACCTTTGTTTCTACTATCCCAGCCAGCTTGATGTGTTTGTCTTTAATGTACTGCTTTATTTCTTTTTGTTTGTATCTCTTATTCAATCCGCTAATATTCCAGATTAACCAAGTCATTGATGAATAATGATTCCACCTCCCAGATTAGGTGGCCTAATGTCCTCCATTTCCTCTTCCTGCTGCAGATTTTGAAATGCATTTGTTGTAGTTATTGTTGTCCTTCCCAATGTAATTCTATTGTTACTAGGCAAAGTTGGCCACTCCTCTCTTTGGTCTACATCTTGCAACTCTTTGGATTTCCCTTTATCCTTTACTATCTGAAGCTTGCCATTATTCCCAACATCTTCATTGTCATTTTCCTGCCTTATTGCCTTACTTGGTTCTCCCTTTAGATCAGTTTGTTGTTGTTGTCCTTGGCATTTGACTTGCCATTTTGTGATAACTTTCCCCTGTTTCTGATTTCCTCTGTATTGTTCTTCTTTTCTGACTTTCTTCTCCACAGTACAGTCATGCCCTATCTTCATGCAATTTATACAATACTTTGGTTTCCATCCATACTCCACCTGCAACTGGATCTGTTTCCCTGATGTTTCTTGTAAAGTCACCTCTATTGGAAGCTTTTTTGTCACATTGGCTTCCACTAGAATCCTGGCATAGGAAATTCTAATCTGTTTTGCTGTGCATTCATCTGCAAAGAGAGGCTTCCCAATAGCACTTTCCAGCTTACTTAAAGTCTTGTTTCCCCAATAGCTCATAGTCAGATTAGGGATAGTGACCCACAAAGGGATCTCCATCAAAAATTCAGCCTTAATGTCAAATTCAGGTGTCCACTGCTTCAGGACCATAGGTCTACCATTAATGGTATAAGGTCCACCATATAGAATATCTTTCAAGTCTCCTATGGTATCAAATTTTGCTATGTAATAACCTTCATCATGAAGAAACAAATCTGGTATACTAACTTTACTCCAAGCTTGAGCTATATATTTCTCCATGAATTTATATCTAGGCATATCCCCAATCACATAGATAATTAAGGCACATTCCCATTTTTTGTTCTGTTCTTCAATTTCTTTTTTATCTACTTTAACCACAATGTTACCATCAACAATTTCCGAAGGAATATATGATAATATCATACCATTTTCTGAAGATCTGTTCCCCGCAAACAAATTTGCCCATGTTTTCCCCTTCTTCGGTACTACTGCATGTGATTTTAGCTCCTCATTTTGCTCAGCTGTTACTATTCCATGGACCTTCAGCTCACTTGGCGCTGCATCCACTTTGTTCTTCTTAATCTCCATGCTTGAGCTTGTTGGTGTGCCTTCACATGAAGATGTGGCTACATTCATCTGAACTGCGTTGAGATCTATCCTCTTCACCGGTCCCTTATTATTGCTAGATGAACCTAATTGTTGTGGATTAGGTTGAAATTGGTGCCCAATTGGTGTTGTTATCTGCTGGGTAGAACCTTTAGCTAAAGTATCTGCAATTACTGTTGCACTTATGACTTCGCCGACCGTCACTAGTGGTACTCGCTTAGGTCGACCTCGCTTTCTCACCATGGCTGCTTCTCAGTCGGCGTACATTAGCATAACGTGTGCCAGGGGGGAGTATACTTAACCTCGCAAGAAGTGAACTTGCTGCTGAGATAATAGATGGATTACTCTTTCCTACCAGTGATGTCATGCTGACCCAACACACAACCAAATGAGTTATCCAGGACTGTCCAATAAAGAATCAAAGGTCTCCCTAGTTCCGGCGGGACCAGCACAAGGGGGTCGACAAATACTCCTTGATCTTATTGAATGCTTCCCTACAATCATCAGTCCATTTGAACTCAACATCTTTCTTTAGCAACTTAAAGATGGGCTCACAGGTTGTTGTGAGCTGAGCAATAAACCTACTGATGTAGTTCAGCCTCCCTAGCAGACTCATCACCTCGGTCTTGTTCTTTGGTGGTGGTAATTCCTGGATAGCCTTGATATTTGATGGATCTAACTCAATGCCTCACTGACTGACTATGAATCACAAAAGTTTCCCAGACAGAATACCAAATGCACACTTTGTAGGGTTGAGCTTGAGATTGTACCTGCGGAGCCTCTGAAAAAACTTCCTCAAATCTCTGACGTGGTCAGACTGCTTCCTGTATTTTATGATCACATCATCCACGTAAACCTCAATCTCCTTGTGTATCATGTCATGGAATATGGTATTCATTTCCCTCATGTAAGTTGCCCCAGCATGTTTCAAACTTAATGGCATGACCCGGTAGCAATATGTTCCCCATGACATGATGAATGCCGTCTTTTCCGCATCTTCCTCATCCATTAAAATCTGATGATACCCCGCATAACAATCCACAAAAGACCAATCTCGTGCTTGGTAAGTTGTCAATCAAAATGTGGATATTTGGCAGTGGGAAATTGTCCTTTGGACTTGCTTTTTGAGGTCACAGTAATCAACACACATTCTGGTCTTAGCATCATTCTTTGGCACATGCACAACATTGGCTAACCACGTGGGATACTGCGTGACTCGAATGAATTTTGGATCAAGTTGCTTTATGACTTCTTCTTTAATCATCACACTCATGTCAGTTTTGAACTTTCTCAACTTCTGCTTGATGGGAGGGAATGCTAGATCAATTGGCAATTTGTGGACCACCAGATCGGTACTCAAGCCTGGCATGTCATCATACGACCATGCAAAAATATCCTTATACTCAAACAATGCTTTAATTATTTCTTCCCTGATTTGCAGTTCAAAATAGACACTTATCTTAGTTTCTTTGAAATTATCTAGATCCCCTAGATTGATTGCTTCTATTTTATTCAGATTAGGCTTGGGTTTTTCTTCAAAATGATTCAGTTCCTTACTAATCTCTTCAAAGGCCTCATCCTTATAATATTCTAATTCATCATCACATTCTATTTCCTGGATTATTCTTTCAGAATTAGATTGACTTTTAAGACTTGGACAAAGATTCCTCATGCATGTCATGTCATTGAAACCAGCATAAAAAGAACTGTACAAAGAAGAAAAGAAAAACAAAATAAGAACTATCAGGAATGATGTAAAAGGGAAATTGCATTTCATTGAAAAATAAAGGATAACAGGGTTTGCACAACAACAAGCGAAAAATAAAAAATCTGGGTCACAACCCTGGAAAGACCCAAAAAGAAGGGAGAACAAAACAATCTACCAAGACTCCTTCTGACTAGGAGAGGAGTAGCCTTCCAATTGTTAAGCTTTACATTCAGCCCGACGAACTGCATGTTCGCTTAGCTAGAACATTCTCCAACTTCTACCATGTTCACATTATCAAACAACCTCTGGAACCTTTCAATTAACTCTTCATCAATGTCCACCATAGAACTTGGAACTGTCGTCACTTGGCGTTTCCGGGAACCAAGCTTGATAGAAGACCTGTAGAGACGCGAGATAGTCTTAGGAGTGCCCACACCTTCTGTTTCAACTTTCTAGCCCTTTTCACATCTGCCGCTATGGGTTTGAATCCAAGACCGAATGTACCCAAGTTTTCAGGGAGGGACACTGGCTGTATGATACCCTGCAAGGATGCACCTAGACCTTTACCTGGTACAAAGCCATTTTTAGCATTTTAGAGTCCACCATGACGGATGCAGAGGCTATCTTTGGAGTTGGAACCCCTTTCCCTTCTGGAACCTTCTCGACAGGCACTGTTTCAAAAACTTGAGAGACCCAGGGCCCTTTGTCATCTGCAGCCTCAATAAATAGGATGGAGGCATCAATGTGAGCATACAAATTCTCTTCACCATGCACGACGATCTCTTGTCTATCCCACTCGAACTTGACAATCTGGTGCAGAGTGGACGGGACTTCTTTGGCGGCATGTATCCAAGGTCGACCTAACAGTAAATTATAAGAGATAGCTATGTCCAGCACCTGGAACTGCATGGTGAATTCTACCGGTCCTATTGTCAATTCGAGCATTATATCACCAACTGAGTCTTTTCCTCCACCGTCAAATCCTTGGACGCATGTGCTATTTTTATGAATCCTTTCACCATCAACATTCAACTTGTTCGGAGTAGAGAGAGGGCGGATGTTTGCACTGGAACCATTGTCAACTAACACCCTGTGACCACTGAATATTCACATTTTACTGTAAGATAGAGAGCTTTGTTGTGTTCAGTACCTTCTATAGGCAACTCATCATTAGAGAAGGTGACCCTGTTCAACTCAAATATTTTGTTGGCGATCTTCTCCAGATGGTTAACTGAAATTTTGTTGGGGACATGAGCTTCGTTCAGAATTTTCATCAAGGCCCGACGATGCTCATCTGAGTGGATCAACAATGATCGCAAGGAAATCTGAGCGGGCATCTTTCTCAACTGCTCCACGATGGAATAATCGTGTACCTTCATTTTTCTCAGAAACTCCTCCGCCTCTTCTTTAGTGACTGCTTTCTTTACTAGAACTGGATTACCTCTGGATGTTTTAGCTTTCGTTAACTCTTCCGGGGTAAAGCATCTCCCCGAATGAGTTAATCCCTGGGCCTCATTGACTTTTTCATTCACTTACTTTCCTTTGTAGGTCATTATCACCCATTCATAGTTCCATGGGATAGCCTTGGTGATGAGTACCGGCAATGGGGTTACAGACTTGATGATGACAAGATCTGTATGGGCACCCTCTACAATTTTGATTGGCTTATTTGCCAATCCTGGCACGACTACTTTTGACTTTTCTTGATTTATTGCAACATCACTTGGGGATCTTTTCTTAACTACCAAAGATGGTTCACCGTTTGTCCTGCTCAAATTATTCACTGATACTTCAACCATTGGTTTTATAACTGGCTTGACCTCACTGGACCGAATAATCATGACAGTATGTGAAGGCTTCTTGGTCTCTCCCCTTTGTTTACTATCTCGACCATGTTCGTTTTCTCATGGGTTGGCAATGTGTTCTGGTTAATGTTGGGTGCCTCTAGGTTTTGGACTTCAATCCGGTTTGTGTCGATAAGCTCCTAGATGGTATTTTTCAAATGCCAGCACTTCTTAGTATCATGCCCCGGGGTACTAGAACAATATTCATAACTTACGGAGTAATAAAGATTCTTTGGAGGAGGGTTTGGCAATTTTGACTCAATTGGCCTCAGTATACCTAACTACCTCACTCTATGGAATAAACTGGTATAAGACTCCCCCAACGGAGTGAAAGTTTTTTTTTGCTACAACCTCTCATTTTTGAACATTGGATTGGGTCAGAAACCTGGTCCGACAGGGTTTCGGTAGGCTCGTGGGGGTGGGTAAGCATTTTGTGGAGCTAGGTAGGTGCTTTGTGGGGATGAGGCACGCTATTGTGAGTAGGCAGAAGGTTAAGTATATGTATGGGCATGGTGGATAGAAATATGAGGGTCTGGTGATGGGAAGTAGTGCTAGGTGGATTATATGGGGTTTGGGTGTAGGTTTTGGTGATGGGGTCGAGGCTGGGTATAATGGTGTGACAGGCCCCTAGGTCCAAACCATGATCCTGACTCAACTGTTGCCACATCTTCTTTCTTTTTCTTTCTGATCACTCTTGTAGCACCATTCTGAATGGCTTGGGTAGTTGCTTTGATGGCTGAGTAGCTCATAATTTTGCTTGATTTAAGCCCTTCTTCCACCATGCCACCCATCTTCACTGGCTCGTTGAAAGACTTACCTATAGCCAATATCAGATGGCCAAAGTAAGTAGGCTCTAGAGCCTGCAGAAAGTACTCCACCATTTCGCTCTCCTCCATAGGGGGGGTTAACTCTTGCTGCTTGTTCTCTCCCGGCGAAAACTGTATTCCCTGAAACTTTCACTAGGCTTCTTCTCAATCTTAGTCAAAGACAAATGATCTGGAACAATCTCGATGTTGTATTGGAAATGACGAGCGAATGCTTGGGCCAAATCATCCCATGTATACCATCTGCTGTGATCCTGACGAGTGTACCACTCCAATGCCACGCCACTCAGACTCTGGCTAAAGTATGCCATCAATAGCTTATCTTTCCCACTGGCTCCTCTCATTTTACTGCAGAATCCCCTCAAATAGGCCACCGGGTCTCCGTGCCCGTCATATAGATCAAATTTAGCCATCTTGAATCCTACCGACAACTGAATATCGGGAAATAGACACAAATCCTTGTAGGATACGCTCACCTGGCCTCCCAATCCCTGCATGTTTTTGAATGACTGTTCTAGGCTTCTAACCTTCTTGGACATCTCCTCCTGTTTTGCTTTTAGGTGGTTTCTCAGTCGTAACTGGGAGGTCGAAATGAGAAGTGTAGGAGTAATGTTCTGGGGCCTTGAAAGTAGGCTTCGGGGGATAGTATTGGTTATCTTGTGTCTGGAATTAGGGCTCACTGGAGGATCGATGGAGTGTAGTGGGTGGTGGTGCCACGAAAATAGGGGTGGCTGGTGGAGGGGGTATGGGATTGGTTTGGGTAGTGGTGCTTGTAGGGTTTGGGAAGTGGTGCCTTGGTAGTGGTGGTAAATGGGAAATCCTGGAGATGAATCAAAAGTTGGAGGTTCTTTGGATTGAGCCAACGGCGAGACGAAAGCAGGGTTAGCGGGGTATGATGGTGGTGGATGCCCCACCACCCATGCCTTGTACATCTCTGGCATCTGGTGTTTCAACTTATGTAACTCCTCTTTCAGATTAATATCAGACTCTCCCCCCTCCCTTGACGGATTAATAACACTTGCATCCAGTTCTTGGCCAGCCATGATCATGTTGTGTTTGGACCTGGTATTGTACGGGTGAGTTGCTAGAATGCCAAACAAACTAACTACCTGTTTAGACTTGATGACAACAAACAAACTTGTTAGTGATTAGAGCTTAATAGATAGGCAACCGCACGTTGGGGATGCAATGCACCTAACTAGTTAACCGTTTCTATTATGCATTTGAACGGCTGCTTGTGTCATCCCGTCTTTCACTAAATTCCATTTTGCAATTTCTTTCTCTCTCTTTTTCATTCCTTCTTTTCTTTGCTTGATTCTCATTTTTATTCTCTTATTCTCTCATTTTTACTCTCTTGTTTTTTCACATTTTTTCTTGTTTTCCTCTTTTTTTATTCTTTTCATTTCATGGTTATGATCGAATTCTATGGGGATTGCCTACGTATCATGACGCCGCATGAATCAGACCAAGCGTAGTTCTAGGAACATGTGCAAAATAAATAATAATAATAATAATAATAATAAACATTTTTTTGTGGTTTTCAAATTTCATAAAATAAACATCTTGATTACAACAACTTTCCCGATAGATTTAAACGTAAAGACTAATAGACTCGATGAGTGGACCAACAATTTAAAAAGAAAACTGAAAATAGGGACTCAAAATGAACTAACAAACTGACAATACAGACTCAAAAATAATAAAAAAATAGACTTGAACAACAAAGTCAAGAATACATAAGTGCTTCAATTGCTGCTCCAGTTGGCATTGCTACGGGCCTTTGCGCCATGTCTTCTTGGAGGCGAAATAAGTCATCCATGACCTGTTGGAAAAAAATCACAATTTAAGCGTAGAACATGGATCTGGTCATGTCTTCACACTCGTTGCGCCTCATCACAATGTAGTCTTCAATTCTCCTAACCCTTTCCCTGATAATACCCTTCTCATGTAGCAGCCATCCGATTTGTTGAGATCTAACATCCAAAACTTGTTCGGCTGTGTGATTTTGCTCTAGAAGTTGTTGCAGGTCTTTCTCTAGTTGTGCCATCAGAACATAACAGTGCTCCCTTTCTTCTTTGAAGTCTCTTGCCTGCTTGGCCATTTCATTCTCAAGGATATTGACCTTTTTGTTTATATTCAACATTCCTTTGTCATACTTCTCCTTTAGTTTCCAAATGAAGCTGGCCCGTACCTCTACATTCATAGCTAATTTAGCTCGAGCATTTGCTAGCTCTGTTTCAGTCTTTTGAAAATCATCCTCAAAATCACGTACGTTTTGCGTAAGGATGTAGATGAGCTTTTCGTCTTTTCTGCTCCTGCCCGAGTTCTCAGCTGCTATTATCATTTTTCGAACTTGGGCTCCGAGAGCTTCATTCTCTTGGGCCAACCTTCTTCTATCAGCTTCAAGTTCTTGTGCTTGAAGATCATTATTGAACTCCATGTTTCTCATCTTCTCTTCCAAAGTGTGAATTGCGGCTTGATATTTTTTTCTCCTTTTCTCCCCAAGCCAATCTTTCTTGGATTTTATCATCAAAAGCTTGAACATGAGGTCTCTTGGCAGGCCTCTCGGGCTCGGGCCCGGGCTTAGGCTCTGGCTCACTATTTACACAAGACCTTTTCTCGAACCATGCAGTATAATTTGGATCTACTTCCCCCTTTGCAACATCTGGTACCTAGGTGCCATTTTTCAGATACTGGCAACCATTCTAATCCTGCTGGACTAAAGTCTCGGGCAATGCAGCTTCTGGATGTAGCTCAATGACCTGTGTGGTTAGATCTTCATCTTCGGGCACCACCTAATGTCTTCCCAATTGCCTTAAGACCCTCTGCGGTGCATATGGCTGGACACTCCTCCCACCCATAAACCTAAGGTAACCCTTGGTAGCCATCATATATATGGCTTCTGTCATCGAGAGCCATCCTTTAGTCCACTCGACCTGACTTGCTTTGAGAGCTTTCCAGTGGGAGACTCAGGCTTCAAACCCTTCTGGCACGTTGTAGTCTTTCACCCTTTCCTCATAACTCTCAATTAAGTTAATTAGGCTCGAACCATAACTCGTGAATTTGGGATGATGGCGGAGATGCTCTATCAACCACATTTGTAGAAGAATACTGCAACCTTCAATGAACTGAGCCCCCGCTTTGCATAATGTCAATGCTCGATAAATGTCTGTTAGAACTTACGGGACAAGTGTATGATCTTCCTTGGTTGTGAGGATTTATGCAATTCTGACCATACGAGTATCCACTGTCCCTTCCGCATTTGGAAAGACCATGATCCCCAAACACGCCACAATAAAAGTGAACCGATGATTGATTTGCCAAATGCCCTTATATTGTTTGTTGCTTAAGCTCTTTTCATGCATTTCGAACCCAGCTGAGTGCCCAAACCTGATGTACAAGAAGTGGAAAGAACAACCCCCTTTGCTTACATGGGCCTTCTTCATCTGTTTATTGATATTCAGGAGGTCAAAGAACTTGTGCACCGAAGGTGTCCTTGGAAATATAAGTTGTTGTTTCCGTAAATCCTGGCCAAACTCAATATACCCGGCCACTTCCTCCAATGTAAGGGTTATCTCGAAGTTCAAGAAATGAAACACATTGTTGGAGGGTCCCAAAAAGTTACCAAATCCTTGATTAGATCTTCCCGTGGTTTGATTTCCAAAATGTTTATAAGGGCACCCAACTATTGTTTCACCCACTTCTGACCATCTTCATCTAGATCATTCCACCACATACACAACTACAACTGAGCCTATTTTATGACCACCTCTGACGGGTTCGGGGCGGTGTTCATTTGTGATGGGTCCTGGATAGTATTCATTTGTACCCGCGGAGGGTTAAGTTTAGGTTTGACTCCGGTGGACCCTTTTTGTAAAAACAAGTTTTTTTTCAATTTCTACAAGAAAAATCAACGGACCTTGATTCCTTCCCCTATATGCTAATTTTTAGCAAAAATGATCGTTTTGCAAACGTGGCCCCTTCCCAATTCCAAATAAATTTTGAGACCGGGGAGGAATACTTTAAGAAAAAATGACACTTCATTGACAGACTTGTCCGTTCTTTTACAAAAATAGCCCTTCGACAACTGAAGATACTCTAAGGCTATCTCGGCAAGAATGAGTTAAGACATTACCGAAACTAGATCGGCTTATTTTTTGACCCAAAACTCCAAACTACATTTATTTGACCAACTACTCTCTCTTTTTTTTTAAAAAAAAAAAATAAGGCCGAACCTTATGTAGGTTGCATAGGTATTCCACATTCAGTGAGCATCAGACCTACATAGTTCGGTCAATTTTGACATATTTGAAAAGGACACAGTATTGACTCTTTTGAAATGACTCTCTTTCTTTTCCTCTTTTGAAAAATTTTTGGCAGAGTTTCGGGACATTTCCAAATATCAGGGATTTTTCAGAACCAGGTTTTATTTCCCTCCCTACATCACTCCTGGTTTTTCTTTTGCTTTATTTTCCTTAGCCGTCAGCATGCAGAAACAAATAAATATTCACATAGCACATAGGATGCATCAGGTTGGTTTGTTATTTTGGGTACACCTGCCCTAGATGAACCCAACCCCTGTGTTGAGTCCCATAATTCAAATGCACATGATGCAAACAAACGTTCCTACTAGGGATCCAGCATGAGACTGTGTTTTTCTAGGTTTAAATCCTGGGGTTGTGTTCTAGACTTGGGTTACCCGAGCGGACAACTGGGGCCGAGGAAGGGGCAACGTACCGGGAGCACTAAAGTCTACCCAGCCTTGTTGCTGCCCCAACCTCGTTCTTTTTGGTATAACTTCTACAGAAAAAGGGGGTCACGCGAACGTGTGCACCAATTTTCAGAAGACTCATAGAGGTGGCGTAAGAAGACAGTTATATAAAATTCAAACAATATTAAAGAGGTAAACAGATAGCAATTAGAACAGAGGTTCAAAAAATACATTAATATGAACAATAAATAAATCCAAGTAAAAATCATATTAATAAGCTCGAATTTTTGAACCCTGAACCAGAGATTCTGGGTTTGATCCCCAACAGAGACGCCAGAGTTGTCACACCTCCTTTTTACTACCCCGCAATAGGGAGCATAAGGGAGTTTTTTTCCCAATTTAAGTGACAATCGAAATGGGATTATTTATTTAAAATCAGAGTCGCCACTTGGGATAATTTATGGTGTCCCAAGTCACCGGTTTAAAATCCCAAATCGAGGAAAGTTAACTCTAATTACGGTCTGCGAACACAAAAATCTCGGTAAGGAATTCTATTAACCCAGGAGAAGGTGTTAGGAATTCCTGGGTTTTGTGGTTTAAGCACGGCCTCTTTGATCATACTTGACTTAATCAAATTATGTAATTACTGATTTTAGAACCTATGTGTATTTGTCGCTTTTAATTAGGAAATTATCGTGAAACGGGTCACGCATACGTGTACTGTGACGACCCGGCCGGTCGTCTTAAGAATTAATGCCCTGATCCCAATTAACTGCTTTACCCGAGTTTATTTCTGCTATTTTGATTTTCCAGGATGTTCGGTTTTGAGTTTCGGAGAGTTTTGGGTCACTTAGTCCCTAAATGAGAGCTTAAGTGTTGGAAAGTTGGCCGTAGTTAGAAAAGTGTGAAGACGGCCTCGGATTGGAAATCCGATGGTTTCGTTAGCTCCATTGGGTGATTTCGGGGTTAGGAGTGTGTTCAGATTGTGTTTTGGAGGTCCGTAGCTAATTTAGGCTTGAAATGCCGAAAGTTGAATTTTTTAAGTTTCCGGTTTGATAGTGAGATTTTGATCAGAGGGTCAGAATGGAATTTCAGAAGTTGGAGTATCTCCATAGTGTTTAATGTGACATTCATGCAAAATTTCAGGTTACTCAGTCGAGGCTTGATAGACTTTTTGATCGAAAACGTATTTATAGAGTTTTTGGAATTTTTAGGCTTGAATCCGATGAAAAATAGGTGTTTTGGTGTCATTTTGAGTGTTCCGAAGGTTGGAACAAGTTTGAAGGATGTTTTAGGATTGGCTGGCTGGTTTGGTTGAGGGAATGGGGGCCTCGGGGGTGTTTTGGATGCTCAACGGACCACTTTTGGACTTGGAAAGACAACAGATTTTCTTCTATTGTGCTGTAGAGAAAACATTAATCGCGTTCACGAGAGGGTCTCACGTTCGCGTAGAGCACCTGGGTGAAGCAGCTGAAATGTGCTTCGCGTTCGCGATGCTGTCCCGCGTTCGAGAAGGTAAGGACACATTGGTCTTCGCGTTTGCGATATGGTCCTCGCGTTCGCATAGGGTCTACCCATGTAAGCTACATGTTCGCGAGAGGACCTCGCATTCGCAAAAGTGGAATTTGGCCAGCAGGACTTTGGTGCATCGCATTCGCGATAGTATCCTCGCATTCGCAAAGAAGAACGCGCCTGGGTAGATATAAGATTTCAAATCAAGGGTTTTAGCCATTTTTATCAAAACTTAAGCTTGGGAGCTCGGATTTGAGCGAAATTTTGAGGGATTTTCATAGATATATATTGGGTAATGATTCTTAACTCATTTTTGCCTGTAACCCATTAATCTAAACGTGAATTCATCCTTTAATTTTGGAATTTGTTTAAAAATTGGGGAAAAGTTCTTAGACCAAGAAAGTGAATTTTGATTGGGGATTTGACATCGGATTTGGATAATTTTGGTATGGTTAGACTCATGAGAGTGTGAGGATTTTGAAACTATAAATTTCACCCGATTCCAAGACGTGGGCCAGTAGGGGCATTTTGGTCATTTTACATAATTTCGCGTATTAGCTTAGATTTTAATTGTAGAATCAGTTCCTTGAAGTGTTATTTGTATTATGCAATTGAATTGAATAGATTTGGGTCATTCGGAGTCGAGTACTCATGGCAAAGACGTGGTGTCGGGTTGATTTTGAGCTGGTTCGAGGTAAGTGGCTTGTCTAACCTTGTGTGGGGGACCTCCCCCTTAGGATATGATATATCTGAAAATTGAAACGCCTTGTACGTGAGGTGACAAGCGCTTACTTGAGCTAATGGTTGAAAATCCGGTTTTTCATTAAGTATTTCAATTGAGTTCTTTTTCCTGTTTTATCCTACTTGCGTTATTAGCCTGTTGCTAGTTTAGGAAAGCATGTTTAGTTTATTTAATTGCCTATTTACCTAAACTGCTTTAATTACATTACGTGAAGCATGTTAGGCTAGAATTAACTCTTTGCTTGGTACGGAATTTTAGCTTAATTGGGTATTCTTGTGTTGTTATTATGTGTTTTTACTTTGGTACTACGGGACGACATCCCGGGAGATTCCCTATACGTATTTATGATCTGAACTGAGGTGCGGGATATCAAGAGATTCTTGCACGTATATTGACCAAGAGATCCTCGAGATACCGAGAGATCCCTACCATATATTGAGGATACCAAGAGATCCCCGGGATACAAACAGATCCCTAGCAGATATTGAGGATACCAAGAGATCCTCGGGATACCAAGAGATCCCCAACATATATTGAGGATACCAAGAGATCCTCGGGATACCAGGAGATCCCCGGTTATCATCCTTGTTATGAGTGGTACTTCCTTGTGGTTTGCCTTCATCTTTGTTTTCGTTATTGTACTCTTATTATCCTGTATAGATTCTTACTGTATATTCTCAATTGCACTGCTTATTTTATACTATCATCTTTATATTTTATTTAACCTCAGTAGGGCCCTGAACTTCCTCGTCATTACCTAACCGAGGTTAGGCTTGGCACTTATTGAGTACCGGTGTGGTGTACTCATGCCCCTTTTGCATGTTTTTCATGTGCAGATCCAGGTACCACTACTTAGGCCTATCATCCTTGAGGAGGCGACTGCTCTAGAGACTTCGAGGTACATCTGCCGCGTCCGCAGACCGAAAAGTCCCTTTCTATTCCTGCTTTTAGTATTTATCCCTTCTGTATTTTTTTGTTCTTATTAGACATTCCGGGGTTAGAGCTATGTAGTATTGATCTTAGCTTGTGATTTGTGGGTTTTCGGGTCTTGGATTTATGTTTTGGTATTGAGAGTTAAACAGGGTGTATGCCGAGCGGCACATTTAAACACTGTTACTGCTTTATTTCTGTTTTAAATTGTTTACTTCCACAAAATTTTGGTTTTTCTTCTACAAATTAGGCTTACCTAGTCGTAGAGACTAGGTTCCGTCACGGTGGTTCACGGAGGGCGAATCGGGGTCGTGACATGTACCCGTTTGTTTGGCGCGTCAAATTATATCACGAGAACGTGTCCACAATTAATAACGCTTTATTATTATTAAGAAAATTTTGCCGAAGTTGCACGAATGCATACTCCGGTTTTGTTTTTAGAAATCGTAATCATGTCACGCGAATGTGTCCACAACCACGATAGTATATGAAACGTGCCTAAAGCAAACTACAAACATTTGTCATTTTTATATCTAAATTAATACGAGGGACATATATGATTAAATGTGGATGGCACGCCTCGGACTAAATATAATTTAGCATCCTATTTAAACATATTTTATTATTAAGAAAGTTTGACCGAAGTTGCAGGAACGCATACTCCAAATTGGTTCTTAGAATCATGATTATGTCACGCGAACGTGTACACAATCACAATTGTATTTTAAACGTGCCTAAAGGCTTCTCTACGAATGCTCGTTCTATTATCTAATTAAAGTATTTGTGAGGGCCATAGGTGATTTAGTTAAATGGCATACCTCAATCTATCTGAGAGTCATATTTAAACTAGGCCTAAGGATGCTGCATTTGAACAATTCACTTTCAATAGGGTCATTTGTTGTGAGCACAATTGGGCCAAGGGTTGCTTCGGAGAAATGGACCGGCGTACAAGTTCCATGAGCTATTAAAGTCACGCGACCAAATTTACTGAAAAATGACAAGAGAATTGGGCCTTGGAGGCGAATCCAGAATGGAAAAGAAGGGGCCTGAGATACACGAGCCTGATTTGGGCCAGGCAGTCTCACTTGGGCCATTTAGTAGGCCTGGCCGTTTAAGGGATGTGGTTCAGCATTTTTGTTCTGCAACCCTTCAAGCATCTGTTACACTTTGAGTAACCCACACACTAATCTACACTAAACTAAACCAATTTCATTAAATCAAATAAGAGATATTCACCATCTAATTTAAATCCAAACTACAGAGCATTAGAACACTATATGCTCTACGAATCCTCAGGCCACGTGCATTTAAATGTCGAAACTACTATTGACTGATGTTGAACTCATACATATAGTGATTCTAACAATGGAATACTTCAGACATTTAAACTAAGTATTACAATGCAACAATAATTTCTAAATACATTTAGATACTAAAACCAAAATCCAAAAACAGCAAAGTCATGATAAGAGTTAATCTTAGACTAAACATCACTAATAACATGAACAAATTTAAACAAAACCCAACAGGGAAGGTTCTTCATCTAAATTAAATCCATATTATAACAGTTCAAACCCTAAATACTCAACAGAAAGAGTTTAACCAAGCTAAAACCAAAATGACAAACGAAAGTCCAAATACAACCCCAAGATGAATTATATTGTCAATGTCATGAATAAATACAGTGAATCATGCAGCAAAACATAATTTAAGGCAAAACGAGGATACGTTCTAAATAACATAAGCTGATACTCAGCTGAACTAAGGTTTACATCTCCAACATGCTTCAGATTTGAGTTTCACATATCAATAAGGTCCAAATCAACAACAGTAGTTCAACAAATCAACACAGCCATGTTTAGCCTCCTTAAACCATTTTTTAAACCCAGAACACTAAGAAATCTTTTGAAACTCTTAAACTATTGCTAACAATAATACCCAAAGGCCAATTCCTAGCAATTTTTGACCAAAAGGATGCAGAAAAAATTTCGTTTTTTAAGTTATGAATGGCTGCCCAAGAATGAAAGAAGAGGGCTCTTATATAGGCCCTACTAAGCAGCCCTAACTTAGTTAACTAATTCCCCTTTTACCCCTTCATTTTTTAGTCATTTTACCCTTTTTACCCTTTTAAAACATCTAAAACCTTCCTTGTCTTAACAAACCAGCCCAACCTTATCCTCTAGAAGCTTCTATACTAACAGAAAATATTCCCTCAGCTTTAAATACCCAAAATATCCCTTTACACCCCCGTTTTTACATTCAGAAAATCACTACTGGATAAAATTAACCCAAGACCCAAACCCAACCCATGGGCTTGTGTACTAACAGCCTAATCTAAATCTCAAACCATAAAGGAATGAATTCAATCGAAAACTTAAGCAAACAACCCCTAAATTTAAAAAAAATGGACTTTAAAAGAAACAGTCGGAAAATAATAATTCATTAACAAATGCACTTAAACTAATTGAGAATGTCATTAGCAAAAAACAGTTGATGAATGAACCTATTTCAACCTTTTAAGCAATTAAATTAACCATTTAAACAGGGAATCAAAATAAAATAAACCTTAATTGAAAAAATGGAAACCTAATGACCTAATGACAAACTCATGACTTTAAACCTAAAATAACTGACTAACAACGATGATTAAACACAGGGGAAGGACAACCAAATCTAACAACCTATAACTAAAACTAACTAACCCTTTTCATTTTTCGGTCAAAAGAAATAGAAAAAGTAGAAGAAATCAAAGATGAAAAGAAGCTAAAGAAGGGCAGGATGATGAGAAGATAGAAGAAGGGAAGAGGAACGAGTATCTACTGCAATGATTGTGCATTTGTTCCGGCTAGACCCGTTTTTCCGATTTAAATCCAAAAAGAGGTGTCAAATGACTGTTCCCCTTGACAACAGACAAGTGACGCCCATTTTCGGCTCAAATTGCCTAGGAAGCCCATGCATGTCTACCCAGATTTGACATTTGTGAAGTTTGAGAGGGATTTGAGGGGACTGATTTCGGGATTTGGGAAGAAAAATAAGCAGTGAGTATTTGGTGTAATTTAGGTGAATTAGGGTTTGAAGTCCGACTTTAGATCTAAGATTTGAGAAGATTGAGAGGGATTCGAGGGGAACTATTTTGGGATTTAGCAAGAGGAGGGTGAGGAGATCGTGTGGTGTTATTTTGGGGGGAATCAGAGTTGATTATGGCATCGGCGTCGGCGGAGGGTTTTAGGGCACTGGTCTCTAGGGTTCTTGAGGTTAGAGATGAAGATAGGGATGGAGGGGGTTTGGAGTTGGGGGGGGGGACTGATTTAAGACAGTTAAATATTAATGAAGCCTTAGTTCCGGTCCGTTGGATTGTGGGAATCCAACAGTTGAGATGCAAGACCACAAAAACGTGGTCGTTTTGGTAAATACGGGACTGGACCGGGTAGGGATTGGGTTTGGGCCTGGTTTGGACGGGTTGGGGCAGAGATTTGGCCCAAATTCAAAGATAAATTAAACCCTTTTTCACAATTCCTTTTTTCTTTTGTATATTTTTCTTTTTCTACAATTAATTAAAATCCTAAATTAAATCCTACATTGATCTAATTTGTAAAATTAAACTAATTATTTATTGCAAAATTTATGAAAATTACTTGATACTAAATTAAAAGAGAAAACTTAATAATCTAAAAATTAAAGGGTAAAAATGTAAAATGAGCCATTTTATAATTTTTATTTTTAATAAAACAAATAATTTACTAATTAATCCTAAAAATATGAAAATGAAACCTAAATGCAATGCATGATAGTTTTGACATTTTTATGATTTTAACAAAAATAAACATGCACAAAAATGCAAATAATTAGCACAAATTCCCACAGAATCCTATAAATATTGTAAAAATGGAAAAAAAATGTTTTTCTTGTATTTTATGGGAGTAATTCCTATAGGACAACAATTACGTGCTCACACATAGAATCCAAGTAAGCAGTTAAATCAGATACGACAGTTAAGTCATATAATCATGCTTTCCTAAGCTAAATAGGAAACTTTAAGTACAAGTATTGCTCAATTAAAAGAAAACACAGATATTTACTTAATGAAAACGAGATTTTTCAACAATTAGCATGTGTATGCACTCGTCACCTCATGTACACGACACTCATAACAATAGTACCAAAATCCTAAGGGGAGTTTCCCATACACAAGGTTAGGCAAGCCACTTACTTCGAACTAGCTCAAAATCAATCTGAATTCATGCTTTTGCCACGAGTATCAATCTCTAAGTCACCCAAATCTAATCAAATCAATATCATAACATAAATACAACTACAAACAACTAATTTATCTAAAGAAATCGAAGCTAACGCAAGAAAATACAACAACGCCCAAAAATCCTCCTCTGGTCCACGTCTCGGAATTGGGTAAAAGTCACAAATTATGAACTCCCATTCACTCACGAGTCTAACCATACTAATTTAAATCAAATTTGATACCAAAATCTTTATCAAAATCACAAAATTAGACCTAAGAACTTTTCTCAACTTTTCCCCAATTTTTCACCCCAAATCCGAAATTAGATGATCATGTTTAGATTAATGGGTTATAATCAAAAAGGAGTTACGAATCATTACCCACAAACTTCCTCCGAATATCTCTCCAAATTTCGCCTCTTACCGAGCTCTCAATCTAATTTTTGAGTTATAAACTCAAACACTGGATTTTGGAATTGAAATTCTGCCCAGGTGCGTTCTTCTTCGCGAACGCGAGACCACCATCATGAACGCGATACACAAAATTCTACTGGCCAAATTTCCTCTTTCGCGAATGCGAGGGTCCACTCACGAACATGTAGCTTGCATTGGCAAACCCTTCGCGAACGTGAGGACCTTGTCGGCGAACGCATAGGCCAAAGGGTCCACACCTTCACGAACGCTAGAGCATCATCTCGAATGCGAAGTACAACTCAGCTACCTCTCCGAGATGCTCTTTGCGAACTCGAGACCCCTCTCGTGAACGCGAAGAAGGATTTCTATGCAACAAACACTAGAAAAATCTGCTACTTCTCTAAGTCCAAAAATGACTCGTTGAGCATCCGAAACACACCCGAGGCCCTTGGGACCTCAACCAAACTTACCAACCAATCCTAAAACACCATACAAACTTAGTCGAGCCCTCAAATCACCTCAAACAATGCTAAAATCACGAATCACCCTCCAATCTAGACGTGATGAACTTAAGATTTCAAAATTCTACAACGATGCAGAAACCAACCAAACCATGTCCGATTGACCCTAAATTTAGCACACAAGTCACATTCGGTATTACGAAACTATTCCAACTTTCGAAATCAGATTCCGACCCCGATATCAAAATCTCACTATCGATCCAGAAACTTAAAAAATTCAGCTTTCGGCATTTCAAGCCTAAATAAGGTTCGGACCTCCAAAACACAATCCGAATATTCTCCTAAGCCCAAAATCACCCAACAGAGCTAACGGAATCGACGGAATTCCATTCCAAAGTCGTCTTCACTGCTTCGACTATGGTCCAAATTCTAAATCATAAGCTCTCATTTAGGGACTAATGGTCCCAAAACACTCCGAAACTCAAAACGAATATTACCAGCAAATCACAATAGTAGAAATAATCATGGGGAAAGCAGTTAATCGGGGATCAAGCCATTAATTCTCAAAATGACCGGTCGGGTCATTATATCCTGATACTGCTTTCGAGGCCATGTCATAGTGACATGTCAAGTGCAATGGTGTTAAGCTCGTAAGGTCGTGGTTGGTTTCTTAATCTACAATATCTACCTTTTAAATATTTTTCTTATTTTCATTATTTATTTTATATTGCCTTTTTTATCTTTTTCATAATTATCTTCTTTAAAATAATTATTATTTTATATAAAAAAAATATTGTTTACTGTCAAATAAACTCATTTGTGAATTTATTAGATCTACTGTCGATATATTAAAAGAAGTAGGATACACAATATTGCCAAAAATAGGGAGGCAATACGAGGACTTACTAGGGGGTCACCCATCCTAGTACTACTCTTGCCTAAGCACGCTTAGCTTCGGAGTTCTGATGGGATCCAGTGCATTAGTTCTGGTATGATCGCATCCGACATTCCTTGCACTCTAATAATACCTTCCCTCCTTTCGCTTTTGGTACGACAGTGTAAAGCCTTGAAACGACATAACTTTATGCTTATTTATCCCTTTTACGCGATTCCTCTTTTGAGTTTGCATATTTTCCACGGGCAAGAGCATTGACCAAAAAGAACAAGCCGCGCTCAATGATAATATCACAATTAGAGGGCCCGACATGCCTATTACACTAGGCTGCATCGAACGATGATATCGCAACTCTACGTTTTACGTATGCCTCCTTCGAGGCCAAGGCGTAGTGACATGTCAAGTGCAATGGTGTTAAGCCTGTAAGGTCTTGGTTGGCATTCGTGATTTACAATATCTGACTTTTAAATATTTTTCATGTTTTTATTATTTATTGTATATTGACTTTTTGATCTTTTCCATAATTATCCTCTTTAAAAAAATTCTTATTTCATGTAAACAAATATTGTTTACAATGCGTAAAACTCATTTGTGAATTTATTAGATCTACCATCGATATATTAAAAGAAGTAGGATACAAATTTTGCCAAAAAAGAGGGACGCAACACGAGGACTTCCCAGAGGGTCACCCATCCTAGTACTACTCTCGCCCAGGCACACTTAACTTTGGAGTTTTGATGGTATCCGATGCGTTAGTGTTGGTATGATCGCATCCGACATTGCTTGCACTCTAGATTCTCCTAATACCTGCAAAAGTGTAATGTCTTAAAATGACATAACTTTACGCTCATTTATCTATTTTATCTGATTCCTCCTTTGATTTTATGCTTTTTTTGCGGGTAAAAGCGTTGAGCAGTAACAACAAGCCACGCTCGATGATAATATCACAATCAGAGGGCACGACATGTGTATAACATTGGGCCGCATGGAACAACAATATCACAACTTGACGTAAGGCATAGTAACATTTCAAGTGAACTGGTGTTAAGCCCGTAAGGTCTGTATTGGTAATCGTGATTTACAACATCTAGCTTTTAAATATTTTTCTTAATTTTATTATTTATTGTATATTACCTTTTTGATCTTTTCCATAATTATCCTCTGAAAGAAAAATTATTTCATGTAAAAAATATCGTTTATAATGTGTAAATCTCATTTATGAATTTATTAGATCTACCGTTGATATATTAAAAGAAATAGGATACAAATTTTGCCAAAAAAAGGATGCTATAATGACCTGACCGGTCGTTTTGAGCTCTAGCACGTCGTTCGGTGGTTTGAGGCCTTGAGTAACTTCACTTTAGGTATTATGACCTATACATGTGATCGAAATTGAATTTTGGGAAGTATGGAGTTGATTTGCAAATAAATGTCTAATTTCAGAAGCTTTAAGTTGGAGGAATTAACTAAGGTTTGACTTTTTAGTAAACAACCTTGGAATTCGGATTTGAAGGTTCCAACAGGTTCGTATGATAATTTTGGACTTGGGCAGTTGTCCGCATAGGGTTTTGGATGACCGGGGAGCATTTCGGCGCCTATTGTGAATTTGTGTTGAAGTATATTTTAATGTTATCGATGTCCATTTTGGAATTCCGTGCATGGAAATAGCTCTGTATGGTGATTCTGGTCTTAGGAGCGCGTCCGGATGTGGATTTGGGGTCATTTTGGTGTCATTTGGCGGAAGTTAGAAGTTGGAGGTTTTTAGAAGTTTGACCAGGAGTGGACTTTTTGATATCGGGATCGGATTCCGATTCCGGAAGTTGGAGTAGGTCCATAATGTCAAATGGGACTTGTGTGCAAAATTTGAGGTCAATCGGGCGTGATTTGATAGGTTTCGGCATCAGATGTGGAAGTTAGAAGTTCAATAATTCTAGACTTGAATCGATGTGCAATTCATTGTTTTGATGTTATTTGGTAAGATTTCAGGCAACGAGCAGGTCCGTGTTATGTTATGGAGCTGTTCGGTGTGATTGGACGGGGTCCCGGGGACCTCAGGTGTTTTTCAGATATGTTTGGGTTGCATCGCTTTCTTATTTGATGTTTCAACATCGTTTCTTTGGACATAAAGGGAACCATATTAAGTAATCTACCTTTTATTTGTGATTGGATTGAACCATCAGATATTTATCGTAATTACAGAGTTATAGCAACAAGAACCATCGAATTCTGATGTCGTATGAGAGAATTAAGCCCATTTTTGTGTCGGGAAAGATTGCTAGTTTCTAGTGCGGACTTTGTTCTTCACAAACGGGAGGGAGATCCTGCAAATTCAAAGAAGGAAGTTTGGGTTGGCCGGTCAACGGGAAGAATTGCTTTTCACGAACACGAAGAAGAAAAATCGCCCGGACAGTGTAATAAACCAAGAAATTTAGTATTTTGGGCATATCTTGAGTTCTAGAGCTCCGTTTGAGGTGATTTTCACGGCGTTGTTCTTGTATCAACAAGGGGATAAATATTTGACATTTATTTTAAAGTTTCTCCAGCATTATTTTTGTTGGTTATTATTTTTATCCGTATTTGGATTGTAGAAATTGGGTTTTTGAGCCCCAAAGATGAGAAATGGTAAATCCTTGATTTAAGAATCAATTCATGGATGAAATTGGATGATTCTTTAAATATAGACCATATGAGTTAAGGGTAATATTTATTTTCAATAATTTTTGGAATCTGGGCACGTGGGCCAGGGGTTGACTTTATTGGTCTTTCGAGCGGAGTTGGGAATTGTTATAAATTGATTTATTAGGAGTATTAGAGTATATTTTTGTTGTTTGCAGATTGATTGACTAGTTTTGGAGCGATGAGCACTGGTTTGAGGTGTTAGAGCAGTGTTGGAGCCGGTTAGGGTACTTCGGAGCGAGGTAAGTCTCCTATCTAACTCTGTGAGGGAGAAACTACCCCCTAGGTGTTGTAATTGATATGTTTTACTTGTTGTGGGTGCTAAATATACACGAGGTGTCGTGAGTCCGTACATAGCTACATTTATGTTATTTTTCGGTTAGAGTCAGGTTCACGCCATGCTATAACTTTACTATTTTGGTTATCGATTGCTTATTAAATTCTTTTACTTCGCATTACTACTTGAGACTAGACGGACGTAGAGTGATAGACTTCCTATTGTAGAGATTTGACGAGTTTCATGATTAGTCGTAGAATAATTGTACTCCTCTTACAAGTTTCTCCCGTGTTATGCGTTCTCATCGAAATGTTTCCTCAAAGCTCCTTATAACTCACATGTTCCTTCGTGAGTGGGGTCAAATACCTGTCAAAGCTTCTTATTATAATGGAATTGGGATGTTCTCCTTGGCAGGATAGACACATCTATGGTTTGTGTCATTCGATCCTCGGCAGTGCACAGATTATGATGGGATCGTGTCGTTCACCTCGGCCATTTTATGTACCTCACTCTCGTGGGAGCAGGCCTTTCTCCTTAACAGTATAATAGATATATTTATGGTTCATGTCGTTCACCCTTCGGCAGTGCACAGATTATGATGGGATCGGGTCGTACGCCTCGGCATTTCTATAAAATACTCTCATGGAAATCGTGCATAGTACCTAACAAGAAGTCAGTGTATCTATGAGTCTTCTTGATTTGAACTACGACAACATATCTGGTGAGGTCCATTATATATATATATATGCTCCAGTTTAGGAGGTAATTGCTATTTGAGAGCTTGAGTCTACTGTAGAGAGGAGGACCGTATCACGTATTTACACTTGTTAATTCGTTTATTTACTCTACCCCATTTGTTTACTTCTTACTGTATCTATCTTATTCGACCACTAGTAAGTGTCGATATCGACCCATCGTTCTCTGGGGTTAGGATAGATACTTACTAGGTACACATTGATTTGCGTATTCATGCTACACTTGTTGCACATTTTTGTGTAGGTACGTATATGTCTAGTGATCTTTTGGGCGTAGAGGCGCGACTATTGTGGGCACTTACCGTGAGATGCGTTTTATGGTACGATCCACAGCCTATAGAGTCTCCAGTAGAGTTATTTGTATTCTCCTCTCTAATTTGTATCTCAGATAGATGTTGTATTTTATTTATTTCCTAGTTGATGCTCATGCACTTGTGACACCGGGTTTTGTGGGTGCTTATGGGTTGTCCTTTATTGTAGTTGTGAAAACATTATCAGTAACCCTGTAAATTCTATTTCTTACTATTTAATTGAAAATAATTATGATTTCAAAAATACTAAAATGAGTAATTAAGTTAAACATTCACTGTTGACTTGCCTGACGGCGGTATTAGGCGCCATCATGACCTCTAGTGGATTTTGGATCGTGACAGTTTGGTATCATAGCGTTAGGTTCATTTAAGTCTCACGAGTCATGAGCAAGTCTAGTAGAGTCTTGCGGATCGGTACGGAGATGTCTGTACTTATCTTCGATAGGCTATAGGACTATTAGGAGTACTTCCCTTTCTTGATTTCCTCATCGTGCGATTTGATTTCTTTGAGTCTTATACCTTTTTATCCTTCCTACTCATTCTTATATGATGTTCAGCGCTTGTGTCAATTAGGCATCGAGGAGTTGCAGTGGCACTACAGACGGGGAGTAGAGTGTTTCTCCCTACGCATTCGAGCATGTTATTATCGTCTTCTTGTGGAAGGAGGTTCTATCATTTTAGCTCAATAACTGTATTTTTAGAGGTTTCAAAGCTACGTGCAGGTTGCTATGAGGTTCAGACATTATTATTGTACAGTGTTTGTGTAATGATAGGGTGCTTGTCTATGTTTAGAGCTAGTGAATGACTTGAAGGGAGATTTTACTCAGTGAATGACAGAGGTTCATCGTTTTATTTCTAGCGGAGAAAAGGAAATCGGACTATGCATGTTCAGGTTTTGGTTAATGGAGTGATGAGACTTGGTATTTTCTAGCATGGTGGAATTCTCCATTGTGATGTGGCGTCACTGCCCTTGTTGAATGCGTTAAGGATCTTTGGTGTTATGGTCTTCATCAATTTGCCTTCGGGTAGGGTATTGTGAAATGGTGCCTGAGAAATAGTTGTCAGAGATAGCGGAGTTCAGCGATTTCGGTATGTCTGTCGAATTTGTGCGCGTGGTGGCAATGTGAAGTGAAGGGCACTAAGATTGGATATAGTAAAGTACTCTGGGGGTAGTGAGGCAGTCACACGCAAGACTCATATCCTTAATGTGGTTTATAATTCCTCAAACAATGAACTTGTTCGCACACAAACTCTGGTCAAGAGTGCTATTGTTCAAGTTGATGTTGCGCTGTTTAAACAATGGTACCTCCAGTATTATGGTAATGACATTGGTAGGAAGACAAAGAGGCCTGCTAAGAAGGAAACTACTAAGGAAGGAGAATGGGTATTTCTAATGTTGATGGCTCTAGATGGATGATCTTCTTGGAGGCTTAGAGTTGGTGGTAATTTATTAGTTCAAGTGCTACAGAGATGGATTTGGATGTGAGGCAACAATTGGGCAGCGAAGGACGAGGAAGGACATGTTGGAGTTGTTTTGCGGTGGTTGAATTGCGAGAAGGTCAATTATGAAAAACAGAAGTCGAGATGTTTCTTAAAGGAGAGGGTTTAACAAAAGTAGGAAAGTTGTAGAATAGCATATAGGTTATGTGGTAGGATAGCCACATGCCTTGAGGAAAGCATAGAGCAATTTGGGAATTCGGGGTGGGTAGTGACTAGGTTCACGGATTTTATTTGAATGCAACATGGCTTCGAGTTTGGAATGTATTGTCAGACTTTTAGTTGATGTCAATGGGTAATAAACATACTTTTTTAGCTTGTGAGTGAGCACAGGATCAGGAGGGTCTATATATTTCATAGTAATCGTACCCAGTGCAGCGTCATTGAAAGATGTCGGCATGGAATTCTCACAAGTGGGCTATCTCTTGTGAGCTGGTTAGTGTTGGCATGAGGTGGACGAGGTTTCTATGAAGAATTTCACTTACTACTCAGTGGACGATTGGACTTGCAATTGTGGTTAATTATTCGGGATGTTCATGAAAGGTTTAACAAAATATTTCGAGAAATTCGACAATTTAAAGGTGCAATATCATGGTAACTGGGAAGGATAAATCTTAGTGGGTTCCAGGGTTATGTAATTGTAACTTCAAGCTAAGTGGGGGAGCCCCACCATCTATGATTGGATCATGTGGTTGTCTATTTGCACAGTTTCTAGTTATCGGTTTATCGTCATGTTAATATGACTAAGGAAAGAAAACATTAATGGTAATTCGAGCAAAGGATTTGGGGAATGTGTGCTATATTTGGGCCTTAGCGATTCAAGTTCACTTTTAGGAAGACTCAGAGTTTTTGCTTCTGGTGGGAGTAATGTACAAGAGAAAAGAATTCAGTTAGGTGCTTCTCGTATAGGGTGCTCACGTGCTAGCAGAGCACTAGAGTTTGGCTTATATTCGGGGCCAAGTCAGAGTGGGTGACTCTCAACAGTAGTCCTAGTGGGTTCAAGAATTTGAGTACAGTGCCTAAGGACTTAGAATGTTCTATGTTATCATTAGGCATGCGCTGCAGTATTGGAGGAAGGGGAGAAGTAGCTTCATATTTACGGAAGGTCTTGCAGAAAGGGTGTACCAGTTGGCGATACTATTGTGCACTTAAGGAGAATATGAGATAGTTCATGGGTATTGAGATGATGTGGTCTCGTGGATTGGGTCACTCAAGATGAGTGTTGTCGGTTTTTGTTACATTTATGAATGAAGCTATTATTATTTCTAAGGCAGGTTGAGAGTAAATTGGAAGATGTTGAGTTAGTTAGTAATGGTTGAATCGACATGATTGTAGCCTCGATCAGTTCCTTCAGCGTGTTAAGTTATACATGTGATTTGTGGCGATACCTGCGAGGCTTGACAACCTCCATAGTTCGATTAATTTGGGAGGTATTTGGTTCTAAGGACTCGGTTGAGTAAATGAATTCCGGAAGAGTCATGGTTGTTTAGATCACAACATGAGGTTTGTATTTCTCGTGGTATGAGAATTCAGTTGCGTGTTGCATTAGTTCTTCTGAAATGAGCTAAGTAAATGGTTTCTATATGATGAAGTGTTTATTCTATTAGTGGTTCAGGAGTTATGATGAAATTCTTGTACTCTCACGTATTGGCATGTTAGGTGTAGCGAGCGGCATGGGAATTGGAAGTTGGGATCAAGGTTGCGGTTCGGTGTTGATAGGAATGTCACTAGCTCGAATGAGCAAGAAAGAATTCAGATGTTTAGAGTAAGATGGTATTGTCTTTAGTATCACATGAGATCGGTGTCATGTGTAAGAGGCTTGGTGTACTGATTTATGAATTCGTGATTCGCTTTACAACATTGTATAACTGGTGATATGGATATGCATACTTTGCTACTGGGCATGGAAGGTCGAGGGGCGTATCCCACGGGATGATTGTATAAGTGTGACATGTAGTCACTTGATTGATTAAAGATTAAAACCAAGTATGGAGATTTTTTGTACGATCGCTAATATGAGAGAGTTTAGGCTTGGAAAACGTTCTAATCCTTGGGCTGTAGACCGTGTAAGTTTGTTCTAGATTTGACACTTGTTCTTAGGTGTCATGAATAGGTCGGTGTGGATCCTTGAAAGGTTATTGGCCTAGTGTGGTATGATCAGAATTGGCTTGAGGTCCGTTGATGGGTCTAAATGTGGATGTGTGCTCTATATCAGGCCGAGTGTTTTCATTCAGCATAGCATTTCTTATGGAGGAGTCTTCGGACATTGGATGTTGTTAGCCATTTCATGTATTACTCTACTGTGCCATGTGGGTTGTGAGACGGTATGATTATTTACACTCATATCGAGATCCCATGTAGTTTGTGGTGTTGTGAGAGCAGGATGGCGCTCGAGATGCAGGTCATTTATTTCACCTTAGCAGTGCTTTAGTTTTGCAACGTATGGTTATATCTGTCTCCCCATGGATGATATTATAAACTTGGCATGCTTGTGATCGACATTCGGGTATTTCGTAAGTATGAGCATTCTGGCTCTGTAGGTATTTCCTTATAGACTATTATGTTGGGATAGCCTGGCATGCCACTAAGGGTATATTGTTTGGATCTGGTGGCATGCCACCACGTGTATCATGTTTGGATCGGGTTGCACACCGTAACGGTATCATGTGTTGATCTGGTTGTACGCCGCAATAATGTGATGTTGAGTACAATTCCCTATATTTATTCTTGTGTGTTTTGTTTCTCACTTTTTGAGGAAAGTTCATAACATTTTTTCGGTTGTTTAATTAGTTACGTGGGTTGAGTAGTTCTGTCCAGATTTCATTTTTCATTATGTATCACATTCGGGTTTGTAGCTTATTGGCACATTGTGGCATCATGAGAGACTTTTGGCAGTGTCTTATGTGGCTTATTACCTGAGCAGCTTGACTGAATAGACAAGATTATTGAACCTGTGATCTGTGCGATCGAATTTATATAAGGTATATTAAAGAGCAAATATCATTGTCAAGTTCAGAATGAAGTAATGCTTCTTGTCAAGAGGAGAGACTCCATGATTTGTGATTCGGTAGATGGTTATGAGTTTCTACAGATCTCTTCCATTGTGGCAGTATTGGGAGAGTTGGATTAGGGTTTATATATGTTATGAGGTATACTACGTGTTTCGGGTCAGTGGAAATTTCAGCCGTTGTGCCTCGGGAGATTGCCTTGGGCAAATGAATTATGTGGTGCATGGTGTGATTTCATCGGAGGAACATGGTCATGTTGGGTTCAGTGTCTGGTGATTAATACGGTGTTTGTGTGTTAGAATATGGTACCATGGAGAAACTCTGGATGTTGATATTTGGCTCTAAAGCTTGCTAGCAAAGGTAGCAACAAGGATCTTTATCCTGACTCTAGCTAATGTGCTCAACTGTGTTGTGGTGGCACGGGTAGGTGCACAAGGTATTAAACAGTGATTATGGACAACTCCAGAGCATTTCTTAGCACGTTCGAGGACGAACGTATGTTTCAGTGGGAGAGAATGTAATGACCTAACTAGTCGTTTTGAGCTTTAGCACGTGGTTCGGCGGTTTGAGGCCTTGAGTACATCACTTCAGGTATTATGACTTGTACATGTGATCGGAATTGATTTCGGGAAGTTCAGAGTTGATTTGGAAAGAAAATTCTAATTTTGGAACATTTAAGAAAGAGGAATTGACTAAGGTTTGACTTTGAGTAAACGATCTCAGAATCGGGATTTGAAGGTTCCAACAGGTTTGCATGATGATTTTGGAACTGGGGGTATGACCGGATCGGATTTTGGATGACCGGGGAGCGTTCCAGCGCCTATTGTGGAAAGTTGGCATTTTGGAAGAATTTCATAAATTTGGGTTGAAGTGTATTTTAATATTATCGATGTCCATTTCAAATTCTCAGCCTGTGAATAGCTCCATATGGTGATTCTGGTACCGGATGTGGATTTGGAGGTCCGTAGGTCATTTTGGTATCATTTGGCGAAAGTTGGAAGTTGGAGGTTTTTGGAAGTTTAACCGGTAGTGTACTTTTTGATACCGGGGTTGGATTCCGATTTCGAAAGTTGGAGTACGTCTGTAATGTCAAATGTAACTTTTGTGCCAAATTTAAGGTCAATCGGACGTGATTTGATAGGTTTCGGAATAAGATGTGAAAGTTAGAAGTTCAATAGTTCATTAGACTTGAATCGATGCGTAATTCATAGTTTTGATCCAATTTGTATGATTTGAGGCCTTGAACAGGTCTGTTTTATGCAATGAAGTGGGTCGGTGTGATTGGATTGGGTCTCGGGGCCTCGTGTACGCTTTGGATGTGTTTGGGGTTGTACCGCGCTCTTATTTGATGTTTCAACATCATTTCTTTGGACATAAAGGGTACCATATTGAGAAAACTACTTTTGATTTGTGGTTGGATTGAACCATTAGATCTGTATCGTAATTATGGAGTCATAACAACACGAATCACCGAATTCCAATGTCGTATGAGAGAGTTATGCCCATTTCTGTGTCAGGAAAGATTGCTGGTTTCTGGTGCGGACTTTTTTCTTCACGAATATGAGGGAGGTCCCGTGAATATGAAGAAGGAAGTTTGGGTTGATCATTCAACACGAAGAATTTCTCTTCACGAACGTGAAGCTTTTCTCTCGAATAGGAAGAAGAAAAATCGCCTGGACAGTGTTTTAAACCGAGAATTTTATTTTTGGGCATATCTTGAGTTCTAGCGCTCTAATTGAGGTGATTTTCACGGCGTTATTCTCGTCTCAACAAGGGGGTAACTATCTAAAATTTATTTTGATGTTTCTCCATGATTATTTTCGTTGGATATTATTTTTATACATGTTTAGATTGTAGAAATTGAAATTTTAAGCCTCAAAGTTGAGAAATGATAAATCCTTGATCTAAGGATCGATTCATGGACAAAATTGGATGAATTTTTTGGATATAGACCATATGAGTTATGGATAATATTTATTTTTAGTAATTTCGAAATTCGGGCACATGGGCCCGAGGGTTGACTTTATTGACTTTTCGAGCGGAGTTGGAAATTGTAATAAATTGATTTATTATGAGTATTAGAGTATATTTTTATTGTTTACACATTGCTTGACTAGTTTTGGATCAACGGGCACCATTTGAGGTGTTAGAGTGGTGTTGGATCCAGTTATGAAACTTCAGAGCGAGGTAAGTCTCCTGTCTAACTCTATGAGGGGGAAATTACTCCCTAGGTGTTGTAATTGATATGTGTTACTTGTTGCGGGGGCTACGTACGCATGAGGTGATGAGATGCCGTACATAGCTACATTCATGTTATTGTCTGAGTAGACTCAGGTTCACGCGATGCTATAACTGTACTATTTGGGTTATGTCTTGCTTATTAAATACTTTTACTTCACATTACTACTTGAGACTAGATGGACGTAGAGTGATAGAGTTGCTATTGTAGAGATTTGACGAGTTTCATGATTAGCCGCGGAATAATTGTACCCCTCTTACGAATTTCTCCTGCCTTATGCGTTCTCATCGAAAGGTTTCCTCAAATCTCCTTATAACTCACATGTTTCTTCGTGAGTGGGATCAATGATCTGTCAATGCTTCATATTCTAATAGGGTTGGACCGTTCGCCTCAGCAAGATACACATGTCTATGGATCTTGCCATTCGACACTCGGCAGTGCACATATTATGATGGGATCGGGCCCTTTGCCTCGGCAAGATTACACTCTCATAGGAGAGGACCGTTCACCTCGGCAGTATAATAGATGTATCTATGGTTTGTGCCATTCGACCCTCGACAGTGCAAAGATTATGATGGGACCGGGCCGTACGCCTCGGCATTTCTATTAATTACTCTAATGAAAATCGTGCGTAATATCTGACAAGAAGTCAACGTATCTATGAGTCTTCCTGATTTGAATTATGACAACCTATCTGGTGAGGTCCATTATATATACATATATATATATATATATATATATATATATATATATATATATATATATATATATATATATATATATATATATATATATATATATATATATATATATATGATCCGATTGAGGAGGTAATTGCTAATTGAGAGCTTGAGTCTATTTGTAGAGAGAAGGACCGTATCATGTATTTACACTTGTTTAATTTGTTTATTTACTCTGTCCCATATCTATTTACTTCTTACTGTATCTGTTTTATTGGACCACTACTAAGTGTCGATATCGACCCCTCGTCACAACTTCTCTGGGGTTTGGCTAGATACTTACTAGATACGCGTTGATTTACGTACTCATGCTACACTTCCTGCACATTTTTTGTGTAGGTATGTATATGTCTGGTGATCTTTTGGGCGCAGAGGTGCGACTATTGTGGGGACTTACCGTGAGGTAGATTTCATGTTACGATCTACACCCTGCAGACTATCCATCAGATTTATTTGTATTTTCCTGTCTAATTTGTATCTCAGACAGATTTTGTATTTTATTTATTTCCTAGTTGATGCAAATGAGCTTGTGACACGAGGTTTTGAGGGTACTTATGGGTTGTCCTTTACTGTAGTTGTGAAAACATTATCAGTTACTGCTGATACCCAATTTTTCCCATAATATTTTCAAAACTACGCCCGGGCATCAATTAATATTTTTATACAATTTCTGCATTTTAAAAATATTTTAATTAATTTTTCCCAGCATTTTATTTAAAAAACAATCACTGACTGCATCACAAATAGTTTTATAATAATTTTTGTGGCCTAATTTTATCATTTGCATTTGTACTAAATTTCAATTATTGTACAAATAGCCACATTTGTATTTTTAGGATGCAATTAGAATTACTTTGCATTTATAGACTATGCATGCATTATTACATTATTTTACCGGAAAATAGCCTTTAATATTTTTAAAATATTAAGTAATTATTTTTAAATATCTCCAGGCATGAAAATCAGTTTTAAAAGCCTATTAGTTATTTTTAAAAATTGTTTATCAATTAAATAGGGTATTTAACAAATGGCCCCTTTATTTTCAAATTTAGCCTAAACACCTAGCCCAATTTTAACCCAATTTCAAAATTAAACCAGGCCCAAAATCTACCCAGCCCAAACCCCTTAACTACCCAGTCCAGATTCCCCCTTACCTAAATTAAACCCTAATGACCTCCCCCCAGACCTCTCATTTCCTATCCTCTCACGCCGACATCTGATCCCATCCTCTCTCAAATGCTCTAAAATCCGAACCCTAACTCACCCTCATCGCCATTCATCTGCTGCCGTTCATGGTGGTTTCGCACCACCATCAGACCTCTAATGGCCTCTCCTATGCTGGTATCACCATCTCTAAGGTCCTCTAGGGACCAAGGACAGTCCGTTTACACCTATAGCCCTTTCTTGCTAGTTTCAGGCTGTTCCGGTTCGATTTCGAGTAAGATCTTCCTATGTTGCCTTAGATCTATGGATTTTTAAGCCTACTACTTCATCTATGTGTTGTTCTTCTCGAAACCCTAATTTTGTCCTTTGGACTTCTCAGATTTGTGCAAGATCTGAGATGGATCGAACCTATTTCACATGAGTTTTACAAGAACCTTCTGATTTTTGAATGTTTTTCCATTTTTCTAAACTAGGGTTTCCATTTTAGAATCTTCTATTTCTTATGTGTTTTAATCGATTTCATAAAAGTTGCTTTAACCCTAACTAGTTTATGCTAAAAACCCCAATTTCTTCTATATTTTGTTTGGATTCTGAGTTTGTCCGGGTTACTTGTGCACCGATTTCGTTCTATGCTCTGGTTCCTGTGATTTTTCTTTAGCTTAATTGGATGTCTTGTATTTTTTATCCTAATGTGCCCCTATTAAGGTTCTTGGTTCAACTCCCCTACTGACTCTATATGTCTATATTCATTCTGCCTATTCATGGTAAACCTATATTTCTCTTCTTAAATTAGTATTGATTTGAATTCTTGATTTATCAATTTGTTTCGTTAAGACCTATGTGTTGAGTCCTGACTATTCCTTTCTTTCCTTATTTGAATTATCTGCGATACTTGCGGATTATTTACATGATTCTTTCCTTAATTAAACCCTTGACTATCGTATTCTAAAGTACTTTATGTTTGGTTTGATTCGAACTCCTTTCCTTAATAAGGCCTCGAATTCTTACTTCTTTACCCAATCTAATTTAACCTGTTGCCTTAATTAGTTCATGTCATTACCGTTGACTAATTTTCCTTAATTAAAGGAGAAGACTATGCTCAATCTGTGTGTGATTGATTCTGAAATTCCTTGATTGCTAATTATTGATTACTTTACCTTATTTGCTGTACTCTTGAACTACTATATAAATTCTCTTTATTTTAACTTCTTACACACGAACATTAGTTCATAAACCCCTACTTTACACTCTAAAAGCTCTTTTCTCTCTCTACTACTTGTGATCTTTGTTAGTCTAGTCGGCTGCAAGCCAAGGCTAGAAATTGCACAATACCTGTGTCACATCTTGTGCTTTCTTTGTCTAACTGGTATGCTTCTGATTAAATTTAAGAATCTAAACCTATGTGTTTATTTACTGCCTTAAGTTCATCTGAACTGAGTCCATTCCAGCTTCTGTTTACTACTTACCTAGCATGCCAAATACTGCCTTATTCAAATATGTGATTAGCATGTTTTTACTTTACTTGTTTGTTTGCTATCTTGTTTAACATATCTTATATATGTAACTAGCATGTTTGCCTGACTACTGTTTGTCTAGCATACTTAAACTTTTCTTTTATGTAATTAGCATGCCTACATTTATTAATACATGCCTAGCATGTCCATTTAAGTCCCTTCCTATTCTGTCTTACTCCTGCTAAGTTATCTAGTCTCTCTATTGCATTTCTAGTTGTGTTGTTTATATGCCCTCAACATGTTTCTGTTGTGATCTCTTCTTCATGTTTCAATGACTATCCTATTAATTTTGTAGAACCCCTTGAGAAATCTATGCACCCTGTTGTTTATGTTTTATATTAAGGTGTATTCTATGTGTCCCCAACCCCTCTTTCCTTGTGTAGAAACTGTTTCCTAAAGTATTTTCTAAAGCTGTTTGCTCTGTGACTTGTGTTCTGATTGCAAAATTATTTTTCATACTTCCCTCAAACTGTTTTTACCTCTAAATTTGTACTAGTTTTCTGAAATGCTTTTCACTCCTAAGACCTTTCTTTATATTGTTTATCAAACTCCTTCAAATTATTATGCACTCTCACTTACTCTTAGATTACTAAGTCCTGCCCCTGTGGTATGTGTACTGCTTAGAGACCCTTGAGATCTCTCTAAACTCTGGCATATCGGGGCTGGTACTTCCATATTGCATGTAAATTAGTCCTTATTTGAGAAAGGTCTGGGTGTGAGCACTGCGCGGGATCCTTGAGGTCCTTAGGAAACTCCAACACACCTAGACATGAAATTGGCTATGAAACTTTAGGCATTTGAGACTACTGAAGGCTTGATAATTGCTTTGGGCCTGCTTCAGGCTCCCTATAGCATAAGTTCTATTCTGTTTATGTAATTTTTATTCTATCATTGGTCTATAATAATTAATTGTAAACAGATATTGGGGTGATTAGTGAAAAGGGAGGGTAGTTGTATACTGTAGGTAAAGTTGGGTAAATAACATGCCTATAGGGGTCGTTTGGTTCAAATGTATTTTATTAGATAACATGCCTATAGGGTTCAAATGTGCTTTTTAAGATAATATGCCTATAGGATTTTGCTTTGGTTCAAATAAATTCTGCTCGCTTCATTTTTAATTAGAAATCATGCCTATAGGATCTAAAATCAGCTTTAATTATAGAAATCATGCCTATAGGATCTAAAATAAGTTTTAATCAGAACTAAAATCAGTTTAATTAGAGCTCACGCCGGTAGATTCTAAATCAGTTTAATTAACTAACCTACTCGTTTCTTTAATAGTCTTCAACACTTCGTTTACTAGAAAGCATTCATAGGATCCAAATTGCCCGCTTTAAAATTATTTACTGGTTTACTGCATTCCAGATTAATGATTAGATAACATGCTCATAGGACATTAGTACTACACTTCTAGGCAAGCCTATAGGGCGATTAAAAATCCTGCAAGCTATAAAGCTATGCTTTGTTATTTGTGACTGCTCAAATTCAACAGGTCTAAAATCAGTAGGCAAACTGAATAGGTCTTTGGCACTTTGGTTTCAACTCAATACTGCATATTCTTTACTCACCTAAATATCCTGTTCTAGAGTTTCTCTTAAATATCTGAAAACTGTTGTTTGAGACGTGCACTTACTTGTTCTGTTTGTGGAGGTAAAACGTGAGCCATTAATTGTTCTCTCTTCAATTCAGTCCTAACTTTTTTGGTTGTCACCTAAATTTTTCTCCTTTAAGTACCTTAGGATGATCTAGAAATACCTAAATTAGAGGTCCTAAATACCTCAGGAACCAAAAGGAAGGGATGGGTAGTGCACGCATAGGACATCTTTAAGGTTGCTAGAACGCTTTAGGCTATGACCAAGGGGAGGGAATTGGGTATTAAAGGATATGATGACTGCTTGCTAATGTCACGTGTAGCCCCTCATTGAGGAGTGATTATCGAGAATTGCATGGGTATTATCCTGTAGGCTAACCAACCTAGGACCATTATTTCCCAATCCCTATGCGTTTAAATGAACTTACTTTTTCTTTATATATATATATATATATATATATATATATATATATATATATATTGTTCACACCTCTCCCTTGCTTCCATTACCTAAATCATACATGTATTTAGAATGTGAAAATATGCCTTTATTTGTGAATATGTGTTGAAATTGTTTACTTGTAAAATGACTAATTCACATTGTTTAAGTTCGGCCGGGACCCACCGTTGTAGACCGCGAGGGGTGCCTAACACCTTCGCCTTAAGGTTATTTCGAGCCCTTACCCTAATCCCTGGTAATGCAAACTAGTTACATGAGTTAATTGCTCCAAGTGCCCTAACACACCTTAATCCGTTAGGTGGCGACTCTTCAAATACCCAATTCCCAAAAGGAAACGAGTTGTACCCCCCATGAATGTCGAAACCCGAACTTCCCCATCAAAAAGGGCAAAAAGGGGGCGCGACAGCATGACGACTCTGCTAGGGATATTTTTAGGCTCTTACCTTAACAAACTTATTTTTTGTGAATTAGTCCAAGCATGCTCTATCCCATGTACCCTTTCCCGTTATTTGAATTTAACTGTCTATTTTCAAGCATTTATGATTATTTTATTCCTGAAACTGACTTGTCTCTTTGTTTTCTTTTCTATAACTATTTTTCAATTATTTAAATACTGCATTTATTATTTTTTTACGTGCAAATACTTGACAACATGCTATTTATTGTTGCATAAATCATGCTCAACATCATATTCCACTCGTGCGTAATTAATCCTATAGCAACACTTGATGAGTGTTTGCGCTCTTCCTATATATCACCCTTTAAATTCAAGAAGGCATATTTGTAGTAAAACTAGTCGATCAGCGGTGCGTTCGACGGTTTCGTGCCTTTCCCCCTCAAGTTGTCCGCTTGAGAGTCCTAGTCTAGACCTCTACAATAGCCTTACTCTGATTAATTGTACATGCATCATGGTCAAAACCTAGCTGGGTTAATATGTTGTCCGCATAATAATCCTTTAAGACAAGCCATGTCCAAAAGTCCATCAGGTTTTCCATAATCCCAACGGACATAACCACAATTATGTGCATTAATTTAGATAAATAAATGCCAATATGCTAATCGTTATTGTATAAATAGAAGAACCTGGAGGGGGAAAGGCCCTAACTCTCTTTCTTTTGCAAAAAATAAGGCACGAGGTCCCCAGATTCGGTATGGTTGGTAGCATTCCCTCACTCTTGCTAGATTGGTGGAGGGATCTTCCTTCATATGACCAAAACCTTGTGAAACGAGTCTTAGGAAACTTTCCTTCTCTATTGGACCATCAGCCCAACAAAATGTTGATCGAGGCTGCAACTATGTTTTGGGATAAGGAAATGACTGTGTTCTATTTTGGGAACATAGAAACGACTCCCCTTCTATAAGAAATAGGAGGATTTGCTGGGTTGCCTTGGGATAGCCCTAATCTGTTAGCACCTGAAAATCGCACTGCTAGGGGATTCCTTAAGATGATGGGGCTGAAGAAGAATGACAACTTGAAATGCCTGAAAGACTCCTGCATACCCTTTGATTTCCTTTATGAAAGATACGGCCACAACAACTCTAACCATATTTTGATGACGAATTTTCAATAACTTCTTTAGGTTGGATTCATTGTAGGGTCTTCGTGTTTATTATGTGTTTCTTGGGCATGCTGGTATTCCCAATCCAAGGGGATACAAAACAAACAAGGCTAGCCATGGTGACCAAAACTCAAATGGACGGGATCGAAGGGGAGACATACACTATCGTCCCTATGATCATTGCAGAAATGTACCGGGCTTTGGAGCGATGTCAGAAGGGGTTCTGGTTCTTCGAGGGTTGCAACTTGCTGCTAAAGGTCTGATTGTTGGAACATCTCCAAAAGGGACAATACCGTCAAGAATTTTTGTGAAGGCCGTGGAATGATCACATAGCCTTCCATCATCTCAAAATAATGAACTATATGCTAGACATGTTTGCTCAACCTGAGGACGCCGTGGGATGGGTACAACTTTTCAAAAATTTGACCGAGGATCAAGTTCAGTGGATGTTCGAGTGGTTCCCTACCGATGAATTCATCATCAGGTCTAGAGATTTTCCATATTTGGTATTGATTGAGTTGAGGGGCATATACCGTTACGCTCCTCTTAGGGTTATGAGACAAGCATGCAGGAGACATATCATACCATGGGTCGCTAAGATGTGTCACTTCAGATCCAATTTCCAAGGTGACGCCATCCCGTATAAGAACAAAGCACAACATATGTGGACCACTCACGCGGGCCACTCATACCTTTACCCTTCGTGGTTGGAGGAAAACATAGCTGGGGTCTTTGAGCCAAGGACTGGGCTAGGAAACAGGGTCATAGACGAGGTTGCTGAAGCGGAGGTGAAGTATAACAAGATGTGGAAAAGAGTTCGAGAGTCTGAAGCTGAGCATATAGCGCTGCATAAGGCTGACATGGAGATGATTAACGAGTGGAAAGAAAGAATGTTAAATCCATCAAGAGGCTAGAATACCTGGAGTACAGTTTAATGGAGTTAGAAGGGAAGATGAGAAAAAGGGTCACTGACTGCCAGGACACTGAGGGAAATGAAAGAAGGAATCTGGCAAAGGCATTCCTGTTGCTGAACCTGCGCGAGCTGGGAGAGTTGATCGACAAGAGCATCCAGTCTGGAGAAGGTCCTTCTGAGACCAATTGATTAGATTTATTTGCTTTCCTTTCAAATTTAATAAGGCTAAGTGCCATTAGTGACATTATCTTATTTAGTTTTGTTTTGGTTTGTTTACTTTTACCTTAATGAAATAAGGCAATGTTGGCACTAAATTTTTCCAAATTTATTTGTCTCTAAGCCTACCTCAGGCACAATGAGGCTCCCAAATTAGGACGTAAATTTACATTCCCGCTATATGTGTTTAAATATTGCAAACATTTCAGAATCCTTACTGACTTGTTTACCTTTTTGTTTTTCTTTATTCCTTATTCCCATCCCTTAAGGTTGGTTCGCTCATACTAGCATCATCAGCATATCACACCAGATCTACAGGCCCTCCACCTCCTCCTCCTCCAAGTAATAAAAAAGGCAGAGGAAAAGCAAAAATGGACGACTTAAGCGGTATTCGAAAGGAGAATGTTGAGAACGCAGAAACTTCAAACGGTTAGAGTACTCTGGCACTAAATAATAGTCTTGAGGTTGGAACAAAATATACTGGAGCTACAGGAAGAGCTTGAGCAGGTCCACAACTTGGGAAAACTTATCACTCACCCTGAATGTTCCTAACATCAATCAACAAAACACAAATAACTCAGCACCTCCCCAAAACACAGCAAACCAACATCTATGAAACCTCCTGCACTGCATCAATATGCAACCCCGCCCAAAAATCACAATATCTTACCAATACCAACTCTTCCACAATATCACCATCAACCAATTCAGTACCCACCAACCGCCACTTATCGCACTCCCCAGAACACACCACAACCCATTCCTGATTCTTAAAACTCAACCAATGACCACCATTACACCCAGGCAACCAGCACTCACCAAAACAATCCTATATACATAGAAACCGTACCTCACTTTATCCAACCATCCTCCTATATACCAGAATCTGCCGAGAAGGATCTTCTCATTAAAAACATGGCTGAAAGGACTTATTATCCAAATGTTTGACGGTACAGGTGATCCCAGGGTTCATTTGAGGACTTATTGTGACAAGCTTGTTGGAGTCAGAAAGGATGAAAGGATCCGAATGAAGCTCTTTATGAGAAGTCTTAGGGGGGATGCTTAGTCCTGGTACATCAGCCAAGATCCTAAGAAAAGGTCCAACTGGGTGAGTATGGCGTCTTATTTCATGGACCGATTCAGGTTGAACACAGAAAATGCACCAGATGTTTTATACATTCAGAACCTTAAGAAGAAGCCCACCGAGACTTTCAACAAGTACGCAACTCGTTGGAGGTCGGAAGCAGCTAAAGTTAGGCCATCTTTGGACGAGGAACAAATGAACAAGTTCTTCGTCAGAGCACAAGATCAACAATATTATTCAAGGTTGATGGTTATTAAAAATAATAAATTCTCTGTCATCAAACTCAGAGAAAGAATTGAAGAAGGAATCAAGAGCGGGATGGTGACAAATTTTGAGGCATTACAGGTCACCAACAAGGCATTATAATCAGGTGGCATATTAGAAAAGAGATGTTGGGGCAGTAATGGTGGCTCAAGGCCCGAAATCTCCACTTACATATCAAACACCTCCGCCTACATATCAAACACCTCCACCCACATATCAAACACCACCACCCACATACAAAGCACCACCGCCCACATATCAACCCTCATCTCCCAGATATTCCCAACTAGCCACTGCATATCATACCTATAATTCCCAACCATCTCATTTCCAGTCACCTCCAACTCGCCAAAATTTTCCAAGACCACGACCAAACTTCGATCGCAAGCAACACAGACAGTACACCGCTTTTGTTGAACCCATCGACCAGCTGTATAAAAGGTTGAAAGTCACTGGTTACGTCACCCCTATTCCTATTATAGAACCAGAGAATCCATCCCAGTGGGTCAACCCAAACAAAACCTGTGCATACCACTTCGGTATAAAGGGGTACAGTTGTGACGAGTGCCGAACATTGAAAGACAAGATCCAAACGCTGATTGACAACAAGATTATATAGGTGAAAGAAGCTACACCCAATGTCCGTAACAACCCCCCCCCTCCGATCATAGGGGTGGCATAATACATGTCATAGAAATGGATGAGGAATGGGTTCCTGAGGGGTTAATCAGGCTCATTCAAAAAGGCGATGACTTTAAACCTGCAATCACATTTACTCCTATTGTAGTGCAGACTCAGTCACCGATCGAAGTTGGGATAGCTGCATCAGTTCCATTTGAGGTAGAGGTAGCTCCACCTGCGGCCACCCCTATTCCATTTGAAGTGGAAGTGGCCACACCTTTCACGGTGACAGTATCAATCACACCTCCTTTCAACTCAAAAGCAATACCCTAGGATTATGTTGCCGAGGCTAGACGAAAATGAAAGGCAAAAATAGAGGAATCCGATGTTGCGCAAGGAATGACTAGGATCGGGAGAATCTATACACCCAAATACTTGGGAGGACCAAGTAAGGATACTTCTACCAAGCATCCTGTCATTGAAACAGACCAGATGACCTTTGGAGGAAAGTACAAGCAAGGGAATATTCCGTCATTGATCATTTGAACAAAACCCCAGCTCAAATATCCATATTGTCACTATTGCAAAGTTTAGAGGCACACAAGAATGCTTTGATGAAGGTGTTGAGTGAATCCTACGTGCCCGACAATATCACTTGCGGAGAGATGGCCAATATGGTAAGGCAGGTACTGCAAAGTCATAAAATAATCTTCCACGAAGATGAGCTACCGCCTGAAGGGTTGAATCACAACCGAGCATTGCATATCATAGCGCAATTTGAAGAAAAGTTCATTGCCAGAGTCTTGATTGATGGAGGTTCAAGCCTTAATATTTGTCCGTTGGATACTCAGAAAAGACTGGGCAAAGGTTTCCATGAAATACGGGCTGGGAGCATGAACGTGAAAGCTTTCGATGGGTCTCAAAGGGCCACGATTGGGGAAATTAATCTTTGTCTACAGATGGGGCCAACGTGGTTTGACGTTGAATTTCAGGTGCTTGGCATATCAGCCTTATACAATCTTCTGTTAGGCCGACCATGGATAGATGCCGTTGGGGCTGTGGATTCCACACTACATCAAGCCGTGTAATTTGAATGGAACCATCAGGAGGTGATCCTTCACGGAGATGGGAGTAACCCCATTTAAACCAGTCAAACCATCCCGGTTATTGGAAACAAAAGAAGGTGAGGAGGTGAAACCTATCATCACATCAAACATGTCAATGTCGTTGAGAAAGACAGGTGGTGGAGTAGAAAAATAGAAAGAATACTAGCATGGTATGGGTATAAACTCGGCAAAGGGCTTGGGAAGAATCTCCAGGGTATTACTAAGTCGATACATCTGAAGCGTCATAGTATTATCTTTGGGTTAGGATACCAGTTATACATGGCAAGAGTATAATGATTGGTCGCCTCCATGGTTCGGACCGCATTACCTTATCGAGCAATCGGTGCCACATCTGGATTAGGCTTTTCACCAAACTGATACAATATGGGGAACCGTAGAAGAATAAGTATTAGCCGGGCAGAGAAATCTGTTCTTGGAGGATGAAGACATGGACTGCAGTGCAATAATTAAGGAGGAGGAAGAAGGCCTCACTATTCAGACTATGGAGAAATAAGTCGTCCTCAGGAACTGGACCGCCACACCATCCGGGCCCGCCGAGTCCATGGCATTATTGTTACTTTTCTTAATGAACCGGTGACTGTGACATGTAATGAGTCAATGCAACATAAGAATAGTGATTCATATGAAAAAGATGAGATACCTGAGGAAGTTGTCAGTGAAGTTGAAAACTTTGAAAATAAGCCTAAGTTCAACCTGGACGAAACCGAAACAGTAAATTTAAGGAACGTCGAGACCGTCACGGAGACTTGTATCAGCATTCACTTATCACCAATGGAGAAGGAAGATTACATTCGTTTCCTAAAGGAGTATGAGGATATTTTTGCATAGTCGTATGATGACATGACCGATTTAAGCACGTCTATAGTGGCTCACAAGTTGCAGAAACTCAGAAAATTCAAACTAGATATGAGCCTGAAAATCAAAGAAGAAGTCACTAAGCAGATCAAAGCTAAAGTTCTCAGGGTGGTTGAATACCCAACCTGGTTAGCCAACATTGTTCCAGTTCTGAAGAAAGATGGGAAAGTCAGAGTATGTGTTGACTATTGAGATTTAAATAAAGCAAGTCCTAATGACGACTTTCCACTGCCAAATATACACATCCTGATCGGTAATTGCGCCAAGCAGGAACTCCAATTCTTTGTAGATTGCTTCGCAAGTTATCACCAGATCTGGATGGACGAAGAAGATGCAAAGAAAACAGCTTTTATAACACCATGGGGGGTGTACTGCTACAAGATAATGCCATTTGGTCTAAAGAATGTTGGAGCTACTTACATGAAAGACATGACAACCATCTTCCACGATATGATACACAACGAAATAGAGGTGTATGTGGATGATGTCATTATCAAATCCAAGAGGGCCGCAAATCACATAGCAGACTTGAGAAAGTTCTTTGACAGGTTAAGGAGGTACAACTTGAAACTGAACCCCGTAAAGTGTGCATTTGTGGTTCCCGCAGGAAAGTTACTGGGATTCATTTTCAGTCATCGAGGGATTGAGCTGGATCCATCTAAAATTGCCACCACCTAGGATAAAAAAGGACGTGATGAGCTTCCAGGATGGATCCTTTGAAGTACATATTTCAGAAACCCATGCCAACTGGGAAGCTTGCGAAGTGGCAGATACCTTTGAGTGATTTCGATATCGTCTACGTAACTCAAAAGGCGGTCAATAGACAAGCATTAGTAGATCATCTTGCTGAAAACCCGGTGGGAGGATAATACGAATCCTTGGAAACGTATTTTCCTGACGAAGAAATGTCATTTGCAGGAAAGGACATTACCGACGCATACGACGGTTGGAGGATGTTCTTCGACGGAGCTGTAATATTTTAAAGGAAGGGGCATTGGAGCAATTTTGGTATCAGAAATAGGTCAACATTATCCGGTATCTACTAAACTCAGAGTTCCTTGCACCAACAACATGTCAGAGTATAAAGCCTACATACTAGGACTTAACATGGCAGTCGACATGAATATTCAGAAGCTATTGGTAATCGCTTATTCAAATTTGCTTGTGCACCAGGTACAAGGAAAGTGGGCCACGAATAATTCCAAGATATTTCCATATCTGCACCATGTACAGGAATTGAGAAAGAGGTTCACGAAGATAGAGATCCGGCATGTGCCCAGAATTTAGAATGAGTTCGCCGATGCATTGGCCATTTTATCATCCATGATACAACATCCGGATAAGAATTTCATTGATCCTATCCTAGTGACAATTCATAATCAGCCGGCATATTGTGCCTATGTTGAATAATAAATAGATGGAAAACCTTGGTTCCATGACATCAAAGAGTACTTGGCAAAAAGAGAATATCCAGAGCATACAAACCACATTCAGAAATGCACACTTCGAAGATTATCCAATCACTTTTTCCACAATGGAGGAAACTTTTATAGAAGAACTCCTGATTTGGGATTGTTAAGATGTGTCGATGCGAAAGAGGCTTCCAAACTACTCGACGAGATACATGCTAGGACATGCGGTCCATATATGAATGGTTTTGTCTTGGCTAAGAAGATGCTTAGGGCCGGTTACTTTTGGATGACCATGGAGACAGATTGTGTCCAGTATGTCTGCAAATGCTACCAATGCCAAGTTCATGCCAATATGATAAAAGTACCACCAAAATGAGCTCAATGCAACGAGCTCACCTTGGCCATTCGCCACGTGGGAAATGGATGTTATTGGTCCGATTGAGCCTACTGCTTCAAATGGGCATATGTTTATTCTGGTAACCATTGATTACTTCATAAAATGGGTAGAGGCTGCATCTTACAAAGCTGTAACCAAAAAAGTCGTTGCAGACTTTGTCAAAGATCGTATCGTTTGCCGATACGGAGTTCCCGAGTCCATTGTTACTAATAATGCTACCAATCTCAATAGTTATATGACGAAAGCCATCTGTGAGACTTTCAAAATCAAGCAAAGGAATTCCACAGCATATAGACCTCAGATGAATGGAGCCGTATAAGCCGCCAACAACAACATCAAGAAGATACTAAGGAAAATGGTAGAAAACCACAAACAATGGCACAAGAAGCTATCCTTTGCTTTGTTGGTATACCGAACCAGTTCACACATCAACCAGGGCAACTCCTTATATGCTGGTTTATGGTATCGAAGTTGTCATCCCAGCCTAGGTAGAGATTCCTTCTTTAAGGATTATACATGAAGCTGAACTTAGCGATGCAGAATGGATAATGAGCTGCTATAAATAATTGACCCTTATAAATGGAAAAAGGATGAACGCAGTATGTCATGGTCAGATTTTTCAGAACATAATGTCTAGAGCTTTCAACAAAAGGGTCAAACCAAGACAATTTGCACCAAGACAGCTGGTACTCAAGAAGATCTTCCCATATAAAGATGAAGCCAAAGGGAAATTCTCTCCCAACTGGCAAGGTCCTTACATGGTTCACAGGGTGCTGACAGGAGGAGCACTCATACTCGCAGATATGGATGAAGAAATCTGACAAGAACCAATCAATTCAAACGTAGTCAAGAGATACTATTCTTAGACTATTTACATTTCCTCATCTGATGTAATTGAACTACGCTTGACCTGATTCTCATTTAAGAGGGGATACGTAGGTTTGGTCATATCATAATAAAATGTTTATTTCCCCCAAGATCAAAAACTGGGGCAGAATTTTGAGGAGGACCCTCAAAATTCTAGAGCAAGACTAGACAATGCCAAAACATGCTAGACGGTCAGAAATCGGTTAAGAAATTGGGGCAGAATTTTGAGAAAGATTCTTAAAATTTTGAATAAGGTTCAACAAAGCGCGCAAAGAGCCGAAGGATAATCCACCAAACTGGGGCAGAATTTTGAGGAGGACACTAAAAATTCTAACATGAGAAAGCTGCAGTGTCTCTGAAATGTGTTACTGTCACTAGTTCATCTAAAACTACTTGATATTTCAATATGTATCTAATATGACTCTATTTTTATCAATAATTGCATACTTTCGAAAACTCTATTTTGTAACAGTCAAGTGTTACCCACGGGAAACTCAGATAAGGCCTCCAGAATGTAACAAAGCAAGGCCAGCGGACAGAGGCACGAACCAACCTCCCCTCACAAAATATACAATTTTTCTTTGAACGCAAGCACATTTGACGTAGCGATAGCATTCGCGAACATGTACACACATAATAAGATCACTACCAATCAGGCCATCAGACACCGAATCTATATCTCCAGCTAAGAAATATACTACTCTTATTTGCTACTCGCTCTTTGCATGGGACTAAGACATGTCCCGTATACTTGCATGAGGCTAATCTTTGCCTCTATATTTGCATGTGGCTAATCCTTACCTCTATATATGCATAAGGCTAATCCTTTCATCCCTACCTGTATGAGGCTAATCCTTGACTCTATACCTGCATGAGGCTAATCCTTGCCTCTATATTTGCATGAGGCTAATCCCTACCTCCATATCTGCATGAGTCTAATCCTTGCCTCCATACCTACATGAGGCTAATCACTGCCTCCACATTTGTATGAGGCTAATCCCTACCTCCATATTTGCATGAGGCTAATCCTTGCCTCCACACCTGCATGAGGCTAATCCTTGCCTCTACACCTACATGAGGGTAATCCTTACCTCCATATTGCATGAGGCCAATCATTGCCTCCATACCTGCATGAGGCTAATCCTTGCCTCCATACCTGCATGAGACTAATCCCTCCCTCCATATTTGCATGAGGCTAATCCTTGCCTCCATATATGCTTGGGACTAATCCCTGCCTCCATATTTGCATGAGGCTAATCCTTGCCTCCATATCTGCATGAGGCTAATCCTTTCCTTCACACCTGCATGAGGCTAATCCCCGCCTCCACATTTGCATGAGGCTAATCCCTGCCTCCATATTTGCATGAAGCTAATAGTTGCCTCCATATTTGCATGAGGCTAATCCTGCCTCTGTATTTGCTTGAGGTTAATCTTTTCCTCCACACCTGTATGAGGCTAATCCGTACCTCCACACCCGCATGAGGCTAATCCTTGCCTCCCTACCTGCATGAGGCTAATCCTTGCCTCCCTACCTGCATGAGCTTAATCCTTGCCTCCCGACCTGTATGAGGCTAATCCTTACCTCTCTACCTGCATAAGGCTACTCACTTCATCTGTATCTGCATGAGGCTAATCCCTGCCTCCACATCTGCATGAGGATAATCCTTGCCTCTATACTTGCATGAGGCTAATCCCTGCCTCCGTACTTGCATGAGGCTAATCCCTGCCTCCATACTTGCATGAGGCTAATCTCTGACTCCATACTTGCAAGAGGCTAATCCCTGCCTCCATACTTGCATGACTCTAATCCCTGCCTCCATATTCATATGGGACTAAGAATTGTCCCTCCTTGCATAAATATCGCTCTATTCCCATACTATCTATTTTGCTTTTTGATCGGGATAAGCTCTGTCCTTCATTTCACAAGACTAAGCTATGTCTTGTTAACATCATATTATAGCATCTCATGGGCTGAAATATCGCCAATCTATCCAAAGGGGTCATCGTCTAAAGGCATCATACTTATAGCCTGAAGACACCATGCCATGACCTGAGGACTTCTCAAATTTGCATATTATTATTCAAAGGCGTCATGGTTCGGAGGCACCATCTTCATAGCCCGAGAACACCATTTCATGGCATGTGAATCCCTCACTGAATAATTTATGGCCCAGGACATTATGGTATGAGGACGACATCCTTAACCATCGGAAGACAACTTTCATGGTCCAAAAGGGAATCTGCATCATGTTTTAAATATTTGCACAAATACATGTTCGTAGCATCTCTTTATTTGTAGGTAACCAGCAAGCAACCACTATCCTATCAGGAGCAACCTCGCTCTAGTTCCTTCAACTATCTCAAACCTAGACCATTCACCATAGCCACCCTTGCATCCATTTCGAAATCTCATGTCTGTTCTTGTAATGACTTTATCGGTATATTCTGCCAATGAATCCAGAACTACACATGACCTGATTCCTATAAAACAAGGGATATGTAGGCAGCTCAAAGACCAGAGTCCGGCCTCTATCTTTCAAAACATCTCATCTGGTCAAAATTGGCCATGATTTCTTTACCCGAAAACTCTTTAATCCTTTTCGGGTAAAGAGGGGCAGTTGTTGATACCCAACTTTTCGCATAATATTTTCTAAACTATACCCAAGCAAAAATTAGTATTTTTTATACAATTTTTGCATTTTAGAAATATTTTAATTAATTTCTCCCAGAATTTTATTTATAAAACAATCACTGATTGCATCACAAAGAGTTTTATGATAATTTTTGTGGCCTAATTTTATCATTTGCATTTGTACTAAGTTTCAATTATTGTACAAATAGCCACATTTGTATTTTGAGGATGCAATTGCAATTACTTTGCAATTATAGCCTATGCATGCATTATTACATTACTTTATCGGAAAATAGCCTTTTATATTTTTAAAATATTAAGTAATTATTTTTAAATATCTCCAGGCATGAAAATCATTTTTACAGCCAAATAGTTATTTTTAAAAGATGTTTATCAATTAAATAAGATATTTAACAAATGGCCCCCTTTATTTTCATATTTAGCCTAAACACTTAGCCCAATTTTAACCGCAATTTCAAAATTAAACCAGGCCCAAAATCTACCCAGCCCAAACCCCTTATCTACCCGACCCACTTCTTGCTAAATCCTGGCCGTTGATATTTTTTATCAACGATCAAGATTCCCCCTTACCTAAATTAAACCCTAATGACCTCCCCCAGACCTCTCATTTCCTCTCCTCTCACGCCGTCATCTGATCCCCTACTCTCTCAAATGCTCTTAAATCCTAACCCTAACTCACCCTCATCGCCATTCATCTGTTGTCGTTCATAGTGGTTTCTCACTACCATCAGACCTCTAATGGTCTCTCCTATGCTGGTATCTCCATCTCTAAGGTCCTCGAGGGACCAGGGTCATTTCATTTACACATATGGCCTTTTCTCGCCTTTTTCAGGCTGTTCCGGTTAGATTTCGAGTAAGATCTTCCTATGTCACCTTAGATATATGGATTTCTAAGCCTACCTTTTCATCTTTGTGTTCTTCTTCTCGAAACCCTAATTTTTTTCTTTGAACTTCTTAGATCTATGCAAGATCTAAGATGGATCGAACCTATTTCACATGAGTTTTACAAGAACCTTTTAATTTTCGAATGGTTTTTCATTTTTCTAAACTAGGGTTTCCCGAAAATTTCTTTCTCCAAAACGTTTGATAATTTTGTGTGTTTAATCTTCTATTTCTTATGTGTTTTAACCGATTTCGTAAAAGTTGCTTTAACCCTAACTAGTTTATGCTAAAACCCCCAATTTTTCAACATTTTGTTTGGATTCTAAGGTTGTTCGGGTTACTTGTGCACCAATTTCATTCTATGCCTTGGTTCCTGTGATTTTTATTTAGCTTAATTCGATGTCTTGTGATTTTTATCCTAGTGTTACTCTATTAAGGTTCTTGGTTCAACTCCCCTACTGATTCTATATGTCTATATTCGTTATGGCTATTCATTGTAAACCTATATTTCTCTTCTTAAATCAGTGTTGATTTGAATTTTTGATTTATCAATTTGTTTCATTAAGACCTATGTGTTGAGTCCTAACTATTCCTTTCTTCCCTTATTTGAATTATTTGCAATACTTGCTGATTCTTTACATGATTCTTTCCTTAATTAAATCCTTGACTATCGTATTCTAAAGTTCTTTATTTGTGGTTTGATTCGAAATCCTTTCCTTAATATGGCCTCTGATTCTTACTTCTTTACCCAGTCTGATTGAACCTTTTTCCTTAAATAGTATTTGTCATTACTGTTGGCTAATTTACCTTAATTAAAGGAGAAGACTATGCTGAATCTCTGTGTGATTGATTCTGAAATTCCTTGATTGTTGATCCTTGATTACTTTACCTTATTTGCTCTACTCTTGAACTACTATATAAATTCTCTTTATTTTAACTTCTTACACACGCACAGTAGTTCATAATGCCCTACTTTACACTCTAAAAGCTCTCTGCTCTCTCTGCTACTTATGATCTTTGTTAGTCTAGCCGGCTGCAAGCCAAGGCTGGAAATTGCACAATACCTATCTCACATCTTGTGTTTTCTTTCTCTAACTAATATGCTTTTGATTATATTTAAAAATATAAACCTATGTGTTTATTTACTGCTTTAAGTTTATCTGATCTGAGTCCATTCTTGCTTCTGTTTACTGCTTACCTAGAATGCCAAATACTGCCTTATTCAAATATGTGATTAGCATGTTTTCACTTTACTTGTTTGTTTGTTATCTTGTTTTACATGTCTTACATATGTAACTAGCATGTTTGCCTGACTACTGTTTATCTAGCATGCTTCAACTTTGCTTTTGTCTAATTAGAATGCCTACAATTGTTAATACTTTCCTAGCATGTCCATTTAAGTCCCTACATGTTCTACCTTACTCCTGCTAAGTTATCTAGTCTCTCTAGTGCAATGCTAGTTGTGTTGTTTATATGCCCTCAATATGTTTCTGCTGTGATCCCTTCTTTATGTTTCAATGACTAACCTATTAATTCTGTAGAACCCCTTGATAACTCTATGCACCCTGTTGTTTATGTGCTCCATTAAGGTGTGTTCTATGTGTCCCCAACCCCTCTTTCCTTGAGTGGAAACTGTTTGCCAAAGTAGTTTCTAAAGCTGTTTGCTCTGTGACTTGTGTTCTAATTGCAAAATGGTTTTTCATACTTTCCTCAAACTGTTGTTACCTTTAAATTGGTACTGGTTTTTAGAAATTCTTTTCACTCCTAATACCTTTTTTATACTGTTTATCAAACTCTTTCAAATCAATATGCACTCTCACTTACTCTTAGATTACTAAGTCCTGCCCTTCTGGTATGTGTACTGCTTAGAGACCCTTGAGATCTCTCTGAACTCTGGCATATCAGGGATGACACTTCCATACTGCACATAAATCAGTCCTTATTTGAGAAAGTTCTGGGTGTGAGCACTGCCTAGGATCCTTGAGGTCCATAGGGAACTCTAACACACCTAGACTTGAAATTGGCTATAAAACTTTGGGCATTAGAGATTACTGAAGGCTTGGAAATTGCTTTAGGCCTGCTTCAGGCTCCATATAGCTTAACTTCTGTTTTGTTTATGTAATTTTTATTCAATCATTGGTCTGTAATAATTAATTGTAAATAGATATTGGGGTCATTAGTGAAAGGAGAGGGTAGTTGTATACTGTGGGTAAAATTGGGTAAATAACATGCTTATAGGGTTCATTTGGTTCAGATGTGTTTTATTAGATAACATTCATATAGGGTTCAAATGTGTTTTGTTAGATTATATGCCTATAGGATTTTGCTTTGGTTTAAATAAATTCTGCTTGCTTTACTTTACATAATTAGAAATCATGCCTATAGGATCTAAAATCAGGTTTAATTATAGAAATCATGCCTATAGGATCTAAAATTAGTTTTAGTGAGAACTAAAATCAGTTTATTTAACTAACCTACTCGTTTCTTTAATAGTCTTCAACACTGTGTTTACTAGAAAACATTCTTATAGGATCCAGATTGCCCGCTTTAAAATTCTTTACCGGTTTACTGCATTCCTGATTAATGATTAGATACCATGCTCATAGTACATCACTACTACGCGTCTAGGCAAGCCTATAGGACGATTAAAAATCTTGTAAGCAATATGAGGCGCCATCATGACCTCTACTGGATTTTGGGTCGTGACAGATGCAACACAAGGACTTATCAGGGGGTCACTCATCCTAGTACTACTCTTGCCAGGCACACTTAACTTCAGAGTTCTGATGGGATCCAGTGCGTTAGTGTTGGTATGATTGCATCCGACATTCCTTGCACTCTAAATTCTCTTAAAACTTTTCCTCCCATTTTAGATGCGAAAGTGTAAAGACGTAAAACAACATAACTTAACAATCATTTATCGTTTTTACGCGATTCCTCTTTTGATTTTATGTATTTTATGCGGACAAAAGCATTGACCAATAAAAACTAGTCACGCTCAAAGATAATATCACAATTAGAGGGCCCGACATGCCTATTACACTAGGTCGCATGGAATGATGACATTGCAACTCGACGTTTTACGGATGTCGCCTTCGAGGCCAAGGCGTAGAGACATGTCAAGTGCAATAGTGTTAAGCCCGTAAGGTCGTGGGCTGTTATTGTGATTTAAAATATCTACCTTTTAAATATTTTCCTTATTTATATTATTTATTGTATATTGCCTTTTTGATATTTTCCTTAATTATCCCATTAAAAAAATTATTATTGCATGTAAAAAACATCGTTTACAATGTGTATAACTCATTTGTTAATTTATTAGATCTACTGTCGATATATTAAAAGAAGTAGGAAAACAATATTGCCAAAAATAGGGAGGCAATACGAGGACTTACTAGGGGGTCACCCATCCTAGTACTACTCTTGCCTAAGCACGCTTAGCTTCGGAGTTCTGATGGGATCCAGTGCATTAGTTCTGGTATGATCGCATCCGACATTTCTTAAATTGTAAATTTGTTTACCGTGAAAATGGTAATAACAATTAAATTTGTAAATGGGACTCTAAAAATACGTTATCTATTTATATTCTAGTTGTTAGAGCAGTGGATGCTAAATATGTGAAGTTTAATTGATGAAATACAAGCTAAAATGGGGCAATAATCAAACCGAAGGGCTTGCTACCCGGGCCTCGCACTGGCCGATGAGGGGCCTCGAGTTTGATGCCTGGGCTCAAGCTCGAGCTATCGGGGATAATCGAGAAGGGAATAACATTTAAGATATGATTAAAGGAGGCTATTTATGGCCAATATCAAGCAATAAAATAAGAACAAGTATGAAAGCAACAAATAGAAAGAGTCACCTCGAGCGAGTAAGTAGAGAGAAAAGAGAGAGAGAGAGAAAAAGAGAGAGAGAGAGAGAGTTGCTATTGATCTTGTGTAGAATGGTTGGAGTAACAACAACACTTTACAAAGTGGTGAGTATTCCCTTTAGAGAGAGAGTTGCTAGTACAACGTGCATTAATTGTAAAAGCATGGAGATGGGACGGCTAGAAGTGACGCCTCGATACAGGCTCTGTGTAGGCCGGCTCTGTCAGACTTAGCCGTATACCTTGGGAATACCCCATTTTGCTTTAGCCTCAATCTTTGTCTTTTTTGAGTCGGTACTCAATGAGCCCCGAGGGAAGGAACTCGACCGCTACTCCGCGTCCTCGGGGTCTCGAGACATTCTTCTGAAGTGACTTGATAGCAAGAAATTATGCTCTCTAATTTCGCCGCATACAGATAGTCTCCGCATTTCTCAGAATGAAGTGATGGGAAACGACTCTGACACCCGACTCCTCGAGCTTCTTTTGACAACGTCATACTGATGACGCAACCTATGATGCGAGTTTTTGCGGTAACCGGGACATCGTATGAACTTGTGTTTTCGACATCATTCAATGCACTATCGGTTCCCATTTTTCGAGGTGAAAGTACTGCCATCAATTCGGTTCTTCGAGAATGCAGTAATTGCGTCCATCGGTCAGTCTTCCAAAGGCCTCGATGACTGCATTGTTATCTCCTATAAATGGGGGCGTTCTGGCATTGTTTTTCTATCTATGTGCCTTCATCTGCTCATTCACCCTTTTCTCCTTACCATCTTCCTCTATTGTTGATCACCATGATTGGAGTCGACGGCCTCAAGGTTGTTTAGCATCATTCCGATAGGTCATGTCGTGGCCCTTTGCATGGGCTCCTCTTTGTTGAGCACGACTATGCTGTCCTATCACTGTTGTGGTTGTTATTAAGTCTACTGCCGTTGTCCCTATTGGCTCGAGATGATAACATACGGGGGTCAATTTTCCTTGCTCGTAAAAAGTTCTTCGGGTTGTATATCGCTACTCAAAAGGGGGCTCGGATTATACACTGCTGCACACCTTTATACCTCGGCTCGACATGGCACTTTGCTTTGAGCTGGTAGCTTGCACGGATCGATGCTCCAAGAAGTAGATTCTATGTAGTCGTGCAAGCAAGGTTGATGCCCGCCAAGTCTGTTGTCTCTCCGAGGTTCTCTTGGCCAGTGAGGGTCCTCAACCTTTGGCGGGTTATGGCATTTTCTTATCCCTCCCTGCTTCTTGACTTATCCTTTGGGGATATCAGTGCGAAAGGCCGGGATAAGGCTTATGGGGATGCGTACCCGGAGGGGTTGTTGCTGGAGGTCGACCTTCGAGAGTAGATTAGGCTCTAGGCTTTTACCACGTGTGTGCATCCCTTTGCTTCTTTGTTTCTGCGTAAAGGACCCCTTGTGGGCTTTTGAGATTGTATATAAGAATCCCCTGAGGGTCATTGTAAGCCAATATTTATGAAATATGAAAACATCTTCTTTACTTCTGCTTTTGATTTTTTCCATGTTCTTGTATACTATTGTGCGTTTGCCGAGCCCCTATTGACGAACGTCAATTTTTTTTCTGGCCTTTGGTTGACAGAAATGGCTCCTTTTTGAGCTCATTGTTGTTGTCGGAATCAAGCCTGAAGTGGTCTGGTAAACTTGGATCATTAGGGCCCACAAGCCTCGTGGAGATAGAGCACCGAAGTGAAAGTCAACTTCGGGCACTTGGAGCTTTTACTTTGAGCTTGACGTAGATAACCTTTTAAGGTGTTGTAGGCAGGTTTCTAAGGAAGGGGCTATTCGTACTTAGGTGACTTCCTGAGGTCGAGCCCTCGTGGACAAAGCGTAAAGTGCTTATTTTTCTTCTCGAGGGAAAACTTCGAGGTTGGGTACCACCTCGGAATTGGAGATGATTTCATTGACCCTCTGGGGCCTAACTTCTTCTTGACGGAAATCTCTGGGGTCAGGTGCTACCTCGGGATCTGTACTGAGGTCGTTGGCCTCCTGGGGCTTATCTTGGGTAGGCGAATCGTTTTTGTTTCCCACATATACATGGGGCAACTCTTGCTTCTTTGGAAGATCCCATTGTTTTAGATAGATACCCTTCCGCCTTGACATCGAGTCCTTCGTTACCTTAAGCGCAAAAGTGTTGTTGTAGGTCTCTACTTCAGTTTGCCAATTCTACCATAGTCATGACTGCTACTTTAGGCTTGCCCAGCAGGGAGGGGAGAGTTCCATTCCCAATGCTCAGGATCCACAGAAGTTTACTCTGAAGACTATGTCTTCGATAAGAGAAGAACATCTGGAGATGGTGAGGGGAGACTGCGGATGGGGCAAGGGGGCAGTGTTGGAGGTGCTTTCCCCTGAGGAGGGTATTACGAACCCCGCTATAGGATTCCTGAATGTATACTTATACCATTTCACACTAGCCCCCCTTGATAAGGTTGTGCTTGATTTCTACCTGAAGTATCGGGTTACTTTGGTGCAGATACATCCGTCGTTTTGGAGAGTAGTGCTGATGATGAGATTTTTTGCGGAGAAGGCTGGGCTTGAATTCATGCTTAGTCACCTCATTAGGCTGTACCGGCCCTTTCACCATCGAGGCCTACTAACCTTGATAATGAGGAAGATGGGGATTGAGAATGGGTCAATCGATTCGTCCGGGTCCGGATGCCTCATATTATCCCCATGGAACTCATGCCATTTCCCGAGGGACGGAATTATGCGCGTGAGTGGAGTGTCTTGTGCTTTCTTATATTCCCTTGTAGCAAAAACTAGTTTAGTAACTGTGTTTCCTCCTTTTCTACACAACTTCGTGGGCACCGGGCGAAGTTCCCAATTTGCCCGGCTAGGTCCAAAGGTTGGCGACCCATTCGACTTGCGACGATCGTAGGTGGCGAGCTATGTCCCGGGGCAGATGGGCAGCAAAACACCAAGGTATGTGCGTACGCTGCTTTTACTTTGGTCTTCGTATATTTGAGATGACATTTTCCTCTTTCTTTTGTACTGGTCTTGCCATCATAGGTATCGGAAGGTCCCTAGGGGTGAGGTTGTGCTCTTCTGGTGAGGGGGAGGAGTTGTCGGCTTCAGCGCCAAGGGACGATGGTGATAAACGGGATGTCCGCTTGCAGTGTGATGGAGCATTTAGCGGGGCCAAATAGGTCTGTATCTTCGAGGAGAAAACATCGCTCGAGCCTATTGTTCCTGAAGTCTTCAGTTCTGGAACGATGGTCCCTCCGAGTGATCATTCTTCAATCGAGGTTGGTTCTTCCAAGGCCGAGAGGGATGGGCCAACAAGAGTGTGCTCGGCCTTCGAGGAAGTTCGTCGGCTTCACTTCATGGTGGGTTCTGGCATAGTCCTTCCGCATATCGTGTCTTTCCTTCTTTATCAAGTTTTTCTTCTGCAGGCCTTTGATAGGCTCAGGTCTAAGCTACACCATCATAGGGTTAGGCTTCGAAAAGCTCTAGATGAGGGTAGGTCCCTTAGGCTCCTCTACGAGGAGAAGGAGGTTGATTTGATGCACAGTTGATGTGAGGCGTACAAGAGCTCGAACTACGAGAGCTATTTGATGGAGCAAGTAACCTCTCGTAGTACGCATTTCGCTTTTTAACCTTTAAGGTTAATCTTTTTGCCTATCTCAGTTGTAGAGAAAGGTGGAGGCTCCGGAGCACCTTAGGGGTGAAGCTGACCGAGTTAGGAATGATTGTGGCGAACTAAGAGCTCAGATGTAGGCTCAAGCTTCAGAGGAAAAGGGTGCCTTGGCTAAAATTCCCGCCTTTGAGGCCCAACTCCAGTTGGCTCATGACAACACTTTATTTCAAGCGGATATGATCGTGAAGCTTGACTACGAACATTTGAAGGTCAGGGCTGAAATCGATGATGCTCGGGCTGAAGCAGTATTGAGTCAGACTAAGGCTGATCAGGAGAGTGGCGGCCTATTCGAAGAATGCTGCCGCTACTAAAGCTTAGATGAAGACAACCCTTGATCGTGCAAGCAATAACAAGGAGTATGTGAGGTGCATATCTCGGAGGGAAGTTCTCGAGGAGATTCATGTCAAGGGCTTCGATCTCTCGGGGGAGATTGAGCAAGCCAAGGGGGAGGGGTATGATGCCAAGTTCCTTCTGTCTGATGCTGAAGACGGTAGAGAGGGAGCCTCCGAAACGTAGTTGCCGAAGGGGGGAATATTTATTCCCTGCCTCCTTCTTGTATACATAGCTTCTATAATATGTTGTAGATTGAGCTTGAATTTCACCACCTGTATGTAAAAAAGGAAACCCCGTAATTGTATCTTCTATATTTCTGTTCGCCAAGATCTCAATCGAGTTGGTTCGACCTTTGGATTGGTAGGAATATCCGAACCTGTAATATGGCCCTGATGTTGGTTAGGCCGGAGAAAGCGGTAACTGTTTTGGGTTCAGTCTCCGACTCGGGCTCCAACTCGGGCTCAATCGACCATCACATTTTACGCCTGCATGGACTACCGACAATGGCTCTTATGCCTTGGGTCGAAGCGATCTTATGTGTTTGTGGCCCTAAGGCTTCTGAAACTGGTAATGATGGTTTTTATGCTATACTCTTAGGCATGTATAGTTAACTATTTTGGATCTGGTCTCCAAATCGGGATACGACTTGAGCTCACTTTGACCCTCAAGTTTTCAAATTTTAAGCTGGCGACAATGGCTCTTACGCTTTTGATAATTGCGACCTTTTAGTCTGTGGCCTTGAGCCTCGTATTGCTGGCGATAATGGCTCTTACATTTTTGCCTGTGGGCATATGTAGTCTTTGTTTACCTCTCGTTAAGGACTTTTTGAAATGATTTTGCCTGACCCATCGTCGGTTCGGGAAAAACCTCGATTTCAAGTCATTAGCGGCGATGTTTGAGCACTTCGGAAGGTTTAGCTCGTGGGCTGATAGCTCGAAGCCTTGTGATTTGGAGGTGACATAGTCGAAGCTTGTTTGCCTATTGAGGGTAGCCTGTTTTAACCGGTTCTTTTCGATGTAGATTCGAAGTAATGGCCTGTATTTAGTTAGCGATGGTCGGGCGTCCCCGAGTCGCATTAATTTTGCTAGTGCATCCATATTAACCACAGCCATTTGTGTTTGGCCGAAGCCATTTGTGATCTCGAGTGTGGCAGTTTAGGCATCTATATCGATGGTATGCCCTTTTAGGAGTCTTACAAATGTGACATATAGCCTAAACTTCGGTATAGAGTTTTATACCTGTAGTAAGGTCTTACAAAACTTTCATGCCCGTTGAGGTCTTATAGTTTTTTCATGCCTGTTGAGGTCTTACAGCTTTTTCATGCCTGTTGAGGTCTTACAGTTTTTTCATGCCCGTTGAGGTCTTACAGTTTTTTCATGCCTGTTGAGGTCTTACAATTTTTTAATACCTGTTGAGGTCTTATAGTTTTTTCATGCCTGTTGAGGTCTTATAGTTTTTTCATGCCTGTTGAGGTCTTACAGTTATTTTTTATTGTTATGTAAAATAGATCTGGGTAGATCAAATTTGCTCGCTCGGGGTTTTACGGCCTCGGGATTTTTAGTAAATGGCGATTGACGACAGTCTCCGAGTCATCGAGTTTGCCTAGGCTCGAAAGCCGTTACCTGTGAGCTCAGAATTGCCTCGTTGATGTCCTGCTAGCATGGAGTTCTGACCCTGAGGTCATGTGGGTATCAAATTGTTGATGCTAAGTCTCCGAGTATTCCAGGACGTACTTGATGTAGGGATCCTTGCCGTGAGTATGCTGAATTTTCTTTGGAGTACGAGATGTTTTTGGCGAAAGATATCCTTAGATTGCTTGGTGTAAGTACATGTTGTTTTGTTGCCGTGAGCTTGGCCTGTGCGGGCACGACTCTTTTGACCGTTTGGCCCGGTACATTGTTTCCTATTGGAACTTAGTCTGTCATTCCCCGGCCTTTTCGAGCAGACGACATATTCAAGGAGGGTGCCTTCCTGTGTTCGGGGTTGATTGCAAAAGAAGCCTCGTGAGCTTGTCAGATCCACCTTAGGAGGCACGTCGCCCCAATGACAACCTTGTTGGAGAGACCCTCTTTGTGGCAAAAGTTCGACCGAGGGGAAAGAGTGCGACGAGTGCCATTAATTTTTTCTGATCTTCGGGTAGGGTTAACACTTCCGAACCCCCTAGCCGGGTGTCTGCATATGGTTTAGTGTAAAATAATGAAGGAGAGAGTGGTCTTACCTCATCGCAGGGTGCACAGGCAATGTTCTGAGGCCCGATATGTCCCTACTATTTTGGAGCGAGGACTCTGTACAATCCTCCATTGTGTTTAATCAGGCTTGGCTGAAGACATGGTTTGATTAACCTTTGACTCTTTCGAGAGTGGAGATATTGGTGTCGGCGATACGTTATGTGATGCGAACATTCCCCTTTCCGCATGTTGCTTCCTGTCGATGATTTTAATTCCGTCCCTTGCGGGGGATTTCATCCTTTGGCGAAGAGGGGACGACACTGCCTTCACGCAGTGCGTCCGCTGCCGTCTAAATAAGGCGTTCATGCCTTGTGCCTCCTTTGATGATACAGAACTTGGCATTTCGGTCTGCGCCAGCCATGCTTACTGAGGGAATGGTCTTTCTTCTCGTCGTCTCGATTGCCGTGTGTCATCTGCCAAAGATTCGAGAGGCAGACATGATTTGGTTCGGTGGTCCGAGCCGCGCTATCATACTCGGACCGACAATGTTGATAGAGCCACCTGAATTCATGAGCACATGTTTTATCTGAAATGGATCGAATGAGGAAGAAGGCTACTAGTGTGTCAGTGTGATGCTGAGACAAGGTCTTAGCGTCCTCTTTGCTGAATGTAAGGGCGTCCTCGGGAATATAACCCCGGATCCGCTTTTCTCTGGTGATGGGCATTTTTACCCTCATCTTTATAAGTTATTGGAGAGTGTTGTCGCTCATCCACTATCATGGTATGTCGCTGCCCATTTGCTTAGTTCTTCTTGGCCGCCTTCCTTACTCGGAACTGAACTTGAGCCCAATCGCTCGACAGTTCTCAGCGGTGATTTTTATTGAGTAGCTTGGATTTTTTCCTTCGGAGCTGGTGGCCATCATCGGCCCTGTGGTCGTGCGTTTTATATAGTTCACACACCCAGCTGTGATTCCTCCGGAAGGGATTCGACTGAATAGGCCTGGGCCATTTGGCGTCCCTGGTTTCGCTGACGGTGAACACGATGTCGAATACAGCAATGTTGAAATTGTATCCTGATGGGCTAGGGGCCCTCGCCGGCCTCATGTCCCCACCAAATCTGGCTCTGTTGACGATTCCTCGAGGATATTTCCCTCGATCCATTCTCCGATCGTTGCGAGGTAGGTTGCATCTAGCGGCATTCCTCCTATCTGTAGTGTACGGGCGGTATTTTTCTTTGTTTGGAATCAGTTTCTTTGCCAGGAGTCTACTTAAGTATAATGATCTCGAGGGGGCTCCCAGCTGGTCATCCACGTCCCTGATTTGCGACTGGTGCCGGATGTGGGTGTCCGACCAAGTGTTGGTTGGATACCCATTCAAGTTCTATTTTAACTGCCTTGAAATCATCGGGATTTGTTCGTTTAGGCTTTGAGTGAAGGCCTGCACCTCTAGCCGTCTGAGGCCGGGGGTAGTTCTGTTTGTTCCATCTGAGAATGAGATGCGAATTCTCGCAGCATTTCATTCTCCCTTTGCTTAATCTCGAATGCGTCAGGCTTTCTTGTCGTTGCTTCGATGGCACCAGCGTGTGCCTTTATGAAAGAATCCGCAGTATGGTAAGTGAGTTTATAGGGCTGGGAGCTAGGCTATGATGCCACATCATGGCCCCCTTCGAGAGCATTTCTCCAAACCTCTTCAATAAGACAGACTCGATCTCATTGTCTTTTGTGTCATTGCCTTTCACCATGCACGTATAGGCAGTGATGTGTTTGTTGGGATCTAAGATCCCATTGTACTTTGGGAGTTATGTCATTCCGAACTTCTTTGGAGTGGGTTTTGGGGCCGCTTCATCGGGGAACGACCTTTGGATGAACTCCTTCGAATCTATGCCCTTGAGGACCGGGGGTGCACCCGGGATCTGGTTGACCCTTGAGTTATAGGTATCGACCTTCTTATCGTTGGCTGCTATCATTTTCTCGCCCGATTCGATCCTTTTGCTGAGATCCTCAAGCATTTTTGCTATGGCAGGGTCAGTTATCGATCCGTTATTCCTCGATCTCCCGGGTACCTGTTCGGCTGGGGGAGCTATTTTCGATGCTATTATGCTGGGAGTCTTCGGGTGGCTTTGCAACTTTGCGATAGCCAACTGTTGTGCGTGCAATATTTCGAAAATAATCAAAGACTAACTTCCTGTTCTTCCCGAGCTGGGATCTTTTGGACTTTCTGTTGGCCATCATGCAGCATGCTCCTGTCGGTATGTGAGGTTTCGTCGACCTGCTGTGCGTCCTGCGAATCTGCGTCTACTGAAATCGGTCCAGGTGTGTTATTGGGATTCTACGGTTGCGCACCGACGACTAGAATAACCACACCTTTTTCCACGTGGTTTCCGAGGTCATCGTTCTCGACTCTGTTTACTGAGCCAGACATTTTGTCCTGAAATCAAAAGATCTTGGACATGAAAAAGCGCGAAAGATAACTTGCATTGTGTAACGAAACCAGCAAGAAAATGATCACGATTATTTTTAGCCCCACGGCGGGCGCCAAATTATTTATCGTGAAAATGGTAATAACAATTAAATTTGTAAATGGGACTCTAAAAATACGTGATCTATTTTTATTTTAGTTGTTAAAGCAGTGGATGCTAAATATGTGAAGTTAAATCGACGAAATACAAGTTAAAATGTGGCAGTAATCAAACTGAGGGGCTTGCTACCTCGGCCTCGGATTGACCGATAAGGGGCCTCGAGGTCAATGCATGGGCTCGAGTTCGATGCCTAGGCTCTAGCTCGAGCTATCGGGGATAACCGGAAGGGAATAACAGTTAAGATATGATTAAAGAAGGCTCTTTATAGCCAATATCAAGTAATAAAAGTAGAACAAGTATGAAAGTAATAAATGGAAAGATTTGCCTCAAACGAGTAAGTAGAAAGAAGACAGAGAGAGTTGTTATTGATCTTGTGTAGAATGGTTGGAGCAATAACAGCCCTTTACAAAGTGGTGAGAATTCCCTTTATATAGAAGGGGAATCCTGTTATAGTACAACGTGCATTAATTATAAAAGCATGGAGGTGAGACGGCTACACGCGACACCTCGATACAGGCTCTGGGTAGGCCGGCTCTATCAAACATAGCCGTGTGCCTTGGGAATTCCCCTTTTTTCTCTAGCCTCGATCTTCGTCTTCTTTGAGTCGGTCCTCGATGAGCCCCGAGGGAGGGAACTCAGCACCAACTCTGCGTCCTCGGGGTCTCGAGACTTCTTCTGAAGTGACTTAAAACAGCATAACTTAACGATCATTTATCATTTTTACGCGATTTCTCTTTTGATTTTATGTATTTTATGCGGGCAAAAGCATTGACCAATAAAACCTAGCTTCACTAGAAGATAATATCACAATTAGAGGGCCCGACATGCCTATTACACTAGGTCATATGGAACAACGACATTGCAACTCGACATTTTACTGATGTCGCCTTCGAGGCCAAGGCATAGCGTCATGTCGAGTGCAACACTGCTAAGCCCGTAAGGTCGTGGTTAGTAATCGTAATTTACAATATCTACCTTTTAAATATTTTCCTTATTTTTATTATTTATTGTATATTGCCTTTTTGATCTTTTCCATAATTATCCTCTTTTAAAAAACAATTATTTGATGTAAAAAAAATCGTTTACATTGCGTAAAACTCATTTGTGAATTTATTATATCTATCGTTGATATATTAAAAAAAGTAGGACTATAATTTTACCAAAAAGAGGGATGCAACAGGAGGACTTCCCAGGGGGTCACCCATCCTAGTACTACTCTCTCCCGAGCACGCTTAGCTTCAGAGTTTTGATGAGATCCTTTGAGTTAGTGCTAGTAAGATCGCATCCCGCATTGCTTGTAATGTAAATCCTCTTAATACCTTTCCTCCTTATACTTTAGGTTCGTAAGTGTAAAACCTTAAAACGATATAACTTTATGCTCATTTATCCGTTTTATGAGATTCCTCTTTGGATTTTTTGTATTTTTCGCAAGCGATAGCATTGACCAATAACAACCAGCCGTGCTCGATGATAATATCCCAATTAGAGGGCCTGACATGCCTATTACACTAGGTTGCATGGAATGACGACATTATAACACGACGTTTTACGGATGCCGCCATCGAGGCCAAGGCATAACGACATGTCGAGTGCAACGGTGTTAAGCCCGTAAGTTCATGGTTGGTAATCGTGATTTTCCATAATTATCCTCTTTAAAAAATTATTATTTCATGTAAAAGAAGATCGTTTAAAATGCGTAAAACTCATTTGTGAATTTATTAGATCTACCGTCGATATATTAAAAGAAGTAGGAAATAAATTTTGCCAAAAAGAGGGATGCAATGCGAGGACTTCCCAGGGGCTCACCTACCCTAGTACTACTCTCGCCCAAGCACGCTTAACTTCAGAGTTCTGATGGGATCTTGTGCGTTAGTGCTGGTAAGATCGCAACTCGACGTTTTACGGATGCTGCCTTCTAGGCCAAGGCATAGCGACATGTCGAGTGCAACGGTGCTAAACCCTTAAGGTCGTGGTTGGTAATCGTAATTTAAAATATCTAACTTTTAAATAATTTTCTTATTTTTATTATTTATTGTATATTGCCTTTTTGATCATTTTCATAATTATCCTCTTTAAAAATATTATTATTTCATGTAAAAAAACATCATTTACAATGCGTAAAACTCAATTGTGAATTTATTAGATCTACCGTCGATATATTAAAAGAAGTAGGATACAAATTTTGCCAAAAATAGGGATGTAACAGGAGGACTTCCTAGGGGGTCACTGGCATGACCCAAACCGAAGGGTCGCGATGGGTGCCCGAGCCCTACCTGTCGAACACCCCTAAGCATGAGTCTAAGCTATAAACCTTATTAACATCTGCTGAATTACGAGAATGATATACATGAAGGAAACCTGTCCAAAAGACATATATACGTATACGTGCGGGTTATAGAGGGAAAGCCGTCAAAGCCGCAATAGACAATTATATACCCAAACTAAAAGCCGGCAAGACCACATACTATCCAATAGTATATAATTGTCTACAAAGCTCTAATAGAAATACAACCGTACAAAGATGAGAGTGAGCCACATCATACCCATATATATATACTAGTGTATCGTACTAAAATCAAAAGCAACTCCGGATCAAGTGAAGCACTGCAACTCTCGTTGATCAAGGATCCGAAGAAGGGGAACTGTCAGCTTGCCTACCTGAACCTGCGGGCATGAAACGCAGGCCCTGTGAAATAGGTTGTCAGTACGAAAAATGTACTGAGTATGTAAGGCATGAAAATCTGTACGTAAAAGGCATAGATGAAACATGGAATAAAGAAATCCATCTGTAAATCTGAATAACTTTGTAAAATCTGAAACATTTATAATGTTATGCACGTGCATATAAATGTCATTTCATGCATGTGTATAAGTGTACATAACTTCATCAAGCCACTGAGGGCATCCCGTCATATCATATCGGTCACTATGGGCAACACCATCAACATATACCAACTGATCAAGTGGTGGTGTCGTAACCTTTTTCACATATCCCATACACATAAATACATGCATATAAATACGTGTATATAATGTCGTCTAGTCATAGGTCAATGTACATGCATAAATAAATAAAATGCATGAAAATATTTTAGAACTTTCAATATTCTTTTCGGATAAACTTTGTAAACTGTGTATTATTTTGAGGTTAATGAATAGAAGATATAATAATATGTCACATGGGGAATCAAGAACACAGAGACCCCCTAGTATTTTTGTGAATAGAGTCGTTTATGAAAACTGTGTATTTGTTCATTTCTTCTGTATAATTGGACCATGCCAAAAATAAGGAAGGAGTAGCCTTAACATACATGAAGTAGGAAAAACTCCGTATAATACTCTTGGAGAAGATTGCACGTATTACTCTAGAACAACAAAATTTTACGTTTCTATGATTCTAACAAATTCTCGTTAGAATTGTGTTGTTGCAATTTAAAACCGCAACATTGGATTGAATTTGGTTATGTTCTTGAAATATTCGAACCAGGAAAGGATGTTCCTTGTTTAAGATTTTGGTCCTTTTTTTTGGTTCCTTTGTCTAAATGAAAATGGAATAAGATTGTAGTGAATATTTATCTATTAAATTCTAAATGTTTCTTAGTTAGCCACCTAATTCATTAATTAACTAGGTAATGACTAGTTATTCAATAATTAACCAGTTACCCGCATAATTAAGAATTCTCTCAAATTACCTAAAAATACTACTCATTTTGTTTATATACTTTATACATCATACTATTGTGGTCATATGATACCTGAAATGGTACTAGTCCATAATTATCGGGTATTATCGCTCGATCCGTATTTTATCCCAAATCGGACACCTTCAACGAAACTCATTTTATTTAATTCGTGTGCCCTTTATCCTTCATGACACTTACTTATCGCTTGTTATATATACCGTAAATTCATTAACCTCAAGATAATCTCATCCCCGAGTCTACGTCGATTAACTGAAGACGAAACTTTTAACGTACGAAAACGCGAGATGTAACATCATTTCCCACTTAGAAACATTCGTCCTCGAATGTTCAACTTCCCGGGATCTATATAACTTTTGGGAGAGTCTCCTTTGTAACAATACTACTACCAATTCTTCCTGTAGAAACTCAATAATTCGATGCCACATAGGACCACAATCATCAATAACGACAATGGCCTCACACGACCAATGAAAATAACCAACACAAGAATTTATACATGTACCTTATGGTTTGATGTCCCAATCGGACCCTTCTCTGGAGGAGGAAATAAGTAAGGATATCTAGACTTCATGTCTTCTTCGGCCTCCCAAGTCATTTCCTTCACATTGTTGTTTCTCCAAAGTACTTTCATGGAGGCTATCTCCTTATTCCGTAGCTTGCGGATTAGTCGGTGTAGGACAACAATCGAAATTTCCTTGTATGACAAGTTCTCTGTAATCTGTACATCATTCGTAGGCACCACTCGGGTAGGATCGCCAATGCACTTCCATAACATAGATACGTGAAAAATCGGATGGACATACTCCAATTCCGAGGGCAATTCTAACTCATAAGCTATTTGGCCTACTTCTGAATGATCCTATAAGACCCAATATACCATGGGATATGTTTACCTTTCTTACCCAACCTCATCACACCCTTCATAGGTGACACCTTTAAGAATACCCCGTCATTAACCCTGAACTCTAAATCTCGTCACCGAACGTCAGAATATGACTTTTGATGACTCTGAGCTGTCAACAATCGATCACGGATAAGCTTTATATTTTCTATGGCTTGCTGAACCAAGTCTTGCCCATGTAACCCAGATTCTCCAACATCAAACCACCATATAGGAGATCTTCACCTACGCCCATACAAAGCCTCATATGGAGCCATCTGGATACTGGAGTAGTAATTGTTACTATATACAAACTTGATAAGAGGTAGATGTTCATCCCAACTTCTCTTAAAATTCAATACACATGCTCGTAACATATCCTTGAGTGCTTGAATTGTGCGCTCGGCTTGTCCATCAGTATGTGGATGAAAAGTTATGCTAAGATTCACCTCTCTAAAATGACCTCAAAAAATGTTCTGTAAACTAGGCCCTATGGTCAGATATAATAGATACTGGTACTCCATGCAGTCGCACTATCTCTTTAATATATAACTTTGCATACTCTTCTATAGTATATGTCGATCTAACCGATAGGAAATGAGCTGATTTTGTGAGCCTATCGACTATTACCCATATGGAATCAAACTCACGATGAGAATGAGGTAAACTCGTGACAAAGTCCATGTTTATCGCCTCCTATTTCCATGTCGGGATCTCTATAGTCTACAGTAGCCCTCCAGGCTTCTGGTGCTCTATCTTCACCTGCTGGCAACTAGGGCACTGAGTGAAAAACTCAGCAATGTTCTTTTTTATATCATTCCACTAGTACACCTCCTTAATGTCATGATACATTTTCGTTGATCCAAGGTGAATGGAGTACCACGAATAATGTGCCTCTGACATAATCCAGTCTCGTGGCCCTGCTACATCTGGAACGCACAAACGACCCATGTATCTGAGAACTCTATCTCCCTTGAGTTCTAACAATGGCTTCTTCTGCTGTGGAACTCGCTCTCTCAACTTGACCAATTCTGATTCATCGTACTGCCTCTCCTTTACTTCAGCTATGAGAGATGATTATATAGTGTTCTGGAGTAGAACTCCACTATTGCTAGAGTCTACTAACTGAACCCCCAAACAAGCCAGATGATGAATCTCTCTAGTTAATTGCCTTTTTTCAGCCTCAACACGTGCTAAGCTACCCATAGATCGACGACTTAAGGCGTCTACGACTACATTAGCTTTACCTGGATGGTAGAGAATGTTAACATTCGAATCTTTCAATAACTCAAGCCATCGCCTCTGTAGCAAATTCAACTCTTTTTGCTTAAAGATATATTATGATCTGTGAATACATTAACATGAACACCATACAAATAATGTCGCCATATCTTAAGTGCATGAAAAAATGCAACTAACTCAAGGTCATGGGTCGGATAATTCTGCTCATGCTTCCTTAACTGCCTTGAAGCACACACAATTACCTTCCCATGTTGCATCAGGACACAACCCAATCAAATGCTTGAAGCATCACAATAGACAACATAACCATCTGTCCCTTCAAGGAGCGTTAGAATTGGTGCCGAAGTTAATCTATCTTTCAATGCCTAGAAACTCCGTTCGCAAGCATCAGTCCATTGAAACTTTGCTCCTTTCTGAGTCAACTTTGTCAGAGGTGCTAAATGGTCAGAAAATCTCTCTACAAATCTCCTGTAATATCCTGCCATACTGAGAAAGCTACGAACCTTCGTCGATGTTGTGGGTCTAAGCCAAGTCTTCATTGCCTTAATCTTTTGTGTATCCACCCGGATGCCTTCTCCCGAAATCATATTCCCAAGGAAAGCTATAGAGTTTAACAAGAATTCACATTTGGAGAATTTTGCAGACATCTTACCTTTTTTAAGAGTTCTGAGTACAGTATGCAAATGATCTACATGTTTAGCCTCTGAATGAGAATACACCAATATATCATCGATAAGTATAATTACAAACAGATCCAAAAAAGGCCTGAACACACGGTTCTTCAAATCCATGAATACTGCTGGGGAAATTGTCAAACTGAATGACATAACATGAAACTTAAAGTGCTCGTATCTTGTTCTGAATGCTGTCTTCGGAATAACTTCATCCTTAACCCTTACCTGATGGTACCCGGTCCTTATGTCTATCTTTGAAAACGCTTGACACCTTGCAACTGATCAAATAAATCATCAATCCTCGGGAGAGGGTACTTATTCTTTATCGTCACCTTATTCAACTGTCTATAATCAATACACATCCATAAGGAACCACCTTTCTTCCTCACATAAAACACAGTTGCTCCCCACGGTGACGTTCTAGGTCTGATAAAACCTTTTCCAAGCAAGTCCCTTTGTTATTCCTTTAACTCTTTCAGCTTTGTGGGGGCCATTCTATAGGGAGAAATAGATATTGGCTGAGTACATGGTAGTATATCAATGGAAAACTCAATTTCTCGCTCAGGCGGAAGACCCGAAAGCTCATCGGAAAAAACTTCGGGAAACTCGTTTACCACAGAGATGGACTGAATGGTTGGTGACTTTACATCCATATACTGAACCCGAATTATGTGATAAATGCATCCCTTACTGATCATCTTCCTTGCCTTGAGATAGCAAATAAATCTACCTCTCGGCGATGCCTATTACCTTTCCACTCCAAGACAAGCTCCCCTGGAGATTAAAATCAGACTATCTTTGCTCTACAATCAACGTTGGTATGACAAGAAGCCAACCAATCCATACCTATTATAACATCAAATTCTACCATATCTAACTCGATTAGGTCTGCTACAGCAGATCGATCATGAACTACTATTATACAACCCATATATACTCACTTAGCTACCACTGAGTCCCGAATAGGTTTAGACACTTCAAAGGATTTAACCAATAAGGGCTTTAGTCCAAACTTACTAGCAATTAATGGAGTAACATATAATAAGTTGGAAACTGGATCAATCAGTGCATATACATCATATGAGGAGACTGATAATATACCTGTAACAACATCAAGAGATGACTCCTGATCCTGTCATCCTGCAAATGCATAAATGCGGTTCTGAGGACTGCTCGAGCTAGATGTTCCACCTCTGCCTCCACCATGATTCATTGGTACTTACGGACCTTGATCGGGGGGCGTACTAATTATGAAGAACCAACTACAGATCCCACTGGTTGAGCTATGCTTCCATCACTTCTCATCGGACAATCCCTCATATCGGGTCCCGGATAACCACATGTGTAACAAACACCTAATCCCATATGACACTGCCTGGTATGCTGCTTACCACATTGAGCACATCTTGGCAAGGGCGGCCTCATCTGACTTGAATCACCCCTATACTGAGAACCTGATGACTTAAAATTTTGACCAGACCCTGAATATGTGGAATGATCAAATCTCTTACTGCCAAACTGAGGGGTTGCTCTAGCCGATGGCTGGGCTGGATACCTCGGGCACTATTGCCTCTAACCACCTCAAAACTCACCAGGAGGACCGAAGACCTCGCTCTCTTATTTTGGGCCCTATCATGCTCACGATCGGCCTTCTGTTTTTGGTTATGCTTCTCTACACCCTGAGTGTATGCCTGGATACAAGAAATATGCATGTTTGGCTGAAGTGAGACCAACATACAATCGTTAAGCAAGTGCGGCTCTAATCCCATCATGAACCGGTGAGCTCGATCCTCCATATTAGATACAATAGTGGGAGCATACCTAGACAATGAATCAAACTGAAGACTATACTCCGAACATTCATGTTACCCTGCCTAAGGGTCAAGAACCTATCAACTCTGACCCGTCTAAGCTCTGGTGGTAGATAATGATGAAGAAAAGCTTTTGTAAACTCCTACCATACTGCTGAAGGGGCATCCTCACCCCTGGACAATTCCAAAGACTCGTACCAATTAATTGCAACATCTCAGATCCTATAGGAATCTAGCTCAACTGACTCAGTTGTAGTGGCCTTCATTACCCTTAACGTCCTCTGCATCCTATTAACAAATACTTGAGGGTCCTCATTTGGATCTGCATCTAGTGAATATCGGAGGTTCTAAATTAACGAAGTCACAAACCCTTGCCCTGACGGACCTATCTGCATGCCCAATACCTACTTCCTGATGCCGAGCATGTGCAGCTACTAATCGGGTTAATAGCTGAATAGCATCTCTCATCTCCTGACCCGGTGCATCTGGCTGAGGAACTGGACGTACAGGGGCGGGCGCTGAAGCAAGTGCCTCTCGAAACTCTTATGGAAAGGGCGGGGTATGTGAAGTCTGAGATGGAATCTCATTATGAGACTCTCCCCGAGCCCTTGTAACTCGTGGCGCTCGACTAGTGGTCTCACCAGCCATAGAATTTCCCTTCTAGGCGGTTGTACTCTTTGGAGGCATCGCTGAAAATATAACATATCGTTAGGAACATGAATCCTAATATTGCACGATCTAAGATAAGAAGAAAGTATAACATCCTATATGTCTTGTAGCCGTATGTCTATAAGTGTGGTGCACAACACACCCATAAACAAGACTCTACCAGACATGGCTTGTAGACTACCCTAATACAGAACAACTCTGATACCACTTTTGTCACGACTCAAATCGAAGGGCCGCGACAGATGCCCGAGCCCTACCTGTCGATCACCCCTAAGCATGCATCTAAGCTATAAACCTGATTAACATCTGCCGAATTATGAGAATAACATACATGAAAGAAACCTATCCAAAAGATATATATACGTATATGAGCGGGTTACCGTGAGCGAGCCGACAAGGCCGCGATAGACAATTATATACCCAAACTAAAAGCCGGCAAGGCCAAATGCTATCCAATTGTACATAACTGTCTACAGAACTCTAACAAAAATACAATTGTAAAAAGACGAGACTGAGTCACATCATACCCATATATGTATACAAGCATATCGTACTAAAATCAAAAGTAGCTCCGTGTCAAGTGGAGCACGCAAACTCTCATTGATCAAGTATCCTAAGAAGGGGGACCGTCAACTTGCCTCCCTGCACCTGTAGGCATGAAACGCAGGACCTATAAAATAGGGCGTCAGTATAAAAAATGTACTGAGTATGTACGACATGAAAATCTGTAGGTAAAAGACATAAATGAAACATGGAATAAAGAAATCCATCTGTAAATCTGAATAACTTTGTAAATTCTGAAACATTTTTGTCGTTATGAACGTGCATATAAATGTCGTGTCATGCATGTATATAGGTGTACAAAACTTCATCAAGCCACTGAGGGCATCCCGTCATATCGTCTCGGCCACTGTGGGCAACATCATCAACATATACAAATTGATCAGGTGGTGGTGTGTATATAACGCCGTAACGTTTTTACCATATCCCATATACATAAATATATACATATAAATACGCGTATATAATGCCGTCTAGTTATGGGTCAATGTACATGCATAAATGAATAAAATGCATGAAAATATGTTAAAACTCTCAATATTTTTTTCGGATAAACTTTATGAATTGCGTATTATTTTGAGGCCCATGAACAGAAGATATAATAATGCGTCACATAGGGAATCAAGAACATAGAGGCCCCTATTATTTCTATGAATAGAGTCGTTTTTGAAAATTGTGTATTTGCTCATTTCTTCTGTATAATTGGACCATGCCAAAAAGAAGGAAGGGGTAGCCTTAACATACCTGGAGTAGGGAAAACTTTGTATAATACTCTTGGAGAAGATTGCACGTATTCCTCTAGAACCGCAAAATTTTACGTTGCTACGATTCTAACGAATTTTTGTTCGAATTGTGTTGTTGCAATTTAAAATTGCAACATCGGATTGAATTTTTGCTTCTGTTCTTGAAATATTTGAACCAGGAAAGGACATTCCTTGTTTTAAGATTTTGGACCTTTTTTTGGTTCCTTTGTCCAAATGAATATGGAATAAGATTGCAGTGAATCTTTATCTCTTAAATTCTAAATGTTTCTTAGTTAGCCACCTAATCTTTAGAATGACTAAGAGTCATTTTATGTTGTTTAGATAAAGCTTCCACGTTTCCTTTCTTGGGAGGGGGTTAGGCTTAACTCATAATTTATTAATTAATTAGGTAATATCCAGTTATCTAGTAATTAACCAATTACCCTGTATAATTATGAATTATCTCAAATTACCTAAAAATACTACTCATTTTTTTATATGCTTTATACATCATACTACCGTGGTCATATAGTACCTGGAATGGTACTAGTCCATAATTATCGAGTATTATCTCTCGATCCGTATTTTATCTCAAATCAGCCACCTTCTACGAAACTCGTTTTCTTTAATTTGTGTACCCATTATCCTTCATGACATTTACTTATCGCTTGTTATAAATAGCGTAAATACGTTAACCTCAAGATAATCTCTTCCCCGAGTCTACGTCGATTAATTGAAGACGAAACTTTTAATGTATGAAAATGCAAGATGTAACATCCTTCCCCCCTTAGAAACATTCGTCCTCGAATATTCAATTCCCCGCGATCTATATAACTTTTGGCAAAGTCACCTTTATAACAATACTACTACCAATTCTTCTTGTGTGAACTCAATAATTCGACGCCGCATAGGACTACAATCATCAATAATGTCAATGGCCTCATAGGACCAATGACAACAACCAACAGAAGAATTTATACACGTACCTTATGGTTGTGATGTCCCTGTCAGACCTTTCTCAGGAGGAGGAAATAAGTAAGGATATCTAGGCTTCTTGTCTACTTCAGCCTCCTAAGTCATTTCCTCCACATTGTTTGTGTACTGTGAAATCGGGGGACCAATTTCTCATTGACAAAGTGCTTCAGGAGACCGCCTCGGAGGCTTGAGGCCTCGAGCTAGGTATTTCCCTCATGCTCTGCCAACACCCAGTCTGGGGATAATGTTGGTCGAGACCCCGACGAGCATGGGAGACCTTCGAAGAAGCTAGTTAGCTGTCCCATGCCGCTTCCTTTATCACTTAACGCATCTTGTACTAATTTTGGTTTCCCCTCTTATAAAAGGGTAATCATTAACACTATGTAGAGACACAATTCAACTATTCTATACAAGATCAATAACAACTCCCTCTCTGTTTTCTCTCTAACTTACTCGCTCGAGGCGACTCTTTCCATTTATTGCTTTCATACTTGTTCTTCTTTTATTGCTTGATATTGGCCACAAAGAGCCTTGTTAATTATATCATTACTGTTATTCCCTTCCCGGTTATCCCCGATAGCTCGAGCTCGACCCCAGGCATCGACCTCGAGGCCTTTCATCGAACAGTCTGAGGCCCAGGTAGCAAGCCCCTCGGTTTGATTACTGCCCCATTTTAGCTTGTATTTCGTCGATAGAACTTCACATATCTAGCATCCACTGCTCTAACAACTGGCATAAAAATAGATCACATATTTTTAGAGTCCCATTTACAAATTTAATTGCTATTACCATTTTCACGGTAAATAGTTTGGTGCCACCGTGGGGCTAAAAATAATTGTGATTATTTTCTTGCTGGTTTCATTACACAACACAAGTCATATTTCACACTTTTTCTTATCCAAGATCTTTTGATTTCAGGACAAAATGTCTGGCTTAGTAAACAGAGTCAAGAACGAAAACCACAAAAAACATGGGGAAAACGGTGTGGATGTTCAAGCCATCAGCGCGCCACCGGTGAATCCTGATAACGCACCCAGACCGATTTCAGCGGACGCAGATTCGCAGGACACACAACAGGTCAACAAAACCTCACACATCGACAGGAGCATACGACATAACGACCAACAGGAAGCCCAAAAAACTCCAGCCCGGGAAGAGCAGGAAGTTAGTCTTCATGTTATTTTTGAAATGTTGCAGGCACAGCAGTTGGCTATTGCTAAGTTGCAAAGCCATCCAAACACTCCCAGCACAGTAGCGCCGGAAATAGCTCCCCCAGCCGAACAAGTACCCGAAAGATGGAGCAATAATAGGTCGATAGTAAAAATGATTGGGGATCTCACCAAAAGGATCGAATCAGGCGAGAAAATCATAGCAGCCAACGACAGGAAGGTCGAGACCTAGAAATCTAGGGTCGACCAGATCCCGGGTGCGCCCCCGGTCCTCAAGGGCATGGATTCGAAGAAGTTCATATGAAGGTCGTTCCCTGAGGAAGCGTCCTCAAAACCCATTCCAAAGAAGTTTAGAATACCGCAACTCCCTAAGTACAACGGGACCACTGACCCTAATGAACACGTTATAGCCTACACCCATTCGGTAAAAGGTAACGATATAAAGAATGACGAGATCGAGTCTGTATTGTTGAAAATATTAGGGGAAACACTCCCGAAAGGGGCCATGATGTTGTATCACAACTTTGCTCCTAAGTCCATAGATTAGTTCGCCATGCTAGCAGACTCCTTCGTAAAGGCACATGCTGGTGCCATCAAACTAGCGACGAGAGAGTCCGACGTTTTCAAAATCAAGCAAAGGGAGAATGAGATGCTGCGGGAATTCGTGGCTCGCTTTTAGATGGAACGGATGGAGCTACCGCCAGTCTCCAGCTACTGGGCAGTGTCAGCCTTCACTCAAGGTCTGAACGAACGAAGCCCGGTGGCTTCAAAACAGCTAAAACAGAACCTGATCGAGTACCTAGTTGTGACCTGGTCAGACATACACAACCGGTACCAGTCAAAAATTAGAGTCGAGGATGACCAACTGGGAGCCCCTTTGGGCTTAGTATATCCGAGAATGCTCCTAACAAAGGAACTAAAACCAAACAAAGAAAGGTATCAGCCATACCTCGAAGATAGGAGGAATGCCCCGAGGCGCAACCTACCTCGGAATGATAAGAGAGTGGATCGAGGACAGGATCCTCGAGGGCTCATCAACAGAGCCAGGTTTGATCGCAACGTAGTGACAACGGGTGCGCCTCACTTGTCAGAATACAACTTCAACATTGATGTGTCGGACATCGTGTTCGCCATCAGTAAAATCATAGACGCCAAGTGGCCCAAACCTATACAATCGGATCCTTCGCAAAGGAATTACAACTTGGTATGCGAATTTCACAACATGCACACACACAAGACCGAGTATTGTCATCAGTTGGGAGAAGAGGTAGCTCGACTGCTTAACAAAGGGCATCTCCGTGAATTCATTATCGATCGAGCCAAAAATCAGTTCCAGGAAAGGGAGGCGACCATGAAGAACAGGGCAAATGAGCCGCAAAATGTCATCCACATGATCACGGGGGGCGCCGATGCCCTGCAGAAACCTGTAATATGAAGAACAAAAATATGCATCACCAGAGAAAAGTGAACTTGGGGATATATTCCCGAGGACGCCCTCACATTCAGTGAAGAAGACACCGAGGCCTTGTCTTAACCTCACAATGACGCACTGGTAATCTCCTTCCTTGTGAATTCTTTTCAAATAAAACTTGTACTCGTAGATCCAGGTAGCTCGACTAATATTGTCAGGTCGAGGGTGATAAAGCAGCTTGTCGAGTCCTCAACAGATTAAGCGTGGCAAGTGAAACAACGAAAGGAGAAATCATCTTTCAGGTCACCGTGGCCGGCTTGACCCAAGACGCCAAATTCCATGTCATCGAAGGAGACATGAGGTATAACGACTTATTCGAGTGGTCGTGGATACACTACATGAGAGCTGTACCATCCATCCTTCACCGGATGATGAAATTTCCAACAAAGGATGGAATTAAAACCGTCTACGGGGAACAACATGCGGCAAAGGAAATGTTTGCAATATGTGATGTGGTACCAACGCTCGTACCTCCGCCCCTGAATAAACCAAAGGGCAAATGGGGCCTCACCCTCGATCGAAACAAATTAGTCCGCACGATTGTAGCAAATCAATTCTGAGGCGTAGCCAGCATATCTCACTTCAAGGTACGACCATCTCCCTTTTTGTTTTGAATTTAGGACTAACCCTTATGCAGGCACTCTATGGGAGCGGTCAGAACGCTAATCCTGCCCGAAGACCTTAAGGCTCTAAAAGCCCCCGTTGCACTCTTTTCCTTTGGTTGAGATTTTGTCCGAAAAGAAGGGTTTTTACCGGCAAGGTTTTTACCAAGGCAACGTCTATGGGCTACCTAAGGATAACTCAGCAAATGCTCAAAACTTCTTTTGCAATCATCTTTGAACGATGGGGGGCATTCCCTCAAGAAGCCACCCGCTCGGAAAAGTTGTGAAACGCCAAATGGGGTCCCTATAGGAAAGTAATGTACCAGGCCAAACGGTCAAACGAACTATTTCCATATAGCTAGGCACCCATCAGCAAATATGTGTACTGTTGTACCGAACTATCAAAAAATATCTTTTATCAAAAGCGCCTTCGCAAGCTCAGGTGATAATTTATCCGCTGGAAACATCTCGAACACTCGGGGACTGACGTCGGCAATTCAACACTCAGATAATCTCCGGGTTGAAACTCCAAAATCATAAAATCTTCAGGAAAGGCAATGCAGAAATCGCCAAGCATCTCCAAAATCGAGGGTACCTTGAGTACTCGGAAACTGACATCAAAAGCTCGAAAGAGAAACGTACGGCCTCAAAGGTCAGAACTCCATGCTCATAAGGCCTCAACAAGGCAATTCCGAGCTCACGAGTAATGGCCTTCGAACCTAAGCAAACTGGATGACTCGGAGACTATCGTCAATCGCCACTCACTTCAAAAACCCAAGCCCGTAAGACCCTGAGCGGGCAAACTCGGTCCAGGAAGGTCTATTCAACATAGCAACAAAATCTGTAAGACCTCAACTGCATGAGAAATGTTTTAAGACCTCAACGGCATGAAAAACGCTGTGAGACCTCAACGGCGGGAAAAACCTGTAAGACCTCAACGACATGAAAAACCTGTAAGACCTCAACGGCATGAAAAAAGCTGTAAGACCTCAACGGCATGAAAAAACTATAAGACCTCAACGGCGTGAAAAATCTGTAAGTTCTCAACAGGCATGAAAAAACTGTAAGACCTCAACAGGCATGAAAAAAACTGTAAGACCTCAACAGGCATGAAAAAACTGTAAGACCACAACAGGCATGAAAACTTTGTACGACCTTACTACAAGCATAAAACTAAATCCCGAAGTTTAGGCTATGTGTCGCATTTTTAAGACTCCCGAAAGGGCATACCCTCGATCTAGACACCTAAACTATCACACTCGGGATAAAAAACGGCTTCGGCCAAATACACATGACTATGGTCTAAATGGTTGCACCATCCAAATTAATGCGACTCGAGGATGCTCGACCGTTGCTAAAGAAATCACAGGCCATTACTTCGAATCTACTTCGAAAAGAACCGGTTAAAACAGGCTACCCTCGATAGGCAAATGAGCTTCGACCATGTAAGCTCCAAATCACGAAGGCTTCAAGCTACTTAGCCTACGAGCTAAACCTTCCGAGATTCTCGAACATCACTGCTAAACGACTTAAAATCGAGGTTCTTCCCAAACCGACAACGGGTCAGGCAAAATTATCTCAAAGTCCTTAACGAGAGGAAAACAAAGCCTACACATGCCTAAGGGAAAAAACGTAAAAGCTATTGTTGCTAGCCAAATGAGCCTCAGGGCCACAGATTAAAAGATCGCAATGGCTAAAAGCGTAAGAGCCACTGTCGCTAGCTTAAAATTTGAAAACTTAAGGGTAAAAGTGAGCTCGAGTCGTAACCAGATTCGGAAACCGGATCCAAAATAGGTAAATATACATGCCTAAGGGCATGTCATAAGAGCCATCGTCGCCAGCTTCACAAGCCTCAGGGCCAAATACATAAGAGGTCGCTTCGACCCAAGGCGTAAGAGCCATTATCGCCAGCCCTAAAAAAAACTTGAGGGCCAATTAAGCTCGAGTCGCAACCCGACTCGGAGACTGAATCCAAAATAGTTAAAGTACAAATGCCCAAGGGCAAGGCATAAGTGCCATTTTCGCTCGCCCATACAGACGCAAAAGCTTAAGGGTCGAATAGGCTCGAGTCGAAACCCGACTCGGAGACTAAACCCAAAGCTGTTGAACAAAGCAGAAGAGCTCTAACGCCAGATTGCACTAAAGGCCACATCAACCAAGAGTGTAAAAGCCTCCGGGCTTGCCTAATGAGCTCCGGAACCGTACTACGAATCTAAGGATTCTCGCCAACTCCGAAACTAGCCCGCCTGGTCAAAAGCAAAGTAGAAAGGGATACATAAGAGGTAAAGTATCAGGTTTTCTTTTATTTACATACGCAAAAAGGATTGTTCTCAATTTACAAATGCGCTCTGTGAGTATCACATACAAAATGGCAAAGTCTACGCTCCACTTCAGAAGGCTACGGCCTACCAGCCTCATCTTCACTCTTCGCGGCATCGACAAGAAGTGACCAAGCATCATGCTCGTCCGCCCTTGCTCGAGCCAGCTCTTCTGGGAGAACAAAAACCCTAGCGCCGACCTCTTCAAGTACCTCTCTTCGAGATCTGCAACGAACATATTCCTCGATCCTCTTTTCACGATCGAGGGCCCTCTTAAACTCGGCTTGGGCATCAGTAGCATCCTTCAAATGAATCACCATCTCCTGATCAGGCCTAGTCCGACTCAATGCTGCTTCAGCTCGAGCATCAACGATTTCAGTCCTGACCTTCGAAAGTTTGAACTCGAGCTTTGCGATCATATCCGCTTGAACTGAAACATTGTCACGAGCCAAGCGAAGTTGGGCCTCGAAAGCGGGAACTTTAGCCAAGGCACCCTTTTCCTCTGAAGCTTGAGCCTGCACCTAAGCTCTTAGTTCGTCATATTCATTCCTAACTCGGTCGGCTCCACCCCTAAGGTGCTCTAGAGCCTCTGTCTTTCTCTACAACTGAAACAGGCAGGAAGTTAAATTGAAATGTTAAAAGGCAAAATATGTACCGCGGGAAGTTACCTGCTCCATCAAATAGCTCTCGTAATTCGATCACCAATATTCCTCATATCGCCAGTACATCAACCCAACTTCCTTCTCCTCGCGAAGGAGCCTAAGGGAAATTGTCACGCCCAAAAAACCGAGGAGCGCAACCGGCGCTCAACCGAGTAAACCCGACTGAGCAAGCCTATTAGGTTTCATTCTACCCATGCAAATTCATAAATAAAGAGAAGATGGACTCCATTAATCGTACTTTGTACATATATCATTAACGACTTCCATTTCATTTCCATTAGAGATTTCATTCATAATGTTTTAAAAAAAATTACAAGTTTTATACATCTTTGTCAAATATCAATATTTCTAATTCAATTCCCCATTATCAAATTCATCCACAACCTGTATACAGAGCCTCTAAATACAACTGAAGAATAATATGATAATGGCAGCAACAAGGCTCCAGCTATACCTCAAATACAAAGTACATGATAAACAGATGAAACAGGACCCCAAATTGAAGTGGGGCTCACCAACTCAGCTGAAAGAATAATGCAGCACTAGATGCGACCAACACTGCCTGCTATAGAAACACCTACATTCATTTAAAGACATAGCTCCCCCGGCAAAAGGGACGTTAGTGCCATCTAATAGCACTAGTATGTATAACTAAACACCATCTCGTTAGAAAGAACAACCATACAAGGGCAAAGAAATAATAAGGATTCAACAAAAGCTTTAAACAATCACTACATCATCAAATAAAAGGAATCACATAGCTTTCACATTATTTACATAGCTTTAGTTTGGGGCTTTTAATATTGTTCATCATCATTCACAATACCACCGCTTTCTTGAGCAGAGTTCGATCACAGCCCAATCGGCTAAGCCGTCTTACATGATGTTACCCTTATTTCAGTCTCACTTTCCAGTTTCAGTTATCATTGCATTACCACCATGTGTGTATAACATGATGTCCAATCATGGCCCGATAGGATAAGCCGTCTCACCAAGACATTACCCCTTTTCCGTTAACCATCTCACTTCAATCTTTGATTTTACATGTGTTAGTTAATTGGCACTTGGGGCCACAATTATCACATCATGCTTGGCACTAGGCCATATTTCATAGCTCTCATTCCGGATCACTTTTACTTTCAACTTCAAACTTGCAATTTAAGATAATGGGCACATACAAGAGCAATTCAAGTTATAAGCATAGAGAGGAATTCTCATGATTCGGCATAATAATCACAATTTAACTTAACTTGAAATCTAGGCAATTTAGAATATAGTTCACATTGAACACATTGAGACACACCTTTCACATATATTCTTGCAACACCAAATCCTTTGAAATAACAAATACTACATAAATCAAATTCCGGACTTACAACATATGCGGGGACACCATGGGAGCTCAATTTCTAAGAATAGGGTGTTTTAGCCATACATACCTTGTTTAAGCGTTCCTTAAGTTAGTACGACATTCCAAATATTCTAGCAATCCCAATCTACTTTGATACATGACAAAATTGAATACAAATTAGGAAGGTATTCATGGTTTTAGCTCATTTGAGCATTTTATCAAATACTAGTTGTGCATCTTAATTTCAAATCACTCTTTTACAAGATTTCCTTCATTGCCCAGCCCAATCTTTACTTATTTATGATCAACAAACTTTTGCAAAACCTAATTTGTAAATGCATGTATACATAATACTTTTACGCCCAAGAATCATACCTCAATAATCCCATCTTATACCCAAAACTCAAAATTAAAGTTTAGTGTATAGAACCTTACCTCTTAGATGAAGATCTTGTGATTGGTTTCCTTGATTCTTGAAGATTGATCGAAGATTGAATGGTTAGAATGTTAGGCTCCCTCCTTCTCTCTCTAAAATTCTCTTAACTCTCTCTAAAATCATCAGAATATCGCCCCAAATGAAAACACAAAGCCTATATATTAATATGGGGTCAAGTCATGAAAATAGGAAGATTAACCCTCCGAATTCGGGTTTGCGGTCGCATAATGGACCACATAATGGCTATGCTGGCCGCATACACGTCACAAAACCTGGTGCACAAAACTAGGCTACACTGGTCCAATTTCGACCAGATTTACGATCGCAGATCATTATGCGGACCGCATAATGGTTTTGCGATCGCAGAACTGACACAGGATCGCATTTTCCCAGCCTTTGGTAATTTTATCATAACTCTTTGTAGGAAGTACAAATGACGAACGGTTTGAAGCATTGGAAACTAGACTCGAAGAACTTTCATATGATAGGTTGTTCATTAAATAAAACCTCATACATATTTAGATATGCTCGTTAAAGTGCGGACTTGTGCAAAGGCATTTGGAATTTTAGCCTATTATGAAATTTTCTAACCTGACTATAGACTTATGCCTCCCATTAGACCCCACATTACTGATTAATATACTTATACACTTATTTACCAAATCCAATTGATGCCCATCATGTTAATAGCACATAAAACATTATAATTAGCATACATGGAACCACGAAATCCTAAATTACTTAGCGAAATTTCCCAGGGCCTTACATTCTCCCCCGCTTAGGATCATTCGTCCTCGAATGAGTAGTAGAGCCTGCCCCAAACGTTTAACATAAAATATCTCTTTTCTAACCTACCTCAAGTCCCTAAATTTTGACTAACTCCTAAATCTTTTAGAAATTTCGGCAGCATCTCCTTTGTAACTAGGACTATCCACCTGCCAGACAACCACCAAAACATCCTAACAACTCATCCACAACTCAAAAAAGATCCACATTGTATATTTCCATAACACTAATCTCACACATTACAAGCGCTACATTATCACAATGATACCGAAACATGGGCTGCACATTTTTAAGTCATAACACCTATAAGGTACCTTTCAAGTCGAAAGTAATTGTTGCACAATCAAGGAAAAATATTTTCTTTTCACGACACTCTTGGCCCTCAATGTGGCCTCCTCGACTTACATAGTTTGCCATAACACGTTCATGGAAACAATCCCTACCCCCAAACTTATCTAACAAGGATGACAGCTAGATACCTCGCATAAGCTAACTATCTATTAACTTCACCTTCAATAGTTTCCTCCGGGATGATATACAAAAGGGTCTCCTAACTACCTTCTTAGACATAGACATGTGAAAACACAAAATATATGGGGAGTAACCACGGGAAAACTTCATACTCATAGCACGGCCTGATGTGAACTACACTCATTTCACCTTCATTATCAATTCACGTAACATTTTCAAGGGGAAAATATTGGGAACAACCTGTTCGCCCTCCTAAATTCTGAATTTGTATGCGAACAACCACACTAAACCTTTGATGACCTTCAACATTTACACTAAGATGTGCTATCCTGAACTAACCATAAAAATTACATATCGAATACATGTGATCACACTGCGAAGCTTCCTCTTTGACTTATTTGAACCTTCAATACCCAATGGATAATGCAATGAGGAAAAACAGAGTTCAAGATTAGGGTGGAATTATTCAGGAATCCATTAATGTGCTGAGCAGAGTATTTAATGAGGTTAAATACTAAGAGACATAAAGATTACTACTAACAATACTGACATGATTAATCATTGTTACGACATCAATTATTAAGGAACCATTAAGGAGGAATATTCAAGTACGTGAACCAGTCATCTTCCGGAGTGTAGGGAAAATCTGTTTATCCAGAATGAGAATACCCTAGCACCTTGAATGCGATATGGGTTTCAAAATATATGAAGTTGAATTGCACTCTTACCATTAACTGACACACGAAATCTATGCCACAAGCCCATGAGGATGAAAAGAAGTTGAACACTTATGAGATTATCATATTTCAAACAGCTTAACCCTTCCAGATAGTTGATCCTATATGAGAGAATTAAAGATACAACAACTTGTCTTAAAATCAATATGCTCATGATATGTGGAAAACTCTAAAGGCATCTAATCTCAACCTTTCACGAGACAGACCACATATCTAGGACATCCTACCATAAGGGTGAAATCATGTATTGGTTAGAGGAGTTCCAATGGTTAACGTAATGCTCCGGGAATTAAGACAATTAAAACTCATATCCTCCTTAAGGAGGTGGAACGCTAGGGGTAGCAAAATTTACCACACATGAAAATGACATTGTCAATAATCCTAGAAGCCGAGTGAGCAGAAGGCCACGTAACCCATCCAATCCGACCCATTTAAGACTTTTGAAAAGGGGATGCACTTTGGTTTGTAATCAAGGCAATATAAGCTTCAACTTAGGGGAAATCATTACTTTTGGAAACCATGAGACAAGCCCACGTAGCCCTAGAAAATCGTTAACAATGGCGAGAAAGTACTTAAAACCATTACGAGTTGGTATAAAATAAGGCCTCAAAGAGCCCACATGGATAAGTTTGAAAGAATGAGATGTCTTAATGTATCTATCGGGGAAAAGTAACCTAGGTTAACTAGTCACATGGACAAGCAGAGCAGATAAATAAAAAGAAAGTGAGAGAGCCTATAGAAGCAACCTTTACATTGTAACCACTAGGAAGGGTGGTAATATAAAGCGATTACGGGAAGCTACATTTCTGAAAGAAGATCTCTGTATGAAGTCATGTGATGTATAGCTCCAGAATTCAAAAATCCAATTAGCAACTCTACTTCATAACAAAGCACTACAACACACTTCTACTCAACCTGCTATTACAAGCCACATTTGGGAGATGCTATAAGACTTGACTGAGTTAGGCATTGACATATGAATGTGTTACTAGGTGTATTTCTCCTTGGTCAACCCAAAAACAAAAGGCGAGAGTTAGACTGATAAGTAGTTCATTGGACTAGGACATGTGTAGATAATTCATTATTGAAAGGAGATCATTCAATCCCAGCTATTGCGGCATAAAACCCTTGATGAACTTGAAGTGAGGTGGGAACCCAATGAGATAGTATAAAATAATCATGGAAGGTTTGCAGATGTTCATAATGAGTTCTCCATGGATTTTGACATGAGAAATACCTAGATGCTAATAAAAGACAAAAAACAGGAGAAACAGGCGTTGTGCTACGATAACCTCCAAAAGTGCCCTTGGTCTTGACGGAGAGCCTAGTAAGGGTCATCACGAGAAAGGAAGTGTTACAATGGCTCATAGAAGGATATGATCTCTCATGGATATTGAGCAGGTGTGGGGAAACTAGCACAATCAATTCACTAACTAAGGAACACAATTGTCATATGTTATGGATGTGTAAAGAGAAAATAAACATTTTTTATGAGCTGGACATACTTATGCTATATTAACTCCCAACTACAATACATGACCATGCCACGGGCAACTACGATACTAGGAACAAAGTGAGCTACTTACTCCGGGATGTCCCAAGTGGACACGAAAGTTATACAAAGATGGCGACACAAGATCTTCCTATGACGGGAATGTGAGGATCTCAATTTTCAGAGAGACTTTATGCACACGGTGACCATTTAGATTGACATGCAACCATGTGATGGGTGTTAAGGTATGCTCTTATGTTACTAGACATTGAGAAGCTTTCATGATGTTGCAAGAGAGTAGAGTAATTGTTCAAACCATATAAGCCATATACACAAGTGAGTAAAATAGCGACTCGAAAAGGATCGCAACATTGGGATGCTTTACATGGAACTTGATACCACATAGGTAAACTTTACAACGACGCATTCATAGGCACAAATAAGCAGACGTTTTCCATAAAAAAAATTTGTAACAAATTCATCGGATGTAGTCCCCTGTTGAAAATTTAGGAAAGAAAGTGGTAAGTATTAAGCCTAGAGTTATAACTCTATTCAAGGACGTATTTATAGAACTTAATTCCACAAGAGGATGTAAATAAGAGAATTTGTGATAGAGTGGATTCACAAACAATATGTCTCCTTCAAGGAGTAGGTAAAAACAAGTTTTTGTGACTCACATCTTACTAAGACCATGTTTATGAGTAATCTTCAATAAGGATGTAGACCTGCAATGAGTAAAATTTTTGTGGTTTTCATAATGATGTCCTAGGGAGTGACTTACTTGGTGACTTTAGGTTGATAGGGAAATAACTTAATCGATTCCCCTCGACTCCACATCCCTAACGCACATTGGTAACATACTAATATACTACATTATCTGGTGGTGTAGTGACATTAATAGGAACAAGGGTACTCCCCTTAGCAACAAGTTCTACCAATCCCTCCATGGATCGATAAATTCTCCTAACAAATGTTAGGGCAATCTCCCTCAGATTCAATGGTGGGGTCATTCCCTCATTAATCCTTCAAACTCGTGGATTATGGTATCGAGATTACCCATCTAGAGAATAAGACATAGTGAGGAAATTAACTTCCTATCTTGGGTTCTACCGCACAATCTAGAGTATCAAAGAAGGGTGAAATTCCTAAATGTTCGAATAGCCTCCAACTTATAGATGTGGTCGACAACACACCGATAAGAAGGACTCTACTAGACACGGCTCCGAGACATCCTACGACACATTCAAACTTTAGGCTCTGATACCAAGTTTGTCACGCCCCAAAAACCGAGGAGCGCGACTGGCGCTCAACCAAGTAAACCCGACTGAGCAAGTCGGTTAGGTTTCATTCTACCCAAACTAATTCATAAATAAGGAGACGATGGGCACCATTAATCATACTTTTTACATATATCATTAACGACTTCCATTTCATTTCTATTAGCAATTTCATTCATAATTTTAAAAAATAACAATATAAGTTTTATACATCATTGCCAAATATCAATATTTCTAATTCAATTCCCCATTATCAAACTCCACCCACAACCAATTTATGGAGCCTTTAAATACAACTGAAGAATAATATGGACATGTCGGCAACAAGGCTCCAGCTATACCTCAAATACAAAGTATATGATAAATAGATGAAACAGGACCCTGAAATGGAGTGGGGCTCACCAAGTCAGCTGAAAGGATGGTGCGGCACTAGCTGCAACCAATAGTGCCTGCAATAGAAACACCTACTACCATTTAAAGACGTAACACCCCGGCAAAAGGGACGTTAGTGCCATAGAATAGCACTAGTATGTATAACTAAACATCATCTCATTAGAAAGAACAACCATACAAGTACAAAGAAATCATAAGGATTCAACATAAACTTTAAACAATAACTACATAATCAAATAAAAGGAATCACATAGCTTTCACATAATTTCCATAGCTTTAGTTTGGGGCTTTTAATATTGTTCATCATCATTCAAAATACCATCGCTTTCTTGAGCGGAGTCTGATCACGGCCCGATAGGCTAAGCCATCTTACAAGACATTGCCCTTATTTCAATCTCATTTTCCAGTTTCAATTATCATTGCATTACCACCATATGTGTATAATATGGCATCCGATTATGAAGTGATAGGCTAAGCCGTCTCACCAAGACGTTACCCTTTTCCGTTAACCATCTCACTTCAATCTTTGGTTTCACGTGTATTAGTTCCTCGGCACTTGGGGCCACAATTATCACATCATAATTGGCACTAGGCCATATTTCATAGCTCTCATTCCACATCACTTTCTCTTTCAACATCAAACTTGCAATTTAAGATAATGGGCACATACAAGAGCAATTCAAGTTATAAGCATAGAGAGGAATTCTCACGATTCGGCATAATAATCACAATTTAACTTGACTTAAAATCTAGAACATATGCGGGGACACCATGGGAGCTCAATTTCTAAGAATAGGGTGTTTTAGCCATACATACCTTGTTTAAGCGTTCCTTAAGTTAGTACGACATTCCAAAAATTCTAGTAATCCCAATCTACTTTGAGATATGACAAAATTGAATACAAATTAGGAAGGTATTCATGGTTTTAGCTCATTTGAGCATTTTATCGAATACTAGTTGTGCATCTTGATTTCAAATCACTCTTTTACAAGATTTCCTTCATTGCCCAACCCAATCTTTACTTATTTATGATCAACAAACTTTTGCAAAACCTAATTTGTAAATTCATGTATACATAATACTTTTACGCCTAAGAATCATACCTCAATAATCCCATCTTATACCCAAAACTCAAAATTAAAGTCTAGTGTATAGAACCTTACCTCTTAGATGAAGATCTTGTGATTGGTTTCCTTGATTCTTGAAGATTGATCGAAGATTGTATGGTTAGAATGTTAGGCTCCCTCCTTTTCTCCCTAAAATTCTCTTAATTGTCTCTAAAATCATCAGAATATCGCCCTAAATGAAGCCCCAAAGCCTATATATTAAAATGGGGTCCGGTCAGGAAAATAGGAAGATTAACCCTCCGAATTCAGGTTTACGGTCGCATAATGGACCACATAATAGGTATGCTGGCCGTAGACGCGTAACAAAACCCAGTGCCACAAACTGGGATACACTGGTCCAATTTGCGACTAGATTTGCGATCGCAGATCCATTATGTGGACCGCATAATGGTTTAGCCATCGCATAACTGAGACAAGATAGCATTTTTCCAGCCTTTGGTAATTTGATCATAACTTTGTGTCGGAATGTCCAAATGACAAATGGTTTGAAGCTTTGGAAACTAGACTCATAGACCTTTCATATGATAGGTTTTTCATCACATAAAACTTTATAAATATTTAGATATGATCGTTCAAAGTGTATACTTGTGCAAACTCATTTGAAATTTTAACCTATTATGAAGTTTTTTAACTTGACTTAGACTTAGGCCTCCATTAGGCCCCACATTACTTATTATAAGACTCATACACTTATTTACCAAATCCAATTGATGCCCAACATGTTAATAGCACATAAAACATTATAATTAGCCTACATGGCACCACAAAATCCTACATTACTTAGCGAAATTTACCGGGGCCTTACATTTTCCCCCGCTTAGGATCATTCGTCCTCGAATGAGGAGTAGAGCCTGCCCCAAACACTTAACATAACATATCTATTTTCTAACCTACCTCAAGTCCTTAAATTTTGACTAATTCCTAAATTTTTCAGAAATTTCGGCATGATCTCCTTTGTAACTAGGCCTATCCACCTGCCAGAAAACCACCAAAACATTGTGACAACTCATCTAAAACTCAACAAAGCACCACAATATATATTTCCATAACACTAATCTCACTATTACAAGCGCTACATTATCACAATGATACCGGAACATTGACTGCACATTTTTATATCATAACACCAATAAGGTACCTTTCAAGTCAAAACTAATTGTTACACAATCAAGCAAAAATATTTTCTTTTCACGACACTCTCTGCCTTCAAGGTGGCCTCCTCGACTTACATACTTTGCCATAACACGTTCATGGAAACAATCCCAACCCCCAAACTTACCTAACAAGGATGACAACTAGATACCTCTCATAAGCTACCTATCCATTAACTTCACCTTCATTAGTTTCCACCGGGATGATATACAAAAGGGTCTCCTAACTACCTTCTTAGACATAGACATGTGAAAACACAAAATATATGGATAATAACCATGGGGAAACTTCATACTCACAGCGCAGTCTAATGTGAACTACACTTATTTCACCTTCATTATCAATTCACGTAACATATTCAAGGGGAAAATATTGGGAACATCATGTTCTCCCTCCTAAATTCAGAATCTCTATGAGAACATCCACACCAAACCTTTGATGACCTTCAACATTTACACTAAGATGTGCTATCTTGGACTGACATAAAAATTACCTAACGAATATATGTGATCACACTGTGAAGCTTCCTCTTTGACTTGTTTGAACCTTCAATACACAATGGATTTAATACAATGAGGAACAATAGAGTTCAATATCAAGGTGGAATTATTCAGGAATCCATTAATGTGCTGAGCAGAGTATTTCATGAGGTTATATGCTAAGAGACATAAAGATTACTACTAACAATACTGACATGGTTAATCATTGTTACGACATCAATTATTAGACAAATAAGGCATAGGGGTAACTCGTACATTGGCAATAGGAACCATTAAGGAGGAATATTCAAGTACGTGAACCAGTCATCTTCTGAAGTGTAGGAAAAATCCGTTTATCAAGAATGAGAATACCCAAGCACCTTGAATGTGATATAGGTTTCAAAATACATATTGAACTGCACTCTTAGCATTAACTGACACACGGAATCTATGCCACAAGCCCATGAGGATGAAAAGAAGTTGAACACTTATGAGATTATCATATTTCAAACAGCTTAACCCTTCCTGATAGTTAATCCTATATGAGAGAACTTATGATACGACAAATTGTATTCCAAATCAATATGCTCATGATATGTGCAAAATCTAAAGGCATCTAATCTCAATCTATCACGAGTGAAACCATATATCTAGGACATCCTACCATAAGGGTGAAATCATGTATTGGTTACAGGAGTTCCAATGGTTGACGTATTGCTCTGGGAAGAAAGACAATTAAAACTCATATCCTCCTTAAGGAGGTGAAACACTAGGGGTAGCAAAATTTCCCACACATGAAAATGACGTTGTCAATAATCCTAGAAGATGAATGAGCAGAAGGTCACGTAACCTATCCAATCCGACCCATTTAAGACTTTTGAAAAGGGGACGCACTTTGGTTTGTAATCATGGAAATATAATCTTGAACTTAGGGGAAATCATTACTTTTGGAAGCCATGAGACAAGCCTACGTAGCCTTAGAAAATCGTTAACAATGGCGAGAAAGTACTTAAAACCATTACGAGTTGGTATAAAACAAGGTCTCAAAGTGCCCACATGGATAAGTTTGAATGAATGAGATGTCTTAATGTATCTATCGGTGAAAAGTAACCTAGGTTATGTAGTCACATGGACAAGCAGAGCAGTTAAATGAAAAGAAAGTGAGAGAGCATATGGAAGTAACCTTTACATTGTAACCACTAGGAAGGGTGGTAATATAAAGCGATTGCGAGAAGCTACATTTCTGAAAGAAGATCTCTGTATGAAGTCACGTGATGTATAGCTCCAGAATTCAAAAATCGAATTATTTTTACAAACTATACTTCATAATGAAGCACTACAACACACTTCTACACAACCAGCGATTACAAGCCACATTTGGGAGATGCTATAGGACTTGACTGAGAAAAAGGCTTTGACATATGAATGTGTTACTAGGTGTATTTCTCCTTGGTCAACCCAAAATCAAAAGGCATGAGTTATAATGATAAGCAGTTCGTTGGACTAGCACATGTGTAGATAATTCATTATCGAAAGGAGATCATTCAATCTCAGCAATTGCGGCATACTATCAACCATTGATGAACTTGAAGTGAGGTGGGAACCCAATGAGATAGTATAAAATAATCATGGAAGGTTTGCAGATGTTCATAATGAGTTCTCCATAGATTTTGACATGAGAAATACCTAGATGCTAATGAAAGACAGAAAACAGGAGAAACAGGCGTTGTGCTACGATAACCTCCAAAAGTGCCCTTGGTCTTGATGGAGAGCCTAGTAAGGGTCCTCACGAGAAAGGAAGTGTTACAATGGCTCATAGAAGGATATTCTCTCTCATGGATATCGAGCAGGTGTGGGGAAACTAGCACAATGAATTCACTAACTAAGGAACACAATTATCATATGTTGTGGATATGTAAAGAGAAAATAAACATTTTTTATGAGCTGGACATGCTTCTGCTATATTAACTCCCAACTGCAATACATGACTATGCCACGGGCAACCACGATACTAGCAAAAAAGTGAGCTACTTACTCCGGGATGTCCCAAGTGGACACGAAAGTTATACGAAGACGGCGACACAAGATCTTCCTATGACGGGAATGTGAGGATCTCAATTTTCAGAGAGACTTTATGCACACGGTGACCATTTAGATTGACATGCAACCATGTGATGGGTGTTAAGGTATGCTCTTATGTTACTAGACATTGAGAAGCTTTCATGATGTTGCAAGAGAGTAGAGTGACTGTTCAAACCATATAAGCCAAATATCCAAGTGAGTAAAATAGCGACTCAAGAAGGATCGCAACACTGAGATGCTTTACATGGAACTTGACACCACATAGGTAAATTTTACGATGGTGCACGCATAGGCACAAATGAGTAGACGTTGTCCATAAAAAGATTTTGTAACAAATTCATCGGATGTAGTCCCCTGTTGAAAATTTAGGAAAGAAAGTGGGAAGTATTAATCCTAGAGTTATAACTCCATTTAAGGACGTATTTATAGAACTTAATTCCACAAGAGGATGTAAATAAGAGAATTTGTGATAGAGTGGATTCACGAACAATATGTCTCCTTCAAGGAGTAGGTACACACAAGTTTTTGTGACTCACATCTTACTAAGACCATGTTTATGATGACTCTTCAATAGGGATGTAGACATGCAATGAGTAAAATTTTTGTGTTGTTCATAATGATTTAATAGGGAGTTACTTACTTGGTGACTTTAGGTTGATAGGGCAATAACTTAATCGATGCCCCTCGAATCCACATCCCTAACGCACGTTGGTAACATACTAATATACTACATTATTTGGTGGTGTAGTGACATTAATAGGAACAAGGTCACTCCCCTTAGCAACAAGCTCTACCAACCCCCCCATGGCTCGATACATTCTCCTAACAAATGTTAGGGCAATCTCCCTCAGATTCAATGGTGGGGTCATTCACTCCTTAATGTTTCAAACTCATGGATTATGGTATCGAGATTACCCATCTGGAGAATAATACATAGCAAGGAAATTAGCTCCCTATCTTGGGTTCTACGGCACGATCTAGAGTATCAAAGAAGGGTGAAATTCCTAAATGTCCGAATAGCCTCCAACTTATAGATGTGGTCAACAACACACCGATAAGAAGGACTCTACTCGACACGGCTCCGAGACATCCTAGGACACTTTAAAACTTTAGGCTCTGATACCAAGTTTGTCATGCCCAAAAAACCGAGGAGCGCGACTGGCGCTCAACCGAGTAAACCCGACTGAGCAAGCCTGTTAGGTTTCATTCTACCCAAGCTAATTCATAAATAAGGAGAAGATGGACTCCATTAATCGAACGTTGTACATATATCATTAACGATTTCCATTTCATTTCCATTAGCAATTTCATTCATAATTTAAAAAAAAATATTACAAGTTTTATACATCTTTGCCAAATATCAATATTTCTAATTCAATTCCCCATTATCAAACTTCACCCACAACCTGTCTACGGAGCCTCTAAATACAACTGAAGAATAATATGGACATGTTGGCAATAAGGCTCCAGCTATACCTCAAATACAAAGTACATGATAAACAGATAAAACAGGACCTCGAAATGAAGTGGGGCTAACCAAGTCAGCTGAAAGGATGATGCGGCACTAGCTGTGACCAACACTGCCTGCTATAGAAACACCTACATCCATTTAAAGATGTAGCACCCCCATCCAAAGGGATGTTAGTGCCATCGAATAGCACTAGTATGTATAACTAAACACCATCTCATTAGAAAGAACAACCATACAAGGACAAAGAAATCATAAGGATTCAAGAAAAGCTTTAAACAATCACTACATCATCAAATAAATGGAATCAAATAGCTTTCACATAATTTCCATACCTTTAGTTTGGGGCTTTTAATATTGTTCATCATCATTCACAATACCACCGCTTTCTTGAGCGGAGTCCGATCACGGCCCGATCGGCTAAGCCATCTTACAAGATGTTACCCTTATTTCAGTCTCACTTTCCAGTTTCAATTCTCATTGCATTACCACCACATGTGTATAACATGGCTTCCGATTACGACCCGATAGGCTAAGCCATCTCACCAAGACGTTACCCTTTTCCGTTAACCATCGCACTTCAATCTTTGGTTTCACATGTATTAGTTCATCGACACTTGGGGCCACAATTATCACATCATACTTGGCACTAGGCCATATTTCATAGCTCTCATTCCACATCACTTTCACTTTTAACATCAAACTTGCAATTTAATATAATGGGCACATACAAGAGCAATTCAAGTTATAAGTATAGAGCGGAATTCTCATGATTCGGCATAATAATCACAATTTAACTTGACTTAAAATCTAGAAAATTTAACATATAGTTCACATTGAACACATTGAGACACACCTTTCACATATATTCTTGCAACACCAAATCCTTTGAAATAACAAATACTACATAAATCAAATTTCGGACTTACAACATATGTGGGGACACCATGGGAGCTCAATTTCTAAGAAGAGGGGGTTTTAGCCATACATACCTTGTTTAAGCGTTCCTTAAGTTACTACAACATTCCGAAAATCTAGCAATCCCAATCTACTTTGAGACATGACAAAATTGAACACAAATTAGGAAGGTATTCATGATTATAGCTCATTTGAGCATTTTATCAAATACTAGTTGTGTATCTTCATTTCAAATCTCTCTTTTACAAGATTTCCTTCATTCCCCAACCCAATCTTTACTTATTTTTGGTCAACAAACTTTCCACAAACCTAATTTGTAAATGCATACATACATAATACTTTTACGCCCAAGAATCATACCTCAATAATCCCATCTTATACCCAAAACTCGAAATTAAAGTCTAGTGTATAGAACCTTACCTCTTAGATGAAGATCTTGTGATTGGTTTCCATGATTCTTGAAGATTGATGGAAGATTGAATGGTTAGAATGTTAGGCTCCCTACTTCTCTCTCTAAAATTCTCTCAACTCACTCTAAAATCTTCAGAATATCTCCCCAAATGAAACCCCAAAGCCTAGATTTTAAAATAGGGTCGGGTCATGAAAATAGGAAGATTAACCCTGCGAATTCGGGTCTGCGGTTTCATAATGGACCGCGTAATGGGTATGTTGGCCGCAGACGCATCACAAAACCCGGTGCCCAAAACTGGGCTACACTGGTCCAATTTGTGACCAGATTTGCGATCGCAGATCATTTATGCGAACCGCATAATGGTTTTGTGATCGCAGAACTGACATAGGATCGCATTTTTCCAGCATTTGGTAATTTGGTCATAACTTTGTGTAGGAATGTTCAAATGACAAACGGTTTGAAGTGCTAGAAACTAGACTCGAAGACCTTTCATATGATAGATTTTCATCACATAAAACCTTATACATGTTTAGATATGCTTGTTCAAATTGTGAACTTATGCAAACTCATTTGGAATTTTAGCCTATTATGAAATTTTCTAACTTGACTTAGACTTAGGCCTCCCATTAGACCCCACATTACTTATTATAAGACTTATACATTTATTTACTAAATCCAATTGATGCCTATCATGTTAATAGCACATAAAACATTATAATTAGCCTACATGGCACCACGAAATCGTAGATTACTTAGCGAATTTCCCGGGACCTTACATTCTCCCCTGCTTAGGATCATTCGTACTTGAATGAGGAGTAGAGCCTTTCCCAAACACTTGACATAACATATCTCTTTTCGAATCTACCTCAAGTCCCAAAATTTTGACTAACTCCTAAATTTTTCAGAAATTTTGGCAGCATCTCCTTTGTAACAAGGCCTATCCACCTGCCAGAGAACCACCAAAACATCCTAACAACTCATCCACAACTCAACAAGGCACCATAATGTATATTTCCATAACACTAATCTCACCATTACAAGCGCTACATTATCACAATGATACCGGAACATGGACTGCTCATTTTTAAATTATAGCACCTATAAGGTACCTTTCAAGTCGAAACTAATTGTTACACAATCATCCAGAATTCGGAGGGTTAATCTTCCTACTTTCATGACCCGACCCCATTTTAATATATAGGCTTTGGGGTTTCATTTGGGGCGATATTATGATGATTTTAGAGAGAGTTAAGAGAATTTTAGAGAGAGAAGGAGGGAGCCTATCATTCTAACCATTCAATCTTCAAGAATCAAGGAAACCAATCACAAGATCTTCATCTAAGAGGTAAGGTTCTATACACTAGACTTTAATTTCGAGTTTTAGGTATAAGATGGGATTATTGAGGTATGATTATTGGGTGTAAAAGTATTATGTATACATGCATTTACAAATTAGGTTTGTGGAAAGATTGTTGAACATAAATAAGTAATGATTGGGTTGGGGAATGACTGAAATCTTGTAAAAGAGAGATTTAAAATCAAGATGCACAACTAGTATTTGATAAACTGTTCAAATGAGCTGAAACCATGAATAATTCCTAATTTGTGTTTAATTTTGTCATGTCTCAAAGTAGATTGGGATTGCTAGAATTTTCAAAATGTCGTAGTAACATAAGGAACGCTTACCAAGGTATGTATGGCCAAAACCCCCTCTTCTTAGAAATTGAGCTCCCATTGTGTCACCGCATATGTTGTAAGTTCAGAATTTGATTTATGTAGTATTTGTTATTTCAAAGGATTTGGTATTGCAAGAATATATGTGAAAGGTGTGTCTCAATGTGTTCAATGTGAACTATATGCTAAATTGCCTAGATTTCAAGTCAAGGTAAATTGTTATTATTATGCCGAATCATGAGAATTCCTCTCTATGCTTATAACATGAATTGCTCTTGTATGTGACCACTATCTTAAATTGCAAGTTTGACGTTGAAAGTGAAAGTGATATGGAATGAGAGCTATGAAATATAGCCTAGTTCCAAGTATGATGTGATAATTGTGGGCTCAAGTGCCGATGAACTAATACATGTGAAACCAAAGATTGAAGTGAGATGGTTAACGTAATAAAGATCCTTTGCCAAGGGAATTCAGAGCCATTTGACAATGATTGTGGTGGAATCCGAGATGATGGTTATGATGGGCAGAATGAAGAGGTACAATACGTGAACAACTATCAAGGCGAAAGGGACAATTCTTCCAACCAACAACAATGGAGACCCCAAGGCAATTGGGGAAATCAACAACATCAAGGCAATGGTAATTGGGGGAACAACAACCACAATTCCAATTGGGGCAATCAGAACAATAATCGGAATAATTAGGGTAATTGGAATGGCAACAACAACAACTGGGGTAGTAACAACAATCAGGGTTTTTGGAACAATGGCAATCAAAGAAATCGGGGCAAGGTTTTCAAAGGCCCCCAATGTACCAACAACCGAACAATCCATCCCCATTTCCATCCCAAGGTCCGTGTTCCTCTAACAATGAAATGGGGAGAATTGAGATGATGTTTGAACAGATGATGAAAAAGAATGCGGACTCTGATGCTTAGTTGGCTTCCAACAATACCTCAATCAGAAATTTGGAGGTTTAATTAGGCCAAATCTCACAGTCCTTGAATACTCGCCCTAAGGGTGCTCTACCAAGTGATACAGTAGTAAACCCGAAGGGTGGGAACAATCATGTTATGGCAGTATTTACAAGGAGTGGACGAGGCTATGATGTGAATGCCTCCAAACAAAAGTAAATTTTGAGTGATGAAGTTGAGTTGCAAGAAGATTAAGTTCCTTTGGTAGTTGAAAATGTGATTGATGAAAATATGAATGAAGAAGTGAGGATTGATATTCAAGATGCCGAGGTGGAAACTCAGAATGACGCGAACCCATCTAGGGAACATGTAAAAGACAAGCCGGAACCGGTTGTGCCTAAAGCCAAAGCTCCTTTGCCAAGGCCACTTGACAATGGCCTTACAGACATACCCTCATCCAGAGTCTAGCTCCACAACAAAGCAGTCCAAAATCAAGATTGTTGGAGGTCTGTAGAAGAAAACTCAGTAAGAAGTATCAGGCGATAGCGAGGAAAGGATAGCACAATGCTCACCATAATATTTTTCTTCCCATTTTCCCAAGGACAAAGCTCGCCACTGACGCTCCTCGAAGAACGAGTGGGCTACCAGATCCTCAGGATGAGCCTGGCAAATCAAGGGCGTCGCCTGACGCCCGAAAAAGGGAGTAAGACACAGCTACTAAATACACTCTCGCCATAGGCAGAACTGGTAAAGCATGGGGCGTGCCATCTAAAAGTATAGCTCTATTCTCCAATAAAAAATACGAGTTCCTAAGGTATAGTACCAGCAGTCAGCACCCGGGCGAAGCGACTTGTCCATGCCCGGTATCTACTATCCCCGACAACAGCAACGAAGGGTGTCATCGACCAGCATCATGAAGTTAGCAGACCTCGATGATCCCAAAGACTGGAGGGAGCTCTCCCTTCCCTGTCAGATCAACCAAGACATTGCCGCCATAGCAGTCGCAAAGTTGAAAAACTAAAGGACGAAAATATGTACATACGTGTTAATACCGGAAACCTAGCACGGAAACAAAATGGCAACTACGTGAGACGGGATAACCCCTGAGAAGGCGGAAACGGCCTCACATTATATGTAGGAAGGGCGACGATGATTAGCCTATCTCAAAGCCGATCGGGAACGCTAACCAATAGCATCCTCTCCAGCCTCGAGGCGGTACCCGACCTCGAGGACCTGTATCAAAGTAAGGTTGCATTCTAGAGAGCCGACAATGCCTTCGCCAACACAAGGGTGGCACACGACTTCGAGGATCTCCATCAAAGGGAACCAGGCTATGAAGAAATGAGCATTTTTTTGAAACGTCGGACCTGGCTCCGAGTGCTGTCCAGGGTCGGACAAACCCCCTTTTTTCAGAATCTATCTACAACACCATAAGGTTTTCACACTTAAACGCGCTTCCGGATGGTCCGAATGCAAGCAAGCCTTCGCTCGGGGACTACTTTCAAGAAATCACAAATAACCCCCATCCACGGGTCCCCGAACAAATTTCTTCTCAAAGGTTATTATGAAACTCAACTGGTAATTCACAACCCCGAAGCCCAAAACATTATTCTCATTTTCGCTTGAAGTTAGGGTCCCGACAGCCCGAGGTTATTGGCCTTATTCGTGTTCAATCCAAGGAACCACAAACGACCCCGCACGAAGCCGCTTCTCTTGGCTTTTTTGATGTAAATGGCTTATCAAATACGGTATTTAGGTTTACATTGATATGTGGCTTTTTGCTAACTTGTTTGCTTGTACCTGCAGCTGTATATAAAGCAACTGTGTTATGGGTTTTTTGGAGTTTCCCAACGTCTCCTTCTACCTCTGGAAGTTTAGAGTCTTCCGATTGACTTAGCTCCGTATTTTTATAGTCATGCTGCTGACTTTCTAGCTGTTGTAATCTTTTTCCCATACTCTCCATCTGTAAGGATAGAGTAGTAAGGATTGTAAATATGTCTTTTGATTCTTGGCTTTCATCTGTTTGGGTACCTTTGTCTTGATAGGTAGTCTGCAATAACATTTTTGTCAGTCCGTATTACTTCAATTGTAAATGTAAAATTTTGTATATTTAATACAAGTCTCCTTATTTCCTTTGTAGTTACTGAATCCTGTACTTTCCGAGTTATCCACCATTTTACTTGTGTATTATCTGTTCTTACTATAAATTTGTTATAAACAATATATGGCTCAAATGCTAACAAATATTTATATAATCCAAATAGTTCTTTCCTATTTATTTCCCATTTTAATTGTGGTTCCGTGTATGATCCGGAATAATATCTACAATGGTGTTCAATTTTTTCATTATCATATTTATATTTTAGAACTCCTCCGTAGCTGTGATCACTAGAATCAGTTTCTACAATATATGTAAATTGTTTCTTTTCATCTGGAAAATATAGTTTTGGTAATTTTTTACACATATTTTTTATCTTCTGTATATGTATTTTATCTTTTTCGTCAAAATGATATTCTATGTCCTTTTTAATTTTTTCTGTAATGGTTTTAAGTTTTCTGCTAATTTAGGAATATATTCTCTTACTTGGTTAACCAATCCTAAAAATGATTGTAACTTCTTTTTTGTATCAAGTGTTTCATTCAAGTTAATTATTTTTTGTACTACATGGGTTTGCATTTTTATTCCGTTTTTATCTATTTGTATACCTAAAAATTCTATTTGATTTTTCATTACTTCTGCTTTCTTTTTACTTAAACTTATTCCTGATATTTCTACAATGTGTATGAATTTTTCTAGTAGTTTTATATGTTCGTTCTCTGTTCTAGAATATAGCAATATATCATCTATATATATTATACAATTTTCTAATTGGTTGAAGTAATTATCCATAAAATGTTGATACCTACCTGGTGCATTTTTATATCCAAAAGGTAATACGTTCCACTCGTAAAATCCTTGTGGTACTGTGAATGCTGTTAACTTTTTAGATTCATCTTCTAGTTTTAAATGGTAAAATCCTGATTTACAGTCAAATTTACTAAAATAGTTATATCCTTGTATTTGTCTATTTTTTAGTATTTTATTTGGTATCGGATAATTATATGTTTTTGTTTTTGCATTTAAGTTTCTATAATCTATAACCATACGGCTTTTTCCTCTTTCTTGTTCACTATGCTTATTTACTATAAATGCTGGGCTAGTATGTTTACTATTACTTTCTTGTATGTAGTTATTATCTAATAATTCTTTTATATGCATTTTAAATTCTTTTAAATCATTAAAATTGTATTTTAAAGGTTTTTGTGTTATTATGCTATTTTCATCTATTAGTTCAATCTTTATTTTTGTTTGATGTTTTTCCCATCCTTGGAGTGGATTATCATTATATAGTAATTCTAGTTTATCTTGTAGTGGTTTTATCTTATTTATGGAGAAAATGATTATCTCTATATTATGGTTACTTTGTATTACATTTTCTAATTTTTGGGTAATCTTTTCACTTCCTTTAATCCAGGGTGTTGTTTTTCTTACTTTATTATTTACTCTTTTTTCTCCTAATTTTTGTTTACACGGGGTAGTAAACCACCAATGTGTTTTTGTTATAATATGTGGGTATAATTTATCTAAAAATGGCATTCCTAATAATATATCTTTATTTGTGAATTCGTAACTATATATTTCTTCTATGGTTAATATTTTATCTCATATTTGTATTTTTATATTTCTTGCTTTATATGTTATCATACTTCCTTCATTATTAAATCCTGTTACTACTATGGGGGTTTTTAGCTTTTCCCATTTACTTTCTGGTAAACAATTATGTCTACACATATTAGCTTCTGCTCCTGTATCCACCATAGGTGTATAATATCTATTATAATATCCTTCTACTATTATTTTGGAAAGTATGTATATCTTTGGCATTATATCAAAGTTCTTTTTATTATTATTTTCTTATTTTCATAACTTATTGTTAATTGCCTATCTTCTAATTTATATGGTTTGACTTTTTCTAACCATTTTATCCCTAGTGTAATATTTTTATCTCCTTGATATATTTTAAAATTTATTAATATTGGTATTCCTCCAATAATTAATTCCTTTTCAGTTGTTTCTTCGTTTTTTCTTAACGCTTTTGGTAGTTCTGAATTTTGTTGTTCTATTGTTACTATCTCTTGTTCTGGTATTAGTTCTCTTATAACATAATTCTCTTCCTGCCCTGTATTTATTAGTATTAAATATTTTCTTTGGTCCATTATTCCTGTTATATAATAATGATGTGGGTTTATTTCTTCTATTTTTTGTTCTATTAATTTTTGTGGAGTGGTATAATTTATTCTTTTTGATGTACTTCTTGATGTACTTCTTGATGATGTTTCTGGCATTTCATTATTTATTCGTTTTGATGTGCTTAATCTTTCTTTTACTATTTCTAAATCTTCATCCATGTCTATTTCTGTATAACTGTAATCATTGTTGTCTATAACTGATACTATTCTTTCGAATGGATTTTCTATTTTTATTTTATTTATTTTATTTTTAGCTGTTATCTTATGTTTTGTTGTTAAGACATATAGATTTTTACATCTTGCTGTGAATATTTTACTTCCTGGTGCTAATTCTATTCCAGACATATATCATGAGCCTATCGACCATTACCCATATGGAATCAAACTTACGATGAGAACGAGGTAAAACCGTGACAATGTCCATGTTTATTGCTTCCCATTTCCATGTCGGGATCTCTATAGTCTGCATTAGCCCTCCACACTTCTAGTGCTGTATCTTCACCTGCTGGCAACTAGGGCACTAAGCAACAAACTCAGCAATGTTCTTCTTCATATCGTTCCACCAGTGCACCTCCTTAATGTCATGATACATCTTCGTTGATCCAGGGTGAATGGAGTACCACGAACAATGTGCCTCTGACATAATCCTGTCTCGTAGCCATTTCACATTTGGAACTCACAAATGACCCCTGTATCTGAGAACTCCATCTCCGTTCAGTTCTAACAACGATTTCTTTTGCTACGGAACTCGCTCTCTCAACTTGACCAACTCCGAGTCATCGTACTGCCTCTCCTTTCATTCAGATATGAGAGATGATTATACAGTGTTCTAGAGTACAACTCCACCATTGCTAGAGTCTACTAACCGAACCCCCAAACAAGCCAGTTGATGAATCTCTCTAGTTAATTGCCATATTTTGGCCTCCAAGCCATCGCCTCTATCGCAAATTCAACTATTTTTGCTTAAAGATATATTATGATCTGTGAATACATCAACATGACACCATATAAATAATGTCGTCATATCTTACGTGCATGGAGAACCGTAGCTAATTCAAGGTCATGGGTCGGATAATTCTACTCATACTTCCTTAACTGCCTTGAAGCACACACAATTAATTCCCCATGTAGCATCAAGACATAACCCAATCCAATGCCTAAAGTGTCATAATAGATGACATAACCATCGGTCCCTTCTAGGAGCGTTAGAACCGGTGCTGAAGTTAATCTACGCTTCAATGCCTGGAAACTCTGTTCGCAAGCATCAGTCCATTGAAACTTTGCTCCATTCTAAGTCATCTTTGTCAGAGGTGCTGAAAGGGAAGAAAATATCTCTACAAATCTTCTATAATATCCTGCCATATCGAGAAAGCTACGAACCTCCGTCGGTGTTGTTGGTCTAGGCCAAGTCTTCACTGCCTCTATCTTTTGTGTATCCACCTAGATGCCTTCTCCCGAAATGATATGCCTAAGGAAAGCTACAGAGTTTAACCAGAATTCACATTTGAAAAATTTTGCATACAACTTCCATTTTTGTAGAGTTCTAAGCACAGTACGCAAATGATCTGCATGTTCAGCCTCTAAACGAGAATACACCAATATATCGTCGATAAATACAATTACGAACATATCCAAAATGGGCCTGAACACACAGTTCATCAAATCCATGAATACTGTTGGGGCATTGATCAAACCGAACAACATAACATGAAATTCAAACTGCCCATATTTGGTTCTGAATGTTATCTTCAGAATATCATAATCCTTAACCCTTATCTGATGGTACTCGGTCCATAAGTCTATTTTTGAAAAATACTTGGCACCTTGTAACTGATCAAATAAATTATTAACCATCGGGAGAGAGTACTTATTCTTGATTGTCACCTTATTGAACTGTCTATAATCAATACACATCCTTAAGGAACCATCTTTCTTCCTCACAAATAACACAGGTGCCCCCAACAGTGACATTCTAAGTCTGATAAAACCTTTTTCAAGCAAGTCATTTAGTTGTTCCTTTAACTCTTTTAGCTCTACGGGGGCCATTCTAAAGGGAGGAATAGATATTGGATGAGTACCTAGTAGTAGATCAATGATAAACTCAATTTCTCACTCTGGCGGAATACCCGAAAGCTCCTCGGGAAACTCGTTAACCACAAGGATGGACTGAATGGTTGGTAACTTTACTTCCATATCCTGAACTCGAACTAAGTGATAAATAGAGCCCTTACTGATCATTTTCCTTGCCTTGAGATAGTAAATAAATCTGTCTCTCGGTGACGCCGTATTACCTTTCCACTCCAAAACAAGCTACCCTAGAGATTGAAATCGGACTATCTTTGCTCTACAATCAACGTTGGCATGACAAGAAGCCAACCAATCCATACCCATTATAACATCAAATTCTACCATATCTAACTCGATTAGGTCTGCTATGGCAGATCGATCATGAACTACTATTATACAACCCCTATATACTTGCTTAGCTATCATTGATTCGAACAAGTGTAGACACTTCAAAATGTTTAACCAATTAAGGTTTTATGCCAAACTTACTAGCTATTAACGGAGTAACATATGATAAGATGGAACCTGGGTCAATCAGTGCATATATATCATATGAGGAGACTGATAATATACCTTTAACAACATCAGGCGATGACTCATGATCCTGTCATCCTGCCAACGCATAAGTACGGTTTGGAGGACTGCTCGAGCTACATGCTCCGCCTCTGTCTCTACCACGACTCATCTGTGCTTGTGGACCTTGCCTAGGGGGCGTACTGATGATGACGAACCAGCTACAGATCCCACTGGCTAAGCTATTCTTACATCACCTCTCATTGAACAATCCCTCATAACGTGTCCCAGATAACCACATGTGTAACAAACACCTAATCTTAGGAATGACTAAGAGTCATTTTATATTGTTTATCTAATGCTGCCACGTTATCTTTCTTGGGGGGGAGGGGTTAGGTTTATCTCATAATTCATTAATTAACTAGATAATTCCCTGTTATCCAGTAATTAACCAATTACCCATATAATTAAGAATTATCTCAAATTACCTAAAAATACTACTAGTTTTTATATACTTTATACATCATACTACCGTGGTCATATAGTACCTAGAATGGTAGTAGTCCATAATTATCGGGTATTATCGCTCGATCCATATTTTATCCCAAATCGACCACCTTCAACGAAACTCGTTTTTTTTATATCGTGTACCCTTTATCCTTCATGACACTTACTTACCGCTTGTTATAAATACCGTAAATACGTTAACCTTAAGATAATTCATCCCCGAGTCTACGACGATTAAATGAAGATGAAACTTTTAACGTACGAAAATGCGAGATGTAACATCCTTCCCCTCTTAGAAACATTCATCCTCGAATGTTCAACTCCTAGGGATCTATATAACGTTTGGCAGAGTCGCCTTTATAACAATACTACTACCAATTCTTCCTGTGGAAACTCAATAATTCGACGCCACATAGGACCACAACCATCAATAACGACAATGGCCTCACACGACCAATGACAATAACCAACACAAGAATTTATATACGTACCTAATGATTGTGATGTCCTAGTCGGACCCTTCTCTGGAGGAGGAAATAACTAAGGATATCTAGACTTCATGACTTCTTTGGTCTCCCAAGTCATTTTCTCCACATTTTTATTTCTCCAAAGTACTTTCACGGAGGCTACCTCCTTTTTCGCAGGAAAAAGCATTGACCAATAACAACCAGTCGCGCTCGACGATAATATCACAATTTGAGGGCTCAACATGCCTATTCACTAGGCCGCATGGAAAGACGACATCGCAACTCGACGCTTTACAGATGCCGCCTTCAAGGCCAAGGCGTAGCAATATGTCGATTACAACGGTGTTAAGCTTGTATGGTCGTGGTTGGTAATCGTGATTTAGAATATCTACCTTTTAAATATTTTTCTTACTTTTATTATTTATTGTATATTGCCTTTTGATCTTTTCCATAATTATCCTCTTTAAAAAAATTAATATTTCATGTAAAAAAACATCCTTTAGAATGCGTAAAACTCATTTGTGAATTTATTAGATCTACCGTCGATATATTAAAAGAAGTAGGATATAAATTTTGCCAAAAAGAGGGATGCAACACGAGGACTTTCCAGGGGGTCACCCATCCTAGGACTACTCTCGCTGAAGCACGCTTGACTTCGAAATTCTGATGGGATCCATTGCGTTAGTGCTGGTATGATCATATTCATCATTCCTTGCACTCTAAATTCTCTTAATACCTTTCTTTCTTCCGCCTTAGGTGCGAAAGTGTAATGCTTTATAACGACATAAATTTACGCTCATTTATCCATTTTACGCGATTCCTCTTTTTGATTTTATGTACATTTTACGGGCAAAAGCATATACCAATAATAGCCAGTCGTGCTCGACGATAATATCACAATTAAAGGGCCCGACATGCCTATTACACTAGGCCGTACAGAACGACAGCATCACAACTCGATGTTTTACGGATGCCGCCTTTGAGGCCAAGTCGTAGCGACATGTCGAGTGCAACATTGTTAAGCCCATAAGATCGTGGTTAGTAATCGTAATTTACAATATTTTTATTATTTACTGTGTACTGCCTTTTTGATCTTTTTCATAATTATCCTCTTTAAAAAAATTAATATTTCATGTAAAAGAAGATCGTTTACAATGCGTAAAACGCATTTGTAAATTTATTAGATCTACCATCGATATATTAAAAGAAGTAGGTTACAAATTTTGCCAAAAAGAGGGATGCAACATGAGGAGTTCCTAGTGACAGGTCACCCATCTTAGTACTACTCTCGCCCATGCACGCTTAACTTTGGATTTCTGATGGGATCTGGTGTGTTAGTGCTGGTATGATCGCATCCGACATTCCTTGTACTGTAAATTATCTTAGTACCCCTCTTCCTTCCTCTTTTGGTCCCAAAGTGTAAAGCCTTAAAACGTCATAACTTTACGCTTATTTATCCGTTTTACGCAATTCCTCTTTTGAATTTATGTATTTTTTCTAGGGGATAGCATTGACCAATAACAACCAGCCGTGCTCGATGATAATATCACAATTAGAGGTCCCGGCATGCCAGCCACACTAAGCCGCATGGAATGACGACATCACAACTAGATGTCTTATGGATGTCGCCTTCGATGCCAAGGTGTAGTGACATGTCAAGTGCGATGGTGTTAAGCCCGTAAGGTCGTGATTTACAATATCTACCGTTTAAATATTTTCCTTATTTTTATTTTTCCCTAATTATTTTCTTGTAAAAAAATTATTATTTCATGTAAAAAAATATCGTTTACATTGCATAAAACTCATTTATGAATTTATTATATCTACCATCGATATATTAAAAGAAGTAAGATATAAATTTTGCCAAAAAGAGGGATGCAACACGAGGACTTCTCAGGGGTCAGCCATTCAAATACTACTCTCGCCCAAGCACGCTTAACTTCGGAGTTCTAATGGGATCCAGTGCGTTAGTGCTGGTATGATAGCATCCGATATTCCTTTCACTCTAAATTCACTTATTGCCTTTCCTCCTTCCGCTGTAGGTCCCAAAGTGTAAAACCTTAAAACGACGTACATTTACACTCATTTATCCGTTTTACATGACTCCTCCTTTGATCATATGTATTTTTCACGGGCAAAAGCATTGATCAATAACAACAAGTTGTGCTCGACAATAATATGACAATTAGAGGGCTCAACATGCCTATCACACCAGGCTGCATGGAACGACGACATCGCAGCTAGACGTATTACGGATGCCGCCTTCGAGGAAAAGGCGTAGTGACATGTCAACTGCAATGGTGTTAAGCCCGTACGGTCGTGATTTACTATCTACCTTTTTAATATTTTATTATTTTTTATTTTTCCCTATTCATTTTCTTTTTTAAAAAAATTATTATTTCATGTAAAAACATCGTTTACATTGCTTAAAACTCATTTATGAATTTATTATATCTATTCTCGATATATTAAAAGAAGTCACATATACATCTTGCAAAAAAGAGGGATGCAACACGAGGACTTCCCAAGGGTTCACCCATCCTAGTACTACTCTCGCCCAAGCACGCTTGACTTCGGAGTTCTGATGGGATCTGGTGTGTTAGTGCTGGTTTGATAACATCCGACATTCCTTACACTCTAAATTCCCTTATTACCTTTCCTCCTTCCACTTTAGGTCCCAAAGTGTAAAACCTTAAAACGACGTACAATTACGCTCATTTATCCGTTTAACGTGATTCCGCTTTTGATCTTATGTACTCTTCCCCAGCAAAAGTGTTGACCAATAACAACAAGCCGAGCTCGATGATAATATCACAATTAGAGGGCCTGACATGCCTATCACAGTTCGCAGCATGGAACGATGGCATAGCAACTAGACATCTTACAGATGCCGCCTTCGAGGCCAAGGCATAGTGACTGTCAAGTGCAACGGAGTTAAGCCCGTAAGGTCGTGATTTACAATATCTACCTTTTAAATATTTTCCTTATTTTTATATTTCCTTAATTATTTTGTTTTTAAAAAAATATTATTTCATGTAAAAAACACATTGTTTACATTGCTTAAAACTCATTTATGAATTTATTATAGCTACCGTTGATATATTAAAAGAAGTAAGATATAAATTTTTCCAAAAAGAGGGATGCAACACGAGGACTTCCCAAGGGTTCACCCATCCTAGTACTACTCACGCTCAAGCATGTTTAACTTCGGAGTTCCGATGGAATCCGGTGTGCTAGTGTTGGTATGATTCCATCTGACATTCCTTGCACTTTAAACTCCCTTATTACCTTTCCTCCTTCCGTTTTAGGTCCTAAAGTGTAAAACCTTAAAATGACGTATATTTACGCTCATTTATCTGTTTTACGCAATTCCTCTTTTGATTTCCACTATTTTTCGCGGACAAAAGCATTGTCCAATAGCAACAAGCCGCGCTCGATGATAATATCAAAATTAGAGGGCCGGACATGCCTATCACACTAGGCCGCATGATACGACGACATCGCAACTAGACGTCTTACGAATGCCACCTTTGAGGCCAAGGCGTAGTGACATGTTAGGTGCAACAGTGCTAAACCCGTAAGGTCGTAATTTACAATATCTACTTTTAAATATTTTCCTTATTTTTATTTTTCCTTAATTATTTTCTTTTAAAAGAATTATTATTTCATGTAAAAAAAATCGTTTACGTTGCTTAAAACTCATTTATGGGTTTATTATATTTACCGTTGATATATTAAAAGAAGTAAGATATAAAATTTTCCAAAAAGAGGGATGCAACATGAGGACTTCCCAAGGGTTGACCCATCCTAGTACTACTCTGGCCCAAGCATGCTTAACTTTGGAGTTCTGATGGAATCCGGTGCGTTAGTGCTGGTATGATCCCATCCGACATTCCTTGCACTTTAAATTCCCTTATTACCTTTCCTCCATCCGCTTTAGGTCCCAAAGTGTAAAATCTTAAAACGATATACATTTACATTAATTTATCTGTTTTACGCGATTCCTCTTTTGATCTTAAGTATTTTTCGCGAGCAAAAGCGTTGACCAATAACAACAAGCTGCGCTCGACCATAATATTACAATTAGCAGGCCCGGCATGCCTATCACACTAGGCCGCATGGAATGACGGCATCGCAACTAGACGTCTTACGGATGCCGCCTTCGAGGCCAATGCCTAGTGGCATGTCAAGTGCAACAGTGTTAATCCCGTAAGGTTGTTGTTGATACCCAATTTTTCCTCATATGCTTTTTAACATATATATATATATATATATATATATATATATATATATATATATATATATATGAATTTATTGTATCTAATGTCAATATATTAAAAGAAGTAAGATATAAATTTTGCCAAAAAGAGTGATGCAACACGAGAACTTCCTAGAGGGTTAGCCATCCTAGTACTACTCACGCCCAAGCATGGTTAACTTTGGAGTTCTGATGGGATCCAGTGCGTTAATGCTGGTATGATAGCATCCGACATTCCTTGCACTCTAAATTCCATTATTACCTTTCCTCCTTCCGCTTTAGGTCCCAAAGTGTAAAACCATAAAACGACATGCATTTAAGCTCATTTATCCGTTTTATGCGATTCCTCTTTTGATATTATGTATTTTTCTTGAGCAAAAGTGTTGACCAATAACAACAAGCCGCGCTCGACGATAATATGACAATTAAAGGGCCTGGAATGCCTATCACACTAGGCCGCATGGAACAACAACATCGCAGCTAGACGTATTACTGATACCACCTTCGAGGCAAAGGCGTAGTAGCATATCAAGTTCAATGGTGTTAAGCCTGTACGGTCGTGATTTACAATATCTACCTTTTTAATATTTTCCTTATTGTTATTTTTCCCTATTTATTTTCTTTAAAAAAAATTATTATTTCATGTAAAAAAACATCGTTTACATTGCTTAAAACTCATTTATGAATTTATTATATCTACCGCCGATATATTAAAAGATGAAAGATATAAATTTTGCCAAAAAGAGGGATGCAACACGAGGAATTCCTAGAGGGTCACCCATCCTAGTACTACTCTCGCTCAAGCACGCTTGACTTCAGAGTTCTGATGGGATCCGGTGCGTTAGTGATGGTATGATAGCATCATACTTTCCTTGCACTCTAAATTTCCTTATTACCTTTCCTCCTTCCGCTTTAGGTACCAAAGTGTAAAACCTTAAAACGACGTACATTTACGCTCATTTATCTGTTTAACTCTATGCCTCCTTTGATCTTATGTATTTTTCCCAAGAAAAAGCGTTGACCAATTGCAACAAGCCGCGATCAACGATAATATCACAATTAGAGGGCCCGACATGCCTATCACACTAGGCCGCATGGAACGACGGCATCGCAACTAGACGTCTTACGGATGCCGCCTTCGAGGCCAATGCCTAGTGGCATGTCAAGTGCAACAGTGTTAATCCCGTAAGGTTGTTGTTGATACCCAATTTTTCCTCATATGCTTTTAACACACACACACACACACATATATACACACACACACACACACACACACATATATATATATATATACACACACACACACACACACATATATACACACACACACACACACACACACACACACACACACACATATATATATATATATATATATATATATATATATTCTTTCAAAATAGCACATATGCAGTTATAAGCATGCATAAGCATTTTTATAATTTTTTTATAATTTCTAAAAGCTCCAAATTGATTTATTTCTTCTCTTTCTTATTTATAAAATTTACAATAATTATCTTTCAAATTGTTTTTGTGGTTATTTCGTCATCTAAATTTTTTATTTATGCCAAAATAGTGTTTAAACATTTTTAGTACATTTTTTATAATAGCATTTACATTTTTAGGCTAAATTGCATATCTTTGCAATAATAGCCCTACTAATGCATAATTATATTATTGATGCATAAAATGATCTTTTATATTTTTAAAAAATATTAAGCAACAATTTTAAATTATTTTAGTAAATAAAAATATTTTTGGAAATTATTTATTATTCTTATAAATTATATAACAATTAAAAGTGGCTATTTAAAATATAGCCTATTTTATTTTCAATTTCAGCCCCAGTTAATCCCAATTACCAGCCCAATCCCCAACCAATTTATCCAGCCCAAATCCTGAAGACCCGATCTGGCCCCCAATACCCTTTAATCTCGGTCGTTGATTATAAAGAACAACGGCCACAAACGACCCTTCCTAAATTAAACCCAAAAGACCCCCCCCCCAAACCCTACCATTCTACACTACTTGCCGCCCTGAAACCCCTCTCTGCTCTCAAACGCTCTCAAACCTAACCCTAATGAAACCTCACTGACCCTCGTCCATGGTTGTCTACTATGATCTCTCACTACCCCCAAGCCTCCAATGTCCTCCCTCACGTTAATCTTGCCATCTCCAGGGCCCTCAAGGGACCAGGGCTAGTTGACTTGCATCTATGGTTCCTCTCTTGCCTGTTTCAAGCCATTCCAGTGTGATTCCGAGTAAGATTGTCCTATATTGACTACGATCTATGGGTTTCTCAGTATGTTTCTTCACCTCTGTGCCGTTCTTTTCGAAAACCTAATTTATTTTTCTGAACCTCTTAGATCTGTACAGATCTAAGAGGATGTAGACTTGTTTCATGTGAGTTTTACAACAATCATGAGATTATTTACAATAATCATATGATTTTTAAGTGATTTTCATCTTTTTATAAACTAGGGTTTCCAGAATTTCTTTTTACAAAATGTTTGATGATTTTTTTTTAGTGTTGGATCTTCTGCTTCTCATGTGTTTTGACTGATTTTGTAAGTCTTCTATAACCCTAGCTCGCTCGTACTGAAAGCCCTAATTTTCTGAGGTTCTTCATTTGGTTTCTGGGTACTGGTACATCTGATTGTGTTCTTGGTTTGGGTTCTTGTGATTTCACGTGATTTTCTTGTCCTAATATGCTTCTAATGAATTTCTTAGTTTAACCCTTTCACTAATTCCATATTCGTGTGTTCATCCTGACCATTCATGTTAAGACATGTATCTTTCTCCTTGAATCAGTGTCGTTTAACTTTTTTTTTTGTTAAAGTTATGTGTCGATTTCTAACTATTCATGTTTCGCCTTATTTTATATTCTAAAATTGCTGACTCTTTATTGACTTTATCTTTGATTGAACCCTTGATTATTCTGAATTCCTTATTTTCTGGTTTAATTTGAACACTTTCCCTTAAACTTTCGATTCTTACCTCTTCACTCGACTTGATTGAATTGTCTGCCTTAATTAATTTTCCCTTGCCTTGTTTGTATTTTGTTGATTCTTACTGATTTGTTTCCTTAATAAAAACTTCTGTTCATTTACCCCTAATTACCTACTCTATACCCAAACCTTACTTGATCCTTTTTCTTAAATACCTAGCATGCTTTTACCGTTGACTTGATTGTCCTTTGATTAAGGGAAGGACTTCCTGATTTATATATGACTTCTCTGATTTGCTACATAATTGATATCTTACCTTATTTGTTAAGCTTTTGATTACTATATAAACCCCCTCTTATTTTTTTGTTCTGAACAATTAACACTAGTTCATATACACTCTCACACTCTCAAAAGTCCTCTATTCTCTTCCGTTCCTTGCAATTCTTATTAGTCCGGCCGGCTGTAAGCCAAGGCTAGCCATTTGCACCATCTCTGCTCTATACTATGTATTCTCTCCTTAACTGGTATGTCTGATTCAATTCACATTCCAAACTATGTGTTTTCTTTGTTGCTGCAGTTCATCAGTTTGTGATTTCCAGTTCTATGTGCTATTCTACTTGATATGCAATCAGCATGCCTAGATTACTGTATCACAAAAGCATGTTTAAGCTTATAGCTATTATACTGTTTAGCATTGTCAATCCTGCTTTAAATAATTGGTTAACTAAAATGTCCCAAGCTGCATTGTGTGTTTATGATTTCACCCAGTATGACAAAATTCCGCATGTTCTGTATATGACCGGTATTTCTAAAACCTTGAATGTTTCATAAAGTGTCTGTCTAGTTTGTTCATCTAAGTCCAGTTTGTTTTATTTCACTAATGAGATCCTACTTGTGTCTAAAATCTATGTATTCTCAACTTAACTTTGCAACTACAATCTATGTATCTGATTGCCATCACTAAGGTGCATTCTAGGTGTCCCCCTACCCTTTTCCTTTGTGTTAGGTCTGTTCTGAAACTGTGTGTTCTTTGACTTGCTTTCTGCTTATTTTAAAAAAAATGTTCTTCATGTTTTCTCAAACTATTCCTACTCTAACTATGTTATGATTTTTATAAAATTCTTTCTATTACTAAGACCTTCTTTCTACTGTTTACCAAACTGTTTCAAAGTCAACATGCACTCTCACATTACTCTTAGAATATTAGGTTCTACCCCTCTAACATGTGTATTGCCTTGAGATCCTTGAGATCTCTCTAAACTCTGGCATGTCAAAACTGGCCTTTTCACACTGCACCTAAATCAGTTATCATTTGAGAAAAGGTCTAGGTGTGAGCACCGCCTGGGATCCTTGAGGTACTTAGGGAACTTTGACACACCTAGGCATGAAATTTGCTATAGAACTTTGGCATTTGAGGCTATTGGAGGCTTGGATAGTCATTTGGGCCTACTGCAGGCTCCCTATAGATTAACTCCTAGTTATTTATGTATTTTTATTTAATTCATTGGTCTGTAATAATTATTGTAAACAATATGTGATTAGTAAAAAAGGGGTGGGTAGTTATATATATGCAGGGTAAATCGGGCAGATACCATGCCTATAGGGTTGTGTTAATTCAAATGTATTTGCTATGTTTACTTTACTTCCACAATAGTAGAAACCATACCTATAGGATCTTCATGGCTTTAATAGAGATCATGCCTATAAGGTTAAAATCAACCTTATAATTAGATATCTTGCCTATAAAGTGTAAAGTAATTAAAGTTTAGTTTTTCGTTACAACAAGTATTTACATTCGTCTTCTTAGAAATCATGCCTATAAGTTCAAAGGTCAGCTTTAATAATTAGATGTCATGCCTACAGGAATTAAAATCAGCTCTAGTAAAAATTATGCCTATAGAACGCAAAACCAGTTTAGTAAAATAAATCAGTTTAATTCATGTTTGTTCATTCTGAATTGGTTTAATTAATCAGTCTGCTTCACTAAATAAGTTTCCAAATAATGCCTTAAATTAGTACCGCTAGAGAGTATGTCTATAGGATCTCAAGTTATCCATTTAAAATTGATCACTGTTTTACTGCATTCCTAATAGATATCATGCTTTTAGGACGTCACTGTTATGCGTTTAGGCAAGTCTCTAGGGCGATTAAAATTCTGCAACTCTAAAACTACACATTGTTATTTCAACTTGAGAACATTCTCATGTCTAAAATCAGTAGGCAAGTTAATAGGTCTCTGACACTTAATGTTGCATAATCCCTACTCACCTAGATATCATGTTTTAGGATTTTCTCTTAAATACTTGAGTGTTGTTTGAAGATGTGCACTTACTTGTTATATTTTCGGAGGTGACTGTGAGCCTGTAATTTGTTTTCTTTAAATGCAGTCCTAATTGTTTTTGCTTGATGCCTAGACTTTTATCTTTTAAAACCTTAGAAAGTTCTAGAACTACCTAAATTAGAGGTCCTAAATACCTCTAGGGCCACAAAAAAGGAACGGGTAATGCACACATAGGACATTTTCAAGGTTGTTAGAATGCTTTGGGCTATGACCAAGGGGACAGAATTGGGGTAGTAAGGATATGATGACTACGCCCTAATGTCACGTGTAGCACCTCATTGAGGAGTGTTTACCGGGGACCCCTCTTTCCCAATTCCCGATGTTTAACTTTACTTTTCTCTATATATGTGCAACTTCTTCAAAGTCTTTTCCTTTTGTCTAATTTCTTGATTCATACAATGTCCAAAAGACATGCCTTTATTTGAAAGTATGTGTTTAAACTATTTATTTGTTAAAAGGACTAATTCATAAGTATAAGTTCGGCCGGGACCCACCGTTGTGGACCGCGAGGGGTGCCTAACACCTTTCCCTCATGGTTATTTCGAGCCCCTACCCTAAATCAATGGTAATGCAAGCTAGTCTAAAAGTTAATCGCTCTATATGCCCTAATGCACCATAATCCGTTAGGTGACGACTCTTCAAAATACCCAAATCCCAAAAGGAAATGAGTTATTATCCCCATGATTGTCAGATCCCGAACTTCTCTCCTCGTAGAGGGAAAAAGGGGCGCGACAGCATGACGACTCTGCTGGGGATATTTTTTAGGCTCTTACCATGATGAATTTATCCTTTGTGAATTAGTCCAAGTATGATCTATCCCACGTACCCTTTCCCCATATTTGAATTTAACTATCTATTTTCAAGCATTCATGATTCTTACTCCTGAAACTGACTTGTCACTTTGTTTTCTTTTCCGTAACTGTCTTTCAATTATTTAAATACTGTATTTATTTTTTCCTACGTGCAAACACTTGACTACATTTTATTGCTGCATAAATTATGCTCCACATCATATTCCACTCGTGTGTATTATAGCAACACTTGATGAGTGGTGCGTTCTTCCTATTTATTACCCTTATATTTGGAAAGGCTTATTTGCGGTAAAACCAGTCGATCAGTGGTGCAGTCGATGGTTCCGTGCCTTTCCCCCTCGAGATGTCCACTTGAGGGTACCAGTCTAAACCCCCATAGTAACCTTACTCTGATCGAAATTGTGCATGCATCATGGTCAAACCTAGTCGGATCAATATGTTGTCCACATAATGATCCTTTAAGATGAGCCTTATCCGAAAGTCCACCGGGGTTTCCATAATCCTAACGGACACAACCACGTTCTGTGCATTAATTTGAAGAACTAAATGCTAATATGCTAATCATGAATGTATAAATAGTCGAGTCTGGTGGGGGAGAAAAACCTAACCCTTTTTTTGTAGAAAATGAGGCATGAGGTCCCCAGATTTGGTATGGTTAGGAACATTCCACCATTGTTGCTAGATTGGCGGAAGGACCTTTCTTCAAGGGACAAGAAACATGTAAGAAAGTACCTGGGTAACTTACCTTCCCTACTAGACATTGAGCCAAACAAAAGGTTGATCGAGGCTGCCAATTAATTCTGGGATAGTGAAAGGGATGTGTTCCGTTTTGGCGACATAGAAATGACACCACTTCTAGAAGAAATTGGAGGGCTTGCGGGATTGACTTTGGATAGCCCAGGGTTATTGGTGTCGGAGAATCGTACTGGTAAAGGGTTTTTAAAGATGATGGGGCTGAAAAGAATGCTGACCTGGTATGCCAGAAGGAATCTTACATACCCTTCGAATATCTATATGAGAGTTATGGCCATAGCAAGTCCTAATGTACCTACCATGATAAGCTCTCTCTCGCTTCTCTGGGCCACATCTACCGTAGAGTGTTCGTGTTCATTGTATGCTTCTTAGGCCTGATAGTATTCCCAATGAAAAGGGAAAGAATCCACACTAGGTTGGCCATGGTCGCCAAGACTTTGATGGAAGGGATCAATGGACAGACATACACCATAGTCCCCATGATCATAGCCGACATCTATAAGGCCTCTGGAGTGCTGTCAAAGAGGGGTCCAGCATTTCGAGGGTTGTAACATGTTGCTGCAGTTGTGGTTATTAGAACATTTTCACAAGGGCCAGTATAACCAAGAATTTACGCGAGGGGCTTGGAATGACCATATTGCCTTCCATCATCCCAAGCGGATGACCTACATTCCGAATAGGTTTTCTCAGTCAGAAAGTGCCAAAGAGTGGGTGGAGTTCTTCAACAATCTGACCGAAGATCAAGTTTAATGGATGTTTGAATGGTTCCCAACAGACGAATTCATCATCAGATCCAAGGACGCCCCACACCTGGTGCTGATTGGGTTGAGAGTGATAAACCCTTATGTCCCTATCCGAGTTGTGAGGCAAGTAGGTAGGAAACAGGTTTTACCAAGGGTTTCCAAGATGAGTCATTTCAGAGCAGACTTTGAAGATGACGACGTCCCTTACAAGTGCCAAGCTCAGCACATGTGGCACTGCAAGATCATTGTTGTAAAGAACACCATCGAGCCCGACAAGTATCATGCATGGTGCGAACCTCTCTACCTGGAGTGGTTAGAATACAATCTAAAAGGAATGGTGATTCCAGGAGCCAGTCGAGGGAATAGAATGATAGATGAAGAAGTTGAAGCTCAAGTCAAATACAACAGGCTGTACAAGAGGGTCCACGACTCTGAGAATGAGCATCGGGAAATACATGAGAGGAATGTGAGGTTGATCAAAAAATGGAAAGAAATGACAGTCACTTCCAATAGGAAGTTGGAATATCTGGAGCGAGGAATAGTGGAGCTAGAAGGTAAAGTCACAAAGAGGATCGAGGATTGCCAGAACGCTGAAGGAACTGAAGGAGGACATCTGGCCAGAGCCTACTTGCTGCTGGGTCTGTGCAAGCTGGGGGACCTGTATGATGGAGTTAGGAAGATCGAATCTGGGGAAGGTCTTTTTGGGACCAAATAGGCTAGATTTATTTGCTTTCCTGAAATATAATAAGGCCAGGTGCCAGTAGTGACTTATTTTTCTATTATCTTAGTGTCGTTTGGGATTTGTCTATTTTTCATGTTATGAAATTAAGCATTTATTGGTATCTAAATTTCTCCAAATTTATTTGTCGCTAGGCCTATCTCGAGCACAACGAGGCTCCCAAATTAGGACATGAATTTACATTTCCGCAATATGTGTTTAAATACTGCAAACATTTCAGAAACCTTACTGACTTGTTTACCTTTTCATTTTTCTTTATTTCTTATTCCCATCCCCTAAGGTTGGTTCACTTATACTGGCCTCATCAACATATCACATCAGATCTAGAGGCCCTCTACCTCCTCCTCCTCCAAGCAATACAAAAGTAAAGGAAAAGCAAAAATGGATGACCTAAGTGGTATCCGAAAGAAGAATGTTGAGAACGTATAAACTTCAGATGGACGAAGTACTCAGGCACCAAATGATCTAGTCTTGAGATTGTAACAAAAGATATTGGAATTACAAGGAGAACTTGAGCAGGTTTACAACTTGGAAAACTTGTCACTCACCCTGAATGTCCCTGACAACAACTAAGAAAGGACAAAGAACCCAACACCTCCCCAAAACACACAAAATCAACATCCACAAAACACTCCCGCACCAAATCAACACGCAACTCCACCCCAAAATCTCAATCCATTACTAAGACCAACTCCGCCACAACATTACCACCAACCAATTTAGTACCCACCAACCACCACTTACCACACTCCCCAAAATACACCACAACCCATTCCCGATCCTCAAAACTCAACCAATGACCATCATTACGCCCAAGTCCCTGGAACCTATCAAAGCAACCCTATATATGTGGAAATTGTTCCTCACTCTATCCAACCAATCTCCTATACACCGAAATCTTCCGAGAAGGACCTTCTCATTAAAAACATGGCTGAAGAACTCAAGAAGTTGACGAGCCGAGTTCACGGTGTTGAAGGCGACAAAGGAATAGAAGGCTTGAACTATGAGGACTTATGCATATAGCTAGATGTAGAACTGCCAGAGGGGTACAAACTCCCCAAGTTTGAGATGTTTGACCGCGCGGGTGATCCCAGGGTTCATTTGAAGACTTATTGTAACAAGCTTGTTAGGGTCAGAAAGGATGAAAAGCTCTGGATGAAACTCTTTCTGAGGAGTCTTACTAGAGATACTTTGTCCTGGTACATCAGTCAGGATCTCAAGAAATGGTACAATTAGGTAAGTATGGCGTCTGATTTCATGGACCGGTTTAGGTTCAACACAAAAAATGCACCAGATGTTTTCTACATCCAGAATCTCAAAGAGAAACCCACCGAGACCTTCCGCGAATACGCTACCCATTGGAGGTCGGAAGCAACCAAAGTCAGACCCTCTTTGGATGAGGAACAAATGAACAATTTCTTTGTCAGAGCACAGGATCCGCAGTACTATGAAAGATTGATGATTATTGAAAATCATAAGTTCTCTGATATCATCAAACTCGGGGAAAGAATCAAAGAAGGAATCAAAATAGGGATGGTAACAAACTTTGAGGCACTACAGGCCACAAATAAGGCATTACAATCAAGCGACATATCAAAGAAGAAAGATGTTGGGACAGTAATTGTGGCTCAAGGCCCGAAATCTCCATACACATACCAAAAACCTCCGCCCATATACCAAACACCTCCACCCATATATCAAACAACCTCCACCTACATACCAAGCACCACCGCCCATATATCAACCCTCATCTCCCAGATATTCCCAACCGGCCATTGTCCATCACACCTATAACTCCCAACCATCCCATTTTCAATCACCTCCAACTCGCTAAAACTTTCCAATACCAAGACCAGATTTCAACCCCAAGCCACCCAAACAATACACTGCCACTATAGAACCCATCGACCAAATGTATTAAAGGATGAAAGTCGTTGGTTATGTCACCATCATTCCTATTGTGGCATTAGAGAATCCATCCCAATGGGTCACTCCGAACAAAACTTGTGCGTACCACTCCAGTATGAAGGGGCACATCATTAAAGAGTTCCAAACATTGAAGGATAAGATCTAGACGCTAATTGACAACAAGGTCATATAGGCAAAGGAAGTCGCACCTAATGTTTGCAATAACCCCCTCCCTGATCATAGAGACAGTGGGGTACATGAGATAGAAACAAACGAAGAGTGGGACCCTTAGGGGTCGATTAGGCTTATTCGAGAAGGTGACGACTTTAAAGTTACAGTCACACTTACACCTATTGTGGTACAAACTCAGTCACCAATCGAGGTTGAGGTAGCTGTACTGGTTCTATTTGAGGTAGAGGTAGCTATACCTGCGGCCACCCCCGCTCCATTTGAATTAGACGTGGTCACACCTTTCACAGTGACAATATCAACCACACCTCCTTTCGACTCAAAAGCAATACCATGGGATTAAGTTGTCGAAGCTCGGTGAAAAGGAAAGGCAAAAATAGAAGAATCCGATGTTGCACAAGGAATGACTAGTACTGGAAGAGTTTATACACCTGAACATTTGGGAGGACCAAGTAAGGATGCCACTTCAAGGCAGCCTGTCATTAAAACAGGGCCAGATGACCTGTGGAGGAAAGTACAAGAAAAGGAGTATTATGTCCTTGACCATTTGAACAAAACCCCTGCTCAGATATCTATCATGTCACTACTGCAAAATTCAGAGGCACATAAAAATGCTTTAATGGAAGTGTTGAGCGTGGCTTATGTACCCAATAACATCACTAGCGGAGAAATGGCCAATATGGTAGGGCAAGTACCAGAAAGTCAAAAGATTATCTTCTACGGATATGAGCTACCGCCTGAGGGGTTGAATCACAATCGAGAATTGTATATCACAGTGCAATTTGAAGACAAATTCATTTCCAGGGTTTTGGTTGACGGAGGTTCAAGCCTCAACATTTGTCCGTTGGACACTATAAAAAGGTTGGACAAGGGTTTTCATGAAATACGGGTAGGAAGCATGAACATGAAAGCTTTCGATGGGTCTCAAAGGGCCACAATCAGGGAAATTAACCTTTGCTTGAAGATGGGGACAACATGGTTCGATGTCGAGTTTCAGGTGCTCGACATACCAACCTCATATAATCTTCTGTTGGGCTGATCATGGATCCATACCGCTGGAGCCGTGCTTTCCACACTACATCAGGTTGTGAAATTTGAATGGAATCGTTAGAAGGTGATCATTCACGGAGATGGTAGTAACCCCATTTACACCAGTCAAACCATCCCGGCTATTAGGCATAGAAGAAGGCTATGAGGGGAAACCTATCATCACAATGAACTTGTCAATGCCGTCGAGAAAGATAAATGGTGGAGCAGTAAAATAGAAAGCATATTAGCATGGTCTGGGTATGAGCCCGGTAAAGGGCTGGAGAAGAATCTCCAGGGTATCACTAAACCAATACGGCTGAAGGGTCATGGTACTACCTTTGGGCTCGGATATCAGTACACATGGCAAGAATACAATGATTGGACGTCTCTATGGTGCATACCGTATTACCTTCTCGAGCAACCAGTTCCATATCTGGATCAAGCTTTTTGCCAAGCTGATATGATATGGGGAACTGCAGAAGAAGAAGCATTAGCTGGGCTGAAGAATCTGTTCTTGGAGGATGAATACATGGACTACAGTGCCATAATTGAGGAGGAGGAGAAAGAAGGCCTCACTATTCAGACCGTGAAGAAGGGAGTTGTTCCTAGGAACTGGACCTCCACACCATCTGGGCCTACCGAGTCCATAGGTAGCTTGGCAGAATTTTATTTCTATAACCATTCTAGGCATTTAAGATTTCCAGTTATTTTGATTTAAAGACTTACTTGTTTCAAAATAAATGCTCGATTCATCGAGCTTCACTTGTTTGGATGTTGTTTAATTTTAATCAAATGCATTTGCTATTTATTATTCATTACTACTTTCTAAACTTTTTCTTTCTACAACATTATTATTACTTTTCCTGATAAACCGGTGACTGTGACATGTAATGAGGCAATGCAACATTAGGACAGTGATTCAGATGAAGAAGATGAGGTACCCGAGGAAGTTGTTAGGGATGTTGAAAATTTTGAGAATAAGCCTAAGTCCAATCTGGACGAAACCGAAGCAGTAAACTTGGGGGACGCTGAGACCGTCAAGGAGACTCACATCAGCATTCATTTGTCATCAGCAGAAAAGGAAGAGTACATTCGTTTCCTAAAAGAATATGAGGACATTTTTGCATGGTCATATGATGACATGACCGGTTTGAGCATGTCCATAATGGCTCACAAATTGCCTACTAATCCTATGTGTCCGCCAGTGAAGCAGAAACTCAGAAAATTCAAACCAAACATGAGCTTGAAAATCAAGGAGGAAGTTACCAAGCAGATCAAATCCAAAGTTCTCAGGGTGGTCGAGTACCCAACCTGGTTAGCTAACATAGTGCTAGTTCCGACGAAGGATGGTAAAGTCAGAGTAGGTGTTGACTATCGAGATTTAAGTAGAGCAAGCCCCAAGGATGACTTTCCACTGCCAAACATACACATTTTGATCGACAAATATGCCAAACATGAACTCCAATCCTTTGTAGATTGCTTCGCAGGTTGTCACCAAATTTGGATGGATGAATAAGACGCGAATAAAAGAGCCTTTATTACACCTTGGGGGTATACTATTACAAGATGATGCCATTCGGTCTGAAGAACGCTGGGGCTACTGACATGGGAGCCATGACAACCATCTTTCATAATATGATACAAAATGAGATAGAGTTGTATGTGGACAACGTCATTATCAAATCTAAGAGGGACGCAAATCACATAGCGGAGGTACAACTTAAAGCTGAACCTCGCAAAATGTGCCTTCGGGGTTCCCGCAGGAAAGTTGTTGGGATTCATTGTCAGTCGTCGAGGGATCAAGCTCGATCCATCTAAAGTCAAAGCTATTCAGGAGTTATCACCGCCTAGGAGCAAAAAAAACGTGATGAGCTTCCTAAGATGTCTCAATTATATCAGTCGCTTCATAGCACAGTCCATAATCATATGTGAACCCATCTTCAAGATGCTGAGGAAAGATGCCGAGACAAGTTGTACTGAGGATTGTCAGAAAGCTTTTGATAAGATCAAGGAGTAACTGTCCACACCCCCAGTTCTAGTCCTGCCAGAACCAGTATGACCTTTGCCATTTTATCTATCCGTATTGGATGGAGCCTTTGGATGTGTTTTGAGACAACATGGCGAGACAGGAAGAAAGGAGCAAGCCATATATTACTTGTGTAAAAAGTTTACACCTTATGAAGCATGGTACTCTCTGCTGGAACGCATTTGCTGTGCTTTGACCCGGACAACTCAGAAATTGAGGCAATACTTTTGTGCCTATACTACATACCTTATATCCAGGATGGACCCTAGTACATATTCAAAAAGACCATGACAACTGGGAAGTTAGCCAAGTGACAGATAATGTTGAGTGAGTTCGACATCGTTTATGTAACAAAGGACAAGCATTGGCAGATCATCTTGCCGAAAATCCAGTGGGAGGAGAATATGAACCCTTGAAAACGTATTTTCCTGATGAAGAAATATCATTCGTAGGAGAAGACATTATCGAAGCATACGACAGTTGGAGGATGTTCTTTGATGGAGCTGCAAATTTTAGAGGAGTAGGTATTGGAGCAGCTTTGGTATTAGAAACGGGTCAACATTATCCGGTATCTGCTAAACTCAGGTTTCCCTGCACCAACAACATAGCAGAATATGAAGCATGCATACTAGGGCTCAACATGGCAATCGACATGAACATTCAGGAGCTTTTGGTGATCGGTGATTCAGATTTGCTTGTGCACCAGGTACAAAGAGAGTGGGCCACCAAGAATTCCAAGATACTGCCATATCTGCACCATATGCAGGAATTGAGAAAGAGGTTTACGAAGATAGAATTCCGACATGCGCCCAGAATTCAGAATGAGTTTGCCGATACATTGACCACATTTTCATCTATGATACAACGTCCAGATAAGAATTATATTGATCCCATTCTGGTGAAGATCCATAATCAGCCGGCATATTGTGCTCATGTTGAAGAAGAAACAGATGGAAAGCCTTGGTTCCATGACATCAAGGAGTATTTGTCAAAGGGAGAATATTTAGAGCATGCAAACCAAACTTAGAAACGCACACTCCGAAAATTGTCCAATCACTTCTTCCACAGTCGAGGATATCTGTATAGAAGAACTCTCGATTTGGGATTGTTAAGATGTATCGATGCAAAAGAAGCTTCCAAACTACTTGAGGACGTACATACTAGGACCTATGGCCCGCACATGAATGGTTTCATATTGGCTAAGAAAATACTTAGGGCCAGATACTTTTGGATGACCATGGAGACAGATTGCATCCAGTATGTCCGCAAATGTTTTTAATGTTGTATGCATGCCGATATGATAAAATACTTCCAAACGAGCTCATTGCAACAAGCTCACCTTCGCCATTCACTGTCTGGGGAATGGATGTTATTGGTCTGATTGAGACCACTGCTTCAAACGAACATAGCTTTATTCTGGTAGCCATTGATTATATCATAAAATGGGTAGAGGCTGCATCTTACAAAGCTGTGACCAAGAAAGTCATCGCAGATTTTGTCAAAGATTGTATTGTTTGTCGATTCGGAGTTCCTATGACTGATAATGCCACCAATCTCAACAATGATCTGATGAAAGCTATGTGTGAAACTTTCAAAATCGATCACAAGAATTCCACAGCCTAAAGACCTCAGATGAATGGAGTCATAGAAGCCGCCAAGAAAAGCATCAAGAAGATACTAAGGAAGATGGTAAAGAACCACAAACAATGGCACGAGAAGCTACTTTTTTCTTTATTGGGATACCCCACTACGGTTCGCACATCAACCGGGGCAACTCCCTACATGTTGGTTTATGGTACTGAGGCTGTCATCCCAGCTAAGGTAGAGATTCCTTTTTTAAGAATCATACAGGAAGTTGAACTCAGCGATGTAGAGTGGATAAGGGATCGCTATGAACAATTAGCCCTTATCGATGGAAATAGGATGAACGCAGTGTGTCACGATCAACTTTATCAGAATAGAATGTCCAAAGCTTTCAATAAAAGGGTCAAACCAAGGCAATTTGCACCAGGACAACTGGTGCTGAAAAAGATCTTCTCACATCAAGATGAAGCCAAAGAGAAATTCTCTCCCAACTGGCAAGGTTCGTACATAGTTCATAGGAGAAGCACTCATACTTGCACAAATGGATGGAGAAATTTGGCCAAAACCAATCAATTCAGACGCAGTCAAGAGATACTATGCTTAGATTATTTACATTTTATCATCTGATGTAATTGAACTACGCTTGACCAGATTCCCGTTTAAGAGGGAATATGTAGGCAGCCTTATGGGTTAAGTCATATCATAATAAAATTTCCATTTCCCCCAAGATTAGAAACTAGGGCAGAATTTTGAGGAGGACCCTCAAAATTCCAGAGCAAGTCCAGCCAATGCCAACCTGAGTCAGACGGTCAGAAATCAGTTAAGAAACTGGGGCAGAATTTTGAGAAGGATTCTCAAAATTTCAAAGAAGGTTAAGCAAGGCCTATTATCCGCAAACAGTCAAAAGATCACCTACCAAACTAGGGTAGAATTTTGAGGAGGACCCTCAAAATTCCTACATAAGAAACCTGCAGTGTCTCTGAAATGTGTTACAGTCACTAGTTCATCTAAAATTACTTAATATATCAATATGTTTCTAAAATGACTCTATTTTATCAATAATTGCATAATTTTGGAAAATTTTATTTCCGTAACAATCATTAGTTACCTAGAGGAACTCGAAAAGGCCTCCAGAACGGAGCAAAGCAAGGCCAGCAGACGGAAGCACGAACTAACCTCCCCTCACGAAACTAACAATTTTTCTTTCAACGCAGGCACGTTTGACGTAACGATAGCATTTGCAGATATGTATACACAAAGCAAATTCGCTATCAAACAGGACATCAGACACCGAAATATCTCCAGCTAAGACATATACTACCCTTATTTGCTACTTGCTCTCTACATGAGGCTAATCACTGCCTCCCTATCTGCATGAGGCTAATCACTACCTCCACATTTGCATAAGGCTAATCCCTGCCTCCCTGTTTGCATGAGGCTAATCCCTGCCTCCCTATTTGCGTGAGGATAATCCCTTCCTCCATATTTGCATGAGGCTAATCCCTGCCTCCACATTCAAATGAGGCTAATCCCTGCCTCCACATCTGCAAGAGGCTAATCCCTTCCTCCACATTTGCATGAGGGTAATCATTACCTCCATATTTGCATGAGGCTAATCCTTGCCTCCATATTTGCATGAGGCTAATCCCTGCCTCCGTATCTGAATGAGGCTAATACTTGCCTCCACATTGGCATGGGACTAAGCATTGTCCCTCCTTACATAAATATTGCTCTTTTCTAGTACTATCTATTTGCTTTTCTATCGAGCTAAGCTCTGCCCTCCATTTCACAAGATTAAGCCCTGTCTAGTTAACATCATATTATTACATATAATGTGATGAAATATCGCCAAATCTATCCAAAGATGTCATAGTCTAAAAGGCATCATCCTCATAGCCGAAAGACACCATGCGATGGCCCGAGGACCCCTCAAATATTCATATCATCATTCATAGGCGTCATGGTTTGGAGGTACCATCTGCATGGCCCGAGAACAACATTTTATGGCCTGCGAATCCCTCACTAAACAATTCATGGCCCAGGACGTTATGGTCCAAGGACGTCATCTTTAACCGTCCAAAGACAGCCTTCATGGTCCAAAGGGAACTGCATCATGTTTAAATTTTCGCACAAATACATGTCGGCAGCATCTTTTCATCTGTAGGTGACCAGCAAGCAACCGCTATCCTAGCAGGAGTGACCTCGCTCCAGTTCCTTCAACTATCTCAAACTTTAACCTTTTACCACAACCGCTCTTGCAACCCGTGTCCGTTATTGCAATGACTTCATCGGTATATTCCTCCAATTAATCCAGAACTACACATGGCATGATTCCTGTAAAACCAGGGATATGTAGGAAACTCAAGACCAGAGTCCGGCCTCTGTCATTCAAAATATCCCGTCCGGTCAAAATTGGCCATCATTTCTTTACCCGAAAACTCTTTAATCCTTCCCGGGTAAAGAGGGGCAGCTGTTGTTACCCAAATTTTTCCTCATATGTTTTTAACACACACACACACACGCACACACATATATATACTTTCAAAATAGCACATATATAGTTATAAGCATGCATAAATTTTTTTATAATTTTTCAATAATTTTTAAAAAGCTCCAAATTGATTTATTTCTTCTCTTTCTTATTTATAAAATTTCAAATAAATATCTTTAAAATTATTTTTGTGGTGATTTAGTCATCTAAATTCTTTATTTATGTAAAAATAGCGTTTAAACATTTTTAGTTCATTTTTTATAATTGCATTTATATTTTTACGCTAAATTGCATATCTTTGCAATAATAGCCCTACTGATGCATAATTACATTATTGATGCATAAAATGATCTTTTATATTTTTAAAAAATGTTAAACAACTATTTTAAATTATTTTAGTATACAAAAATAATTTTGGAAATCATTTATTATTCTTATAAATTATATAACTATTATAAGTGGCTATTTAAAATCTAGCCTATTTTATTTTCAATTTCAGCCCCAATTCAACCCAATTACCAGCCCAATCCCCAATCAAATTACCCAGCCCAAACCCTGAAGACCCGATCCGGCCCCCAATACCCTTTATTCTCGGCCGTTGATCATAAAGATCAACAACCATAAACGACCCTTCCTAAAATAAACCCAAAAGACCCCCCCCCCCCCGAAACCCTACCATTCTACACAACCCGCCGCCCAGAAACCCCTCTCTGCTCTCAAACGCTCTCAAACCTAACCCTAATTAAATCTCAACCCTCGTCCACGGCTGTCCATTCATGTTCAGACCTGTATCTTTCTCCTTGAGTCAGTGTCGTTTAACTTTTTGTTTTGTTAAAGTTATGTGTCAATTTTTGACTATTCATGTCTCGCCTTATTTTATATGCTAAAATTACTGAATCTTTCATGACTTTCTCTTTGATTGAGCCCTTGATTATTCTGAATTCCTTATTTCCTTGTTTAATTTGAACACTTTCCCTTAAACTTTCGATTCTCACCTCTTTACTCGATTTGATTGAATTGCCTGCCTTAATTAATTTTACCTTGCCTTGTTTGTATTTTGCTGATTCTTACTGATTTTTTTCCTTAATTGAAACTTCTGTTCATTTACCCCTAATTACCTACTCTATACATGTCACGACCCCAGTTCGCCCTCCGTGAACTGTCGTGACGACACCTAGTCTCTACGACTAGGTAAGCCTAACAATGCAGAAAAATAAATGTAAACTTGCGGAAATGTAAATTAAAAGCTAGGAATAACCAAGTGAAAGAAGAATATAGGATGCCACTCGGCATATACAACACAACATCTCAAACTTCTACATCTCTATCCCAAAACCCGGAAACTCACGGGAACATAAGCTAAAGGAAATTCAGTAGAACGCTCTAACTCCAGAAGGATACAACAACAGTACGATAGAAGGCTAAATACTAAAATATAGAATAAGAAGGAGACTCTTCGGTCTACGGATGCGGCAGATGTACCTTGAAGTTTCCAAAATCTCTCCCTGTCTCAAGGATGGTAAGACTATGCAGAGGTACCTGGATCTGCACATGAAAAATATGTGCAGAAAGGGCATGAGTACACCATAGTGGTACTCAGTAAGTGCCAAGCCTAACCTTTGTCGGGTAGTGATGGGGAAGATCAGGGCCCTACTGAGATCAAATAAGATACAAAGGTTAACAGTGTAATTAAAATAGTATAAATAAGTGCAACAGTATGAAATAACATAGAATTGAAAGAAAAACAGCTAGAACAGAGACAAACAAACAACGGAAAGAAATACATCCCAACACAAAGATAACAACCGAGCACCTTCCAGGTTACCGTCATGTACTCCTAATTACAACTGTCCAGTGGATCTCCCGGGATACCGTCCCGTGGTCCATCATACATATATCTGAAGGATCTCCCGAAATCCCCTCCCGTAGTCCAACTATCAATGCGCGGGGATCTACCAGAATCTCGATCCGTAGTCCCAAATATAAATATACAGGGGGGACTATCGGGAATCTAACCCGCAGTCCCAAAGTAAATATGCAGGGGATCAATCGGGAATCTAACCCGCAGTCCTAAAGTAAACAGGCAAGGGGGGAGCTACCGAAATCCCATATCCGTAGTCCCAATGTAAATACACAGCAGCAGCAGGAAAACATTCACAGAAGGGAAATTTCATATTAAGGCAACAAATGATTCTAGCCTAGCATGCTGCACAGAGTTCATGTAAACAGATTGAACAATTAAAGCAAATAAATCACTTAGGCATGCTTTCCTAAGCTAACACAGGCTTAAATAGTACAAGTAATAAAAACAGGAAAAGAAACAGGCAAATGAATACTTTAAGAAAGACCGTATTTTTAAAAATTTGAACAAGTATGCGCTCATCACCTCACGCACAAGGCAATTTAGTTACCATATATACAAATCCTAAGGGGAAGGTCCCCTACACAAGGTTAGACAAGCAACTTACCTCAAACCGGCTCAAAATCAACTCGAAACCACACTTTTGCCACGAGTATCCGACTCTAAATGGTCCAAATCTATTCACTTCAATTGCATATTGTAAATAACATTTCAAGTAACTGATTCTACAATTAAATTCTAAGCTAATACGCGAAATCATGTAAAATGACCAAAACGCCCCTAAAGCGAATGTCTCGGAATTGGGTGAATTTTATATTTTCAAAAACCTCGTACTCTCACGAGTCTAAACATAACAAGAACACTAAAATAGGAGTTCAAATGACCCCTCAAATCTTCATTTAAAAGTTTCTTAAACTAAAGGCCTAATTACCCATTTTCCCAAATTTCTCACCATTAATTAGATCTTTAATCACATAGAAACGAGTTATGAAGTCAAGAACGTTACCTCCAAGTGATTTCCCTTTGTTTTCCTCAAAAACCTCTCTTAGAAGCTTCAAACCCGAATGAAAATGGTGGAAGAATGGCTCAATTTCGCAAAGGCAACTATTTATATGTTTTGCCCAGCGACTTCCGCATCTGCGGTCCCGCTTCTGCAGACCAAATGTCGCATCTGTGACTCTCACTTAAAAGTCCAATTTCCGCATCTACGGTTACTCTTCCGCAGGTGCGCTACCGCTTCTGCGGTAAAATTCCCACATCTGCGGAACCTGCTATTCCTTTCCAAAACCGCATCTACACATGCCTTGTCGTTTCTGCGGCTCTACATCTGCGGTCCCCATATCGTAGATGCAAAAATACCAGAAGACCAGCTGTTGCACAATTTCAACTACAAAATTTTCCCCGTTAACCATCCGAATTCATCCCGAGTTCCCCGGGACCTCAACCAAAAGCATCAACATATCCTAAAACCTTATTCAAACTTCAACCAATCCTTAAAACAGCTAAAAAAACATCGAAACCTCGGATTAATCAAGGATTTAAGCCTAAGAACTCCAAATTTTCTCAAAATACCCTTTCAATCAAAAACCCAACCAAACCATCTCTGAATAACCTAAAATTTTGCACACACATCCCAAATGACATGACAGAACTACTGCAACTCTCAGAACTCCATTCCGACCCTCGTATCAAAATCTCACTATCGGATCGGAAACTCCCAAATTTCAATTTTCGGCATTTCAAGCCTAAATTAGCTACGGACCTCCAAAACACATTCCGGTCACGCACCTAACCCTGAAATCAACGGAGCTAACGAAACCATCAGATTTCCATTCCGAGACCATTTTCACACTGTTCTGACTACGGATAACTTTCCAACACTTAAGCTCTTATTTGGGGACTAAGTGTCCTAAAACTCTCCGAAACTCAAAACTAAAGATCTAGGAAAAACAAATTAGAAGAGATAAATTTGGGTAAAGCAGTTAATAGGGGATCGAGCATTAATTCTTAAGACAACCGACCGGTTTGTCACATCCTTCTACACTTAAACATTCGTTCGTCCTCGAACGAGCATAGAGACATACTTGAAGTAGTGAAAAGATGAGGGTAACGGCTGCGCATATCCTGCTCGGTCTCCCAGGTTGCCTCCTCGACCGAGCTGACACCGCCACTGAACCTTTACTGAAGCAATGTTCTTTGACCTCGACTTTCTTACCTGCCTGTCCAATATAGCCACTAGCTCCTTAACATAGGATAGATCCTTATCCAACTGGACTGAACTGAAATCTAACACGTGTGACGGATCACCGTGATACCTCCGAACCATCGAAACATAAAATACCGGATGAACTCCTGCCAAGCTGGGAGGTAAGGCGAGCTCATAAGCAATCTCCCAATATGCCTCAATATCTCAAAAGGGCCAATAAACTTCGGACTCAACTTCCATTTCTTCCCAAATCTCATAACGCCGTTCATAGGCGAAACCTGAAGCAAAACCCGCTCTCCAACCATATAGGAAACATCATGAACCTTCTGGTCCGCGTAACTCTTTTGTCTGGATTGGGGTGTATGGAGTCTATCCTGAATCACCTTAACCTTCTCCAAAACATCCTAAATCAAATCTGTGCCCAATAGTCTAGCTTCACCCGGCTCAAACCAACCCACCGGAGATCTACACCGCCTACCATATAAAGCCTCATACGGCCTGAATGCTGGGCTGATAGCTGTTGTTGGAAGCAAACTCCGCCAATGGCAAGAACTGATCCCAAGACCCTCCAAACTCAATCACATACGCACAGAGCATATCCTCAAGAATCTGAATAGTGTGCTTGGACTGTCCGTCTGTCTGAAAATGAAATGTTGTACTCAACTCTACTCGAGTGCCCAACTCATGTTAAACGGCCCTCCAAAACCGTGATGTAAACTGAGTACCTCTATCTGAAATAATGGAAACTGGAATACCATGCAGACGAACAATCTCCCATATATAAATCTCTATCAACCGCTCTGATGAATAGGTAGTACACATAGGAATGAAATGAGAGGACTTGGTCAGCCGATCCACAATCACCTAAATAGCATCAAACTTCTTCAAGGTCCGTGGGAGTTCAACTACAAAGTCCATGGTGATCCTCTCCCACTTCCACTCCGGAATCTCTATCTGTTGAAGCAACCCACCCGGTCTCTGGTGCTCACACTTCACCTGCTGACAGTTGAGGCACCGAGCTACAAATCCCAACTATATCCTTTTTCATCCTCCTCCACCAATAGTGCTGCCTCAAATCCTGATACGTCTTCGCGGAACCAAGATGTATGGAATACCGCGAAATATGGGCCTCCCCTAAAATCAACTCTTGAAGCCCATCAACATTGGGCACACAAATCTGACCATGCATCCTCAATACCCCATCATCTCCACTAGTCACATCTCTGTTATCACCGTGCTGGACCTTGTCCTTGAGGACAAGCAAATGAGGGTTATCATACTGTCGCTCCCTGATATGATCAAATAAGGAAGACCGAGAAACCACGCAAGCTAGAACCCGAATGGGCTCCGAAAGATCCAATCTCACAAACTGACTGGCTAAGGCCTGAACATCCATTGCCATAGGCCTCTCTAATGCTAGTAAATATGCCAAACTCTCTACCCGACGACTCAAGGCATCAGCCACTACATTGGCCTTGCCCGGGTGATATAAAATATTGATGTCATAATCCTTCAGCAACTCTAACCACCTCTTCTGGCGCAAATTTAGATCCTTCTGCTTGAACAAATGTTGCAAGCTTTGATGGTAGGTATAAATCTCATAGGGAAACCCATATAAATAATGGCGCCAAATATTCAGGGCGTGAACAATGGCAGCTAACTCAAGGTCGTGAACAGGGTAGTCCTTCTCATGTATCTTCAACTACCTGGATGTGTAGGCAATCACCCTACTGTCCTGCATCAATACCGCTCCAAGATCAACCCTCGAGGCATCACAATAGACTGTATAAGACCTCGAACTAGTAGGCAATATCAAAACTGGGGCTGTAGTCAAAGCTGTCTTGAGCTTCTGAAAGCTCGCCTCACACTCCTTTGTCCACTGAAATGGAGCACCCTTCTCGGTCAATCTAGTCATAGGGGCTGCAATCGATGAAAATCCCTTCACAAAACGATGGTAGTATCCCACCAAGCCAAGGAAACTACAAATCTTTGTAGCTAAGGACGGTCTGGGCCAACTCTGCACAACCTCTACCTTCTTCGGATCCACCTGAATACCCTCACTCGACACCATGTGGCCTAAGAATGCCTCTGAATCCAACCAAAACTCACATTTCGAAAACTTCGCATATAACTTCTTCTCTCTCAAAGTGTGCAACACAATCCTCAGGTGTTGCTCATGATCTTCCCGACTCCGGGAATAAACCAGAATATCATCAATAAAAACAATGACAAACGAGTCAAGATAGGGCCAGAACACACTATGCATCAAATGCATAAAAGCTACTAGGGCATTGGTCAGCCCAAATGACATAACAAGAAACTCGTAATGACCATACCGAGTCTTGAAGGCAGTCTTCGGGACATCTGGCTCCCAAATCTTCAACTGATGGTACCCTAAGCGCAAATCGATCTTAGAAAACACACGTGCGCCCTGAAGCTAGTCAACAGATCATCAATGCGAGGCAAAGGATAATGGTTCTTCTCTGTAACCTTGTTCAACTGGCAATAATCAATGCACATACGCATAGAACCATCATTTTTCTTCACAAACAAGACAGGAGCACCCCAAGGTGAAACACTGGGTCTAATAAAGCCTTTATCAAGCAATTCCTGTAACTAATCCTTCAACTCAGGAGGAGCCATACGATACGGAGGAATAGAAATGGGCTGAGTGCTTGGCAACAGATCAATGCCAAAATCAATATCTCTATCAGGCGGCATGCCTGGAAGATCAGCTGGAAACACATCGGGATTATCCCGTACCACTGAGACTGAATCAACAGAAGGAGTATCAATACTGACATCTGTCACATAAGCTAAATATGCGTCACACCCCTTCTCAACCATACGCTGAGCTTTAAGGAAAGAGATAACTCTACTGGGAGTGTGATCTAAAGTACTACTCTACTCAACACGCAGTATACCTAGCATAGCCAACGTCACGATCTTGGCGTGACAATCAAGAATAGCAAAATGGGGCAACAACCAGTCCATGCAACAAATAACATCAAAATCAACCATACTGAGTAGCAATAAATCGGCTCTGGTCTCAAAACCACGAATACTAACCAAACATGACTGATAAACGTGGTCCAAAACAAGAGAATCTCCCACAGGAGTAGAAACATAAACAGGAGAACTCAAAGAATCTCGGGGTACACCCAAATGCGGAGCAAAATATGAAGACATATAAGAATAAGTGGAGCCTGGATCGAATAGAACCGATGCATCTCTGTGACAAACCATAACAATATCTGTGATGACAGAATTGGAGGCAACAGCCTCGGTACAAGCAGAAAGGGCATAGTATCTGGACTGGCCTCCCTCTCGAGGGAGACCTCCACCTCTAGCTGGCTGAGCAGGTGGGGCAGCAACTAGAGCTGTAACCATAGCCTGAGAACTCTATGGGGCACGCTGTGGCTGAGAAGTATGCGGAGGTGATCCCTTCCCAAGGCTTGGGCAATCCCTCACCATATGGCGTGTATCACCACACTCAAAACAAGCTTTGGGAGGATGTGGTGGTTGTGACTGGCTAGGGCCAGGTCTGCTGGACTAACCTCTGAAAGCACCACGCGAAGGAGGCGCGCTAGATACCGGTGGTGCATAATACGGCTCCTGAGGTCTAAGAAGAGCTGGAGCACTACTGGCTACTAGAAGAGCTGAATGAACAGGGCGACTCATATAACCCATACCATGACGATTTGTAGCTGGGGTACGGGCACCAGAATAATGGCCCGACTTTCGAGACCTCTTGGCCTCCCTCTCCTCTCTCTCCCTAGTATGCATACCCTCAATCCTCCTAGCAATGCTCACCACCTTCTAGTAAGAAATGTCCATCTCCAACACTCGAGCCATGCTAGATCTGATGGGTAGGATAAGGCCTTCAATGAACCGGCGAACCCTCTCGCGGACAGTAGCAACCAAGGCCGGTGCATGCCAAGCCAATCTGGTGTAACGGATAACATACTCTAAAATAGTCATAGCACCCTGGCGCAAATGCTCAAACTTTGCGTTCCATACGTCCCTGAGGCTCTGAGGAACAAACTCTCTTAGTAACATATCTGAGAACTAGGTCCAAGCCAGTGAAGCAGCCGTATCTGAACTGTCTAACTCATAGGTGCGCCACCAATCATAGGCGGCTCCCCGAAGCTGGCAAGCAGCAAAACAAACCCCACTCGATCCTGATATGCCCATAGTACGAAGAATATGGTGGCACTCCTCCAGAAATCCCAAGGCATCATCTGATGCTAGTCCACTGAATACCGGAGGATCATACTTCTTGAACCTCTCAAGTCTCCGCTGCTCATCCTCTAAAGCAGTTGCCTCGTCCTCGGGCTGAACTGGCACTGTGGGCGGTGTTGGAATGATCTATGGGACCTACTCAACATGCACTTGCTGCTCCGAAGTGCGGGCGGCGGGAGTCTGTACTCATCCCCTGGCCTGGAATGTGGCTGCAGCAAGGGGAAGCAACCCTGCCTGAGCCAAGGTGGTGTACATACTCATGAACTGAGCCAAAGTCTCCTGAAGGACTGGAGTAGTAGTGATAGTAGGCGTGTCAGGTGCCTGGACTCCAACTAGATCTGCTAGCGGTACCTCGGCGGAAGCTCGCGCAGGTGATCTCGCTGCACCACATGCGCGTCCTCGGCCTCTACCCCGACCCTGGCCTCTAATGGCTGCAGTAGGGGGCGTGGGTGCCTGATCATCTCGAGTGGCAGGTGTCCTCACCATCTGTGAGAGAATAGAAGACAAACGTTTAGAATTGTGGTGCCAAAATATCGCACAACAAGGAAATCAAAAGAAGTGGAAATTTTCCTAACAGTTACATAGCCTCTCGTAGATAAGTACAAACGTCTCTGTACCGATCAGCGAGACTCTAACAAACCAGTCTGTGTCCCGTGACTCCTATGAAGCTATAGCTCTGATACTAACTTGTCACAACCCCACTTCACCCTCCGTGAACTGTCGTGACGGCACCTAGTCTCTACGCCTAGGTAAGCCTAACAGTGCGGAAAAATAAATAAAAACATGCGGAAAGGTAAATTAAAGCTAGGAATAACCAAGTGAAAGCAGTATAAAGGATGCCACTCGGCATATACAACACAACATCTCAAATTTCTACATCTCTATCCCAAAACCCGGAAACTCACGGGAACACAAGCTAAAGGAAATACAGTAGAATGCTCTAACTCCAGAAGGTCCACAACAACAGTACAAAAGAAGGCTAAATACTAAAAGATAGAATAAAATGGAGACTCTTCGATCTGCGGACGCAGGAGATGTACCTCGAAGTCTCCAAAAGCTCTCCATGTCTCAAGGATGGTAAGCCTATGCAGAGGCACCTGGATCTGCACATGAAAAACATGCGCAGAAACAGCATGAGTACACCACAGCGGTACTCAGTAAGTGTCAAGCCTAACCTCGGTCGGGTAGTGACGAGGAAGATCAGGGCCCTACTGAGATCAAATAAGATACAAGGGTTAACAGTGTAATTAAAATAGTATAAATAAGTGCAACAGTATGAAATAATATAGAATTGAAAGAACAACAACTAGAACAGAGACAAACAAACAACGTAAAGAAATACAGCCCAACACAGAGATAACAACTGAGCACCTTCCAGGATACCATCCTGTAGTCCTAATTACAACTGTCCAGTGGATATCCCGGGATACCATCCCATAGTCCATCATACATATGTCCAAAGGATCTCCGAGGATCCCGTCCAATAGTCCAACTATCAATGCGAGGGGATCTACCGGAATCCCGATCCGTAATCCCAAATATAAATATGCAGGGGGATCTATCGGGAATCTAACCTGCAATCCCAAAATAAATGTGCAGGGGGATCTATCGAGAATCTAACCCGCAGTCCCATATTAAATGTGCAGGGGGGTCTATCAGAAATCTAACCTGCAGTCCCAAAGTGAACAGGCAAGGGGGGAGCTACCAGAATCCCACATCTGTAGTCCCAATGTAAATACACAGCAGAAGCAAGAAAACATTCACAGAAGGGAAATTTCATATTAAGGCAACAAATGATTCTAGCCTAGCATGCTGCACAGAGTTCAGGTAAACAGATTTAACAATTAAAGCAAATAAATCACTTAGGCATGCGTTCCTAAGCTAACACAGGCTTAAATAGTACAAGTAATAAAAGATTAAAAGAAACATGCAAATGAATACTTTAAGAAAGACCGGATTTTTAACAATTTGCACAAGTACGCGCTCGTCACCTCACACACAAGGAAATTTAGTTACCAAATATACAAATCCTAAGGGGAAGGTCCCCACACAAGGTTAGACAAGCAACTTACCTCAAACCGGCTCAAAATCAACTCGAAACCACACTTTTGCCACGAGTATCCGACTCCAAATGGCCCAAATCTATTTAATTCAATTGCATATTGTAAATAACAATTCAAGTAACTGATTCTACAATTAAATTCTAAGCTAATACATGAAATGATGTAAAATGACCAAAATGCCCCTCAGGAAAACATCACGGAATCGGGTGAAATTTATATTTTCAAAAACCTTGTACTCTCATGCGTCTATACATAACAAGAACACTAAAATCGGAGTTCAAATGACCCCTCAAATATTCATTTAAAGGTTTCTTAAACGCAAGCCCTAATTACCCATTTTTCCCAAATTTCTTACCCATTAATTAGGTCTTTAATCACATAGAAACGAGTTATGAAGTCAAGAACGTTACCTCCAAGTGATTTCCCTTTGTTTTCCTCAAAAACTCCTCTTAGAAGCTTCAAACCCGGATGAAAATGGTGGAAGGATGGCTCAATTTCGCAAAGGCAACTATTTATATGTTCTGCCCAGCGACTTCCGCATCTACGGTCATGGGACCGCATCTGCAGTCCCGCTTCTACAGACCAAATGCCGCATCTGCGACTCTCACTTAAAAGTCCAATTTTTGCATCTGCGGTTACTCTTCCGTAGGTGCGGTACCGCTTCTGCGGTAAAATTCCTGCATCTGCGAAACCTGCTATTTCTTTCCAAAACAGCATTTGTGCATGCCTTGCCACTTCTGCGGCTCCGCATCTACGGTCCCCAAACTGCAGATGCAAAAATACCAGAAGACCAACTGCTGCACAATTTCAACTCCAAAATTTTCTCCGTTAACCATCCGAATTCATCCCGAGGTCCCTGGGACCTCAACCAAAAGCATCAAAATATCCTAAAACCTTATTCAAACTTGTACCAATCCTTAAAATACCTAAAACGACATCGAAACCATGGATTAATCAAGGATTTAAGCCTAAGAACTCCAAATTTTCTCAAAATACGCTTTCGATCAAAAACCTAACCAAACCATCTCTGAATAACCTGAAATTTTGCACACACATCCCAAATGACATGATAGAACTACTACAACTCTCGAAATTCCATTCCGACCCTCGGATAAAAATCTCACTATCGGACCGAAAACCCCAAAATTCAACTTTCGGCATTTCAAGCCTAAATTAGCTACGGACCTCCAAAACACATTTCGATCACGCTCTGAACCCTGAAATCACCTAACGGAGCTAGAGGAACCATCAAATTTCCATTCTGAGGCCGTCTTTACACTGTTCTGACTACGGACAACTTTCCAACACTTAAGCTCTCATTTGGGAACCAAGTGTCCCAAAACTCTCCGAAACTCAAAACCGAACATCCCGGCAAAACAAATTAGATGAGATAAATTTGGGGAAAGCAGTTAATAGGGGACTGGGGTGTTAATTCTTAAGACGACCGACCGGGTCATCACAATACCCAAACCTTACTTGATCCTTTTCCTTAAATACCTAACATGCTTTTACCGTTGATTTGATTGTTCCTTTATTTAGGGAAGGACTTGCTAATTTATATGTGACTTCCCTGATTTGCTACTTAGTTGATCTCTTACCTTATTTGTTATGCTTTTTATTACTATATAAACCCCCTCTTATTTTTAGTTCTAAACAACGAACACTAGTTCATCTACACTCTCACACTCTCAAAAGTCCTATATTCTCTTCTGTTCCTTGCAATTCTTATTAGTCCAGCCGGCTGTAAGCCAAGGCTGGCCACTTGCACCATCTCTGATCTATACTCTATATTCTCTCCTTAACTGTATGTTCTGATTCAATTCACATTCCAAACTATGTGTTTTCTTTGTTGCTGCAGTTCATCAGTTTGTGATTTCCAGTTCTATGTGCTATTCTACTTAATATGCAATCAACATGCCTAGATTTCTATATCACAATAGCATGTTTAAGCTTATAGCTATTATACTGTTTAGCATTGTCAATCCTACTTTAAATAATTGGTTCACTAATATGTCCCAAGCTGCATTGTGTGTTTATGATTTCACCCAGAACGATCAAATTCTGTATGTTCTGTATATGACGAGTATTTCTAAAACCTTGAATGTTTCATGAAGTGTTTGTCTAGTTTTTTCATCTAAGTCCAGTTTGTTCTATTTCACTAATGAGATCCTACTTGTGTCTAAAATTTATGTGTTCTCAACTTAACTTTGCAACTACAATTTGTGTATTTGATTGCCATCACTAAGGTGCATTCTAGGTTTCCCCCTACCCCTTTCCTTTGTGTGAGGTCTGTTCTGAAACTGTGTGTTCTTTGACTTGCTTTCTGATTTTTTTTAAAAATATTCTTCATGTTTTCTCAAACTATTCCTACTCTAACTATGTTATGATTTTCATAAAATTCTTTTTATTGCTAAGACCTTCTTTCTACTGCTTACTAAACTCTTTCAAAGTCATCATGCACTCTCACATTACTCTTAGAATATTAGGTTCTGCCACCTCTGACATGTGTACTGCCTTGAGATCTCACTAAATTCTGGCATGTCAAAGCTGGCCTTTCCACACTGCACCTAAATCAGTTATTATTTGAGGTCTTTAGGGAACTCTAACACACCTAGACATGAAATTGGCTATGGAACTTTGGCATTTGAGGCTATTGGAGGCTTGAAAAATCATTTGGTCTTACTGCAGGCTCCCTATAGATTAACTCTTATTTATTTATGTATTTTTATTTAATTCATTTGTCCGTAATAATTATTGTAAACTACATTGGTGTAATTAGTGAAAAAGGGGTGGGTAGTTATATGTATGTTGGGTAAATTGGGTAGATACCATGCCTATAGGGTTGTGTTAATTCAAATATATTTGCTATGTTTACTTTACTTCCACAATATTAGAAACCATGCCTATAAGATCTAAATGGCTTTAATAGAGATCATGCCTATAGGGTTAAAATCAGCCTTATAATTAGATATCATGCTTATAGAGTGTAAAGTAATTAAAGTTCAGTTTTTCGTTATAGCATGTATTCACATTCGTCTTCTTAGAAATCATGCCTATAAGTTCCAAAGTCAGCTTTAATAATTAGATGTTATGCCTATAGGAATTACAATTAGCTCTAGTAAAAATCATTCCTATAGAACTCAAAACCAGTTTAGTTAAATAAATCAGTTTAATTCATGTTTGTTCATTCTGAATTGATTTAATTAATCTGTCTGCTTCTTTGAATAAGTTTCCAAATAATGCCTTAAATTAGTACTGCTAGAAAGCATGTCTATAGGATCTCAAGTTGTCCGTTTAAAATTGATCATTATTTTACTGCATTCCTAATAGATATCATGCTTTTCATACGTCACTATTATGCGTTTGGACAAGCCTATAGGGCGATTAGAATTCTGCAACTATAAAACTGCACTTTGTTATTTCAAATTGTTCACATTCTCAAGTCTAAAATCAGTAGGCAAATTAATAGGTCTTTAACACTTAATGATGTATAATCCCTTATCACCTATGTAGGATTTTCTCTTAAATACTTGACTGTTGTTTGAAGACGTGCACTTACTTGTGATATTTGTGGAGGTGACTGTGAGCCTATAATTTTTTTCTTTAAATGCAGTCCTAATTGTTTTAAATTGACTCCTAGACTTTCATCTTTTAAAACCTTGGGAAGTTCTATAACTACCTAAATTAGAGGTCATAAATACCTCTAGGGCCATAAGGAATGAACGGGTAGTGCACGCATAATACATTTTCAAGGTTGTTAGAACGCTTTAAGCTATGACCAAGGAGAGGGAATTGATGTATTAAGGATATGATGACTACGCACTAATGTCACATGTAGCCCCTCGTTGAGGAGTATTTACCGGGAATTGTGTGGGATGATCCTGTAGGCTAACCAACCTAGGACCCCTTTTTCCCAATTCATGATGTTTAAACATTTCTTTTCTCTATATATGTGAAACTTGTTCAAAGTCTTTTCCTTTTCTCTCATTTCTTGATTCATACAATGTCCAAAAAAATGCCTTTATTTGCAAGTATGTGTTTAAACTATTTATTTGTGATAAGAACTAATTCATAAGTATAAGTCCGGCTAGGACCCACCGTTGTAGACCGCAAGGGGTGCCTAACAACTTCCCCTCAAGGTTATTTCGAGCCCTTACCATAAATATTTGGTAATGCAAAGTAGTCTAAGAGTTAATCGATCTAGGTGCCCCAACACACCATAATCCGTTAGGTGGCGACTCTTCAAAATACCCAAATCCCAAAAGAAAATGAGGTATTACCCCCATGAATGTCGGAACTTGGACTTCTCTCCCCGCGGAGGGAAAAAAGAGGGCGCGACAGCCGTGATATACAATATCTACCTTTTAAAAAATTTCCTTATTTTTATTTCTCCCTAATTATTTTCTTTTAAAAAAATTATTATTTCATGTAAATAAAACATCGTTTGCATTGCTTAAAAGTAATTTATGAATTTATTATATCTACCGTCGATATATTAAAAGAAGTAAGATATAAATTTTGCCAAAAAGAGGGACGCAACACAAGGACTTCCCAGGGGGTCACTCATCCTACTACTACTCTCGCCCAAGCACGCTTAACTTCGGAGTTTTGATGGGATCCGTTGCGTCAGAGCTGGTATGATCGCATCTGACATTCCTTGCACTCTAAATTCCCTTATTACCTTTCCTCCTTCCGCTTTAGGTCCCAAAGTGTAAAACCTTAAAAAGACGTACATTTATGCTCATTTATCTATTTTATGCGATTCCTCTTTTGATCTTATGTATTTTTCATGGGCAAAAGCATTGACCAATAAAAAAAAGCTGCGCTCGACGATAATATCACAATTAGAGGGCCTAGCATGGCTATCACACTAGGTTGCATGGAACGACGACGTCGCAATTAGACGTCTTACGGATGTCGCCTTCGAGGCCAAGGTGTAGTGACATGTCAAGTGCAACAGTGTTAAGCCCATAAGGCCGTGATTTACAATATCTACCTTTTAAATATTTTCCTTATTTTATGTTTCCCTAATTATTTTCTTTTAAAAAAATTGTGAGTTCATGTGAAAAAACATCGTTAACATTACTTAAAACTAATTTATGAATTTATTATATCTACCCTTGATATATTAAAAGAAGTAAGATATAAATATTTCTAAAAAGAGGGATGCAACTCGAGGACTTCCAAGGGGGTCACCCCTCCTAGTACTACTCTAGCCTAAGCACGCTTAATTTTGGAGTTCTGATGGGATTCAGTGTGTTAGTGTAGGTATGATCGCATCCGACATTCCGTGCTCTCTAAATTCCCTTATTACCATTCCTCCTTCCTCTTTAGGTCTCTGTAATCCCCTGACCGATATTATGACCTGTACGCATGGTCAGAATTGAATTTTGGGAAGTTCGGAGTTGATTTGGAAAGAGAATTTTCATTTCTAATGCTTTAAGTTGGAAGATCTTACTAAGATTCGATTTTCGAGTAAATGACCTCAGAATCGAGATTTGAAGGTTCAACAGGTTCGTATGATGATTTTGGATTCGGATGTATGCTCGGATCGGGTTTTGGATGGCCCGGGAGCGTTTCAGTACCTATTGTGGAAGTTAGCATTTTTGGAAGATTTTCATAAGTTTGGGATGAAGTGCATTTCAGTGTTATCAATGTTCATTTGGGATTCCGAGTTTGGGAATAGCTCCGTATGGTGATTCTAGTGTTGGGAGAGCGATCGGAAGTGAATTAAAAGGTCCGTGGGTCATTTGGCTAAAGATAGAAATTTGAACGCTTTTTAGAAGTTTGACCGGAAGTAGACTTTTTGATATCGGGATCGGATTTCGATTCCGAAAGTTGAAGTAGTTCTGTAATGTCAAATATGACTTGTGCACAAAATTTGAGGTCAATCGGACGTGATTTGATAGGTCTAAGCAACGAAAGTAGAAGTTTGATATTTTAAAGTTTATTAAGCTTGAATTGGAGTGCGATTCATGATTTTGACATTGTTTGATGTGATTTGAGGTCTCGAGCGAGTTCTTATCATGTTTTGGGACATGTTGGTATAATTGGTTAAGGTCCCAAGGGCCTCGGGTGAGTTTCGGACGTGCGGGAGGGGTTGAAAACACACAAGATTTTCTGGTGTTCTTAGCAGTAGTTGCTGGTCTCGTAATTCAAGAAATTGTTTGCATTTGGAAACTTGCATTTGCGAGTGAAGCTTCGCATTTGCAATGGAGCCTGGCCTGAGACAGAGTTCGCATTTGCGATGTTTTTGTCACATTTGCGACTCATTGGCCGCATTTACAACCTTGGCAGGGGAGGCCCATGTTCGTAGTTGCAATAGTTTTGTCGCATTTGCGAACCAGGTGTCGCAAATGCGACATTTGAGGCCTGTGCACAACTATTAATTCCGAGACTTAGTCCATTTAGCTCATTTCCTTTCATCTCTTGGGCAATTTTGGAGCTTTTGGAAGAGGGCTCTCACTAGCACTGTGAGGTAAGTAATTCCTACACAACATGAGTTAAATACATAGATTATGGGTAGATTAACATGTTAAAATTAGGGAAAATCAAGGGTTTTGAAAACAAGATTTAACCACGATATTTGTTACAGATTTTAGTAGAAATCATATATTATTAATCTTTAGGTTATGGCTAACAACTTTCTTCAAGAATTTTCGGAATCCAGGCACGTGGGCTAGGGGATGAATTTTATGAATCCTTGCATTTAGGGATGGGAAATTGGTTTAATAATTAGAATATGAACTTTTGAGCACGTATTGATTAGTTCTTACAGCATTTGAATAGCTTTGGATCGTTCGGCTCCGATGTGGAGGTTTGAGCACGTTCTTTGAATTGGGAAATAGGCTTCGAAGCGAGGTGAGTCTCCTTTTTAACCTTGTAAGAGAGAATTGTCCCCATAGGTGAATTAATTGGATTTGTGCTCCTATTTGTGGGGGCTACGTATGTACAAGGTGATGAGAGTCCGTGCGTAGCTACTATTATGTTTATGTCCGGGTAGTCTAGGACCCAAAAGCATGCTATACTTGGAATATTTGTAATCTTATTGACAGTTTGAATTTCTTAAATCACATCGAATCAGTAAATGAATTTCTAAAAAGATTAAACTTTATTTTCATAAATTGTTAAAAGAGAATTGGCTTTTCTTTGGATTATTGTTCCCTGTTGACTTCATGATTGACTGTCTGTGTGTGTTTAATTTCCAAATAGGTCGGACGTCTTGGTAGATTAAGTAGATGTATCTATGGTTCGCGCCATTCGACCCTTTGGAAGTGCATAGTTTAAATATTGTTGGATCAGGTCGTACGTCCTCGACCTGATTTGCGCATGCTTGTATTGCTGCCTTGACTTTTATGGATGTTGATATTTGCTCTCCCTGACTTGAGATAAATGTATAAATGATGAAAAATGAATTTGGAAATCTCCTATTAATGAAAGAATTGCTTACTTGCTTCATGCTATTGAGTTACATCCATCTTTATGAAAATTCACGATTTACTATATTATTGGTATATTATTATTGGACCACTAGTAAGTATTGAAGTCGACCTCTTGTCTCTACTTCTTTAAGATTAGACGGGATACTTGCTGGGTACACGTTATTTTCGTACTCATACTACACTCGCAGTGAATTTTTGTTTGACAGGTTCATGTGTGGCTAGTGGTGTAGTGGCATAGCGACATGGTTGATACAGGGACTTAGGTGAGCTGCATCTTGTGAGATGATCCGCAACCAGCAGAGTCTCCCTCGGAGTTCTATACTATATTATTTCATTCCTGTCCAATTGTATTCCGGACAATTGTTGTATTTATTTCATTCCCTAGTAAATGCTCATGCACTTGTGACACCAGGTTTTGGGATGATTATGGGGTATTTGTATTAATTCCAAACATTTTTATTTAATTTAAAACGGTTTTCTTTTACTAGTACAATTGAAGGAAAAATCGTAGTTTTCAACATTTTTAAACAAGGCCTAAATTAAGTATTTATGATTGGCTTGCCTGACAGCGGTGTCCGACACCGTCATAACCCTTAGTGGATTTTGGGTCGTGACAACATGGTATCAGAGCACTAGGTTCCCTTAGGTCTCACCAGTCATGAGTGAGTCTAGTATAGTCTTGCGGATCGGTACGAAGAAGTCTGTACTTATCTTCGAGAGGCTATAGGGCTGTTAGGAGTACTTCCCTTTTTGATTTCCTCATCGTGCGATTTGATTCCTTTGAGGCTTATGCCTTTGATTCCTTTCTACTCGATCTTATGCGACGCGGAGGGCTTATTATAAATCATGAATTGAGGAATTTTAATGGTACTACATATGTGGTGCGGGATGTTTCTCCCCGCGTGGTTGTTTGGGCTATTGTCATCGCCTTGCAGAAGGATATTCTGTCATTTCAGCTCCATAGCTGGACTTCTAAGAGTGTTAAGGCTATTCATAGGTTGCTATGATGCTCATGAATGGTTATTGCGCGGTATTTAATATGATAGTGGGATGTTTGTCCATGCGTGGAAGCAGTGTACGACTTGAAAGGAGGTCTACTCAGTGCATGATTCTGAGATTCAGTATTTCATTTTCGGCAGAGAAAAGCAATTGGCCTATGTATCTCCGGATTTGGATCGATGGTGTAACGAGACTTGGTGTTTTCATGTGTGGTGAAATTTTTATCTTCGATGCGGTGTCGTCATCCTCAATGGAATATGTTAAGGTTGTCGGTGTTATGATATTCTACGATTCGCCTTTGGGGCAGGATATTGTGAAATTGTATTAGAGAAGCGACTGTAAGAGATCGCAGGGTGCGGTGGTGCAGGATTGAATCGGTATTTCTAATGCTGACGGCTAGAGGAAGTCGATCTTCGGAAAGTTAAAGTTAGTGACAATCTGTTGGTTCAAAATGTTTCGGAGATAGAGATGGAATTAGAGTAACAACTGAGCAGCAAAGGATGAGGAATGACATGTGGGAAGTGTCAGGTGGTGGTTAAATTTCTAGAAGGCCAGGTATAAGAAGTGACAGCCGAGTAGCTGATTAAAGGAGTGAGTCTCGCCAAAGTGGAAGAGTGGCGGAGTTGCATATGGGTTTTGTGGTAGGATGACTACACACCCTTGAGGAAAGTTTGGAATGATTTGGAAATGATAGTAGACAGTGGCTAGGTCTACGGATTTAATTTGAAGTATTGGCTATTATGTGGTGGGAGATTGGATATGACAGAAGAGAGTTGCTTGATATGAAGAATGATAAAATATGACTTGGGATGGAAGGATATTGACACATATTTAATTGATGTCCACGAGGAGTGAATGGACATGTGCAGCTGGTGAATGCGCACGGGCTCATGATGGGTTATTGATGTCATAGAGATTGTACCTCGTGCGGCTATGTTGGAAGATGTCGATTGGTAATTTCCACAGGTGGGTTATCCCCTGTGAGCAGGTTAGCGGTCGCGTGGTTGGAAAAACTTCTGCGAAGGAGTTTAGTGGCCATCCGGTAAGAGGTCGAATATGTGAATATTGATGGAGATTCAGAGTGTTCATGAAGTGCTAACGGGAGGATTTCAAGGAATCTGGCAGTTTGATTGCACAAGGTCATGTCATTAAGAGATAAAGAATCTTGGTGGGTTCTAGATTTGTGTAATAGTTGCTTCAAGCTAAGTGGGAGGGTCCCACCGCCTATGATTGGATTGCATAGTCATCTATTGGCGAGATTTCTTAATTTTAGCATATTGGTAGGCTATTTCAGCTAAGAGAAGAGAGTATAAGTGGTAATTTGAGCAAAGAAATTGTTAAAGGTGTGTTGTGGTTGGCCTTATTGACCCATGTTCAGACTTAGGGGAAGGTTCAGGATTAATGCTTTGTATAGATGCGGGTTTCAAGGAAGGTGATTCGGTTGGGAGCTTCGACGAGAGGGTGTTCATGTGGTAGAAGATTCTTGGAGTCGACTATATTCTGGACCAAGTCAGAGTGGGTGGCTCTCAACAACGGTCCTAATGGATCCAAAGATTAAAGTATGGTGTCTAATTGTGACGACACGTAGCGTCGTCTCATGAGTTACCACTCTATTTCCCCCATTTCCGCTTCTTATTACTTTGTCTATCAGTTCTACGAGTAATCGGGTTGGTTGGCTAGGGTTTGGAAAGGTTTTGAGAGGGTTTGAGACACTTAGTCTCTTTTGAGGAAGTTTAAGTTGGAAAAGTCAATCGGATGTTGACGTTTGTGTTAGAGGGATCGGATGTGAGTTATGATGATTCGATTAGCTTCAGGAGGTGATTTGGTACTTAGGAGCGCGATCGTAATGAGTTTTGAAGGTTTGGAGTAGATTTAGGCTGGAATTGGCGAAGTTGATATTTTGGTGATTTCTGGTTGGTATGTGAGATTTTGATATAGGGGTCGGAATGGAATTCTGAGAGTTGCAGTAGTTCCTTTGTATCATTTGTGATGTGTGTGCAAAATTTCAGGTCATTCGGATGTGGTTTGGTTGGGTTTTTGATCAAAAGTGTAATTCAGAAAATTTTGGAATTCTTAGGATTGAATCTGATGCGAATTTAGTGTTTTAATATTGTTTTGAGCGTTTAGAAGGCTGGAACAAGTTTGAATGAGGTTATGCGATATGTTTGAATGTTTGGTTGAGGTACCAGGGGCCTCGGGTGAGTTTCGGGTGGTCAATCAGACCATTTCATGATGTTTAAAATTTGCAGAAAGCAGCTGTGTGTTGCAGATGATTTAGACCTTTACGTTCGCGAGTGGGTCCTCGCTTTCGCGAAGGGTCAGTTGATGAAGGCTGGGATTTAAACCTTCGCGTTCGTGAGGAAGGCTAAGCATTCGCGAAGGGCTAGATGTTTTTGCTTCGCGTTCGCGAGAAGGGGAGCACGTTCGCGTAGAGGAAATTGGTCAGCTAGGTTTGAGAATTAGTTGTTCATTGCATTCGCGAGAGAGGGAGTGTGTTCGCGTAGAGGATTTTTGATCAAAGTCATTATTATGCTTCGCTAACGCGAGTCTTGACCACGTTCGCGAAGAAGGATTTCAGGCTTGGGCAGAATGTTTAAAAGGTCATCTTGTCCGCGATTTTTGGGGGTTTTTTTCTTCCAGTGTTGGTTGTTTTTGGATCTTTATAAAAGGGATTGAAGAGGGATTCAAGGGGAATCACTTGGAGGTAAGATTATTGGAATTAAAACTCGATTCTAATGTGAATTCCACCTAACTAATCACGGAAATTAAGCCAAAAATTGAAGAACTAGGGCTTGGAAATTTAGACCTTTGATTGAGGATTTGAAGGACTATTTAAGGTCGGATTTAAGAACATTTGATATGTATGAACTCGTGGGGAGATAAGGAATTTATTGATGTAAAAATTATCAAATTTCGAGACATGGGCCCGAGGGTTGGGTTTTTGTAATTTCGGGATTTATGTCGTATTTTGATTTTTTCGCTTAGGCTTCAATCCCATAGCAGATTTTGACATCCTCGTTCTTATTTTGGATATATTCGACGCGAGTGGAGGCCGATTCGAGGGGCAAAGGCATTGCGAGCTAGAGATTGTACCGGTTCGAGGTGAGTAATGATTATAAATGATGCTCTGAGGGTTTGAAACCCCGGACTGTACATCGTAGTGCTATATTGAGGTGATGCACACGCTTGATGACGAGCGTGAGGTCGTGCACTGTTGGGGATTGTGAGTTAGTCCATCTCGAATGACTATTTTACCACGTATTTGACTGAAATCGGTTTGCTATCATCATGATTTGGGTTGAATGCCATATTTGGGCCTTATGCCAAGTATTTGAACTCTTCTGGCATTTTATTGATATTACCTCACTGTTTTAACTTTATACTTGAACTCAGTCATGATATATTTCACTATTTTCGTACTCAGCCATGTTTACTATGTATTAAATACTTAAATGATCTTTTAAATGATAATTGGGCTAAGAATCACCGTTTTACTGTTGCTCGAGGGGCTTATGAGGATTTTCATTGAGTAAGGCCGAGGGCCTATGTTATGAGGAAACATTTGATACTGATTATGAGGCTGAGGGCCTGAGATATGTAAGCCACGAGGTGGCTTGATTGATATGAGGCCAAGGGCCTAGTGATGATGCCACGAGATGGATTGATATTATGCTTGGGCCGTAAGGGGCCCCTCCAGGAGTCTGTACACCCCCAGTGAGCACGGGTACCCATTATGATGTGAGATTGAGCCCGAGGGGCGGGTATTGTTCTGAGATGTTGCCCGAGTGGTTGGTACTGTTCTGAGATATTGCCCGAGGGGCGGATTAGTTGACACGGTGCCCGAGGGGTGAACCTTTATGTGCTTATCGTTTTCTTAATTTCCTGTCAACTACCATGCTTAATTGCTGAAAAAGGCTTTTCATAAAGTTAAATTTGAGTTAAAGTATTTTTACCTATCTTTAACTGGTTTACTGTTTTAATAGTTTTACTGCTTCATTATAGCATGCTTTTGTGCCTTACGTGGCTTCCTGCTTTCAGTCTTTATTTATGATTATTACTCAATGAGTTGGAGTACTCACTTTACACTCTGCACCCTGTGTGCAGATTCAGGCGTATTTGGTCCCGCTCTTGAGTGCTGATCATTCGGCTCAGGTGGATCCGAGGAGTCTCTAGTAGCTGTTGGCGTTTGTAGCTCAGTGCTCTTCCCTATCTTACTTCTTCATTTTCTTGGTTTTATATATTAAACTCTGTAGTCTGATTTGGAGTATTCCGGATTGTTTAGATGCTCATGACTAGTGACACCCCGATATCGGGCTGTGTTGGGTTATTTTTCGCGAATTATGCTATTATTTGTTAACTTTGGATTACCTTATCATGCTTTAGATTTATTTCTTATGGTTTAATTGTTAATAATTGGATATGGGAAATGTCAGCTGGTATTGTCTTCATGAGAGACGCCATCACGACCGGGTCTGGGTTTAGGGTCGTGACAAGTTGGTATCAGATCCTAGGTTACATAGGTCTCATTAGTCATGAGCAGGTTTAGTCGACTCTTGCGGATCGGTACTGATATGTCTGTATTTATCCTCAAGAAGATGCAGAACCTTTAGGAACAACTTCATATTCTTGAAATTCTTTTCGTGCGAATTTGTTTATCCGAGTACTAAACCTTTGTTGTTCTATTCTCTCACAGATGGTGAGGACACACACTACCGGTTAGGATGGACGACCACCAGAAGCACCTACTATGGCCACCAGAAGCCGAGGACGCGGTCGTGGTAGGGGCAGAGAAGCTAGGGCGGCACCTGCAGATCCACCAGCTGCCCCAGTTCAGGATCAGGTCCCAATATGAACGCTCCAGCAGCACTAGCTCAGGCACCAATTGTGCCCATTGTGATTTCGGGTATTCAAAAGGCCTTGGCTCAGATCTTATAAGTTTGCACTGGCCTAGCTCAAGCAGTTTCAGCCACTACAGCCGCAGCTACTTCTCAGGCTGGGGGAGGCAATCAAACTCCCATTGCTCACACACCTGAGCAGGTCGTGCAAGGACTTCAGACACCGGGAGCACATCCAGCCCAGCCAATTGCAGTTGCTTAGGACTATGTAGTTCCCGCTATGCCGGAGGATGACTAGCGTAGGTTGGAGAGGTTTGGTAGACTGCAGCCTTCGACCTTCAGTGGTGCAGAGGGCGAGGATGCCCAGGGTTTCTTAGATAAGTGTCAAAGGATGCTTCATACAACGGGTATTCTAGAGACCAGCGAGGTCGCTTTCACTACTTATCAATTTTTTGTAGATGCCTAGGTCTGTTAGTGTAGCACCCCTTATATGGCAGCAGTTCTCCGTTCTCTTTTTTGGAGAAGTATGTGCCACAGTCCCACAGAGACGGGCTGCATAAGAAGTTTGAGTGGTTGCGTCAAGGAGAGATGACTTGATGCAATATGAGATGAGGTTCTCCGAGTTAGCTCGTCATGCTATTTGGATGGTTCCGATAGATAGATAGAGGATTAGGAGGTTTGTTGATGGCCTCACTTATCAGCCTCGTATTCTCATGACCAGGGAGAGGGTGATTGGTACTACCTTTGAGGAGGTTGTAGACATTGCTCGAGAGATTGAGTCTGTTCGTCGCTAGGAGCGCGAGCAGAGGGAGGCCAAGAGGCCTCGAGGATCTAATAGTTACAGTGGTACTACTTTGAAAGGTCAGTTTCAGCACGGCACAAGTTATCCATTCAGGCATGCTCAGCCAGCTCGCCCAGGTTATTGTGGGGCGTCATTGGGTCATGATTCTCACAGTTCTCATCAGGGCCAGTCATCACTTAGTGCCCTTCCAGCTCAGAATTTGTCCCGTGTTCCATCAGTTCAGGGCTCTTCTATGCCGAGTGCATCTGCTAGCCACTCCAGTGCGAGAGGTTCCCTTTAGTCCCCTTCTCCAACACCTGGGATTTGTTATGAGTATGGTGAGATAGGTCATATGTGGAGGTAGTGCCCTCGTCGTCTTGTGAGCTCATCTCAACAGAGGGGTCAGTCATCTATGCACTTCCAGGCAGACCTGATGCCATTGCTTTAGATGTTGTTATTATAGGTATTGTTTTAGTCTGCCACAGAGATGCCTCTGTATTATTTGATCCCGGTTCCACCTTTTCGTATGTGTCATCATACTTTGCTCGTTATTTGGGTACGGCCCGTGAGTTTTTTGCTTTACGTGTTCATGAATCTACCCCAGTGGGCGATACTATTATTGTAGACCATGTGTACCGGCGTGTGTGGTGACTATTGGGGGGGTTTGGAGACCCATGTGGATCTTTTATTATTGCGTATGGTGGATTTCGATGTCATTTTGGGCATGGATTGGCTATCTCTGTGTCGTGCTATTCTGGACTGCCATGCTAAGACAGTTACATTGGCTATAGTGGGTGTTCCACGGATCGAGTGGCGAGGTGTGACTGATTATGTTCCTAGTAGAGTGATCTTATTCTTGAAAGCCCAACATATGGTTGGTAAGGGTTTTCCTTCGTATCTATCCTTTGTGAGAGATGTCGGTGCTAAGACTCCCAGTATTGATTCTGTTTCAGTTATGAGCAATTTTCCTAATATGTTTCCTGCAGACCTGTCGGGCATGCCACTAGATAGGGATATTGATTTTGGTATTGACCTGGTGTCGGGCACTCAGTCCATTTCTATTTAGCTATATCGTATGGCACCAGTAAAGTTGAAGGAATTAAAGGATCAGCTTTAGGAACTCCTTGATAAAGGGTTCATTCAGCCTAGTGTGTCACCTTGGGGTGCACCGGTTCTATTTGTGAAGAATAATAATGGAACTATGAGGATGTGCATTTATTATAGGCAATTGAACAATGTAACAATTAAGAACAAGTATCCTTTGCCTCGCATTGATGATTTATTGGACCAGCTTCAGGGAGCGAGAGTGTTCTCCAAGATTGATCTCCGTTCAGGTTATCACAAGTTAAAGATCAGGGACTCGAATATTCTTAAGAGAGCTTTCAGGACCCGGTATGGTCATTATGAGTTCTTGGTAATGTCTTTTGGGTTAGCCAATGCCCCATCAGCGTTTATGTATTTGATGAACAGTGTGTTCCGGCCTTATCTTGACTCGTTTGTCATAGTCTTCATTGATAATATTTTGGTATATTCGTGTAGTCAGGAAAAGCATGCAGAGCATTTGAGAGTTGTGTTGCAGAGATTGAGAAAGAGAAGCTTTATACAAAATTCTCCAAATGTGAATTTTGGCTCAGTTTAGTGGCTTTCTTGGGGCATGTGGTGTCCAACGAGAATATACAGGTTGATCCGAAGAAGATAAAGGCAGTTTAGAGTTGGCCCAGACCATCTTCAGCCATAGAGATTTGTAGCTTTATTGGTTTGGCGGGTTATTATCACCGGTTTGTTCAGGGATTCTCATCTATCTCATCGCCCTTGACCAAGTTAACTCAGAAGGTTGCTTCATTTGTGTGGTCGGACGAGTGTGAGAAGATCTTTTAGAAGCTCAAGATAGCTTTGATCACAGCTCTAGTATTAGTTTTACCATCAGCTTCAGGTTCATATACCGTGTATTGTGATGCTTCGAGAGTTGGTATTGGTTGTGTATTGATGTAAGAGGGTAGAGTTATTGCTTATGATTCTCGTCAACTGAAGCCCCATGAGAAGAACTACCCCGTTCATGATTTGGAGTTGGCTGCCATAATTCACGCGTTGAAGATTTGGAGGCATTACTTGTATGGTGTGTCTTGTGAGGTGTTTACTGATCATCATAGCCTCCAGCACTTGTTCAAGAAGAAAGATCTTAATTTAAGGCAATGGAGATGGTTGGAGTTCCTAAAGGATTATGATATTACTATATTGTACCATCTGGGGAAGGCCAATGTGGTGGCCGATGCATTTAGCCGAAAGGCGGAGAGTATGGGGAGTTTGGCATATATTCCAGTTGGGGAGAGACCTCTTGCAGTTGATGTTCAGGCCTTGGCCAATCGGTTCGTGAGGTTAGACATTTCGGAGCCCAGTCGGTTATTGGCTTGTGTGGTTTCTCGGTCTTCTTTATATGATCGCATCAGAGAGCGCCAGTATGATGATCCGCATTTGCTTGTCCTTAAGTATAGAGTTCAGCACGATGATGCCAGAGATGTGACCATTGGTGATGATGGGGTGTTGTGGATGTTGGGCCGGATTTGTGTGCCCAATGTGGATGGGCTTCGGGAGTTGATTCTGGTAGAGGCCTATAGCTCACGATATTCTATTCATCTGGGTTCTGCGAAGATGTATCAGGATTTCAGACAACAATATTAGTGGAGGAGAATGAGTAAAGACATTGTGGGATTTGTAGCTCGGTATCTCAATTGTCAGCAGGTGAAATATGAGCATCAGAGACCAGGTGTCTTGCTTTAGCGAATACATATTCCAGAGTGGAAGTGGGAGAGGATCACTATGGTTTTTGTATTTGGACTTCCACGGACTTTGAGGAAGTTCGATGCTATTTGGGTGATTATGGATTGGCTGACCAAGTCCGCGCACTTCATTCCTGTGTGTACTACCTATTTTCCAGAGCGGTTGGCAGAGATCTATATCTGGGAGATTGTTCGTTTGCATGGTGTCCAAGTTTCTATAATTTCAGATAGGGGAACTTAGTTTACATTGCAGTTTTGGAGGTCTGTGCAGCGAGAGTTGGGTACTCAGATTGAGTTGAGCACAACTTTTCACCCTCAGACGGACGGGCAGCCCGAGCGCACTATTTAGATATTGGAGGACATGTTGCGTGCTTGTGTCATTAATTTTGGAGGGTCATGGGATCTATTTCTACTGCTTGCAGAGTTTGCTTATAACAACAACTACCAGTCGAGTATTCAGATGGCTCTATATAAGGCTTTGTATGGGAGGCGTTATAGGTCTCCAGTTGGTTGATTCGAGCCCGGTGAGGCTATGCTATTGGGGACAGACTTGGTGCATGATGCTTTAGAAATGGTGAAGGTGATTCAGGAGAGGCTTCGTACCGCGCAGTCGAGGTAAAAGAGTTATGCCGATAGGAAGGTTCGGGATGTGTCCTACATGGTTGGTGAGAAGGTTTTGTTGAAGGTTTCTCCCATGAAGGGTTTTATGAGATTTGGGAAGAAAGGGAAATTGAGTCCTCGATTCGTTAGGCCTTTTGAGGTGCTTTGGAGGATTGGGGAGGTGGCTTATGAGCTTGCTTTGCTACCCATCTTATCGAGTGTGCATCGAGTATTTCATGTTTCTATGCTCCGGAAGTATATTGGATTTCAGCACGGTTCAGTTGGATGATGATTTGACTTATGACGTGGAGCGAGTAGCTATTTTGGGTCGTCAGGTTCAAAAGTTAAGGTCAAAGGATATAGCTTTAGTTAAAGTGCAGTGGAGAGGTCAGCCCATGTAGGAGGCCGAGCTGGAGATGCGAAGCAGATATCCTCACCTGTTTGAGGCTTCGGGTATGTTTCTTGACTCGTTCGAGGATGAACGTTTGTTTAAGTTGGGGAGGATGTGACGACCCGGCCAGTCATCTCATGAGTTACCGCTCCATTTCCCCCATTTCTGCTACTTATTGCTTTGTGTATCGGTTCTATGAGTGATCGGGTTGGTTGGCTCGGGTTTGGAAGGTTTTGAGAGGGTTTGAAACACTTAGTCTCTTTTAAGGAAGCTTAAGTTGGAAAAGTCAACCGGATGTTGACTTATGTTTTAGAGGGGTCGGATGTGAATTTCGATGATTCGGATAGCTTTGGGAGTTGATTTGGGACTTAGGAGCGCGATCGGAATGAGTTTTGGAGGTTCGGAGTAGATTTAGGCTTGAACTGGCGAAGTTGATATTTTGGAAATTTCTGGTTGGTAGGCTGATATAGGGGTCAGAATAGAATTCTGAGAGTTGCAGTAGTTCCATTGTGTAATTTGGGATGTGTGTGTAAAATTTTAGGTCATTCGGACGTGGTTTGGTTGGGTTTTTTTCAAAAGCATAATTTAGAAGATTTTGGAATTCTTAGGCTTGAATTCGATGCGAATTTGGTGCTTCGGTGTTGTTTTTAGCGTTTCAAAGGTTGTAACAAGTTTGAATGAGGTTATTGGATATGTTAGCATGTTTTGTTGAGGTCCCGAGGGACTCGGGTGAGTTTCGGGTGTTCAATCCGACCATTTCATGATGTTTAAAATTTGCAGAAAACTATTGTGTGTTGCAGAAGATTTAGACCTTCGCGTTCGCGAGTGGGTCCTCACGTTCGAGAAGTGTCAGTTGATGAAGGCTGGGATTTAAGCCTTCGCGTTCGCGAGGAAGGCTACGCATTTGCGAAGGGCTGGATGTTTGTGCTTTGTGTTCGCGAGAAGGGGAGCGTGTTCGCGTAAAGGAAATTGGCCAGCTGGGTTTGAGGTCGAGTTGTTCATCGCGTTCGCAAGAGAGGGAGTGCATTTGCGAAGAGTAAGTATGATGAACCATCGCATTCGCGATGGGCATGTCGCGTTCGCATAGAGGATTTTGGTTAAAGTCATTATTATGCTTCGCGAACGCGAGGCGTTGACCGCGTTCGCGAAGAAGGATTTCTGGCCTGGGCAAAAGGTTTAAAAGGTCATCTTGTCCTCGATTTTGGGAATTATTTCTTCCATTGTTGGTCGTTTAGGAGCTTTTTGAAGAGGATTGAATAGGGATTCAAGGGGAATCACTTGGAGGTAAGATTCTTGGACTTAAAACTCGATTCTAATGTGAATTCCACCTAAATAATCACGGAAATTAAGCCAAAAATTGAAGAACTAGGGCTTGGAAATTTAGACTTTTGATTGAGGATTTGAAGGACCATTTGAGGTCGGATTTTAGAACTTTTGATATGTATGAACTCGTGGGGAGATAAGGAATTTATTGATGTAAAAATTATCAAATTTCGAGACATGAGCCCGGGGTCGGGTTTTGGTAATTTCGGGATTTGTGTCATATTTTGATTATTTTCGCTTGGGCATCATTCCCTTAGCATATTTTGACGTCCTCGTTCTGATTTTAGATAGATTCGACGCGAATGGAGGCTGATTCGAGGGGCAAAGGCATCGCGAGCTAGAGATTTGACCGGTTCGAGGTGAGTAATGATTGTAAATAATGCTTTGAGGGTTTGAAACCCCGGACTGCACATCGTAGTTCTATATTGAGGTGATGCATATGCTTGATGACGAGCGTGAGGTCGTCCACTGTTGGGGATTGTGAGTTAGTCTGTCCCGGATCACTATTTTACCGCGTATTTGACTGAAATCTGTTTGCTATCATCATGATTTGGGCTGAATGCCATATATTTCACTATTTTCGTACTCAACCATGTTTACTATGTTTTAAATACTTAAATGATCTTTTAAATGATAATTGGGGTGAGAATCACTGTTTTACTGTTGCCCGAGGGGCTTGTGAGGATTTTGACTGAGTAAGGCCGAGGGCCTATGTTTTGAGGAAACATTTGATACTGATTATGAGGTTGCGGGCCTGAGATATGTACGCCACGAGGTGGCTTGATTGATATGAGGCCGAGGGCCTAGTGATGATGCCACGAGATGGCTTGATATTGCGCTTGGGCTATAAGGCCCCCCTCCATAAGTCTGTACACCCCCAGTGAGCGCGGGTACCCATTGTGATGTGTGATTGATCCCAAGGGGCTGGTATTGTTCTGAGATGTTGCCCGAGGGGCTAGTACTGTTCTGAGATGTTGCCCGAGGGGCTTATTTGTTGACACGGTGCCCGAGGGGCGAACCTTTATGTGTTTATCTTTTTCTTAATTTTCTGTCAATTACCATGCTTAATTGTTGAAAAAGGCTTTTCATAAAGTTAAATTTGAGTTAAACGACTTTTACCTATCTTTCACTAGTTTACTATTTTAATGGTTTTACTGCTTCATTAGAGCATGCTTTTGTGCCTTACGTGGCTTCCTACTTTCAGTATTTATTTATGATTATTACTCACTGAGTTGGAGTACTCACTTTACTCTTTGCACCCTGTGTGCAGATTCAGGAGTATCTGGTCCCGCTCCCGATTGCTGATCAATCTGGCTCAGGCGGATCCGAGGAGTCTCTAGGTAGATGTAGGCGATCGCAGCTAATAGCTCTTCCCTATCTTACTTCTTCATGTTCTTGGTCTTCTGTATTAAACTCTATAGACTAAGTTGGAATATTTCAGATTGTTTAGATGCTCCTGACTAGTGACACCCCGTTATAGGGTTGTGTTGGGTTATTTTCCGTGAATTATGCTATTATCTGTTAACTTTGGATTATCTTATCATGCTTTAGATTTATTTCTTATGGTTTAACTATTAATCATTACATATGGGATGTGTCGGTTGGCCTTGTCTTCACGAGACGGTCTTAGTGGATTCAAAAGTTAAAGTGTGGTGCCTAATGATTTCGAGCCTATAAGTATGGTTAAGAATCAAGCTTTTGTAGCAGCTTATGATAAGAGAATGTTCTATGATGTTTTTGACTTGCAGTGTAGTATTGGGAGGAAAAAGAGAAAAAAACTTTGGATTTGTAAGGTAGTTATCAGAACGGGTGTATCAGTTTAAGATGCAAATGTGCGTGCAAGGGGTGTGTGAAATGATTCATAGGTTTGGAGACAGGGTGGTCTCGTGGAATGGGGTCACTCAAGGTGAGTGCGATTCAGGTTGGTGATGTAAGGAATGGAGATATTATTATCTCTAATTCAAGTTAAGGATGAATTAGGGGAGATCAAAGGGTGGGATTTGGGGATCAAAACGGTGTCGTTTGGGATTGTATGGGGACTGGACCAGGCTGGGGGTGGATCTGGGCTAGTTTTTGGACGGGTATTGGTATAGAAACAATTGGGCTTGGGAAAAATTATGAATTTGGCCCAAAAATTCGAGTCTTTTCCATTTCTTTCATTTTCTTCCAATTTCAAACCTCTTTTTCTTTTTGAAAATTAAAAATAAAGCCTAAATTAATCCCTATACCAAAATAACCTGCCAAATTAAATTAGTTAACCCTAAATAGTAATTACCACAACTATTTAAAACCAAATTAAAAGAAAAACTAACAAAATTCTAAGCTCAAAAATTCAAAATGCCAAAATAAGTTATTTTTTGTGATTTTTCCCTTTTTGTAAAACAGTAACTTACTAATTGATATAAAAATATAAAATTAAATCCTAGATGCAAATGCAATGTATTATATTTTTTGTGTTTTTTATGAATTAAACAAAATTAAACATGCACGCAAAGAATGCAAAATAATTAGAAAAATTCTACAATAATTCCTAAAATAACAAATAATTAAAAGGAAAACCTAAATTTTGAAATTATGTAGGAGTAATTCATGTGAGGCAAAAATCACGTGCTCACAATCCCGGCAAGGGAATAAGCTATAACTAATCTGGTTTCAACAGTTATTTCACAAAATAAATCTCAACTTGAGCCAATACTCAACAATGATCGATTACCAAGAAACTTTTATAAGTCTTGTTCAACATTGATAATCATCAATTTAAGCATGGACGGTACATATTAGAGTCACAACAATCATGGTATAAGACTCACGGGCAGGCTTGACACCAATGTATAGATACTCGTCACCACACCTATATGTCGTACTCAACACTAACACGTAGCAAATAAGACCACAACTCCTATTCCCTCAAGCTAAGGTTAGACCAAACACTTACCTCAATTCCAAGGACAAAATCAAGCCTCAATTACCGCTTTACCTCTCAGTTCCACTTCTAATCTGCTTGTATCTAGTCATAATTTACTTAATAACATCAATAAATGCAAAATAAACCAATTCTAATGCATGAATATAGATTTCTCTATGTTTTTCCCAAAAGTCAAAAATCGACCCTGGGCCCGCTTGGTCAAAACTCGAAGTTCGAACCAAAACCCAATTGCCCAATCACCCACAAACTCAAATATTCAATTGGTTTAGAAATCTGACCTCAAATTAAAGGTCCAAATCCCCAAAAATTGAAAATCCTAATTCCTACCCAAAAACACCCAATTTTCCATAAAATATCCTTGATTTTGAAGTGAAATAATGTAAAAAGATGAATTAGATTGAAGAAGATGAGTTAGAAATCACTTACCTATGATTTGGAGAAGTTTGGATCTTTGAAAAATCCCCTAGGGATGTTTAGGGTTTGAGAAAATTGCAAAATGATGAAAATCCCGTCTGAAATCCCACTTAATAGGTCGCAGTTATCGCAATTGCGATCAGGGGTCTACAATTGCGAACTCTTTAAAATATTGTTGTCTTAGCCTTTGCTATGAAAATTTCGCATTTGTGACAGAAGGGCCTTCCGGCCAGATGTTCGTATTTACGATGGTGGCCTGCCCAGGCCTGGTTCGCATTTTCGACATAATTGTCGCATTTCCTAGGCCTGCTCACATCGCAATTGCGAAGCCTGATCTCGCAATTGCGAGGTCAGACGCCTATGCAAAAATACCTTATGCACAACTGAGTTTCCTAAGTACTAATCACTCTGTGGCCTATCCAAAACTCACTCGAGCCTACGGTGCTCTAAACCAAACATGCACGCAAGTCTAAAATTATCATACGAACTTGCTCGTGCAATCAATCATCAAAATAATATCAACAACTACGAATTTGACCTCAAATTCATAAGATAGTTCAAATTTTCCATTTTCTCAACCTAAGGTCCGATTTATATCAAATCAACTCTGAGTCTTACCAAATTTCACAGATTCAACATAAATATTATTTAAAACTCGTACCGGGCCCCGGAACCAAAATACCATCCTGGTACCATCAAGATAACACACCATTTCACTTCCAAAAGTCTTTATATTTTCAAGCAAATAATTCTCTTTAAAAAAATATTTCTCGGGTTAGGGACCTCGGAATTTGATTTCGGGCATACGCCCAAGTTCCATATTTCCTACGGACCCTACGGGACCGTTACATCAGGGGTCCGGGTCCGGGTCCGGGTCCGTTTAACAAAAATATTGACCGAAGTCAACTTTAATCAATTTTAAAGGGTAAATTCAATATTTCTTTTAAATTTCACATAAAAGTTTTCCAGAAATGCGCCTGGACTCCGCACGTAAATTGAGGTGAGACAAAACGAGATTTTTAAGGCCTCGGAACACAGATTTGATTTCTAAAATAAGAGATGACCTTTTTGGTCATCACACGTTTACATTGCTTAAAACTCATTTATGAATTTATTATATATACCGTCGATATATTAAAATAAGTAAGATATAAATTTTTCCAAAAAGAGGGATGCAACACGAGGACTTCCCAGGGGGTCACCCATCCTAGTACTATTCTCGCCCAAACACGCTTAACTTCGGAGTTATAATAGGATTCGGTGCGTTAGTGCCCGTATGGTCGCATCCGACATTCCTTGCACTTTTAATTCCCTTATTACCTTTCCTCCTCCTGCTTTATGTCCCAATGTGTAAAACCTTAAAACGACGTACATTTACGCTCATTTATCCGTTTTACACGATTCCTCTTTTAATCTTATGTAGTTTTTTCGGGCAATAGTGTTGACCAATAACAACAAACCGCGTCCGATGATAATATCATAATTAGAGAGCCGGCATGCCTATCACACTAGGCCGCATGGAACGACATCATCGCAACTAGACATCTTACAGATGCCGCGTTCGAGGCCAAGGCGTAGTGACATCTCAAGTGCAACAGAGTTAAGCCCGTATGGTCGTGATTTACAATATCTACCTTTTAAATAGTTTCCTAATTTTTATTTTTCCCTAATTATTTTCTTTTAAAAAAATTTATTATTTCATGTAAAAAAACATCGTTTACATTGCAAAAAACTCATTTATGAATTTATTATATCTATCGTCGATATATTAAAAGAAGTAAGTTATAAATTTTGCCAAAAAGAGGGATGCAACACGAGGACTTCCCAAGGTTCACCATCTTAGTACTACTCTCGACCAAGCACGCTTAACTTCGGAGTTCTGATGAGATCCGGTGCGTTAGTGCTTGTATGATCGCATTTGACATTCCTTGCACTCTAAATTCCCTTATTACCTTTCCTCCTTCCGCTTTAGGTCCCAAAGTATAAAACCTTAAAACAACGTACATTTACGCTCATTTATCCGTTTTACGCGATTCCTCTTTTAAACTTACGTTTTTTTACGGACAAAAGCACTGACCAATAACAACAAACCGCACTTGACGATAATATCACAATAAGAGGGCCTGTCATGCCTATCACACTAGGCCGCATGGAATGACGACATCGCAACTAGATGTCTTACGGATGCCGCCTTCGAGGACAAGGCATAGTGACATATCGAGTGAAACGGTGCTAAGCCCGTAAGGTCATGATTTACAATATCTATTTTTAAATATTTACCTTATTTTTATTTTAACATAATTATTTTATTTTAAAATAATTATTATTTCATTTAAAAAAATATCATTTTCATTGCTTATACTCATTTATGAATTTATTATATCTATCGTTAATATATTAAAAGAAGTAAAATAAATTTTGCCAAAAGAGGGATGCAACACGGGGACTTCTCATGGGGTCACCCATCCTAGTACTACTCTCGACCAAGAACTCTTACCTTTGGAGTTCTGATGTGATTCAGTGCGTTAGTGTTGGTATGATCACATCCGACATTCCTTGCACTCTAAATTCCCTTATTACCTTTCCTCCTTTCGTTTTAGGTCCCAAAGTGTAAAACCTTAAATGACGTACATTTGCACTCATTTATCAATTTTACGCGATCCCTCTTTTGATCTTATGTATTACCCGATGATAATATCAAAATTAGAGGGCACGGCATGCCTATCACACTAGGACGCATGGAACGAAGACATCACAACTAGACATCTTATGGATGCTGCCTTCGAGGCCAAGGCGTAGTGACATGTCAAGTGCAATGGTGTTAAGCCCGTAATTTCGTGAATTACAATATCTACTTTTTGAATATTTTCCTTATCTTTATTTCTCCCTAATTATTTTCTTTTAAAAAAAATTATTATTTCATGTAAAAGAAGACATTGTTTACATTGCTTAAAACTCATTTATAAATTTATTATATCTACCATCGATATATTAAAAGAAGTAATATATAAATTTTTCCAAAGAGAGGGATGCAACACGAGGACTTCCCAGGGGGTCACCCATCCTAGTACTACTCTCATCCAAGCACGCTTCACTTCAGAGTTCTGATGGGATCCGGTGCGTTAGTGCTAGTATGATCGCATCCTACATTCCTTGCACTCTAAATTCCCTTATTATCTTTCCTCCTTCCGCTTTAGGTCCCAAAGTTTAAAACATTAAAACAGCGTACGTTTACGCTCATTTATCTGTTTTACGCGATTCCTCTTTTGATCTTATGTATTTTTCATGGGCAAAAGCATTGACCAATAACAAAAACCGTGCTCGACGATAATATCATAATTAGAGGGCCCGGTATGCCTATCACACTAGGTCGCATGGAACGACGACATCGCAACTAGACGTCTTACGGATGCGGCCTTCGAGGCCAAGGCGTAATTACATGTAAAGTGCAACGTTGTTAAGCATGTAAGGTCGTGATTTACAATATCTACCTTTTAAATGTTTTCCTTATTTTTATTTTTCCGTAATTATTCTCTTTTAAAAAACATATTATTTGATTTAAAAAAAAAGACATCGTTTACATTGCTTAAAAGTAATTTATGAATTTATTATATCTACCGTCGATATATTAAAAGAAGTAAGATATAAATTTTGCCAAAAGAGGGATGCAACACGAGGACTTCCCAGGGTGTCACCCATACTAGTACTACTCTCATCCAAGCGCGTTTAACTTGAGAGTTCTGATGGGATCTGGTGAGTTTTATTGGTATGATCGCATCCGACATTCGTTGCACTCAAAATTTCCTTATTACCTTTCCTCCTTCCGTTTTAGGTCCCAAAGTATAAAACCTTAAAACGACGTACATTTACGCTCATTTATCTGTTTTACGAGATTCCTCTTTTGATCTTATGTAGTTTTTGCGGGCAAAAGCGTTGACGAATAACAACAAGCCGCGCTCGACGATAAGATCACAATTAGAGGGCATGGCATGCCAATCACACTAGGCCGCATGGAATGACGATATCGCAACTAGACATCTTACGGATGCCGCCTTCAAGGCCAAGGCGTAGTGACATGTCAAGTGCAACATTGTTAAGCCCGTAAGGTCATGAGTTACAATACCTAACTTTTAAGTATTTTCCTTATTTTTTCCCCTAATTATTTTCTTTTTAAAAAATTATTATTTCATGTAAAAAAACATCGTTTACATTGCTTAAAACTCATTTATGAATTTATTATATCTACCGCCGATATATTAAAAGATGAAAGATATAAATTTTGCCAAAAAGAGGGATGCAACACGAGGAATTCCTAGAGGGTCACCCATCCTAGTACTACTCTCGCCCAAGCACCATTCACTTCGGAGTTCTGATGGGATCCGGTGCGTTAGTGTTGATATGATCGCATCCAACATTCCTTGCACTCTAAATTCCTTTATTACCTTTCCTCCTCCAGCTTTAGGTCCCATAGTGTAAAACCTTAAAACGTCGTACATTTACGCTCATTTATCCGTTTTGCGCGATTCCTCTTTCAAACTTACGTATTTTTTGCAGACAAAAGCGCTGACAAATAACAACAAGCCGCGCTCGATGATAATATCACAATTAGAGGGTCCAACATGCCTATCACACTAGGCCGCATGGAATGATGACATCGCAACTAGACGTCATATGGATGCTGCCTTCGAGGCCAAGGCGTAGTGATATGTCAAGTGCAACGATGTTAAGCCCGTAAGGTCGTGATTTACAATATCTACCTTTAAATATTTTCCTCATTTTTTTCCCTAATTAGTTTCTTTTAAAAAAATTACTATTTCATGTAAAAAAACATTGTTTATATTACTTAAAACTCATTGATGAATTATTATATCTACCGTTGATATATTAAAATTTAATGACCCGACCGATCATTTTGAGCTCTAGTGTGTCGTTCGGTAGTTTGAGTCCAAGAGAAGCTTCACTTTATGTAGTATGAATTGTACGCATGGTCGGAATTGAATTATGGGACGTTCGGAGTTGATTTGGAAAGAGAATTCTCATTTCGGAAGCTTTATGTTGTAAGAATAGACTAAGATTTGATTTTTGAGTAAACGATCTCGGAATCGGGATTTGCACATTCCCGCAGATTTGTATGGTGATTTTGGACTTGGGCGTATGTCCAGATCGGGAGTTGGACGGCCCGGGAGCATTTTGGCACCTAATGTGGAAGTTAACATTTTGGAAGAATTTCATAAGTTTGGGTTGAAGTGCATTTCAGTGTTATCTATGTCCGTTTGGGATTTCAAGTCTGGGAATAGCTCTGTATGGTGAATCAAGTATTGGAAGCGCAATCGGAAGTGGATTTGGAGGTCCGTAGGTCATTTGGCCAAAGTTAGAAATTTGAAGGTTTTGGGAAATTTAACCGGAAGTGGACTTTTTGAATCAGGGTCAGATTCCGATTTCGGAAGTTGGAGTAGGTCCGTAATGTCAAATATGACTTGTGTGCAAAATTTGAGGTCAATCGGACGTGATTTGATAGGATCCGACGGTGGATGTAGAAGTTATAAGTTCTATAGTTCACAAAGCTCGAATTGGGGTGTGATTCATGATTTCGGCGTTGTTTAATGTGATTTGAGGCCTCGAGCAGGTCCGCATTATGTCATAGGACTGGTTGGTGTGATTGGACGGGGTCTTGGGGGACTTGGGTGGATTCCGATGGTTAACAGATCGAATTGGAGTTGGAAGGAAGCGCTGAAACCTGATGTCATCTATGTAACTACACCTGCAAGGTCTTGGCCGCAGGTGCGGAGCCGCAGAAGCGGGAGTGGCTGGAATAGGATGGGACTACAAATGCAGTCATCTTGCCGCTGATGTGGAAGTTAAGGGCCTGGAGGAGGACCACTGAAGTGGATTGTGGGTAGCACCTGCGGAACCACATAAGCGGTCAAGTGACCGCAGGTGCGGAAATGCTGGAGGCAATGAGGTTCTCTTAAATCGAGGGTTGGGTTCATTTCAACTCTATTTCTTCCATTAGAGACGATTTTAGAGCAACTTTGAGGTGCCATTTTCACCATCAAGCATGAGGTAAGTGGTTTATGTTAGTTTTGTGTTAAATACATTGATTTTGTATAGATTTTAGCATGAAAATTGGTACAAACTTGGGGTTGAGGGGAAAACCTAGAAGGTTGGTATTTTCGGATATTCACCACGATTTTGGACATCAATTTAAGATTAAATTACATATTTGAGTTCGTGAGGTTATGGGTAAACTTTATCTTCAAAAAAATTCTGAATTCGGGCACGTGGGCCTGAGGGCATTTTCGTCAACTTTTCAATCGGGGTAGGGATTGTTATAAATCAGATTATTATGAGTAATTGAACATGTATTGATGTGTTTACATAATTATTGGCTAGATTTAGAACGTTGTGCATCAATTTGAGTCTTCAGAATGGCGTGGAATGCCGGTTATAGAACTTTGGAGCAAGGTGAGTCTCCTTTCTAACCTTGTAAGAGGGAATTGTCCCCATAGGTGAATTAATTAGATATGTGCTCCTATTTGTGGGGGTTACGTACACACGAGGTGACGAGAGTCCGTGCATAGCTACTATTATGCTTAAGTCCGGCTAGTTTAGGGCCTAAAAGCATGCTTTACTTGTAATATTTGAAATCTTGTTGTCAACTTAAAAATGCTTAAAACATATCGAACGTATAAATAAATTTCTAAAAGGCTAGACATCATTTCTTGACTTTTAAAAGAGAAACTTGCCTTTTTTAGGATAATTTCTCCTTGATGAATTCTTGATTTGACTGTTTGAATGTGTTTATATATTGTGAAACGGGCCGAACGCCTTAATAGATTAAATAGATGCATCTATGGCTCGCATCATTCGACCCTCTGGCAGTGTACAGTTTAAATATTTATTGGATCGGGTCGTACGACCTCGAAATGATTTTCGCATGTTTGTAGTGCTTGCCTTAAAATTCATAGATGTTGATATTTGTTTCTCCCTAGCCTGAGATAAATGTATAAATGATGAAAATGGATTTGGGAATTTCCTATAAACGAAAGAATTTTTTTACTTGCCTCATGCTAATTGAGTTACCGTCATTTTTATGAAAATCCTCGATTTATTAAATATTTGGTATACTATCATTGGACCAATAGTAAGTGTCAATGTCGACCTCTCATCTCTGCTTCTTCGAGATTAGACGGGATACTTACTGAGTACACATTGTTTTTGTACTCATGCTACACTTGCTGTGCATTTTTGTTGCACAGGCACATGTACCTCTAACGGCCTAATGGGTATAGCAGCATGGATGATACGGAGACTTAGGCGAGCTGCATCTCTCGAGGCAACCCGCAGCCAGCATAGTCTCTTTCAGTGTATTGTATTTACTTTCTATCCAAATCTGTATTCCGGACAATTATTGTACTTCATTTGATTTCCTAGGGATTGCTCATGCACTTGTGACACAGGGTTCTGGGATGATTATGGGATATTTAGTATTAAACGTTATAAACATTTTTATTTATTCGATGATGAATACATTTTTACTAGTTAAATTAAAGAAAATTATGGTTCCTAAAATATTAAAATGAGAGTTTAATTAATTACTCAATGTCACGACTTTTGATGAATTTTGGGTCGTGGCAATGTGGTATCAGAGCACTAGGTTCCCTTAGGTCTCATGAGTCACGAGCAAGTCTGGTAGAGTCTCGCGAATTAGTATGGAGACGTCTGTACTTATCTTCGAGAGGCTACATGGCTATTAGAAGCACTTCCCTTCTTGATTTCCTCATCGTGCGATTTGATTCCCTTTGAGTCATATGCCTTCATTTCCCTTCCATTTGATCTTATGCGACGCGAAGCGTGGTCGTGAATCGACGATGAGTAATTGTTATTGTACTACGAATGTGGTGCAGGATGTTTCTCCCTAATTGGTTGTTTGAGCTATTGTCGTCGCCTTGTGGAAGGATATTTGGTCACTATAGCTCGGTAGCTGCACTTCTGAGAGCTTTGAGGCTATGCACATGTTGCTATGATGCTCATGAACGGTTATCGCGCATTATTGATGTGATGGTAGGATATTTGTTGTCACGACCCAAAAACCAACTTGGTCGTGATGGCGCCTATCGTGAAACTAGGCCAGCCGACACAAATCCCGAATCAACCATTATTTAATAAAAGTGATTTTTATACGATTTATTAAGGTGTAGGGAGTAATGTGAGTACTCCAACTCAGTAAGTAATAAAAGTAAATAAGGTCTGAGCAGCAGGAAATCACACAAACCACATCATGGCACCGCTGAGAATATTGCACGTTTTCAAAACAAGATACAAAACAAATCATCTCGTTCAACTCCCATTTCGGAAAAATCCTTTAAAAATGACTTTCTAACAATTTTCAGTAGAAGTTTAGTGAAATTTATAGTGAAAGTGATGAAAATCATAATCTGCCCCTCGGCCATAACATAATTTGTATACAGCCCCTCAGGGAAAACAGAAATTCATAACCGTTTCGTAACTTAAAAATCTTAGTGGAAGTAACAAAGCCAAATCAGTGACTAAATTCCGAATTCTTTGTAAAAACTTCAGTTTAAAGGAAGGTTGCTTAAAATTATTTTGTTGAACATTTTCAATAGAGGCTCGGTCTAAAGATGAGTGAAAGCAGTAATTAAATCAACACATTCAATAGAAACTCACTTTAAGGAGGAGTGGAACCATTAAGTTCATAAACATGCCCCTTAGGCAAAGCATCACTCGTATACATGTATATATAGCCCCTCGGGCAAGCCTCTCAGTCACTCATGACTCAACTCATATCAATCAACTCTCACACTCAGCAATGATGCTCAATAGGTACCATATAATAACCGTTGCGGCATGCAACTTTATCCATATATCGATGCGGCGTGCAGCTTATCCATATATCGCTGCGGTGTGCAGCCCGATCCATATATATAGTCGACTGCGCTCACTGGGGGTGTGCAGACTCCGGAGGGGCTCCTTCAGCCCAAGCGCTATATTGTTGCGGCGTGCAACCCGATCCATATATATATATATATATATATATATATATATATATATATATATATATTGCTGGGCATGCAGTCCGATCCATAAATATATAATCGTCACAACCAAGCCCTCGGCCTCTCTTAGTCATTAACCTCACAATCAGACCCTCGGTCTATCTCAGTCATCAATCTCACAATCAGGCCTTCGGCCTCTCTCAGCCATCAACCTCACAAGTCACTCGGACTATCAGTAAAATAGGGCGTTCAGCTCAAATATCATTTATAGTGCCAAGATTTAGTAAATAAGGCTGAGTTAGGAAATTTTAAAAAAATACAACATGACTGAGTATAATTATTAAGTCAAAATAGTGAGGAAAAGTAGTAAAAGTCCCATAAGGATCAAAAATAGTTGGCATAGGCCCACACATAGCATTTAGCCCAAAACATGATGATACAAAATATTTTCATTCAAATACGCAGTTAAACAGTCATACGGTACGGACTAAGTCATAATCACCAATGCTGTACGACCACAGGCTTGTCATCTGGCGTGTGCATCACCTCAAAATAACACAACAATGTGAAATCCGGTCCCAATCATTACTTACCTCTATCTGGTCCCAACTCTAGCCTGCGGTGCCTTTGCCTCTCGAATCACTCTCCAATTGCTCCAAATCTAACCAAAATCAGTTCCACATGATTAATACACGCTAAAGGAACAAAGCCCAAGCGAAAATAATCGAATTAACTCAAAAATCCTGAAATTAGCAAAACCCGGCCCCCGAGCCCACATCTCGAAATCTGATAAAATTTACACCATAAGGATACTCATCCTCCCACGAGTCTGTACATACCAAGAATACTGATATCGTAGTTCAAATGACCCCTCAAATTCTAATTTTAAGGTCTCTTAATCTCAAGCCCTAACTACCCATTATTGCACTGATTTCTCCAAATTCTTACCACTAATTAGACCTTTAATTACATATAAACGAGGTATGAAGTCAAGAATATTACCTCCAAATGATTCCCCTGAGACAGCTCTGTGCGATCCGAGCCTCCTCACGGGATCGCGATGAAGAAAATACCTGCAACAGAACATAAGCTAAAACCTGCAACTTTTTAACATGCAATTTGATTCGTTTAACCACCCAAAACTCACCCGAGGCCCTCGAGACCTCAACCAAATATGCCAATATACCCCATAACATCATTCAAACTTGTTCCAACCTTCAAAATGCTCAAAACAATATCAAAACACCAAAATCACATCGGATTCAAGCCTAATGATTCCAAAGACTTCCAAATTCCGCTTTCGATCAAAAAGTCTATCAAACCTCGTCCGAATAACCTGAAATTTTGCACACACGTCAAAAATGACACAACGGACCTAATCCAACTTCCGGAATTCCATTCCGATCCCCATATAAATATCTCGCCTATCAAGCAGAAAATGCCAAAATTTCCAATTTCGCCAATTAAAGCCTAAATCTACTCCAGACATCCAAAACACATTTTGATCATGCTCCTAAGTCCCAAATCACCTAACGGAGCTAATCAAATCAGAAAAATTCCAATACGGGATCATATACTAACAAGTAAAACCTTGGTCAAACCTTGTAAATTTTAAGCTTCAAACTGAGAACTGTTCTTCAAAATTCATTCCAATTACCCTAAAAAACACAACCGGCGATTTAAATAAGTCATACAACATCACACGGGGCTAGTCATGCCCGAGAACTGGCGAGCGAAGAGTAATAGCTCAAAACGACCGGTCGGGTCGTTACATCCTCCGCCACTTAAACATACGTTTGTCCTCGAACGTGTCCAGAGTTGTTCCGAAAATCATAAAATCGTTGTGTAACCTTACATGCACATACCCGGGGGTGATCCCATGTCACCCTATCTCATATAGATTTGATAAAACAATGTAACTGAAATTTCACAATCCAACCTAGCTCATAAACCTTAGAACCATATTTTCACTTCTGAAATCATCCACAAGATAAGAATCTCACATCTATACTTTGAACAAGACCAAACAAGCTATGACAAGCCATACCTACCAACCTCAGATGCAATTACATGATATACCACATAGCTCAAACTCTCGTAGTGATAACTTTTGATCACAACTGTTGCTCAGAACATGCGAATTTCGATAATAAGCCTCTGATCAAACAAAGCCTCATTCCAACACTTCTGTATACTGCCAATGATAAAAGAAACACATAGATTCATAACCATTTCTTAGATCAACCATTCATGAAGCTCCCTCTCCTTTGGCAAGAACCATAGTAAATTTTTAAGCCTCAAGTCACTATGCTCAAAATCAACAACCACGTGCAATTTGGTGCCTAGCACCCAAAAGTAAATCACCATAACCATGGAGAAGCAAATGATGTAATGCCATATCAGTCCGAAAGAACATACCCAATGCGTGACAAATCATGCAATGCCCAATTACCCGTCTCGCTCAAATTCTGCTATAAAGCTCAAATTGAATCGCACCATATGCGCATATAACCAACAAACCACAACTCCTCGTAACACAGAAGAGTAACTCATAGATTGTTCTAGAACACAAATAAGCTCAACAATAATGGAATGACACATCTCTCAACAATAACAGTTCGGAGTCAACAATTTCGACCCGGTGCAGAACACACATCCCTATTGGGCATACCAATGAACCACACATCAACTCTGGTCACCCACAATAGATAAATAACCCCCTGAAGGTTCACAATGACTGAATCATAGCACATACTATCATCTGACTATCTTACCCACATCCTTCACAGTCCACAACCACAAAATAACCTGTTCATAAGAACTCCCAGTCTCCAAATCCATAAAGCACACGAATCACCATATCTGATCCCAACTCCACCGCCCGAATATCTGACACATCCCTACTACTCGATCACCCACAAGGGGTATTTCTAAAAATTCTCCTGTGCCACCAAGCAAACCTTGAATATCAATAGTTGATTAGACAAGATAGTGTCACAATACCAATAAAGCATCCATAACTCAAACACATCGCCCTTTCTGAAATGTATACCTTCATCAAGCCATACCAATCAGTGATTTCATTTATCTAGTCATCTTAAGCTGTCCATGCTGCCTAAGAATTTTTGACTTCCTTTCAAAACTGAACTGTGACCTTACACATGCAAATCTCAACCCCACACAACATACCGCATATACCATATCATCCTACGATAAATATAAAAACTTTATAATCCACTCCAAGCTACAAGAAACTATGTACTCAGCCAGCCAAGAAATTTTCCATTTGATCCCATCTAGGGGAAAATCATTATACATCCCATGCTCCTCACGCCAGTAGAAAATACACATCTATAACCATGGTAGAAACCATTAAGAACTCTCCGAATTCTATTCGCATAAGACCAAACTATCAGAACTAAATTCCTCTAACTTAACCCAGCTACGCATGCCATAAAAACCAAAGAGCATTGACACGAAACACCTGTAGAAATCCGGTGCATCATAAGCACCCAAAAACCGATCATATTCGTTACCTTGCCGATCCAACCTACTACCAGCCTGTCCTAATTCTCTGAGTTCCTTCCGAATTACCTTCACCTTCCTGATACTAATGAATAGAATCCATAATAATATAGAAATACCACGAGTCTTGACACCCTCCAATGCGAACCTCAGATCTAGCTAAATATATAACTTGAAAGTCTCCAATTGTTACATGTAACATCTACAACCCATTAGGACCATTCTAGAGAGTCATCCACTCTACCCAAACTGCAATTAGACCGATTGAATGAACCAGATGACTTGTGCTCCTTTAGCACTCTGACACAGCAGAATGTAACCTCACCTTAATACAACCAAGCAACTTTCGGCTCTAGGCAGCATACATCATTGCCAATAACAATTCAAGTCATTCCATGATTCTCATACACCCATAAAGCATAACATAACATTTATTGAAATTTTCTTCACTCGAACCATCCTCGGCCTCAACCTCCGTAAGTCATAACTGGTTCACCCATATGCCTCAAACTGGAACTAGCATAGCACATAACCGTGCAACTAATTAATCAATAGTAGACTCCCCCACTTGGCTTAAATCCATAAATCAAAACACATAATAACTCCTAATGCATATACTCTATTACTACCAAATACCATAGTGAGATTAAACTCAATCCTTCATAAGCTCGTGAAATACAGACCATTTAGTACTTTAAATCTTCTGCAAAACTCGCATTCACCCTCATAACAGTCAAGCCCACTCTCTTAAACAACTCAAATTCAAATTGTAACATATATCTTTTACTAGTAACAGAGATTTTCCAATAAACGACATAAGGATCACGCAAACTTCAGAATAATCCGCAGGAGATAATCCACCTGCTTCGCCTAAAACTAGCATCTCTTCATACCTTTCCACCGACAGAAACATTACACAGACACTTAATCTTCCTGAATCTGAACTCATATCACAACGTGAAATTTACTTCACTTCCCACCTAGGCAACATGAGAAGGTCCTTCAACCCGCCTACGACTCGGGCAATACATCAAATCATGATGGAAATCAAGCACCAGATAGTTCTTCCTACCCCCAAGTAGACCCTTCTTGTCTCATTCAAATCATACGCACACATCTCATAGTCACATCATTCTCATCACATAGCTATCCAGTCATCACTCCCACTAATAGGGACACTATCGGACATACAAATTCAAAAGCATGTGCTCACACAATCACCCCCTCAGTGCTTAAGCTATAGGCAAAAATCCGGCCTCAAGTCTTCTAGACCGACCCAACATCAACACACAGAGATCACATATCGCCCCTCGATCAGGGAGTCACAAACCGTTAATGCACATCTGATACTAAGCACTCATGTGCGCATACAAATGCGTGAAAGGAATTCAAAGTGTTACATTTCAAGATGAATCACGGATGCACGATAAGAGTTCAAGAATCTAAAGTTTTTCCTAAAGGTTCTGTAACCTCCCGAGGATAAGTACAAACATCTTCGTACCGATCTGCGAGACTCTACTAAACCTGCTCATGACTCGTGACACCTATATAACCTAGGCTCTGATACTAACTTGTCACGACCCAATAACTGACCCGGTACTGATGGCGCCTATCGTAAAACTAGGCCAGCCGGCACAACTCCCGAATCAACCATTATTCAATAAAAGTCATTTTTATACCATTTATTTATTAGTAATCTCATGATGTAAATTTAAACGAATAGCGCGAAATAATTACACAAGCCAGACATCGGGGTATCACTTGTCATGAGCATCTACAAAAAATCCGAATACAATGAAAAGTTAAAAAATGTACTAAATACAATCTAATAAAAACAAGGGGGAGAAAAGCTATGATGCGAACGCCGGACAGCTACCTTGCTAAACTCCGATGACTCTGCCTCTGAGTGATCAATACTCGCTACCGGGTTCAGAAATACCTGAATTTGCACAGGAGGTGTAGGAGTAATGTGAGTACTCCAACTCAATAAGTAATAAAAATAAATAAGGTTTGAGCAGCAAGAAATCACGTAAACCACATCATGGCACCACAGAGGATACCGGACGTTTCCAAAACAAGATACAAATCAAATCATCTCGTTCAACTCCCATTTCGGAATAATCCTTTAAAAATGCCTTTCTAACAGTTTTCAGTAGAAGTTTAGTGAAATTTATAGTGAAAGTGATGAAAATCTTAATCGCCCCCTCAGCCATAACATAATTTGCATACAACCCTTGGGCAAATAGAAATTCATAACCTTTTCGTAACTTAAAAATCTCAGTGGAAGTAAAAAAGCAAAATCAGTGACTAAATTCCGAATGCCTTGTAAAAACTTCAGTTTAAAGGAAGGTTGCTTAAAAACATTTTGTTTAACATTTTCAATAGAGGCTCGATCTAAAGATGAGTGAAAGTAGTAATTAAATCAACACATTCAATAGAAACTCACTTTAAGGAGGAGTGGAACCAGTATGTTCATAAACAGGCCCCTCAGGCAAAGCATCACTCGTATACATGTATATATAGCCCCTCGGACAAGCCTCTCAGTCACTCATGACTCAACTCTTATCAATCAGCGCTCACACTTAGCACTAACACTCAATAGGTACCATATAATAACCTTTGCGGCGTGCAGCCCGATCCATATATATAGTCGACTACGCTCACGGGGGTGTCCGATCCAACATATCGTTGTGGCGTGCAGCCCGATCCATATACATATATACATACATACATACATACATACATACATACATATAAATATATATATACACACACACACACACACATATTGCTGCGACGTGCAGCTCGATCCATAAATATATATTCCTTACAACCAGGCCCTCGATCTCTCATCTCTCTCAGTCATTAACCTCACAATTAGACCCTCGGTCTTTCTCAGTCATCAATCTCACAATCAGGCCTTCGGCCTCTCTCAGCCATCAACCTCACAATTCACTTGGACTATCAGTAAAATAGGGCGTTCAGCTCAAATATCATTTATACTGCCAAAATTTAGTAAATAAGGCTGAGTCAGAAAATTTTAAAAATGCAGCATGACTGAGTACAATTATTAAGTCAAAACAGTAAGGAAAAGTAATAAAAGTTCCATAAGAGTCCAAGGCGGTTGGCACGAGGCCCAAACATAGTATTTAGCCCAAAACATGATGATAACAAAAAGTTTTCATTCAAATAGGCAGTTAAACAGTCATACAGGACGGACTAAGTCACAATCCCCAATGTTGTACGACCCCACGCTCGTCATCTAGCATGTGCGTCACCTCAAAATAGCACAACGATGTGAAATCTGGGGTTTCAAACCCTCAGGACAACATTTACAATCATTACTTGTCTCTATCCGGTCCCAACTCTAGCCTGTGGTTCCTTTGCCTCTCGAATCAGTCTCCAATTGCTCCAAATCTAACCAAAATTAGTTCCACATCATTAATACCGCTAAAGGAACAAAGCCCAAGCGAAAATAATCGAATTAACTCAAAAATCCCGAAATTGGCCAAACCCGCCCCCGGGCCCATGTCTCGGGATCCGATAAAATTTACACCATAAGGATCCTAATCCTCCCACGAGTCAATACATACAAAGAATACTGAAATCGGAGTCCAAATGACCCCTCAAATTACCATTTTAAGGTCTCTTAATCTCAAGCCGTAATTACCCATTATTGCACTGATTTCTCCAAATTCTCACCACTAATTAGACCTTTAATCACATATAAACGAGTTATGAAGTCAATAATATTACCTCCAAATGATTCCCGTGAGATAGGTATACACGATCGCGAGCCTCCTCACGCGATCGCAATGAAGAAAAACCCTGCAACAGAACTGGAGCTAAAACCTGCAACTTTTTAACATGCAATTTGATCCGTTTAACCACCCGAAACTCACTCGAGGCCCTCGGGACTCAACCAAATATGCCAACATACCTCATAACATCATTCAAACTTGTTCCAACCTTCGGAACACTCAAAACAACATCAAACCACCAAAATCACATTAAATTCAAGCCTAAGGATTCAAAGACTTCCAAATTCCTCTTTCGTTCAAAAAGACTATCAAACCTCATCCGAATAACTTGAAATTTTCAACACATGTCACAAATGTCACAATGGACCTACTCCAATTTCTGAAATTCCATTCCGTCCACCATAATAAAATCTCGCCTATCAAAAGAAAAATGCCAAAAATTCCAATTTCGCCAATTCAAGCCTAAATCTACTCCGAACCTTTAAAATACATTACGATCACTCTCCTAAGTCCCAATTCACTCAACAAAACTAACAAAATTATAAAAATTACAATACAGGATCATATACTAACAAGTTAAAATTTGGTCAAACCTTTCAAATTTTGAGCTTCAAAATGAGAACTGTTCTTCAAAATTCATTCCGATTACCCTGAAAACCAAAACCGACGATTTACATAAGTCATAACACGTCACACGGGGCTAGTAATGCCTGAGAACTGGCAATCAAGGTTCAGAAGCTCAAAATGACCGATCGGGTCGTTACACTTGACTATGTGTTAGGGCAGGGAACGACTTGAAAGGAGGTCTACTCAGTGCATGATTCAAAGATTCGGTATTTATTTCCAACGAAGGAAAGGAAATCGGACTAAAACTGATCAGGTTTGGGTTGATAGAATAACGAGCCTTGGTATTATCAAGTGTGGTAGAATTTTCATCTACGACACAGTGTCGTCGTCCTTGATTGAATGTGTTAAGTTTGCCAGTGCTATGATATTCTTCAATTCGCCTTTAGGTCGTGTATTGTGAGATGGTGTCATGGAACAGCTGTCAAAGATCGCGGTGTGCGGAGGTTCAGGATCTAATCGGTATTTCTAATGTTGACGGCTTAAGAAAGATGATCTTCGGAAAGGTTTAGAGTAGAAGTGATATGTTCGTGCAAGTGCTACCGAGATAAATGTTGATTTAAGGGAACAACTGGGCGATAGAGGACGAGGAAAGACATGTGGGAAGTGTCTTGTGGTGATTAAACTCCTAGAAAGCCTAGTGTGGACGACAAGAGCCGAGCTGTTGCATAGAGGAGTGAGTTTGACCAAAGTGGGAGTGTGGCAAAGTAGCGTATGGGATCAGTGGCAGGATAACCACACCCAGAGAAAAAGTGTAACGGCCCGGATTTCCCACCCTCGGGAGTCGTGATGGCACCTACTAGTGTGAGCTAGGCAAGCCGACTATTTGAACAAATTACCTTTTTCCCATTTTAATCCTTTACAAGAAATTATGAGCAATAACTTAAAGACAATGGAATTTATATCAAGCGGAAGAAAAATAATAAAATTACTGAGTATAACCAATACAACTATTTAAATAAGACTACCCAGAACTGGAGTCACAGCTTCACAGACGATCTAAGAATACTACATACAAAGTCTGAAAAATACAAGATACATTGTTTCTGAACTAAGTAAATGAAACAGGAGTAAAGGGATAGAGAGAGAAGCCAGGGCCTCCGGACGCCTGAAGGTAGCCTTCCAATCTACAGTCCAAAAGCTGCTGCTCCAGGATCTGCACATAGTACAGAGTGTAGTATCAGCACAACCGACCCCATGTGATGGTAAGTGCCTAGCCTAACCTTGGCGAAGTAGTGACGAGGCTAGGACCAGACTACCAAATAAACCTGTGCAATTTAACTATATACAACGGAAAAGAAGAATAATAATATACAGTTAAGTATGGGATGGGTAACATGCTGTGGGAGAACTATCAATTTAGAATAGAAAGACAACAGGTAACTGAAAGAAACAACATTTCTCAGATATCAACAAGGAATCAGAAATCAACCAGTGCACGACATCACCCTTCATGCTTTTACTCTCGTCCTCACCAAAGCAATCAAGTAATGAAAATGTGCACGACATCACCCTTCGTGATTTTACTCTCGTCCTCACCATATAATCAATATAATTGGCACGGAATGGTACATCATGTGGCACAACATCACCCTTCGTGCTTTACACTCTTTCCTCACAAATCATACCTGGCATTACCCTTCGTGCTTTAACACTCTCTCACCAAAACAATACACGGCATCACCCTTCGTGCTTTAACACTCTTCCTTGCCCAAACAACAATCACAAACAATAGGGCAAGGAAATAAATGAAATTACAATAAGAATCCCAGCAAGGGAACAATAGTTCAACAATCAAGTCCCGGCAAGGGAACAACATCAAAAGAAACATCAACATCCCGGCAAGGGAGATAACATCAAAAGCAACAATATCTCGGCAAGGGAGGCCACGTAATAAATCTCTTATTTTTCTCACTTTTACTTCACAAATCACTTCACAACTTGATCCAATGCATCAGAAGATTTAATTACCATGTATACTTTCACATTTCATTGTACAATTTGAGCCAACGCTCCTCAATGTTCAAATATCACAATTACTATCACAAACTTTCCCAACAATAGAAATCATCCTCAAGGCATGAATAATACAACGAAGTCATAATAATCACAATATAAGACTCACGGGCATGCTTGGCACAAACGTATAGATACTCGTCACAATGCCTATAAGTCGTACTCAACAATTACCACATAGCAAATAGGACTCGACTCCTAATCCCTAAAGATAAAGTTAGACCAAACACTTACCTCGATGCCACGAACACAATTCAAGCCTCTACTATCGCTTTAACTCTTGATTCCACCACTAATTCGCTCGTATCTAGCCACAAGTTACTTAATTACATCAATAAATGCTAAATGAATCAATTCTAATGCATGAAAATGAGTTTTCTAAAGTTTTACCCAAAAAGTCAAAAATCTCTCCCGGGCCCACATGGTCAAAACCCGAGGTTCGAACCAAAACCCGATCACACATTCCCCCATGAACTCAAATATATAATTTGTTTTGAAATCGGACCCCAAATCGAGGTCCAAATCCCCAATTTTTAAAAAACCTAGGTTCTACTCAAAACACCGAATTTCCCCCATGAAAATCATTAATTTTGAGTTGAAATCATGTGAAAAGATGTTAATGATTGAAGGAAACGAGTTAAAATTGACTTACAATTGATTTGGAAGAAGAGTTGCCTTTGAAAAATCGCCCAAGAGTGTTTTGGTTTTGAAAGAGTGTGAAAAATGAAAGATTTTCGGCTAAGTTGTAAAATTGCAGCTTGTAGATGTCGCAATTGCGAACCCAGAATTCTGCTAAGTTCACATTTGTGAAGCAGTTTTTGCATTTGCGAAATGGGAATTGCGAACAATGTATCGCATTTGCGACATCTGGCTAAAACTGGGGGATCGCATTTGTGATCGATCCCTCGCATTTGCGAAGTAAGTTGGCCTGGGCTATTGTTCGCATTTGTGACATAGCCTTCGCATTTGCGAACTCGCAATGCGAAGCTTGCAGGCCTACCATGCAACAGCTGAAATCTGCAATTCCTCAAGTCCAAAATCCACCTCTGGCCTATCCAAAACTCACCTAAGCCCTCGGGGCTCCAAACAAAATATGCAAACCAACCTGAAAACATCATACGGACTTGCCCGTGCATTCAAATCACTAAAATAACATCAATAACTATGAATTTAGCATCAAATTTCTTAAGAACTTCAAATTTTTCCAATTTTCTCAAAAACGATCAGATTCACGTCGTTTCAAGTCCGTTTCTTACAAAATTTTACAGACTTATCTTAAGACCTGTACTGGGCTCCGGAATCAAAATACGGGCCCGATACCATCGAGTTTTACCCACATTTTATTTTCAAAAATTCATAAATATTCCAGAAAATAATTTTCTTTAAAAATTCATTTCTCGGGCTTGGGACCTCGGAATTCGATTCTAGGCATATGCCGAAGTCCCATATTTTCCTACGGACCCTCGGGGATCGTCAAATCACGGTTCCTGGTCCGTTTACCCAAAATGTTGACCAAAATCAACTCAAACTCATTTTAAATGCAAAATTCATCATTTTTCACATATTTTCACAAAATGGCTCTCCGGCTAAGCGCCCGGACTGCGCACACAAATTGAGGTGATGCTGAAAGAGGATTTTAAGGCCTCTAAATACAGAATTTACTTTTAAAACAAGTGATGACCTTTTGGGTCATCACATCCTCCACCTCTAAAATAACCGTTCGTCCTCGAACAGACAGAAGAAGGAAGTACCTGAGTCGGGGAAAAGATGGGGATAACGGCTCCGCATATCGGACATGGACTCCCAGGCCGATGCCTCAACGGGCTGACCTCTCCACTTAATACGAACAGAAGGAAAGGTCATCGATGTCAACTGACGAACCTACCGGTCTAGAATAGCTACCGGTTCCTCCTCATAAGGCAAGTCCTTGTCCAACTGGACAGTGCTGAAATCTAACACGTGGGATGGATCGCCGTCATATTTTTGAAGCATGGACACATGAAACACTGGATGCACGGCTGATAAGCTCGGTGGCAACACAAGTCTGTAATCCACCTCTCCCACTCGATCAAGAATCTCAAACGGGCCAATGAACCTAGGGCTAAGCTTGCCCTTCTTCCAAAATCTCTTCACGCCCTTCATAGGCGACACTCGATGCAATACCTGCTCACTGACCATGAATGCCAAATCACGAACCTTACGGTCGACATAACTTTTTTGCCTGGACTGAGATGTACCAAGCCTATCGTGGATGATCCTGACCTTGTCTAAGGCATCCTAAACCAAATTCGTACCCAACAACCGAGCCTCCCCCAGCTCAAACCATCAAACCGGCGACCGACACCGCCTACCATACAAAGCCTCATACGGAGCCATCTAGATACTCGACTGGTAGTTGTTGTAATAAGCAAACTCTACTAAAGGCAAAAACTGATCTCACAAGCCTCCAAAGTAAATGACACATGCTCGGAGCATATCCTCCAAAATCTGAATAGTTCGCTCGGACTTCCCGTCCATCTAAGGATGATATGCTATGCTCAACTCAACTCGTGTGTCGAACTCTCGCTGAACTGCTCTCCAAAAATGGGAGGTAAACTATGTACCTCGATCCAAAAAGATACACTTGGGCACACTATAAAGACAAACAATCTCCCGGATATAGATCTCAGCTAACCTCTCGGAAGAGTAGGAGACTGCCACAAGAATGAAATGTGCTGACTTGGTTAGCCTGTCAACAATAACCCACACTGCATCGAACTTCATCTGAGTCTGTGGGAGTCCAACAATGAAGTCCATAGTGATACGCTCCCACTTCCACTCAGGAATCTCAATCTTCTGGAACAAACCACCAAGTCTCTGATGCTCGTACTTAACCTGGTGACAATTCAAACACCAAGCCACATATGCAACGATATCCTTCTTCATTCTCCTCCACCAATAATGCTGCTACAAATCCTGATACATCTTCGTGGCGCCCGGATGAATAGAGTACCGGGAACTATGGGCCTCCTCTAAAATCAACTCTCGAAGCCCATCCACATTAGGCACACAAACTCAACCCTACAATCTCAAAACTCCATCATCTCCTAAGGTAACCTGCTTGGCACCTCTGTGCTGCACTACGTATCTAAGGACACACAAATGAGTAATCATCATACTACTGATCTCGGATACGCTCCAATAAAGAAGAATGAGCGATTGTGCAAGCTAACACATGGTTGGGCTCAGAAACATCCAACCTCACGAACTGATTGGCCAAAGCCTGAACATCCAAAGTAAGCGGTCTCTCACCGACCAGAATATAAGCAAGACTACCCATACTGGCTGACTTCCTACTCAAAGCGTCGGCCACCACATTGGCCTTTCCCGTATGATATATGATGGTGATATCATAGTCCTTTAATAGATCTAACTACCTTCTCTGCCTCAAATTTAGCTCCTTCTGCTTGAACAAATACTGTAGACTCTTGTGATCCGTGAACACCTCACATGCCACACCATACAGATAATGCCTCCAAATCTTCAACGCGTGAACAATGGCTGCCAACTCCAAATCATGAACCGGATAGTTCTTCTCATAAATCTTCAACTGTCGTGAAGCATAGACCAATACAAGATGCATCACAATAAACTGTATAAGGCCCTAAACCTATGGGCAAAACCAACACCGGTGTCGTAGTCAGAGCTCTCTTGAGCTTCTGAAAGCTCGCCTCACACTCGTCTGACCATCTGAACTGGGCACCCTTCTGGGTCAATCTGGCCATCGGGGCTACAAAAGATGAAAACCCCTCCACAAACCAACGATAATATCCTGTCAATCCCAAGAAACTCCGGGTCTCTGTAGCTGCTGCTGGTCTGGGCCAGTTCTTGACTGCATCAATCTTCTTCGGATCGACTTGAATACCCTATGCTGACACAACATGACCCAGGAATGCAACTGAACTCAACCAGAACTCGCACTTCAAAAACTTAGCATACAACCGACTATCCCTCAAAGTCTGAAGAACCACTCTAAGATGTTGTTCGTGCTCCTCCCGGCTACGGAAATAGATCAAAATATCATCAATGAAGACTATCACAAAAAAATCCAAGTAAGGCCTAAACACTCAATTCATCAAATTATAAAAGTTATTGGGGCATTTGTCAACCCGAATGACATCACCAAGAACTCATAATGCTCGTATCGAGTGCGGAAAGCTGTCTTAGGGACATCGAATGCCCTAATCCTCAACTGATGGTAGCCAGATCTCAAGCTAATCTTCGAAAATACCTTGGAACCCTAAAGCTGATCAAACAAATCATCAATTCCCCGCAGTGGATACTTATTCTTGATTGTAACCTTGTTCAACTACTGGTAATCAATTCACATTCTCATCGATCCGTCCTTCTTCATAACAAACAACACTAGCGCACCCCAAGGCGAAACACCAGGTGTAATGAAACCTTTTCCAAGAAAGTCTTGTAACTGCTCCTTCAACTCTTTCAACTCAGGCGGGACTATACGATACGGTGGGATAAAAATGGGCTGAGTGCCTGAAGCCAAATCATTGAAAAAGTCAATATCCCTATCGGGTGGCATACCCAGCAGGTTTGCAGGAAATACCTCAGGAAACTCACGAACAACAGGCACAGAATCAATAGAAGAAACCTCAGCACTAGGATCACGAACATAGGCCAAATACCCCTTCTCGACCATACTCCGAGCCTACATATAAGAGATAACACTACGGGTAGATTGACTAGTAGTCCCTCTCCACTCTAAACGGGGTAAACCGCCAAGGCTAAGGTCATGTCTTGGCATGACAGTCCAAGGTAGCGTGATAAGGTGATAACCAGTCCATCCCTAATATGACATCAAAATCAACCATGTCCAGAAGAAGCAAATCTACACGAGTATTAAGACCTCCAATCACAACTATACATGAACGATGGACTTGATCTACCACAATAGAATTACCCATGGGTATAGACACAAAAAGAGGAGCACTCAAAGAATTACTAGGCATGACCAGATACGGTGCAAAATAAGATGACACATAGGAGTTCGTAGATCCTGGATCAAATAAAACTGAAGTAGCTTTGCTACAAACCAGAACAGTACCTGTGATAACTGCATCGGAAACCTTAGCCCCGGGCTTGGCTGGAAGAGCATAACATTGGGCTGGGCCCCACCACCCTAAACTACATCTTTAAGACGGCCTGATGCTCGTTGGCCTCCACCTCTAGCAGCCTGAGCTCCACCTCTAATACCTTTACCTCCACCTCTAGCACCTCTACCCCCACCTCTAACTGGATGGGCGGGATGTGGAACACTCGGTGCCAGAACCATGGCACGGGAACCCTGATGCTGAGAGCTACTCGGTGCTCGAGGGCAAAACCTAGCAATGTGTCCCATATCACCACAAGTGTAACAAGCCCTCGGCTGCTGACCTTGACGACCTGAATGACCACCTCGAAAACTCTGAAGCGGCAGTGCACTGATATGAGCTGGTGGTGCACTGTAGGACTGCTAATCAGAATACTGCATATAGGAACAACGACCACCTGAAGCACCGTGAGAAACCTGGAGTGCCGACTGAAAAGGCCTGGGAGTATGGCCTCTACCATATGAATCTATGCCTCCAAATGAGGTACCACTAAATCGGCCTAAATTATGAGGCCTCTTGTCAGACCCCTGGCCAACTTCCTGCGATAGAACCATCTTAACTCTCCTGGCCATATTGGTCGTCTCCTAGAAAGAAATCTCACTCCTTGTCTCCTTGGCAATCTGAAGTCAAATCGGCTGAATAAGTCCCTCAATGAACCTCCTTACCCCCTCTCTCTCTCTCTCTCTCTCTCTCTCGGTGGGAAGTATGAGAAGAGCATGACGAGCCAAGTCGATGAATTTAGTCTCATTCTGAGTAACAGTCATAGAACCCTGTCGGAGACACTCAAACTGCCTCCTATAGATCCCTCTCTGAGTAATAGAGAGAAACTTCTCCAGAAATAGCTGAGTAAACTGCTCCCAAGTAAAAGCTAGTGATCCGGCTAGTCTAGCCAAGAAATAATATCTCCACCAAGTCTTGGCAGTTCCATACAAGCAAAAAGTAGCTAAATTGACCGCATTGATCTCCACTATCCCCATGTTTCTGAGAACCTCATGACAACTGTCTAGAAAATCCTGGGGATCGTCACAAGATGCACCGCTGAAAGTAGTAGTGAAGAGCTTGGTGAACCTGTCCAACCTCCACAAAGCATCGACAGACATAGATGCTCATCACCGGTCTGAGCTACTATATTCGACTGAACTGCTCCAGCTGGCTGAACTGCTAGAGTTTGGAACTAGGGAGCTACCTGCTCCAGAGTGCGAGTAGCAGGAGGCTGAGCTCCTTCTCTAGCCTAAGAGACGGTTGGGGCTACAGTAAGAAAGCCTACTCGGGTGACACTCTCCATAAGGCCCACTAGACGGACCAGAGCATCCTGGAGTATTAGGATAGCAATAAACTCCTCTTGGCCCTGAGCTGGCCCCACCAGAACTGTTGGGCCAGAACCTCATCATCAAAGTCAACCTGAGGCTGTACCGCTAGTGCTGCTTCTCTGGGCTGAGCTCTACCCCTACCTCGGCCTCTAGCAAGACCTCGGCCTCTGCCTCTGCCCCTTGTGGGAGCTGCTACTAGGGGCTCAGGCTGCTGGTCAGTGGATGAGGAAGCACGTGTTCTTGCCATCTACAAAAGAACAGACTAGAAATTCAATTAGCATTGAGAAACCAAACCGTACGAAAGAAAAGATTAAATGTGAAGTTTTTCCTAACCATGTAGCCTCTGGGATAAATACAGACGTCTCTGTACCGATCCCTCAGACTTACTAAGCTTGTCAATGAACTGTGACACCCATGTAACTTAGAGCTCTGATACCAACTTATCACGACCTGGATTTCCCACCCTCGGGAGTCATGATGGCGCCTACTAGTGTGAGCTAGGCAAGTCGGCTATTTGAACAAATTACCTTTTTCCCATTTAAATGCTTTACAAGAAATTATTATCAACAACTTAAAGACAACGAAATTTATATCAAGCGGAAGAAAAATAATAAAATTACTAAGTATAACCAATACAACTGTTTAAATAAGACTGCCCAGAACTGGAGTCACAGCTTCACAGACGATCTAAGAATACTACATACAAAGTCTAAAATTAGATGATACATTATTTATGAACTAAGTAAATGAAACAGGAGTAAAAGGATAGAGGGAGACTCCCGGGCTTGCGGATGACCGTAGGACTACCTTGGATCTCTGCGTGGACTGAAGGCAGCCACCCAATCTACGGTCCAAAAGCTGCTGCTCCGGGATATGCACACCGTGTAGGGTGTAGTATCAGCACAACTGATCCCATGTGCTGGTAAGTGCCTAGCCTAACCTCGGCGATGTAGTGACGATGCTAGGACCAGACTACCAAATAAATCTGTGCAATTTAACTATATACAGCGGAAAAGAAGAACAGTAATATACAGTCAAGTATGGGAGGGGTAACATGCTGCGGGGGAACTATCAATTTAGAATAGAAAGACAATAGGTAACTGAAAGAAACAACATCTCTCAAATATCAACAAGGAATCAAAAATCAACCAGTGCACGGCATCACCCTTCGTGCTTTTACTCTCGTCCTCACCAAAGCAATCAAGTAATGAAAATGTGTAGGGAATCACCCTTCTTGCTTTTACTCTCTTCCTCACCATATAATCAATATAATCGGCACGGAATGGTACATCATGCGGAACAACATCACCCTTCGTGCTTTACACTCTTTCCTCACAAATCATACGTGGCATCACCCTTCGTGCTTTAACACTCTCACCAAAACAATACACGATATCACCCTTCGTGCTTTAACACTCTTCCTCACTCAAACAACAATCACAAACAATAGGGCAAGGAAATAAATGAAATTATAATAAGAATCCCAGCAAGGAAACAATAGTTCAACAATCAAGTCTCGGCAAGGGATCAACATCAAAAGAAACATAAACATCACGGCGAGGGAGATAACATCAAAAGCAACAAAATCCTGGTAAGGGAGGCCACGTAATAATTCTCTTCTTTTTCTCACTTTTACTTCACAACTTGAGCCAATGCTCCAAAAGAATTACCACGTATACTTTTACATATCATTGTATAATTTGAGCCAATGCTCCTCAATGTTCAAATGTCACAATTACTTCCACAAACTTTGCCAACAATAGAAAGCATCATCAAGGGATGAATAATACAACGAAGTCATAATAATCATAGTATAAGACTCACGGGCATGCTTGCTTGACACCAACATATAGTACTCATCACCATGCCCATATGTCGTACTCGACAATTACCACATAGCAAATAGGACTCGACTCCTAATCCCTCAAGCTAAGGTTACACCAAACACTTACCTCGATGTCACGAACACAATTCAAGCCTCTACTATCGCTTTACCTCTTGATTTCACCACCAATTCGCTTGTATCTAGCCACAAGTTACTTAATTACATCAATAAATGCTAAATGAATCAATTCTAATGCATGAAAATGAGTTTTCTAAAGTTTTACCCAGAAAGTCAAAAATCGTTCCCGGGCCCACATGGTCAAAACCGGAGGTTCGAACCCAAACCCGATCACCCATTCCCCATGAACTCAAATATATAATTTTTTTTTTGAAATCGGATCCCAAATCAAGGTCCAAATCCTCAATTTTTGAAAAAACCTAGGTTCTACCCAAAACACCCAATTTCCCCTATGAAAATCATTGATTTTGAGTTAAAATCATGCGAAAAGATGTTAATGATTGAAGGAAACAAGTTAAAATGACTTACAATCGATTTGAAAGAAGAGTTGTCTTTGAAAAATTGCCCAAGAGTGTTTTGGTTTTGAAAGAGTGTGAAAAATGAATAATTTTTGGGTAAGTTGTAAACTTGTAGACGTCGCAATTGCGATCAGGGTTCGCAATTGTGAATCCCAGACTTCTGCTAAGTTCGCATTTGCGAAGCAGTTTTCGCATTTGGAAAGTGGGAATTGCGAACAATGTGTCGCATTTGCGACGTCTGGCTAAAACTGGGGGGGGTCGCATTTGCGATCAACCCCTCGCATTTGCTAGGCAAGCTGGCCTGGGCTATTGTTCGCATTTGTGACATAGCCTTCGCATTAGCGAACTCGCATTTGCGAGCCAGGCTTCGCAAATGCAAAGCTTGCAGTCCTGCAATGCAACAACTGAAATTCTGCAATTCCTCAAGTCCAAAATCCACCCCGTGGTCTATCCAAAACTCACCCGAGTCCTCCAGTCTTCAAACCAAATATGCACACCAACCTAAAAAATCATGCGGACTCCCTCGTGCATTCAAATCACTAAAATAACAACAACTATGAATTTAGCATCAAAATCATGAAATTTCTTAAGAACTTCAATTTTTTCCAATTTTCTCAAAAACGGTCTGATTCACGTCGTTTCAAGTTCGTTTCTTACCAAATTTCACAGACTTATCTTAAATTATATATAAGACTTGTACCGAGCCACAGAACCAAAATACGGGCCCGATACCATCATGTTTTACACATGTTTCATTTTCAAACACTCATAAATATTCCCGAAAAAACACTTTCTTTTAAAATTTATTTCTTGAGATTGGGACCTCGAAATTTGATTCCAGGCATACATCCAAGTCTCATATTATTTTATGGACCCTATGGGACCGTCAAATCACGGGTCCGAATCCGTTTACCCAAAATGTTGACCGAAGTCAACTCAAACTCATTTTAAATGGAAAATTCATCATTTTTCACAGATTTTCACAAAATGGCTTTCCATTACGTGCCCGGACTGCGCACGCAAATTGAGGTGATGTTGAAAGAGGTTTTTAAAGCCTTGGAACGTAAAATTTACTTTTAAAACAAATGATGACCTTTTGGGTCATTACAAAAAGTCTGAAGTGAATTGGGATTCAGGGTGGAGAGTGACTGGGTTTTTGGACTTGACTTGAAATATCTGCCATTATACGGCATGAAATTTGATACAACGGAAAGGAGTTGCTTGATGTGAAGAAGGATACAACATGACTTTGAATTAGAAGATAATGTCGTGTACTTAGTGGATGTCCATAGGAAGAGAACGGACTAGTGCAGTTGGCGAATGACCATGACCTCAAGATAGGTTGCAAATGTCATAGTGATTGTACCCCGTTCCAATAGATAAGGAAACCGTTGCCATTGCTCTATTGCAACGATACAGTGACCGTCACATCCGCTCTTGTGCCAATAGAACTACTGCAACGGTTATTTGCAACGGTCACACAATTGTTGCATTAGATAGGTCTATTGTAACGATTTTCCACTTATCTATTGTAATGCTTATTTTAGCCAAATGGGACGGTTATTAACCGTTGAAATAGCATTTGATACAACAGTTAGTATGGCTATTGCAACGGTTTTAGGATGCTATAGTAACAGTTTTGTTTCTATTGCAACGGTTTTATTAGGCTGTAGCAACAGTCCAAAATGCTTTTGCAACGATTCATGGAACATATTGCAACAATACACCCTTTTATTTGGCTAAAAATACTTGTTATATTATATAATAAAGCGTAATACAAGAAAATCATTATAAATCTCAAAAGAGAATTATTCATAAACAAAATAATGATCCAAAATATCAAAATTATAGTACCATTAAATCAAAATATACAATATTGTTCTCCGATTCAAGATTTAGCACATAACTTTGTATAATATATATGAAAATAAAAGATTTCTAGAACATTTTAAATTTCAGCAACAATCAACCAATACTCGCATGTAAAGTTTATACTGGTTTCATCTACCCTTTATTCATTTGCTCCGCCTACAAAAGATGATAAATAAAAATTATTAACAGTCAAGTCCTAGTTGGAAATACAATCATCAGTTACCTAGCGAATTTGAAACTCATGAATAGAGGTGATACGAAGTGCAGATTTGGTTGCATTTCAAGAGAAGACCCAAAGTTAAAGTTGACATTAACAACTAATTATCAGTTTAGACATTAAAAGTAACTCAACCATGCTTGTGAGAAATACCATAAGAAAATAAACTACACTTGAGAAATACTATAAAGAACAACACACAGGTGAAATCCCTCAAACAACTTGCTAGAATCAAATTCATAAGTTAGGATTATAATTTGTCAAAGTAATTTTATTTTTAAATGTTTCAAATCTAGCTATTTAAGCAATTATGCAATAGAATATTCGATGAAGATGCTAACTACAATATATGAAACAAACTTGATTGTTATCTAAAAAAATATTTATAGTTATAGCTATTCAAATTGACAGAAATTTCAAGTTTGAGATATGCATAGAAGATCTACATAACAGAAGAGAGCCATACAACATCAAGCCACTAGAAAGCCACGCCTAAGTAATAAGAAGAGCTAAATTTATAAAACATAAATAGAACAAGGTAATACACAAGAAACAAACATGAAACACCAAACTGATGAGACAACTTACGATATATCAAGGATTAGCCAGCAATGAGAAATGAACTTCGATAATAAGAGATTGTTGTGCCTGAACATGAAAAGTCAATGAGTTGATGAGGCTAGATTACAAGGGGTGCAACGAAAGTCAAATGCTACTTCAACCAGTTTCAATACTAACACCAGAGGTTTGATGGAATATAAAGTGCTTTGGAGTTTTTTAGCTCTGTCTTAACATTCCTAGCTAGACTGATCTCATGTACAGCTATTAAAGAAACTTTTGCCAAAATTCTTTCAACGATACTTAACAAGAAAGATTCTGCCGTGAATGCTAAGAGCAAGACTTACCTTCTCTGAGTCAACAACCCTATGTAAAGTGGTGCAAGTATTGATAAAGGATCGTGGCACAAAAAGCTAGTAAAGACAATATTTTGGACCTACTATTGTGTTTTTGCACTACCCACTTCCCTGAAATAAGAATGCTTGAAGGTGATATAGGAATAATAAAAAACAATTCTTGATTGATCAATCTAGGAGACTATCTAGTAGCTCAATATATAAAATTAAATGGATGAATAATATCTATAGAAACTTTATCAACCAAATATGGAAAAAAAATCTGTATCTTTTTTTTTCCTTTTACAAATCAAGTACTCTCTCCGTTTCAATTTACGTGAACCTATTTCCTTTTTGGTCCGTGCCAAAAAGAATGACCCCTTTCCTTATTTGGAAACAATTTACCTTTATGCAATGATTTATAGCCACACAAAATATATGTATCTTATTTTATACCACAAGTTCAAAAGTCTTCTCTCTTTTCTTAAACTCCGTGCCCAGTCAAATGAGTTCACATAAATTGAAACGGAGGGAGTATCATAAAAAAGAACCTTCTTTTAATTGCTACAACCGTTGAGCTTAGTTTTAATAGAATCATTATAATCTATTACTCCTTTTATCAAAACTGCATACTGATCCTTTGAGTGTCATCTACTACAAGGATAAAAGGGAACAAATCAATGTAGTAAATCTCAGCTAATTGGTTATCTAAAATATCAAAAGAAAATACTTAAATACATACACAAAAACACTAGGGACGGATCCAGCAATGGGGTCGTGGGTTCAGCAGAACCCGTGCTTCAACGTATATGAAAAAGAGCCCTTGGTAAGAAATCTACATATATGAACAAACTAATGGTTTAGCTATGAACACTTAACGATATCTAAAAAGAATTCTAGTAAATTACTTGAAAAACTAATAATTCAAAGCTAGAGCTATATATTTCTCAACCCCCAAGCACAATGGTATCCCAATAATTAAAGTTGAACCTCTTGTAAATAGGGATATCAAATGGTGAACGCTTAATATTTCTACATGATGGGTTATGCTACATCAACCCAATCGGTCGTTTTGAACTCTAGCACATTGTTCAGCAGCTTGAGGCTATGAGCAGTTTCACTTCAGGTATTATGACTTGTACGCATGATCGGAATTGATTTTCGGGGAAATCGGAGTTGATTTGGAAAGAAAATTTTCATTTCGGAATTTTTAAGTTGAAAGAATTAACTAAGATTGGATTTTTGAGCAAACGATCTCGGAATTGGGATTTGAAGGTTCCATAGGATTCGTATGATGATTTCGAACTTGGGCGTATGTCCGGACCGGGTTTTGGAAGACCCGGAAATGTTTCGGCACCTATTGTGGAAGTTAGCATTTTGGAAGAATTTCATAAGTTTGGGTTGAAGTGCATTTCAGTGTTATCAATGTCCGTTTGGGATTCAGAGTCTAGGAATAGCTTCGTATTGTGATTCTGGTGTTGGGAGCGCGATCGGAAGTGAATTCTGAGGTCCGTGGGCCATTTTGGAGTCATTTGTCTAAAGATAGAATTTTGAAGGTTTTTGAGAAGTTTGACCGGAAGTGGACTTTTTGATATCGGGGTCGGAATATGATTATGGAAGTAGGAGTAGGTCCATAACATCAAATATGACTTGTGCGCAAAGTTTAAGGTCAATCGGATGTGATTTGATAAGTTTCGGCATCGAATGTTGAAGTTTGAAATTCTAAAGTTCATTAAGCTTGGATTGGAGGTCGATTCATGATTTTAGCGTTGTTGGATATGGTTTGAGGCCTCGATCAAGTCTGTAGTGTGTTTTGGGACTGGTTGGTGTCGCGCCCCCATTTTCCCTCTTTGCATCGGAAAATATGGTTTATGACATTTTTGGGGTGTAGGACAACTCATTCCTTTTGGGAACTGGGTTTTGCATTTGAAGAGTCGCCACCTAATGAGTCAAGGTGCATTAGGACACCTATAAAGTTCATTTCTAAGTTTGTTTGATAACAAAAGATAGGGTAAGGGCTTGAAATTATCCTAAGGGGAAGGTGTTAGGCACCCCTCAGGATCCACTAGTGTGATTCCCGGCCAAACAATTTTGTGAATTTGTAGAATTAGCAAATAGACGAGCATAGACTCAAGTAGTAAGGGATTTAGGTTTAAACACATAAGGGTCTGAAAACAATCAAAAGGTGAATTTTGAAAGGGAGCTACATTTTTACAAATACTTGAAAATATAAAAGGAGAGAGGAGTCCTAGGTTTATTTATAATATGGATCACATCAATGCGATACCCGGTATGACACTCCTCAGAAGAGGGGATACATGTGGTATTAGAGCACCGGTCATCATATCCATATCTACCCTTCCCACCCCGTTAGGGTATTAAAGCGTGGATTGGTCTCGACCTCTATTGCATGCTATTACTCGTCTCATTCCTATCAGTCCCGGAGAATTTAGGACTACTATTCCTATAAGGGGGAGGATTTAAAGCTTACTCTTAGGTTTTTAAAGTGTTAAAAAACTGAGGCGACATTCAAAATAAGTAGGACTGCATATTAGGGGAAACATGTAAGCAACTAAGAGGCTCATATATACCTCCTCAAGTAAAGCACATAAATAGCACGGCTCAAACACATTTAAGGTCTGAATTTAAAGTACTAAGGCAAGGGGAATTTTAATTGTTGAAGCAAACTGGTTTATTATATAACTCAGATAAAAAGTCCGAATCAGGCCTGCCTACTGGTTGTAGCAGTTACTAATTAGCAAAGGCGGATTCAGTTTTTATTGTTGTCACCTAAGGCTTGCCTAAGTGTGTTGGTGATATCCTATAAGCATGATGTCTATTACTGATTTAGAACCTAGCAAAGTAGTAACAGTTTTAAAACGAATGATTTGAGATTCTATAGGCATGATTTCTAAATAGTATTAATAAAAAGAGAGCAGGTTGTTTAAAACTAGTTCAGAACAGTATGAGTTAAGTTGATTCTAAACTAGACTGGTTTCAGATCCTATAGGCATGATATCTATTATGGCTAATTTTTTTTATTCCTATAGACATGATATCTAGTTGAACGTCAAACGAAGCAGGCATGATTTACTTGAAATTCCTATAGGCATGGTGTCTAAGAGAAATACTGATTTTTAACCTTATGAACATGATGTCTGATTATAGCCGCTTAGATCCTATAGGCATGGTGTCTAGGTATGGTAATAAATATGTAGAATTTAAAATAGGTTCTATAGGCATGTTATCTAAATGTAGAATTAAAACATGCATAATTTAAAATAGGTCCTATAGGCATGTTATCTAAATGTAGAGTTAAACATGCAGAATTTAAAGAAATAGATCCTATAGACATGCTCTCTACCCTTTTAATTGCTAAACATGCATAATTACTCATCCCCTTTTCACTAGTCAACCCCAATGTTTATTACAAATATATTGCAGACCAAATACTGAATTACATTAGAAAAAGTGTAAAAGAAGAAGTTAAAACTAGAAGAAGCCTGATTCTTGACTTCCTTTCTGAGTTATAGAATAAACCACCTCAAGCACCACTTGTTTCAAAGCCTTTCTCAGACCTGGGTGTGTCAAAGTTCCCTAAGGGTCTCAAAGGACTCCGGGCAATGCTTACACCCAGGTTTGCATAACTAGATAGAGATTAGTGCAGTGTGGAAGGGACAACCCTTATGTGTCCCAGTTCAGAGGGAGCTCATGGGTCCCAAGGCAAGGCTCACAAAAGAGGGACAGATCCTAAGTTCTAAGAGTATAGTGGAAGTGCAGAAACAGAGATTTATTTAAAACTCGGTTGAGAATATTAAGGGGTAGGGGTAATTTGAAAACAGTAGCAATAAAGCTTAAACTACACAGAATCAACAGTTGCACAAAGGGGCCAGGGTTTGGGAATACATTGCTTGAAGCATATGACCATAGTAGGGGGTCAGGTTTGGACATGTACAGCAATAGATGATGCTAGTATGCCCACAAACCAGCCAGAGAACACAAACACATAAGGGAATATGGGGTTTGGGATTCATAAGTCAACAAATCACATAATCAAGTGACTGAAAGAGTTTATACATAAGGGAACACATTAATTTACAGCATGCTTAGTAATGAAACTTGATTGCATAGACATAAGCAGAAACAGGCAAGAGTGAAGGAAAAAGTAAAGAAACATGTTGTTGTTGATGCTTGAAGATTAACTAGGACATACCAGTAAGAAGCAAAGTGCAGAAAGGAAAAGTAAGCAAATTTCCACAGCCTAGCCTTGACTTTCAGCCGGCTAGACAAGGCAGTAGCACAAGTAATAACAGAGAAAAGAGAGAGAGTTTTGAGTAAAGTGTGTGTTCTGAACTCAGATGGTTCGTTCATGCTTTTGAAATAAAAGAAAGCGGGTATTTATAGTTCTGAAAACAGGTTAAGAATAAGATAATAAGTAAAGACTTAACACAAATATAGAAACAATGACAAGTCAGAATTAATTACACAAGTGATTCCCTTTAATTAAGGGATCATTGATTAACGGGTAGTAACAAGTTCAAATAATGAAAGAATCAGTTTGATTATTGCCATAAAAGGGATAGTAAAAGCATGTAGTGAACAATCACGTCTGAGTACAAAAATATGCTTATATTAGAAAGGATTCAGCAAAAAAAAAGTATCACAGCAAAGGGAAAGGAATCAATTAATTTTAAACAGGCGAGTGAAATCAGGGCTCACATAAGAAAAGCTTTTGAAATCAGTCACAAAATCAAGGTCAATCAAGGAAGAAACATGCTTTTGTACTTCAGTATATAAATAGAGTGAACAAAAACATCAGACATGCGAGGCCAAGCAGTTTGGCAAAAGAAATATCATACAATAGTAACAGAAATAAGCATAGGATTCAGTAGTGAACAAAGTTACATAGTCAGAGCACATACATATAGCCAAAGTGGAGAAGAGAGTCACAATAAATAAAGGTCTCACAGTAACAAGTGATGAAACCCTTTTGAGAAATCAGGGTTTCAACAAGGGTTGAGTTGAAGAGATAGTAAAACTCGAAATCAGATAAGTCACGTAAAGAAGAGAGAGTCAGAAACAAAGAACTTTAATCGAATCAAGTGCATACTCAAACAAACAGCTTCAGACCAAGAAGACCTAGGGTTTTTCAACAATAATCTATTTTAAAAGACGATAAAACAAATTAGTCAAATAAGAACGAGGAACTAAATCAAACAAGTACACATCTAACAAACCGTTTCAGAACTCGAATGAGACTACAAAAGGAACTAAAGTTTTAACATGCTGAAACAGATAGAAGAACGACATGAGCAAAACTTAGCAAAATCACAAACACGTTAAAATCAGAGATCTTTGAAAGGCAAAACCTAAAGGAAAACCCTAATAGGAGAAGATGAAGGGTCGTTTTGAAAGAAAGTTGAAAAACTTTTGAGAAAACACCTAAAACACTCATAGCAAGTACAGATCTAAAGCAGATCTGAAAAAAATATTAAAAGATCTTAAAGATTAGGGTTTCAAAAAATCTAGAAATTGTGAGAAAGACCTTAAAAGTTTCCGATCTAACCAGGAAAGTCAAGTATCTGCCTTGAAAGTCCATGAATGGCCGGAGAAAAGGTCGTGGATGGCTGAAGAAAAGCCATGAACAAAAGTCGAGCAAGGACTGGACCGGATTCCTTCGAGGACTAGCCATGAAACCACAGAGACCAACACCCAAGAGCCATAGGAGGCTGATACATGTCTCAAATGACCGCAAGGAGCCATGGATTAGGAATGTATTCGGTTGGGGTGAGAGGGCGGCGGCTAGGGTTTATGAGAGTTTCAGAGAGAGTTGAGAGGGAAGGGGGATTCAAGGGCGGCGGTAGGTGAGAAATGAGATAGGTTTTGGGGTCGTTTAGGGTTAAAAGGGGAAAGGAGAATGGTGTCCGTTGATTTAAATGATCAACGGCAAGGATTAAAGGGGTGGGGTGGGAGATCGGGTTTGGGTAGGTTTAGTTGGGTTAGGGGTCGGGTTTAAGTGGGAATTGGTCCGGGAAAATTGTGCTCAAATTGGGGTCAAACTAGGCTATAATTGAAATGAAATTGGGTTATCATTTAAATAGCCATTGTCACCATTTAAAATTATAAAAATAGTAAATTAATTTCTAAATATAAATTAAAAGTACTAAAATGATTTATGACATATATTATCAATTAAAAAATATTGGACTTAATTTTCATGAATATAAACGTGATTAAATCCTAAAAGAGGCTAATATTACAATTATATGCAATTTAGCTTAAAATACTAAATACTTTTGTGAAATTATGCAAAAAATTACCTTAGCTATATTTTAACATAAGTATAAAAGTCAAATAAAGGAATTACCAAAATAATAATTTTGGAAATAATTATTGGGGTTTTAATGATAAAAAAGGAAAATAAATTGATTTTAAAACCTTTAAAAATTATGAAAAAATAATAAAACATTTGGATATGCTTACATATGCATATATATGCCGTTTTGAAGGGTATTTCTCATATTGAAAATATAGGAAAAAAATTGGGTATCAACAACTGCACCTCTTTACGTGGGAATGATGAAAGAGATGTCGGGTAAAGATATGATGACCAATTTTGACCGAACGAAACGGTTCAAAGAAGTTAGGCTGCGCCCTGGCTTCTGAGCTACCTACATATCCCTGGTTTTACAGGAATCAGGCCATATGTAGTTCAGAATCCGTCGGCGGAGTATGCCGATGGAGAATTTCCAAGAATGGACGCAATATCCAAGGCGGGGTGAGTGGGCGGCTTATGAGAATGTTTAAGGTTTGATATGGCTGCGGGAACTGGAGCACGCTTGCTCCTGCCAGGATCGTTGTTGCTCGCCTATGTACCTACAATTAGAAACAACACAAGTGTATACCATGCATAAATTTAAACATGATGCAGATTCACATCGGACCATGAATGTTGTCTTCGGACGGTTAGGTTGACGTCCTTTGACCATGACGTCCTGGGCCATGAATCGTACAATAAATGATTCGCAGGCCATGAAATAATTCTCTCGGGCTATGAGGATGGTGCCTCCGAAGAATGATGCCTTTGAATAATGCTATGCAAAAGATTAAAAGGGATCCTCAGGCCATGACATGGTGTTCTCGGGCTATGAAGATGGTGCCTTCGAATGATGACGCCTTTGGATAATCTGGCGATCTTTCAGCCCATGAGATGCAGTATGTGGCGATCTTTCAGCCCATGAGATGCAGTATGTGGCGATTTTTCAGCCATGCAAATGTAGTATGTGGCGATCTTTTAGCCATGCAGATGCAGTATGTGGAGACCTTCCAGCCATACAGATGTAGTATTGAGGCGATCTTTCAGCCATGAGACGTAGTATGTGGCAATTTTTCAGCCATTCAGATGTAGTATGAGGCGATCTTTCAATCATGCAGATGTAGTATGAGGCGATCTTTCAGCCATGCAGATGTAGTACAATGCAAATGTAGGATAAGGCGATCTTTCAGCTATGTAGATGTAGTATAAGGCGATCTTTTAGCCATGCAGATGTAGTATGAGGCGATCTTTCAACCGTAAGATGCAGTATGAGGCGATCTTTCAGCCATGCATATGTAGTATGAGGCGATCTTTGAGTCGTAAGATGCAGTATGAGGCGATCTTTCAGCCGTAATTTGAAGTATGAGGCAATCTTTCAGCCATGCAGATGCAGTATGAGGTAGTGCTTAGCCTTATTCAAGGATGAAGGCAGATGGAGGTAGTACTTAACCTCGGAACACAAAATGGTAGCCTTATGTAATGCAAATGTAGATGGAGGTAGAGTTTAACCTCGAAAGGCAGAACGGTAGCCTTATGCAATGCAAAAATGTAGATGGAGACAATGTTTAGTCTCGGAAGGCAGAATGGTAGCCTTATGCAATGCAAAAATGTAGATGGAGACAATGTTTAGTCTCGGAAGGCAGAATGGTAGCCTTATGCAATGCAAAATGCAGATGGAGACATCGTTTAGTCTCGAAAGGCATAATGGTAGCCTTATACAAGAAATAAAATGGCAAATGGTAGTAGAGCTTTCTTAGCTGATAGCAGATCGTGACATTGTGATTGCTCGGGACATTGTTATATGCGGAATATCACTGCTGTGTGCGGATAGCGAATATTGTTAGGTGCAACGGTTCTGAGAGTTATATTCCTGAATAATGTTTGTTCCATGGGTGTATAGTATGTTTGATAATTTCATAATCCAAGTTCCTGCATTCAAAGAAAATCGTGAGTTTTGTAAAGTGGAGGTTAGTTCGTATCCCCGCTGGCTTTGCTTGACCTGCTCAGCTCTGATCTAGTGATATTGTATGTATCATTGGGGTAGCGTTGCTAAACAAAGCAATTTCAGTAATATGCATGATTTTGTAAAAATATGACATAATAATTTTTTAGTGGAACCGACGACTGTGACGTGGTTCGGGACATTGCAACCTCTCTTGCTATAGAATTTTGAGGATCCCCCTCAAAATTCTGCACCAGTTTAATGGGTTGATGCTCCTAACTGTTTCTTGCGACAATCAGCTGAAATTACTTTGGAATTTTGAGGGTCCTCCTCAAAATTCTACCCAGTTTCCAATTGCGGAGGGAAATGAAATTTTATTAAATTCTGACTGAACCTATAGGGCTACCTATGTATCCCCTCTTAAACGAGAATCATGTCAGGCATAGTTTAAATTACATCATATAAGGGAAGCATGAAAATTACACATAATAACGCTTGACTGCATCTGAATTGATCGGTTTTGACAGACTTCCCCGTCCATTTCTGCAAGTATGAGGGCTCCTCCTGTCAGAACCTAGTGAACCATGTATGGACCCTGCCAGTTAGGAGAGAATTTCCCTTTGGCTTCGTATTGATGCAGAATTTTTTTTTTAACACCAGCTACCCCGGTGTGAACTGTCTCGGCTTGACTTTTTTGTTGAAAGCTCTGGACATTCTGTTCTGATAGAGTTGACCATGGCAAACTGCATTCTCTTTTCATCTATAAGGGCTAGTTGCTCATAATGACTTTTCACCCAGTCTGCGTCATCGAGCTCGGCTTCTTGTATGATCCTTAGGGAAGGAATTTCTACCTCGGCGGAAATGACTGCCTCTGTACCATAAACCAGCATATAGGGGGTTTCCCCGGTTGATGTGCAAACTATGGTGCGATACCCCAATAGAGCAAATGACAACTTCTCGTGCCACTGTTTATGCTTCTCTATCATTTTCCTCAATATCTTCTTGATATTCTTATTGGTGGCCTCTATTGCTCTATTCATTTGCGGCCTATAGGCTATGGAATTCTTATGTTTTATCTTGAAGGTTTCACACATAGCATTCATCAAGTCACTGTTGAGGTTGGAGCCATTATTAGTAATGATCAACTCTAAAACCCCGAATCGACAAACAATGCAGTTGTGGGCAAAGTCTTCCACGACTTTCTTAGTTACTGCTCTATAAGACGCTGCTTCGACCCATTTGGTGAAATAATCGATTGCCACTAGGATAAACCTGTGTCCATTGGAAGCGGAAGGCTCGATTGGTCCAATAACGTCCATTCCCTAGGCGGCGAACGACCATGGTGAGCTTGTTGCATTGAGCTCATTTGGAGTTACCTTTATCATGTCCGCATGTATCTGACAGCAATGGCATTTCCAGACATATTGGATGCAGTCTATTTCCATAGTCATCCAAAAGTAACCAGCCCAGAGTATCTTCTTTGCTGAATTGAATTCAGGGGAATTCAGAGTTGATTTTGAAGGTTCCAGCGGATTCGTATGATGATTTCGGAGTTGGGCGTATGTCCGCACCGGGTTTTGGAAGACCCAGGAATGTTTCGGCACCTATTGTGGAAGTTAGCATTTTGGAAGAATTTCATAAGTTTGGGTTGAAGTGCATTTCAGTGTTATCAATGTCCGTTTGGGATTCTGAGTCTGGGAAGAGCTCTGTATGGTGATTCTGGTGTTGGGAGCGTGATCATAAGGGAATTCGGAGGTCCGTGGGTCATTTTGGAGTCATTTGGCTAAAGATAGAAATTTGAAGGTTTTTGAGAAGTTTGACCGGAAGTGGACTTTTTGATATCAGGGTTGAAATCCGATTCCGGAAGTTGGAGTAGGTCTGTAACGTCAAATATGACTTGTGTGCAAAGTTTGAGGTCAATCAGATGGGATTTGATAGGTTTTGGCATCGAATGTTGATGTTCAAAATTCTAAAGTTCATTAAGCTTGGATTGGAGGTCGATTCATGATTTTAGCGTTGTTGGATATGGTTTGAGGCCTCGATCAAGTCCGGAGTGTGATTTGGGATTGGTTAGTATGATTGGTTGGGGTCCTGGTACCTCGGGTGGATTCCGGATGGTTAACGGATCAATTTTGGAAACCGGAAGAGGAAGTGAAGCAACTGTCTTCTGGTGTAACCGCACCTGCGAGGCTTGGGCCGCAGGTGCGGTGCCACATAAGCGGCCAGGAGAGTCGCATATGCGATTTTGGGCTGGGAGTGTAAGGACCGCAGATGCGGTCATCTCGCCGCATAAGCGGGACTGCACCTGCGGGTGTTGAGGTGTAGAAGCGAAAAGGGAAGCCTGGAGAGAAACCACAGGAGCGGTAAAGGGGCCGCACCTGCGGAACCGTAGAAGCGGTCGTGTGACCGCAGGTGCGGAAGTGCTGGAGGCAGTAAGTTCTTTTAAAATCTGGGGTTGGTCATTTTTCCCCCATTTTCATTTGGTGTGGATGATTTTGGATAGCTTCAAGTAGGGGTTTTCATCATCAACGACAAGGTAAGCTAACCCCACCTATCTTGTGTTAAATATATTGAATATGTAAGGATTTTAGCATGTAAATTAGTAAATATTTGGGGGTTTGAGGAAAACCTAGAAAATTCGTATTCTTGAATTTTGACCACGATTTTGAATATGAAATTAAGAGTAAATCATATATTTGAGTTCGTGAGTTCATGGGTAAACTTTATCTTCGAAAAATTTCGGAATCCGGGCATGTGGGCCCGAGGGCAATTTTGTCAACTTTTCGGTCGGGGTTAGAAATTGTTATAAATTAGATTGTAATGAGTAATTGAACATATGTTAATGGATTTCATAATTATTAGCTAGTTTTGGAGCATTTAGCATCGATTCGGGTCTTCAGAAGGGCGTGGAATGCCGGTTATGGATCTTCGGAGCGAGGTGAGTCTACTTTCTAACCTTGTAAGAGGGAATTGTCCCCATAGGTGAAATATTTGTTATGTGCTCCTATTTGTGGGGGCTACATACACACGAGGTGACGAGAGTCCGTGCGTAGCTACTATTATGTTTAAGTTCGGGTAGTCTAGGACTCAAAAGCATGCTATACTTGGAATATTTGTAATCTTATTGACATTTGAATTGCTTAAATCCTATCGAATTGGTAAATGAATTTCTAAAAGGATTAAACTTCATTTTTCTTAAATCATTAAAACAGAATTGGCTTTTATTTGGATAAACATTCCCCAATAAATTCTTAATTGGCTTTTTGACTGTGTGTATCTATGTGTGTCAGCGTCGCATGTATGATTCGCGAGCGGGGTATTTGTTTATTTATGTTGACCGCATCGCATGTATTATTCGCGAGCGGGATAATAGATGCATCTATGATTTGCGTCGTTTGACCCTCGGCAGTGAACATTTTATATTTATGTTGGATCGGGTCGTACGACCTCGTCATGATATGCGCATGTTTATATTGTTTGCCTGAGAATTTTTAATGTTGATACTTGCCTTTCCTGGCCAGAGATAAATGGATAAAGATAATGAAAAGTAAATCTTTGGAAACCCTTTTATTATTGAGAAGTTGGCTACCTACTATCTGGCTTTATGAGTTTATAATTGCTATATAAAATCCATGATCTCCACCCATTTTTTACTATATTATCATTGGACCACTAATAAGTGTCGAAGTCGATCTCTCGTCTCTACTTCTTCGAGATTAGATGGGATACTAACTGGGTATATGTTGTTTTCGTATTCATACTACACTTGATGTGCATTTTTGTAGCACAAGTTTATGTGTGGCTAGTGGCCTAGTGGTATTGTGGCATGGTTGGTACAGAGACTTAGGTGAGCTGCATTATCGAGGCATCCCACAGTCAGCAGAGTCTCCTTCAGAGTATTATATTTTATTTTTATTTCTGTCCACTTGTATTCCGAATAGTCATTGTATTTTATTTCATTCACTATTAAATGCTCATGCACTCGTGACACCGGGCTCTGGGATGATCACGTGATTTTTCAGTAGTTAAATTTTGTCAAGACATCCACATTTATTCAGTGGAGCTTATTACTTATTATTTAGTTGTTTAAAGGAACTGGTTTCAAAATAAACAAAAAATGAGAAATTTCTAGTAAATTATTGTTGGCCTGCCTGACAGTGGTGTCCGGCGTCATCACGACCCTTAGTGGATTTTGGGTCGTGACACTTGGTCCTAAGACCAAGAATCTATTGTTTGATTTGCTTATAAATATTATGGAATGTCAGGATTGCAGTCAAAATTGTTTAATAACTATCAAAACTTCATATTATTTGTCTTGATTTATTGTACTCAAGCACTACAACCAAATAACAAAGACCCCAAATATGCCTCATGAATAAATCTAACTTAAGCGTACATATAGATACACAGTTTCGAGCAGGAAACTATATGCTATCCATAAATGTATTATTAAACTAAAAGAAATTATAATATCTTATACCATCAAGTTGGGGAGCAAACAAAGCTCTTTGTTGCAATGATATAAAGAAGGGCAACAAAATTGACTTTTAAGGATAAGTATTGATGAAAGTCAAATCAAAAAAACTTTCACTGATTAATAGCCAAACCAAATAGGATACAGAAAAAAATCTATGAGAAATCATTAAATATTAAGCAACAATATCAAATTGAAAGAAATTGACAGATTTACCTCAAATAGGATTGGTAGGACTCTTTTTCTGATTTATATGATTAAAGCAATACCTAACATTTGACGAACAAAACCAGAAGAAATACACTTAACAAATGAGCATATGAACTTTACAACAACAAAACCTCTAATTGAGTTGGGCATGCTATCACTGCAATCTTTATCTTCTGTATGAAACTAAGAACTTGATAGAAATATATTTCTTCACCTAAAACTAAACACTAGCAGGAATGCAATATCTAAAGGCTCATTATAGCTCTAACAATGGAAGAAAAATAAATATTTAAATGTACCGATGAAAAAAATATAATCCCTAACTTAGACCTTCATATGTATAAAAGCCATAGACAACATCCCATAAGCACTAATAAGACGTAAAGTCCAACATATATGAGTTATCAGATACTTGATACATTTATAACAATTGTTTCTAGTAACTCATGTAAAAGTTTGATCTCTATGATGTTAAATTCTTTTGGAAAATAAAATCACGTACAACAATACATATTAGTGTCATGAAGATTCACAAACAATCCAGTTGATATATTTCTTCAAAAAGCCCATAAACTAAAGCAAACCATTTTAGCAGAAAATTAATTTACGACTAACTAATAAGTGAAATGGACAAAGCAATAGACCAAAGTCACTAATAGTGACACATAGAGATAACTAAAGAAAGCAATAGAAGATGTGATACCACAGATAGAAAAAAGTGAAGAAAACTAAAACTTACTAGCTGACTCATACTATCATAGTAAGCTTTGAAACATCTTCTTCATCAACAATAGCTGCTAATTCATGTTGTTGCTTAAGAATCTACCAGATTAATTATTTGGTTGATGCTTGTTTTTAATAGTGCATGAATAGTTATCTCTTCCAAATTTTACAAATGAGAGAAGACAAGCATAATTCAATCAAATCTCGAGGAACTATTTTCTTATACATAATAAAAATATTATTCATTTTAAGGAAGCAAATAGTGACATCTTATTGTCCAATGCAAACCACATCTGTCACGACCCAAAATCTACTATGGTTCGTGATTGCACTGGACACCGCTGTCAGGCAAGCCAATCAAAAATAATTAATTAAATTCTCATTTTAATAATTTTGAAAGCTATGATTTCCTTCAATTTTACTAGTAAAAGATAACCATTTTAAAATAAATATAATTGCTAAGACGTTAATGCAAAATACTCCATATCTTCCCAGAACCCGGTGTCACAAGTGCATGAGCAAATTTATAGGAAATGAAATAAAATACAGTAACTGTTCGGAATACAAATTGGATAGAAATGAAAATATAGTACAATACTATGAATGGAACTCTGCTGGTTGCGGGTCCTCTCATTAAATACAGCTCACCTAAGTCTCCGTATTAATCATGTCGTTGCGCCAAACTAGGAAACTAGACACACACAGACCTGTGCAGCAAAAATGCACAGCAAGTGTAGTATGAGTACGAAAACAACGTGTACCCAGTGAGTATCCCGTCTAATCTCGAAGAAGTAGAGACGAGAGGTCGACTTCGACACTTACTAGTGGTCCAATAATAATATATTAGTAATGCGAATAATCATGAATTTATTAAAAAGGCAGTAAATTCAAGTGAGTCACGAAACAAGTAAACATTCCCTTTTATATTAAAAAGTCTCCAAATTCATAATCTATTATTTATCAATTTATCTTAGACCAGGGAGGCAATATCAGTTTATAAATCTCAAGCAAGCATCACAAGCATGCGCAAAACATGCCGAGGTCGTAGGCCCAATCCAACAGGTATTTAAACTGTGCACTGCCAGAGGGTCGAATGGCGTGAACCATAGATGCATCTATTTAATCTACCGAGGCATTCGGCCCGTTCTAAAATTAAACACATATAGACAGTCAATCAAGAAGGCATTAGGGAACAATTATCCAAAGAAAAGCCAATTCTCTTTTAACAATTCAAGAAAATGAACTTTAATTTTTTTAGAAATTCATTTACTAATTCGATGTGATTCAAGTAATTCAAATTGTCAATAAGATTACAAATATTAAAGTATAGCATACTTTTGGGTCCTCGACTACCCAGACTTAAACATAATAGTAGCTACGCACGGTCTCTCGTCACCATCATGTGTACGTAGTCCCCACAAATAGAAGCACAAATCCAATTAATTTACCTATATGGACAATTCCCTCTTACAAGGTTAGAAAGTAGATTCACCTCGCTCCGAAGATCTATTACCGGCATTCCACGTCCTTCCGAAGACTCAAATTGATACACAACGCTCCAAAACTAGCCAATAATTATGTACGCCTATTAATATATATTCAATTACTCATTATAAACTAATTTATAACAATTCCTAACCCTGATCAAAAAGTTGACAAAAACGCCCTCGGGCCCACATGCCCGAATTCCAAAAAATTTCAAGGTTTACCCATAACCTCACGAACTCAAATATATAATTTACTCTCAATTTCATGAACAAACTCGTGGTCAAAATCTAAGAATACTAATTTTTCTAGGTTTTCCCTTAAACCCCAAGTTTTCCACAAGTTTTCATGCTCAAATCCATATACAATCATGTATTTAACTCAAAACTAACATAAGCCACTTACCTCATGCTTGATAGTGAAAATGGAACCTCAAAGTTGCTCCAAAATCAACTTCAATGGAAGAAAAGGGGATGAAATGAACCCAACTCCCGATTTAAAAGAACATCACTTCTCCAGCATTTTCGCACCTGCGGTCACTTGACTGCTTCTGCGGTTGCGCAGGTGCGAACCACTAACAGCTTCTGCAGTCCTTTTCCAGGCCACCAACTTCTGCATCTGCGTCCTAACTTCCGTATGTGCGGTCCCGCTTATGCAGCAAGATGAGCACATCTGCGGTCCCAGCCTAGCCTAGCCAGTTTCGCTTCTATGGCACCTAGGCCACTCTTGCGGCTCTGCACCTGCTGCCAAAACCTCGCAAGTGCGGTTACACCAGATACCAGCTGCTTCAGTCCTTCTTTAAATTCCAAATTTGATCTTTTAACCATCTGGAATCCACCCGAGGCCCCCGGGACCCCAACCAATCATACCAACCAGTCCCATAACATAATGCGGACCTGTTTGAGGCCTCAAATCATATCAAACAACGCTAAAATCATGAATCGACCTCCAATACAAGCTTAATGAACTTTAGAATTTTAAATTTCTACATTCTATGTCGAAACCTATCAAATCCCGTCCGATTGACCCCAAATTTTGCACACAAGTCATATTTGACATTAAGAACCTACTCCAACTTCCAGAATCAGAATCCGACCTCGATATCAAAAAGTTCGCTTCCGGTCAAACTTCTCAAAACCTTCAAATTTCTATCTTTAGCCAAATGACTCCAAAACGACCTACAGACCTCTGAATTCACTTCCAATCGCTCTCCTAACACCAGAATCACCATGCAGAGCTATTCCCAGACTCGAAATCCCAAAAGGACATTGATAACACTAAAATGCACTATAACCCAACTTATAAAATTCTTCCAAAAATACTAACTTCCACAATAGGTGCCGAAACATTCCCAGGTTTTCCAAAATCCGATCCGGACATACGCCCAAGTCTGAAATCATCATATGAACCTGCTGGAACCTTCAAATCCCGATTCCGAGGTCGTTTACTCAAAAATCCAGTCTTAGTCAATTCTTCCAACTTAAGGCTTTCGAAATGGAAATTCTCTTTCCAAATCAACTCCGAACTTCTCGAATTCAATTCCGACCATGCGCACAAGTCATAATACCTGATATGAAGCTACTCACGGCCTCCAAATACCGAATGACGTTCTGGAGCCCAAAACGACCGGTCGGGTCGTTACATTCTCTCCCACTTAAACATATATTCGTCCTCGAACGTGCTGAGAATTGCACTAGAGCCGTCCGAAATCATTGTTTAATACCTTGAGCACCTACCCATTCTACCACAGCTCAGTTGAGCACATTAACTTGATAAAATCTGAAGATATTCTCCTTTATTCAACAAATAAGCTTAAAACCCAGTTTCAACATCCGAAATTCTCTGCAAGGCCTGCTTCCAATATTTGAACACCGCATCAATCACTATACGGTGAGACAGAATATAGCTACATACCTTTGCCGAATTCTCACCATGCACCACATCCTCCACAAGACCATATTAACACTCTCTGATCATAATAACCAACATTTCCCGAAGTTGATGCTCACAATGCACCTCATGACATGTATAAGTATCGTTCCAATTCTTACAATACTGCCACAATAGAAGAGACATGTAGAAATTCATAACAAACTGTCGAGTCAACAAATCATTTAGGCTATACTATTGACAAGAACCATTACCTCATTCTGAACCACTTAATGTTATTTTCTCTTTGATATACTTTATATAATCCGATCGCATTTATCCTAGATCCAATAACCTTGTCTTACCCAATATGAATTACGCAGGCAACGAACCACCCCTGACATGACCAAAAGTCTCATATGATGCCACAAGGTGCCAATAGGCTACAAACTCGAACATGATACATAAGGAAACCGAACTCTAGAAGGGACTACTCAATTCACGCTGCTAATATGGACTTTCCTCAAAAAATGGAAAACAAAACACATAAAAATTACAATACAGAAAACTATACTCAACATCATACTGTTGCGGCGTGCAACCCGATCCAAACAACATACCCATGGCGGCGTGCCACCCGATCCTCACATTAAATTCACATAAGGAGATACACACCGAGCTAAATTGCTCATTACACCAAAATACCGAATATCAGTCCCAAGCATGCTAAGGGCATAATACCATCTTTGGGGAGACATATAGCGCCATAAGTCACAAACTCAAGTACAAATGAGATGCGATATATGTTCTGAAACTAAAGATCCATCATGCTCACATAACACCATCGCTACGCGAAAGCACAACACATAAGAAAATTATCGAGCCGTCCACAACTCACACAGCACAATATGGCATTACATGAAACAACCGAAGACAAAATAACATCCAACCTCCGAATACTCCTCCATATGTAGTGCTATGTCGAAATGAACACATCCGGCCTAATATAGAGCCCATATTCGTACTTAAATCCATTCACAGACCTCAAGCCAATTCTGATTGTACCGAACTAAGGCCATAACCTTTCCTTGGTCTATAATAACCCTCTTTTTCCCATACACACAGGAACAACCATCATAACCGGAGTAATCCTCCACAGTCCACAACCTAATAATCGAGTGCCCTCCAGACATCAATTCTCAAATTAATGATATTGCCACAATCTTCATACTTGGTTTAAATCTTCGATCAATCAAGTGACTACATGTCACACTTATACAATCTCTCTATGAGACACGCTCCCACGACCTTCCACACCAGATAATAGGTCTGCACATCCACACTACCAGCCACACTAACGCTGTAAAACCTAACAAGAATCCATAACCAGATTGCAGCCTCTTTCACAAAACACTAATCTCAGGTGACGCTGAAGACAATACCAGCTTACGCTAACATTCACATCCATTTCCTGCTTCTCTGAGCTTGTGACATCCTCGCCAACACCGAACCGCAACCTCGGTTCCTCACTTTCAATTTTCATGCCGCTTAGTGCACCTAACATGCCAATATGCAACAATAGTAGAATCTCATCTTAACTCCTGAACCACTAATAGAGTATGCATTTCATTATACATAATCTTTTACTTAACTCATTCTAAGAGGACCATAGCAACACACGAGTGAATTCTCAGAACCGTAGAACATTCAAATCCTCAAGTAGCGGCCTAAGCCAGCACAACCCTTTCGGGATACACCTACACATAACATGCCATAATACTTGAATACTTCCAAAACAATATCAATTACGGCGGCCGTCGAGCCTCGCACGCACTACCATCACTATGCCAATTCAACCATGGCTAACCAATCTATCTTCTTTTAGTTCATCCTTAACTTGCCTTAGAGATAATAATAGCTCCATTCCTTACATCACAAACCTGAATCTGCACTCACCTTGAGTGACCCCATTCCACGAGACCACCATGTCTCCAAACCTATGAATCGTTTCATACACCCCTTGTACGCACATTCGCATCTTCAACTGATATACCCATTATGATAAATCCTTTACAAATTCAAAGTCTTTTTGTCTTTTTCCTCCCAATGCTACACAGCAAGTCACAGCATCATAGAACATTCTGAGCCTCTTATCATCAGTTGCTACAAAAGCTTGATTCTTAACCATACTTATAGGCTTGAAATTATTAGGCACCACACATTAACTTTTGAATCCACTAGGACCGTTGTTAAGAGCCACCCACTCTGACTTGGTCCCGAATATAATCAACTCCATGAATCTTCTAGCACATGAATAGCCTCTTGACGAAGCACCCAGCTGAATCATTTTCCTTGAAACCTGTATCTATACAAGGCATAAATCTTGAATCCTTCCCCAAGTATGAACATGAGACAATAAGGCCAACCATAACATACCTTTAACAATTCCTTTGCTCAAATTACCTCTTATGTTCTTTTCCCTTAGCTGAAATAACTCATCAATATGCTAATAACATGAAATCTCATAAATAGACGACCATGCAATCCAACCGTAAGTGGTGGGACTCTCCCACTTAGCTTGAAGCCACTATTACACAACTCTGAAACCCACCAACATTCTTATTTTTTATTGACATGACCTTGAGCAATTAAACTGCCAGATTCCTCAAAATCGTTCCATTAGCATTTCATAAACACTATGAATCGCTAGCAACATTCGCACATTCGAGACCTCTTGCTGAAAAGCTCGTAAAATCCTTCGCAGGAGTTTCACCAATCACGCGATCGCTGACCTGCTCATAGGAGATAAACCACCTGAGCCCGTGCTCATTCACCAAATGCACAAATCCATTCACTCCTCATGGACATCAACCAGATGTGCGACAATATTTTCCAATTCAAAGTTATGTCGTATCCTTCTTCATATCAAGAAGCTCCTTCCCATTATATAAAATATCCCACTGTATAATAGCAAATAATTCAAATTAAGTCCGTAGACCCATCCACTATCTACTAAAACTCCCAAATCACTCCAAACTTTCCTCAAGGGTGTAGTTATCCTGCCACTGAATCCACATACTAATCTACCACTCTCCCACTTTGGGCAGACTCACTTCTTTAAGAAACTACTCAACCTCCACTTCTTAGACCTGGCCTTATAGAAGTTTAACCACCGCATGACACTTCCCACATGTCCTTCCTCATCCCTTGCTGCTTAGCTAATGCCTTAGATCAAAATCTATCTCGGTAGCACTTGAACCAATAGACAACTACTAAGTTTTAAACCTTTTCGAAGATCGTCTCTCTCGAGCCTTCAGCATTAGAAATACACATTCAATCATGATCTACCTTATCCCGCGATCTCTGACAGCCGCTTCTCCAATACTATCTTACAATATCCTGCCCTAAGGGCGAATCGTAGAAGGTCTTTACACCAGGGAACTTAGTACATTCAACAAGGACAAAGACACCTCATAACAGATGAAAATTCCACCACGCTCACAAATACCAAGCCTCGTTACTCCATCAACCCAAATCTGAACATTCTTAGCCCAATTGCCTTTCCTTCGCCGGGAATAAAATACTGAATCTCTAAATCATGCACTGAGTAAACCTCCCTTCAAGTCATTCACTGCCCTAACACGTAAGTAAGCATCCTACTGCCACATCAACACCGCACGACAACTGTTCATAAGCATCATGGCAACTTGTGCCTAGCCTCAGAGATCTTAGTAGTACAGCTACTGAGCTGAAACGACAAAATATCCTTCTACAAGGCGACGACAATAGTCAAATCAACTACGCATGGAGAAACATCTCGTACCCATTTGTAGTACCATTACAATTCTTCAATTGTCGATTTATAATAAGCGCTTTGCGTCGCACAAGATTGAGTAGCAAGAAAACAAGGGCATAAGCCTCAAAGGAATCAAATCACATGATGAGGAATCAAGAAGGGAAGTACTGCTAACTGCCCTATAGCCTCTCAAAGATAAGTATAGACGTCTTTGTACTGCCCGCAAGACTCTACTAGACTCGCTCATGACTCGTGAGACCAAAAGGGAAACTAGTGCTCTGATACCATGTTGTCACGACCCAAAATCCACTAAGGGTTGTGATGGCGCTGGACACCGCTGTCAGGCAAGCCAACCAAAAATACTTAATTAAATTCTCGTTTTAATAATTTTGAAAGCAATGATTTTCCTTCAATTTTAACCATTTCAAATTAAATATAATTTCTAAGTATTTAATGCAAAATACTCTATATCATCCCAGATCCCGGTGTCACAAGTGCATGAGCAAATTTCTAGGAACTGAAATAAAATACAGTAACTGTCCGGAATACAAATTGGACAAAAATGAAAATACAGTACAATACTCTAAAGGAGACTCTGTTGGCTGCGGGTCGTCTCGTTAAATGCAGCTCACCTAAGTCTCCGTATCGAGCATGCCGCTGCGCCAAACTAGGCCACTAGACACACACGGACATGTGCAAAAAAATGCACAGCAAGTGTAGTAAGAGTACGAAAACAACATGTACCCAATGAGTATCCCGTCTAATCTCGAAGAAGTAGAGACGAGAGGTCGACTTCAACACTTACTAGTGGTCCAATAGTAATATATTAATAATGCAAATAATCATGCATTTATTAAAAACGGCAGTAAATTCAAGTGATTCACGAAATAAGTAAACATCCCCTTTTATATTAAAAAGTCCCCAAATTCATAATCTATTATTTATCAATTTATCTCAAACCAGGGAGGCAATATCAGTTTATAAATCTCAAGCAAGCATTACAAGCATGTGCACAACATGCCGAGGTCGTACGACTCGACCCAACAGGTATTTAAAATGTGCACTGTCAGAGGGTCAAATGACGCGAACCATAGATGCATCTATTTAATCTACCGAGGCGTTCGGCCCGTTCCAAAATTATACACACATAGATAGTCAATCAAGAAGTCATTAGGGAACAATTATGCAAAGAAAAGCCAATTCTCTTTTAACAATTCAAGAAAATGAACTTTAATTTTTTTAGAAATTTATTTACTAATTCGATAAGATTTAAGCAATTCAAATTGCCAATAAGATTATAAATATTCTAAGTATAGCATGCTTTTGGGTCGTAGACTACCCAGACTCAAACATAATAGTAGCTACGCACGGAGTGTCGTCACCTTGTGTGTACGTAGCCCCCACAAATAGAAGCACAAATCCAATTAATTTACCTATGGGTACAATTCCCTCTTACAAAGTTAGAAATGAGACTCACCTCGCTCTGAAGATCCATCACCGACATTCCACGTCCTTCCGAAGACACAAATTGACGCACAATGCTCCAAAACTAGCCAATAATTATGTAAACCCATTAATATATGTTCAATTACTCATTAAATCCAACTTATAACAATTCCTAACCCTGATCGAATAGTTGACAAAAATGTCCTCGGGCCCACGTGCCCGGATTCCAAAAATTTTTGAAGATAAGGTTTACCTATAACCTCACGAACTCAAATATATAATTTACTCTCAATTTCATGACCAAAATCATGGTCAAAATCCAAGAATATTAATTTTCTAGGTTTTCCCTCAAACCCCAAGTTTTCCACAACTTTTCATGCTCAAATCCATATACAATCATGTATTTTACTCAAAACTAACATAAACCACTTACCTCATGCTTGCTGGTGAAAATGGCACCTCAAAGTTGCTCCAAAATCGGCTCCAATGGAAGAAATGAGGTTGAAATGAACCCAACCCCCGATTTAAAAGAACCTCACTACCTCCAGCATTTTCGCACTTGCGGTCACTTGTCTGCTTCTGCGGTTGCGCAGGTGAAACCCACTAAACGCTTCTGTGGTCCTCCTCTAGGCCCCCAACTTCCACATATGTGTCCCTCCTTCCGCAGGTGCGGTCCCACTTCTGTGACAAGATGACCACATATGCGGTCCCAGCCTAGCCCAGCAACTTATGCTTCTGCGGCACCTAGGTCGCTCCTACGGCTCCGCACCTGCGGCCAAAACCTTGCAGGTGCAGTTACACCAGATACCAGCTGCTTCAGTCCTTCTTCAAATTCAAAATTTGATCTGTTAACCATTTGGAATCCATTCGAGGCCCCCGGGACCATAACCAATCATACCAACCAGTCCCACAACATAATACAGACCTGCTTGAGGCCTCAAATCATATCAAACAAAGCTAAAATCATGAATTGACTTCCAATCCAAGCTTAATGAACTTTAAAATTTCAAACTTCTACATTCGACGCCAAAACCTATCAAATCCTATTTGATTGACCTCAAATTTTGCACAAAAGTCATATTTGACATTACGAACCTACTTTAACTTCCGGAATAAAAATCTGACCTTGATATAAAAAGTCCTCTTCCGGTCAAACTTCTCAAAACCTTCAAATTTCTATCTTTAGCCAAATGACTCCAAAACGACCTACAGACCTCTGAATTCACTTCCGATAGCGCTCTTAATACCAGAATCACCATGCGGAGCTATTCCTAGACTCGGAATCCCAAACGTACATTGATAATACTGAAATACACTACAACCCAACTTATGAAATTCTTCTAAAAATGCTAACTTCCACAATAGGTGTCGAAACATTCCTAGGTTTTCCAAAATTTGATCCGGACATACGCCAAAGTTCGAAATGATCATACGAACCTGCTGGAACTTTCGAATCTTGATTTTGATGTCGTTTACTCAAAATTCCAATCTTAGTCAATTCTTTCAACTTAAGGCTTTTGAAATGGAAATTTTCTTTCCAAATCAACTCCGATCTTCCCGAAATTCAATTCCGACCATGCGTACAAGTCATAATACCTGATGTGAAGCTGCTCATGGCCTCAAACTGCCGAACGATGTGCTAGATCCCAAAACGACCGGTCGGGTCGTTATAACATCTTATTTGACATACACCTAAAAAGAGTAAGTAACTGATTTTGCTACACAAATACTATTATAAAAGTATACAAGACATATCTCTGAAATATTCTCACACCATCTATAAAATTGCTTAACCAAGATGATAAATAAAGTAACATTGTTCAAATAGTAACTAAATATATTAAGAGGTTTCTTTTAAAAGCTAGTACCAGTAAGATATTTGGAAGTTAATATTAGTATGTTAAGCACTATGACAAGTTTGCACAAACATTACTATTAAAGTAGAATCTTCCGGTTCCAAAAATCATATTTTTTTGTTTTGGCCTAACTTGTGACTAAACAAAAAGATCGTGTTGATATACAATTAGGTTTTCTAGTCAATTGCAACTTTATTTGGATTCAAAGGTGTTCATTGTGAATTATTTTCAAACACCTTCTGAGCACAGAAATTGTAATGCTGTTTAAAACATATCTAGCACTGATTTCCCTTGAAAATTCTGGAAAATCCAATTCAACATGCCACAAACTTTTCAGGCCTAGGTAGTGCCAATAATTAAGTAAGAGTGAAAAGTAATCAAGCACACAAACTCACAAATAAAATATATGGCTTCATTTGGAGTACATCTCCTGAAACACAAATCAAATGACTTACATGAAAAACCTCAATACTTTTTTACAAACACATTTAGGGTACCAAATTAGGTATTAACCAAATGATTTTATTCACCCATTTACAAATAAAGTTTCAGAGGAAAAAATTGTAAAAAAAAAAAAAAAAAATTGGTAGCTTACCCAAACACATGGAACTTTGTAGTGTCTCACATTAGTTGGTAAGAATATAAAGGAGCAAGATGGTGACTCTTTGTCGTTACTGTTAAGTTACTTACCCTAGGTTGTGTGTGAGTTGGGATGTGTACTGGAAAAGAAATACGATAACTTTTTTCGGAGTCATGATGGAAAGCTTTTCCAAATTGATTGGCACAAGAGGTTAGGGTTTGAAGCTAAGAGAAGGGGATGAATATATTCTGATGTTTAAGAGGTAAGTTGGAGGAATAAAAAAAGGTCTAGGGCTAGATAAAAGAAAAAGGTAAAATCTAGTATAGTAAAATTAGAAGAGGGAAAATTTGGTGGGAAAGTAAAACCGTTGCAATAGCCAATTTTTTTCATAACCATTGTTATAGATAAATCTATTAGAACGGTTAAAGTAACAATTGTCGTAGATTTATATTTGGCAAAAATTATTATACTAATGCAGCGGTTTACTCTTAGAACTATTTCAATAGGGTGGAATGTCTTATGCAACGGTAACAACCGTTGTAGTAGATTGTCTATTGCAATGGTTATGTCACCGTTGCTAAAACATCTGTTCCTATAGGCTTATTTTCTGGTAGTGTTACTTATGAGGTTTCGGGTTATCGGCGTAATGGTGAGTTAATACAGCTAGGGGAAAAGAACATAGGTGGTAAGTTGAGCAAAGGAATTGATAAAAGGTATGTTGTAGTTGGCCTTATGGACTCATGTTTAGGCTTTGGGAAGACTCAGAATTTATGCTTCGTACAGAGGTAATTTACAAAGGAAGCGATTCGGTCGAGTGTTTCATTGAGATGGATGTTCATGTGCCAGCGGAGCCTTGGAGTTGATTATATTCGAGACCAAGCCAGAGTGAGTGACTCTTAACAGTGGTCCTAGCAAATTCAAAGGTTAAAGACGTAGTGCCTAAGGATTTCGAGTCCGTTGTATGGTTAAGGATTGAGCTTTTGTAGCGGGTTATGATAAGAGGCACAAAATGTTCTGTGATATTTTTGACTTGCAGTGTAGTATTTGGGGGAAAGAGAGAAAATGACTTTGAATTCGTAGGAGAGTTATCAAAATGGGCGTATCAGCTGAGGATGCGAATATGCGCGCAAGGAAGGTATGAAATAGTTCGTGGAATTTGAGACAGCATGGTTTCGTGTTGCAAGGCCACTCACGATGAATGCAGGTTGAGTGCGTTATGTGTTGAATGGAGTTATTATTATCTCTAAGGAAATTAAGGATAAATTGGAGGAGGCTGGATTGGTTAGCCATGGTTGAATTGGCATAGTGGTAACAGTGATCAGTTCCTTCAGCGTGATTAAGTTATGCATGTGACTTGTATGGTACATATGAGGATTGACGGCTGTCGTGATTGATTTTATTGTAAGTATTCAAGTATTATGACATGTTATGGGTAGGCGGATCCTAGAAGGATTATGGCGGTTTAGACCACTACTTGAAGATTTGCATGTTCTACATTTACGAGGATTCACTCGCGTGTTGCTATGGTTCCCCTGAAATAATTTAAGTGAAAAGTTTATATATGGTAAAGTATTAACCATATACTTCCCCTGAAATAACCAAGGCACATGCTCTGTTCGGAGTGAGGCAAGCCACGCCGATCCCAATGGTAATGTCGACCATGACACCATTACATTCGAAGGCTGTAGCCTGAGACTATACAGCCGAGGCGAGGAGGAGAGGCAAGGTCAGGTTCGAAGAGACTGTTGTAGCACAGGGTATGACAAGAACTGGTACAGTCTATACCCCTGAACATCTAGTTGAGTCAAGAAAGTAGGCCTCCAATCGGCCACCCATCATTGAGACAGGTCCAGACGACCTATGGAGGAAAATATAGGCAAAGGAGTATTCGGTTATCGACCATTTAAACAAGACGCCAACACAAATATCCATTCTCTCTTTGCTGCAGAATTTTGAAGCTCACAAGAATGTTGTTAAAGGTGCTGAGTGAAGCATATGTACCAAGCAACATCACTGGCGGTGAAATGGCTAATATGGTAGGACAAGTGCTGGAAAGCCATAAGATCACCTTTCATGAGGACGAGCTGCCACCTGAAGGGTTAGGGCACAATAAGGCATTTCACATCACTATGCAATGAGAAGACTATTTCATCACCAGAATCCTAAGAGATGGAGGTTCCAGTCTCAACATTTGTCCACTGGTAACACTCAAGAAGCTAGGTAAAGGACTGCATGGGATAAAAGATAGAGCAATCAATGTGAAAGCCTTTGATGGTTCTCAGAGGTCCACCATTGGTGAGATTATTCTATGCTTGCAGATGGGACCAACCTAGTTCGATGTTGATTTCCAAGTAATAGATGTGCCAGCATCTTACAACTTGTTGTTGGGACGTCCATGGATTTATGTTGCTGGGGCCGTAACATCAACACTGCATCAGGTAATAAAATTTGAATAGAATCACCAGGAAGTGATCATTCACGGCGATGGTAGCAACCCTATATACAGTTGCTAGACCATTCTGGTAATCGAGGGAAGAAGGAAGTTAGGTGGAGAGACTTACCACCACATTGAACGGGTCAATGCTATCGACAAGGACAAGTGGTGGGATACAAAATCGAGAGTATACTGAATTAGAGTGGATATGAACCTCGTAAAGGGCTCGACAAGAACCTCCAAGGAATCGCTAAGCCCATAAAACTCAAGAAACATGGCACTACCTTCGGTTTAGGATATGAATACACCTGGGAAGAATTCAACAACTGGTCGCCACCATGGCGTGGTCCTTTCTATCCACTAGAGCAGCTAATACCGCATCTGGAACAAACTTTCCAATAGGCTGACATTATTTATGGGTCAGAAGAAGAAGAAGCACTTGCAACGATGAAGAACTTGTTCCTAGAAGACAATAACATGGACTGTTGTGTTGTTCTCGACGAGGAGGGGGAGGAAGGCCCTTCCATACAGGCTGTGAGCAGAGGGGCGCGCCTCAATAATTGGACCATCAGGATAAACCAGAGGAAGAGACTCGGGGTAGCAAGCCTAAAACAAGCATCATTCATTGTTTTTATTTACTAAATGATTTTCTTTTCGCATTTTCAATTCCCGCAATAAGATCTTCGATGTTCAAACCAGTTATTCAATTTATCAAAATCATGTTTATTTTTCTTATGATTTAGTATTTTTTGCTATCTCCCATTACTTTACCAATACAGCATTACTATTACTTATCTTGATGGACCAACGAATGTGACATGCAATGAGACAATGCAACAAATAGACATTGATTCAGAGGAAGATGACATACCTAACGAGATTGTCAAAGAAGTTGAGAACTTTAAGAACAGACCTAAGTCTAACCTGGACGAGACCGAAATTGTCAACTTGGGAGATGCAGAAAATGTTAGGGAAACAAGAATCAGCATTCACCTATCGCCATCAAAAAAGAAAGAATACACAGAATTTCTAAAAGAATATGAGGACATATTCGCCTGGTCGTATGATGACATGACTGGTATGAGTACGTCTATTGTGACTCACAAACTGCCAACCGATCCAATGTGACCACCGGTAAAGCAAAAGCTCAGAAAGTTCAAACCTGATATGAGTTTGAAGATTAAGGAAGAAGTCACCAAGCAGGTCAAAGCTAAGGTTCTCAGGGTAGTAGAATACCCGACATGGTTAGCCAACATTGTGCCAGTGCCAAAGAAGGATGGGAAGGTCAGAGTCTATGTTGACTACCGGGATCTCAACCGGGCCAGCTCGAAAGACGACTTCTCTTTGCCAAATATACACATTCTGATTGACAATTGCACCAAGCAGGAGCTACAGTCATTCATAGATTGCTTTACTGGTTGTCATCAGATCTAGATGGATGAGGAAGATGCTAAGAAAATGGCTTTCATTACTCCATGGGGAGTGTACTGTTATAAGATGATGCCATTCGGCCTAAAGAATGCAGGGGCCACCTACATGAGGGCCATGACTACCATATTCCATGATATGATACATAAGGAGATAGAAGTATATGTGGATGATGTTATTATCAAATCCAAGAAGGCCACTGACCATATGGAAGATCTGAGGAAGTTCTTCAATAGACTGCGGAGATACAACCTGAAACTAAACCCCGCAAAGTGCGCATTTGGGGTTCCTGCTGGGAAATTGCTTGGGTTTATTGTGAGTTGATGAGGAATAAAACTTGATCCATTGAAAGTCAAAGCCATTCAAAAACTACCACCGTCAAGGAACAAGAAGGATGTGATGAGTTTCTTGGGAAGGCTTAACTACATCAGCCGATTCATAACACAATCTACAATTATCTATGAGCCAATCTTTAAAATGTTAAAGAAGGACACCGCTACCAAATGGACCGATGACTGGCAAAAGGCCTTCGACAAAATCAAAGAGTACTTGTCAATACCACCAGTCTTAGTCCTACCCGAGCCAGGTAGACCCTTATTACTCTACCTTGCAGTGTTGGATATAGCTTTCGGCTGTGTTCTGGGCAGCATGATGAAACAGGGAGGAAGGAACAAGCCATTTATTATCTTAGTAAGAAGTTCACCCCGTACGAGGCCCGGTATTCTCTATTAGAATGCACGTGTTGTGCTTTGATTTAGGTAGCTCAGAAGCTAAGACATTACTTCTGCGCCTATACTACATATCTCATATCGAGAATGGATCCATTGAAGTATATTGTTCAGAAGCTCATGCCCACCGGCAAGTTAGCCAAGTGGCAAATCATGTTGAGTGAGTTCGACATTGTTTACGTAACTCAGAAAGCGGTCACGGGCAAGCACTGATAGAGCACCTCGCTGAGAATCCCGTGGATGGAGAATACGAACCCCTAAAAACATATTTTCCTGACGAAGAGGTATCATTCATAGGAGAAGACATCGCAGAATCCTATAAGGGTTGGACAATGTTCTTCGATGGAGCGACAAACTTCAAAGAAGTGGGCATAGGAGTAGTCCTAGTAGTAGAAACCTGTCAGCATTATCCGGTGTCGGCCAAACTTAGGTTCCCATGCACTAACAATATGGCTGACTATGAAGCCTGCATCTTAAGACTCAAAATGGCCATTGACATGAACTTCAAGAGCTGCTAGTAATTGGAGATTCAGACTTACATATATATCAGGTACGAGAAGAATGGGCAACCAAGAACTCCAACATACTCCCGTATCTGCATCATGTACGGGTATTGAGAAAGAGGTTCACAAAGACAGAATTCTAGCATGTTCCTAGAGTCCAGAATGATCGCCGATGCATTGGCTACCCTATCATCTATGATACAGCATCCATACAAGAATTTCATTGATCCCATTCAAGTGAAAATCCATGATCATCTAGCTTATTGTGCCCATGTTGAGGAGGAGGCAAACGGAAAGCCTTGGTTTCATGATATCAAGGAATATTTGGCAAAAGGAGAGTACTCGGGGCTTGATAATCCTATTCAGAAACGCACACTTCGGAGATTGTCCAACAACTTCTTTCATAGCAGAGGAATCTTGTATAGGAGGACTCATGATTTGGAACTATTAAGATGTGTTGACGCAAAGGAAGCATCCAAGCTGCTAGAGTAAAATCATACTGGGACCTACAGTCCACTTATGAATGGTTTTGTCTTAGCAAAGAAGATACTCCGAGATGGTTACATTTGGATGACTATGGAAACGGACTGCATCCAGTATGTCCGGAAATGCAACCACTGTCAGATACATGCAAACATGATAAAGGTACCTCCAAATGGGCTTAATGCAACAAGCTCACCATAGTCGTTCGCCACTTGAAGGATGGATGTTATTGGACCAATCGAGCCTGCCGCTTCCAATGGACATAGGTTTATCCTAGTAGACATAGACTATTTCACAAAGTGGGTCAAAGCAGCATCTTACAAAGTAGTAACTAAGAAAGTCATGGCAGACTTTGTCCGCGACCGTATTGTTTGTCGATTTGGAATTCTAGAGTCAATCATTATTGATAATGGCTCCAACCTCAACAGCGACTTGACAAAAGCTATGTGTGAAACTTTCAAGATCAGACACAAGAATTCCACAGCCTACAGGCCACAAATGAATGGAGTTGTAGAAGCCGCCAACAAGAATATCAAGAAGATATTTAGGAAAATAATAGAAAAGCATAAACAGTGGCACGAGAAGTTATCATTTGCTTTATTGGGGTATTGCACCACAGTCTGCACATTAACTGGGGCAACCCCCTATATGCTGGTTTACGCTACAAAGGCTGTCATTCTCGCCGAGATAGAAATTCCTTCCCTAAGGATCATACAAGAAGTTGAGCTCGATGTTGCAGAGTGGGAGTTGTTATGAGTAACTAGCCCTTATAGAAGAAAAGAGGATTAATGCAGTTTGTGATGGTCAACTCTATCATAACAGAATGTCCAGAGCCTTCAACAAGAGAGTCAAGCCAATACAGTTCACACCGGGGCAGCTGGTGTTAAAGAAAATTTTTCCGCATCAAGATGAAGCTAAAAGGAATTTCTCTCCCAATTGGCAGGGTCCATACATGGTTCACTGGGTTCTGACAGGCAGAGCCCTCATACTTGCAGAAATGGACAAAGAAGTCTGGCCGAAGCCGATCAATTCAGATGCAGTCAAGCGTTACTATGTGTAATCGATTATGCTTTCCTTATATGATATAATTGAACTACTCCTGATATGATTCCCATTTAAGAGGGGATACGGGTTTGGTCACAATTTAGTAAAAATTTCATTTCTCCCCGCAATTGGAAACTGGGGCAGAATTTTGAGGAGGACCCTCAAAATTTCGAAGGAACTTCAGCTGATCGTCGCACAAGCAATAGTCAGAAACCTCAACCGATTAAATTGGGGCAGAATTTTGAGGGGGGCCCCTCAAAATTCCATAGCTAGATAGGTTGCAATGTCCTGAGCCATGTCACAGTCGTCGGTTCATCTAAAAGCTATTTTTAACTGTACACTTATGTCATACTTTTACAAAAATCACGCATGTTTATTATCGAAACTGCTTTGTTTAGCAACGCTACCCCAATGATACATATAGTATCACCAAATCAAAGCCAAGCAGGTTAAGCAAAGCCAACGGGGGATACGAACTGACCTCCCCCCCCCCTAAAAAACTCACGATTTTTCTTTGGATATAGGCATTAGGATTGCAAAATCATTAAACTTACTCTATGCCCATGAGTATGACTCTCCAAACCGTTGCACTTACCTATATTGTCTATCAGTACATACTAGTAATGCTTCGTAGTCACAATGCTCCCAGTAATCATAACGCTGCAATCTGCTATCAGCTAAGAAAACTCTACTATCATTTGTTATTTTATTTCTTGCACAAGGCTACTATTCTGCCTTCCTATTTGCATAAGGCTACCTTCCGAGACTAAACGCTATCTCCGCCTGCATTTGAATTGTATAAGGCTACTATTCTGCCTTCCGAGGTTAAGCCCTACCTCCATCTACATTCTCATTGCATAAGGCTACCATTCTGCCTTCCAATCTGCATAAGGCTACCATTCTTCCTTACGAGACTAAATGCTATCTCCATCTGCATTCTTGCATAAGGCTACCATTCTGCCTTCCGAGACTAAACGTTGTCTCCATCTGCGTTCTTGCATAAGGCTACCATTCTGCCTTCCGAGGTTAAGCTCTACCTCCATCTGCATTCGCATCTTTGCATAAGGCTATCATTCTGCCTTCTAAGGCTAAGCTCTGCCTCTCATTTTCTTCGAAACTAAGCACCATCTCAAGCACTATTTATCCCGCTTTTCCTACGAGCTAAGCTTTGCCCTTCAATTGACAAGACTAAGCTCTGTCTTATCCCCATCATACTACTACATCCTTTATGGGTTGAAATATCGCCAACTCATCCAAAGGCATCATCGTTCAGAGGCACCATCTTCATAGCCCAAAAACATCGTGTCATGGCCTGAGGATCCCTTTCAATCTCTTTCATATCAATATTCAAAGGCATCATGGTTCGAAGGCACCATCCTCATAGCCCGAGAGCATCATTTCATGGCCTGCGAATCCTTTATCATACGCTTCACGGCCTAGGACATCATGGTCTAAAGACGTCATCCTAACCATCCAAAGACAACATTCATAGTCCAACGGTGTCATCCTAACCGTCCAAAGACAACATTAAAGGGAAGTACTTATGTTAATTGATTCTGATTGTGATTATTTGCATGCCTGTGATAAAACCTTACTTGTTACCTTATTTTTTACTCATTTTCAAAGCTATAAATACCATACCCTATTTTCTTTAAACACACTCACACACTCAAAACTCTCTCTTTCTTTACTACTACTTGTGTTATTGCTTTGTTTAGCCGGCTAAAAGCCAAGGCTAGACTGTGGAATCCTTCTTGCTTTACCTTTCTGCACCTTGCATTTTCTCTACTGGTATGTCCTAGTTAATTTTAAAAGTTTCAACAACAATATGTTTCTTTAATTGTTCCAATTTCTCTTATTCTTGTCTACTTCAACCTGTGGTTCTACTATCAAGTTACTTTACCAGCATGCTATAATGTTTCCCATTACCCTTTAATGCACTCCCCTATGTGTGTTTCAAGGCATACTCTGTCAGTCACTTATTACGCACTTGCTATCTTATGAATCCCAAACCCCTATCCACTCCAATGTGTTTGTGTTCTTTTGGCTGGTCTGTGATCATGACAGTATCAGCTATTGTTGTGCATGTCCAAACCAGACCCTTGCTGGGGTCATGTGCTTACAAATAAGTGTATCCCCAAGCTCCCTTGACCCCCCCCCCATTTGTATAACTACTGATTCTGTGTAGTTTTAAGTTTTACTACTACAATTGCTTTCAAATCACCTCTGTTACTGATTAACTTTCAACCCAGTTTTTTTAAAACAAACTCTCTTTCAACATGTGTTCTGCACTTCTACTATATTCTTAGAATTTAAGTTCTGCCCCTCTTGTTTGAGCCTTACCTTGGGACACTTGAGCTCCCTCTGAACTTGGACACATAAGAGCTGGCCCTTCCACACTGCACTCATTCTGTCTGGTTATGCAAATCTGGGTGTGAGCACTGCCCGGGATCCCTTGAGGACCTTAGGGAACACTAACACACCCAGGTATAAGAAAGGCCATGGAAAAATATTGGCATTGAAGTGGTTCATTATATAACTCAGAGAGAAAGTCAAGATCAGGCTTCCTTTGGTTGTAATTTCTTATTCCTGCACTTATTTTGTAATTCAATCATTTGGTCTGTAGAAACTTGTAAACAAGTATGGGGTTGGCTAGTGAAAAGGGCTGAGAAATATGCATTTTTTAGCTATCAAAAGGGTAGAAAGAATGTGCTAGGTTTACATTTCTACTTGCGTAATAGAATCCATGCTTAGGACTCATCTCATGCATTAGAGATCATGCTCCTCAGGATTTACACTTACTATTTTCAGGATGTCCATTTCGCTATCATATCACTTCGAAATTCATGCGCTAAATGTGTTAATAATCATTGTTTCTACAATCATGTTTCTACTGCCATGTACACTTAGAGATCATATTTTAGGTTAACAAACATATCATCTATGCATATTTTGGAAATCATGTTTTAAACGCCGTAATACTTGAGCATATAGAAATCCTGTTTAGGATTCTGCATATACATCATTCTCCACATTAGATACCATGTCTTTAGGATTTCATTTATATTATCTTAAGCACACTTAGGCTAACTATGAATGCGTAAAAGGAATAAAGCGATTCTACTTAGTCTTTACAACCAACTAGCCTTAATTTTATATGCTGGACACCTAGAACAACATGTTTTAGGTAATAATAATAATCTCCAAATTCCTTAATGATTCTGAATAATTACTGATTACTATTTATGCCTAGGCAAGCCTTAGGTAATTACTTAAACAAAAACTGGAATTGCCTTTGTAAATTATCAATTGCTACAACCAGCAGGCATGCCTGATTCGGACTTCTTTTCTGAGTTATATAATTAATCTGGTTCTGACTCAAACACCCTGCTTTAGGATTTTAAAATTCAGACCTTAACTGTGTCTAAGTCGTGCTATTTATATGCATTATTTGTGGAGGTATGCATGAGCCTTCTAACTGCTTACATGATTCCCCTTTAAATACAGTCCTACGTGTTTTTGTATGTCACCTTAGCCTTTTGCCTTTAAACCTAAGAGTCAGCCTAAAACCTCCCTTTTATAGGAATAGTAGTCCTAAATTCCTCCGGGACTGATAGGAAGGGAACGGGTAACAGCACGCAATAGAGGTCGAGACCAATCCTCACTTTAATACCTTCATGGAGTGGGGAGGGTCGAAATGGATATGATGACCGGTGCGTCAATACCACGTATATCCCCTCTTCTGATGAATGTCATACCGGGTATTGCATTGATGTAATACATATTACAAACAAATCTAGGACCCCTCTTACATTCACAAGCATGTTTAAATTATAACTTTTTTTCACAATTTTGACTTTTAATAATTGTTTTCAAACGCTTGTGTATTCAAACTTAAATCCCCTCTTACTTGAGCCTTATTTGTCTACTTGCTAATTGCATAAATTCACAAAAACTATCTGGCCGGGAACCACATTAGTGGATCCTGAGGGGTGCCTAACACATTTCCCTTAGGATAATTTTAACCTCTTACCCTATCTCTGGTTATCAAAACATAGTTGTAGTTAAATCTTATAGGTGCCCTAACGCACCTAAAAATCATTAGGTGGAGACTCTTCAAATACCCAATTCCCAAAAGGAAATGAGTCATTACACCCCATGAATGTCGAGACCCGGAACGCCTCTCCACGGAGGGAAAAAAGGGACGTGACACCTACCTTTTAAATATATTCCTTATTTTTTTCCGTAATTATTTTATTTTAAAAAAATTATTATTTCATGTAAAAAAAACACCGTTTACATTGCTTAAAACTCATTTATTAATTTATTATATCTACCGTCGATATATATAAAGAAGTAAGATATAAGTTTTGCCAAAAAGAGTGATGCAACATGATGACTTCCCAAGGAGTCACCCATCCTAGTACTACTCTCTCCCAGCTTGCTTAACTTTAAAGTTCTGATGGGATCCGGTGCGTTAGTGCTTGTATGATAGCATCCAACATTCCTTGCACTCTAAATTCCCTTATTACCTTTCCTCCTTCCGCTTTAGGTCCTAAAGCGTAAAACCTTAAACAACGTTCATTTACGCTCATTTATTCGTTTTACGCGATTCCTCTTCTTATCTTATATATCTTTTGGGGGAAAAAGCGTTGACCAATAACAACAAGCCGCGCTCGATGATAATATCACAATTAGAAGGCCCGGCATGCCTATCACACTAGGCCGCATGGAATAACGCTATCGCAACTAGACGTCTTACGGATGCCTCCTTTGAGGGCAAGGCATAAAAATCGTAAGATATAAATTGCTTAAAACTCATTTATGAATTTACTATATATACTTTTGATATATTAAAAGAAGTAAGATATAAATTTAGCCAAAAAAGTGGGATGCAACACGAGGACTTCCCCGGGGGTCACCCCTCCTAATACTACTCTCGCCCAAGCATGTTTAGCTTCGGAGTTTTGATGGGATCCGGTGTGTTAGTGCTGGTATGACACATCTGACATTCCTTGAACTCTAAATTCCCTTATTAACTTTGCTCCTTCCGGTTTAGGTCCCAAAGTGTAAAACCTTAAACGACGTACATTTACGCTCATTTATCTATTTTATGCGATTCCTCTTCTGATCTTATGTATATTTCGCGGGAAAAAGCGTTGACAAATTACAACAAGCCGTGCTCGATGATAATATCACAATTAGCAGGCCCAGCATGCCTATTATACTAGGCTGCATGGAACGACACCATCGCAACTAGACGTCTTACGGATCCTTGATAATAGGCTAAATTGTTTAATATAGCTTATGTTTTAGCTCAACTTAAGGATGGTTTACTATTGTAAATGTTCAAATAATGCAAAACAATTGGCTCTAATCATGACTTTAATGTCTCACAGGAGTTCAATAAACAAATGAAGATTTATGATGGTAATCAAGTGAAAAATGGAGTCAAATGACGAAAAGTTGAGCAGCAACATCTTAACAAGAGAAAACCCCACTAGCGTTGGTCATGCGCTGGTCATGCGCTCCCGCACTAGTTCAGTGACTTGGACAGAAAGAAACTCGATATGCGCGGGATGTGCGCTGGTCATGCGGTCCCGCGCTAGTCCAGTCCGGGAAATCAATTATTTTGGGGCAAAATGGGAAATCTGAGAGGATCCACTCAACTTACATAAAGTAAAGCTCCATTATTGAGAAAGGAGATCAGATTTTGATGGAGTAAAAGCCATAGAAGAAGGAGGAGCTTCATCTTGGAGCTAAGAAAGGAGAAGAAGAACAACATCTTGGAGTAAGGATTCAAAGAGTTCTTCTAAACTTTCTTCTATTTGTTTGTTTATATTATGTTTAAATCTTTTATTGTTGATTTTTGTATGATTATGAGTAGCTAAAATCTCTAGTATTCTTGGGTCATGGATGTTAGATGATTATGTTGTTTGAAGCTTAAATTGATGATCTTGAATTTATCATTATGGATTGTTTATTTGATTCTGCTGTTAATTATTTTACTGCGTATCTAACAGTAAAATATTATTTACAAATCTTGAGTTAAACTTGAAAAAGGAAATTCTTGATTGCATATAGAATCAAATAGAGCAAGATCCAGATCCTAGGCATCGGGTGAAAGATTCGCAATTAAGATAGAACTATACTTAATTGTCTTGCTTGGTTGAAAAATAGGAGTTGTAAATGCATTCTTGCTAATATTAATACCATAGACATATAGGTATTAGTTTAACTTGAATAGATGCATAAGAACTCGAAAGATTCTTATGAATATTATTAACCCTATAATCAATAACCCCGATAATTCAATAAATCAATCTTAAGCTAAAATAGTAGCATGATCTCTAGCAAGTACATGACCCGGGAATATATTTATCCAAATTGTTATAAACATATTGTGAAATTGGTGTAGTAATTTTGTTTTTGAATTATTGTGCAATTATTAAGTAAGTTGTAAATTGGTTCTTTAAATATTTTGTAATAATATAGCATAAATTGGTAATTGTTTGAGTCTACATCAGTCGATAAGTTGATCACAATTGCTCGTGGGAACGATACTTTACTTACTACTATATTACTTGTCGATCGCGTACACTTGCGTGAGTGTTTTGGTCGCAACAAGCTTTTGGCGCCGTTGCCAGGGAATTAGACATTAACTATTCTTCTGGGTTAGACTTTTATTATTATCTTTACAAGTTTATTTTCTTTTCTTTTTTGTAAATATGTTATTTTTATAACTATTTGATTTTTCTCTTAGTATGTTTCTAGTTCTCTCAGGATGACATCTGAGGATGAAATATACAGAGGTAAGGTTAATGATGAAGACGCTTGGTTAATCAAAGATTTTTATGGCCCGTATTTTTTTGCTAGTCATGACCTTACCTCTTGGACACCTGAATTTGAATATGGGAGTAAGTGTTGGTATTGGGACGGATATTCTCGATTAGTGGATTCTGCGAAACGACGTTGTTTACTAACAACGATGATGAAAGATTGGTCTAAGGAGAGAGATGAGCTTGCACAAAAAAATGATAATTTTGGCTTGGTTGTGCATAACTTGGATTTAGATTTGAGTGCAAAGGTTGATGCATGTAACGCCCAACAATTTAATGATGAGTTGTATGAAGCTGAAAAAAATCTTCTAGACCAAATAGAGGAGCTAAAACAAGAATACCAATCATTAGATCATATTTTTCTTGAGGATGTCCATGTTAAGAAGAGTGCTCTAGAGTCATGTGAGGGAGTAGATAACATTACTTTAGAAGAATTGAGTGTTTGTATAAATGGGGATGTAAATAGTAGTAAAATTCATGAGTTATGGCGCATTAGACCTCATTCCAATCATTTTTTCACATTGTGTTTAGATAGTAAGATAGTAATCGAGCCACCTGACCCTATGGGGAAGTCAAAGAGTGAGGATGAAAGTGTCTATATTCTTGAATTTATTGTGCCAAAAAGCAAAAATTACATTCCTCATCCAAAGGCCGAGAAGTGTCGAGTGAAAAATTTATTACTTGGCCTGGTTATCTTTGTAGCCCCACCAAAGAAGCATAGCGACAGACTTGATGCCTTGTTAGGGGTTCAATTTATAAGTTCAAAGTAGAGGCAAAAAGCGGTTCACGTCGTGCCGCGATGTTAAATTAGGCGCTTGTTGGGAGGCAACCCAGCTTTATTGCTTTCTTTTATTTTTATTTATTTTTGTTTATTTTAGTTTTCTACCTTTGTAGCATTTGCTGTAGGATTATGAGCATAGAAGAAAAGCCACTGAAAGTGTGCAAATGCGAGCCAGCTGGTTGGAACTAGTGTGAGGTACCTGCACAAAGGACCATCCTTGGGAGAAGTCTGAGTACCCCGTGAGCTGCCAGTGCTTCGGTCTTTGGCCTTTCAGGGAGTTTCTTGTCCACCCTTGTTATTTTTGTTTTATTTGTGCATTGGGGACATTGCACTCTTTTAAGTGTGGGGTGGGAGAATTCCTTTTGATAATTAGCTTTTTAGTATTTTAGCTTCTTATTTCTTTTCTTCGTAGTTGTGTAGTATTTTAGAAGATTAATTTTTTTATGTGAAAAAAAAATTGAAAATGGTAGAAAACTTAGACTTTTCCCTACGACGGATCTTTTAGACGAATTTTCTTGAGGGAAGTGAGTCTAAAGAAAACGACAAAAAGATTTTTTTTTTTTAGGTAGTGTAGCAATTCCCCCTTGGTTTTTCTTTAAGCCGCGGTTCTTTTCCAAGGGTTTATCTTGAACCGGGCATAGGTAGTTTTTAATTTTTGTTTTTATATTTTTTTTATTTTGTAGACTAAAATAAGGAGTTATAAGCTATAGAAAAGTGAATCCATAGCGTTGACACACCTGAACACAATAGACCCTAGAGTGTAACGCGCTTAGTCTTAATTGTTGAATCTCATGGAAAGTGCCTTAAATTGTATGTTTGTTACTGAATTGACTGCTCGTAATGAAGTGTCTTGATGAGCTGATCTGGAATGAGTCATATGCCATGTGTGGTGAGTATTTGTGTAGTCCATGTATTGTACTTGTGTCTAGAACTTGCCCGGTATGTGAGTTGAAGCGAAATTTGAGGTGATGCTCGGTTTGAAAAATGATGTTAGGCTTTCTTTCACCTTTTTAAGCTTAATTGCTTATTACAAATAAAATTTTTCCCTAGTTAATCCTTTTGAGCCTTCAGACTTTTTGTTTGGCACCCGCATTACAAGCCTATACCCTTTTTGTTCTTAATTGACATTGTTTTGATCCTTTTACCTCTTAAAGCACTTTAATTGTGAGAAGAGCACTAAAAGAAGTAAGAAGGAAATAAGTGTGGGGTGAATTTTGAGTGGAACCAATAAAAGGATGAAAGGTGCACTTATGTTGTAAACGAATACACCACTAGCAGAAATTGAGTGACAAGAAAAAGAAAAAAAAAGGAGAGATAATTACATTGTGTTTTGCTCTAGCTAGTGGGAATGGATTAATAGAGTGCTTAAAGAAGAAGGGCATATTTGTGGGATGATATTGTGTATGAAAGAGAAGTGGGTTGAAGAATTTACGCTGAAAATTGCTCGTGTGATGTGTTAAAATGCTTAGGGGTTGAGTCACTATTCCTAAATACATCCTACCCGTCCCTTAGCCCACATTACAACCATGAAAAAGTCCTAATTGATTTTGGATCGAGCTAGCCTACCTTAGTAGAGATTTACATTAAGGGCAAGCTTATGGTACCAATTGCATGCATGTGACCTCTTTTGTGAGAGTGAGTGATTTCCTTGATATATGTGAATATATGAATTGAATGTGGTGGATTGAACTCAGTTTTTGTTGATGTAATTGTGAGGGCATATGATTCGTGTCGGAAAAGCAAGTCTTGACTTCTGTGCAGAGTATTTTGAGGAAGTGTGAATATTGCATGGCACTTGAGAATTGACTTTTAGGATTGTTCACTACTAGGAGTGATACATGTACATTGTTCTAGGTGTAATACATTAAAGGAAATGGTTGAGCGAAAGATTCTCAAGAGAATATAGTTGATTGCTCGAGGACTAGCAATAAGCTAAGTGTGGGGAGTTGATAATAGGCTAAATTGTTTAATATAGCCTATGTTTTAGCTCAACTTAAGGATGGTTTACTATTGTAAATGTTCAATACCGGGCAAGTTCCCCGGGGGTCACCCCTCCTAATACTACTCTCGCCCAAGCATGTTTAGCTTCGGAGTTTTGATGGGATCCGGTGTGTTAGTGCTGGTATGACACATCTGACATTCCTTGAACTCTAAATTCCCTTATTAACTTTGCTCCTTCCGGTTTAGGTCCCAAAGTGTAAAACCTTAAACGACGTACATTTACGCTCATTTATCTATTTTATGCGATTCCTCTTCTGATCTTATGTATATTTCACGGGAAAAAGCGTTGACAAATTACAACAAGCCGCGCTCGATGATAATATCACAATTAGAAGGCCCAGCATGCCTATCACACTAGGCTGCATGGAACGACACCATCGCAACTAGACGTCTTACGGATCCTTGATAATAGGCTAAATTGTTTAATATAGCCTATGTTTTAGCTCAACTTAAGGATGGTTTACTATTGTAAATGTTCAAATAATGCAAAAAAATTGGCTCTAATCATGACTTTAATGTCTCACAGGAGTTCAATAAACAAATGAGGATTTATGATGGTAATCAAGTGAAAAATGGAGTCAAATGACGAAAAGTTGAGCAGCAACATCTTAACAAGAGAAAACCCCACTAGCGTTGGTCATGCGGTGGTCATGCGCTCCCGCACTAGTTCAGTGACTTGGACAGAAAGAAACTCGATATGCGCGGGATGTGCGCTGGTCATGCGCTCCCGCGCTAGTCCAGTCCGGGAAATCAATTATTTTGGGGCAAAATGGGAAATCTGAGAGGATCCACTCAACTTACATAAAGTAAAGCTCCATTATTGAGAAAGGAGATCAGATTTTGATGGAGAAAAAGCCATAGAAGAAGGAGGAGCTTCATCTTGGAGCTAAGAAAGGAGAAGAAGAACAACATCTTGGAGCAAGGATTCAAAGAGTTCTTCTAAACTTTCTTCTACTTGTTTGTTTATATTATGTTTAAAACTTTTATTGTTGATTTTTGTATGATTATGAGTAGCTAAAAACTCTATTATTCTTGGGTCATGGATGTTAGATGATTATTTTGTTTGAAGCTTAAATTGATGATCTTGAATTTATCATTATGGGTTGTTTATTTGATTCTGCTGTTAATTATTTTACTGCGTAGCTAACAGTAAAATATTATTTACGAATCTTGAGTTAAACTTGAAAAAGAAAATTCTGGATTGCATATAGAATCAAATAGAGCAAGATCCGGATCCTGGGCATCGGGTGAAAGATTCGCAATTAAGATAGAACTATACTTAATTGCCTTGCTTGGTTGAAAAATACGAGTTGTAAATGCATTCTTGCTAATATTAATACCATAGACATATAGGTATTAGTTTAACTTGAATAGATGCATAAGAACTCAAAAGATTCTTATGAATATTATTAACCCTATAATCAATAACCCGGATAATTCAATAAATCCATTTTAAGCTAAAATAGTAGCATAATTTCTAGCAAGTCCATGACCCGGAAATATATTTATCCAAATTGTTATAAACATATTGTGAAATTGGTGTAGTAATTTTGTGTTGAATTATTGTGCAATTATTAAGTAGGTTGTAAATTGGTTCTTTAAATATTTTGTAATAATATAGCATAAATTGATAATTGTTTGAGTCTACATCAGTCGATAAGTTGATCACAATTGCTCGTGGGAACGATACTTTACTTACTACTATATTACTTGTCGATCGCGTACACTTGCGTGAGTGTTTTGGTCGCAACAATCCTCCTTTGAGGACAAGGCGTAGTGACATGTTAAGTGCAACGGTGTTAAGCCCGTAAGGTCGTGATTTATAATACCTACCTTTTAAATATTTTCCTTTTTTTATTTTTCCTTAAAAAAATTCTTTTTTCCCCTAAAGAATAAAAAATATCATTTACATTGCTTAAAACCCATTTATAAATTTACGATATCTACCGCCGATATATTAAAAGTAGTAAGCTATAATTTTTTCCAGAAAGAGGGATGCAACACGAGGACTTTCCTGGGGGTCATCCATCCTAGTACTACTCTCGCCCAAGCACGCTTAATTTCGGAGTTCTGATGGGATCCGGTGCGTTAGTGCTGGTATGATTGCATCCGACATTCCTTGCACTCTAAATTCCCTTATTACCTTTCCCCTTTCCACTTTAGGTCCCAAAGTGTGAAACCTTAAAACGACGTACATTTACGTTCATGTATCCGTTTTACGCGATTCCTCTTTTGATCTTAAGTATTTTTTGCGGGAAAAAGCGTTGACCAATAACAACAAGTTACGCTCGACGATAATATCACAATTAGAGGGCCCTGCATGCCTATTACACTAGGCCGCATGGAACAACGACATCGCAAATAGACGTCTTACGGATGCCGCCTTCGAGGCCAAAGCGTAATGACATGTCAAGTGCAAAGGTGTTAAGCCCACAAGGTCGTGATTTACAATATCTATCTTTTAAACATTTTCCTTATTTTTATTTTTCCCTAAAAAATTTCTTCTTTTCCCTAAAAAATAAAAAATATCGTTTACATTGCTTAAAACTCATTTATAAATGTATTATATCTACCGTCGATATATTAAAAGAAGTAAGATATAAATTTTGCCAAAAGAGGGATGCAACACGAGGACTTCCCAGGGGTTCACCCATCCTAGTACTACTCTCGCCCAAGCACCCTTGACTTTGGAGTTCTGATGGGATCCAGTGCGTTAGAGCTGGTATGATCGCATCTGACATTCCTTGCACTTAAAATCCCCTTATTACCTTTCATTCTTCCGCTTTAGGTCCCAAAGTGGAAAACCATAAAACGACGTACATTTACGCTCATTTATCCGTTTTACGAGATTCCTCTTTTGATCTTATGTATTTTTCGCAGGCAAGAGCGTTGACCAATAACATCAAGCCGTGCTCGACGATAATATCACAATTAGAGGGCCCAGCATGCCTATCACACTAGGCCGCATGGAACGACGATATCGCAACTACATGTCTTACGAATGCTGCCTTCGAGGCCAAGGCGTAGTGACATGTCAAGTGTAGCGGTGTTATGCCCACAAGGTTGTGATTTACAATATCTACCTTTTAAATATTTTCCTTATTTTTATTTTTCTCTAAAAAATATAAAACATCGTTTACAGTTCTTAAAACTCATTTATAAATTTATTATATCTACCGTCGATATATTAAAAGAAGTAAGATATAAATTTTTCCAAAAAGTGTGATGCAACACGAGGATTTCCCAGGGGTCACCCATCCTAGTACTACTCTCTCCCAAGCACGCCTAACATCGGAGTTCTGATGGGATCGGATGAGTTAGTGCTTGTATGATCGCATCCGACATTCCTTGCACTCTAAATTCCCTTATTACCTTTCCTCCTTCTGCTTTAGGTCCCAAAGTGTAAAACCTTAAAACGACATATATTTACGCTCATTTATCTGTTTTACACGATTCCTCTTTTGATCTTAAGTATTTTTCGCGAGCAAAAGCGTTGACCAATAACAACAAGCTGCGCTCGACCATAATATTACAATTAGCAGGCCCGGCATGCCTATCACACTAGGCCGCATGGAATGATGACATCGCAACTAGATGTCTTACGGATGCCGCCTTCGAGGCCAAGGCGTAGTGACATGTCAAGTGCAATGGTGTTAAGCCTGCAAGATCGTGATTTATGTAGACATGTGATTTTTGATCCACCCCAAGAATTTTTATATTTTAGCATGTAAATATTTAATTTAGGTCTAATATCGCTATTTTAACTAATTTTGACTCTTTTACTTTATTATATTACAAGAAAATGAAAATTACAAAAAAATAGTTTCATTAATATTTTGTAGTCATTTTTAATAATGAAAATACCAAAAATAGTTTTACTTTAACGGTCAGTCTTATTTTAATATTATTTTATTTAAGTAGGATTAATTAATAAATGAGATCGTATTTTTAGTCTCATTCGGGGGGAAAGAATAAAATTTAGGCCAAAACGACCCATTTTAGGCCTAATTTTCGGATCTAGCCCATACCCCTTAGCCTAAATATAGCCCTAAAACCCTAAACTTATAAAAAGAAGCTAACCTAAAATGCCTAGGATCCCTAGGAGCTGAAAATACGCGCTAAAAACAAAGATAGAGACCTAAGGCTATGAGATCAACCGAAAATAGAACAAAAAAGAATACACAAAATATAAACCTAAACCTGAGAAAAGGCAAGAACCATTTTCTATCAAATTAGACGCCCCCTAACAAATCTAACCAGCGAAAAACCAAAGAGCAGCTGTCGGAAACCAGTCCAAAAACGACCATCCTCCATCCGCCTAGCGACCCCTCGTCGGAAAACGACACCCAACTCACTATTGCACTGCCTATACACACATGCTCATTCCCACCTCAGTATCGTCGGAATACACATGCAATTCACCACCGGAAATTCTCAAAAAGCACACACGACATAGCAGAGGATAAATTCTGCAATTTGAAAGTTCCAAAAAATAGATTTGAAAAAAGAAATCTCTAAAAAAACTAATTAAAATAAGGATTTTGGAAAGGATTTGGAGACGAATTAACTACTGGGAGTTTAAAGTTCAAATCCTCTTTCTTCTAGGTTATAAAGCTGGTGTTTTGGCTTTCTATTTTTATTTGCGGTTCAGGCATGAATTTCGATCCAAAATGGTTGTAAATAGTGATTAAAGTGTGGGTTTGAATCCGTATTTGGTTGAGTTTCCGGTGCTAATTCGGGTTCCGTCCACGATTCGTCACATTTTGAGTGTTAAACATTGAAACAACCAATTTCCTGGCTATATTGAGGTCCAATTCTATCATCCTCTATCTGTTTTATTCAAGCTTAATGTTAAATATTTATTTGGTGATATGATCGTTATTTGTGTAGTTGTTTTTTCATAGTTTTGAATTTTCCCATTTAGTTACCTGCTCGTATGTTTACTCGAATTTGTTATACCTGAACATGATATTGTCACAATATAGATATTGGGTTTCTATTCATCAACTGAACTACGTCAAATTAGATTAAAGGGGCTCGGGTGTGCAGTTCATGTGACCCTGCCATGATTTTCAATAATAATAATGAAATAAACATGTTATAAACTCGAGTGTAAATTTCATGTGACACGATTCTCATTTCCAACAAGGTTAAATAGAACGTGTCATGAACTATGGGTGCATTACATGTAGCGGGGCTTACGATGTGTTTTAAATAACCTTGAAATTTCCTGAAATATTAAAAGCGGCTAAAAAGTTAAAAATGCACAATAGGTTTAAAAGTGTTTTACAATCAAATAAATAGGCCAATAATAATAGTTGAGCGACCGTGCTTGAACCACGGAACCCGTAAATGCCTAACACCTTCTCCCGGGTTAACGGAATTCCTTACCCAGATTTTTGTGTTCGCGGACTATAAAACAGAGTCAATCTTTCCTCGATTCGGGATTTTAAACCGGTGACTTGGGACACCCTAAATTATCCCAAGTGATGACTCTGAATTTTAAATAAATAATCTCATTTTGATTGTCACTTAAATTGGAAAAACTCTCTTATACCCTTTCGGGGGTAGTAAAAAGGAGGTGTGACAGCTCTGACGACTATACTGGGGATCGAACTCAGAATCTCTGGTTCAGGGTTCAAGAATTCGAGCTTAGAATAATTGTTATATTTGGCTTTATTTATTGTCTGATTTTATTTACATGTTTGGGCCTAATGTGCTAAATGTTGCTTTTTACCGATTTGATATTATCTGAACTGTATATAAACTGCTACGAAACCTTCTCTTCTCATCTTTGGGAAAGTGCATGCTGGCGTGACTTCTTTTTTGTTAGTGTCATACCTTAAATTAGGAAGAGGCTCGGACAAGTTACAAAACTGTATGGCCTTTTGGTTCCCTGTACGTACCCCTCCCCCCCCCCCCCCCGGGCTCGAGTTGTCCGCTCGGGTACACAAGTATAGAACAACATACTCAGGTTTTGAACGTAGAATAACTCAGCCACATGCCGGATCCCTAGTAGGAATGCTTGTTTGAATCATGTGCATTTGGCTTTGGGGACTCAATACATGGGTTGGGTCCATCTAGGGCAGGTATACCCCAAAAATAAAAGACCATCTTGATGTATCTTATGTGCTACATTTTGCAATTTTCAAAGATAATAGGGTCATTTTGCGGACCAATGAGGTTTGAGGATAAATGAAAAGGAGGTTGAAGTGTAATAAAGCAAGTAAGGCCCAATTATAATTTTCTTTCACGCTTTTTCTACAAAAGACCAAAAAATGAAAAAAATCCAAAAAGATTTTGCACTTTCCCATTATTTTTTCAAAAAAAAAATCAAAAAATAGAGAAAAGAAAATACAAAAAGATTTTACATGTTTCATCGTTTTTCAAGAAAAAGACAAAAATGTATTTTCTCTAAATTAGTTTTTTTTATTCTCGCCCGTATCCAATCTGCCCGAACTACGCATACCTGATTCTCGTCTTTCGGGGTGTGATACGTAGGCAACCCACATAGGGCCCGGTCTTCTTAGTGAGTTTTAGGTTCTTGGCTTCGCGGGGACTTAGCCAAATCTTGCATTTTTAGCCACTTTTAGCCATATAGGTTAATTTTAGAAAAATAGTCACAATCATGTCTTTCATGTGTCCAATAGGAAGGGTTATTGTCTCACATAGCGTCCTAGGTCTTTAACCTTATTTGGTTTTAATTTTCTCATACAGGTATGGATGTACTTACCGGAGTTTGAGCATGACAGACATCCCAGGACCATCTAGTCAGGATCGCTCATTCAGAAGTTGCTTAAGGAGATTTTTTGTTATACTTTTATTTTTATGTTTTGAGTCTGTTTTTTTATGTCGTTTTTTACCTTCTAGTTTTGTACAGTAATGTCGAGTCTTTTGTTATTGTACTTTTTATTTTGTTCTTGAAAAATGTATTATAAACCAAAAAAAAGAAAGATATTTTGCGTTTTTATATTTCCATTAGAAGTTTCTTTAGAAACACTACTCCTAGAAATTAAGGGAAAAAAAGAAAGAAAGGTTAGCCACAATCCAGAATAAAAGAAGCTCACGGCAAACAAGGGAATTCACATCTTTCATCTACTCCTGGAAAACAAGGGAATTCACTTCAGAATGCAATTCAAGTCAGCAACAAAAGAAGCTCGCGGCAAGAATGCGAGTCAAAAGTCCAAGATGATCAACAGAAGTTAGTCACAATCCAGATTAAAAAAGAAAAAGAATAGCAAGAAGTGAATCCAAATGCAAAAGTAGATGAAAGATGTGACCTGCTCAAGACATGACTGAAGTCACAAGCATGGTATGTCCGATTTTGATCCGAAAAGTTGAAGAAGAATGAACTAGCACCTGCAACTCGCAAGCGTTTAGGTGCAAATCCAAAGTATGCATGAAGAACCATTCAAGACTCAAGAACAAGCTTCAGAAGACTTATAGATAGGAATTTTGTAACTCATAGTTGACAGGCTTAGTTAGTCTTTTTTCGTTTCTTGATTTTGATATAATAACAGGACCGCGGACCGGAACCTCGACGGAATGACACCTCGATCGGCTCTCCACCTTGGTATACTCCATCATCTCACCCACTTCTGAACTACATGTGGCCTGATTCCTTTATAGCCAAGGATATGTAGGCAGCTCAGATACCAGGGCTCGGTCACATTCTCCTTTCTCTTAGTTTGTGGTCTCCCTAAATAAGGGTTGGGTCAAAAAACCTGTCTAGTCGTTCTTTGTCTGAAAATACTTCGCATTTCCAATCAAAGAGGGGTAGCTGTAGACATGTAATTTTTTACCCTTCTCAAGATTTTTTATATTTTAGCATGTAAATATTTAATTTAGGCCTAATATCGCTATTTTAACTAATTTTGACTCTTTTAATTTATTATATTACAAGAAAATGAAAATTACAAAAAAATAGTTTCATTAATATTTTGTAGTCATTGTTAATCATGAAAATACCAAAAATAGTTTTGTTTTAACGGTCAGTCTTATTTTAATAGTATTTTATTTAAGTAGGATTAATTAATAAATGAGATCGTATTTTAGTCTCATTCGTGGGGAAAGAATAAAATTTGGGCTCAAACAACTCATTTTTAGGCCTAATTTTCGGATCTAGCCCATAATTCCTAGGCCCAAAACCTTTAGCTAAATATAGCCCTATAACGCTAAACCTATAAAAAGAAGCTAACCTAAAACGCCTAGGATCCCTAGGAGCTGAAAATACACGCTAAAAACAAAGATAGAGACTTAAAGCTATGAGATCAGCCGAAAAGACAACAAAAAAGAATACACAAAATATAAACCTATATGCGACAGAAGAGGTAAGGAGGAAGAAGAGGTAAGTACGAGGCTGCCCGAGAGTTAGGTGGGGCGCCATGACTATCTCCTCCTTAGGAGATGCGACAAAAGGTGGTGTGAGGATTGCAAGGTTATCCCAGGTGAGACCCTTGCAACGCAATATAGGCTTTTGGTGATGGACATTAGTATTATGATAATGAGGAAGAAGCGGTCAGTAAGAGGCCGCCCGAGAGTTAGGTGGGGCGCCTTGACTAAGGATGAAGCTCAGGAGTTGGAAGGAAAGTTATCGGCAATGGGAGCTTGGAGAAGTAGTGGGGACGCAAACACTATATGGTCGACGACGACAGACTATAAAAGGAAGGTGGCGAGAGAGGTGTTAGGGATATCTTCGGGCTACACCAGTGGCCACAAAGGAGACTGGTGGTGGAATGCAGTTGTCCAAGGTAAAGTGGAAGAAAATAAGGCGGTTTACCCACGGTTAGTAGGGAGAACTGGCGAGGAGGAGAAGAGAGCGAACAGTAAGAGGTATAAGGTAGCTAGGAAGGAGGCAAAGATGGCAGTAACGGAGGCTAAGACAGCAGGTTTTGCTCGTCTGTATGAGGAACTAGGGAACAAAGGTGGGGATAAGTAGTTATTCCGACTTGCTAAGGTGAGAGAGAGGACGGCTCGGGATTTGGACCCAAGTGAGGTTCATAAAAAATGATGACGACACAGTTTTGATGGGGGATAACCAGATTAAGAGGAGATGGCAGACCTACCTTCATAAACTTCTAAATGAAGAAGGGGATTAGGATATTGTACTAGGTGAATTAAGGAATGCCGATAGTCCCCATGAATTAAGTTATTATAGGACACTGAGGTCGATGAGATCATGGAGGTAATACGAAAGATGAGAACGGGCAGAGATACCGGGCCAAACAAAATTCCGGTTGAACTTTTGAGGTGTATGGGTAGAGCAGGCTTGGAATGGCTTACTGGGTTGTTTAATATTATATTCAAGACTAATAGGATTCCTGAAGAGTGGAGATATAGTACAATGGTTCCGTTGTATAAGAACAAGGTGATATCCAGAGTTGTAACAACTATAGAGGTATCAAATTACTAAGTTATACCATGAAAGTCTGGGAGAGAGTGGTAGAAATGAGAGTGCGAAGGATGGTGTCTATTTCAGACAATCAGTTCGGGTTCATGTCGGGGCGATCTACCCGCTATCCACCTTATTTTGAGGATGGTGGAACAATATAGGGATTAGAAGAAGGATCTTCACATAGTGTTTATTGATCTAGAGAAAGCGTATGACAAGGTTCCTAGGGAGGTCTTATGGAGTTGCTTAGAGGTTAAAGGGGTCCCATTTGCCTACATTAGGGTGATTAAAGACATGTATGATGGAGCTAAGACTCGGGTTAGGGCAGTAGGAGGCGACTCCGAGCATTTTTCGGTTGTTACAGGGTTGCATCAAGGGTCTACGTTCCGCCCTTTCCTATTTGCCTTGGTGATGGATACACTAACTCATCATATTCAAGGGGAGGTGCCATGGTGCGTGGTATTTGCTGATGATATAGTTCTAATTTATGAGACACGAGGCAGTGTCAACAAGTGGCTAGATGTTTGGAGACATGGCCTTGAGTCTAAAGGTTTCAAGTTGAGCAGGACGAAGACGGAATACCTCGAGTGCAAATTTGGGGCCAAGCCGACGGAAGCGGGGGTGGAAGTGAGGATTGATTCTCGAGTCATTCCTAAGAGGGGTAGTTTCAAGTACCTTGGGTCAGTTATTCAGGGGATCGGAGAGATCGACGAGGATGTCACATACCATATAGGGGTGGGGTAGATGAAGTGGAGGTTAGCATCGGGAGTCCTGTATGACAAGAAAATGCCATCGTTACTAAAAGGTAAGTTTTATAGAGCAGTGGTTAGGCCTGCCATGTTGGATGGGATCGTGTGTTGTCCGGTTAAGAACTCACACATCGAGAAGATGAAAGTAGCTAAGATGCGGATGTTGAGGTAGATGTGTGGGCATACAAGGATGGATAAGATTAGGAATGAAGATATTTGAGAAAGGTGGGCGTGGCCCCCATGGAAGACAAGATGCGGGAAGCAAGACTCAGATGGTTCGGGAACATTCAGAGGAGGAGTACTGATGCACCGGTGAGGAGGTGTGAGTGACTGGATGTGGTGGGCATTAGGAGAGGTAGAGGGAGACCTAAGAAGTATTGGGGAGATGTGATCAGGCAGGACATGGCGCGACTTAGGATTACTGAGGACATGGCCCTTGACAGGGAATTATGGAGGTCGAGCATTAAGGTTGTAGGTTAGGGGGAAGTTGTGAATATTTATACAGCGCACTAGAGTGAGACTAGCCAGTTAGGAGTTAGTCTTAGGAGGCTACTGGTCAGCTACTGATGTAGGGCTTTATCTACTGGATATTATTATACCTTCCATCTTTTTCGTATTCTTATATTTCTTATATTGCTGTTATTTTGTTATTTTATGTTATGTTATGTTATTATGAGTCTATTGATATTACTAATATATCGTCTCTCATTGCTTTCTTGAGCCGAGGGTCTCCTGAGAACAGCCTCTCTGCCGTTCGGGGTAGGCGTAAGGTCTGCGTACATATTACCCTCCCCAAACCCCACTTGTGGGATTATACTGGGACATTTTTGTTGTTGTTGTTGTTTGTGACGACCCGACCGGTCGTCTTAAGAATTAATGCCCTGATCCCCTATTAACTACTTTCCCCGAGTTTATTTCTGCTATTTTAATTTGTCGGGTTGTTCGGTTTTGAATTTCGGAGAGTTTTGGGACACTTAGTCCCTAAATGAGAGCTTAAGTGTTGGAAAGTTGACCGTAGTCAGAACAATGTGAAGACGGCCTCAGAATGGAAATTTGATGGTTTCTTTAGCTCCGTTAGGTGATTTTGGGCTTAGGGGCATGGTCGGATTGTGTTTTCAAGGTCCGTAGCTAAATTAGGCTTGAAATGTCGAAAGTTGAATTTTTGAAGTTCCCGGTCCGATAGTGAGATTTTGATCCGAGGATCAGAATGGAACTCCGGAAGTTGTAGTAGCCCCGTCTTGTTGAATGTGACGTGTGTGCAAAATTTCAGGTCATTCGGACGAGGTTTGATAGACTTTTTGATCGAAAGCGTATTTTGAGAATTTTTGAGTTCTTAGGCTTGAATCCATGGTTAATTCGAGATATCGATGATGTTTTAGGTGTTTTAAGGATTGGTACAAGTTTGGATAGTAGTTTGTGACTTGTTGGTGCCTTTGTTTGAGGTCTCTAAGGCCTCGGGTGTGTTTTGGATGCTCAACGGGTCACTTTGGAACTTGTAGAATTACAGAAAAATCTGGTATCTGGTTTCCTTAATCGCGTTCGCGACCTTCCCTCTGTTGATATCCAATTTTTCCCTATATATTTTTTATATGAAAAATACTTTCAAAACAGCATATGTATGCATATATAAGTACGTCCTAATATTTTATTATTTTTTCCTTAATTTTTAAATTAATTTATTGCCCTATTTTATCAAGGAAAACCCAATAATTATCCCCAAAATTGTCATTTTGGTGATTCATTTGCTGGACTCTCAAATTTATACAGAAACATAGCTAATGTGATTTTTGCATATTTTTACAAAATTATTTAGTATTTTTAAAGCTAAATTGCATATAATTGCAATATTAGCCTCCTTTAAGATTTAATTGTGTTTATATTTATAAAACTAACTCCAGTATTTTTAATTTGATAATTATGTATTATTAATCATTTTGGCACCTTTAATTTATTTCTGGAAATTATTTTATTTTGTTTTAAATCAAACAGGGAAAAATGGCTATTTAAATGTTAGCCCATTTTTATTTCAATTTAAGCCGGATATGGCACTCCAATTGAACCCCAATCTCAAACCCAATTACCCAGCCCAAATCCTAGGCCTACCCGACCCACGACCCAATTAAAACAACCCACCCAGATCCCCTACCTACTCATTCAATCCAGGCCATTGATCAAAATGATCAATGACCACCCTTAACCTTTTCCTAAATTAATCCCGACCTACCCCCCAAACCCTAGTCATTTTCCACCTGCAGTCGCCTTTGAACTCCCCCCTCTCCCAATTCTCTCAAAAAACCTAGCCGCCTCCTTCAACCACCACCTGAAAATCTCTGGCCTACAAAGCCATTGAAGGCCTGTATCTACCTCCTACGACTCCTACATGCCCGATTACTATGTTTTCGAGGCCAGACCTTGAAGAAGTTTGGTCCAGACCTCGGAGGATTTCAGTTCTACGGCTTTTTCCGGTCAGCTTTGACCTAGCTCCGGCCAGCCATGGCTATTCAAGCATGACTCTTGGCTTCTCCTGCTTAGATCGATGATTTCTAAGCCTTTCTCACCACCTGGGGTTCTTCTGAAACACTAACTTTTGAGGTTCTGCCGATTTCTTTAAATCTATTCTAGATCTGTGTTTGCTCTAAACTTCTAAACGTTTTTCTCAAGGTTTCTTTCAAAACTCTGCCTTTAAAACCCCTTATCCTTTCCGATTTAGTTTTTGTTAAGTTATTTTCAAAGTTCCTCTGATTTTTTTAACATGTTCTACTATGTTTTCTTATGTCGTCTGTCTATTTGAGTTTGCATGTTAAGGGCCTTAATCTTTTGAGATTTCTAAATCTATTTTGTTAAGTGTTTGCCTGATTCACTTGTTTTTATCTCTATAACTCGATGGATGGTGAAAACCCTAAAATTTGGGGTTCATTCGAGTTTGGAGACTATTTGCTATGTGATTTACTTGATAGTCATGCTCTGAATTTGACTGGTTTCAAAACCCTACTTCTTTGGACTTATTCGAGTTTCTGAAGTTGCTTCATATGTGCTCGACTAAATTTCGAAATCTTTTGTTTCAGCCTCTGTTTCTTTGTGTGATTTTGACTTCCTGCTACCATTGAAATTCTACTATAGGATCTTTTCACTTGACCCCTTTTCATGCTACTTGATACTCTCTCTTTTTCTCTATTACTGAGTTACTAAGATTGACCTATGTAACTACCATGTCTCGATAGTCCACTACTTACAGACTTTGTGATTGCATGACGCTTCTCTTTGTCCTAAATTCAGCCCTGCATGCCTAATGTTTATGCACTCTTTTATATGCTGAGTTTCCCTCTAAAATGACCTTCAATTTTGGACTGATTTCAAACCTCCTTGTGTAATTTTGATTGCATTCATGTGTTAAGTGATTGACTCTTTCCTTGTTTCGCCTTACTGATTTCCCTGTTTCTTGGGTTGATTTGAAAACTTTCTTTAGACTTTCGATTCTCCTATTTTTGACTTGGTTTATTTGTTTATTCATGGGAACCCGTGTTACTCTCCTCAAATCAGTGACTTTGAAATCCTTAACTCCCAGATTTTCGATTGTCTCCATATTCTGCCAATTTACTTTGTTTTCTTACCTTATTTGGCTAACCGATTATTTCAAAGATTCTTCCCTTAATTGAACCCCTATGTACTTACCCCTAATTGTCTACTCTGCACATGATGCTTGCTTGATCTCTTTCCTTAAATGTTTTCTGCTCATTACCAGGTAAATTTTTAACTCCTTAATTAAAGGAAGTTCTTATACTGATTTGATTTTAATTGATAAATAGTTCCATAATTATTGCTAAACTATGATTCTTGCCTTATTTTCTACCTGTTTTCAAACTATAAATACCCTACTCTTTCATTAACACAAACACACTTAGTTCTAAAATCTCTTACACTCAAACATCCTCTCCTGTTTTACTACTACTGTGACCCATTTAGCTGGCTGAAAGCCAATGCTATTTTCAAAGTCCTGCCACCTGCTTTTACTGTATTTTGCTTCTTTGAACTAGTATGTTCTGATTAAAATTCTAGCATCACAACAATGTGCTTACTTAATAATTTACCTTCTTGTTTGTCTACTGCTTGTGTTTTGTTCAGTACTTATTTTCGCATTCTATAATTTCCTTCTGCCTATTCTGAATTTATTATAAATCCTAAACCCCTTAACCCCAATGTGTTTGATACTGATGGTTTGGTTGAGGCATGACAGTATTAAGTATTGCTGTCTATGACTCAAATTTGATTCCCCTGGGATCATAACCTCTATGCTACTATTATATGTTATGTATTCTGGTTGGTTTTGTAAGCATAACAGCATTCCCTATTGTTGTGCATGCTCAAAATTTATTTATGCCTAAATACATAGGCTCTTTGCAACTTCCCAACCCCCTGAACCCCTTTTGTATGAAATTATCAATTTGTTTGTTGTTGTTTCCCTCTCCTTTATTCCCTCAAGACTTTGTTTCTTTACTTCCACTCTCTTAGACTTAAGTTTTGCCCTCCTCTTGTGAGCCTTGCCTTAGGACCCATTGAGCTCCCTCTGAACTTGGACACTTGAGGGCTGGCACTTCCACACTGTACTTGTCTCTATTTTGTTGATACAATTTGGGTGTGAACACTGTCCAGAGTCCCATTGAGGCTCTTAGGGAACTCTGACACACTCAAGTTGAGAAAGGCTTTGGGGTCTTTGAGTTAGTTTATCTCATAACTTAGTGAGGAAGTTAGAATCAGGTTTCTTCTAGTTGTACACTTCGTTATATTTTCTTATGTAATTTACTATTCCGGTGTGTAATAAGTTGTAACAAACATTTGGGGCTGGCTAGTGGAAAAAGGCTGGGTAACTATGTATACATATAGAAATCATGCCTATAGGTTTGTTATAATTCTGCATATTCAATTACTTATAGAAATCATGCCTATAGGTTTGTTCTAATTCTACATATCCAATTACATATAGAAATCATGCCTATAGGTTTGTTTTAATTCTGGATATTCAATTACATATAGAAATCACGCCTATAGGTTTGTTCTAATTCTGCATATTCAATTACATATAGAAATTATGCCTATAAGGTTTAAAACCAAGTTTCGCATTTAGATACCATGTCTATAAGGCTTAAACAAGTTCTGCACCATGTCTAAAATCAGTAATGCATTGAAATAATGCCTATAAGGACCTTTGAGCAACTCTGATTCGTTTTCATTCACCAGTCAATGTTAGGTATAAAATTAGTAATAGTAGAACCTGTAATCAATTTGTTTAACTTCTGCATCTCTTTTGACAATCTAAGTCCCTCGCTTAATAAGTTTAACGAGTATGCATATGGGTTTTCAAATAATTCATCTCGAGTTTCTACTATCTTATAACCTTCTGAATTCAGTAGACGCCATGCCTATAGGACCCCGTCCAAACACTTAGGCAAGCCTTAGAGTAATAACTACAAACTGAATCTGCTTCTATTAATTATTACAACTAGCAGACAGGCCTGATTCGGACTTCTTATCTGAGTTATGTAATAGACTAAAACTGCCCCACCAGCATCCTCTTCCTCGTCTTTAATGCTTTTAAATCAGACCTAAACAGTATGTGTAAGACATGTTATTTATGTGTTTTGTTTGAGGAGGTAAACTTGAGCCATATATGTTTATGTGTCTCCCCAAATATGTAATATGTGTTTTGTATATCACCTTAGAATTTTCACCTTTGAAACTCCAAATAAGCCTAATATCCCTCCCTTTTAGGATTAGTAGTACTAAGTGCCTCCGGGACTAATAGGAATGGGACGGGTAATAGCATGCTATAAGTAATCGAGACCAATCCGTATTTTAATACCTTAATGAGGTGGGAAGGGTAGATATGGATATGATGACCACGTGATAATGTCACGTGTAGCCCCTCACTGAGGAGTGATTACCAGACATTGTGTGGAGTAATCCATATTTTTAATAAACCTAGGACCCCCTTCCTTTATTCTTCATTTCTTTTCTTTCAGCATTTCAACTTCTTATTTTAAAATCAGCTTTTCTAATTGTTCTTTCAAAATTTATTTACTTTCAAAACATTATGTGTTGAAATCCCCTCTTATTTGAGCCTTATATGTTAATTGCACCCAAATTCACAATAATTATCTGGCCGGGAACCACACTACTGGATTTTGAGGGGTGCCTAACACCTTCCCCTTGGAATAATTTCAAGCCCTTACCCAATATCTGGTTATTCAAATCAAACTTTTTTGGTGTCCTAATGCACCCTAATCATTAGGTGGCGACTCTTCAAATTCAAACTCAGTTTCCAAAAGGAACAAGTCGTCCCTTCGAATATCATAAACCCGATTTTGCGAAAAAAAGGGGGCGCAACACCCTCCGCGTTCGCGTAGTGTAATTTCAAAGGGTGATTCAATTGTTCTTCATGATCGCATTATTTGTTTCGAGATCGTGATTGTCTTCCCCCTCCTCATTTGCGTTTGCATCCCTCCTTTCGCATTCGCGTAGTAGAACTAGGAGTCGGGGTATAGTGACCTTTTTCCCTTCACGTCCGCATTGTTTTGACCGCGAGCGCGTAAGCCTGCCCTTTTCTTCTTCGCATTTGTGTGCCCTATCTCGCATTCGCATAGCCCAGTCAGGAGCCATCAATTTTTACTCTTCGTGATCGCAAGTCACCTTTCGCGATCGCGATGAACAAAACACCTAGCAGATTTTTAAAACCCAAAATCGAGGGTTTGAGCCATAATTAAGCTCGGGAGATTGCAATTTTTGAAGAGATTTTTACCTTGGAGATTTGGGTAAGTGATTCCTACTCGGTTTAGACTAATTTCCATGAACCTACACATGAATCCATCCTTCAATTTCGAAATTTTGGTGGAAATCGGGGGAAAAGTTCTTAGACCAAGAAATTGAGTTTTGATTGGGAATTTGGCATCGGATTTGGATAAATTTTGGTATGGTTAGACTCATGAGAGTGTGAGGATTTTGAAACTATAAATTTTACCAAATTCCGAGACGTGGGCCCAAGGGACGTTTTGGTCATTTTACCAAATTTCGTGTATTAGCTTAGAATGTTTTTGTAGAATTAGTTACTTGAAGTGTTATTTATGTTACGAAATTGAATTAAATAGATTTGGTCCATTTGGAGTCGAGTACTCATGGCAAGAGCGCGGTTTCAGATTGATTATTGAGCTGGTTCGAGGTAAGTGGCTTGTCTAACTTTGTGTGGGGGAATTTCCCCTTAGGATTGCTATTGTGATAATTGAAGTGCCTTATACGTGGGGTGACGAGTGCGCACTTGTGCTAATTGCTGAAAATCCCGTTTTCATTAAGTAACTTTAATTGTGTTTTCCCTTTCTATTTATGTTACTTGCACGTTTAAACCTGTTGTTAGTTAGAGAAACATGTCTAATTGACTTAATTGCTTTATTTGCTTTAATTGCCTTATTTGTATTACGTGAAGCATGCTAGGTTAGAATTGTCTGTGTTACCTTGTTATAAAGTTGAGTTTATTTGAGTATTCCTTATGCCATTGTTGAGTGTTTTACTTTGGGACTACGGGACTACATCCTGGGAGATGCCCTATACGCATTTACGATTTGAGCTGAAGTGTGGATACCGAGATATCTCCAACACGTATATTGAGGATATCAAGAGATCCTAGGGATATCAAGAGATCTCTAGCATATATTGAGGATACCGAGAGATCCTCGTGATACCAAGAGATCCCTATCATACATTGAGGATACCAAGAGATCCCTAGCATATATTGAGGATATCGAGATATTCTCGGGATACCAAGAGATCCCTATCATACATTGAGGATACCAAGAGATCCTCGGGATACCAAGAGATCCCTAGCATACATTGAGGATACCGAGAGATCCTTGAGATACCAAGAGATCCCCGGTATATATTGAGGGTACTAAGAGATCCTCGGGATACTGAGAGATCCCCGATTATCATCCTTGTTATGAGTGGTACTTCCTAGTGTTTGCCATTATTTCTATTTCTGTTATTGTACTCCTTACTATCTTGTGTAGATTCTTACTGTAGTTTTTCAATTGTACTGCTTATCTTATACTGTCATGTCTCATATTCTTTATTTTATCTCAGTAAGGCCCCTGACCTTCCTCGTCACTACCCAACTGAGGTTAGGGTTGGCACTTAATGAGTACCGTTGTGGTGTATTCATGCCTCTTCTGCGAATGTTTTTCATGTGCAGATCCAGGTACCGCTACTTAGGCCTATCATCCTTGAGGAGGCGACTGCTCTAGAGACTTCGAGGTACATCTGCCGCATCCGCAGACTGAGAAGTCCCTTTCTATTCATGCTTTTAGTATTTAGCCCTTCTGTATTTTTTTCTGTTCTTATTAGACATTCCGAAGTGAGAGCTATGCAGTATTGATCTTAGCTTGTGATTCGTGGGTTTTTGGGTCTTGGATTAACGTATTGGAATTGAGAGTTAAACATGGTGTATGCCGAGTGGCACATTTAAACACTATTATTACTTTATTCCTTTTTAAAATTGTTTTACTTCCATAAATTTTGGTTTTTCTTCCGCAATTTAGGCTTACCTAGTCGTAGAGGCTAGGTGCCGTCACGATGGTTCATAGAGGGCGAACCGGGGTCATGACATTGTTGTACCTCTTTACAAGTTTTCTTTTAAGATACTAATTCCAAAAATCCAAAAAAAAAATCTTTTGAGGTCCTTCTTTGGGAAATTAATGAAAAATGAAAAAATATATTCTTTTTATTTTCACTAGAACTTTAGGACATTGTACATAGGAGAAAAAAAATATACTTTATCTTTTATTTATCTTTAGAATTTCTCCTTTAGGTAATCAAAAATTGAAATTCAAAAATATTTTTTTATCTTTTCATTGCTTGTTTGCGTCAAGATATCAAGTGGAAATTCAAAATCTTTCTCTTTACTTTATTCTTTAGATTTCTTCCTAAAAAGAAAAAAAAAATCAGAAAAAATATTTTTCTTTTCTATGGTTTTTTTCTTAATAATTTACCATAGAGTATTTGTTTCAAAAAGAAAAAAAAAGAGAAAAAAATACATGCTCGTTAAGCTTGAGTTTGGAATAGGTTATAGAACATTCAGTCTAGAAAATTCAACAAAAAAAAGATTTGCCTCTTTTGTTTCTCCTTTCTCATCAGAGTAGTCGCTAAGGTAAAAAGAAAAAGAAAAGAAAAAGAGAACGTTAGTTTGTTTACCTTATTCTCGATCTTCCCGAATTATGCAAAGATCTGATTCATGCGGCATCATGATACATAGGCAATCTACATAGGGTTCGATAGAATCATTTTTTTATTTTATTAAAAGAAAAAGGAAAAAAAAGAAAAGGAAAAAAAGAAAAAAAAAGGTGAAATTATGGGATGTGAGAAATAAGAGGAAAGAAAAGAGTGATAATTAAGAAAAAAAAGGAAGGAAAATGAGCAAGCCAAGAAGTGCTAGAAAAGAAAAGAAATGAGAAGATTGAAATGAACAAAATTGGGATGATGCCAAGTGATCTTGTGACCCTTGAAATCATTCCAGAATCGTTAATTGTTGCTAGGTGCATTGCACGCAATATGATTTTTTTAGCTGTTAAATTCCCTAACGCTAACGGGATGTGTGAGCACGTGATTTTTGCCTTACGAAAACTACTCCAAAATAAATCAAAAAATAAAATAAATTTCTTTTACTGTGTAATTCTTGAATTTGCGTGGAGTTAAATATTTGTGTTATGTCCGTAAATGTTTACTTTGTCATAATAAATTGAAAATTAACATAAATACATGTTGCATGCATATAGGATTTAATTATGTATTTAAAAGATAATTTAATAAAAAAAAATGTGCAATAGTTCTATTTTTAAATATTCCACTGTGTGATTGATGTTTTGTCTATGTGTTAAATAATTGTTATAAAGAAATTAATATATTTTTGTGAAGTTAAAATTGTTTTATAATTAAAATTAGAAATTTAAATTAGAAAAAATGAAAAAATATATATATGTACAAAATCGGACCTGGATTTAAATCCAGGCCCAAATAAAGTTAACCCCTCCCTACAGCCCAATCCAAACAGCCCAGGTCCGGTCCAGTCCAAAAAGAGTCAAAACGACAGCGTTTGGTCGTGGTTCATCATGGACCGTTCGATCAAATCCAATCAACGGATGAGATCTCATCACCCTAACCCACAATCCTTACCCGATCCAACACCCGGTTCAACCCGTTCCCCCAAACTTAAGCCAAACGACATCGTTTGGTTAAGTGAATAAATCCTGACCACTCACCCTATTAGATCTAACGGTCAGCATCAACCCACCCCACCCCTATATAAGTCCCAAACCCCTACCCCGACCCCTAACTGAACACCCCCCTCCTCTCTACTGTTCATCGTCCCTTCCAAAACTCACTCCTAACCCTAGCCGCCCTAGAATCCCACCGCCTGAAACCCGGCGGCATCAACGCCGCCGGTCACCAAAATAACACCCTAGAATCCCCTGAACATCCTCTACACCGATCTGACCTTAGTTTCCTTCAAATCAGACCCCAACTCTTCGAATATTAAATCGAAGGTGGGTCTGAAAACTTAAACCTTTCCAATGGCTCTCAAATTAACACCACAGCTTCTCCTAAATTCCCTCACCAAGGATCTGTTAGTTGCATGGTTCGAATCATACTGGAACTACTCGAATCTTCATTTGAAGATTCGAGTACAACCTGACCTTATCCCAACCTACTTCAAACTCACACCAGTTACCCCCCTGACCTCCCTCGTGCCTAGAACATCTTTGGTTTCCCTCTAATCTGACCAGAAATGGTTAAGTCCCAAATCGAACCTTCAAGAACCCTAGAAATACCAGACTTTTGGATTCTGTTCACTTCAGACGAAAGATTGAGGTTTAATCGACCTTAGTCAAAGTATTTTCAATAGAAAATACTTCGACTAAGGTCTGTTTGATTTCAAACAAAGTCCAAATCCAAGTTGAGTTGAGTCCGGTTAAAATTGAAGGATTCAAAGGTATTTTTTCTACATGTATTCTTGTTTGTTTAATAACCTGTTAATTCTTCATGTTTTTATTTTTTATTAATTCTGTCATCTTTCTCTCATGCCCGTATGATTAGTCAAATAAATGAATTGTTTCTGTTGATTTTGTTTGTTTACAATGTGTGTAATCGACTCGACTAAGTTCGTCGATTAGTTATATCATAAATCCTGCTTCTGAAAATGTTGACTGAAATAACCTGTTTTGGATGGATTATTTTGCTATAATCAGTTAATTAGTTATTGTTAATCAGTTGGTTCTTGTTTAATAAATCCATCAAATGGACGTTATATGTGTGTTGTTTTCTGAACATTAAGTTCAGGACATTGTCAATATATTGACAATGCTCCTGTTTGTTTGATCTTAGTTCAAAAGCTGAGTTCAGTTGAATTATTAGGCTGAATTCAGTATAATGTTGTTATGATGTTAGTTCTGAATTCAAGTTTACAAAGGTTGGGTAAATACAATTGTATTAGGAGGTTAATCATTAGGAATTGGTTGTTAGCTGCTAGACAAGTTTTAATTCAGATAACTTGTTAAAATCTAAGACAGTAATACCAGTAGAAAACAGTAAATCTAGGACATTTTGGGACAGAACAGTAAGGGTAATATGATAGCATAATGGTCTGAAAATGGAAAGTTAGTGGCTATTATTTAAAGTACTAATGGGGAACAAGGGATAATGGGCTGCTGAAAAACAGGATAAATAGCACTCAATAGGATTTAAAGTATTCAAAAGTAGTTTTAATGGAACTTTTCTGATTTTTAAAAAAAGAGAAAGGGTCCAGGCAGCACTAAAAGAAAGGGGGCAGACCTGTATAAATACAGGATCTGATGGGCAGTTTTAAGAGGAAGAGTTTTTTTTTGAGAAATATTTTTGAGAGTTCAAGAAAAAATCTGATTTAGGAGAAGAGAAGAAGAAAAATCTGATTTAGGAACCTTTTCAAACAGAAAAGAAACAAAAGAGAACAGTCACACACACACACATAGATACAGCAGCAGAAACAGAAAATCAGAAAAATGGGAATTCGACACTGAAAAGAAACTGAAATCTGAAATATTGTTCTTTTGTTGAATCTGTTCAACTTTATTTGATTCCACTGTTCAGTTAAAATCTGAAGTGTCTTTAAAAAAATACTGTACTGTGCATCTGGTTTCCTCGGGTCGTATTATTGCTCAAATCTGTGGAAATACTGCTATTCTGCTGAATTTGTTACTGCTGCAACTGCTGGAACTTACTTCTTCTACCTTCATTTCCAGGTACTTATCTTTTAGATTCTATGTTGGAAAGAGATTCAGCATGACGAATCAATGAAGCTTGAATTGCAATTCTATTTTTGTTTTGTCTAAGTTCGTTATTTTAAAAGTTCAGTCTTGTTTGGCGTTTGGTTAATGTAGTAGTATGTTTGGCATGATAATTAGGAGTTGATTATTCTCTTTTAAAACTCATATAAGTGCTGTAATAATATTATCTATATTAGAATTTTTCATTAGTGTAGTTATATGTGAGTTGTCAAAACAGGGAGTATGGCATGAAATGGGCCATTGATTACATCCCATAATACCTTTAGCTAAATGAAAAGTAGAATGGAAGTATTAAGAAGTTACATTAGTAGTATATCTTGTAAAAAAAATATGATTTTTTTTAGATTGATATAAGCTATTATATGGCATGATGACAGGTATATTTATAATCATATGAGTAAGGTGAGTTGGTATAGCTCGTTAAAGTGTTAAAAATATTATGAATGTTTAGACACGCAATTATGTTGTATGTAATACAATTTTATTGAATCAATTCGAATAATAACTCCTTTCTCATCAATTTGATTATTTAGCGTTATAAATAAACTAAGCAATTATAATTTTGGATTAAAAACAAGTATGTGAGAATGAGATGATATGTATAAGAACAAATTGCAACAATTTATATCAGTGGTAAGTAGAAATAAAACTTGCACTAAATAAAATAATAAAAGTTCTTGAAAAATGTTTCTTCCCTTTATAAATCATTTTTAGTTTCTTACACAATTCATTCTTTGGCATATATATATATATATATATATGTTGTATTTGTTAAAAATCCTATTTTTTATTATTTTCTTCGAATTTGAATAGCGGGATGAATATAATTTATACTCGAAAATTATAATCAACGGGCAATATTTAATAGATTGTGAATTCTTTTCAAAGAATTTAAGGGCCTCTAAAAATGGGAGTTCTCATGATTCTCACATAAAATGTATGAATATAATAAACAATTTGTGGAAAATCCATAATACCATTACAAATATTTTGCGCGATTAGGGATGCGTTCGCGTACCCTGATTACATTTTTTTTAAAAAAAAAAACAAATTCGGATTATGCCTACACGCAATTTCGAGCGAATGTTTAAGAAAAGGATTTTTCCAAGGATGTTAAAATAATTTCATATAACCCGAGACGTGCAGTTCATTGTCTAAATACAAGGGTGATGATGTTCCTGATTTTATTTTTCGAACATATTTTTTTTTTGTTAATAAAACTATAACCATTTTTATTGTGTACACGTACGCGTGGCACAATTCCCGGTAATTATAAAAATATAGAATACGAATATACGTACGCGTAATTCGCCCATATAATTGTAAACAATAAGTAAAAAGCAGTAGTAGAATCATGCAATAAAAATGTATTTAGTAAAATCAAGATAATTAAGCCAATAATAAAAACAGTTAAGCGATCGTGCTAGAACCACGGAATTCGGAAATGCCTAACACCTTCTTCCGGATTAACAGAATTCCTTACTCAGGATTTCTGGTTCGCAGAATAAATAACAGAGTCATATTCTCCTCGATTCAGGGATTAAAACCGGTGACTTGGGACGCCTTAAAATTCCCAGGTGGCGACTCTGAAATAATTAAATAAATCCCGTTTCGACTGTCCTTCAATTGGAGAAAACTCCCTCACGCGCCCCCGCGGGCGCGGTAAAAAGGAGGTGCGACAGCTCTGGCGACTCTACTGGGGAAATATTGTGTTACTGTAAATCAGAACCATTGGTTCAGGGTTTAAAGAATTCGAGCTTAAAATATCTGTGTTAATTGGCTTTATTTACTATATGATTTTCAACTGTTTATATGCTAATATGCTAAATGTTGCTTTTTACCGCTTTAATATTATTTGAATTATGAATATATACAACTGCTACGAAACCCCCTTCTTTCTGAGTCTTCTGAATTTATGGTGTACACGTGCGCGTGACCCACCTTTCTGTTAAAGTCATACCAAATAAGACGGAGTTGGGACAAGTAACTAGGCCGGGCAGACTTTCGTGCTCCCGGTACATTGCCCCCGCTTCGGCTCAAACTGTCCGTTTGGGTAAGCCAGGTTTAGAACAATCAACCTCAGGTTTTTCACTTAGAATAACTCAGCCATGTACCGGATCCTCAGTAGAAACGTATATTTGCATCATGTACATTTGGCCTTGGAGACTCAACACAGGGGTTGGGTCTGTCTAGGACAGGTGAACCCGAAATAAAAAGACCATCATGATGCATCCTACTTGCTACTTGTGCATTCATTTGCCTCGAACATGCTTGTTGACCAGCTTAAATGAAATCATGGTGAGAAGAGAGGAATAAAATGGGTTGTTTTCTTAAAAAAAAAAATTCAAAAAAAAAATAGTTTTAAATCTTGAAATAAAGGTATTTAATAAATAAAAAGAATTTCAAAAATGATTTTTTTAGTATAAATTTTCAAAATGAATTTTGACTTTATTAAAATTAAATTTCAGATACAAAATGAGCACCACACAAAGCCCCTCATCCACGAGTACAGAAGAATTTCTATTTCAGCTTCAAATGTGGTGGTATGATTTAGGCGAAAATGGTCAAAAATGGGTCGTCAAGCATTTGGGAAATCTCACGGACATTATGAAAGTTAAGCCCCGTGATGATCTGATTGCAGCGTTAGTAACTTTTTGGGACCCTGCTCACAATGTCTTTCGTTTCTCTGACTTCGAGCTTACTCCTACATTAGAGGAGATAGCTGGATATGCTGGTTTTGACGGAAGTCTAAGAAATCAAAGCTTGATATTCACAAAGGCTCCTTCGGTACATCGATTCTTTGGTCTCCTGAACATCAGCAGTCAAATCAGGAAAAGCAATGTCATCAATGGATGTTGTTCCTTCAACTTTTTGTATTCAAGGTTCGGAAAGTCAGATGGGTTCGAAATTCATGAGAAAGGCCTTACCAATAAGCAAAACAAAGACACTTGGCAGATTCACCGTCGCTTTGCTTTCATGGTGGCTTTTCTAGGAGTCATGGTCTTTCCAAACAAAGAGCGAACAATTGATATTCGCACCGCAAAAATTGTGCAAATCCTCACCACCAAAGAAAATCACACCTTTGTCCCCATCATTCTATCAGACATTTATCGGGCTTTGACTTTATGTAAATCAGGAGCAAAGGTCTTCGAAGGATGCAAAATTTTGTTGCAAATGTGGGTGATGGAGCATCTCCAACAACAGCCCAAGGTCATACAGTATGGGTCAAACAATGATAATTGCATCGAGAGCTATGAGGAAAGAACAAAAAATTATCAGGCTCCAGAAGGGATAGAAGCATGGGTATCTCATCTAAAGGCTTTAATGGCAAATCAAATTGAATGGACTCTGGAATGGCTCCCGATGAGGGAAGTAATACACATGTCAACCTCAAATAGTTATCTACTACTATTGGGATTGAGAAGCATTCAGCCGTATGCACCACTGAGAGTCCTAAGGCAATTAGGGAGATATCAAATAGTTCCTGATGATGAAGATTTGAGTGTGCAAGTAATCGAATTACACCCAGAAGCCACTATTCCCGAGGCTCTACTTCAGCAGATGTGGAATGGGTGCCGATACTTGAAAAGTGATACTCAAGTCCCAGACGCTACAAAGGGTGAGATAAATCCTGGATATGCAAGGTGGTTTGAAAAACGGTCTCGCGTGGATGATGTACCAGAGCCTGAGCTAAGAAGGCCAACAAAAAGACCCCATGTTCAAAACTTCAATGATAAAATCCAAGAACGGTTGATCTGGGGAGAAAAGGAAAAAGGGTACAAAGCAACTATCCATGCCCTAAAAGAAAATCTAAGAAGCCTCAGTTTGGAGAAAGATTTGCAAGCACAAGAAGCCGAAGGCGAGAAAAAGAGTCTAGCTTGTGAGAATAAAAATCTTCATGCTCGATTCCAAAAAATGAAAAGAGTTTCTGAAACGCCAAAGAGGAGATGGAAGGATCAAAAAACCATCGCCAATCTCTTTGAAAGAATGCAAGAATATGATTCCATTCTTGCGGAAAACGAAAGGGCATTGAGCAAAGCAAAATAAAGGATCCAACAATTAAATGAAGAAGCCAAATCTAACAAGGAACGCCAAGATAGGCAATCCGAAAAAGACAAGGCACAATTCAAGAAGGAAAAAGACTATTGGATGCGATCAGAAGACCAGCTTCGTGCACAACTAGAAGAGGCAAGAAGATGCAACAGAGAATATCAACAAGCAGACCTCGACAGGGAAAGATCGCAAGCAAGATTAGAGCAGGCCAGACTCCGAGCTCTGTTAGAATCAGCTCTAGATCGTGAAAACCGTGTCAGAGATATAGCCACCACTCGTCAGCAGCAATTGCAAGACCAAGACCAACGTCTCCAAGGTTTCAGGGCACAAATCCACGACCTGGCAGTCTTCACATCTCAAAGTTATGTAAACTGCCAAGGAATGGATTATGAAAGGTTTACAGAGCATGCGCCCACTTTTGCTCGTCATCTAGCAATGGAGTTGGAAAGGATGTATCGTACGCTGGGAGGCCATCCAGGTCAAGCCCCACATTGAGCAGATAATCCAATATTTGACAACAAAAGTGGAAAGTGGGGCATGTTGTGAGATGCTAAGAATTGTATCTTTTATTTTTTAAGTGTGTGTGTTTCAAGCCATTTTCTTAAAGTTTTCAAATGTAATTCCATCTTTGTGTAATGAATAAAAGTGATTGCCTTCATTCCGGACTACGCAAGGTCTGATTCATGTAAGGCATGATACGTAGGCAATCTCTAAGATTCGACCACCACGATAAAAGATATATATAATAAATAAAAGTGAATAACAATAAAAATTTCAAGAAAGCTGGGACGACACAAGCAGTCGAGCAAATGCATAATAGAAAGGGATTATTTGTCTAGGAGCATTGCATCTCAACGTGTGATTATATATGTGTTAAACTCTCCAAACTAACAAGTTTGTTCATTTCCAGAATTCAAGCAGTTAGTTTTTCTAAAGAGTATACTGGCATATTATCACTATCACACAAGATCAAAAGGACCAATACCCGAAAGTATGTCTATCCCAGATGTTGACACAGGTATGGAGCTAGAGGAGATGGATGTCGGGAAAATGAAAGAAGAGATGTTTAAACTCAAGCAGCAAATGGCTGAGATGTACCAAGCTTGGTCTACAGGACAGCTACCCCCATCTTACCCAAATAACCCTGCTCCATCAATGACCCAAACTCAGGATAATATTACCACTGAATTATCCTCAAATTTCCCCATTTACCAGCACTACCGAGGCACCACCTCTCAGACACCGCAGTCTCCACCTCCGAAACCCGTTCCATATTTTCCTCCACCTATGACTCCTGTTTTCGTAGCACCTCCCCTTGATACATTCCATAAATCTCCTAGTGAGCCTACATTCCAGGCCCAGGACAACCAATATTTCCCCCCGGAGCCCACCCTCAAAGCTTCCGAAATTCATTCAGCTACTCCTCGTTTTGATCTCCCAACCGAAATTGACAAGCCAGCTAAAAATGTTGAACAAGAAGAGATGTTCAGGAAGGTCAAGAGTCTAGAACAATCGTTCAGAGACATGCGAGGATTAGGCGGGCAAGTCAGTGTAGCATACAAAGATTTATGCTTATTCCCCAATGTACAATTGCCAGTTGGTTTCAAGATGCCCAAATTTGACCTATACAGCGGGCACGGCGACCCAGTAGCTCACTTAAGGGGTTTCTGTAGCAAGATGCGAGGAGCTGGGGGAAAGGATGAATTATTGATGGCTTACTTCAGTCAAAGTTTAAGCGGATCATCTTTGGAGTGGTATACACGCCAGGACCATGGGAGATGGTACACCTGGGATGACCTGGCACAGGCATTCGCATACCATTTCCAATACAATATGGAAATCATCCCAGATCGATTATCTTTGACAAAATTTGAGAAGAAACACAATGAAAGTTTCAGAGAGTATGGTTTTCGGTGGAGAGAACAGGCAGCAAGAGTGGATCCTCCTATGAAGGAGAGCGAAATGGTAGACTACTTCCTCCAAGCCTTGGAACCGACTTACTATGCCCATTTGGTTTCAGCGGTTGGGAAATCATTCAACGAAGTAGTGAAGATGGGAGGTATGGTGGAAGAAGGCCTCAAGACAAATAAAATCATGAGCTATTCAGCAATTAAGGCAACTACTCAAGCTATTCAAGGCGGGGTAGGAGGAATCGGAAGAAAGAAGAGGGAGGAAGCAGCAGTAGTTGATTCAGGAACTTGGCCGGGACCCAGAGGTTCACCGCTTTACTATAATCAACAATGACCTCGCCAATCATCTTACCACCATGATTCATCCCAACACTACTATCACCCTTCAGAGCCTCATTTTTCCATTAACCATGCTCAAGCATACAATCAGCCACCTGTTCACATCAATTGGCGTGCTCCTGTCACACCAAATACTTACCCACGAGCCTATCCCGGACCAGGTTTCAGGCCTAGGCTAGCATTCAGGGGAGAAAGGGAACAGAAAAAGAAAACTTACACTCCATTGGGAGAGTCTTACACTAGTCTGTTCCACAGGCTGAGACAGCTAGACATGCTGAGACCAATACAATCCAAACTACCCAATCCTCCTCCAAAGAATCTGGATTACACCATTAGCTGTGAATATTGCTCCGGTGCACCAGGCCATGATACGGAGAAATGCTGGCATTTGAAAAATGCAATACAAGAGCTGATTGATACTAATAAAATCGAGGTTCAAACCCCCGAAGCCCCAAATATCAATAGAAATCCAATGCCAGCCCATCAAGAGGCTATTATGATAGAAATCATACAAGCTGATGGGGAGACAAAGAAGCCGTCACAAACTGTCATGATGATCAAGTCTCATGAAGCCAAATCAGAGAAACAGTTAACAGAAGAGAAGCCGGTACCTAAGCAGAACAGAAATGGTGATGGACCATCTATGATAATCGAGGAGGGATCATCGAGCAAAGTTGCCGCAAAACAAGAAAGGCCGAAAGTGATAGTACCAGGGGTTGCTAACAAACCCATTGTATTCGTAGAAGGAGCCCGTACAGATCGGGTTATTATTGCACCTGTAATCCAACTGCCGGTCATCAACAACAAAGCCATCCCATGGAACTATGAACGGGTGACTGTAATGTACAAGGGAAAAGAAATCAAGGAAGAAGTGTGTGAGGTGCAAGGCTTGACTCGTTCGGGAAGATGTTTTACTCCCGAAGAGTTAAGAAAAACTAAAAATAATCCAACGCCAACAAAGAGAGCTGTGACGGAAGAAGAGGCGGAGGAGTTTTTAAGAAAAATGAAACTCCATGATTATTCTGTTGTGGATCAATTAAAGAAGACCCCCGCTCAAATTTCATTGTTGTCATTACTGATCCATTCAGAGGAGCACCGTCTGGCTTTGATGAAAATCCTGAATGAGGCTCATGTTCCTGAAAAGATCTCTGTAAATCATTTGGGAAAAATAGCCAACAGAATCTTTGAGACAAACAGAATTACATTTGTTGATGACGAATTACCTGTGGAAGGTACTGAGCACAATAGAGCTCTTTACCTCACCGTGAAATGTGAAAACTCCGTAGTAACCCGGGTATTGGGTGACAATGGGTCAAGTGCAAACATATGTCCTCTCTCCACTTTAAGCAAATTAAAAATTAAAGAGGAAAGGATCCAGAAGAATAGTATCTGCGTACGGGGGTTTGACGGTGGAAGCAGAGATTCATTTGGCGACATAGTGTTGGAACTAACTATAGGGCCAGTTGAATTCACAATGGAATTCCAAGTGTTGGACATAACTGTTTCTTACAATTTGTTGTTGGGTCGACCATGGATCCATGCTGCTAAAGCAGTCCCGTCAACACTACATCAGGCTGTCAAGTTTGAATGGGATCATCAAGAAGTAGTCGTGCATGGAGAAGAAAGTTTAAATGCTCACAGCAATACCATTGTACCGGTCGAGGGAACAGAAAATGACCAGGGACCATGGGTATACCAAGTGACCGACACAGTGTCGATAGAGAAAATTCCAGAGGGGAAATACCTTCCAAATCCAAAGATATCCTCTGCATCAGTCATGGTAGCTTATGAAATGTTAAAGAATGGCTTTATACCCGGCAAAGGTCTGGGTTTATCTTTGCAAGGAATTATACAACCAGTATCTCTCCCCGAGAACTGGGGAACATTCGGTTTGGGATTCATACCCACTGCCAATGACGTGATAAGGGCTAGGAAGCTGAAACACCAAGCATTGGTTCTTCCAAAACCAGTCCCACCTCTGACAAAGTCTTTTGTCAAGACCGGTGCTAAAAATCGTCCGATAACAACAATTCCTAAATCTCAGGTCAATCCTGAGGAGGAATTAATTGAAAGATTCGAGAAATTGTTTGGTGATGTGAATATGTTGGAAAGAGGAGAAGGGTGTAGCAACGCAGAAGTTCAATTCGTTGGGCCAGAAACAAAGCTCAGTAATTGGAAAGCCACTCCTCTCCCAATTCGAAGGGAGTCTTGGTAGTTTATTTTGATTTTCTTTCAGTTTGTTTGGGTTACTTCAGGGTTGTAATCCCAAAGCTTATCTTACAGTTTGTTTGAAGTGTGCAAAACCTTGTTATCTTTCATCATCCAATAAAAAGCAGTTTCACTTTTGTTATTATCATTCCTGATAGTTTTCTTTTCTTTTTCTTCTTTCCTGTACAGTTCCTTTTACACTGGCTCTAGTGATATGGCATGCATGAGGAATCCTCAGCCCAGTCTTAAAAATCAATCTGGTTCCGAAGTAATAATTCAAGAAATATATTGTGATTATGAATCAGAATATGATGAAGATGAGGTTTTTGAAGAGATTAGTAAAGAGTTAATTCACTTTGAGGAAAAAATCAAACCGAACTTGAGTGATACCGAGGACATCAATATAGGGGACACGAGTAATATCCGAGAAACTAAAATAAGTGTCCATCTGGAACCAAAGATCCGAGAGGAGTTAATTAAAGCACTCATAGAATTCAAAGATGTTTTTGCATGGTCGTATGACGACATGCCGGGCCTGAGCACTGATTTAGTGGTTCACAAATTGCCCACCGATCCAACGGTGCCTCCTGTCAAGCAGAGGCTGAGAAAATTCAAGCCTGACATGAGTGTGAGAATTAAGGAAGAAATCACCAAACAATTGGAAGCAAAGGTCATTTGAGTCACTCGATATCCTGTTTGGTTGGCTAAAATCGTTCCTGTACCAAAGAAAGACGACAAAATTAGAGTATGCGTCGACTATCGCAATCTCAACAAAGCAAGTCCAAAGGATAATTTCCCATTACCCAATATCCATATTTTGATCGACAATTGTGCCAAGCATGATATAGGGTCTTTCGTGGATTGTTATGCCGGGTATCATCAAATTCTAATGGATGAAGAAGATGCAGAAAAGACGGCATTCATCACACCATGGGGAACTTATTGCTACCGGGTAATGCCATTCGGTTTAAAGAACGCCGGAGCAACCTATATGAGAGCAATGACCACAGTGTTTCATGATATGATACACAAGGAGATTTAGGTATACGTGGACGATGTGATCATAAAATCAAAGCATCAGGCCAACCACGTTGGGGATTTGAGGAAGTTCTTCTTAAGACTTCGCAGGTACAACCTCAAGCTTAACCCTGCCAAGTGCGCATTTGGAGTTCCATCTGGAAAGTTGCTGGGATTCATAGTCAGTCGACGAGGCATCGAGCTAGACCCATCAAAGATCAAAGCCATCCAAGAACTGCCACCTCCAAGAAACAAAACTGAAGTAATGAGTTTGTTGGGAAGGTTAAATTACATCAGCAGGTTTATTGCTCAGCTCACAACAACCTGTGAGCCAATTTTCAAATTGTTAAAAAAGGATGCTGCGGTCAAATGGACCGATGAGTGTCAAGAAGCGTTCGATAAAATAAAAGGGTACTTGTCAAACCCACCCGTGTTGATCCCGCCAGAGCCAGGAAGACCTTTGATTCTTTACTTGACGGTTTTGGAAAATTCATTTGGTTGTGTATTGGGGCAACATGGCCTCACTGGCAGAAAAGAACAGGCCATCTACTACCTTAGCAAGAAGTTCACAGCTTATGAGGTTAAGTATACTCATCTGGAAAAGACATGTTGCGCCCTAACATGGGTAGCTCAAATATTGAAACACTATTTGTCATCCTACACTACTTACCTCATTTCTCGGTTGGATCCATTGAAATACATTTTTCAAAAGCCTATGCCAATGGGAAGACTTGCAAAGTGGCAGATATTGCTCACAGAATTCGACATCATCTATGTGTCTCGAACTGCAATGAAGGCTCAAGCACTGGCCGATCATTTAGCCGAAAACCCGGTCGATGAGGAACATGAGCCATTGAAAACTTATTTTCCTGATGAAGAAACAATGCATATCAACGAGGTGGAGCGAATTGAAAAGCCTGGCTGGAAACTTTTCTTTGATGGAGCCGCTAACATGAAAGGAGTCGGGATAGGAGCTGTAATCATTTCTGAAACAGAGCATCACTATCCTGTTACGGCTCAATTGCGATTTTATTGCACCAATAATATGGCTGAATATGAAGCTTGTATTTTGGGGTTAAGGCTAGCCGCAGACATGGGTATCTGAGAAATCTTAGTCATGGGAGATTCGGATCTTTTGGTACATCAAATTCAAGGAGAATGGGAAACCCGAGACTTGAAGCTCATACCATACCGACAATGTCTACATGATCTTTGTCAGCGGTTTCAATCAGTGGAATTCCAACATATTCCAAGAATCCATAATGAGGTTGCCGATGCATTGGCTACCCTGGAATCAATGTTGCACCATCCGGACAAAGCTTATGTAGATCCAATACATATTCAAGTCCACGATCAGCACGCTTATTGCAATATGGTTGAAGAAGAATTTGATGGTGAACCATGGTTCCACGACATCAAGGAGTATATCAGGATGGGGATATATCCCGCACAAGCCACAGGAGATCAAAAGAGGACCATTAGGCGATTGTCAAATGGATTCTTCTTAAGCGGAGGAGTTTTGTATAAAAAAACACCAGATCTTGGATTATTGAGATGCATAGATGCCAGACAAGCTGCAGCTGTCATGTCTGAAGTACATTCAGGAGTTTGCGGACCCCACATGAGTGGATATGTGTTGGCAAAGAAAATCCTCTAAGCCGGTTACTATTGGCTTACCATGGAGCGAGATTGTATCAGTTTTGTGCGCAAGTGTCATCAATGCCAAATACACGGAGATTTGATTCATTCTCCACCATCCGAGTTGCACACAATGTCGGCACCATGGCCCTTCGTTGCCTGGGGCATGGATGTGATTGGACCAATTGAGCCGGCAGCATCCAATGGGCACAGGTTCATTCTGGTAGCTATTGATTATTTTACCAAATGGGTTGAGGCCAAGACATTCAAATCAGTGACCAAGAAAGCTGTGGTCGATTTTGTCCACTCAAATATCATATGTCGATTCGGAATCCCGAAGGTGATCTTCACAGATAACGGTGCTAATCTTAACAGCAACTTAATGAAGGAAGTATGTCAACAGTTTAAGATTACACATCGTAACTCTACCCCCTATCGGCCCAAGGCGAATGGAGCAGTAGAAGCAGCCAACAAAAACATAAAGAAGATACTTCGGAAAATGGTAGAAGGTTCAAAACAATGGCATGAAAAATTACCATTTGCATTATTGGGATACCGCACTACTGTTCGCACTTCAGTAGGAGCAACTCCTTATTTGTTGGTATATGGCACTGAAGCAGTAATTCCTGCAGAAGTTGAGATTCCTTCCCTTCGGATCATCGCCGAAGCAAAGATTGATGATGATGAATGGGTCAAAACCCGTCTGGAATAGTTAAACTTGATTGATGAAAAACGATTGGCCGCAGTATGTCATGGTCAATTATATCAAAGAAGAATAGAAAGAGCATACAACAAAAAGGTGCGTCCCCGGAAGTTTGAAGTAGGTCAGCATGTGCTGAAACGTATTCTTCCACATCAGGTCGAGGCAAAAGGCAAATTTGCCCCGAATTGGCAAGGACCATTCATTGTGACCAGAGTATTATCGAATGGTGCACTATGTTTAAAAGATATTGAAGGCAAATGCATAGATATGGCGATCAATTCTGACGCGGTAAAGAGATATTATGCATAAAATTTTTGAATGTTTGTATTTAGCATTATTTCAAAGATTGGAATGACAAAGGCAACTTATTCTGCTATCCAAACACTATACCATTTGTTTTCCCCTTTGAGCCATACTTGTTTCTTTCCTACCCCCTCTTGGAAGCAATAAAAATAAAATAAAAAATATATATATAAAAAAAAAGAAAAAAAAACATCACTATTATTTAGTGAACTACGTTTGACCTGATTCCCCAAAGAAGGATATGTAGGCGCCTCACGGCTCGGTCATAGGGTGCACAATATACATAATGTGCACAAAAAGTTATGTCAAGCGACCCCAATCAAAAACTGGGGCAAAGAAACTGTATTGCAAATAAGAGAAAGATTCCAAGAGTTGTAATTTTTTTAACCCATACCAAGAACTGTTTAGCTTTTAATACCTTTTCCATTTCTAATCCCATACCTAAAAGACCTTTCGATCAATCTTAGAAAAATGCTGAGACAAGCAAATGAAGATGGTTCATAACACTCTGGTACAAACAAGAAAAGAAAGTAAAAATGAGAGAGTCTTATTGGTGAAAACCTTCGTAGGCACCATAAGGCGAAAAGGAAGTGAGAAATGAACAAATGAGGAAAGTTTATCGGTGAAAACTCTTTGAGACATTGCAAGTCCAACAGGTCTGTGAAATGAAAAATGAAGTTGGATTATGGAAATTTTGGCAAAAAAAAATGAGATAATTGAAAGAAGATTGTTTAAAAGACTGGGTTGATTAATCCGAAATGCATACCCTGATCATTGGTGCCAGTAACTCCAATCAGATAAGTTTTTATTCTTTCTCCAACAGTCATCCAAACTTGGATTTTTCTTTTCATTCTATAATTGTCGAAATCAGCGTGTTTCGTCACTAATAATCTTACTTTTCTAAAAGCCTTGAGATAAGTTTTATTCCAAACAAATAAGAAGGAATGTCAAGGTATACTACCAAGATTCAAGGTTACAAAATACGGCCACGAAAGGTGGGAGATAAAAGATATGGGTGTAAGAAAGGTGAAATCAAAAGTGGATCAGCGAAGTCAGAAGGGACATATGATTACAGTTAAAAGGGTTTAAAGGAAAACATACAGAGGGGAATCCTATAGTCAAGGATCAATTACAAAGACAAAACAGTCTTTTCAACCATTCCAAGGCAATAAAGAGAGACGAAGAGAAGCATCACCATCGGCAAGAATACCCCATTCAACCACCCTACTTTAAACTAACGAAGTTTTCTTTGATTTAAAACAGGGGAAAATACAATATTTGTGTTAGGAAATACTTGGTAAAGAATTGAAGAAGTCAGGCGTCCACCTGGAGAATGAAGATGAGAAAAGAAGAAGTCAGGCGTCCACTTGGAGAATGAGGATGAGAATTAAAGAAGTCAGGCGTCCACTTGGAGAATGAGGATGAGAAAAGAAGAAGTCAGGCGTCCACCTGGAGAATGAGGATGAGAATTAAAGAAGTCAGGCGTCCACCTGGAGAATGAGGATGAGAAAAGAAGAAGTCAGGCGTCCACCTGGAGAATGAGGATGAGAATTAAAGAAGTCAGGCGTCCACCTGGAGAATGAGGATGAGAAAAGAAGAAGTCAGGCGTCCACCTGGAGAATGAGGATGAGAATTAAAGAAGTCAGGCGTCCACCTGGAGAATGAGGATGAGAAAAGAAGAAGTCAGGCGTCCACCTGGAGAATGAGGATGAGAATTAAAGAAGTCAGGCGTCCACCTGGAGAATGAGGATGAGAATTAAAGAAGTCAGGCGTCCACCTGGAGAATGAGGATGAGAATTAAAGAAGTCAGGCGTCCACCTGGAGAATGAGGATGAGAATTAAAGAAGTCAGGCGTCCACCTGGAGAATGAGGATGAGAAAAGAAGAAGTCAGGCGTCCACCTGGAGAATGAGGATGAGAAAAGAAGAAGTCAGGCGTCCACCTGGAGAATGAGGATGAGAATTAAAGAAGTCAGGCGTCCACCTGGAGAATGAGGATGAGAAAAGAAGAAGTCAGGCGTCCACCTGGAGAATGAGGATGAAGAATTAAAAAAGTCAGGCGTCCACCTGGAGAATGAGGATGAAAAAGAAAAGAAGAAGTCAGGCGTCCACCTGGAGAATGAGGATGAGAAAAGAAGAAGTCAGGCGTCCACCTGGAGAATGAGGATGAAGAAATAAAGAAGTCAGGCGTCCACCTAGAGAATGAGGATGAGAAAAGAAGAAGTCAGGCGTCCACCTGGAGAATGAGGATGGAGAATTGAAGAAGTCAGGCGTCTACCTAGAGAACGAGGATAAGAATTAAAGAAGTCAGGCGTCCACCTGGAGAATGAGGATGAAGAAGTTAAAAAGAAGTCAGGCGTCCACCTGGAGAATGAGGATGAAGAAAGAAAAGAAGCAGTCAAGGCACCCACCTGAAGAACGAGGGAATGCAATTGAAGTGTTGAAATCAAAAGCCCGCTCATATGATAAAGGAGCACATTTAGAATCAATAAAGCAGAAAAGTCCAACAAAATCCACAGCAAGAAACAACAAGAGTCCCAAAAGAAAATACGGGACATAATGAAAAGAATACGGAATAAGCCAAATGCCCAAGATTCACCAAGATATCAAGACAACAAGAAACTCAAGGGCATGACCTAGATAAGATTTTTTTTATAATTCCTATACCATAATCTAGTTTAGTTTTTGTATTACCTTTGAAGTAAGGTGTAATAAGAAGGTCAGCAAGCAGTAAAAACAGCACGAAGCAGCAGTAACATCACAGTCCCACGGTAGTCCCAGCTACCCAAAACTTTCCGAACTACATTGACCTGATTCCTTTATAGCCAAGGATATGTAGGAAACCTTTGAAGCAGAGGTTCGGTCAAATCTTTCAAAAATGCTTCCCACGGAGTATTCGAACGGGCAAAAAATCGCTCGTATCCGCTCACTTTATCTTTGCACGAAAACTCTTCGAGTTTCCGCACAAAGAGGGGCAGCTGTGAGCACGTGATTTTTGCCTTACGAAAACTACTCCAAAATAAATCAAAAAATAAAATAAATTTCTTTTACTGTGTAATTCTTGAATTTGTGTGGAGTTAAATATTTGTGTTATGTCCGTAAATGTTTACTTTGTCATAATAAATTGAAAATTAACATAAATACATGTTGCATGCATATAGGATTTAATTATGTATTTAAAAGATAATTTAATAAAAAAAATGTGCAATAGTTCTATTTTTAAATATTCCACTGTGTGATTGATGTTTTGTCTATGTGTTAAATAATTGTTATAAAGTAATTAATATATTTTTGTGAAGTTAAAATTGTTTTATAATTAAAATGAGAAATTTAAATTAGAAAAAATGAAAAAATATATATGTGTACAAAATCGGACCTGGATTTAAATCCAGGCCCAAATCAAGTTAACCCCTCCCTACAGCCCAATCCAAACAGCCCAGGTCCGGTCCAGTCCAAAAAGAGTCAAAACGACAGCGTTTGGTCGTGGTTCATCATGGACCGTTCGATCAAATCCAATCAACGGATGAGATCTCATCACCCTAACCCACAATCCTTACCCGATCCAATACCCGGTTCAACCCGTTCCCCTAAACTTAAGCCAAACGACGTCGTTTGGTTAAGTGAATAAATCCTGACCACTCATCCTATTAGATCTAACGGTCAACATCAACCCACCCCACCCCTATATAAGTCCCAAACCCCTACCTCGGCCCCTAACTGAACACCCCCCTCCTCTCTACTGTTCATCGTCCCTTCCAAAACTCACCCCTAACCCTAGCCGCCCTAGGATCCCACCGCCTGAAACCCGGCGGCAACAATGTCGCCGGTCACCAAAATAACACCCTAGAACCTCCTGAACATCCTCTACACCGATCTGACCTTAGTTTCCTTCAAATCAGACCCCAACTCTTCGAATATTAAATCGAAGGTGGGTCTGAAAACTTAAACCTTTCCAATGGCTCTCAAATTAACACCACAGCTTCTCCTAAATTCCCTCACCAAGGATCTGTTAGTTGCATGGTTCGAATCATACTGGAACTACTCGAATCTTCATTTGAAGATTCGAGTACAACCTGACCTTATCCCAACCTACTTCAAACTCACACCAGTTACCCCCTGACCTCCCTCGTGCCTAGAACATCTTTGGTTTCCCTCGAATCTAACCAGAAATGGTTAAGTCCCAAATCGAACCTTCAAGAACCCTAGAAATACCAGACTTTTGGATTCTGTTCACTTCAGACGAAAGATTGAGGTTTAATCGACCTTAGTCAAAGTATTTTCAATAGAAAATACTTCGACTAAGGTCTGTTTGATTTCAAACAAAGTCCAAATCCAAGTTGAGTTGAGTCCGGTTAAAATTGAAGGATTCAAAGGTATTTTTTCTACATGTATTCTTGTTTGTTTAATAACCTGTTAATTCTTCATGTTTTTATTTTTTATTAATTCTGTCATCTTTCTCTCATGCCCGTATGATTAGTCAAATAAATGAATTGTTTCTGTTGATTTTGTTTGTTTACAATGTGTGTAATTGACTCGACTAAGTTCGTCGATTAGTTATATCATAAATCCTGCTTCTGAAAATGTTGACTGAAATAACCTGTTTTGGATGGATTATTTTGCTATAATCAGTTAATTAGTTATTGTTAATCAGTTGGTTCTTGTTTAATAAATCCATCAAATGGACGTTATATGTGTGTTGTTTTCTGAACATTAAGTTCAGGACATTGTCAATATATTGACAATGCTCCTGTTTGTTTGATCTTAGTTCAAAAGCTGAGTTCAGTTGAATTATTAGGCTGAATTCAGTATAATGTTGTTATGATGTTAGTTCTGAATTCAAGTTTACAAAGGTTGGGTAAATACAATTGTATTAGGAGGTTAATCATTAGGAATTGGTTGTTAGCTGCTAGACAAGTTTTAATTCAGATAACTTGTTAAAATCTAAGACAGTAATACCAGTAGAAAACAGTAAATCTAGGACATTTTGGGACAGAACAGTAAGGGTAATATGATAGCATAATGGTCTAAAAATGGAAAGTTAGTGGCTATTATTTAAAGTACTAATGGGGAACAAGGGATAATGGGCTGCTGAAAAACAGGATAAATAGCACTCAATAGGATTTAAAGTATTCAAAAGTAGTTTTAATGAAACTTTTCTGATTTTTAAAAAAAGAGAAAGGGTCCAGGCAGCACTAAAAGAAAGGGGGCAGACCTGTATAAATACAGGATCTGATGGGCAGTTTTAAGAGGAAGAGTTTTTTTTGAGAAAGATTTTTGAGAGTTCAAGAAAAAATCTGATTTAGGAGAAGAGAAGAAGAAAAATCTGATTTAGGAACCTTTTCAAACAGAAAAGAAACAAAAGAGAACAGTCACACACACACACACAGATACAGCAGCAGAAACAGAAAATCAGAAAAATGGGAATTTGAAACTGAAAAGAAACTGAAATCTGAAATATTGTTCTTTTGTTGAATCTGTTCAACTTTATTTGATTCCACTGTTCAGTTAAAATCTGAAGTGTCTTTAAAAAAAATACTGTACTGTGCATCTGGTTTCCTCGGGTCGTATTATTGCTCAAATCTGTGGAAATACTGCTATTCTGCTGAATTTGTTACTGCTGCAACTGCTGGAACTTACTTCTTCTACCTTCATTTCCAGGTACTTATCTTTTAGATTCTATGTTGGAAAGAGATTCAGCATGACGAATCAATGAAGCTTGAATTGCAATTCTATTTTTATTTTGTCTAAGTTCGTTATTTTAAAAGTTCAGTCTTGTTTGGCGTTTGGTTAATGTAGTAGTATGTTTGACATGATAATTAGTAGTTGATTATTCTCTTTTAAAACTCATATAAGTGCTGTAATAATATTATCTATATTAGAATTTTTCATTAGTGTAGTTATATGTGAGTTGTCAAAACAGGGAGTATGGCATGAAATGGGCCATTGATTACATCCCATAATACCTTTAGCTAAATGAAAAGTAGAATGGAAGTATTAAGAAGTTACATTAGTAGTATATCTTGTAAAAAAATATGATTTTGTTTAGATTGATATAAGCTATTATATGGCATGATGACAGGTATATTTATAATCATATGAGTAAGGTGAGTTGGTATAGCTCGTTAAAGTGTTAAAAATATTATGAATGTTTAGACACGCAATTATGTTGTATGTAATACAATTTTATGGAATCAATTCGAATAATAATTCCTTTCTCATCAATTTGATTATTTAGCGTTATAAATAAACTAAGCAATTATAATTTTGGATTAAAAACAAGTATGTGAGAATGAGATGATATGTATAAGAATAAATTGCAACAATTTATATCAGTGGTAAGTAGAAATAAAACTTGCACTAAATAAAATAATAAAAGTTCTTGAAAAATGTTTCTTCCCTTTATAAATCATTTTTAGTTTCATACACAATTCATTCTTTGGCATATATATATATAAATGTTTCTTCCCTTTATAAATCATTTTTAGTTTCATACACAATTCATTCTTTGGCATATATATATATATGTTGTATTTGTTAAAAATCCTATTTTTATTATTTTCTTCGAATTTGAATAGCGGGATGAATATAATTTATACTCGAAAATTATAATCAACGGGCAACATTTAATAGATTGTGAATTCTTTTCAAAGAATTTAAGGGCCTCTAAAAATGGGAGTTCTCATGATTCTCACATAAAATGTATGAATATAATAAACAATTTTGGAAAATCCATAATACCATTATAAATATTTTGCGCGATTAGGGATGCGTTAGCGTACCCTGATTACATTTTTTTTTTAAAAAAAACAAATTTGGATTATGCGTACGCGCAATTTCGAGCGAATGTTTAAGAAAAGGATTTTTCCAAGAATGTTAAAATAATTTCATATAACCCGAGACGTGCAGTTCATTGTCTAAATACAAGGGTGATGATGTTCCTGATTTTATTTTTCGAACATATTTTTTTTTGTTAATAAAACTATAACCATTTTTATTGTGTACACGTACGCGTGGCACAATTCCTGGTAATTATAAAAATATAGAATACGAATATACGTACGCGTAATTCGCCCATATAATTGTAAACAATAAGTAAAAAGCAGTAGTAGAATCATGCAATAAAAACGTATTTAGTAAAATCAAGATAATTAAGCCAATAATAAAAACAGTTAAGCGACCGTGCTAGAACCACGGAATTCGGAAATGCCTAACACCTTCTTCCGGATTAACAGAATTCCTTACTCAGGATTTCTGGTTCGCAGAATAAATAACAGAGTCATATTCTCCTCGATTCAGGGATTAAAACCGGTGACTTGGGACGCCTTAAAATTCCCAGGTGGCGACTCTGAAATAATTAAATAAATCTCGTTTCGACTGTCCTTCAATTGGAGAAAACTCCCTCACGCGCCCCCGCGGGCGCGGTAAAAAGGAGGTGCGACAGGATGTACCCATTTTGTTCCTTTTGTTATCTTCATTAGGCAGATAAAGGGTGGTTGGTTTGTGGTTTTTAAGTAACTCATCCATACAACACAAGGTTTTGAGCAAGGTAGCCATGACTAGCAAAGACTTGGACACAGGGGTTATTGATCCGTCTAAGGAAATTGTTGAGTCAGAATCTGAGTTGAAAGAAGAGGTCTTAAGGTTGAAAGGACAGATGGCCGAAATATACCAATTCAGGATTAGTGGGCGTCCTCCACTATCAGTTCCCACTAACTACACTGAAAGTCTTGTCATCATTCCGCCACTGTCACAAGTCCAGGATATCTCCTCATAACCTTTTCACACTCCACTCCCCAGAACCACCTCATATCCCGCTCCTTTGACCGTTCATGTTTTTGTAGCTCATCCACCTACTACCTTTCCTCGATCCTCCGGCGGGACTCTGTTCAAAATTCCTGAGGCCCAACACTATGCTCCAGAACCAATTTTCAAGGTCTCGGGTCCACATTCTTACGCTCCTCATTTTGAGCCTCTCGGTGAGACTGCAAAGCCTGCTAAGACAGTGGAATAAGATGAGATATCCAAAAAGCTGAAAGGGTTTAAGATGCCAAAGTTTAATTTGTATGATGGGCGTGGAGATCTGGTAGCCCATCTGAGGGGTTTTTGTAGTGAAATGAGAAGTGTTGGCGGGAAAGACAAGTTGCCGATGGCGTATTTCAGTGAGAGACTGACTGGGGTAGCCTTGGAATGGCATACACGTCAAGATGTCAGCAAGTGGCATACATGGCATGACATGGCTCAATATTTTGTTCGACACTTTCAATACAATATAGGAATTACCCCAGACCGCTCCTTCCTATCTAATATGGAAAAGAAACCAGAAGAAAACTTTAGGGAGTTTGGGCTCAGATGGAGGGAACAAGCTGCTCAGGTCAGTCCCCCGATTGGTGAAGAAGAAATGGTTGAGCTTTTCCTACAAGCCCAGAGGCCCACCTACTTCAGTCATTTGATCGCGGCCTTGGGTAAACCTTTCAATGATGTGGTAAAAACAGGAGAGATGGTAGAAGAGGGAATCAAGTCAGGGAAAATCATGAGTTATTCTGCATTGAAATACACTACAAAAGACATTCAGAACATCTTAGTAAGTTTGGATGGAAGTAAGAGAAATAGAAAAGATGTTGTTGAGTCGCACCAACGACAGGATCTAGTGGGCATTCCTGCTCAATGCTTTCAGCCTTGATATCGACCCCATGGATATCCCTGTGCTCCAAATAATCCTCCCTAATGCTACTTCTCTCCACAAAACCCCCAAAGTCATACATCACCTTCCTAGTACTCCATCCACAATGCACCACCATATGTTCCACACCCACGAGACCCACGATGGCCTGCACCACTTCCACAAATGTCTTACTCGCCCCCTCAAGCATATCAACAACCTACCCGCAAAAGGTTCCAACCGAGGCTAGAGTACAAGATGAAAAGGCAAAAGCAAAAGGAAAAGACTTTCACTCCTATTGGAGAATCGTATGCCAGTTTGTTCCAAAGGTTGAGGCAATTGGACATGTTGAAGCCGATTCAGATAAAAATGCCAAACCCTCTTCCAAAGAATTTTGATTATTCTCAAAGGTCCGCATATTGCTCTGATGCCCCCAGGTCACAGACAGAAAAGTGTTGGCATCTAGAAAAAGCAATTCAGAAGCTTATTGATGCAGGTGACATTGTTGTGCAAAATCCAGATGTAGTAGACACTAGCCAAAGTCCATCGCCTGTTCATAATGAGATGCATATGGTGGGTATGATTTGTTTTGAAAAGGAATATGAGAATTATTCTGAGATCCTCGGAGGTCCACGTGCTGTAAAGCTTTCAGCGCTATCAGGTGTTGATCTTAAGAACGAACCGGCAAAAGGGACCCAAACGCAATTTACTAAAGTCAATGTGATGGAGAATTGTGAAGGTCCTAGTAATGTTGATGCGGAACTCAGTGGCTAAGATGTCGTGCTCGGTAATGGGAAAGACGCTCCATCTCTTGGCTAGCTGGGGAGGAGTCTCGGTGGTTTATTTTGTTGTCATTTCTGTTGGAGCAAAGGTGGAAAACAACGGTTGAGAGGTTGGTGAATACAGAATCATCAAGAAGGTCGGAAGTTATCAGCCAAGTTTCAAGATGGCCGAACAACGCAGAGCATAGAAAAGAGAGAAAGGGAAAACCGTCCCCAGCAGGAGCATCCCCGCGTTTTAAACTAACAAATTCTCTTTGATTTTAAGCAGGGACAGGAAATGTTATTGATGACAGAAAAACATGCCACAAGAAAGATTGTAAAACTGGGGCAGAAAATTTTATTTCATTTTTTGAAAATTTTCTGGAAGTCAGGTACCCACTTGGGGAAGAAGGAAGATAACACAAGTTTGGGGAAAAGTGGTATCCCCAACAGCCAGAAGAAGACAAAATAAGTTTTAAAGAAAGCAATTTCGGGAGGAAGATAATACAAGTCTTAAGAGAAGTAGTTCCAGAGGAAGGAAAACACCAGCTTTAAGGGAAGTAGTCTTTGAAGGAGGAAAATAACATATTTTTGAATGAAACACCGGTGTTATCCCCAGCAGTTCTCAGAGGAATGAAACACCAATTTTGAGGGAAGCAGTTCTGAAAGAAGATAATTCAAGTTAGAAGGGAAATGGTTTAAGAGGCAGGAAGGAACAACGGCAATAGAACGTATATTTTTAAGTTGTTAAAGTCAGGAGCCCGCCTGGAGAATGGAGGTATTATATTTTAAGAAGTAGTTGAAGTCAGGAACCCGCCTGGAGAATGGAGGTGTTATATTTTTAAGTTATTAAAGTCAGGAGCCCGCCTGGAGAATGGAGGTTGTTATATTTTTCAAGTTGTAGTCGAAGTCAGGAACCCGCCTGGAGAATGGAGGTGTTATATTTTTAAGAAGTTGTTGAAGTCAGGAGTCCGCCTGGAGAATAGAGGTATTATATTTTAACAAGTAGTTGAAGTCAGTAAAGCAGAGGAATACAACAAAAATATTTTTAAGTTGTTGAAGTCAGGAACCCGCCTAGAGAATGGAGGTGTTATATTTTTAAGTTGTTAAAGTCAGGAGCCCGCCTGGAGAATGGAGGTTGTTATATTTTTCAAGTTGTAGTCGAAGTCAGGAGCCCGCCTGGAGAATGGAGGTATTATATTTTAAGAAGTAGTTGAAGTTAGGAGCCCGCCTGGAGAATGAAGGTATTATATTTTAAGAAGTAGTTGAAGTTAGGAGCCCGCCTGGAGAATGGAGGTATTATATTTTAAGAAGTAGTTGAAGTCAGGAGCCCGCCTGGAGAATGGAGGTTGTTATCATTTCAAGTTGAAGTTGAAGTCAGGATCCCGCCTGGAGAATGGAGGTTGTTATATTTTCAAGTTGTAGTCGTAGTCAGGAGCCCGCTTGGAGAATGGAGGTATTATCTTTAAGTTGTTTATTGAAGTCAGGAACCCGCCTGGAGAATGGAGGTTGTTATCATTTCAAGTTGTAGTCGAAGTCAGGAGTCCGCCTGGAGAATGGAGGTATTATCTTTAAGTTGTTTATTGAAGTCAGGAACCCGCCTGGAGAATGGAGGTAATATCTTTTTAAGTCGCAGTAGAAGTCAGGAGCCCGCCCAGAGAGCGGAGGGTTACAACAAAAAACCCCAGCACAAACTCAAGTGCAGAAGTCAAAAGAGAGGCAACGATGGTCAAAGGAAGATAATTCGCGTGTCGGAGGAGAAACAATTCAAATTTCACAAGAAAGAAAGAAACATCAGAGGAAACACAAACCAACAAGAAAGAAAGGCAACAAGAGCAAGTTTGAAGACCTAGATAAGATTTTGTAATTCCTAGTTTAGTCTAGCTTCTTGTTTTCTTTTACCATGGTGTAATAAGGAGGTCAGTAAGCGGTAGCAGCAGCAGCAACAGTAGTAACAGTAAAACCACAGCTCTGTGGTAGTCCCAGCTACCAAAACTTCCCGAACTACATTGACCTGATTTCCTTTTGGCCAGGGATATGTAGGAAACCTTTGAAGCAGCGGTTCGGTCAAATATTTCAAAAATGCTTCACACGGAGTAGCCGAACGGGCAAAAATCGCTCGTATCCGCTCACTTTATCTTTGTACGAAAACTCTTCATGTTTCTGGACAAAGAGGGGCAGCTGTGAGCACGTGATTTTTGCCCTACAAGAACTACTCCCAAAAATTCAAAATAAAATAGTTTTGTGTTGCTTGTGATTTATTTGTACTTGTCTGTGCATGTTTATTTTTACTTTAATTAAGAAAGATACAAAAATATGTGTTGCATGTGCATTTAGGATTTAATTTTACAATTAGGAATTAATTAAACAATATTTGGATTTGCGAGAATGAAAATCACAAAAATATGTACTTTGCATTTAATCTCCAATTGTGTGATTTTATTGTTAATTGGCATTTAACTATATATGATAAATGTTATTAGAAGATAATTAGTATTTTTAATAAGTTAACTTGGTTTATAATTTTAGAAAATAATTTAGGAAGAAAATAAAAAGAAAAGGAAAAGAAAAGAGGAAGGAAATAAATCTGGGCCAATTTAATTAATTTCCCAAGCCCAAACACCCAACCCACCAAACAACCAGCCCAAATCACCCCTATCTGGCCCAATCGACCAAGCCAACCAAACGACGTCGTATGGCCGCGTTCAATCTGAACCGTCGATCTCCTAAGATCGAACGGTCCAGTCCACCCCCAGCATCGAAGAAACGATGTCGTTTCAAGCCTGTCGATCCAGGCCGTTCATTTCATTTGATCCAACAGCCGCAGATCGCCCCCATGCCCCGACCCATTCCCATCCAAAGACCGATCCGGTCTCGAGGTAAACGAAGCAACGTCGTTTTCATTAATGAATGGATCCAAGCCGTTGATCTCATCACATCGAGCGGGCTGGATTCATTCCGCCCTTTCATATATATAATCCCCACCCTACTATATATTCCTAAAACCTCACCCCATGCCCCCAAACCAAATCCCCCCCCTCGCCCCATCGTCTCTCTCAGACCCCTCAGAGACGACCCTCGAAACCCTAGCCGCCACCAAATCCCTTTGCCGTAAACCCGGCGGCCTGAGGACCGATGACCCTCAAATTCACACCCCTGAACCTTCTAACCTCCCTCAACACAAATCCCTATCCCTTTAACCTCGAATCATCCCGGTTTGTTTCGAATCTTCAATTGAAGATTCAAGCAAAACCCTAAACCTACCCAACCAGTCCCAAGTTCACACCCCAGCTCCACCTGACCTCCCTCGTTCCCAAACCACCCCTACTTGGGCTCGAATCTTGCTAGAACTGGTCGAATTTTAAATCGATTGAAGAACCCTAGAGAGCCAAAACCTGGAACCTGTCCGAGTAAAGGGGAAATTTGAGGTTCTTAATCGACTTTAGTCGAGTGTTTTCAGTCGATAACACTCGACTGAGGTCCGTTTGGACCTCAAAAGTTCGAGACAAAGTTTAAAATGGGAACCGTATGGAGTTTAGCCTGTAATTTTGAGGTATTTTTCTTCTTTTTCTTTTCTATTTTTGTTGTTGTTTATCTGCTTAAGCTTCATTGTATTTCATCTTTTCGATTTATATCTCTCTTCTCTTTCGGACCTTTTTCTTGGTCCAGTTTGCTTCTGTTGATTAGCATATGCTATAAATTGTTGAGTTGATTAAATAGTTTCGTCAATTGGTCCGTTCATGTCTATAGTTCAGTTGTTCTCTTCAAGTTATTGGATGTTGTTTTATCTTCTGAACTTTGTATTCTCAGCCTCAGGGCTCATAACTAGTATACTTGTTGTTCCAGCATTTTGTTCGAGGTTAATTTGGAGTTATATTTGTTCCCAATATAGATAGTTTATCCTCATGCATCTGTGTGAATCAATTTTTTGACCTTAATAGTCCATTCTGACTATTTCCCTGAATCATTGAATCCCCATCTTGGTTGAAATGCTGTTAGATTTGATCTGAGTTCAATTGGTGATTAAGTTTAATGATTCGAATCAACTTGTTTATTCTATTAAGTTTGTTCTGATATAAATCTGACCTTGTTGAATTGTCCTAATGTTGTTGATTGGGAGTTATTTCATTAGTCAATTGATAGTCTTAAATTGGTTATAGTTGAGGTTTCATACAGGTTTAAAAGGATTGGGATAAGTCAGTAATTTCAGGGATATCAGGAGGGTAATGTGGGGAGTTTTAAAAGTTTGGCAAATGGTCTTGCTGGTGAGTTGTCAATAAAGCACTTAATTAACCATTAATCTAATGTGTTAGTGGGTAACAAAACATAATGGTATATGGAGGCTTGAAAGGAATTGATTAAAATATAGCATGCACATACCAATTGAATTAATAATGGCAAGAAACATATAATAGTGGGAAATGTACTTGCTGATTTTAGGGACTGAAATAAGCATTAATGATTAAAATAAAAGCACTAGGGTAATAGGGGTAATAAAAGAATTGAAAAGATAAGATGTTAGTGGATTGGAGCACTAATGGTATGCCTATTAAAAGAGCTATGAATCAGTCTTTTAGTGAGACCTGAAGGGAGGGAGGGGAGAGAGTTTTACTTTTTCATTACCTTAATTAACTTGTCAAAATCTCAGCCAATAGTCCAGCTCCCTGAGAATCATAAACAGTTTTAAAATTCTCTGCTTCAAGTTTCAGAGATCACTTTTAAGAGTCTTTAATCAGTTAGAGAGGGTCCTGAAAATCAGTTTCTAAGGCTTAAAGATTGGAGAGCTTGTTTCCAGTTTCAAGCCTGTTTACTGGAGTGTCTGAGGTTCACTGGTTGGTTTTCTTGTTGAGTTTGAGGTCCAATTAGTTGCCCGGAGTTATTTGTTGTTGCTGTTTGGTTTCACAACTGGTTATGAGTTGTGGTCAAGTGTTTTTCTAATTTGAAACTGGGTTTGGAGTTGTTTCGGAATTCCAATTTGTTGTCTGCTGGTGTTATTTGCTGCTGTTGTTGTTTGCTGTGTTGTACTGCTGCTGACTTCCTCTTTATTCTTCTGTTCACTCCAATCCAGGTACACAACTAAGCTCAATTTGATGTAGCCTTGAGATGTAAACATGAAATGGAAGTGCTCGGGCCCTTAATTATTTGATGTTGTATCTGTAGCTCAGTAGATATAGATGATAAGTAGTTGTATAGTCCAATTTGATCTATAACTCAATAAAATGTGGACTGTGAAGTTTGTACCTAATTAGGACTGTTTAAACTGTTAATTCGTGTACATTAGTTGTAGACTTAGTATAGTTTAGTACTGATTTCAGTTAACATTGAGTTAAAAATTGAATATCAGTATTGTTTGGACCTACAATTAATCCAGAAGTCAACATGTGGTGCTTATTCTGATTTCAGGTTAAACGCGTTTTTAAAAAAAAAGCCCAACATGCTAGTTATTGATGTCCTCTCCTTTGTTCGTTAAGCTCATATTTCGACGTAGGAACAAGTAATTGCATGTTAATGGTTAATATCAATAGTCTACTTGAATTTGAATCAGTTAACTTATGAATGTTAGCATAATCAAATAACTGAGTCGTGTAGTTCAAAACTTGATCCAGCATATGGATTGGGTTCTTTGGACCTAAAGTTGAAATGGCATTTGGTCTACTAATTTTCAATTGATAGACTATAGGATTTTCTAATATTAACTAATTGGGGCCCCCTTTTATTTCTTTAAAGACAAATAAATAGAAGAATAATAGTCATTTTAGGATTAGCCTTTAAATAATAAATAAGACGAGCCTCGCCAAATAAAACGCAGAAGTTGTGGGGCCCTCAATAAATATTGCATTAAATATTTTAGATTTCGGGACGGACCGTCTAATGAATTTCACGGCTTTCCTCAAAATAATAACGCGCTAGTCACTTTAGGCGCGCTTTCAATAAATTACTTTCTTAAACTCGGGTGCACATTTATGTGACCCAAATCCAAATCTCAACGGAATCGAAATGTGTCAATAACCACGGGTGCATTGATGTGACGTGGTTCGAGACGTATTTTCACGACGTTGCAATTCTCTCTTAAAATAACAATAATAAAAGCGGGAAAGAGTTAAAATTTGCACACAGGTCCAACATGTATTAAAATCAGATAAATAAGCTGAATATAACATTTGAGCGACCGTGCTAGAACCACGGAACTCAGGAATGCCTAACACCTTCTCCCGGGTTAACAGAATTTCTTATCCGAATTTCTGGTTCGCGGACTATAATACAGAGTCAATCTTTTCCTCGATTCGGGATTCAACCGGTGACTTGGGACACCATAAATCTCCCAAGTGGCGACTCTAAATTAAATAATAAATCCCGTTTCGATTGTCCTTTAATTGGAAAAAACTCCCTACGCCCCTGCGGGCGCAGGTAAAAGGAGGTGTGACAGGGTTTACTCGGTTGAGCGCTGGTCGCACCTCCCGAAGTTGGGGCATGACAAACTTGGTATTAGAGCCTAAGGTTTTAAAGTGTTCTAGGCTTTCTCGGAGCCGTGTCTAGTAGAGTCCTTCTTATCAGTGTGTTGTCGACCACATCTATAAGTTGGAGGCTATTCGGACATTTAGGAAATCCCACCTTTCTTTGATATTCTGGGTCGTGCTATAGAGCTTAAGATAGAGATCTAGTTTTCTTGTTATGACCCATTTTCTAGATGAGTAATCCACGAGTCCGAAGCAGCAAGGAAGGAATAACCCTTCCACTGAATTTAGGGGAGATTAGCCATGAGTTCGTAGGGAGGATGCGTCAAGCCGTGGAAAGATTGGAAGAACTTATTGCTAAGGGAAGTGTCCCTGTCCCTGCCAATGTCACCTCACCACCAGAGCGTGTGGTGAGAGCATCTAAGAAACGAAAGAGGGTTGTTGGTGCTAATGAGCCGAATTGTTCAGTTTGCAAGAAGCATCATTTGGGGAGATGTTAGATAACTCTTGAGATATGTTACGATTGTGGAAAGAGAGGGCACAAGAAGAATAAATGCCCTAGGTTGGGTACACCTATTCCGGTTTGCCCGGTATATGGAAAGGAACATTTAACGTCATGTTGTGAGTATGCTCAGCAACATGTTTGGGGTGGTAGATCAGGGCAATTCCAAGGGCCCGCACAGCAAACCAATACTGGAATTGGTACTCCCGCATTTGAAGCTTGGAGGAAGGATAAGGGGGAAGTTTATAAGGTATGCAAAAGTGGTGAGTATCAGGTCAGTGGGGCGAGTCAGTTTAATGGACCTTGCCCCCATTGTGTGAAATGTGGGAAATGTCATCCGGGAGTATGTCGCTATGGTACCAATGTATGCTACAAGTGTGGTGTGTCAGGTCACCTTCAAAGAGATTGTCATTCATCTCGCCAGATCATGGGCAGGGGTGCAGTGCAACCAGCCAGTTCTACAGCTACTTCATCTATAGCGCCTTTAGGACGTAGAGCAGTCAGGGGTAGTATTCAGAGCTCGGTAGGGCCCAACATGTTCTATGCTTTTTCAGATATGGTTACAGGTATGTTGACTTTTCAATCTCATGATAAGTATGCCCTTATTGACTCTGGCTCTGCATTGTCATATGTCAATCCTTATATTGCTGAGGGATTTGGGATAGGGTCAGGACAACCTTATGATCCATTCTGTGTATCTACTCTTTGAGCAAGATGTATTATTCGTGAAGCCCCTCTATTACAAATACTCTTATTTACATCCTCTTGTGGAATTAAGTTCTATAAATACGTCCTTGAATGGAGTTATAACTCTAGGATTAATACTTCCCACTTTCTTTCCTAAATTCTCAATCGGGGACTACATCCGATGAATTTGTTACAAAATCTTTTTATGGACAACGTCTGCTCATTTGTGCCTATGCATGCTCCGTCGCAAAGTTTACCCATATGGTATCAAGTTCCATGTAAAGCATCCCAGTGTTACGATGAGTCACTCTTTCACTCACTTGTGTATATGGCTTATATGGTTTGAACAGTCACTCTACTCTCTTGCGAGTATCATCATGAAAGCTTCTCACTATCTAGTAACATAAGAGCATACCTTAGAACCTATCATATGAGTGCATGTCAATCGGAATGGCCACTATGTGCATAAAGTCTCTCTGAAAATTGATATCCTCGCTCCCCGTCATACGAAGAATTTGTGTCACCATCTTAGTATGACTTTTGTGTCCACTCGGGACATCTCGCAGTAAGTAGCTCACCTTTCCTAGTATTGTGGTTGCCCGTGACGTGGTCGTGTATTGTAGTTGGGAGTTAATATAGCAGAAGCATGTCCAGCTCATAACAAATGATTATTTTCTCTTTATACCTCCACAACGTGTTAATTGTATTCCTTAGTTGGTGAATTCATTGTGCTAGTTTCTCAACACTTGTTCGATAACCACGAGAGAATGTGCCCTTCTATGTATCACTATGACACTTCCTTTCTCAAGTCAAAATCCATAGAGAATTCATCATTAACATCTGCAAGTCTTCCATGATTATTTTGCACTGTCTCATTGAGTTTGGTTGTCTTTACACCCTCGACTTCTATAATCGTTGACTATGTCATTGTCATGTGTGGGGAGTTTTGCTACCCTTGGTATTCCACCTTCTTGGCTGGGTAAGAGTGTTATTTGTCTTTCTCCCCGGAGCATCATGTTAACCATTAGAACCCCTCTAACCAATACATGATTTCATCCCAATATTAAGATGTCCTAGCTATGTGGTTCCACCCGTGAAAGGTTGAGATTAGAAGCCTTCGGATTTTTCTGCACATATCATGAGCATATTTATTTGGAAGACAAGTTATTGTATCTTTACTTCTCTCTTATAGGATCAATTATCAGGAAGGGTTAAGTTGTTTGAAATATGATAAACTTGTAAGTGTTCAACTTCTTTTCATCCTTTTGGGCTTGTGGCATATATTCTTTGTGTCAGTTAACGTTAAGAGTGTAATTCAACTTCATGTGTTTTGAAACCCATATCACATTCAAGGTGCCAGAATATTCTCATTCTTGATAACTGGATTTTCCCTACACTCCAGGAGGTGACTGGGTCATGTACTTGAATATTCCTCCTTAGTGGTTCCTATTGCCAATGTATGAGTTACCCTATGCCTTAATTGTCTAATAGTCGATGTCGTCACAATGATTAACCATATCAGCATCATTAATAGAAATCCTCGTGTCTCTTAGCATGTAACCTCATGAAATAAGGTTCAAACATGTCAAAAAGGAAGTATCCCCGTATGATCCCATATATTCGATAGGTAATTTTATCGTTAGTTTATGATAGCACATCTTAGAGTAATCATGGAAGGTCATCAAAGGTTTAGCATGGGCGTTCATGTAGAGATTTAGAGTTTAGGAAGGTTATTATTCTCAATACTCTCCACTAAAGATGTTATGTGAGTTGATAATGAAGATTGCATAAGTGTATTCCACATTAGGCCGCACTAGGAGTTTGAAGTTTCTCCATAATTGTTCGCCATATATTGTGTGTATTCACTCGTTTATGTCTAAGAAGGTAGTTGGAGATCCCTTGTGTATCATTCCGGTGGAAATTATTGAAGGTAAAGTTAATGGATAGTTAGCTTATGCGAGGTATCTAGATGTCATCCTTGTTAGATAAGTTTGGAGGTTGGGATTGTTTCCGTAAATGTGTTATGGAAAAGCTTGGAAGGCCACCTTGAAGGCCGAAAGTGTCGTGGAAATAAAAATTTTTCGCTTGATTGTATAACAATTGGTTTTGATTTGAAAGATACCTTATAGGTGTTGTGATTTAAAAATGTGCAGTCCATGTCCAGGTATCATCGTGATAATGTGGTACTTGTAATGCTGAGGTTCTTGTTATCGATGTATACATTATGGTACTTTTTCGAGTTGTGGATGTGTTTTTAGGATGGTTTTAGTGGTTCTCAGACAGGTGGATAGGCCGAGTTACAAAAGAAACTCTAGCGAAATTTTCGGAAACTTAAGGAGTTAGCCAAATTCGGGGCTGTTGATATATTTCATGATGTGAACAAGCTGAAATTAGATAAAAATGGATAATGAATGAACCTCGATCCTCATTCGAGGACGAATGATCCTAGGGGGGGAGAATGTGAGGCCTCAAAAAATTTTGCCAAGTAATTTAAGATTTCGTGGTGCCAAGGTAGGCTAATTATTTTATTTTGTGTGCAAATGAGGATTCATGATATAATGGATACCAATTGGATATGTTAATAAGCGTATAAGTCATATTATAAGTGAATTGGAGTCTAAGCAGAGGCCTAAGTCTAAGCCAAGTTGGAAAATTTCATAATAGACTAAAGTTGTAAATGAGTGCGCACAAGATCTCAATTTGGACAATCATATCTCCAGTTATATAAGGATTTGTGTGATTCACATCATATTGAATTAAATCCCTTTGAGTCTAGTTTCCAACGCATCAATTCGTTCGTCATTTGGAGGTGTATACAGAAAGTTACGACCCTTTTTACTGGGCATGTGTCATTAGCGCGGGCGCGCTAGTAGCAGACCCCTAAATACACCTAAGGACGGGAAAAGAGAGGATTTAAGTCATTTTTTAAGACTAGGGCATCCTCTCCATCACCCATCCGGTCAAGGCTTTAATTACATACCTAAGGTGAGTTTTTAAGTGTGTTTTCATGGTGATTTCACCTCTCAATCACTAGTTACAACATGATTTTGATTGGATTTCATAGAATTTCTTCAAAATCTCAAGAACACCCCAAGGTTGTCTTTCAAGATTTGGTCTACAAGAGGTAATATTTTACCCTTAGACTTACATATATGGAGTTATTATGGAATTATGAGTATAAATCAAGTATTATAACTCATGGGATGATGATTGGAAACCATAGGTGCCTAACCTAGGTTGTGTTGGTTTCGTAAAGATTGTGAGATGGGTTATTGAGATATGATTCTTGGGTGTAATAGTATTATGTACACATCCATGTACAAATTAGGTTTGTGGGAAGATTGTTGAACATAAATAAGTAAAGATTGGGTTGGGGAAATGAAAGAAATCTTGCTAAAGAGATTTGAAATCAAGATGCTCAACTAGTGTTTGATAAAATTCTCAAATGAGCGAGAATTATGAATATTTTCCTAATTTGTGTTCAATTTTGTTATGTCTCAAAATAGATTGAAGTTGCTAGAATTTCCAGAATATCGTAGTAATTAAAGGAAAGCTCAGGAAAGGTATGTAGGCTAAACTTTCTCTCTCGGAAGTGAATTCCATATTATTTCGTAAGTTTAAGTGTGGTTTGTTTACCAAAATGGTATGGCCTTGAGTCACATTTTAAATGGAAGTTAGTATACTTATTGGGTAAGAAGAACTCGATCTGCTTAATGCTCCTAGTTGCTCTTATGTGTACAAAATGTCCTTTATTGAATATGTCTTGTTGTTGATAGCCTATAAATATGCCTGAGTGAATTGGGAATGTGTTAAAGATTATGTAATAGGCCTCGACCCGACAGTTATGAACTAACTTCAAAGATAGAATTGCCTAAGAGCTCCTGTGCTCAATTCACGCCCATAAGTGGCTATTTATCACTATTGCTTTAATTTATAAGTATATCTGGTGTGATTCGAGATCTTACATATCTATGTGTTTAAGCTGTGCAATGTCATTTCTGGGAAGGAGTATTGCTAGATAAAATGGTGTGTTGTTGTTAATGATTTCAATGTGAGTTTTTATTGCTTGTTGGTGTGCCCCATTCCTTTGGGAAGAACCCTTTGTGTTTAAAGTTTCATTGCTAATAAACTTGAGGTGTATGGTTTCGGAAATACTCTATATGCCCATGCTTCATGTTTCCTCTCATGTGTACTTGACATCTTGACTTGCATGGCTTGTTGTTAAAATTGATATCGATGCGCAACATGTGAAATATGAAATACTGCCACCGTGCCAGGAATAAAGAATCTTGTGAATGGCCAAATGAGCCAAGGAAATACTGTTGTTGTTGGTGACTGGAAATACTAATTGGAATCTATAAAATGTGAAAGATATTGAGGTAAGCATAATTATATTCATGCTATATTTGAATCCTTGTATTTATTCTACAATTGTGTACAATATCCAATCAAATCAAAAAAATATTTTTTGCGAGTATCATTAGCAAAACCGAGGAAGGGTGGGTCATAAGGCTCATACCTGAAACTACACGTGCTGGTGTAGGGGTGGACTGTGGTTATTCCCCTTAATTGGGATGAACTTGGTAATATTTGTGAATTGGCAACGCCAACCCACACGGCATATGGGGAAAGCAGCCTAGCCGATCGGGCCGTGATCGAACGCCATGCCGCACACATGGTGGTATTATGCTGGGAATCAAAAGCTGGAAATTTAAAACTAGAAATTGTGATTGTGGTACATGTCTCCAAAGGGACAACCTAGACGATCGGGCCGTGATCAGACTCCGTGCTAACAAAGATGGTGGTATAACTCATATCAGTGCTAATGATCCCCCAACCAAAAAAATTATATATATTATTTTATTTTATTTTTGTAAACTAGAAGACCTACATGTTGCAAATTGGAAGCTTGTATGTTGTTGACTCGACTTTTTGTTTCATGTTTCTTTGTTTGTATGGTTATTCTTTTCTGGAAGAGGACTTTTAGCCTTACATACTAGTGTTATTCGACGGTGCTAACGTCCCTTTTGTCGGGGGCACTGTATCGTCTAATGATACAGGTGGTTCTACAGCAGGCGGCATCGTCCAGTGATAGCGGTATTCTCTTCCCAGTAGTCTTGTTGAGCCCCACTCCACTTCGGGGTCATTTCACGTATCTCTTGTTCATTTTCCCATCACGTTTTGAGGTATCGCCGGAGCCTTGTTGCCGGCATTATTATCACGTCTTTTGTATCCTTAGAGGCTCCGTAGATGTTTGTGTGGGTTATGTATGGGTATTGGATAGGTCAATGGACCATGTTGTAATCTTGTACTCTTGCTTTTTCTACACTATAACTTGTGTGGAACCTTGGAAGTTTAACCACGTTTTAAATGTTGTGATATAAAATGAACTAAGATGTTGAATGTACTATCTTTCCTAGTTTAAATAAAGGTAAGCATGGCTTCCTTATTCCTAACGAGTTGGGTAGATAGCGGTTGATAAGGCTTACTCAGTTGGGTTTACTTAATCCTAACGAGTTGGGTAGATAGCGGTTGATAAGGCTTGCTCAGTCGGGTTTACTCGGTTGAGCGCCGGTCGCGCCTCCCGATGTTGGGGCATGACACTTATCTGGTTTTTAATCTACATTCCAACCTTTGAATATTTCTCGCTTTTGGAGTGAAGAATATTGCACTTTGTAAGCTTTATGGCATTTAATATTCTCATCTTTTTGTATTTTAGCATGAGTAGCTAGCTCTAAATACTAAGGTTGTGGACCCTAAATGGGTGTTATGTTAATGGGTGTTTAACATTGAATATATATATATATAATGGTTGGTTGATATATATTTATTTCTCATTCTTCATTTATTGTTGGTGGTTGCAAACATTAACAAGAGCCATTAAACTCTTTCTTTACTTGGAAAAGTGAGTTAGAGTTTGGTAAAAGTAAATATCAAAGACTCAAGGCTTTAAACCTTGTTTAATAGAATCGCTTAGGAATAAGTGAGTTTTATTTGGCATAAATTGATTGCTCTTTATTGAAACTCTTTTATATTTGGAAAAATCATAAAGAGAAATACTACCCAACTATTGGAAAATATTGGGTAGTCATTTAGAAATTATTTGCATATCTAAAAAACCTTTCATTAGAAATATATCATATTAACACTGATAGCGTTACATTTCATTGAAGAGGACACAACCTTGGTTTCCTTAATCAAATTATTTACATTCTCAATGTTACAATTAGTTATTTCTTCAAATCACAATCATAGCCTCTTGTTATAATTAACCGAATAGAATTACGACCTGAGTCAAGTAGCACACTACTCGAGTAACCTTTTCATGCCTATTCCCTGTGGGATTCGACCCCAACCTAGTTGGGTTTTTATATTTGACACCGACCGCCTTACACTATTTAATTAAAGTATAATTTGAGTGTATCATGCCCCTAAAAATATTACCACTTCTAGTGGTTATGGCCTTAAGGGCTAAGTGAATTTAGTCATAAAGTTACTTTGAATGGAAAATATATGAATTGCATGTAACATCATCTAGAGTCTCAGTGAACTAATTATTGTTATCAAATTAATAATCCTTTAATTGGGGATTTGATAACAATAATTGCTTGTAGGAAAATTGCTGCTGAAGTATTTTTCATCCCATTAATTAAGGAAAGAAGAGCCGAGAACACCTAATTGGTTCTGTTACCTTACAGAATGCATGTTAATTGAACTATAAATATAAATGCTTTGTCACATAGTTAATCTCTTTGGTTATTTCAGCATATTATTGTATGACCAAATACCAATAGTTACAATCTGTGACGAATCTATGGTATCGAGTGTGGTTTCTCGGAAAAAATTGAAGTACTCAACATGGGGTAGAGTGAGAAGCTCTCCCCTCTCTCTAATATTTCTAAATCATTTTCTAAGACCCTTCCAACATTGTCAACCTTCAACTCCAAATGACAAATTGCACAACAAGCTACCCAAGCAAACGAACAACTCCTACTCCCCCTCCAGAATCAATCTCCATGGAAGGGCTAACCACCACCACCCCAGCCCCAGAAACTATCCAGAATAGAACCCTAATAGAGGTGGAGATGAGCCCAGTTCACCCTAACGACCTCACAAACGCGATGAACTGCCCTAACACCAGTAACACAAAGAAAATGTCCTTCCTGGACACCCTAAAATCGAACCAAAACTGTGACCAAGACAGTAACCAAATTACAGTGCAACGTAACATAGACCTGAGGATGAGATCAATAACTACACAGATCCCGACCTCTTCATCCCAATTACTTCATCTGATAAGGAATGACTCTACAAGAATTGTACCAATGCCCTCATCGTTAAAATGTTTGGTAGACGAGTGAGGTACCATTTCCTTCAAAAGAATTTGCATGCAATATGGAAACCTACAGAGACTATCTCTTATTGATTTAGGAAATGACTACTACTTAATAAAATTCACAAAGGAGAAAAATTATAGGAAAGCTCTATATGAAGTCTTGTGGTTCATTGGTAACTAATTTCTTACGGTTAGAAAATGGGAGCCTAGATTTGTAGCTTCAAAAGCCGCGTTGACATACTCAGCTATTTGGGCAAGGCTCCCGGAACTTCCTACCGAATTCTATGACTATGATATATTGCAAAAAAATGGAGAAAAACTAGGACAACTAATACGAATAGATGCTTGCACAAAATCTGTGATGCGAGGCAAATATGCCCGTCTCTGCATCTTAGTTCCCATAGAAAAATCACTCAAAACCTACATTGTTATTGGAAAACACATACAAAATATTACATAGGAAGGTTTTAATCTCCTTTGCACAAGCTGTGGAAGGGTTGGCCATGACTAAAACCAATGCCCATATCAAATCTCTAAACCAAAACACCAAGGAGCACCGGGCAGCCAAGACCAATCCCATGGACAAACCCATGAACAAAACCAATTAGAGAGCATCACACACCAAATTGACCACTGGACCATAGTATCACACAAAAAAAATCAAAAATCCGCCCAACTACTCCCGAAACCCTAACCCTAGCAGCAGCCTAGAGGAACCAAGTAAGGCTACCTCAAATCATATTCTCAGCCAAATACATCGGAAACAAACAAGCCCAGATTCCACCCTTTGCCAACCTAGCAACCCTAGGATCGATCCTACTACAAAACCAACGGATATTACCCCAAACACTAAGGACATCTCACCTCGACCAAAAACAAATACCTCTGCTGACTCTAATGACATAGTTGACCTAGGTAGTAAATTTAGTCCAAAAAACATTAACAGTATCAGCACCTTATCCCTTTCCCCAATGGACCAAAACTTGAACAACCTAAATAAGGAAATACACTTCATCAATGATAGCTTTTACTCACAAGAACCCTTGGGCATTAATACCTCCCAAACACAAGACCATACTCATATATCACCTAGTGTGACGGCAAGAGATGACAAATAGGAGAAAATCATGGACATAGACCCTTCCTTTCCCATATCCAATCAATTCTCCTCATTAATGCAAGGCTTAATTAGCCCACAAATTCAGTCCGTTATCCCATCCCAAAAACCTAGTAGACTTAAGGAAATCAATTATAGTACAAAACACCCCTCCACCTTATCAATCCCTAGTCTCAATCCCATTAATACACAAGATAAGGTGAAAGATATGAAGAGAGAAATGGTTGCCAAAGTCCAAGTCCCAAACACATTAGACACTGATAACTCGTTACTATATATTAACAAGAGCCTTAACTTCTTTCCTCTACAAGACACAACCCCTATTAACGATAACATACACAATGCCAAGGCTCCCACCAACCAATTACAATAGGAGATACCCAAGGCCTCGAAGATACGTGTGGACACATCCACAGAATGTATCTCAACCCCAAACCCCTCTTCTCTTCACCATAAGGCCCATCCAAGTGGATCATGCACCCCAATTATGGCTGAAATGGGGACTAATGGGTCAAGCCTTGAATATAAGCCTACAACTAGAAGGGAGAGACATCATAGTCCAAATAGGAGACCCAAGATACCTAGCCCAAATAGTAGCGGAAGGACTCCAATTGTGGCTAAACAACATCGTGATTCGACCATGGATGCACTCCAATCATCTTCACCCCTACCCATACCCTACGACACCAATTCCAGTCCCCGATCCATCACTATGGAGTCAACAAACATGGCCTCACCCCAACACTCAGTTCAATCCAACAAATCTGAACATACCCCTTTATCCAAACCCTACCCATGCACCCCAACCTGCACCACCCCAGCAGACGAACCAACACACTATCCAGCCTCCAAACTCCAGCAACAACAACCAGACAACTACTCCCCATGCAGAAACTCCATCCCCCCAGCAGAACACAAACCAAACAATGATGGAAGAGGGGGAAGAAGAGGATGCTACCCCAAACAAACGAATAGTGGAGCACGGAGTATTATGATACCCAAAAACAATGGTGTTCAATACAAGAAAAGAAAAAAGATTCATCTTAAGTTGCCTAGTATATTTGAGGAAGTGCTCCATATCTATCAGGAAACTGAACTCGCCAAACATATACCAACATGCAGTGGTGCTAGTGCCAACAATGTTCTCGCACTACTGGACTCACAGGGAAAATCTTATGAACGGACTAAGCCCTTCCAGCAGCCGTGAAGGAGGAGAACCAACAAGAAATACAAGTATGAATATGATAATCTGGAATTATAAAGACGTAAGTAGCGCAGATTTTAGGAGAGATTTTAGAGCAATGTTGGACTACCATAGACCTAGTATTGTAGCCCTACTGGAAACAAAGCTAGACGACCACCATGGCTTAGTGCAAGACTTTGGTTATTCTATCCTCATTCAAATAACCGCTAATGAAAACTCTGAAGGTATTGTGCTCATGTGGAACAATGGAGATACTATGGTGGATCAAATCGAAGGGACGGACCAAGAAATACCCGCCATGGTTAAGGTAAGTAAATCTACAAAGAGCTGGTTGTGTTCTATTATTTATGCTAGCAATTTATTAGAGGAGAGGCTAATTCTATGGAAAAACCTCAAGATTGTGGCTAATATTTTTAAAGGGGCATGGTTAGTGGCGGGAGACTTTAATGAAGTCACTCGCGCCTCTGAAAAATTTGGAGGTTTACACGTCAATAATAATCGTATATCTTACTTCCTGGAATGTATAAACCACTGCGGCCTAATAGACCTAGGGTTTAAGGGTCCAAAGTTTACTTGGACAAATAAAAGAAAGAATTGTAATAAAATAATTATGGAACGACTTGATAGATGTATAGCAAACACGGAATGGTTAGAATTATTTCACGACGCCGGTGTTAAACACCTAACTAGAACCCACTCGGACCATTGCCCCTTAAAATTAGACCTATTCAAAAGCTTCCCCACTAATAGCAATATTTTTAGAATCGAGTCTATATGGTTATCTCACCCTACCTTCAAAACCCTAGTAGAAAGTTCTTGGACGGGTCAACCAAATATAACTAAAGCCATAGACAATTTTTGTACTGAGGCAATGGATTGGAACCAAAATATTTTTGGCAACATCTTCAAAAGAAAGAACAAAATACTAGCAAGATTAAAAGGCATCCAGAATTCTCAAAGTTTCCCTCACAGCCAATTCCTAATAAACCTTGAGAATGAGCTCCTAAACGAGTATAATTTAGTACTTATGCAGGATGAGGAATTCTAAAAACTGAAATCTAGGGTTCAATGGGTCCATGACGGGGACACGAACACAAAATTTTTCCATATTACTACTATACAAAGAAGAAGGAAAAACAGAATCCTCTGTTTTAAAAGATGAAACGGGGAACTGGTACCAAGATCAAAATCAAATAAAAGACCACATTACTAAATATTACATGGACCTGTACTCTACAGGGCATAAACAATCCACTCTTACCATAACTTATATGAACTACAACACCAAAATTAGTGAACATGACCACCCATGCCTAAGCAGTACCCTTACTGTAGAGGAAATAAAAGAGGCCCTGGATTCCTTTAAACCCTACAAATCCCCTGGTCCAGACGGCCTCTATCCTTCTTTCTACCAAAAATATTGGAAGGAGACTAGTAATCAATCTTATCAACTTCTGCCAGGAAGTGTTTAAATCTAAAAGAATGCTGAAAAGCATGAAAAACACCTTTGTTTGTCTCATTCCCAAATGTCAAAATGCGGAGACAATAAGAAAATTCAGGCCTATAAGCTTGTGCAATATGGCCTATAAGATAGTCACTAAGATTATTGTTAACCGGGTCAAACCATTCCTAACTAACCTCATCCACCCTACCCAAACTAGCTTTATAAAGGGAAGAAAAGCGGCAGACAATGCCATAATCATTCATGAAGTACTAGACAACTTCAACGAACTAAAGGTAAAAAATTCAAAATGTTGATTAAAATAGATCTAGAAAAGGTTTTTGATAAGATCGAATGGTCTTTTATCATATTTTCCCTCTCTTCTCTTAACTTCCCCCCCCCCCCCGATCTTATTGAGATCATAATGTCTTGCATTACCACCACCTCCATGGCTATCCTAATTAGTGGGTCCAAAATCGAATTTTTTGAACCTTCAAGGGGCATCAGGCAGGGTGACCCACTATCCCCGTACATATTTATTATATGGATGGAAATGCTATTTAGACTAATTGTCCATGAAGTAGACTGCTGTAGGTGGATACCTATAAGGATAGCCCCCAAAAGCCCTGAACTATCTCACTTATTCTTTGCTGATGACATCATCCTTCTATCCGAAGCTAACCACAGGAGTTACAAGTCGATTATTGACACTATCAACAAGTTCTGTGGGGCCTCAGGTCAATCCATTAATTTTGGGAAATCAAAGATTGTGTTCTCTAAGAACACCCCAGAAGACATTAAGAACCATATTAGTAACTGTTTCTCAATGAGACATGCTAGTAATTTCGGGAAATACCTAGGATTCCCAATGCCAAACAATAAACCAAATAAAAGAGACTTCTAATTCATCCTTGACCGTATGAACACTAGGCTAAAGGGCTGAAAAACTAAGTTTTTAACCATGGCTGGTAGATCAACCCTTATAAAAGCAACCTTAGTGGCAATCCCAAATCATGTCATGCAAATTTATGACCTGCCCAAGGCAACCCTAAATAAAATTGACTCTATCCGAAGAAATTTCATATGGTGTAGTACGGAAGAGAAAAGAAAATGTTACCTGTCTAGATGGAGCATAGTCACAATGCCAAAAAAACGAGGTGGTTTGGGCATCCCCAACACCCACTGGAAAAACTCCTCCTTTAATGCGGTTTTAGCTTGTAGATATAAAAAAGATAAAGAGGCCCTGTGGGTCAGAACCCTAACTAGCAAATATGGCAATAGGAAAAGTAAAAACCTAGGATCACATGCCTGGAAAGTCATTAGGAAGGGCTCTATAATTTGCGATATGAATTCCAAATGGCTGGTGGGCAATGGGAAGAACATCAGTGTCTGGCAGGACAGGTGGATAACCCAGATGGGGCCCTTGAGGGACTATATCCGGGGCCCCCTATCTGCCCAGGACCATAACGTAAAACTCGTTAACATTATCAAAAATGGGACATTTGACCTCAGAGACCTATCCTTTGAAATCCTCAAGAACTCATCTCCAAAATAAAGAGCACTTACATCAAACAATCACTGCCCTTAACGGATGCATTAGCATGGGACTCCAAAGAGTACAATTACTTCTCTACCAAAGCCGTTTACGAGGCAGTCTCTGACAATAGGTGTGAAAACACCAAGGACTACTCCTGGTTGTGGAAAATTAAGTCCATAAACAAGCTAAAATACTTCCTATGGACAGTCATATGGAATAGGTTACCCACCAAACACATGTTAGCCAAAAGAGGAATATGTCATGACGACATCTGTAGCATATGTACTAGGGAGGTTGAGGACTCTGAACACATCTTCTTCAACTGCAACTATGCAAGATCCATCTAGTCACAAACAAGAACCGACCACCTCTTTCCCCAAAACTCTTCGGATAAAGACACCTGGTTTAATTGGCTTAAAAACATCTTAAATCTAAAAAATACTTTAATAGCCACCTCCCCTGGGCTGTTTTTCTCCCATTCCTATTATGGTATATCTGGAACTTTAGAAATGGGACTCTCTTCCAAGGAAAAAAACCCCGTCCATAGATATCCTCATTAGCAAAGCCGTAGAATACTTGTACATGGCAAAAAACCTATGTATGAATCAACCTAAGAAAATGATCCTTGTTAAATGGGAACCCCCTCCACAAATTCCTATAAGCTTAATATAGATGGATCCTGCGAAGGGAATCCGGGGGTGGGAGGAGCAGGGGGTATTTAGGGATAGCAGGGGTCAGTGGACCTTGGGTTTTAACATGCGAATTGATCATACTACTAACATTTACATGGAAATCCTGGCCCTACTTCATAGTATCAAAATAGCTCTTAAGGAAAATCTCCTCCCACTTATAATTGAAACTGACTGTCTGGAACTGTCATATCTACTTAAATCGAAAAACTGTCTCTACCAGAATTTGCTTGATGACTGCAGGTACTTATGGGGGAAGGCGAATGATCCACCGGTGAAGCACATCTTCAGAGAGGCTAATGGTGTGGCGGACCTATTAGCTAAGAATGGACGCAGCTTGGACTCTTTTTGCTTTTTGCACATTTATGTATCCCCTCCCGCTTTTGTTCTTCATGTATTAGAAAGAGACAGTCTATGTACGATGTTACCTAGACTGACCTCCCGTTGTAATAGCTCTTAGTTTGTTGTATTAATAAAATCGTCCATTACCAAAAAAAAAAGTGTGGTTTCTCGGGACTACTTACTTATGTCCAAACCCAACAGTTATATTAAGAAATTTATTAAATATTTATAAATATTTAGATGGAACTTAGTTACAAAATGTGCCGTTGATTTAGGGGTAAGAATAGCTGATACCGCATCAACTTCATGTGTTCAAGAAGTAACATTGCTATATACATAGATTACTCAATACGCTTTATATATATATATATTTATATATGCGCGCACACATTCAATTTTTACTCTAAGCTTTTTGCAATAAATTGTTGCATTCTTATACTTTTCGGGAAGAGTTGAAGAATGATTTGTTCTCAACATTTTGCATTAATTAATTCAAATAGACATGTGGTTAAATCTTCAACTTTACCGAGTAACTATGGGACATTCACTATGAGATGACGAGAGATTTTTTTTTTTTTTTAATTGTGCCATCAATTAGTTTTTGCTTAATTCTTGAGCATATTTTCATGTAGGCTCTGCATGATAAACGTAAAAATTGCATAGGGCGCCCTATTTGGTCGCCCCCATTTAATTTATATTTATTTTTTTTAAAAGTTTTAATTTGTACCCACTTTTTAAATAACTTCAGCCTCCTTTCTCCTCCTCCTTCGTTTTCTTCTTCTTCTTCTTCTTTCTTCTATTGATGTTGATGTTGCTATGAAACTTCAGTTCATGGGGATGATGTTTCCATAAGTATGTTTATCAGATTATTTAAAAATAAATTATAAATAACTTTCTAAAGTAAGTATGTACATGTATGTAAATATAAGTCCATTTCCTTTAATTCACATTCTATTATTTTTTTGGATTCAGCTTTGTACATTATCAATGCATTTTAACCTGTTGTGCTAAATCATTATCTAGTTTTTTAAGTTACTAATTCTACTTATGATAAACTTATTATCTGTACAAAAAATTAATTACATGATAGCATAAAACATGTTGTAGTTCAGCAAATATAAAACAAAACTTCAGCTAAAACATGCTTAAGTTCACCAAATAGAGAACAAAACTTCAGCTACTAGAATGCTTAAATTTAGCAATTACAAACAAAAACTTTAGCAAATAGAGAACAAAACTTCAGCTACTATGCTTAAGTTCAACAATTACAAAAAAAAAACTTCAGCAAATAAAGAACAAAACTTCAGCTACTATGCTTAAGTTTAGCAATTACAAACAAAAACTTCAACACACTTGGTTCAGCAATTTTTGCTATTTCAGGCCCGTCTACTAGAATGCTGAAGTTTTGCGTGATTGACTTTGCTACTTCATGCCCGTATGTTGTAAGTTACGCGAAAAAGTGGGTACGCTTGCAAATCTTTTTGCAAAGCGGGCACAAGGTAAAAATTGACCCAAAAAGCGGGTATAGATACAAATACCCCATGTTAAAACGAAAAACAATTTTTTCTTTTTCTTTTTAAAATCTTCTTCCAAAAGGAGTGGCCTCTAGATTCCCATTCCCTCCCAACACACAAGGTAAAGAGAAATGGGAAATAATTTCTCGTTTTTCTTTGCCTTTCACCCCTGATCAATTGGTTTTTTGGTTTTTTACAAACTTATTGTTACCCTACCTCTTTTTTTACACATGAGAGATTTGCTTTTACACGCAAGAGATTTGTCTTTTACACATAAGAAATTTAAAAAGGTCATTTTCTTAAATTCAAAATTGTAAAGGGTCATGGTGTAGGTGTACAAATAGCACCCTATTTTTATCTATTCTGAGGATTATTGAAAAATACAAGTCTCAATTGTTACTAAATTAATGTTTCCTTCTGATCAATTTCTATAGCGTGTAAACTTATTGAGATAGTTCTTCTTTTTTTTTGTATCTTTTATTAATTGGGAAAATAAGTCTTGGGTCTAAGGGAAAAAAAATATGTCTTCTATCTCGATTTAATATATGAAATGATCATTTATAAATTCACAAATGTACCGCGCAAGCAAGCTCAAGTTAATAATGCATTGCCCTGAATATCAAAACTCACAGACATTTAGAAGGGGAAGTGCACAAAAAACCGTGGCACCCATAAGTTTGATATCTGTTCAAGAACATAACCTTCTACATAAGTAGCGTCCACAAATGAATCCTGGGATAACTTCCTTATCAAAAAAATTCTGGGATAACTTATTTCCCAACCAAATTCCTTCCGGAGAAATGATAAGAGAAGTAAAAGTTTGAACTCTAAATTGAAAATGTCTCACTTACATAGCTCAATTTTCATGAAATGCCTACCTTTACTACTTTCACTATAGACACGTCTGCTTATTTTTGAGTCAGTTATCCCTTGAAACCTCCACTCTTCAGCTACCACAAGTATGGTTCTGTACTATTGGTCAAGAAAGAGAATATCCACACAAAATATTAAACATACTAACAGCCAGGTGACACTCGGTCTGAGTGTTTACTGTATTTTCCCATACATCACACAATGTGTGCTTAAGAGGAACATGCATTCATGGCACCCAGACTACAAAATGTGCCATTACTTGCTGTCAAACCCTATTTCTTCAACTACAAATTCTTTCACCAACAACATAGAATGTGTTATTTTAGAAAGATACAAAATTAGAAAAGCCCATAAAATACATGGAGTAACAACTTAGAGAGTCCTGTTAACAGCTTGAAGATTGCCTGATGATTTAGGCTACGAATCAAAACACGCAAACAGAAATCACAAATGCTCAACTTAGCTGCTTCAAATCCACACCTCATTGACAGTCCTGTTCTTATGTACAAAGTACAAACCACACCTCTCAACAGAAGGCTTCCCCACCTATTGAGAGATAGCGAGAAAATTGTACAAATTCCAACCAAAACTGTAAACTGATTCATCTTATTTACTTGACAAATAATATAACAGGACATTAAAGCACCTTGAATTTCGTAAATTTCAGCACAGTGCTATTGTGTGATCACAAATACATGCCAAGCTTTCCTCACAGAAGAAATATTCACGAGCATTATATATCATTCGGGGAGAGGAGTACCCGATGCCGATGAAGAAGGTTGCAAGGAGCGGATTTTGATATCATATTTTCTATGAGTGCTTGTTTCACTGCCAGAGGCTGTATCTGATGCATCTGCTACAAGTGGGTAAGAAGAAGCACTATCATCATAAGCAATTCCAATATCATTACCACATTTTCTGCACAGAAGTTTTGTTCGCCGCTGGAACAAGCCCCAAGAACGCTTGGAGAAGAAGAATGGCACACACTTAAATTCTTCAACCTGGGTAAATCTGCTTTCATCAATGGACAAGAAGGAGATCATCCCTTTCTTTATGGATTTTCCGTACTTGGAACCAATGGAAGCGGTATTGCGACTAGACGAGTTAAGGTTTAGCTCATACCCACAACTGCCACAGCTGCATAAACAAACAGATAGAGCTGCAGACTGTTTGACTAAAAGAAGCAGTAAAGCCATAATAATTAAAGAACAAAATATCTACTAAAGATAAAAATAATTGCACAATGCACTATAGAACTAATATTAACATCCAATTAACTGGACTAATTGATCGTTTTCCCCTTTTCTGCTCACATACCTTTTCTCTTTCTTTGAGACGGTTAGTTAATCAAAAATTTTAAATAAAAAAAAACACAATGTTCCTCAGGAGCATAGACTACAAACTGCATCTCTTTTCTCGACATTTAGATGCTTAAAGTTTCCTAGTTTTGCATAAAATGTGAAGTTCTGACCATCTCCTTACCTCGCAATTGCTTTATCGTATTTGTTAGGCAGAAATGCTACTAATCAATCTTAGATGATGCTCAACCACATTTAAACCCTCTATAATGAAGTGGAGCTATTGTAATTTGCTTGTTCTCATGGATAATTAAGAGTTCTTAAGTCCAAACAAAAGATACATCTCATCTTCTCAGAGAAACATTCTAGCGTAAAGCATTCTTTGGTACAAACGAAGTCTCTCTAAGTTTCATATAGGACCATAACTAGGGAGATGAGTTTTTTTTGTGGTCAAATCAACTTTTGCTACATGACTGGTGTCCATTTTTTTGGCTACTTGGTCCAAATTCAACTTTTCTTTTACTTTTATTGGAGTACAAACAAAGCATGAAGAATGATGGCTTTTTGCAGACTAATCGACAAAATACAGGTAAGGTAATGACAGTTACTTATCTCAAAATCAAAAAGGACAGAAAATCAGTGAATGGAGAAGTCAGTTGAGAAAAGAATTAACAGCTCACTGATGGAAATAATGTCCATCATTGTTGTCCTCTCTGCAGAGAAAATAAAATAAAGAACCCCTGACCTGTTCTAACAATGACAAGATCCATGGCAGATACACTGTTGGGTTGAGTAATTAGATTTACCAAAAAACAATTGCCAGTATATGGCTAATTCCTATCAACACCACCGAAATCCTCAAAGTCAATGTGGGGCTGCTTCTTTACACTATTAGGATTATTGAGACTAAAATCCAGCATGTAGAACGCCATCCATGAGCCCTAGAACACCAGGTTAATAGGTTTCTTCAGTTTAGAGGCCTTACTTCTGTTTGTGTGAACATTAGTTCAAACTTAAAAAATTATCTGTCCAATATCTTCCAGAAGTGGCCGAATAAAATTAATTTTAGCTGTGATCATCATAAGACCAAGACAATGACTCGAAGGCAAAACACATAACAATTTTAGGATGATTAGTCAAGGATTGAGAATGTAACTCGATCACCAAGTCAGATTTTAGTCAAACTTTAAAGGCTGATTTTGCAAAATTCTTTGTAAAGAGTTTTCTTCTATTGTACTTGTATTCTCTTTCACAAAGGAAAGGCCGTCAAGTATGATGCCTGATAATGCACAAACAATAGTTCATGATAAACCGAGTTGACAATCTGAGACATGACCTAACAAATCAAACACCGACTGGAAGAATGGGGCAAGAAACCAAAAAGATTTTCTTTTTTTCATTGTTATTATTTTATTTTTTTTGAATGTTAAGTATTCTTGATGTTACAGAACCAGCACCAAGAAAATGTTGTGATTATATCTAGGAGCAAAAGAAAGTGAATCCTGGCCATCTAAACAAAAGTATCCATTATATTTTGTTTCTCCCATCGACGTCAACCTCCAGATACCGGTTTTAGGTGTAAAAACCACAGTTATTGAAGGTGTTAAAGGGGACGAGATAGGAAAAATGTCACAATGGTATGAAGTAACAAAAGACCTACAATCTCTTGGAGCCCATGAGACTTAGCAAACTAGGATACAATGGAATAAAAGAAACCATATAGGAGATACCAAATAGTTGGATACAGTTTATTTTGTAGGAAAGTCGAATATCGTTTTAATCATGTTAATACATTTACATTATGTTGACTTTTAGCTAGGATTTTTTTGGTCTTGTTAAAGATTTGGATACCAGTACAAAATGTAAAAACTTACTACTGCTAAAGAACCTAAATTTTTTAATATTAGATCGAGAAAGGTTTAAATGGAGCGACACGAACAGTGAGGATTATATAGCCAACCGCCAACTAGTTTAGGATTAAGACATAGTTGTTGTTATACCATCCTAAATGCCATATTCAAATGTTTTAATTTTAATAGGATTAAAGGAGCAAGACAATCTTTTCCCGTTTTTCTTTCTTCTTTTTATAAAGTAGAAAGGAATAAGACAATGAGATCTCTAACTTGCACGCAGACTGAAAAGATTTTAGGAAATTTTGTAACTTGAAATAAGCAGAAGATCAGAAGGTAGCAGTTTAGCACCAAATAAAAGGCAAACAATTAGCTGAAATCCTTCAAGAGAATGAATGAGACTGCAATATAGGGACCAGTACAGTTTGTTTCATTGTCTCAGATATGGAATTCCTAGAAAAGATGTAATCTTTACCTAATAATTCAATTTAATTTCTAACAATCTAATCTAGTTTTTTTTTTAAATAAGGACAATCTAATCTAGTTTTATTAGCTAAAGGAACTTAACTCCTCAACTATGTAAGAAAAAGTACCACACTCTTTCTCCAATATGTCCAAACTCTCTCTTCTCCACTAATAGCCGGGCAACAAGGCCAACAGAAAGGATATAGTTTGAAGTGCAGGTACACTTAACTCACTTTATTAACATAGAATCCTAATACGACTTTGATTCTTTTCTCCACAAGAACAACAGCAGTGCAGGTATTAACACTCTATAAATTAACATCTAAATTATACAGCATGTGTTCTCACTAATATGTGGAAAAAACTTAGTTAGTGCACCCAGGGGCGAAGCTATGTTGGCCCAAGGGTGGTCAACTGACGACCCTTGGCCGAAAAATTATACTACGTATAAGATAAAATATTACTTGTTATTGATTAAAAATAAACTTTGAACACCCTTGCTTCGCCACTGAGTGCATCTATCAAAACATGTGGAAACTCAGTGCGAATGTGTGATCGCTTCACAAACTGTAATGACAATTATTTTCATTTGGTTAATAAAGTAAGATTCTTTTCTTAAGAAATTAAAATTTTGAACCACAAAACAGTAAAATAAACAACCTAATTTTAAGAATGAAAAGTTCAAGTCAAGCACCATACAATTCATTTCAAATTAATATTGGGAAACAAGGAGCCAAAATTCACATATAATTATTGCACCTAGCAGCACATTTAAAATCAAACGAAAGTTCTATCAAAAGTAAAAACGGCCATTTGAATCGCAATTTTTTTTCTTCGGATATTAAAGTAAGATTCTTTGAAGAAAGCGAACCTGTAAGAAACATCTCTCCTAGAAGAACCAAAAGAGGGATGTTGATGATAATTCAGATACCCACTTGATGTTTCCATTAATTAATGCACCAAAACAAAATTAAAAAAAAAGGTTGGCAATGGCGGAGAAACGCAGTAGGTGATGTTTTGTGTAGATTTAACTACTCAACGGCTAAGTGTTTCGTGACGGCCGCCGGAAGATGGACCTGAAGCCGGAGTTTGTGACGGCCGCCGGAAGTTTGGCCGGAGAGAAGAGGAGGGAGAAAATTGATGGAAAATAGGAAGAGAGAAGTTGAAGTGTTGGAACGTTGGGAGTATTTGTTGAATCCGACATCATCGTTGGAACATAGGTTGGAGCTTGGGGGGTGGGGGCGGCTCCCACAAATTATTAATTTATGATTTTTTTTAAAACTATTATGTTAATAATGTTACGTGATGGTTTAAGCATTTAAATACATAAAAGTCCAAAAATATTACATTAGCATAATATGTGAATTTAAAATGAAAGTAAATCATTAAAACTTATACAAATGATCAATTTAGTCATGTTAGTTAGAAAATTACGTATTATATTTTAAAAGTATTTAATTTGATGGTCGGTTACCGAACAGTTCTTTGTAGATGATCTTTTTTTTGTATATTTCCTCCTAATGCTTTGCTTGTTCCGCCATAATCAGAACTCTTGTTGTCAATATGATATTACTCTTGAAAGTACTATATATAGTTCTTCGTGTAAGAAAACATATTGCGATAAATATGATCCAATATTTAGGATGTTTGTCCTTGTGCTTTATTTATTATAATTGTAAAACATAAACATATTGAAAATTATTTTCATACAAACTTAAAAGGATATTCTTTAGTAAAAGTATATTTAAAAGCACATTGACCAGTATCATAATTTTTGCATGTATAACGTTATTGTCAAAACTTCGATATATCATCTATGTGCTATTACATAAGTTATTCAATGGATCTAAGTTTTTCAGTACCTTGACGGGCATAGTTTTCTTCAAAATCAATCTATATGCAATGGAAGATCAATTTTAACTTACTCTATTGCATATACGGTGACACTAACATGCGTAAGAAAAAATAAACATAACAACAGACATGTGTGGTAGAAGACCATTTGGTACTAAAGTATTTAAGTATTCTTCTTGGTAGTAATTGTTGGTATCATCTTCTACTTAGGCAAAAACTAAAAAATATTTTATTTTTACCATAAAATTTCACAATCAACCTTTTATTAAGTTGATCAACATATTTATTTTTGCTAGCTAAGATAACTTTTTAATTTATGCTATGCAATTTGCACATATTGCATTTTACCTAATGGTAGAAATATTTTCCTTATTTAATGCACTACTATTACTACTGGGATTGATAACCAAGTGTTCTGGAAGAACCAAATCATCTTTTATTAGATGTTCTTCTATGTTTTCGACACGAAGCATGAAGTCATTAAATACTAGATCTGTTCTTACTTTATATTTCTTGTCAGTTGAATCTTTTTCATTTTAGGCCATAAGTATAATTTTGGCAAGCTAGTTTTTACAGTCTCTGCTTTCATCGATTTTGGAACTATTGGTTGTAATTGATAGAAATCGTCTTCCAAACCATTAAATTTTCACCAAACGGTTCATTGATATTCAATATATCTCCAGAACTTTGGGCAATTGTTTCGATCATTTGACACTTAATTATAAGCGTTTCATCCCTAATTATCAATTTTCCTTCCCTTATAAATTTAGCAACATGCCCTGCATTAATATATTTGTGATGGTTATTTTAGTTGTTTGAAGAGGTATATCAAATCTAAAGTGAGTAGTCTCATAATAAAATCGTTGTGGGTACATCATTTGTTATTATTGCTAACTATTTCATGCCTCTTGATTTGACATTTGCAAGTAATGCACAACATATAAATATTATTTCGATTCGTCGGAGGCATCTACAAAGGATAATCCCGTTTTACTAGAGTCGACTCTTTATAATATAGTCTTGAAAGCTTGTTTGTTCAGGATGTAGCTTTGATTGTGCTTCAACAGACATTTATATGGCCGTTAATTCTTAATACTATAATACTAACAATTTTTACTTTGTGTTCTAATTTTTTTTAATCTCTAACACTCTTTTTATGAAATAAATTTATGTACCCTAAGATTTTTTTACGTGAAAAATAATTTTACTCATATGATGGATATAAAAATAGTTGAATTGGATTCTCTTGCTAAATAATTAATTGAAAGATTTAATTATTTGGTCTTAACACAAAAAATAAATTTATTTTATGTTGATTCAGATTCTTAATATTAGTTCATCTATTGTTTTGACGATTTAATTTTAATTATAATTTTGCCCACCATAAATTTTTTTTTTCAAAGAGTAAAAAACATTCCACTTTTAGATTTTTATGTTAGCAGAATCATTAGTGGTATTGGCTCTTACCAACCATTACTCTTTCTCTTTCTCACACATTTATATTCTTACATATTTTCTTAGTTGTTGTTTAATAATTGTGTATATTTTTCAAGATTACACTAAAAATGATTAAAAAATATATTACTTGAGTAGGAAAACAGTTCAAAAATAATATAAAAATATATTATGGGGATATTTTTTTTATTTCAACGCTTTACACAGTCCATTTAATATTACTTTTATTTTTTCTTGGTATTAAATATTATAGATTGGTAATGTACTGCCAATATGGACGATTTTTATGAAAATTGATTTTATTAAACCTTCATACACATATTTTTTAATATTTTAGGACTATTTTGGTCTATCAATATTATATTCATATTTTTATAATAACATGGGCTCTTTTTTTTCTAAATGGATTTGGACAATATAATATATTCTTAAATTAAATTAGTAATAGAACATTATAATATGTTTTCAAATTAAATTAGCAATAGAATTTTTTAAGAAGTATATTTTAAAAGTAATAGGATTACATGACTAAAAATATGCCTCGATCCCAAAAGTAATTATACTGATAGGAAACCTAACATGTTAATCATATAGGATTCCTAACTTGTAGTATTATGTCATAAAACTATTAGGATTACAAGGCTATGTCATGACCGTAAAACCGACCCGGTCGTGATGGCGCATATCGTGAAAATAGGTCAGCCGACACAATTCCCGAATCGAACCACTATTCTATAAAGATCATTTTTTTAAGCCATTAATTAACAGAAATATCTGACAATATATGTTTAAATAAGCATTGCGAAAATATAACACAAGCTCGACATCGGAGTGTCACCAGTCATAAGCAACTACAAACCCGTCTAAGAACAAGAAAGGCTAACATAGTCCAAAAATAAAATACTAAGACAATCTGAGTAAGGTAAGAAGGAGAAGTGCAGGGCTGCGAACGATAAGCAGCTACCTAGCCAACTCCGGAGACCTGCTGGAAGACTGATCGCATCCAGGGAGTAATGTGAGTACGTCAACTCAGTAAGTAATAAAAGTAAAAGCGGTTGAGCAGTAAGAAAACAGGTAATTTCACGTCATAACACTACAGCAAAACAGTATATGTCCAGAACAATACAGAAAATTAATTAACTCAAAAAATGACTCAATTTCAGTAAAACCTTTTTAAAACTTCTTTCAATAGTTTCAAACAAGTGGTGAAACAATGAGTAAAAATGATAGAAACGTAAACAGCATCTCGGGCATAAAATGTACCATAAACCGCCCCTCAAGCCAAATATCAACAGAACCAACCCCTCGGGCTACCTCATAGTCACTTGTAATCAGCCCCTCGGGCAACAATATGAATCAACAACAGCCTCTCGGGCTACATCACATCACTCACACTGGGTACCCGCGCTCACTGGGGTGTTTAGACTCCAGAGGAGCTCCTACAACCCAAGCGCTATCACAAGTCATCTCGTGTCATAACAAATCAGACCCTTGGCCTCTCATATATCACAAAATCAGTACAACATGTTGCAGCACGCAGCCTGATCCCATAATATCCTCACAACACAAGCCCTCGGCCTCACTCAGTCAGAAACCTCTTAAGCCACTCAGCAGCAGTAAAATAGGATGTTCAGCCCAAACATCATTGTAAATATCAAAACAGAGCAAATACGGATGGTTTGTGAAATCAGTAAAATACAGCATGACTGAGTACAGATATTAAGTTAAAACAGTGAGGAATAGTAGTAAAAAGCCCATAAGGGTCCAAACAGTTGGCACGATGCCCAAATATGGCATTCAACCCAAAAAATGGTAAAACTTTCCAAAACACAATAGTATCAAATAGTTTTCAATCAAATACGCGACTTAATAGTCGTACGGGATGGACCAAGTCATAATCCCCAACGGTGCACGTACCCACGCTCGTCATCTAGAGTATGCGTCACCTCAAAGTAGCACCACGATGTGAAATCTAGGGTTTCATACCCTCACGACAATATTAAAAATCATTACTTACCTCAAACCAGTCTGAACTCTAGCCCGCGATGCCCTTGCCTCTCGAATCAGCCTCCTAATACTCTGAATCTAACCAAAACCAGATTCATGCCGTCAATATAAGCTAAAGGAACAAAGCCCACGCGAAAATAATCAAATTACATCAAAAATCCCGAAATTGGCCAAACGCGACCCCTGGGCCCACATCTCGGAATCCGATAAAAATCACATCATAAGAATCCTTAACCTCCCACGAGTCTATACATATCAAGAACATCAAAATCGGACCTCAAATGGCCCTCAAATCCCCAATCAAAGCTCTCTAATTATAAGCCCTAATTCTCCAATTTTAACCCTTAAATCCCACTAATTTCATGTCTAATTAGTTAGAAATCACCATAGAATCGAGTATTGAGTTCAAAAATCTTACCTCCAAGCGTTACCCCCTTGAATCCCTCTTCAAATCCTCTCAAAAAGCTCCAAACTCGTCTCACAAATGGAGGAAATTAGATGAAAATCGCAAAAGAATGCTTATATAGTTTCTGCCCAGGCATTTCCGCACCTGCGGACCCAAACACGTACCTACACGTGCGGTCAGATAGGTCGCACCTGCGAAAGTCACTTATCGGCCCAAAACCGCATCTGCGATCAATTACCCCCACCTGCGACCTCGCAGGTGCGCTCACCTCACCGCATCTGCGGCTCCTGCCCTTCTCAATCTTGGTCGCATTTGCGACCCTTTCTTCGCTTCTGCGGGCTCGCACCTACGGTCCCCAATCCGCAGGAGTGGTTATGACAGGAACAGCAGCTGAAGCTACTCAAACTCAATTCCAATCTTTCCAACAACCTTCCGAAATCATCCCGAGGCCCCCGGGACCTCAACCAAAAATACGAACAAGTCACATATCACCATTCAAACTCATACCAACCATCGAAACACTCAAAACAACATCAAAACATCAAATCACCCTCGGATTCAAGCGTAAGGATTTCCAAACTTCTAAATTTCGCAATCAATCCAAAAACCTATCAAACCTCATCCGAATGACCTGAAATTTAGCACACACGTCCCAAATGACATAATAGACCTACTCCAATTTCCAGAATTCCAATCCGATCCCGATATCAAAATTTCCACTACCAACCGAAAAACGCCAAAACTCCAATTTTGCCAATTCAAACCTAAATCTACCACGGACCTCCAAAATACATTTCGATCACGCTCCTAAGTCCCAAATCACCTCATGAAGCTATCCGAACCATAAAAACTAAGTTCCAAGATCATTTACTCACAAGTCAACTTCCGGTTGACTTTTTAAACTAAAGCTTCCTAAAAAGAGACTAAGTGTCGCATTTCTCTACAAAACCACTCTGAACCTAAACCAACCAACGCGATACGATGAAATGTAGCTGAACAACACATAAATAAGCAGAAATAGGGGAAATAGAGTGGTAACTCATAAAACGACCAGTCGAGTCGCTACATCGTCCCCCTCTTAAACAAACATTTGTCCTCGAACGAGTCAAGAAACATACCTGAAGCCTCAAATAGGTGAGGATATCTGCTTTGCATCTCCCGCTCGGTCTCCCAGTTAGCTTCCTCCACGGGCCAATCTCTCCACTGCACTTTTACTGAAGTTATATCCTTTGATCTCGACTTTCGAACCTGACGCTCCAAAATAGCTACTGGCTCCACATCATAAGTCAAATCACTGTCTAACTAAACCGTGCTGAAATCCAAAACATGAGATAGATCGCCAATATACTTCCGGAGCATAGAAACATGAAATATTGAATGCGCACTCGACAAGCTAGGTGGCAAAGCCAACTCATAAGCCACCTCTCCAATCCTCTAAAGCACCTCGAAAGGACTAATGAACCGAGGACTCAATTTATCCTTCTTCCCAAATCTCATAACACCCTTCATGGGTGAAACCTTCAATAGAACCTTCTCCCCAATCATATAGGATACATCACGAACCTTCCTGTCAAGATAACTCTTTTGTCTTGACTGTGTTGTACGAAGTCGCTCCTGAATAACCTTCACCTTGTCCAAAGCATCCTGCACCAAGTATGTACCCAAAAGTCTAGCCTCACCCGGCTCAAACCAACCAACTGGAGATCTACATCGTCTCCCATATAAAGCTTCATATGGAGCTATCTGAATACTCGACTAATGACTATTGTTATATGCAAACTCCACGAGCGGTAGAAATTGATCCCAACCCCCAAAATCAATGACACAAATGCGCAACATGTCCTCCAATATCTGAATAGTGCGCTCGGACTGCCCGTCTGTCTGAGGGTGAAAAGTTGTGCTCAACTCAACCTGAGTACCTAACTCTCGCTGTACGAACCTCCAAAACTACAAAGTAAACTGAGTACCTCTATCTAAAATGATAGAAACCGGGGCACCACGCAAGAGAAAAATCTCTGCCAACCGCTCTGAAGAATAGGTAGTACACACAGGAATGAAGTGCGCGGACTTGGTCAGCCAATCCACAAGCACCCAAAGAGCATCGAACTTCTTCAATGTCTGTGGGAGCCCAACTACAAAGTCCATGGTGATCCGCTCCCACTTCCACTCTAGAATATCTATCTGCTGAAGCAAGCCACCCGATCTCTGATGCTCATATTTCACCTACTGATAATTGAGACACCGAGCTACAAATCCGACAATATCCTTTTTCATTCTTTTCCACCAATAATGTTGTCTCAAATCCTGATACATCTTCGCGGCACTTGGATTAATGGAATACCGCAAACTATAGGCCTCGTCCAGAATCAACTCCCGAAGTCCATCTACATTGGGCACACATATCCGGCCCTACATCCTCAATACCCCATCATCACCAATAGTCACATCTCTGGCATCGTCGTGCTGAACGTTTTCCTTAAGGACAAGCTAATGAGGATTATCATATTGGCGCTCTCTGATGCGATCAAACAAGGAAGACCGAGAACCATACAAGCTAAGATCCGACTGTGGCTCCGAAATATCCAACCTCACAAACTGATTGGCCAAGGCCTGAACATCAACTGCAAGAGGTCTCTCCCTAACAAGAATATACGCCAAACTACCCATACTCACCACCTTCCTACTCAAAGCATCGGCCACTACATTGGCCTTCCCTCGATGATACAAGATAGTGATATCATAGTCCTTTAGCAGTTCCAACCATCTTTGCTGCTTTAAATTGAGATCCTTCTATTTAAATAAGTGGTGGAGGCTACGATGATCAGTAATCACCTCACAAGACACACCATATAAATAATGCCTCCAAATATTCAACGCGTGAACAATGGCAGCCAACTCTAGATCATGAACAGGGTAGTTCTTCTCATGGGCCTTCAACTGACGAGAAGCATAAGAAATCACTCTACCCTCCTGCATTAACACTATCATGACCCTAAACTCAACCCGGTCGTGATGGCGCCTCTCGTGAAGACAAGGCCAACCAACTCACTTCCAATTCACTTTAAGCAATTAAAATAATAACTAATAAGTCTTTAATCAGAATTAAAATCCCAAAATAAGTATTTAACAGTATAATTTGGGAAATAAAAGCCAACACAGCCCGACATCGGGGTGTCACCAGTCATGAGCATCTAAAACAATACTACTACTCTGAAAGTCTACTCCACTACTAAATAACTGAATCAGAAAAGAAATAAGATAGAGGGAGGTTGCACTGGGCTGCGAATCGCCAAGCAGCTACTTAGTAAACCTCCGAAAATCTGCTAGAACTGTCAACCCTTAGTAGCAGGACCTGTAGCGCCCGAATCTGCACACAGAAGTGCAGGGAATAAAGTGAGTACTTCCAACTCAGTGAGTAATAAGAATAAATGAATACTGAATGATATAAAATCATGTTAAACACAATATTTAGCTATCCAAGGCATAACAAAATCAGTAACACAATTTAACAATGAAATCTCATAAAAATACCTTTTTAAGCAGTCAACAATAGATAGGGAAAAAACTAGGAATGATAAACACATAAGAACTGCCCCTCGGGCACAATAACATCAAATCAGCCCCTCGGGTAATATACTAGAATAATACCAGCCCCTCGGGCTATATCTCATGTCACAATGGGTACCCGCGCTCATTGGGGGTGTGCAGACTCCTGGAGGGGCCCCTTATTACCCAAGCGCAATATCAACCATTTCGTGGCATCATAAACAGGCTCTCGGCCTCATATCAATATCAAGCCACCTCGTGGCGTACAACCTCAGGCCCTCGGCCTCATTATCATAATTAGTGTATCACTGCTGTGGCGTACAACCCGACCCAAAAGTATCCTCACAATACAGGCCCTCGGCCTTACTCAGTCAGAATCTCATAAGCCCTTCGGGCAATAGTAAAAATATGCAGCTCAGCTCAAAATATCTTTAAAACATCATTTAAGGTTTCTAAAATAGATTAACATAGCTAAGTTTTGAAAACATTAAAAGATTTGGCATGACTGACCACAAATATGAAATCAAACAGTGAGGAAAATATCACTAACGATCCCCTAAGGATTCAAACAGTTGGCACGAAGCCCAAATATGGCATTTAGCCCAAAGTATAATAATATCAAATAATTAGCTCCCAAATATAAAGAAAAATAGTCATTCGGGATGGAATAAGTCATAATCCCCAACGGTGCACGACCCCACGCTCGTCATCTAGCATGTGCATCACCTCAACACAGCCGAACGTTGTATATCTGGGGTTTCATACCCTCAGAACAACATTTAAAATCATTACTCAGCTCGAACTAGCCCGAAAAGCTACTCCGCAACACGCTTGCCTCTCAAACCAACTTCCGAGTGCTCCAAATCTACCAAGTTCAGATTTTTATCATCAAATTATGCTAAACGAATGAATTCCAATTGAAAAACATCGATTTTAAGCACAAAACCAGAAATCAATCAAAACCCGACCTTAGGGTCCGCATCCCAGAACTAGACAAACTTTATACCAAAATGTTCTTCATCATCTCACGAGTTTGTACATATAAAGAACTCGAAAATCGGAGTTCGTTTGCGATCGATCGACTGCGAACGCGTAGCTTTAGGAAGGCTGGCTAGGGGACCTGAGAAACCCTATGCAAACGCGATCCCCATATCACGAACGCGATGGTAGGGCAGGATAAACCTTCGCGAATGCGTAGTGTTTCCTACGATCCTGTAAGTCCCGGTAAGGCTGCTCTTCGTGAACGCGATAGTGTTTACGCGATCGCAATGAACATTGTTGCCGAGCACTTAAAACAAAAGCAGAAACGGGAATTGGCCATTATTTAATATATTCAAAAACTAGAAGACTTAGGGCAATTTTCAAGAGACAATTTCTTCCCCAAAGTGTTGGTAAATGATTCTAAACTACTTTCTTCCAATTACCCATTGCATTTCATCAATTTTCAACCAAAATCTAGGGTTTTCATGGTGGAAATTGGGGGTTTGGGTAGAATTAGGGATTTTGGTATAATTGGAATTTAGACCTCAATTTGAGGTTGGATTTCGAAATAAATGACATATTTAGGCTTGTGGATGAATGGGTGAATGGGTTTTGGTCTGAACCTCGAGTTTTAACCAAGCGGGCTCGAGATTGTTTTTGACTTTTTGGGGAAAATATTGGGAAACTTATAATTATGCATCAGAATTGATTTCTTTAGCGATAATTGATGTTATTAAGTTAATTATGACTAGATACGAGTGGTTCGGTGGTGGAAACTAGAGTAAAAGCAGTGACTGAGGCTTGAGTTTGGCCGTGGAATCGAGGTAAGTGTTGTGGCTAACCTTAGGTTGAGGGATTACGTAGTGTTGTCTATTTTCTATGTGTTTGGTTGTTGAGTTCGACGTATAGGTGAGGTGACGAGTATCTATACATTATTTTCGGGTCATATCATGCCAGTAGGTCTTATTCTTATGATTGTTGTATTCTTTATTCGTATTGTTCATGCTTAAACTGGCTATTCTTCATGTTGAACAATTCTTATCATGATTTACAGGAATTGGATATTTGTTGAATATTGACTCGAAGTTGAGGTTTACGTTGGCAAGCTAAATATTAATATGAGGCTTGTTACTAATAATTTCTATTGCCCGGTTGTTATTGATTTGTTGTTATGGTGAGGACGAGAATAAAAGCACAAAGGGTGATGTTGTGCACTTGTTTTACTGTGTTTCTTTACTGTTCTATTCTCATAATCTCGTACTCCCCTCAGCATGTTTTCACCCCCCCCGTTAATATGTGTTTAATTTCTATTAGTTGTTATCACGCTCGTATATTGATTAACTGCACAGGTTTATATGTGTGTCTTGTCCTAGCCTTGTTACTACTTCGCCGAGGTTAGGCTCGGCACTTACTAGTACATGGGGTCAGTTGTACTGATACTGCACTCTGCACTTTCTGTGCAGATTTCGGTACTGGACCGTGTTGATCAGAGTTGGGTTGCTGCCTTCAGTGCAACAGAAGACCCAAGGTAGATCTACCAGCGTTTGCAGACCCTGGAGTCCCCTTCCAGTTATCCTAGTTTTCATGTTTTCTTTTGATTCGAGGACAGTTGTATTTTCTTTTAACCAGTATTTGTAGTGACTCTTAGAAGTTCGTGGATTGTGACACCATATTTTGGGTAGTCTTGTATTAGTACTTGGGTTATTATGAATTTTCGCACTTCTTTACTCTGTTTAGGTTTAAATATTGTTATTGGCTTGCTAGCATTTTGAAAAGTTAGGCGCCACCATGATCCCGATGGTGGAAAATTCAGGTCGTGACAAGTTGGTATCAAAGCACTAGGTTGCCTAGGCCTCACAATTCATGAACAAGCTAGGTACAGTCTGAGGGATCAGTATGGAAACGTATGTGCTTATCCCCTAGAGGCTACAGATTTTAGGAACAATTTCACTTCTATTCTTCTCTGTCATACGATTTGATCTCTCAATGCTAATTGAACTTTCTACTCTTGTCCTTTCGCAGATGGAGAGAACACGTACCGCTTCATCAGCTGATCAGCAGCCCCAGCCCCCAGTGGCAGCTCCTACGAAGGGCAGAGGACAAGGCCGAGGTCGTACTAGAGGCCGAGGTAGGGGCAGGGCTTAGCCTAGAGCTCGAGAAGCAGCACTAGTAATGGAGCCTCAGGTGGAGTTTGATGATGAGGTCCCGGCCCAGACTATTCCTACCAGACCGGCTCACATTCCAGAGGGGTTCATAGCCACCCCGGTGTTTCAGGTGGCCATGGATCACATATGCAGTATTCCAATCACCTAGCCTATAGTGCACTACCAACTCCTATCAGTGCACCTCTGCTCCTGAGTTTTTAGGGTGGTTAGTTAGGCCCAGACCCCCAGGGCCAGTTTCGGGGTCATCAACTACAGCAGCCGAAGTCTTGTTATACTTGTGGTGATCCGAGGCACATTGCTAGATATTGTCCTCGAGCTTCGAGAAGTTCTCATCCCCAGGGTTCTCGTGCCATGGTCCCGGCACCGGGTGTTCCACTGCCCGCTCAGCTAGCTAGAGGTAGGGGTCAGACAGCTAAAGGTAGAGGTCGAGGTATTAGAGGTAGAGGTCAGGCCGCGAGAGGTGGAGGTCAGCGAGACAGGGCCCGTCTTTGAGATGTAGTTCCAAGTGGTGGGGCCCAGCCCCGATGCTATGTTTTTTCAGCCAATCCTGAGGCTAAGTCATCCCACGCATCACAAGTACGGTTTCAGTTTGTAGTAGGGATGCCTCAGTATTAGTTGATCCGAGATTTACGTATTCATATGTATCATCCTATTTTGCTTCATATTTGGTTGTGCCTCGTTATTCTTTGAGTGCTCCCATGTATATGTCCACAGTTATGGGAGATTCTATTATTGTAGATTGTGTCTATCATTCGTGTGTGGTTATTATTGCGGGTCTTGAGACTCATGTAGACCTTCTACTTCTTGATATGGTCGATTTTTATATCATTTTTGGGATAGATTGGTTGTCACCTTATCATGCTATATTGGACTGTCACGCCAAGACCGTGACCTTAGCCTTACCGAGGTTGCCTCGATTGGAGTGGATAGGTACTCCTAGTCATTCTACTAGCAGGGTTATTTCTTATATGAAGGCTCGACGTATGGTCGAGAAGGGGTATTTGACTTATTTGGCTTATGTTCGTGACTCCAGTACGGTGGTTCCTTCCATGGATTATGTACCAGTTGTTCATGAGTTTCTAGAGGTATTTCCTGTAGTCCTACCAGGGATGCCACCCGATAGGGATATTGACTTTTGCATTGATTTGGCTCCGGGCACTCAACCCATTTCTATTCCTCCATACCGTATGACCCCGCCAGAGTTGAAAGAATTGAAGGAGCAGTTGCAAGATTTACTTGATAAGGGCTTTATTAGACCTAGTGTCTCGCCTTGGGGTGTATCGGTATTGTTTGTAAAGAATAAGGATGAATCGATGAGGATGTGTATAGACTATCGGTAGTTGAACAAAGTCACCACCAAGAACAAGTATCCATTACCAAGGATTGATGATTTATTTGATCAGCTTCAGGGTGCCAAGGTGTTTTCGAAGATTGATTTAAGGTCTGGCTACCATCAGTTGAGGATTAGGGCATCTGATGTCCCTAAGACAGCTTTTCGAACTCGATATGGGCATTATGAGTTTGTAGTGATGTCATTTGGCTTGACAAATGCCCCAGCAGCATTTATGGATTTGATGAACCGGGTGTTCAAGCCCTATCTGGATTCCTTCATGATTATTTTTATTGATGATATCTTGATCTACTCCCACAGCCAAGAGGAGCATGAGCAGCATATCGTTCTTTAGACTCTGAGAGACAGTCAATTATATGCTAAGTTTCTGAAATGTGAGTTTTGGTTGAGTTAAGTTGCATTCTCGGGTCACGGTGTATCAGCATAGGGTATTTAGGTGGATCCTAAGAAGATTGAGGCAGTCAAGGACTGGCCTAGACCTATATCAGCTACAAAGATCCAGGGTTTCTTGGGTTTAGTAGGTTATTACCTTCGATTTATAGAGGGGTTTTCACCTATAGCAGCCCTGATGACAAGGTTGACCCAGAAGGGTTGCCCCTTTCGGTGGTCGGACGAGTGTGAGGCGAGCTTTTAGAAGCTCAAGACAGCTTTGACTACGGCGTCAAGGTTGGTATTGCCCATAGGTTCAGGGCCCTATACAATATATTATGACGCATCTCGTATTGGACTTTGTAGGGTACTAATGCAGGGTGACAAGGTTATTGCATACGATTTGCGGTAGCTGAAGATTCACGAGAAGAACTATCCAGTTCATGACTTGGAGCCAACAACCATTGTTCACACGCTAAAGATTTGGAGGCACTATCTATATAGCGTGTCGTGTGAGATGTTCACGGATCATAAGAGTTTGCAGTATTTGTTCAAGCAAAAGGAGCTCAATTTGAGGCAGAGAAGGCGGTTAGAGCTATTGAAAGACTATGATATCACCATCTTGTATCATCCCGGAAAGGCCAATGTGGTGACCGATGCTTTGAGTAGGAAGTCAGCTAGTATGGGCAACCTTGCATATATTCCAGTCGGTGAGAAACCTATTGCTCTGGATGTTTCTGAGCCAAGCCATGTTCTAGCTTATATAGTCGCTCGGTCATCCTTGTTTGATCGTATTAGGGAGCGGTTATATGATGATCCTCATTTGCTTGTCCTTAAGGACATAGTGCAGCATGGTGATACCAAGCAGGTTACAGTTGGAGATGATGGAGTTTTCAGGATGCAGGGTCGTATTTGTGTGCCTAATATGGATGGGCTTTGTGAGTTGATTCTAGAAAATGCCTATTGTTCCCGGTATTCTATTCATCTGGGTGACACTAAGATGTATCAGGACTTACGGAAGCATTATTGGTGGAGGAGGATGAAGAAAGATATTGTTGCATATGTAGCTCGATGTTTGAATTGTCAGCAAGTAAAGTACGAGCATCAGAGACCTGGTGTTTTGCTTCAGAATATTGAGATTTATGAGTGGAAATGGGAGAGTATCACTATAGACTTTGTTGTCGGACTCCCACGGACTCAGAGGAAGTTCGACGCAGTATGGGTTATTATGGATAGGCTGACCAAGTAAGCGTATTTCATTCATATGGCCATTTCCTATTCTTCAGAGTGGTTGACAGAGATCTATATCCATGAGATCGTTCGTCTTCATGGTGTGCCTATGTCTATCATTTCTGGTTGAGGTATGCCGTTTACCTCGCATTTTTGGAGAGCAGTACAGTGTGAGTTGGGTACGCGGGTCGAATTGAGCATAGTATTTCATCCTTAGACGGACGGACAGTCTGAGCGTACTATTCAGATCTTGGAGGATATGCTCAGCGCCTGTGTTATTGACTTTGGAGGTTCGTGGGATCAATTCTTGCCGTTAGTGGAGTTTGCTACAATAACAGTTATCTGTCGAGCATCTAGATGGCTCCTTTTGAGGCATTACATGGTAGATAGTGTTGATCGCCGGTTGGGTGGTTTGAGCCGGAGGAGGCTCGGTTATTGGGTACAGATTTAGTGCAGGATGCCTTGGATAAGGATAAGATCGTTCAAGATAGACTTCTACAGCTCAGTCCAGGCATAAGAGTTATGCCGACCGTAAGGTTCGCGACGTGGCATTCATGGTTGGAGAGAGAGTGTTGCTTTGAGTATCACCCATGAAGGGTGTGATGCGATTGGGGAAGAAGGGCAAGTTAAGCCCTAGGTTTATCGGGCCTTTTGAGATCCTTGATCGAGTGGGAGAGGTGGCTTACAGACAGACTCGCGTTGCCACCGGGTTTATTAGCAGTACATCTAGTGTTTCATGTGTCCATGCTTCGGAAGTATCACGGCAATCCATCCTACGTGTTAGACTTCAGCACTGTCCAGTTGGACCAGGATCTGACCTACGAGAAAGAGCCGGTAGCCATTTTAGATCATCGGGATCGTTAGTTGAGATCGAAGAGTTACCCTTCGGTTCGAGTGCAATGGAGAGGTCAGCCTATTGAGGCAGCTACCTGGGAGTCCGAGTTCGATATGCGGAGCAGATATCCCCATCTTTTCACCGGCTCAGATACTTTTCCATGTCCGTTTGAGGACGAACGATTATTTTGGAGGTGGAGAATGTGATGACCCAAAGGGTCATCTTCTATTTTAGAGCTTGAATCTGTGTTCTGATGTCTTAAGAACCTCATTTTATCTCCCCTTGATTTGTGTGCACAGTTTGGGCATGATTCCGGAAAGCCTTTATTTGGAAAATTTATGGAATAACAATTTTTGGCCTAAAAAGTTAATTTTTGTTGACTTTGGTCAATATTTTGGGTGAACGGACCCGGACCCATATTCTGATAGTCCCGATGGGTCCAAGTAAAATATGGGACATGGGCGTATGCCCGAAATCGAATTCCGAGGTCCCTAGCCCGAGAAATGAATTTTTGGTGAAAATTGTTAAACTGAAATTATAAAGGTTTTAAGAATTTGGTTAATAATTGATCTTGTTGATACCGGGTCCGTATAGTGGTTCCGGAGCCCGTTACAATCCGTTATGATATTTATACCTTATTTGTAAATTTGGTGAGAAACGGGACTAATTTGACGTGATTCGAACCTTTGGTTGAGAAAATAGAAGTTTTGAAACTTTCTTGAAAATTTCATGCAATTTGGTTCTAAATTCGTAGTTCTAGGTGTTATTTTGGTGATTTGATCATGCGAGCAAGTCCGTATGATATTTTAAGACTTCTGTGCATGTTTGGTTTGGAGCCCCGAGGGCTCGGGTCAGTTTCGGATAGGCTACGGGATGATTTGCACTTAGAAAATCTGGTGTGTTTTGTTGCAACTGGTACTCTGATACTTTGTGCTTAGCGATCGTGAAGGGGAAACTGGGATGGAGGAGGATTTCACTCTACACAAACGTGAGACCAGGGTTGCAAACGCGGAGCATTAGGGGGACTTGCTCTATGCGAACCCGACCGGTCGATCACAAACATGTAGCTTTAGGAAGGCTGGTCAGGGGACCTGGGAAACCCTATGCAAACGCGAGCCCCGTATTGCGAACGCGAAGGTAGGGTGGGCTAAACCTTCGCGAATGCGACAGTGTTTCCCGCGATCGCGATGAACACTATCGCCAAGCACTTAAAACAGAAGCAGAAACGGGAATTGGACATTATTTCATATTTTCAAAAACTAGAAGACTTGGGGGCAATTTTCAAGAGACAATTTCTTCCCCAAAGTGTTGTAAATGATTCTAAACTATTTTCTTCCAATTACCCATTGCATTTCATCAATTTTCAACTAAAAATCCAGGGTTTTCATGGTGGAAATTGGGGGGTTTGGGTAGAATTACGAATTTTTTGTATAATTGGAACTTAGACCTCGATTTGAGGTCGTATTTCGAAACAAATGACATATTTTGGCTCGTGGGTGAATGGGTGAATGGCTTTTGGTCAGAACCTCGAGTTTTGACCAAGCAAGCCCGGGGTTGGTTTTTGACTTTTTGGGAAAAATATTGGGAAACTTATAATTATGCATTGGAATTGATTTCTTTAGCGATAATTGATGTTATTAAGTTAATTATGACTAGATATGAGTGGTTCGGAGGTGGAAACTAGAGGAAATGCGGTGATTGACGCTTGAGTTTGGCCGCAGAATCGAGGTAAGTATTGTGGCTAATCTTAGCTTGAGGGATTAGGTAGTGTTGTCTATTTGCTATGTGTTTGGTTGTTGAGTTCGACGTATAGGTGAGGTGACGAGTATCTATACGTTGTTGCCCGGTCATAGCATGTGAGTGAGTCTTATTCTTATGATTGTTGTATTCTTTATTTGTATTGTTCATACTTAAACTGGTTATTCTTCATGTTGAACAATTCTTATCATGATTTGCTGGAATTGGATATTTGTTGAGTATTGACTTGAAGTTGAGGTTGACGTTGGCAAGCTAAATATTGATATGGGTCTTGTTCCTAATAATTTCTATTGCCCGGTTGTTATTGATTTGTTGTTTGGGTGACGAAGAGTGTAAAGCACACAGGGTGATGTCGTGCCATTGCATATTTATTTTCATGTGAGGACGAGTGTAAAGCATGAAGGGTGATGTCATGCCATTGCATATTTATTTTCATGTGAGGAACAGTGTAAAGCATGAAGGGTGATGTCGTGCCATTTTATATTCATTTCATTTGTTATGGTGAGGAGGAGAGTAAAATCACGAAGTTCGTTAAAGGTCGTGATGGCGCCAGACACCACTGTCAGGCAAGCTAACACTAAATAGTTAATTAAATTCTTTTTAATATTTTTGGAATCATAAATTTCCTTCAATTTAACTAGTTAAAAGATGAACTTTACAAAATAATTAATAATATTTTTGAATTTTAATACTGAGTATCTCATAATCATCTCAGAACCCGGTGTCACAAGTGCATGAATATTTACTAAGAAATAAAATACAATAACTGTTCGGAATATAATTTGGGCAGAAAAGAAAATACAAGTACTTTAAAGGAGACTCTGTTGGCTGCGGATCGTCCCATAAGATACATCTCACCTAAGTCCCCGTATCAACCATGTCGATGCGCCCACAAGGCCACTAGGCATACTTGTGCTTGTACAACAAAATATACAGCAAGTGTAGTATAAGTACGAAAATAACGCGTACCTAGTAAGTATCCAGTCTAATCTCGAAGAAGTAGTGACGAAAGGTCGACTCCGACACTTACTATGGCCAACAATAATATACTGATAATATGATAAATTATGGATTTTATAAGGCGATTATAAACTCAATAACATGAAGCAGGTAAACGATTTTTTTGTTAATATGAGATTTTCAAATTTATTTTCATCTTTTAACAATTTATATCTCCGGCCAATGAGGCCATATCAATTATCAATAATCCTAAAACAATCAATTAAGTCATGTGCAAACTATGCCGAGGTCATACGACCCGATCCAATGTAATATTTAAGTTGTGCACTACCGAGGGTCGAATGACGCGAACCATAGATGCATCTATTTACCCCGCTCACAAATCATACATGCGACGTGGTCAAATATAAATTTAAGGAATTACCCTGCTCGCGGATCATACTTGCAACGCGATCAAATATAAATTTAAGGAATTACCCTGCTCGCGGATCATACTTGCGACACGGTCAAATATAAATTTATCATTAAATCATAACCCTTTCTTGATTCTTTTTAAAATAAAGACAATTCAACTTGAAGCTTTTAAACCCTTAAAAATCCTCAACTTAGTTCCATTTGATGCAATTCACAAATATAATCAAGTACGGTGTCCACAAAGCATGGTGTGAACCTAAAACTACCCGGACATAAACATGAATAGTAGCTACGTACAGACTCTCGTCACCTCATGCGTATGTATCCCCCACAAATAGAAGCACATATTGAATTATTTCACCTATAGGATAAATTTTCTCTTACAAGATTAGAAAGGAGACTTACCTCGCTCCAAAGTTCCTTGATCGGCTCCCAAGTCATTCAAGCAACTCAAATCGATGTCCAACGCTCCAAAACTAGTCAATAAATGAGCAAATCCATAAATATATACGCACATACTCAATATAACCTTATTTATAATAATTTCCAACTCCGTTCGGAAAGTTGATAGAAATCACCATCGGGCCCACGTGCTCGGATTTTGAAAATTTTCGAAGATAAACTTTATCCATAATCATAAGAACTCAAATATATGATTTATTTTCAATTCTATGACCAAATTTGCGGTCAAATTATAAAAATACCGAATTCTAGGTTTTCTACCCAAAACCCCACATTTTTTACAAATTTCCTTGTTTAAATCTTTATACAAACCATGTATTCAACAAGTAATAAGGTGGGAACCACTTACCTTGATGTTTGAAGAAAATCTCCCCTTGAAGCTTTCCAAAATCGCCCAAACCAAATGAAAAATGGGAGAAAAATGGGCCAAGTCCCGTTTATAAAATCCTCCTCTACCCAGCGATCCTCGCACATGCGATCACTTGACCGCTTCTGCGGTTCAGCAAGTGCAGCAGGTGATCCGCTTCTGCGGAGATGCCCCCAGCTGCCTGTTTCGCTTCTGCACTTTCTCTTCCACAGGTGCGGTCTCGCTTCTGCGGCGAGATGACCGCATCTGCGATCCCAGCACTCCCCAGCCAAAGCCGCTTCTGCGACCCTTATTGTCGCTTCTGCGGCCCCGCACCTACGGCCCAAGCCTCGCAGGTGAGGTTACACCATCCAAGTCCCAAACTCGATCTGTTCACCATCCAGATTCCACCCGAGGCCCTCGGGACCTCAACCAATTATACCAACATGTCCCAAAACACATTACCAACTTAGTCGAGCCTTCAAATCACATCAAACACCGGAATAACTAATCGCAACTCAATTCAAGCTTTATGAACTTTAGAACTTCAAACTTTCACATTCGATGTCGAAACCTATCAAATCACGTCTGATTGACCTCAAATTTTGCACACAAGTCACATTTGACATTACGGACCTATTCTAACTTTCAGAATCGGAATCTGACCTCGATATCAAAATGTCCACTTCCGGTCTAACTTCTCAAAAACCTTCAAATTTCTAACTTTCACCAAAATAACCCCAAAATGACCTGCGGACCTCCGAATCCTCTTCTGGACGCGCTCCCAATACCAGAATCACCATACAAAGTTATTTCTAGACTCGGAATCCCAAATGAACATTGATTACTTTGAAATGCACTTCAACCCAAACCTATGAAATTCTTTCAAAATGCTAACTTCCACAATATGTGATGATACGCTCCCGGGTCATTCAAAACTCAATCCGGACATACGCCCAAGTCCAAAATTATCATACGAACCTATTGGAACCTTCAAATTTTGATTCCGAGGTCGTTAACTCAAAAATCACAACTTAACTAATTCTTCCAACTTAAAGCTTCCGAAATGAGAATTCTCTTTCCAAATCGACCCCGAACTTCCCGAATTTCAATTGCAACCACGTGTGCGAGTCACAATACCTGAAGTGAAGCTGCTCATGGCCTCAAACCGGTGAATGACGCTCTAAAGCTCAAAACAACCGGTCGGGTCGTTACAAACTGCACTTCAGCATTTTATGTTTTAAAATTTTTGGTTGTAGTAGGTATTTCAGAATTTATTTTGTTTTGTTTGGATAGCTAGCTGAGTTTTAGCTATGCTATGGCTTTCTAAAGATACACTTGGTGATTAATAGAAAAAGTTAGTTATAAAAAAAATGACCGAAAGAGCTATCTTAGCTAGCAGAAATGAATATGTCGATCAACTAAATTAGATGTTAATTGGGAAATTTACTGGTGAAAGAAAAATATTTTTAGATTTAACTTGGTAAAAGATAATACCAATTACAACTATTATCAGGAAGAATATTTAAAATACTATAACACCAAATAATCTTTTGCTACACATATTTGTTAAACATACTTTATATATCTTTAGAATTTAACTTTCGCCTCTAGACATGAAGGATGTCCTTTAAAATTCGTCCAAAAATAATTTTAACTATATTTGTTATATTTTTGTACAAATAATTGACTAAAACTTTACATACAACACACGTACATAAAACTAGTATAGATATAGATAGATATAGATAGATAGGTTATAAATTATATTCGGTAGAAGTTTGCGTTGAATTACTGGTAAATAAAAGAAATTTGGGAAAACTTTTCAAATAATTTCAAATGTAAAGGGGAAAGACGTAAGATTTTATTTTTCTTTCAAAAGAGGCAACATTTGTAAAATACAAAGAAAATGAAGAGCAATGTTTTTTAGAGGGCAAAGATCACTTTTAGCCGGTAATCGAAACTATTTTCATCTGGTAGTCACAAAATATATAAAATTTGTATATGTATTTTTTCCTTTTTTTAAAAAATAGGAGGTTGAGATGAAAAAAAGACTTTTCGACAAAAGGAGAATAATAATTAATGGTCACTTACTACGCATTGTCAATTTGTCATCATTTTACTCTACATAAAAAAAAAATTAGTTTTAGGAGTCAAATTTGATTTAGTATAACTGTGGCCAATCGAAGAAAATAAATGTCACGACCCGGATTTTTTACCATCGGGTGTCGTGATGGCGCCTACTATCGGAGCTAGGCAAGCCAAATATATAAAACATTTTTTCTACTTTCTTCCAAACAATATAATAAACGAGACAAAATTTAAACGGAAGACTTTAAATCTAAAGCAACTGAGAACCAAAAGTGCGGAAGTTTGAACCAAAATGCTACCCAGAGTCTGGTGTCACTAGCTCACGGACTACTACAGAATACTACAATCAATGTCTGAAAGGAAAATACATCATGTTTGTCTTATACAAAATAAACAAACGGAAAAAAAAACATGGAAAGGGACTTCGGCCTGCGAACGCCAGCTAGGCTACCCCGAGAGTCCCTGGACTGAAGATAGCTCCCAGAAGTCCTACTGCTGCGGTCCGTAAGCTGCTCCCTGATCTGTGTACAAAAAAATGCACAGAGTGTAGCATCAGCACAACCGACCCCATGTGCTGGTAAGTGTCTGGCCTAACCCCGGCGAAGTAGTGACGAGGCTAGACAGTACCTACCACAATTAACCTGTACAGATATATATACAACAAGTGCAAGAAAACAATAACAAGATAATACAAAGTAAAACTGGGAGGGGACATGCTATCGGGGAGTAACAGATAAAAATGAAATATCGGAAATAAACAGAAGAAACTCCGGTTTCCATGATATATATATATATAGTATGAAATATTGGAAATAAATAGAAGAAACTCCGGTTTCCATGATATATTTATATGTATATATAGTGGACGGCGTGCCACACGATCCCATAATATCATATATAAGTGGACGGCATGCCACACGATCCCATAATATAGTATATAAGTGGACGGCGTGCCACACGATCCGACGGCGTGCCACACGATCCCATAATATCATATATAAGTGGACGGCGTGCCACACGATCCCATAATATCATATATAAGTGGACGGCGTGCCACACGATCCCATAATATAGTTCATAATATCTGACTTCATATAGTAGACCCCTTCAGGGGAGAATAATAACTCAATACCTTTAACCCGGCAAGGGTACAGCTAACAGCCCAAAATATCCCGATGAGGGAGAATATATATATCAGTCTACACATCCCGGCAAGGGAGTATTCACCACACATTCTCCTTTTAAATCACTCTTCCTCAACCGTTCACATTATATGAAACTTATCAAATAAACAAGGAGCTTGTGTCACATTATTCGAATTAAAAGCAATCAAGACTCACGGTCATGCTAGACTCTGGTGCATAGATAACCGTCACCATGCCTATACACCGTACTCCACATTAGCAAGTAGCAAATATCATCCTAATCCTATTCCCTCAAGCCAAAGTTAGAACAAACACTTACCTCGAATGCTCCAAACTCAACTCACGCTTCTAGTATAGCTTTACCTCTTGATTCCACCACCAATCCGCTCGAATCTAGTCATAAGTTACTTAATCACATTAATAATTACTAAATGAATCATCCCCAATGCATGAAAATAGATTTTTCAAGGTTTTTCCCAAAAAGGTCAAAAATACCCCCGGACCCACGTGGTTGAAACTCGAGGTTAGGACCAAAACCTGGTTACCCATTCCCCCATGAATCCAAATATATGATTTGTTTTTAAATCGGACCCCAAATTGAGGTCCAACTTCTCAATTTGTAGAAAACCTAGGTTCTACCCAAACACCCAATTTCACCCCCGAAAATCTTTGATTTGAGTTGAAATTATGTTAAAAGATGTTAAGGAATAAAGAAATTAAGTTAGAAATCACTTACCAATTGTTTTGGAGAAGAAAGGTTGTTTGGAAAATCGCCTCTTAGGTTTTGGGTTTTTGAAAAGTGAAAAATGACTAAGATTTTCTGAACTTGTATACCTTTCTGAGGACCTGCCGCGGACCGCACAAAAATGTGTTGCAGCCGCGCCGAGTGGGAGAAAAATTGGGGCTTCTCTGAACCCTTCCAGTGCAGACCGCACTGTTTTGGTGCGCGGCCGCGCGGGTTAACCTGAAACCCTAGCCCTCAGACTCAGCCACGCGGACCGCACAGAAAGGCATCGCGGCCGCGCGGCTCCAGAATAGCATGACGAGCAAGATCAATGAACCGGGTCTCATACTGGGTGACCGTCATAGGACCCTGCTGGAGACGCTCAAACTGCCTGCGAAGAGCATCTCGCTGAGTAACTGGAAGAAACTTCCCCAGAAATAACTCTGAAAACTGATCCTAGGTCAATGATGGCGACCCTGCTGGCCTGGCTAACCAGAAATCCCTCCACCAAGTCTTGGTGGATCCTGCCAGGCAAAAAGTGGCGAAGTCGACCCCATTGGTCTCTACAATGCCCATAGTCCGTAGAACCTCATGACAGCTGAATATGAAATCCTGAGCATCCTCTGAGGGAGTGCCACTATATGTAGTAGTGAAGAGCTTGGTGAAACGATCAAGCCTCCACAAAGCATCCGCGGACATAGCCGCACCATCACTGGACTGAGCCGCAATACCTGGCTGGGCTGCCACAACTGGCTGAACTGCCACGGCTGGCTGAACTGCTGGAACCTGAGCCTGAGGAGCTACCGGCTCTGGAGTACGAGTATTGGGAGTCTGAACTCCTCCCCCAGCATGAGATGTGGCTGGAGCTACGGAAAGCAAACCAGCTCTAGAAATGCCCTCCATAAAGCCTACCAGTCGGACCAAAGCGTCCTGAAGCACTGGAGTGGCTATGAAACCCTCTGGGACCTGAGCTGGGCCCACTGGAACAGCTGGGGCCGGAACCTCCTCCTCAAAATCGACCTGAGGCTCCGTCACTGGAAATGTTGCTCGGGGCTGAGCTCTGCCCCGGCCTCGGCCTCGCCCTCTGCCCCTAATAGGGGCTTCTGTTGGGGGCTCAGGCTGTTGCACGGTAGAAGAGGAAGCACGTGTCCTCTCCATCTGCAAAAGAACAGAGTGGAAAGACAATCAGTACTTGAGAAACAGAATCGCACGACAAGAATGAACAAGGTGAAGTTTTCCGAACTCAGTAGCCTCTGCGGGATAAATACAGACGTCTCCGTACCGATCCCTTAGACTCTACTGAGCTTGTCCGTGAGTTGTGAGACCTAAGTAACCTAGTGCTCTGATACCAACTTGTCACGGCCCGGATTTTCTACCATCGGGTGTCGTGATGGCGCCTACTATCGGAGCTAGGCAAGCCAAATATATAAAACATTTTTCCTGCTTTATTCCAAACAATATAATAAACGAGACAAAATTTAAACGGAAGACTTTAAATCTAAAGCAACTGAGAACCAAAAGTACGGAAGTTTGAACCAAAATGCTACCCAGAGTCTGGTGTCACTAGCTCACGGACTACTACAGAATGCTACAATCAATGTCTGAAAGGAAAATACATCATGTTTGTCTGATACAAGATAAACAAACGAAAAAAAAACATGGAAAGGGACTTCGGCCTGCGAACGCTAGCTAGGCTACCTCGAGAGTCCCTAGACTGAAGATAGCTCCCAGAAGTCCTATTGCTGCGGTTCGTAAGCTGCTCCCTGATCTGTGCACAAAAAAATGCACAGAGTGTAGCATCAGCACAACCGACCCCATGTGCTGGTAAGTGCCTGGCCTAACCCTAGCGAAGTAGTGACGAGGCTAGACAGTACCTACCACAATTTACCTGTACAGATATATATACAACAAGTGCAAGAAAACAATAACAAGATAATACAAAGTAAAACTGGGAAGGGACATGCTATCGGGGAGTAACAGATAAAAAATGAAATATCGAAAATAAATAGAAGAAACTCCGGTTTCCATGATATATATATATATATATATATATATATATATATATATAGTGGACGGCGTGCCACACGATCCCATAATATCATATATAAGTGGACGGCGTGCCACACGATCCCATAATATCATATATGAGTGGACGGCGTGCCACATGATCCCATAATATAGTTCATAATATCTGACTTCATATAGTAGACTCTTTCAGGGGAGAATAACAACTCAATACATTTAACCCGGCAAGGGTACAGCTAACAGCCCAAAATATCCCGACAAGGGAGAATATATATCAGTCTACACATCCCGGCAAGGGAGTATTCACAACACATTCTCCTTTTAAATCATTCTTCCTCAACCGTTCACATTATATGAAACTTATCAAATAAACAAGGAGCTTGTGTCACATTATTCGAATTAAAAGCAATCAAGACTCACGGTCATGCTAGACTCCGGTGCATAGATAACCGTCACCATGCCTATACACCGTACTCCACATTAGCAAGTAGCAAATATCATCCTAATCCTATTCCCTCAAGCCAAAGTTAGAACAAACACTTACCTCGAATGCTCCAAACTCAACTCACGCTTCTAGTATAGCTTTACCTCTTTATTCCACCACCAATCCGCTCGAATCTAGTCATAAGTTACTTAATCACATTAATAATTACTAAATGAATCATCACCAATGCATGAAAATAGATTTTTCAAGGTTTTTCCCAAAAAGGTCAAAAACACCCCCGACCCACTTGGTCGAAACTCGAGGTTCGGACCAAAACCCGATTACCCATTCCCCCATGAATTCAAATATATGATTTGTTTTTAAATCGGGCCCCAAATTGAGGTCCAACTTCTCAATTTGTAGAAAACCTAGGTTCTACCCAAACACCCAATTTCACCCCCGAAAATCTTTGATTTGAAGTTGAAATTATGTTAAAAGATGTTAAGGAATAAAGAAATTAAGTTAAAAATCACTTACCAATCGCTTTGGAGAAGAAAAGTTGTTTGGAAAATCGCCTCTTAGGTTTTGGGTTTTTGAAAAGTGAAAAATGACTGAGATTTTCCGAACTTGTATACCTTTCTGAGGACCTGGCGCGGACTGCACAAAAATGTGTTGCGGCCGCGCCGAGTGGGAGAAAAATTGGGGCTTCTCTGAACCCTTCCAGCGCGGACCGTACTGTTTTGGTGCGCGGCCGCGCGGGTTAACCTGAAACCCTAGCCCTCAGACTCAGCCACGCGGACCGCACAGAAAGGCATCGCGGCCGCGCGGCAATGACCGCGGCCGCGCTGGTGTCTGCAACACTTGAACCTGCATTTTCTTAAGTCCAAGACCTCCCGGGCCCCATTCAAAACTCACCCGAGCCCTCGGGGCTCCAAACCAAACATTCATATGATCTCGAAAATACCTTACGGATTTACTCGTGCGATCAAATCGCCAAAATAACATCATATACATAGGATCAAGCCTCATAATACATGATTTTCTTTCAACTTTCATAAAAACTCAAATACCCCATTTTAAGTCCGAAACACGTCATATGATGTCCGTTTTTAGCCAAACTTTACAGATAGTACTTAAAACATATTTAAGACTCGTACCGGGCGTCGGAACCAAAATACGAGCCCGATACCTATATTTTCTAACCCCTTTTTCATTTCAAATTTTCAAATCAAATTTCAGAAAAACAATTTCTTTCAAAAATTCATTTCTCGGGCTTGGGACCTCAGAATTTGATTCCGGGCACACGCCTAAGTCCCATATTTTTCTACGGACCCTCCGGGACCGTCGAATCACAGGTCCGGGTCCGTTTACCCAAAATGTTGACCGAAGCCAACATTATGCATATTAATACCAAAATTCATCAAATGTTTCACATAATTCACATATTCTAACGTAAAAACTTTCCGGCTACGCGCCCGAACTGTGCACGCCAATCGAGGCAACTAAAAGCGAGGTTTTCAAGGCCTCGAAAGTGCGGAACAAGGAAGAACTACGGTGATGACCCTTCGGGTCGTCACATTCTCCACTTAGGATCTGTTGAAAGAGAAGATATAAAAAATTCTATAAAATGTTAAATGGTCAAAGTTTTAGTTGGAAAAGTAATACATAAAAGAATAATTTGACAAGATTTTTTTCTTCAAAAGAGGCAAGAATTCTAAAATATCGAGAAAGTGAAAAAGAAAATGGTTGGTTTAATTATTAGGTTACAACTTGTGTGATTCATGTTAAGGGCAATTTGATTAAATGAATTTCCAAACACAAAGGAAGTGAAGCAATTTCAAATCTTACGTATTTTCTGTATTTGTTGTATTGCCATCGTGAACCTCGAACGTACTGAAGTATATTTTACGTGCATTTACATTGAACATAGCAAGAAAATATATATATATATTCCTTTCTCTGCTTTTGCTCTTTATATAGCCCCACCAAAAATGATGAGAAACTTTGTCTTATCATGATTCATGCAAAACTTTAATGAAGAATATTCGTAAAAATTAAAGTACATAGGAATCCAATAAAAGTTGTTCATATCATAACCAAATTCAGCACATTCCAAAATTAATTATTAAATCCAAGACTATTTCCCATGCATAAAACCTTTAGTCATAAAATAATCTTAAATTAAACTTTAATGGCCACAGCAGGTTGAGGTGATGGAGTTCCACAATAACCACGTAGAATATCAACTTCCTCAGCAGTAAAACCAATGGAAGTAAGCATAGAAGGCCAACAGTTATAAGTAATAGTTCTAATAGCCTTACAACAATCTTTCCCTAAATAAGATTCGCCATTGAAGAAGAAAAGTATGATCTCATTCGTGCATGATTTTATCTCAAATAATGCATTCCAGCACACTGGCATGCTACCTTCTCCGAGTTGAAGTCTAGCAACAATGTCTTGTCCTAGTTTCATTTTGGACAAGTTTATTGCCGTTGTTGTTGTCAGAAGCCACGAGATTAAAAGTACTAATGGAAGTTTGAAAGGAGCCATGGATTGTTTTTTTTTCTTGAAATGTAGTGTAGAATATGTGTAGAGTGCGTTATGGTGAAGGAAATGAAGGTTTGGACATGGTGATTTATAGGTTGTAGAGTAAGCTATAGAGAGTGTAACTGATGTAAGTTGAAGGGGCAGAATTAATTAAGAATTTGATATACCTTTAATAAATTTAATTTATGAGTTAATATATGTGGAATGTGAAAAGTTAGAAATATAATCAAAGATTCATTTTGTCTGATAGAAATATTAATCAACGTAACGTTTTGGATAATTAAAAAAGGAATCCAATCATAGTACAGCTAGCTATGATCACCAAAAGGAATTATATGTGTAGATACCTAACTTAATTAATACTGTACTTATTTTAGACTAGTTCCAACCTAAACTAGTATTTTATCTCTGCCTATAATTGAAACGTCTTTTATAATATGATAGCACTTAAAATGTTAATATCTCAAACGGAGCTAAAAAATAGTACTAGTATTTTCACACTTTTCCTTTATTTCTTTTATTGCGTTGAGCAAAAGATATTTCAAATTTAGACATCACATATCTAAAAGAAAATCCACTGCAGAGGCAATCCAAATTCTAGCTTTAGTATTTTGAGCAAATTCTTGTACCTTTCTCTTTGCTACATAAAGTATAAAAATTTATTATATCATCTTAGTTTAACTACCAGCTAAGTCATAAAAGATTGAAACGAGAAAATTAATTAAAACCATTTGCTTTACTTAGATTTGTTTCTATAATTCATGGCCAACCAAATCAAGAACCTTCTCCCTCCCCACCCAATAATAAATAAAAGAAAAAACAAAAAGGGGAAGGGTGAGAATCAAAGCTCCAATTAAATTGAAAAGGAACCGATTCAAAGTTCCAACTGACGATAACTTTTGAAATCCCGCAAAAATGGGATGCGACAGATTCCTTTTTTTTTATGGGAGAGATTCACCTAGAAAAGACTGCCCAAAATATTCTTCTTATATTATTCATTAGAGTGTATTCACTTGAAATAGTCTTTATTTATTATTGTTATTCCATTTTCATTTGAAAATTTCTGCATTGTTATTCTCGTTTTCTGGTGACTAGGGGATGATCGGCATCCGGTATGAACAGTTGAACACAAGATTCGTAACTTATGACCAGCCTGAGTGTTTGGTTTGACTTGAATCAAGAGTATAGTTTGGATTGGCCCATGTTAGATTGGATAGCAATCTGTTGAATTCGAGAAAAAATAAAAACTAACTAGATTTAAATTGGTAATTGAAAAATAGTCAAAGTTTCAAAAGTAATCGAAATTTAGACATTTTTCTTGTAAAGATAAAATTTGAACAAAAACACCCTTAAAAATACGGAAATATTCCAGCATAATATGCTGGAGTTCGAATTTTTTACATATGAGATTTCAGCATAATGTGCTGAAGTTCCAACATAATATTCTGGAAGTTTAAACGCAGGAGTTCCATATAAGGCTGTATTGTGGCCCGGGCCTGGCCCAGGACCGCGGGCCAAACGGGCTGGTTCAACCAGGCCTGGGCTCTAGTGGTGCAAAAGCTCGTGGTGGGCCAGTTCAACACAAATAGCCCGTGAACCCGGGACCGGCAGGCGGGCCTGGGCCGGTTCAACCGGGCCCAACAGGCCTAACAGGCTCCAACGGCTAATTTTAAAAAAAAGACCAACGGTCAGATTTTTAAAATCTAGCCGTTGGCCTTCAAAATCTATCCGTTGGGCACTTTAAAAAATAGCCATTTGGCCCCCAAACTTTGCTTTAACCCCAAACTTTTTATAATTACACTTTTTCTCAATTCTCAACTATAAATACCCCCCATTCTTTCATTTTTACTCACAAATTCATCAATCTCTCTCTAATTTTCTTCTATAATTGCTTACTTTATTATTGCAATTTCGTGAAAAATTGTGAAGTTGGTGAATTGAAGTATTCAAGTCTTCAACGATATTCAATTTTCAAGAAGTTGTTCGTCAATTCGGTAAACTCGTTCCAACTCTTAAGTTTTAATATTATAGTTTTGTTAGTTTTATTTAGTATAATTATAATTAATATGGCATTTTCTTTGAAATTTATTTTTGGTGGTAAGGGTAAGGGAAAATCTAAAATTGGTGAATCTAGTAGCCAAGCTACTACTCTTCCTCCGGCTCCCCGACCCAGACCTGTTACCCGTCCTCCTCCACCTATTATTCTTGATAGTGATAACCTTTGTTTTCAATTTTTCGATAGTCAATTTTGCCATGATGTTGCACCGGGTCAACAATTAAATGAAGAAGTTATGAATGCTCTTTATCCTAATGAAACTATCTTTGAAAATGATGAGGAAAATGATGATTTAGATGAAACGCAACCGGATTTAGATGATACACCTACTAGTCCTGTTAATAACTCAACCGATGCCCCGCCTGACCCTCCTGTAGTAACCCCTACTTTTAATTGACAACCTTCTAAACGGCCCGAAACATCTCTTGTTTGGTATTTTTTTACTCAACTAAGAGAAAAAAATAAGGCTAAGCGTAACACTTGTGGGTCTCAACTAGTTCATAAATTTACTGGAGACCGTAGCGGTACGAGTAGTTTGACTAGACACATATTGAAACACCCTAGAGATAAAGCTAGATTTTTACAAATGAAAGCTGCGCAAGAGGGGACAAGTGTAGATAGTACGGTTAATCCTAGTACAGATTCAAATTTAGTTCAACCGGGAATTAACACTGTTACCGGTGACATTTTATATTATTATCCAAATAAAGATCGTGAAGAATTGGCAAAAATAGTTACTGTTATGTGCTTACCCTATAGTTTTCCTTCTAACCCTCATTTTGTGCATTATATTAGAAGATTTTTTAATCCTACTTATAAAGGATCGCCTCGCGCAACCGTAAAGAGCGATATTTATAAATATAAACATGAATATGAATAATATTTGCGCTATTTATTTACTCATATAGATTGTCGCATTGCTATTACTACTGATATTGGTAGAAGTGGTAATGACTGTGATTATCTAACTGTATTGGATAGATGAGGAGTGGATAATGCAAAAGTGCATTATTGCTTATAGAATAATTAATTCACGCCACACAGGTAAGTTTATTGCTAACACAGTTGCAGATATTTGTAGATATTTTTGCATTAGAGATAAAATTATGTCGGTTTCAATGGATAATGCTTCTAGTAACACTAATACTATAGGCTTGCTTACAACTACACTAAATCCTGCATTTAGTAATATTTTTCATGTTAGATGTATTTGTCATATTTACCATTTAATCGTCGGTGCTGGTATGAAAGTTTTAAATGTAGAAATTGAAAAGGTTAAAATGGCTCTTAATTGGCTTTTTTATTCAAACCGTAGAAGTAGACTTAGAGACTATTTTAAAAAATGTGATGAATTTGGCCTTAGAGAAAGAAAGGTTCCTAAACCTTGTCCGACTAGATGGAATTACATGTATGAAAGTTTAGTTGTTGCATATGAATATAGGAACCCAATAAGCGCAACGTATAATGCTCGTGTAGGTGATGGTGATGATGATGATGATGAGCACCTTACAAATCAAGATTGGAGTAATGTTAAATTGATTTTAGACTTTTTAGAACAATTTCATATTGCTACAAATGAATTATCTGGCCAATATTATCCTACTATTTCTAACTGTTTAGTTTATATTGCAGCACTTGTAGATTTATTTACTCAATTTTCAGAGGGTGGAGTAATTTATGAAGAAGCTATTAATTCTATGAAAGCTAAGTTTAAAAATATTTTTTCCCTATCCCCCCTATTTTTTGTGTTGCTGCATTGTTAAATCCTACAATGAAATTAGGAGGTCCTTACTTTTGGTATTCAAAAATTTATAACGCTTTATCACTTTCAATTGAGGAATTTGCTACACTTGGAGATGCAAAAGCCTCAATTAAAATAAATGCTCAAACTATTTATAATGCTTATCAACTTGCCTTAGATCAAGCTAGACCAAATGTTCCAACTCCTACTTCGTCTAGTTCGCAAGCATCTAAAAGAACTGCAGGCCTAAAAGCCCTTAGTTCTTGGACGGAGTTCAGGGGTTCTCAAGGTGATAATTTTGGTGATAGTTCACAACTAAATGAGCTTCAAGTTTATTTGTCGCAGGGACTTGAATCAGAGAATCCCGACGGCTCCTTCGATGTTTTGGAATGGTGTAAGGACAAACAAAAACACTATCCGGTTCTTTCAAGGATGGCTCGAGATATTTTAAGTGTTCAAGCTTCAACAGTGGCATCGGAGAGCGCATTCAGTCAAGCGAGACTTCAAATCGGTGATCATAGAGTGTCTACGAGGGAGAGCTTGGAAAAATCAGTACTCTTCAGAAATTGGATCCGTTCGGAAAGAAGAAATTTTGGACTTGCATAATCACAACCGGAGATAGATGAAGCTTATGAAGAAATGCTACCGGAACTTGCGCAGGATGCTGCTTCGCCCGGAAGCGGTGATGAACAAGCTTCTTTTCCACCACCACCAACGGAAATTCCTCCGGACCTTCAAGGATTTATGAGATTTGTTAGAGATAATACATAGACTAACATGTAACTTGTATTTTGGCACATCTTCCTTAGTTTTTTTTTCCTTTTAATGGTGGTATTAGTACCTTGTTGTGCTCATTCCATTGGGGGAGGAAGACTAAGAAAGATATTGCCATTCTTTGTTAATGTCGTAATAGTAAAATATATAAGACATTCCCTTGAATATTTCTTTACAATTTATTTTGTGTTTAAATTTGATATAGTATATATATTATATATCTAATACATATAAACTATATATATATATATATATATATATATATATATATATATATACATACATATATATATATATAAGGCAATATATAATTATATATACACATAATACACCCTTATATATACATACTATACATACTATATATACTATATATACTATATATATTTATATAGCTATATATAAGCAATTTATACTAGTATATACATATATAGTTTACAAGAAAGTGCCTTAGATAAAAAAAATTAAAAAAATAGCCTATATATACATACACATATATTAGGCAATATATATTACATAAGGCAATATATAATTATATATACACATAATATACCATTATATATACATACTATATATATTTATATAGCTATATATAAGCAATATATACTAGTATATACATATATAGTTTACAAGAAAGTGCCTTAGATAAAAAAATTAAAAAAATAGTCCGGAACGTGTGTGTGTGTGTGTGTATATATATATACACATACATATATATAAGGCAATATATAATTATATATACACATAATACACCCTTATATATACATACTATACATACTATATATACTATGTATATTTATATAGCTATATATAAGCAATTTATACTAGTATTTACATATATAGTTTACAAGAAAGTGCCTTAGATAAAAAAAATTTAAAAAAAATAGCCGAAACGAAAAAAATCTGTTAGGCCCGTTTAGGCCCGCGGGCCTGCCCATTTAGCCCGGGACCATGTGGGCTTAGGACCGCCGTGGGCCGGTTCCACACATTGGGACCGTTTGGCCCGGGACCGCCTCAAGCCCAGGCCCGTTTGGCCCGGGCCCGGACCACAATACAACATTAGTTCCATAATCCAGTATATTATGCTGGAACTTTTCGTGTGCTGGAGTTCCAATAAAATATGCTGAAAGTTTATACGTAAGAGCTCCATAATCCCGCATATTATGCTGAAACTTTTCGTGTTTCAGCAAAACAATGGCTATTTTTCAATGACTTTGCAAATACTGACTATTTTTTGATTACCAGTCCGAAAAATGGCTAGTCCGTGCTATTTCCATGTTCAATTCATACCAAAAGAGGTGGAAATGACATCAGGTAGCCACTTTTAAGCATTTTGTTTAAAATATATCCACAGTTTATAATGTATTTAAAGATTAGCCAATTTCGCTCAAATTTCAAGACACGACGTCCTAGAGTTTAAACCTCAAAATCCAAACTTCATGACATTGTGTCCTAAAGTTCGAAAATTGTGTCCTGAAGTTCGAATCTTATGTCCTGAATTTTAAATTAGTAGTTCAGAAATTCAGGACATTGTGTCCTAAAGTTCAAAAATTGTATTCTGAAGTTCGAATCTTATGTCCTGAAGTTCAAATTAATGGTTCATAAATTCAGGACACTTAGTCCTGAATTTCAAATTAGCAGCTCAAAAATTCAGGACACTAAGTCCTGAATTTCCAAATTTAGGACACTTAGTCCTGAAGTTTGGATGAATTGACTAATATTTAAATCTATTGTAAATTATGAATATATTTTAAATAGCGGGCTTAAAAGTGACTATTGCTGCACTTTGCCCCCAAAGAGTTGCTCCAATAGGCCCAATAAAGCATTAAGGGCAAAGTCAGATAAGTATTGTATGAAACTAACAGAATCTACAACAGTTATTTTTTAATGGGCAAAATACAAAACTGGTTAGTCGACTAAAACTAGTACATTCGCTAGACGAAAAGTGTATGAAATATGTATATATGGATACATTATATCGGCTATTATTTTTTGAAATGGCCAAAATTATGCATTTCGCTTTCTTAATTCAGACTAATTAGGCCAACTATGATCAAGAATTTGTGGTTTCGATCCAATTTATTTTGACAAAATACCTTAAAACCCACCTAAACTTGACACGGATTATTAGTTATAGCCTTAAACTATTCGCGGTCTTAATTACCCTCCTCAACTTGGCATTTTGAGAGCCATTACCCCCTGGACGCTGATGTAGCAAAGAATGTGGGTGCACTCGCCTGCCACGTGGATTTTTTCTGTATATGTGACATTTTTTTTAAAAATAAAATATATTTTTACCTTTTTAAGTATGTTACTTCTTTAGATAAAAAATTTCGAATACAATTTATGATAAAACTTGGATAGAACTACATTATTTAGGCTAAATTTTTTTTATTTGGCTAAAAATAATAAAGTTTTAGTTAATCTTTTTTTTGAATTAAACCTGCAAATAAAGATTTATACAATTGAAATAAAATAGTCAACGCATCTAAAGATTTATAAAAAAATACATAGTTTGAAATTAATTATATTGGCTACAATTTTTTATATACCTTTAAATTATTGTGCTCTACAAATATATTTTTTACAAATTTTACCTGAAAAAGTAAAAATTCACAGTTGAAATAAATAGTCATTGCATCAAAAGAAAAAATAAAAAGAGAACACTCCTTTTATTTCAACTGTGTATTTTTACTTTTCCAAGTAAAATCTGTAAAAATTATATTTTAGAGCGCTATAAATTAGAGCTATATAAAAAATTATAGTCAAAATAATTAATTTCAAACTATGTATTTTTTATAACTTTTTAGATACCTTGACTATTTATTTCAATTGTATAAATATTTATTTTTAGGTCAAATTCAAAAAAAGATTAACTAAAATTTTATTACTTTTAGCCAAATAAAAAAATTTAGCCTAAATAATGTAGTTTTATCATAAATTGTATTCGAAAATTTTTATCTAAAGAAGTAACATACTTAAAAAGGTAAAAATATATTTTATTTTTAAAAAAAATGCCACGTGCAGGCGAGTGCACCCACACTCTTTACCACATCAGCATCCAGGGGGTAATGACTCTCAAAAGGCCAAGTTGAGGTGGGTAATTAAGATAGCGAATAGTGTTAGCAGAAACGTAAAAGAAAGAACACAAGATTTAACGTGGTTCAGATCAAAATAATCTTACGTCCACCAGAGAACAGTTGTCTTTTTAATATTAACAAAGGAAGGGGAGAGTTCCCAATTACACTTAAGAGAATTTATCTCTTAACTCTCTACTCACTACAATGTGTTGTATTATTTTTGGGATGGTTTCTACAAATGAAGGAGTGCATCTATTTATAGAGGTAAAGACCTCCTCTTGATTTCATTGGTGACATCAAACTACCTCCTCTTGATATCATGGGTGACATCAAAGGAGGAAGCTTCCTCCTAGCACCAACACCAACTCTTTCCACCAACTCTTCCAATTGGCATGCCATTGTTGACTAAACATAAACCAACACCTTCAATCTCTACCTTGGTTTGCGTTTCGAGCGTGCGTGTGAACAACTCTGGCCAAAACTTCTAAGCTTACTGGGCAACCCCGTTGTAAGAAACAAGAAGAATCAAACCATTGTTGAATATACCACCTCCACCTAACAACTGTTCTCTTCGGAGTTGCATCAGTTGATGCACACCCCCGCCAAGTCCTTGCAGTGTGCAAACTTAGCGAGTGGGACTATCTTGGTCAACATATCTGCAGCATTATCGTCTGTGATAACCTTCACGACCTTGATAGTTCCCTCTTCAACAACATCTGGAATAAAATGAAATCTGACATCAATGTGTTTAGTGCGCTCATGAAATCTCTGATTTTTCATTAGATGAATAGCACTCTGACTATCACATCTAAGAGTTGATTCCAGCTGAACCAAACTCAATTCCGCTACTAAACCTTTCAACCAAATAGCTTCCTTCACCGCCTCCGCTGCTGCCATGTATTTTGCTTCTGTCGTAGACAAAGCGACAATCGACTGCAGAGTCGACTTCCAACTAACGGCACTGCCAACCAGGGTAAAGATGTATCCAGTTGTGGACCTTCTTCTGTCAAGATCTCCTGCATAGTCAGAATCTACATAATCGAGAATTGAAATACTTCCACCACTTTTTCGAAAGGTCAGACCAACACTAGAAGCTCCTTTGAGATATCTCAATATCCACTTGACAGCTTCCCAATGCCTCTTTCCTGGGCTGGACATGTATCTACTTACCACACTTACAGATTGAGCAATATATGGACGTGTGCATACCATAGCATACATAATGCTACCAACTGTACTGGCATAAGGAATCTTTGACATATGCTCTACCTCATCCTCGTACTGAGGCATTTGTAACTCTGAAAGTTTAAAATGAGGAGCTAATGGTGTACTTATAGGCTTGCATGTATGCATATTGAATCTCTCGAGAACCCTTTCAATGTACCTCTTCTGAGAAAGATGTACAATACCGTCTTCTCTTGAAATCTCCATACCAAGGATTTTCTTTGCAGCTCCTAAATCCTTCATGTCAAATTCCTTACTCAATAGTTTCTTCAAAGCATTTATCGCTGTAATGTTGTTAGCAGCAATAAGCATATCATCAACATACAACAGTAAATCAATCATTGAGTTGCCAGACATCTTCTTGTGATACACACAGCTATCAAATGCACTCCTTGAGAATTCATGTGTAGTCATGAATGCATCAAACCTCTTGTACCACTGTCTAGGGGATTGCTTCAAACCATACAAACACTTCTTTAGTTGGCATACGTGATCTTCTTTTCCCTCAGCTAGGAAACCTTCAGGCTGATCCATATAGATTGTCTCTTCTAGATCACCGTGTAAGAAAGCAGTTTTGACATCAAGCTGTTGAAGCTCCAAGTCAAATTGGGCAACCAATGCTAGTAGCACGCGAATTGAGCTATGTTTCACGACTGGAGAGAAAATCTCATTGTAGTCAATTCCCTCCTTCTGACTGAATCCTTTTGCAACCAATCTCGCCTTGAACCTAGCATCTTCCACTTCAGGAATTCCCTCTTTCTTTCGGTAGACCCACTTGCATCCAACTGTCCTCTTCCCCTTTTGTCTTTTCACTAAGACCCATGTCTGATTCTTGTGAAGAGACTCCATCTCTTCAGTCATGGCTAACCGCCATTGTACAGCATCCTTGCAAGAAGTTGCTTCAATATACGAGGAGGGCTCCAGATCCTTAATCTCTTCTTGTGCAGCTACGAACGCATATGCAATCAAGTTTGCTTGATCTATAAGGCGTTCCGGTTCTCGTGTCTGCCTCTTCTCCCTCCCCTTTGCAATTGTGTATGGTTCATTGACAGCAAGTTCTTCAAGGTCTACATCTTCTGACTCATCTTTAACCTGAGTCTCTTGATCCTTTTCCTTGGCAAGCTCCACCGGAAGCTCCACCTGTTCGTCGTTCTTGTTTCCTGAAAACTCCACGGAAACTTTACGGGGATCAAGTATAGAGGATTCATCAAAGGTGACATCTCTACTAACTATAAATTTGAGTAAAGACAAACACCAAAGTTTGTACCCTTTTACTCCATCCACATACCCTACGAATATGGCTTTCTTAGCCCTTGGTTCAAGCTTTCCTTCATTAACGTGATAATAAGCTGGACACTCAAATACTCGTAAGTATGAATAGTTAGAGGGTTCACCTGACCATACCTCATTCTGAGTCTTAAAGTCAATTGTCGATGCTGGAGATCGATTGACAATATGAGCAGCAGTGTGAACTGCTTCAGCCCAAAATACTTTGGACATTTTGGCTTGTAGGAGCATACAACGAGCCTTTTCAAGAAGAGTTCTGTTCATTCTCTCGGCAACTCCATTCTACTGTGGGGTATGCCTGACAGTCCTATGTCTTGAGATCCCATGAACCTTGCAGAATTCATTAAACTTTTCATTGCAAAACTCCAAGCCATTGTCTGTGCGAAGATACTTGATTTTCCGCTCCATTTGATTTTCAACCAAAATCTTCCACTCTTTAAATGCTTCAAAAGCATCACTTTTTGCCTTCAAAAAATGCACCCAAACCTTTCGTGAGAAATCATCAATAAAAGTGAGAAGATGCCTCTTTTTGCCCTTCGATGGAAGTTTAGAGGGACCCCATAAATCTGAATGGATGTAGTCTAGCACTCCTCTTGTCTTGTGTTTGCCAGTACTGAAGCTGACCTTCTTCTGCTTCCCTAGAACGCAGTGCTCACAGAAGTCAAGCGTGTTGATCTTCTCACCTTCCAAAAGTTTACGATTGCTCAACATCTCCAGTCCACGTGCGCTCATATGACCCAGTCTCATGTGCCATAGTCTTGCCTTGTCATCATTAGATAACTGCACTGTAGATGCATTTGCAGAGCCAACAATGGTGCTTCCGGCCAATGTGTAAAGGCCGTTCTCCAGCTTGCCTTTCAGCATGACTAAAGAACCTTTAGTCACCTTTATAGTTCCTGCTTCGCTCATGTACCTGTAGCCTTGTTCATCTAGAGTACTCATGGAGATCAAATTCTTCTTCAGATCAGGAACATGACGGACTTGTGTAATAGTCCTCACGACTCCATCATGGCAGTGAACCCGAACTGAGCCAATGCCAACTATTGCACAAGTTGCATTATTGCCCATTACTACGGTTCCTCCACTTTTCTCATAGCTGCTAAACCAGTATTTTCGGAACGTCATATGCAGAGTGCAAGCAGAGTCTAACACCCATTTGTTTCCATAACTACTATTATTATTACACGATGTTGTTAGTACATAATCATTATCAAAATCATGTACCTGTTCAACTGTGGATGCACTCGCCTTTTCCTTGGACTTTGACATTGGGCAGTCTCGTTCAAAGTGCCCCTTCTTGCCATAACCCCAACACTCTGTATTCTTTTTATTCACACGAGACTTTGATCTATGCTTTGATTTGCTCTTTCCCTGTTGGCTAGTCCGGCCTCTTACAAAGAGCCCACTTGCCTGGTCATCTTTATCTCCTTCAATGTGCCTCCGCACATCACTAGAGTTAAGTGTCTGCCGCACTTGCTCAATCTTGATAGGCTCCTTGTTATACATCATTGAATTTTCAATATCACGATATCTTGAAGTCAATGAAAATAGCAAAGCACATGCAAGCTTCTCCTCCTCCTTTTTAATTCCTGCAATCTGTAAGTCCATGACAAGTTTATTGAACGTATCTAAATGATCTTGTAACGAAGTACCTGACCCCATATTAAATGTGTGAAGACGTCGTTGTAACAATATCCTTGTTGTCACTGATCGGTCTTGGTATAACCCTTCTAGCTTTTCCCATAACTGTTTGGCCGTCTCTTTGGTACCCGTACTCACTTCACAAAGCACATTAGGTGCAAGGGATAGTTGGATTGCACTCAATGCATCCCCTTCAATCTTCTCCGTGTTGGGAGTTGATATATCCTTAGGATACTTTCCGTCAATAGCATGGATTGAACCTTCCCTCCGCAGTAACGCCATCATCTGGATCTTTCAGATATTGAAGTTGTTGCGTCCACTGAATCTATCAATTTCAAACTTCATGGAACTCATCTTTGCTTGTTCTTCCTCCTTGGATCGTTAAAGAATCATGTTGCTCTGATACCAATTGTTAGCGGAAACGTAAAAGAAAGAACACAAGATTTAACGTGGTTCGGATCAAAATAATCCTACATCCACTAGAGAACAGTTGCCTTTTTAATATTAACAAAGGAAGGGGAGAGTTCCCAATTACACTTAAGAGAATTTCTCTCTTAACTCTCTACTCACTACAATGTGTTGTATTATTTTTGGGATGGTTTCTACAAATGAAGGAGTGCATCTATTTATAGAGGTAAAGACCTCCTCTTGATGTCATTGGTGACATCAAACTACCTCCTCTTGATGTCATGGGTGACATCAAAGGAGGAAGCTTCCTCCTAGCATCCACACCAACTCTTTTCACCAACTCTTCCAATTGGCATGCCATTGTTGACTAAACATAAACCAACACCTTCAAATAGTTTAAGACTGTAACTAATAATCTGTGTCAAGTTTAGGGGGGATTTAAGGTATTTTGCCATTTATTTTCTGAATATAGTTAAGAAAAGAAAGTTAATGAAAGCATATAGGAGGACCCTACAATTAGGGGTTGAGCCTAAAAACCAACCGACAGTACAAAAATTCCTAATAGGTCGGCCCACACCTACAACCTGGTCCTATAGGCCCATCTTAGTTAGTTAAGTATCCAGAATGGAGCATGTGGGTCTAAACCTTAATGATACAATAGTGGGCTCAAATGCCCCACCCCCTTGTTTGTAATCCCTGACGACTAGCCCAATCCTTCTGTGTGAATAGGAATGAGCCATTTGTCGATATGACCCATTAAAGGTGTTCTGAAACACAAGGAATGATATTGTTTTAAAGTTCATCGGTTGATACGGTATGTTATTTTGATATTTCGGTTGGTAGTTTTGGTATTCGATTTTTTAAAATATTATACAATATCATACCTAATTAAATTTGGTATAGTTTGACTTTTCTCCTTTTAATTTCGGTTTATTCAGTCCAGTAACTTTGATTTCTTAAAATGCTATACAATACCATACCTAATTAAACTTAGACTATAATTTTCTTAATTAAAGTTCTCAAAAATACAAAAATAAAAATGTTCTAAGCTCACATGAATGTTGACAAAATCTTTGGGTCTAAAACCAGCAAGTATCAACCCATAAATAGAAAAAAGGTACATAAATGAATAAATTCGATCATTTTCAACCCATTATTACTTGCTTAGAGTTTGTTGAACTTAGAGACTAATCCAACAGATGCGACAGCAATATACGAGTAATAGAGTAACACCCCGAAACCTCAAAAATATTACGTTACACTGCTTGGCAATCTGGAGATCCAGTAAGAGTCAGAATCTGCAACCTACCTTGTTTTTCTATTTTCCTAAAGAGTTTTAATATCAACCTCAACATGAGTAAATTATATCTTTTATTTATTTGATGGACGTATAAGAGAGTAAGAGCTAAAGCGATAGTTAAACAGAAGGAGTGATTTCTAATTGCAATATAAAATGATGCTACCTAGATTGCACAAAAATATGGCTTATATATGGATCAATCCAGAGCCCAATTTATGTTTTACAAGGTTAAGAGGCCCGCTAAACACCTCAATGCATGTTTTCTGAAGAGACGTTTTTGGTTTTTCTATTGAGAAAAAAGTTTCACCCTAAAAAATTTCCTTTATTATTTGTGGTTGGAGGGGAAAAAACATAAAGGAAGAGTTGCTCCCATAAGAGGACACAATGCTTGCAGTTAGATACTGAACCATTCTCTTGGAATGTGAGACATGTCTGAATTAGGGTATCAACCCCACAAACACATCCTCGAAAAACAAAATGTAAGGAAAAATGGAGAATTAGGGTATGTGGTATATATGATGGGAGTCATTTGCTATGTAAATCATTTTTATGTGTAAATTACTTTTTGGTGTTTGGTTGTAGAAAATACTTTATAAGGAAAACGTTTTTCACCAAAATGCCCCTCAACTTAACTTATAATAATTATTTTTATTTTTAATTTCATATTACTTGCTCTAATTAATTTTAGACGTTATTATAGATCTTTATTACTTAAAATCTCACAAAATATTTTATAATTTGTTACCATTATTGATATATTTTTTTAGATATATCTGTAAAAAAATGTCATTCACCAACCAAGCCTGAAATAGTATTTTATGTAAAAGATATTCTTTAAGATAATATTTCCATAAAAAATTATTCCGTCATGCAACATATGTTGTACGACACTCATATTTCTCAATTCACATTGATCAGCTTTTCCAGTGCAATTTTTTCATTATTCTTCTTTGTTTCTGCTTGAAGGATAGGGACCAAAGTCGAGATCAGTGGCAATGGAATATTACCTATAACTGATGGTCAGCCGTATACTATAAAATATCAATTATTTATATAATTTTTTAAATAAAAATTGATGTATTTGTTAAAGAGAGGACTGTTGTATATGGTTCGTTGGAAACCATTTTAAAATGTGTAATGTGTTCCTGCCCTTGATATCTGTCATGTTTTTTCTTTTTCTTGAAAGAGGGATCTTTCTCAACAAAGAATAATCATTGGAACACAACATTTACCAAGAAACTAAGTTACCTTGATTTCTACAAAGTTTAAAAAGGTTTACAAAAACTCATCATCATTATAAAGTAATTTAAAATGTCGTACTCCTAGCTAATACAAAATAATTTAAAAGGAGCCTCAGCTAGCCTTTTTGTTCTTTAGGCTCATCTCAATCCACTATATTAGTACACAGACTTTTATGATTATCATACATTTTTTATTTGTATGGGAACTTGTTGACATTCATTAATCGAGGGTAGAACCATGTGTTGCATGATTGTTTAAATCATTTTGTAAGAAATATGTGTGGCATCATCCGACCTTAGCTCAGTTGGTAGAGCGGAGGACTGTAGTGGGAAAACCCTCAGCTAATCCTTAGGTCACTGGTTCGAATCCGGTAGGTCGGATTTAAATTTTTTAGCCAATTCGTTTATTTTTTCCCTTTTTTTGCTCTCCCACATAGAAAACAGAAATTAGAAGAATGCTACGATTAATGACGAACATTTCGTTTATTGTTACCCTTTTTTGGTCTTCCACTGAGAAAAAAGAAATTAGTATAAAAGCAAGCTTTTACCAAGAATGAAATTAAAATACTATGATTGCTTAAAATAATAATGAAAAAATGATTAATAATAAATAAATTGTGTGGTAATTAACAATAAATGTGTTATTATTCATGAATTATTTAATATAAGGGCATTTTTATCTTCGAATAGTATAATCCACGTATTGGCAGTAAATATATTTTATTTTATGTCTTATCTCGCATAAAACAATAATAGATAAAAAAATTCAAAACTTAATGCAAAAATCATTTAATACCACCTCAAAAACATTACATCAATTTTTATAAAATTATTATGCGACCAACCAAATACCTATTAATTACACAAAGAGTTGCTTTTTCTTACGGTGCCAACCAAATATCATACTATTATTTTCAAAGTTTGTTTTAAGAAGTAATTATACCAATACAATACAATCAACTAAATAACCCTGATTGATAATCTCATGACAGATGGAAAGCAAGCAATTGGAAAGTCATAAAGCTTGAAAACAAATTAGCTAATAATGGGTTAGAAGTACCATCTTGAAGGTGACCCTACGCCAACTGTCGGTGGCAAAATCACAAGCCAAACGCAGAAAATAATAGATGACGTAAAATAATACGGAGTACGTAGTATAAAAAAGATTTAATTTAAATATAGAAATTGCACATTGTCAACACATGACAGCTGAGTGTCGGCAGATTCCAAATTAGAAATCTACTGATTCCCACAAAATAGGTCCCCCCCCCCCCCCCCCATATATCTTCATTTTCGCAATGTTTTTCATATTTTCATTTCTAATCTTAGAAACATTCATCAAATAAGACAAGTTATTATTACTTTGAATGAGACTAATTCTTCTAAATTTCTCGACACACTCAAAATTATCGTACAAAAATTAGAAAGGAAAATAAGTCATTGTAGCAAAAAGAAAAGAAAAAAAAAATCGGAAAATCCCGTGGAAACCAATGCCTTTGTACTATCATTTATTGCTTGTCAAGATAGAGAAAAGTTTGTCTGCATAACTTTTCTTTATTTTAATTATCCAATATCTGAAATTAGAATTCGTGCCAAATTAATCTGCTAAAGAGATAAAAGTTACCTATCAAGAAGTTCTTCATTTCTTATGATTCAAACCCCATAAATACGGTTGATAATAAAAAAATCTCAGTCCTTCCACCACAACTTATGTATATTGGTGTGTGCATCAATTTGACTCCAGCATTGAATCAAAAGAAAGGCATCATATATGTCATACTTCTTACATTAACAAGTAAAATAACTTATTCACTTATTATTAAAGTAAGTATATTGTATAAGGAAAAATATGATATAACATGTGATCACCTAGAGGAACGATACGTGAAATCCAAGACGGAAATGGTCACAGAACGCAGCGATTTCACTTGTCACCAGGAGAGAAAATATTCATAAAGATGTATTAAATATTTTGCGTCCGGTAGCATTTAATAAAGAATATTCTGTAGTATTAGGAACGGCAGCCCGTTACATGGAATTTGGCATTTATTTCCACCGTTACATCTTGATCAATGGCCCTCATAATTGACATTAAAGGAGGGCACGATACTAGGATCTCCTTCCCAAGACATAGCTATAAATAGAGAGCTCAGTTATCACTGTAAAGGGACGAATTTTCTAGCATACTCATACTACATTCTATACAAAGTTTAATATCATTTACTTTCTTGATTTTTGATCTCATCATTGCTGTGACTCGAAGTCTTGTTCCCGGAATCGTTATTCCGCTATTCCATCTACATTCTGAGGCTAAGTATCGTATTATTCTTTAATTATTTTATTATTTATGGATCAAATTAGCTTACTTGTCTAGAAACTACGTATAAATTCAACTATAGCGCTTTACAGGCAAACAGTTTGGTGCCCACCGTGGGGCTTAGATAGCAGTGCAATTAAATTGATCCTTAACATTTTTACTAACGTATTTTGATTGTTCTGTCTTAAAGAAAAACCATAAGAAATTGTAGATAATACCGTTAAAACACATATAATCCCGAAATTCAAGGGGATCGGCCTCACTTCGAGGACTCAATCAGTGACAGTCGTAATGAGGAGAATGATGCCACACCGGTTCATTACAGGCAGTATCCTCGGCAAGTTCGGGAGGCAAATCCCGATGATGCTGATGAGGAGCATGTTGTTGACGCGGTAAGGGTTTTACAAGAGCAACAAGCGATCATCCTAGGCCATCTCTCGCGGCTCGATAAGGTTATGATGAAATTGAAGCAAGCACTGCCAGGTGCTTCCAACAATGCAAACAGTCGAGATCCAATACCTCCCAGTATACCCATCAGTATTGAAAGGCCCGGATTCATAGAAGTATACTCAATTGTCGTACAAGCCGAGCGTTGCACCAGAGTTGATCCCGAAACGGTTCAAAATGCCTGAAGTGCCAAAGTATGACGGGACTTCATATTCTCAAAGCATATTACTACCTATACAACAACGGTAAAAGGAAATGATTTAGCTCCTCACAAAATTGAATTTGTGTTGTTAAAGAAATTTGGAGAAACTCGTGGTATTCATTATTACCCGAGCATTCCATTGACTCCTTTGAGATGCTCCGGATTCTTTCATCAACGCCTATGCCGGGGCCAGAAAAGTGCAAGCCCGAAAGGCCGATATATTCAGGATTGGGAGGAGAGCGGCAGAAAGAGGTGCTTGTTCCCCTTCACCCAGCTGAAGGAAGGAGGTGAGATAGTGGTTTGATGAGGATAACTAAGCTGACACGCCGGAGTTGGGAAAAGGTATTCATTATACGGATATCGTTTAACGAATTGCCCGATTGCCGATTCACTGCGCCTACCAATGATGCCTTTCACTTTCAGACAATGAGTAACTGAGAACAAAGGAGAGGGATATGGAAGTCTGGGCTGCTGCCGTACTCAAAGGCGAGGCGCGAGGAGAGTCTAAGTTGTTATGTGAATACGTCACTCATTTCTAGAAGGAAATAATGTTGCTCCTAACTGCCCCGGATGAATGGGCAGCCGAAGCATTCACCAAAGGATTGAATCCGAGAAGTTCAGACGCTTCCCAAAAATTGAAGGAAAGTCTGCTCGAGTTTCAAGAAACCACTTAGGCAAATGTCCACAACCGGTACGAGTCAAAGATAAGAATCGAAGATGGTCAAGTTAGCTTTCCATCATTGTCTAAAGGACGTGAGAAGGATAGAGAAAAATCAAAAGATGACTATGACAGACAGACTTCAAGGGGCCGATTTTTTCCCTACGAGCGAACTGAAGGCCGTAGCTGAAACCTCTGAATAGCAGATAAGTTCACCATTGACAGAAGGACCGATCGCAGTCAAAACAAAAGGTCGGTGTAGGATAAAGAAACATCAGGGTCACAGGATCTTTCTTAACCCAAGTTATAAGAATATAACTTCAACATAAGTACAATGAAATTGGTGTCAGGTATGAGAAATATCAAAGAAGCACGTTTCCCAAGACCAATGAGATCTTATCCTGGACAAAGGGATCCTAACCTATAGTGCGAATACCATAGGACAAATGGCCACCGGACAGGGGATTACCGACACCTTGGGGAAGAAGTGGCAACGCTATTAAAGAATGGTCATCTAAGAGAATTCATAAGTGAACGAACCAAGCACAACTACGGTCGGAACCTGGACAATGTGGAACACTCAAAAGCATGAGAAAAACCCCCACGCCAAATGATCAATATGATCTTCGGGGGGAATGAGATTACTGGGGTCACCTTTTCAGCAGCAAAGAAGACGAAAGTTTCAATAACTCATAGTAAAAGGCTCCGGGAAGATTATATCACTTTCACGGAGGAAGATGCTGATGGATTGCTGCTTCCACACAAAGATGCACTGGTAATTCCTTAAAATGTATCAGATTTTAAGATCAAACGTATTGTAGTAGATCCAAGAAGTTCAGCTAATATCAAATAATAGAGAGTACTTGAGCAAACCAAACTCACCGGAAGCATAATTCCGGCAACAAAGCTCCTCGCTGGATTTAACCTCACAAGAGTGATAACCCGGGAAGAGATTTTGCTGCTCACAAACGCTGAAGGAGTAATGAAGACAACTCTCTTTGAAGTTGTAGATGGAGACATGAGGTACAATATTATCCTAAGAAGGCCATGGTTACACGAGATGAAAGTTGTGCCTTCAACTTATCACCAATAGTTGAAATTTACGACAATTGAGGGGATCAAATAGATAAGGGGTGATCAACCAGCAACAAGGGAGATGAATGCAATCTCGGCCTCCAGTAGCAAAGGAAAGGAGCATGTGGCATATCAATTACATGAACCGGCACCTGCCCCCGAATTCGAGGAAGTTAGCCCTCGGATGGAGGAATAGGAACAATATATTGTGCCAAGGTATTTTCAAGTTCTAGAAGAGACAGACGCACCAAAGTCCATGGCAGAAGAACTGTAGCAAGTTGCGATGTTCGAAAAATTCCTAGAAAGGAAATTCTATTTGGGAACGGGACTACACCCGGAGCTTAGTCTGCTTTTATTGAATTTATTAAAATTAAAGTCGATTGTTTTGCATGGTCGCACGAGGATATAACAGATATCCTGATGGAGATAGCGGTACATAAATTAAGCTTGGATCCCGACATACCTCCGGTAAGACAAAAGAAGCGCCCTATAGCTGAAGCGAGGAATAAATTTGTGAAAGAAGAGGTAACTCGCTTACTCACTATCGGTTTGATCCGAGAGGTAAGGTATCCGGATTGGCTAGCTAATGTAGTAGTAGTTCCTAAGAAAAATAATAATTTCTGTATGTGCGTAGACTATAAGAATCCTAACAAGGCATGCCCGAAAGACTCATTCCCATTGCCAAATATAGATCAAATAATTGATGTCATAGCCGGGAACGAGTTAATGAGTTTTCTTGATGCTTATTCTAGGTACAATCAAATCAAGATGAACCAAGGAGATAAGGAAAAGACCTCGTTTATAATGAATTTCGATATATATTGTTACAAGGTGATGCCCTTCGCGTTAAAGAAAGTTAGAGCCACTTATCAATGGCTCATGAATAAGATGTTCGAGAAACAAATAGGTAAAACTATGGAAGTATATATAGACAATATGCTTGTTAAGTCTTCGAATGTAGGTGACCACCTTTAGCATTTGCAAGAAACATTCGACATCATGAGGGAGCATAACATGAAACTTAACCCCGAGAAGTGCACGTTCGGGTTCAGATCCGGTAAGTTCCTGGGATTCCTGGTCTCACAAAGAGGGATTAAGGTAAACCCCGACAAAATCAAGGTCATAGAAGATATCCAGATTAATTGTAAAACGTGAAAGAAGTCCAGAGGCATACAGGGAAATTTGTAGCAATGAGCAGATTTATTTCCCGCTCGTCAGAAAAATGTCATCGCTTCTTCGCATTGCTCAAAAAGAAGAATAATTTCGTATGGACTTCGTAATGTCAGAAAGTTTGAAGGACTTGAATAAGTACTTGTCAAGCCCTTCGTTGCTCTCGAACCAAAAGAAGGTGAATATTGCTAGTCTACCTCGCGGTGTCAGAAGTTGCGGTAAGTGCATTTTTAGTCCGAGAGTACGAAGGTACACAATCTCCATTTTATTATGTTATTAAAATTATAAGGGGATCGGAAACTCGCAATCCACATTTGGAAAAATTGGCCTTAGCTCTCGTAGTAGCTACTCGAAAGTTGAGGCCCTACTTCCAATGTCACCCGATAGCTGTTGTGCCTATTTTCCCTTTGCAAAACATTATTCATAAGCCCGAGCTCTCGGGAATATTGGCCAAATGGGCCATTGAAATGAGTGAATTATATATTGAATACAACTCAAGGACTGCAATTAAGTCACAAGTCTTAGCTAACTTCATGGCCGACTTCAGTCCGGGGTTTTTTCCCCTAGCAACAAGGAGCCAGTAATGGTGTCAGATTCAACATTGGGGGTTTAGACCTTATTTACGGACGGGGCTTCCAACATGAAAGGGTTCGGGCTTGAAATAGTTTTAATCACGCCATTAGGGGAAACCTAAGGCAAGCCATCAGAATGATCCTTTTAACTAACAATGAAGCGGAGTACGAAGCTTTGATTATAGGGCTCGAACTGGCATGGGGACTTGACTTTGAGGACATTAAAATCAAATATGATTCGCAGTTGGTGGTAAATCGGGTCTACGGGATCTTTGACACCAAAGAGGGATGCATGCAACAATACGTGGTAAAAGTTCGGGCTCTATTGGCACGATTTTGGGAGTGGTCAATTACTCATATCCCGAGGGAAGAAAACACGGAAGTAGATGTATTAGAAAACTTGGGCTCGTTAACAAAATCAAGGGATCGAAATCTGGGACGGTGGTACAACTAATAAATTCAGTCCTAGATACAGATAGTTACTATGAAGTGAATTCGGCTAGTTTGGTCTGGGACTGGAGAAATGAAATAATTGACTATCTCGATAACGAGAAGTTGCCCGAAGATCCCAAAGCGGCACGAGCGCTATGCATAAAAGCTGCACGATATAGCTTCTAGAAAGGCTAATTATATAGAAAATCCTTCCAAGGTCCGTTGTCCCCGTGCTTAGGTGCGTTCAAAGCTAATTATGTCATGAGAGAAGTTCATGAAGGAATATGCGTCAACCACTCAGGAGAAGATTCTTTGGTGCTGAAATTAGTTCGGATAGGATATTACTGGCCCCCCATGGAACAAAAAACCAAAGACTTCGTCCGAAAATGCGATAAGTGCCAATGTTATGCACCACTAGTACATCAATCGACAGAACCCTTACATTCAATTCTGTCCCCGTGGCCGTTCATGAAATGGGGGATGGACATCGTCAGACCGCTGCCACCGGCTTCTAGAAAGGTAAGATTTCTTTGAGTTTTGACTGACTATTTTCTAAATGGGTGGAAGCATGTCCTTATTAGAAGATCGGATAACGCGAAGTGGTCAACTTCCTGTGGGAAATATAATTTACATGTTCGGAATATCAAAATAAATAGCGTGCAACAATGGGCCGGAGTTTATCGGCGCAAAAATTACAAAATTTCTTGAAGATTTGAATATAAAGAGGATCACCTCTTCACCTTATCATCAGAGCACAAACGGTCAAGAGGGGTCAACAAACAAGGTGATTATTCAAAACCTTAAGAAGAGATTGGAAGTGGCAAAAGGCAATTGGCCCGAAGAATTACTTGGAGTTCTATGGGCCTACAGAACAACGGCCAAATCGAGCACAGGAGAAACTCCTTTTTCCCTTATATACGGTGGCTCTAATCCCTGTGGAAGTAGGAGAACCTACTTTGAGATACTTCCAAGCAAACGAAGAATCAAACAACGAAGCAATGTTAATTAACTTGGAGTTGCTCGAGGAACGCAGGGACTTGGCGTGTGTAAGAATGGCAGCTCAAAAGCAGAGAATGGAGCGGTATTATAATCAAAGAGCCAATTTCTGTTATTTTAAAGTAGGAGATTTGGTCTTAAGAAAAGTAACCTAGAATACCCAGGAACTCAATCCGGGGAAGCTGGGGCCGATGTGGGAAGGTCCCTACCGGATCTCAACTATCACTGGAAAAGGTGCATATGAATTGGAGAACGAAAATGGATACAAATTCCACAACAATTGGAACGTGGCGCACCTCAAAATATATTATTGCTTATGAACAATATCCAATTTAAAAGTATGTGCTGCACTTTTTTTTCATTCGTTCGATTTTTGTCCCAATTGGTTAATGACGCGGAGACAGAGCATACTACGAAGGCATCAGCAATAGGACCTTAAATATCAAGGCAAACCAGCAAATTTCTACTCGAGGATGGTTAGATAGTCTTTGGCTCTATAGCAAATTCCTACTAAGAAGTTAAGTTTGCTATTGAGCAAAGATTACCCGACTGTTCACGAGCATAAATAACTAGAGAATTGTTAAATAATCTTTTGCTCAATAGCATAGATTCCTGAGGGAAAGTAAGATGTGTTACCAAGTAAAGGATTATTTGGCAATCCATTGGTGGAATCTTTGAAGGCACAAGACTTCCAGTGTTCCAATTCACATTCATCGCATTCGAACACTGGGGAGGGGTTGCTAATATGAGGATACGTCATCAATAACTACCACGTCGATCGAGAACAAAAATCCAAAAATACAAACGTGTCATCGGGACCGGGGACTGCGTAGCCAGCCCTGTAGAAATAAGTTGTACAAGATGGCCACAAACAATGGCAATTCTTTTTCAGAATAACAAATGCTTTTGTACTTTTTGAAAATAGAAGAAATTGAATTAAATGAAATCCTTTTTTTATCTCGTTTCTTGTCTGAACGATGAACTAACTTTATCATTTGAAAATTAAACAAGCACTTCAAATGCTAGTGCTGTAATGAATTATAGACGCCCTCTTCAAGAGCACCATAAACATAATATGGCCCTCTCTTACAAGAACCCTCACGTTAAAAGGTTGGTTTGGGAAGAATTTATGCCCGAAATCAAAATGCTTTCGGGGAAAAAAATCACACGAAGACGTATACTAAAAGACGCAAAAAGTAAACTTGTGCAATCACTTATAGAAACCCTCAGGTAAAAGGGATAATGCTCGGAATCAAAGTACTTCAAAGAAAGTGCATCAAAAAATACACATAGCCAAGCACAAAATGAAAAAGTGCGGAAAATTCTTAAGCAAATGCAAAGATTAAAGACTTGCATGGATATTCAGACGAAAATAAGACTCAAACAATACTTGAGAAAAAATGCGTCTTTATTTACAAAAACAAAAATGGCAAAGATACAAGAATGAGAAAAAGAAAAGAAAAGCTAAATTGCAGTATCTCCGGAACCAGGAGGAAGAAAGTGTCCGCGCCCCAGAGAAAAGTAGATGTATCCTCAGAAGGGGCAGCGTAATTTTGCCCCAACTTCCTTTTGACTGGGGACTGGGGAGGAATAACATCTCACTCATGACTAGATGAGGCCGATAGACATGATGTAGTAATTCCTAGTGGGAATGACTTTGTTCCACGTAATGGCAGGTGGAATTTCAATAACAAGAGACTGGTTGATCCGACAAAGATAAAGCGTTGGGTTGTTGTCAACTTTTCTGCACGTTGTAATATATAAGGGCTAATCAATAATCTTATAAAATGTGGAAAGATGAAAATAATTATGGTGGAAGATCCATTTGATGATTTTGAAGAGTATCCACAATTCAGAAGGGCTCACTTGTGCCGAGCATACTAGGTAGCAAAGACAAAACTCTACCATCACGGTATTAAGCTCCCAGCTCAAAGAAAACACACCCAAAGTAAAGAGACGTATAAAAATGTGCAAAACCTTCACTGGGAAAGGTCACTCTCTGCTGTCACACCTCTTTTTTCACCCGCGTCGCCCGCAAAGGGGCGCGGAAGGGAGTTTTTCCAATTAAAGGACAATCGAAACGGGATTTATTAATTTATTTCAGAGTCGCCACTTGGGAGCTTTATGGTGTCCCAAGTCACCGGTTGAATCCCGAATCGAGGAAAAGAATGACTTTGTTTAACAGTCTGCGCACCAGAAATCCGGATAAGGAATTCTGTTAACCCGGGAGAAGGTGTTAGGCATTCCCGAGTTCCGTGGTTCTAGCACGGTCGCTCAACTATTATATTCGGCTTAATTATCTGATTTTATACAAATACGAACTTATGTGCAAATTCTAACTCTTTACCGCTTTTATTTTTATTATTTTACAGAGAATTGCAATGTTGTGAAAATGTATTTCGAACCACGTCACAATCAGTGTACCCATGGTCGTCGACACATTTCAACTCCGTTGAGATTTGGACTTGGGTCACATCAATGTACACCCGCGTTTAAGAAAGTAAATTATTAAAGGCGCGCCTAAAGCGACTAGCGTATTATTATTTTTGAGAAGGCCGTGAAATCTTGCTAAAACAGCCCATCCGAAGTTTAATTAATTATTAACCATTTATTGAGGGCCCCGCAACTTGCGTTTTATTTTGGCGAAGCACGCCTTATTTATTTTAAGGATATCCTAAAGTGACTACATTTCTATTAAATTTTTATCTAAATTAAAAGAGAAAAAATCCTAATTAATTACAGGCTTGAAAAAAAAGGCGTACCATATTAAATGCTAGATTAAGACAAATGTTAACGGAAAGGAATATTACTAAAATTAAAATTATAAATAAAATACGGAATCGACAAATAATATATTCAAAAGAAACTAATTATCCTATAACTAGATTAAACTCGCATTGTTAGATGACTTGAACCGTTGGAATTAATTATTTACAACTATTTGAAACTAGAATCAATCTTAATTACTAATGCATATTCGAAAGTTTATTAAATTTAAACGTTAACTCGTCTTGTTTGAACTCAAATCATGTCATAATGCCTAATTCACGAAATTAATTTAAATTCATGCTTTAACTAAATTTAGCTACATGTTCACGATTAACCTACTGTTGACAATATTAAAACATTCATAGCTAGTTAACTAATCAGTTTTGCCAAACCGATTCACTAAAGACCAACTTATGTTATTTTTCTTTTATTCCAATTATTAAACAGTTTGACAGTAATGAGCATGCTTAAATATATACTATCTAATAATCAAACTAAAGCAGAGTATTATTTAATACATCACTACAAGATGCCTAGTTATGCAAAGCAACAGAAATTTACAGAATAATTAATACATGAAATAGCCTAAATACAATCAGTAAAAGAAACAAAGAAAATGTTAAATTAAAACTTCAAAGTTCCATTCTTCATATGTATTCATGCTTTCACATTTCAATTTACAATATCGACAAGGTTACAGCCGTGTACTTGGTATTGGAAGTAAAAGAAAAGGAAGATCAGCAGAAATGCAGTAGCATATAATAACAGCAACACCCCGCAACTAGTAACAACCAGCAACGAGAAACCAGTGACAAATTTTAAAATCAAAATAACAATCCAACAATAACCAGTGAAGTAGTAGCAAATAACCAACCAAACTCAAGGAACAAACCACATGAAAATCCAGAAACACCAACAATAATCAACGGGCAACAACAAAATGAACCTTTTTTTAGATTGAAAGACCAGTTAATGTTTAACCCTTAATTCTCTCTTCATGTTCAGAAAATTCTTTCTTTTAAACTCTCTTCAAATTCGAATCCTCAAAAATCTTTTTATCTTTCTGAATTCTTCTCCTTCCTTTTTTTTTGTCTAGCTCTCTCTAATTTATATCCAAACTAGCAGCACCTAAATTAATTCCCACTAACACATATCTTTTCCTTATTTAATTCCATTATTGCCCCACTACCGCATGTTTTGTCCCCCACTATATTAAACAATGTATTAATTCCCCACCATTATGTCTTGTCCCCCACTACGTATTATTTTATGTATTATTTAATACTTAGTGGACAGAGCACTCATTAATTATTTTTAAGACTCATTTAAAATCCCGAAAATGCCCTTGAAAATACTGCAATTTACCATTCTACCCCTGAAAATACTGCAATTTACCATTCTACCCCCATCAACTATAACCAATTCACCTAATCAATCTAACCAAAATACAACAGCTATAACCAATTCCTAATCAAATTTCATCAACAAATTTAGGTTAGAAACTCAATATTTTTGACTGAACAATATTTTTAACAACAAATATACTTTCAGATTCAATAACAGTAACATAATTGAACATAACAAACAAGTAGATTCAAATCACTAAACTCAATAATCAATTGAACTTTAAATTAAATCTAACAACATGATTAAACTAAATACTTCTATATTAAAACTAAACAAGAACATAAAACAAACTGAAGAAATAATCAAGAAATGATAAACAACGAACAAGAAAAGAATCAAACATATACTGATTTCAGATCCGAGAATATCAAACAAAATACGGACAGAAATGAAACTTAAACCAACTAACCGGAAATGAACAACGACGAACTCGAACGGATACGGAAAACTCGGACAGCACCCTCGACGTACCGGATCTCGACTCAACGAAAATCCACCTTCTCTTTTAACCTCGATGAACTCATACTGGACCTCACCAAACGATGAACAACAACGGACTCAAACAAAAACCAAACGAGACCTTGACAGAACTTCGCCGGACTTTAACCGGACTGTTTCGCTTTTCCTCCGTGTGTGTACGTGTGGTTGTGGAAGCAGCAGCAGTGGCTGCTGGACATGGAGCGACGATGGTAGTCGTGGGACTTCGAGCTGGAGTTGCTCGCTGGTTGAAGACGAAGCAGAAGAAGCAGCAGCATGATGATGAAGAAGAAGCAGCAACGTTTGGTTTGGTTGTTTGGACGTGAGGCTGTTGAGGTGAAGCAGCAGCAGTGGCTGCTGGAGCTCGACGGGAGGGCAACAACAATGGTGGTTTGGGTGGTGTTCATGGTTGCTGGACGAAGAAGAAGAAGCAGTAAGGGTGGTCGACGGAGCTCGACGAAGGCAGCCATGGGAGGTGAGGTCGCTGGACGTGAGGGAGCTGGTTGCTGCTGGTTGGGCGACGAAGCAGCAGCCATGACGAAGAAGATGAAGACGGGGCAGCCATGGGAGGGAGCTTGGGGTTGGTTTGGAGGGGTGAACGAAGAAGATGAAGAGGGGGGGTGCATGGGTCCGGCGGCTAGGAGAAAGAGAAGGGGTCTTTAGGGGTAGTGAGTAGCAAATGAAACAAAAATGAGAGAAAGAGTGGGAGGTCGTGTGGTCATATGGGGGGGCGGTTGGGCTTGGGTCAAGGGGTTTTGGGTTGGGTAGAGGTGTTTTGGGCCTAGGTTCAAAATTGAAGAAGAGGCCCAATTCCAATTTTTTTTGCTCTCTTTTCTTTTACTTTCTAATTAATAAAACTAAAATTCTAAATTAAGTTATAAACTAAATTAACTTATCAAAAATACTATTTAATTCCTAGCAACAATTATCATACATAATTAAACACCAATTAAAACAAAATTGCACAATTTGATATTGAATGCTAAAAATACAAACGATGCATATTTTTGTAATTTTCATTCTTGTAAAACAAACTTAATTACTTCTAATTGTAAACTTAAATCCTAAATGCAAATGTGATATATTTTTGTATTTTTATTAATTTAAAAAATAAATATGCACGGACAAATACAAATAATTATCCAAAAATACCACGAAAATTCTCAAAATTGCACACAAAGGAAAATTGTTTTATTTTGAATTTTTGGGAGTAATTCTCATATAGGGCAAAAATCACGTACTTACAGCTGCCCCTCTTTGTCAGAAGACACGAAGAGTTTTCGTGCAAAGATAAAGTGAACGATTTTTGCCCATTCGAGTACTCCGTGTGAAGCATTTTTTTTTTTGAAAAAGATTTAACCGAACCTTTGCTTTAAAGGTTTCCTACATATCCCTGGCTAGAAGGGAATCAGGTTAATGTAGTTTGGGAAGTTTTGGTAGCTGAGACTACCATGTGACTGCAATGTTATTGCTGTTGCATGCTGTTATTACTGTTGCCGACCACCTTATTACACCATGCTGAAAGAAAACAAGAAGCTAGACTAAACTATAGTCTATGAATTACAAAATCTTATCTAGATCTTCAGTCATGCTCTTGTGTCTCTTATTGCTTTGATGTCTCGGTGACTCCTCTGTCATTTCTTTACTTCCGATTTGTCTTGTATTCTCCCTTGACTGCCGATCTCGAACTGCTTATTTCCTTTTCGGGAGCTTTGCATTATTTTCCCATCGAATCTTGAACTTTCTTCCTCTGCTGGAGATTTTTGTTGTTTCCCGCTGGGGATTTCGGTTGTATTCCTCTGCTTTACTGACTTCAAACTTCCATGTATTCCTCTGTTATATGGGCGGGCTCCCAACTTCAAAACTTGAAATTTAACAACTGAAATGTATTCTTCTGTTATATGGGCGGGCTCCCAACTTCTTCAACTTAAAATGTAAAGACTGAAATGTATTCCTCTGTTATATGGGCGGGCTCCCAACTTCTTCAACTTAAAATGTAAAGACTGAAATGTATTCCTCTGTTATATGGGCGGGCTCCCAACCTCAACCAACAACTTTGAAAAATAAATCGTCATTCCGTTCTTCAGGCGGGGCTTCTGACCTCAACAACAACTTTGAAAAATAAATCGTCATTCCGTACTTCAGGGGGGGCTCCTGACTTCAACAACAACTTTGAAAAATAAATCGTCATTCCGTTCTTCAGGGGAGCTCCTTGTGAGCACGTGATTTTTGCCTTATATGAGAATTACTCCCAAAAATTCAAAATAAAACAATTTTCCTTTGTGTGCAATTTTTGTATTTTTGTGGTATTTTTGTATAATTATTTATATTTTTGTCTGTGCATGTTTATTTGTTTAAATTAATAAAAATATAAAATATGTCGCGTTTGCATTTTATATTTAATCAAATTTATTTTACAAAATGAAAAATCATAAAAAAAATAATGTACGTTGCAGTTTTAGCATTTAACGTCTAAATTGTGCGATTTTATCGTTAATTGCTATTTAAATGTGTGATAATTGTTATTTAGAGTTAATTAGTTTTTTTTAATAAGATAATTTAGTTTATAATTTAATTTAGAATTTTAGTTTTATTAATTAGGAAGTAAAAGAAAAAAAATCGGAATTAGGCCTCTTCTTCAATTTTGAACCACAGGCCCAAATATACCCAATCTTCCCCTATGACCCGGTCCATTTCAAACCGGGTCGACCCAGTCCATAACCCCAAAGACCCAACACCCCTATTTCCCTATCTTTCATTTCATTTCAAAACCCTAAAATTTCACTGTTGAAAAAAAACCCACCCGCCCCCTCTCTTTCTTTCTTCTTCTTCAAACTTCCAAGTCCCCTCCCATGGCTGCCCTTCCCCCTCGCCCAACGACCACCCCCTCCAGCCCCTCCCCCTCACCCCGTCACACTCACACACACACGTCAACACATACACACACATACACAATGGAAAACGCACACACGCAGCAGCCGTTCATGGCTGCTGCTTCTTCTTCGTTCTTCGTCCAAACGACCCTACTGTCATCTCGCTGCTGCTGCTCCGGCCAGCCAGTCGCACACAGTCCGTCGCATCGTCGACCACCTTCGATGTTTCTTCGTCTCCGAGCAGCCATGAACGAGCTCGAGCTCGAGCTTTCATGGCTGCCGACTTCGACCATGGCTTCGTCCAGCTTCGACCACGTCGCCTCCATAGCAAGCAAATCAGTAGCAGCTTCCACGATCAGTTGTTGCCTCATCGTTCTTCGGTTTCAATTCATCGAGGTCGTCGTTTGTCGTTTTGAGTTTGTCAAGGTTAAAAGGAAGGTGGGTTTTCGTTGTTCGTCGAGATCCGGTATGTCAAGGTTGTTTGTTCGAGTTGTCCATTTCTGTTCGAGCTCGTCGCTGTTCATTTCTGGTTAGTTGGTTTAAGTTTCATTTTTTTCCGTAATTTGTTTGATATTTTCGGATCTGAAATTAGATATGTTCGATATTAAGTTCATGTTTATCATTTTGTTATTTTCTTCAGTTTGTTTCATTTTTCTTGTTTATTTTTATGAAGAAATTATTAGTTTAATTATAATGTTGTTAGATTGAAGTTGAAGATTCAATTAATTATTTTTCAGTTTGTTTTATTAATTTAAAAGGATTTAATTTTAATATAGAAGAGTGTTAGTTTAAATCGTTTGAATCCGTTGTTTGTTGTTTAATATAGATTTAATTCGTTTTTAATTCAGTGATTTAATGTGAGTTTATGTTTTGGTTTTAAATTTTTTGATTTAGTTTGAATCATGTATCTTTGTTGTATTTTGTTGGATTTAATTTGAAGATCAATTGATTATTTGAGTTTAGTGATTTGAATCTGTTAATTTATTTTTGTTTAAGTTTGATTTGAATTTGAGCTCATGCTTTGAATATATTTGTTTGTTATTATTGTTGAATCTGAAAATAGATTTGTTGTTTAAAAAGATTGTTCAATCAAAATAATTCCAGTTGATTCTTGTTGTTCATCATATAGTTTGAGTTTGTTCATAAAATCTGATTAGTAATTGGTTATAGCTGCTATATTTTGGTTAGAATTGATTAGTTGAACTTGTTATAGCTGATGGAGTAGATTGGTAAATTACAATGTTTTCAGGGTCAAAATGGTAATTTCAGTAAGGTCAGAGGGGTATTTTTGGAATTAAAATTCTGAATAAATATTTATTTTGAGTGTTCTGTCCATTAAGATTAAGATAATATTAAAATAATCAATAATGGGGGGACAAGATATAATGGTGGAGAATAATGCAATTGTTTAATATAAGCATGAGGGACAAGATATAATGGAGTATTTGTTTAATGTAGTGGGGGACAAAACATTATGTAGTGGGATTAAAAGAGGATGTGTGGGAAGATAGTAGGTTTTATGTTTAAAAAATGCTGAAAGATGGGGATAAATAGGGGGACTTGATCAGATTTTAAAAGGGGACAGTGAGAAAAAAAAGAGGGCTGAAGATTAAAGAGAGAGAAAGAAAATTCCGAAAAAATATTAAGACTTTCAAAAAAGGAAAAAAAATACAAAATAAAAAAAAGCTGGAAATTAAAAGAGAGAGTAGTATACACCTGATAAATATTCTGATATACGGGTTCAAAAATTGAGGGTTAAATATTAATTAGTCTTTCAAATCTGAAAAGATTCCCTTGGCTTCTGTCCATTGTTTGTTGTCGGTATTTCTGGATTTTTATCTTGATTTTCAAATCTGTCACTGGGATTTTCTGTTGATTGGATTGCTGGTTATTATTGTTGTTGCTGTATTACGTACTACGTTGCTGACTTTCTTCTTCTTATATTGGCAATACCAGGTACACAACTGTAATTTTGGCATTTTGTAAGCTGAAATGAAGAATGGAATGTTAAATTTCTAATTTAGTTTTTTTTTAATTGTATTTAGGTTATTTCATATATTATTATTCTGTGAATCGCCGTCGATTTGCATAACTAGACATATTGTAGCGATGTATTAAATAATGCTTTGCTTTAACCTGATTATTAAGTAGTATATATTTAAGCATGTTCATTACTGATTAAACTGTCTAATAATAAAAATGAGAAGAAAATAACGTAAAAATGGCTTTATTAAATCAGTTTGGCAAAACTAATTAAGTTCACTATTTATAAGAGTTTTAGTATCGCCAACATTAAGTTAATCGAAATCATGTAGCTAAATTTAGTTAAAACATGAATTAAAATTAATTTTGCGAATCAAGTATTAGGACATGATTTGAATTAAAACAAGGTTAGTTAAGGTTAAATTAATTAAATTTTAGAAATACGGATTAGTAATCAAGATTGTTTCTAATTTTCAGTATTTGTAAATAATTAATTTCAATAGCTCAAGTCATCTAACAATATGATTTTAATCCGGTTATGGGATAATTAGTTTCTTAAAAAAAAATTATTTGACAATTCCATATTGTATTTATAATTATAATTTTAGTAATATTACTTTCCGTTAATATTTGTTTTAAACTAGTATTTAATATGTTATTTTTAAGTATGTAGAGATTGATTTTATATTTATAGACAAACTTAATAATAATAATAATAAAAATATAGTCATTTTAAGATATTCATAAAATAAAAGAGGATTTCGCTAAAAAAAAATATATAAACAATACAAAAATTTGCAGGGTCCTCCAGTCTTATTTATTTATTTATTTTTTTAAAAACTTAGATTCCGGGATGGGCGGTTTAGTAAATTTCACGGTCCTACCTAAAAGTATAACAACGCGTAGTCTTTAGGCGCGTATTTAATAAGGGTATTTTCTTAAATATGGGTGTGCATTTATGTAACCCAAATCCCAATCTTGGCGGAGTCAAAATGCGTCAACAAATCACGTGTACACTGGTTGTGACGTGATTCGAGATGCGTTTTCACGACGTTGCAATTCTTGTATAAAATAATAATAATAATAATAATAAAAGCGGGTCAAAGTTAAATTTGCATATAAGTTCTTAATTGTTAAAAAAATCAGATAAATAAGCCAAATATGATTGTTGAGCGACCGTGCTAGAACCACGGAATCCGGGAATGCCTAACACCTTCTCTCGGGTTAACAGAATTCCTTATCCGGATTTCTGATTCGCGGACTGTTAAACAGAGTCATTCTTTCCTCGATTCGGGATTCAACAGGTGACTTGGGACACCATAAATCTCCCCAGTGGCGACTCTGAAATAAATAAATAAATCCCGTTTCGATTGTCCTTTAATTGGAAAAAACTCCTACACCCCTCGCGGGGGCGGAAAAAGGAGGTGTGACAGCTCTGGCGACTCTGCTGGGGAGTTGACCCAGAATCTCTGGTTCAGGGTTCAAGAATTCGACCTTAGAATAATTGTTATTATTTGGCTTTATTTATTATTTGATTTTATTACATGTTTTGGCTTAAGTGCGCAAAATGTTGCTTTTATCGCTTTGATATTATCTGAATTGTATATAAACTGTGCCGAAATCCTTCTCTTCTCATCTTCGGGGAGAAGCTCGCTGGTCGAGACTCCCTATTCTGTTAGTGTCAATACCTGAAATAAGAAAGAGGCTGTACAAGTTACAAAGCCAGACGATCTCGCGGGTCCCCGGTACGTAGCCCCTCCTCGACTCGAGTTGTCCACTCGGGTACACAGTCTAGAACAAATACCTAGATTATGAACCTAAAATAACTCAGCTTCATGCTGAATCCCTAGTAGAAACGCTTATCTGCATCATGTTGCATTTGACTTAAGGGACTCAACACAGGGGTTGGGTCCGTCTAGGACTAGCAACCTGAAATGAAAAGACCATCATGCTGCATCCTGTTTGCTTTATGCATTTATTTGCTTTAGACATGCATGCTGACCGGCTTTGGAAAATCAGGAATATTGGAAAATTGTGGGGAAAAAAAAGCGAAGTAACAATGTAGAGAATTAATTGCCTATTTTAGAAAGAGAAAAAAAACAATAGTTTGTATTACCATAAAAAATGAAAAAAAAGTCTTGTTTTTAAAATATTTTATTTATTTATTTATTTGTCTACAAAAATGCCAAAAAATAAAAAATAAAAAGAGTCGGCGGTGAATGTGGTTTTATTATTTGTTGCAAATATATATATATAAATCCAAAAAGTATTTTTCTTTATTTCCTTTCTAGAAAAGTTTTTTTTAAGCCCCCAATTTTCAAAAAAAAAAATTCAAAAATATTTTCCACTATTGATTTCTTTAGAAAGTCTTAATTGTATTTTTTAAATATAAAAAATAAAATAAAAATATTTTCTTTTAATTTCTTCCAAAAAAAAAATCAATTTTTTTATTCTTCTTTCAAAAAATTGAAAAGAAAATTCAAAATTCAAAAAATAATTTTTGTAAGCATTGCTTTCATAAATTGAAAGTGAAATTCCAAAAAAAAAAAAAAATTCTTCTTTAGAAGTTTTTCTTTCAAAATTCAAATTTTTTTTCTTTAGAAATCCTTCTTTGCAAAAATGCTCTTTTTCTTCTTTATAAGTTTTTCATTCAAAAAAATAAAATAATAAATAATAATAATGAAAAAAAAGTTAGTTTATTTACTTTATTCATGATCATCCGAACTACGCCGGTTTGATTCTCACTGGGTGTGAGATACGTAGGCAACCCTCATCGGGTCCAACTTCCTATTTTGCAAAAAACAACTAGAAAAGAAAAATGACAAAATGTTGCCACTTTTATAAAAGAGTCAGGCGATGCCATGTTGCAAAAATAGCCAAACATTCCCTAAAGGGGCGCTGGAAGGCTGACTTTGCATAAGCAACCACCTTTGGTCATTCTTTTACCTTTCGGCTGGTTAAATCCCTACAACCTTAAAATCTTCATCCCTGAAGAGTCAAAAGGCTGTATTTGAAGAATCAGTTTTTTCTTTTCCTCAAAATTAGGAAAAAATAGGAAAATTAGTTTATGAGTCAAATAAAGATTTTGTTTTTTGTCTAAATCCCCTTAATAAATGTGCATAATGAGCACGAGTAGGAATTCATCTGAGGCCATTGTAAATGAGATCCCTTTAGGCTTACGCATATGGTGGAACGACTTAGAAGAATCAGGGCGAGATACAGTCAAGATGTACTTAGGAAACTTAGTTGGGTTACTGGACATTGTTCCGAGAGGGGACATTATAAGGGCGCTAATTTCATTCTGGGACCCAGCACACAATGTATTTTATTTCTCAGACTTTGAGCTCACACCGACACTGGAAGAACTGGCAGGGTACATCGGGAGTCCCAAAGTTCCTATGAGAGAGCAGTATCTTATTGCACCAAGGACCGTGACCATACACAGATTTTTAGACACCGTGAAGATCCGCAGAGTTATACACAACCTAGAATTATCTGAAGGTTTTTGTAGTTTGGCATTCCTGTACGACAGATACGGTCATTTTGGAGGGTTCAACAATCCCGAGGGAAAGATCTGCAGCGGGGAAAACCAGCTGAAATGGGAAAGACATAGGTGTATTGCTTTCATGGTAGCCTTTCTGGGCCTTCTGGTATTCCCGAGAAAAGACGCAAAAATTAACATACAAGTCGCTGGGGTCGTCAGCACTTTGCTCAAGCAAAACAACAGCACTCTGGCACCAATGATAATAGCAGACATCTTCCGCGCTCTCACTGTTTGCAAAACCGGAGGAGGTTTCTTTGAGGGTTGCAATGTACTACTGCAAATGTGGATGATAGAACACCTATGTCATCGCCCTCAGTTTCTGAAATATGAGTCGTCACAAAAGACTTGTATAGAAAAGTTTTCCACAAGGGTCAACGGGTTTAGCCTGCCAGAAGGGGTCGCCGAATGGGTCACTCTGTTGCGTTCCGTCTCAGCAAACCAGATAGAATGGGCATTTGGGTGGCTACCCATAGATGAAATCATACACATGTCAGCCGCCGAATCTCATTTGTTGTTGATGGGTCTCCAAAGTATCCAGCCCTACGCGCCATACAGAGTGTTGAGACAGTTGGGGCGATACCAAATAGTCCCAAAGGAAGAGGATCTCAGTGGCCAGGTAGTCGAAATCGGGCCTGGTGGGCAGTTCCCTGAAGCAGTCGTTCGGAGAATCTGGAATGAATGTCAAACCCTGAAAGTAGATACTCGTGTACAAGACTGGGCCAAAGGCGAAGTGTCGCCAAAATACCTCACATGGTACAGAAGAGAGCTTGAGCACCAGAGACCAACTAAGAGAGCTCACGTCCAAGACTTTGTAGAATCATCGCGAGCACAATGGGGTTGGCTAGCAAAAGAGAAGGAATATCGGGTCGAGATTGGAAATTAAAACAGCAAATTGAGGGGCTAAAATACCAAAGCAACTTGCAAATTGATGCTGATACAGGAGAGAAAAGCAAGTTGATTCAAGAGAACAAGGCCCTGAGAGCCCGAATCCGCCAAGACATAAAGAATGTCGGTGACCAACAGAAAAGTCGGTTCAATGAGAGGTTGATAGCAGAGTTGAGGAGTCAGGTTAGCAAAAGCCGAGAGGATTTGGAGAGATCTGAGGCTTGCATAGAGAGAATGCGGGTCAGAGGGCAAAAGGTACAATGACACAGAGAAAACATCTACAACAAGTCATAAGGGATTCTGAAATAAACATTGGACTATTAAGAGAAACAAACTCCACTCTTCAGGAGAGGATCTTTAAACAAATCCGAGATGCCCAAGCAGACAGAAGGCGTTGTTATGATGTGATGGACAAAATGGAGGAACAAATGGAGAGGTTTCAGGATCGACTCGCCGACAATGCTCAAGTTCTGGGACTAAAGAACCGGCGAATAGAGCAACTGTTAGGGGAAAGGGATAACATCCGGGGTAGGATTGATGAGATTGGGCACTACATCTACATGAGATGCCTAGCATGTGAGCAAATACCTCGGGATACCCTTCTTGCCTCCATCATGGGCTACGTCCACCGGATTATGAATGAGTTGAAAAGCTTACAAAGGGATCTTACACCAAAGCCCGCGGAAAGGCCGAACGATGCCTCGCGGGCACCAAAATTCAAGGCTTTAATGTATTCCTAGTTCAAGTCTGCACTTGTTTGTTTTTCAGAGTCTGTTGTCTACCCCTATGTTCCCTTCAAACAATTGTTAATATTGTGGAGTCTGTATTTCGTTTGTTTTCTTTCAAATAACAATTTGTAATAGCATATTTGGGTAATAGAATGTAAAATTGGGTCTTTATTTTATTGATGCACGAACTACGCTTGGTCTGATTCGTGCGGGGTCACGATACGTAGGCAATCTCTATAGGATTCGACCGTAATTAAAAAAAAGGGAAAAGAGAGAGAGAAGAAGAAAAGAGAGGTCCCTGAAACGCTCGAAAGAGGCACAAATAAAATAAGTCGGGATGATGCATGCGGTCAGAGCAAAAACATGTTAGAAATGGTTAACTGCCTAAGAACATTGCATCCCCCAACGTGCAATTACAATATTTGTTAAGACTCTAACACTGACAAGTTTGTTGTTTTTCCAATCAATACCAGTTAGTTTGTTAAAGCGTACTGGCACCGTACCATTATCATACAAGATCAAAAGGGCCCATACCAGAAAGCATGACTGGTTCAGACAACAGTGTTGAGTCGGAAAAGACGGCAAATCAGATGCTGAAGGAAGCCATGGAAAAAATGGAAAAGATGAGGCTGGAAATGAATGAAATGCAGATAGCCTTAGCTAGAGCCCAAAAGGGGCAGGAACTACCTATTACTACTACTCTCCAACCAGGACACACGTTAGAATACCCCTCTCCCGGTCCTTCAACGAGTTTCCCAAGCCATCACTACTATCAGGGAAGAGAGGCCTATGATCCCCAAGCTCCACCACCCAGTCAAAACTCTCCTCAACCAAATGTTCCCATCTTTGTGGCACCTCCCGCAACCCCATTGCACAGATCATCCAGTGAGCCGCTATTTCAGGCTCATGACACACAATATTACCCCTCTGAACTCACATTCAAAGCACCTGAGCCACATACCTATAATCCCCACTTTGAGGTCCCAACGGAGATTGAAAAGCCGGCTAAGAGCCCAGAGCAGGACGAGGTGATGAGGAAATTTAAAAGCCTGGAGCAGTCCTTTAGGAACATACACGGGTTAGGCAACCAGGTCAGCGTGGCCTACAAGAATCTATGCCCTTTCCCTGACGTTCAATTACCAGCAGGGTTCAAGATGCCCAAGTTCGATTTATACGAAGGGCATGGCGATCCTATGGCACATCTACGGGGCTTTTGTAGAGAAATGAGGGGAGCAGGGGAAAGGATGAGCTACTAATAGCTTACTTTGGCCAGAGTTTGAGCGGGTCGGCACTGGAGTGGTACACAAGACAAGATCCGAGCAGGTGGTACACCTGGGATGACTTGGCACAGGCTTTCGCAGGACACTTCCAATACAACCTTGAGATAGTCCCAGACCGTCTCACATTGCTAAAGCTTGAGAAGAAACCCGGAGAGAGCTTCAGGGAATTTGGGTTCCGATGGAGAGAACAGGAAGCCAGAGTTGATCCTCCAATGAGAGAGGGAGAAATGGTAGATTACTTTCTACAAACTCTAGAGCCGACTTACTTCGGTCACTTGGTGACGTCAGTTGGCAAATCCTTCAATGAAGTGGTGAAAATGGGAGGTATGATAGAAGAGGGACTTAAGTCCAATAAGATCCTGAGTTACTCGGCAATTAAGGCAACAACTCAGGCCATTCAGAGCGGCACGGGAGGTGCGCTCGGAAAGAAAAGGAGAGAAGAGGTCACGACAATAGAGGCAGGCAATTGGTCCAGATCTAGAGGTCCTTCCCCTCATTACCAACCCAGACTCCATCATCTAAACTACCCACCCATTCCAAATTACCCTCCACAACCCTACTACCCACCACAAGAACAACATTTTTCCGTCCATCATGCCCAAACTTACACCCAGCCTCCGGCTCGCCCGCAATGGCGTGCACCGGCTCCCCAACATACATATCTACCTCCACAAAACACATATCCACCACCGAGGGCCTACAGGAATCCTTCATGGCCAAGCTTCCGCGGAAATCAGGCTTTCAGGAACGAAAGGATGCAGAAGCCAAGAACATTCACTCCGTTGGGAGAAACCTATACTACTCTGTTTCACAAGTTGAAGCAGATAGGCCTACTAAGTCCTGTTGAAACCAAATTGCCAAATCCCCTTCCCAGAAATCTGGACCATTCAGTAAGCTGCGAATATTGTTCGGGTGCTCCCGGGCATGATACTGAGAAATGTTGGAAGTTGAAGACTGCCATATAAGATCTTATTGACACAAATAGGATCGAGGTTCAGGCACCAGAGGCACCCAACATCAATGAAAATCCGTTACCGGTGCACCATGAAGCCCACATGATCGAACTAGTGCACGAAAGAGGGAAACCAAAAACACCCTCACAAATGGTAATGATGATTTGTGCCAGTTCTAATGAAGAGTCGACCAGTGGAAAGGCAGTGGTACAGTCGGGAAAGGTATATGACAAGCCATTTATGGTAGCAGGGAAAGGATCGTCTGTTGCTGCGAAAAAGCCAGAGTCAGTCAGAGTAGTGTTGCAGGGAGTAGCAAACAAACCAATGTTGGTAGTGAAAGGGGTCCACGTGGAACCAGTTGTTATCAAGCCAGTCATACAGTTGCCGATAACAAGTGAGAAAGTTGTGCCGTGGAGCTACAGTCAAGTGACAGTGACACATAAGGGGAAGGAGGTTGTGGAAGACGTATGCGAGGCATAGGGGTTAACTCGATCGAGAAGGTGTTTTGCTCCCGCAGAGTTGAGAAGGGTCAATCCTGAAACAATAAAGAAACCAGTAACAGAGGAAGAGGCAGAGGAATTTCTGAAGAAGATGAAGGTGCAGGATTACTCAATTATAGAGCAATTGGGAAAAACCCCAGCCCAGATTTCATTGCTATCCTTGTTAATCCATTCAAACGATCATTGTCAGGCCTTAATGAAGATTCTGAACGAGGCCTATGTCCCGGACAAGCTCTCAGTGAACCATTTGGAAAAAGTAGCACACAAGATCTTTGAAGTAAACCGAGTGACATTCTCTGACGATGAGTTACCGATAGAGGGTACTAAAAACAATAGAGCACTCTATCTGACGGTAAAATGCGAAGAATCGGTGGTCACTCGAGCACTAATTAATAATAGGTCAAGTGCCAATATCTGCCCTTTGGCCACTCTGAACAAACTAAAGGTTGCGGATGATAGGATCCACAAGAACAGTGTCTGCGTCCGAGGTTTTGATGGGGGCGGCACTGACACAGTGGGTGATATCGTACTGGAATTAACCATTGGTCCAGTCGAGTTCACCATGGAATTTCAGGTAATAGATGTGGCGGTGTCGTACAATCTTTTGTTGGGACGACCCTGGATCCATGCAGCCAAAGCAGTGCCTTCTACACTACATCAAATGGTCAAGTTCAAATGGGATAGACAAGAGATTGTGGTACACGGGGATGACGGCACACATGCCGTCAGCGATGCTATTGTGCCCTTCATAGAAACCGACAATGATAAGGGCCCATGGGTTTATCAGATTTTCGACGCAGTCTTAGTAGACAAAATTCCTGAGGGCGGGGGCCTTCCACTTCCCAGAATCACAGCTGCAACCTTCATGATAGCATCAGAAATGTTGAATAATAGGTTTGTACCAGGAAAAGGTCTGGGGGTTGATCTGCAAGGAACGATCCAGCCAGTTTCTTTGCCCAAGAACCTGGAAACTTTTGGGTTGGGATTCAAGCCTACCGCAGCGGATGTGAAACGGGCCCGCAAATTGAAGAAAAGAGTATGGGTCCTTCCTAAGCCAGTCTCATGCCTGTCCAGATCATTTGTCAAAGCAGGGTTCAGAAAGTTGTCGGTCCCGAAAGTTCTTGGACCTCTGATGGGGCCAGATGGAGATTTGAATGAAAGCTTTGAAAGAGTGTTTGCCGATATCAACATGATAGAAGCTGGAGAGGGTTCCAGTAAGGCAGACATACAGTTTGTGGGTCCTAAGATCAAGGTCAACAATTGGATAGCTACTCCTCTTCCTACTTGGAGGGAGTCCTGATAGTTGGCTCTGATTTTCCTTGTTTGTTTTCTGGATTATTCCAGGGTTGTAATCCAGATTCCTTCTTATTGTGTTCAATAAAGTGTGAAACCTTGTTATCCCATAATTCAATAAAATGAAAAGTTTCTTCTTTTTTTTATTTTTTTTATAAGTTATTATTTTTAATTTTGTTTCTTTCGTTTCTTTTTCTGAACAGTTCTTTTCATACTGGTTCTATGACATGGCATGCACAACGGATCTTCAACCTAGTCTAAAAGATCAATCTGATTCCGAGCTAACTATACAAGAGGTCGATTATGATAATGAATCGGAATACGATGAGGATGAAGCATTTGAGGAGATAAACAGGGAGTTAAGCCAGTTTGAAGAAAAATACAAACCCAACTTAAATGACACAGAAGCCATCAATTTAGGGGATGCCGGTGATATCAGAGAAACTAAAATAAGCATCCACATTGCACCAAATATCAGGGAGGAATTAATCAAAACACTTATTGAGTTCAAAGATGTTTTTGCATGGTCGTATGATGACATACCGGGGTTAAGCACAGATTTAGTGGTTCATAAATTGCCCACTGACCCGGCATGCCCTCCCGTCAAGCAAAAATTGAGGAAGTTCAAAACGGATATGAGTGTGAAGATTAAAGAAGAAGTAACCAAGCAGCTGCAAGCAAAGGTTATTCTTGTCACTCGATATCCTGATTGGTTGGCTAATGTGGTGCCGGTACCAAAGAAAGATGGAAAGATCAGGGTGTGTGTCGATTACCACAATCTGAATAGGGCAAGCCCTAAAGACAACTTTCCTTTACCCAACATCCATATCTTGATCGACAATTGTGCCGGACGTGAGATCGGATCTTTTGTGGATTGCTATGCTGGGTATCATCAGATTCTGATGGATGAGGAAGATGCGGAAAAGACAGCCTTCATTACGCCGTGGGGTACTTATTGCTACCGGGTAATGCCATTTGGTTTGAAGAATGCTGGGGTAACGTACATGAGAGCAATGACCACTGTGTTTCATGACATGATCCACAAAGAAATTGAAGTGTGCGTAGACGATGTAATCATAAAGTCCAAGCATCAGGAAGACCACGTAGCAGACCTAAGGAAGTTCTTTCAAAGACTTCGAAGGTATGATATTAAGCTCAACCCGGCCAAATGCGCATTTGGTGTTCCATCTGGGAAGCTTTTGGGATTCATTGTCAGTCGGCGAGGTATTGAACTGGATCCATCAAAAATCAAATCTATCCAAGAGTTGCCACCGCCGAAGAACAAGACAGAAGTAATGAGTCTGTTGGGAAGGTTGAATTACATCAGCAGATTTATTGCTCAACTCACAGCAACCTGTGAACCCATTTTTCGGCTGTTGAAGAAGGATGCCGCGGTAGGATGGACGGCGGAATGCCAGGAGGCATTCGACCAGATCAAAGAATATTTATCAAATCCACCTATATTGGTTCCACCTGAGCCGGGAAGACCGTTAATTCTTTATCTAACGGTTTTAGAGAATTTGTTTGGCTGCGTGTTGGGGCAACACGACATTACAGGAAGAAAAGAGCAAGTCATCTATTATCTCAGCAAGAAGTTTACAGTATATGAGGTTAAGTACACTCAACTCGAGAAGACATGTTGCGCCCTAACCTGGGTGGCCCAGAAATTGAAACATTATTTATCCTCATATACTACTTATCTCATTTCCCGTTTGGATCCATTAAAGTATATTTTCCAAAAACCTATGCCCACAGGAAGGTTAGCAAAATGGCAAATATTACTCACGGAGTTTGACATCGTCTATGTGACGAGGTCAGCCATGAAGGCCCAAGCGTTGGCAGATCACTTGGCTGAGAATCCTGTTGATGAAGAATATGAGCCGTTGAGGACGTATTTTCCTGACGAGGAAGTAATGCATATAGATGAGTTGGAGTTACCTAAGGAACCCGGTTAGAAGCTTTTCTTTGATGGAGCCGCAAATGCGAAGGCAGTTGGAATAGGAGCAGTGCTTATTTCTGAAACAGGACGACATTATCCTGTTACAGCTCAACTGCGTTTCTATTGTACCAACAACATGGCTGAGTATGAAGCATGCATTTTGGGTTTGCGATTAGCTGCAGACATGGATGTCCAGGATGTCTTGGTCTTGGGGGACTCGGACCTCCTGGTGCATCAAATTCAGGGTGAATGGGAAACACGGGATTTGAAGCTCATACCATATCGACAATGTTTGCACGATCTGAGCAAGCGATTTCGATCAGTGGAGTTCAGACACATCCCAAGAGTTCACAATGAGGTTGCCGATGCATTGGCCACTTTAGCATCAATGTTGCACCACCCAGACAAAATTCATGTTGACCCGTTGCACATCTAGGTTCGTGATCAGCATGTCTATTGCAACATGATAGAGGAAGAGGTGGATGGCGAGCCATGGTTTTATGACGTCAAAGAGTACCTTAGGATGGGGATATACCCGGAGCAGGCCACCGGAGATCAAAAAAGAGCCATTCGGCGATTGTCAAGTGGTTTATTCCTCAGTGGAGGAGTGTTGTACAAAAGAACCCCAGATTTGGGATTGCTGAAATGTATAGACGTCAGTCAAGCCATGATAGTTATGACAGAGGTACATGCTGGAGTTTGTGGGCCACATATGAGTGGATATGTATTGGCGAAGAAGATTCTTCGAGCAGGGTATTATTGGCTCACTATGGAGCATGATTGTATCAATTTCGTGCGAAAATGCCATCAATGTCAAATACACAAAGATTTGATTCATTCTTCGCCAACGGAATTGCACACAATGTCAGCACCATGGCCATTTGTGGCATGGGGCATGGATGTCATTGGGCCTATTGAGCCAGCAGCTTCGAACGGTCACAGGTTCATTCTGGTAAGCATTGATTATTTCACCAAGTGGGTTGAAGCCAAAACTTTCAAGTCCGTAACCAAGAAGGCAGTGGTGGATTTTGTCCATTCCCATATCATCTGTAGATTTGGGATCCCGAAAGTGATAATCACGGACAATGGTGCTAATCTTAACAGCAATTTGATGAGAGAAGTATGTGAACAGTTTAAGATTACACACCGTAGCTACACACCATATCGTCCCAAGGCGAATGGAGCTGTTCAAGCAGCCAACAAGAACATCAAAAAGATACTGAGGAAGATGGTAGAAGGATCCAGGCAATGGCATGAAAAATTACCATTTGCACTGTTGGGTTATCGCACTACCGTCCGGACTTCAGTAGGTGCAACCCCTTATTTGTTGGTATATGTTACTGAGGCAGTAATACCGGCGGAAATTGAAATTCCATCCCTTCGGATTATCGCTGAGGCTGAGATTGATGATGACGAGTGGGTCAAAACCCGTTTGGAGCAGTTGAACTTGATTGATGAAAAGAGATTGGCAGCTGTGTGTCATGGCCAATTATATCAAAGGAAAATGGCAAGAGCCTACAACAAGAGGGTGAGCCCCAGAAAATTTGAAGTGGGGTAACAAGTGTTGAAACGAATCCTGCCACACCAAGCAGAAGCAAAGGGCAAGTTCGCCCCGAATTGGCAAGGACCATTCATTGTAACCAGAGTATTGTCCAATGGCGCTTTATGTTTAACAGATATCGAAGGGAAATGCGTCGACATGGCTATCAATTCCGACGCAATTAAGAGATTTATGTATGATCTCTTTTGATTGTAATTGTCATTTGTTTGTGGTTGGCATTTATCGGAGAATGAAATGACAGAGACAATTCTTTCTTCTATCAAAATACTTTAACCTTTGCTTACCCTTTTGAGCCTTATTTATTCTTTCATATCCCTCTTTTGGAGTCAGTAATTAAAATAAAAGATAAAAAGAGAGAAAAACAATAATAAAGACGAAAGAAAAGTCACAAGAAAAACAAAGAAAGTGGGAACTACGTTTGACCTGATTCCTCAAAGAAGGATACGTAGGCGCCTCACGGCTCGGTCATAGTGTAACCAAAAAATAAAAATCCCCAAGCAAGAAGAACTGGGGCAGAAGTTGTGCAAAGAAAGTTTGATTCCAATAGTTGTACTGTTTCACCCCTCCAAATTATTTTAAAACTTTTGATACTCCTTTTCTTTTTAGCCATATAAAAAAACATATTGATGTCCAAAAAAGACCTCCCGATCAGTATCCGAGAAGTGACAAGTTCATGCACGTGGAAGTCGGGAACAACACTTTGATCCCCAGCAGAGAAGAGGATCATAAACTGGAAATGAATTGATAGCCGAAAGAATCCCCAACAAAGAGCGTCATATCGACAACGCTCCAATCCCCAACTGAAAAATAAAATAAAATGAAAGAGTTTTATCGGTGAAAACCTTCACAGGCACCATGAGGCAACGGGAGTTGAGAGAAATGAGAGAGTCTTATTAGTGAAAACCCCTCGAAGGGCACTATGAGGCGACAAGGCAAGATTGGCGAAAAAGGTCCACATTTGGCAAAAGTTGAGTATTTATTTACCCCCAGTGAGATGAGGCCATCCGAAAGATTGATTGATACAAATAGACTAGGTTGATCAATCCGGAATGCACGACATGATCGTTGGGATTGGTTATATCATTCAGATAAGTTCTTTTCTTTTCTTTTTCCCCAGCGTTTGTTCAGAAAGACTTCTTTTTCTATCTTTAAAATTATCACTCTTTAATTTCTTGGTTTAAAAGATTTTATTTCCCCAACAGTTTATTTTTGAAAAGGATTTTCAGAGCTTGCTACCAGTTGCCAAAATGGTGCAAGGCAAAATGCGAAAAAGACAAGCCAAAGATAAGGCGACAAAGCGAAAAGAAGTTTGTCGCAAGACCAAAATGATGAATGGGTCTAGATCCTAAGAGGCCCACATTTACAAGGGAAGTTATGGATCAAATTCCAAGAAGATCCCCAGTAGATGTGCGAGATACGGGAACAACTCTGACAAATTCTCGACCAGGTTCCACAATAGTCGAACAACACAGAGCGGGGAAGGAAGAGAAAAGAAAAAACCATCCCCAGCAGGAATATCATCCCCAACAAGTTTTGAAGCAAAGCAGGGAAAAGAAAAAGGGAAAAACCATCTCCAGCAGAAGTGGCACGATCACTCGCCACGTTTTAAACTAACAAATTTTTCTTTGATTTAAAGCAGGGAAAGGAAATATTATTGACCACAGGAAGACAGGGTCACAAAGAGGATTATTAAACTGGGGCAGAAAATTTTCTCTCATTACGAAAATTTTCTTAAAATCAGATAGTCATTTGGGAAAGAGAGAAGATAACACAAGTTTTGAAGAAAATAAAATCCCCAGCAGTATACAAGAAGGGAGATATAAGTTTTAAAAGAAAAGCAATCTTGGAAGAAGAAAGATAACCCAAAGTTGTAAAAGCAATTGGAATCAATATCATCCCCACCATTGTTAAAAGGAGGAAGATAATTCCCCAGCAGTGTTATTCCCTGCAGGTTTCAGGGAAGCGAATGCACCAGCTTTAAAGGAAATAGCCTTTGAAGAAGGAACATGACATATTGGTGAAATAAAATATCGGTGTTATCCCTAGCAATTTTCAGAGGAATAAAACACCAGTTTTGAAGGAAGCAGTTGAAGAAGTCAGGAGCCCGCCTGGAGAATGGAGGTGTTAAAATTTAAGTTGTTGTTGAAGTCAGGAGCCCGCCTGGAGAACGGAGGTTGTTAAATTTTAAGTTGGAGAAGTCAGGAGCCCGCCTGTAGAACGGAGGTTGTTATATCTTTAAGTCGGAGAAGTCAGGAGCCCGCCTGGAGAATGGAGGATGAATTATTTTAAGAAAGTTGCTGAAGTCAGGAGCCCGCCTGGAGAATGGAGGTGTTACATTTAAGTTGTTGTTGAAGTCAGGAGCCCGCCTGGAGAATGGAGGCAGAATTATTTGGAAAAAGTTGTTGTGGAAGTCAGGAGCCCGCCTGTAGAGTGGAGGTTGTTTATTTTAAGTTGAAGAAGTCAGGAGCCCGCCTGGAGAATGGAGGCAGAATTATTTTGAAAAAACAATTTTGTTGAAGTCAAGAGCCCGCCTGGAGAATGGAGGTGTTAAAATTTAAGTTGTTGTTGAAGTCAGGAGCTCGCCTGGAGAACGGGGGTTGTTAAATTTTAAGTTGGAGAAGTCAGGAGCCCGCCTGTAGAACGTAAGTTGTTATATCTTTAAGTTGGAGAAGTCAGGAGCCCGCCTGGAGAATGGAGGCTGAATTATTTTAAGAAAGTTGCTGAAGTCAAGAGCCCGCCTGGAGAATGGAGGTATTACATTTAAGTTGTTGTTGAAGTTAGGAGCCCGCCTGGAGAATGGAGGCTAAATTATTTTTAGAAAATTGTTGAAGTCAGGAGTCCGCCTGGAGAATGGAGGTGTTATTTTTCGAAGTTGATGATGATGTCAGGAGCCCGCTGCAGAACAGAGGAATACGATTCAAGATCAAACAGAAGTCAGTAATGAAGAGGGTTACAACAAAAAATACCCAGCATAGCAAGCTTTAATGTAGGAGGCAGTGTCCACAGCAGATAGAACAGAATAATAAAACTTGTGTTCAGAAAAGCAAAAGGACGGTGTCATCCCCAGCAGTTTTCAAAAGAAAGGCACCAGAGGAAACACAAGCCAACAAGAAAGAAAAGCAACAAGAACAAGTCGTAGATAGATAAGATTTTTTTTATTCCTAGTTTAAGTCTAGCTTCTTGTTTTCTTTTAGCATGGTATAATAAGGAGGTCGGCAAGCAGTAATAACAGCATGCAACAGTAGTAACATTGCAGTCCCATGGTAGTCCCAGCTACCAAAACTTCCTGAACTACAGTGACCCGATTCCCTTTTAGCCAGGGATATGTAGGAAACCTTTGAAGCAGAGGTTCGGTCAGAGCTTTCAAAAAATGCTTCACACGGAGTACTCGAACGGGCAAAAATCGCTCGTATCCGCTCACTTTATCTTTGCACGAAAACCCTTCGTATTTTCGGACAAAGAGGGGCAGTTGTGAGCACGTGATTTTTGCCTTATATGAGAATTACTCCCAAAAATTCAAAATAAAACAATTTTCCTTTGTGTGCAATTTTTGTATTTTTGCGGTATTTTTGTATAATTATTTATATTTTTGTCTGTGCATGTTTATTTGTTTAAATTAATAAAAATATAAAATATGTCGCGTTTGCATTTTATATTTAATCAAATTTATTTTACAAAATGAAAAATCATAAAAAAAATAATGTACGTTGCAGTTTTAGCATTTAACGTCTAAATTGTGCGATTTTATCGTTAATTGCTATCTAAATGTGCGATAATTGTTATTTAGATTTAATTAGTTTTTTTAATAAGATAATTTAGTTTATAATTTAATTTAGAATTTTAGTTTTATTAATTAGGAAGTAAAAGAAAAAAAATAAAGAAAATCGGCCTCTTCTTCAATTTTGAACCACAGGCCCAAATATACCCAACCATCCCCTATGACCCGGTCCATTTCAAACCGGGTCGACCCAGTCTATAACCCCAAAGACCCAACACCCCTATTTCCCTATCTTTCATTTCATTTCAAAACCCTAAAATTTCACTGTTGAAAAAAAACCCACCCGCCCCCTCTCTTTCTTTCTTCTTCTTCAAACTTCCAAGTCCCCTCCCATGGCTGCCCTTCCCCCTCGCCCAACGACCACCCCCTCCAGCCCTTCCCCCTCACCCCGTCACACTCACACACACACACGTCAAAACATACACACACATACACAGTGGAAAACGCACACACGCAGCAGCCATTCATGCCTGCTGCTTCTTCTTCGTTCTTCGTCCAAACGACCAAACAACCCTACTGTCATCTCGCTGCTGCTGCTCCGTCCAGCCAGTCGCACACAGTCCGTTGCATCGTTGACCACCTTCGATGTTTCTTCGTCTCCGAGCAGCCATGAACGAGCTCGAGCTCAAGCTTTCATGGTTGCCGACTTCGACCATGGCTTCGTCCAGCTTCGACCACGTCGCCTCCATAGTAAGCAAATCAGTAGCAGCTTCCACGATCAGTTGTTGCCTCGTCGTTCTTCGGTTTCAATCCGTCGAGGTCGTCGTTTGTCGTTTTGAGTTCGTCAAGGTTAAAAGGAAGGTGGGTTTTCGTTGTTCGTCGAGATCCGGTATGTCAAGGTTGTTTGTTCGAGTTGTCCATTTCTGTTCGAGCTCCTCGTTGTTCATTTCCGGTTAGTTGGTTTAAGTTTTATTTTTTCCGTAATTTGTTTGATATTTTCGGATCTGAAATTAGATATGTTCGATATTAAGTTCATGTTTATCGTTTTGTTATTTTCTTCAGTTTGTTTCATTTTTCTTCTTTATTTTTATGAAGAAATTATTAGTTTAATTATAATGTTGTTAGATTTAAGTTGAAGATTCAATTAATTATTTTTCAGTTTGTTTTATTAATTTAAAAAGATTTAATTTTAATATAGAAGAGTGTTAGTTTAAATCGCTTGAATCCGTTGTTTGTTGTTTAATATATATTTAATTCGTTTCATTTTGTTTGAAATTCGTCTTTAATTCAGTGATTTAATGTGAGTTTATGTTTTGGTTTTTAATTTTTTGATTTAGTTTGAATCATGTATCTTTGTTGTATTTTGTTGGATTTAATTTGAAGATCAATTGATTATTTGAGTTTAGTGATTTGAATCTGTTTATTTATTTTTGTTTAAGTTTGATTTGAATTTGAGCTCATGCTTTGAATATATTTGTTTGTTATTATTGTTGAATCTGAAAATAGATTTGTTGTTTAAAAAGATTGTTCAATCAAAATAATTCCAGTTGTTTCTTGTTGTTCATCATATAGTTTGAGTTTGTTCATAAAATCTGATTAGTAATTGGTTATAGCTGCTATATTTTGGTTAGAATTGATTAGTTGAACTTGTTATAGCTGACGGGGTAGATTGGTAAATTACAATGTTTTCAGGGTCAAAATGGTAATTTTAGTAAGGCTAGAAGGGTATTTTTGGAATTAAAATTCTGAATAAATATTTATTTTGAGTGTTCTGTCCATTAAGATTAAGATAATATTAAAATAATCAATAATGGGGGGACAAGATATAATGGTGGGGAATAATGCAATTGTTTAATATAAGCATGAGGGACAAGATATAATGGGGTATTTGTTTAATGTAGTGGGGGACAAGACAATAGGTAGTGGGATTAAAAGGGGAATGAGTGGGAAGATAGTGGGTTTTATGTTTAAAAAATGCTGAAAGATGGGGATAAATAGGTGGACTTGATCAGATTTTAAAAGGGGACAGAGAGAAAAAAAAAAGAGGGCTGAAGATTAAAGAGAGAGAAAGAAAATTCCGAAAAAATATTAAGACTTTCAAAAAAGAAAAAAAAATACAAAATAAAAAAAAAAGCTGGAAATTAAAAGAGAGAGTAGTATACACCTGATAAATATTCTGATATACGGGTTCAAAAATTGAGGGTTAAATATTAATTAGTATTTCAAATCTGAAAAGATTCCCTTGGCTTCTGTCCATTGTTTGTTGTCGGTGTTTCTGGATTTTTATCTTGATTTTCAAATCTGTCACTGGGATTTTCTGTTGACTGGATTGCTGGTTATTATTGTTGTTGCTGTATTACGTACTACGTTGCTGACTTTCTTCTTCTTATATTGGCAATACCAGGTACACAACTGTAATTTTGGCATTTTGTAAGCTGAAATGAAGAATGGAATGTTAAATTTCCAATTTAGTTTTTTTTGTTTTTTTATTAATTGTATTTAGGTTATTTCATATATTATTATTCTGTGAATCGCCGTCGATTTGCATAACTAGACATATTTTAGCGATGTATTAAATAATGCTTTGCTTTAACCTGATTATTAGGTAGTATATATTTAAGCATGTTCATTACTGATTAAACTGTCTAATAATAAAAATGAGAAGAAAATAACGTAAAAATGGCTTTATTAAATCAGTTTGGCAAAACTAATTAAGTTCACTATTTATAAGAGTTTTAGTATCGCCAACATTAAGTTAATCGAAATCATGTAGCTAAATTTAGTTAAAATATGAATTAAAATTAATTTTGCGAATCAAGTATTAAGACATGATTTCAATTAAAACAAGGTTAGTTAAGGTTAAATGAATTAAACTTTAGAAATACGGATTAGTAATCAAGATTGTTTCTAATTTTCAGTATTTGTAAATAATTAATTTCAATAGCTCAAGTCATCTAACAATATGATTTTAATCCGGTTATGGGATAATTAGTTTCTTTTAAAAAAAAATTTATTTGACAATTCCATATTGTATTTATAATTATAATTTTAGTAATATTACTTTCCATTAATATTTGTTTTAAACTAGTATTTAATATGTTATTTTTAAGTATGTAGAGATTGATTTTATATTTATAGACAAACTTAATAATAATAAAAAATGTAGTCATTTTAAGATATTCATAAAATAAAGGAGGATTTCGCTAAAAAAAATAAAATAAATATAAACAATACAAAAATTTGTAGGGTCCTCCAATCTTATTTATTTTTTTTTTTAAAAAAAAACTTAGATTCCGGGATGGGCGATTTATTAAATTTCACGGTCCTACCTAAAAGTATAACAACGCGTAGTCTTTAGGCGCGTATTTAATAAGGGTATTTTCTTAAATATGAGTGTGCATTTATGTAACCCAAATCCCAATCTTGGCGGAGTCAAAATGCGTCAACAAATCACGTGTACACTAGTTGTGACGTGATTCGAGATGCGTTTTCACGACGTTGCAATTCTTGTATAAAATAATAATAATAATAATAATAATAATAATAATGATAAAAGCGGGTCAAAGTTAAATTTGCATATAAGTTCTTAATTGTTAAAAAAAATTAGATAAATAAGCCAAATATGATAGTTGAACGACCATGCTAGAACCACGGAATCGGGGAATACCTAACACCTTCTCTCGGGTTAACAGAATTCCTTATCCGGATTTCTGATTCACGGACTGTTAAATATAGTCATTCTTTCCTCGATTCGGGATTTAACCGGTGACTTGGGACACCATAAATCTCCCCAGTGGCGACTCTGAAATAAATAAACAAATCCCGTTTCGATTGTCCTTTAATTGGAAAAAACTCCTTCACCCCTCGCGGGGGCGGAAAAAGGAGGCGTGACACTCCTGACTTCAACAACAACTTTGAAAAATAAATCGTCATTTTGTTCTTCAGGGGGGGCTCCTGACCTCAACAACTTCAAAAAATAAATCGCCCTTTTGGTCTTCAGGGGGGCTCTTGACCTCAACAACAACTTTGAAAAATAAATCGTCATTCCTTTCTTCAACAACTTCGAAAAATAAATCGTCATTCTGTTCTTCAGGGGGGCTTCCTGACCTCAATAACAACTTCGAAAAATAAATCGCCATTCTGTTCTTCAGGGGGGGCTCCTGACCTCAATAACAACTTTGAAAAATAAATCATCATTCTGTTCTTCAGGGGGGCTCCTGACCTCCACAACAACTTCGAAAATAAAATCGTCATTCTGTTCTTCAGGGGGGGCTCCTGACCTCAATAACAAATTCCAAAAATAAAATTGTCATTCTGTTCTTCAAGGGGGCTCCTGACCTCAACAACAACTTCGAAAATAAAATCGTCATTCTGTTCTTCAGGGGGTGGTCCTGACTATAGGAAAACTGAACATTGATAATCTTAAGAAAACTAAAAAATGACTCCCTTTTTCAAATTCAAACCTTTTTTTTTTCAAATTATCCTAGGAGAAAATTCATCAGACTAGGTTTTAGGAGAAAAATTCATCAGACTAAGATTTTGATCCTAGGAGAAGATTCATCCGACTAGGTTTTGATTTGTTACCTTAGGAGAAGATTCATCCGACTAAGATTGTGATCCTAGGAGAAAATTCATCAGACTAAGACGTTTATCTTAGGAGAAAATTCATCAGACTAGGATTTTGATCCTAGGAGAAGATTCATCCGACTAAGACGTTTATCCTAGGCGAAAATTCATCAGACTAGGATTTTGATCCTAGGAGAAATTTCATCCGACTAAGACTTTGTTATATTATCTTGGGAGAAAAATTCCATCGGACCAAGATTTTGACTTTAGGAGATAAATCGTCAAACTAGGTCCATTTTGTTGTGATCTTAGGAGAAAGATTCATCGGACTAAAATTTGATATCTCAGGAGAAAATTTCATCGGACTAAGATTTGATATCTTATCTTGGGAGAAAAAAAATTTCATCGGACCAAGATTTTGACTCTAAGAGATAAATCGTCAAACTAGGTCCATTTTGATGTGATCTTAGGAGAAAGATTCATCAGACTAAGATTTGATATCTTAGGAGAAAATTTCATCGGACTAAAATTTGATATCTTATCTTGGGAGAAAAAAATTCCATCGGACCAAGATTGTATCGGGAAGGAAATCTATCAGACTAGGACTTTTTATCCTAGGAGGAAAATGTAAAGATCAAATATTTGAGAAACTTACCTTTGTAATTTCTTCTTTTCTTTTATTTTTCCCTTGCGCTGCTTTGTTCCTGTTTCAACTCTCAAACAAAGAAAAATTTAGCAGTTTTAAAATGGTGGCCGATTTGTGGCCTTGTTAGGGATGGCTTCCTCCTTTAAAAGCTCGTGTTGTCTTCCCACGAGACTGCTGGGGATAATGATGTTGGGGAATTACTTACTTACCTGCTGGGGATAATACCACTGGGGAAGTCTCCTTTCTTCCCCTCCTAATTTTTTTTTTATTTTCTCTCAACACTACTGGGGATAAAAGTGTTATCATCTTGGGATAACGTTGTTAAGGATAACGCTGCTGGGGAATTTTATTCCTTCAAATCGGTGCTTCATTCTTCTGGAAGCTGCTGGGGATGATAATGGCTTTTGCTTTTTCTAAACACCAGTTTCATCTCCTTGTTCTGTCCGCTGGGGATACGACTCCTTTCATTAAAACTCGTTATTTTCTTTCTTTCAACACTGCTGGGGATAATACTGGTTCAAAACCCACTTCCCTTAAGACTGGTGTTATCTTTCTTCTTCCCCATGTAGATACCTGACTTCCAGAAAATTTTCAAAATGAAAAGAAAATTTTCTGCCCCAGTTTGATAATCTTCTTTATGGCATGCCTTTCCGCCATCAATGCCATTTCCTTTAAGATTCGACTGTGGTGGTTGGTTGTGATACTCTTACTAGGGATGGCTTTTCCCTTTCTCCTTCCCTGCTCTGCGTTCCATTACACTATCAAAACTTGCTGGGGATGATATTCCTGCTGGTCTTAGAATGACTTGACTTGCTTTGCGTCGTTCGGCTATCTTGAAACTTGGGCGATAACTTCCGACCTTATTGTCGATTCCTTATTCACCAACCTCTCAATGTTGTTTTCCATCTGACCATGTATCCTTTCCATGACAGCTGATTCCCCTTGAGGATTTTGCAATGTTTTGCTGATAAACCACTTTCTTTGTTTATTCGTGTCACTGAAAACAACCTTTTCTGTTGGGGATATCCCTCTTCTTTTGTGGCATAGCTCGGAAACTGGCATTTCCCCGACCTTTTAGTCTCATATGAATTTCCCAAATCATGCCCATTGCTCTCCGCGTTGTTCTTTCTTGATTTGTCCACGGGCCTTGGCCTTGAGGTCTATAACCTTTGATTTCGCCGAGGATATCCCTCTTGACATTCGTCCATCCTTTTGTCAATTCTCTCTTGCTGGGGATATCTTTCTTGACACTGGCCTCGCGTTTGTTCCTTGCTGACTATACCACTTGGATGTACTAGTCAGATCTCGTCTTGCATAATTGGAAAGCTGATGGCAGATTTTGAAGTCATTTCTCACTTGTTCTGACCAAACAGACTCTACTGGGGAATTTTTCTATGAAAGGAGAAAGATAAAAAGGAACAGAATAAACGACAAAGGAAAGAGATGACTATCTAATGAGGAAACTATAAAATAAAAACCTATCAAATGTGGATACCAACTCTAATGGTCATGACATGCACATATGGCCTATCCTCCGTCGTTAATCGCCTTTCACAACTTTAGTCTGGTGATTTCCATCTGATTCTCAATCTTTATTCGACTTGTAGTGCCCGAAGGGTTTTCACTGTCAAGCCTCTCTCATTTTGGTTTTTCTCTCAGCTTTCATCTCCTTATGGTGCCCGTGAAGATTTTCACCGATAAGACTCTCTCATTTGTTTCACTTTCCAGCTGGGGGTTGGGGTGCTATTCTCGACTTCCATTTGTATGACTTGGCATCTTTCGAAGACTGGTCGAAAGGTCTTTCTTTGGACCATAACGTGGGGTTTTGGATAGGGCTAGAAAGAAAGGGTATTAGCGGCTCAAAACGAATCAATTTGGATTCAAAATTTACAACCTTCGGAATTAGATTTCTTTACCTCAAACACAACTTCTGCCCCAGTTTCTTGCTTGGGGATTTTTGATTTTTTGTTACACTATGTTATACTATGCACACTATGCAGACTATGACCGAGCCATGAGACGCCTACGTATCCTTCTTTGAAGAATCAGGTCAAACGTAGTTCCCAATTCCTTTGTTTTCTTCTGACTTTCTTTTGTTTTTGTTATCATTTTTTCTTTTCATTTCATTTTTTTTTCTCTTTTGTTGTTTTTTTTTGTTGTTTTTGTTGCTTTCTTTTCCTTTTTTTTCTTTTTCTTTTTTCTTCCACGTTTGTGTTTCTAACCTTTGTTACTGATTCTGAACGAGAGGTATGAAAGAAAATAAATAAGGCTCAAAATGGGTAACGAAGGATAAAGTGTTTAGGTAGCAGAACAAAATGCCTTCGTCATTCCAGTCTTCAAAACATGCCAAGTGCAAACAACACAATTAAACAAAGATTTGTAGCCTCTTCTGATGGCGCTGGACTTGACAATTATATTCACACATTTGCTTTTTCATTTGTCATCTCTAAAGCACCATTGGGTAACACTCTCACTCTCATTATCATGAACGACCCTCGTGTCAATTTGGCGAATCTTGCCTTTAACGGTTTTCTTTATGTTTTACTTGCCCCAGTTCCACATGACTCGAGCTCTGAATAATCTCAAACCATCCTTATTTCCTTTAAATGTTCTGATCACCTCTCAATGGTTTTATGATTAACTTTTAAGATTAGGCCCAAACTATGTGCGCATGTTATGTTACTAGAATCGGCGTTGAACAAAATGATAAAAGAACTAAACAAAAAGATGACTGGAAATAATAAAAGACCGGATTTTGTATTAGACTAACGGTGAAATGGTTTGAATAACAAAACAAACAAAAACAAACCAGAATAAAATCCCGAAACAACCTGGACAAACCGCTATGACAAAAATGGAAAGATAAAAAAGTTTGACACAAGACAATATCAGGATTACAACCCTAAGAATAATCCGGACAACAGAAATGACAACAAAATAAGCCACCAAAAGCTGCTCTTGTTGTATCGCAAATTGTGACTCATGACGAGGCTGTCCTTGACCACTGGCCCATGCTTGACATACTTCGGTCATTTACTGTTTCAGTATTCTATTTTTCTCCGGCACAGTAGACTCTTGTTGAACCCTCTGACCCTGAGTCTCTTGAGCACTTGTAACAACTTCGATGTCAGTTATCATTTTTCTTGGATCTTGTGTTTTCATCTTACCACAAACCGATCACCTCAACTTTCTTCACAATTCACAACAAAACATGTTAGAATGGACTCAGTCAGTCCTTATTACTAACAACATCTTTGTCCTTTTTTCGATTTTTTTTTTTCATTTTTTTGATGTGGTCGAATCTTATGGAGATTGCCTACGTATCATGACCCCGCATGAATCAGACCTTGCGTAGTTCGGACAGATCTGGAATAAAGTAAATAAACCAATTTTTTTTTTTTGATTTTGAACTTTTCGAAAGAAAGACATATAAAGAAGAAAGAAAATATTTTTTGGATTTTGATTATTCTTCAGCATTTTTGCAAAGAAAGACTTCTAAAGAAGAAAGATTTTTTTTCTTCAATTTTCTTTTCCTGGAATTTTGAAAGAAAAACTTTTAAAGAAGAAAGAAAATATTTTTAGAATTTTATTTTGAATTTATGAAAGAAATGCTTCTAAAAAATATTTCCGAATTTTGGATTTTCTTTTCAATTTTTGAAAGAAGAATGAAAATATTTTTGAATTTTTTGATTGTGAGAAACAACTAAAAGAAATTTTTTTTTTTAAAAAAAAGTTGGGGTCGCAAAGAAAAAAAAACTTTTCTAAAGAAGTAAAAGAATTTTTTTTTTTGGATTTTTGAAAATTGGGGTCCCCAAAAAAAAGACTTTTCTAGAGAGGAAGTAAAGGAATTTTTTTTTGGATTTTTTGAAAATTATGGGCCGGAACCGATGAGGTTTGCCTACGTATCTCACATCCGGTGAGAATCAGACCCGCGTAGTTCGCCCAACATAAACTAAACTTGTAAACAAGACTCCTTTCTTTTATTTTTCAAATAAATCAAACTAAAAAAAAGACAATTTTTTTTTCATTTTTTCAAAATTTCGGCAGGGTTTTGATACTACTTGGACATTGGTTTTATTTTTTTCTAAAAATAAGTAGTTATCTCCCTACACTGCTATTTTTTTTTCACAATTTCAAAAATTCCCAATTTCAGAAGTCGGTCAGCATGCAGATAAGAAGCAAATAAATGTGCAAAACAAACAGGATGCAGCAGGATGGTCTTTTTTTCATTTCAGGTTGCTTGTCCTAGACGGACCCAACCTCTGTGCTGAGTCCACTAAGTCAAATGCAACATGATGCAAATAAACGTTCCTACTAGGGATCCGGCATGAAGTCAAGTTATTCTAGGTTCAACCTGGGTATATGTTCTAGACAATGTACCCGAGCGGACAACTCGAGTTGAGGAAGGAGCTCCTTTCCGGGAACCAAAAGGCCAGCCGGCTTAGAAACTTTCTGAGCCTCTTTTATTTCAGGGTATGACACTAACAGATAAGGGAGTCTCAACCAGTAAGCACATCCCCGGAGGTGAGAAGAGAAGGTTTCGGCACAGTTTATATGTACAGTTCAAATAATATCAAAGCGGTAAAAAGCATCATTTCGCACATTAAATCCAAAAAATATAACAAACATCAGATAATAAAGAAATCCAAATACAACAATTATTCTAAGCTCGAATTTCTAACCCTGAACCAGTGGTTCTGAGTTATTGTCCCCAGCAGTGTCGCCAGAGCTGTCACACCTCCTTTTTCGCCCGCGCCGCCCTCAAAGGGGCACGGAAGGGAGTTTTTCCAATTAAAGGACAATCGAAACGGGATTTATTTATTTATTTCAGAGTCGCCACTTGGGAGATTTATGGTGTCCCAAGTCACCGGTTGAATCCCGAATCGAGGAAAAGAATGACTTTGTTTAACAGTCTGCGCACCAGAAATCCGGATAAGGAATTCTGTTAACCCGGGAGAAGGTGTTAAGCATTCCCGAGTTTCGTGGTTCTAGCACAGTCGCTCAACTATTATGTTCGGCTTAATTATCTGATTTTATACAAGTACAAACTTATGTGCAAATTCTAACTCTTTACCACTTTTATTTTTATTATTTTATAGAGAATTGCAACGTTGTGAAAATGTATCTCGAACAACGTCACAATCAATGTACCTGTGGTCGTCGACACATTTCGACTCCGTTGAGATTTGGACTTGGGTCACATCAATGTACACCCGCGTTTAAGAAAGTAAATTATTAAAGGCGCGCCTAAAGCGACAGCATATTATTATTATTGAGAAGGTCGTGAAATCTTGCTAAAACGGCCCATCCGAAGTCTAATTAATTATTAACCATTTATTGAGGGCCCCGCAGCTTGCGTTTTATTTTGGCGAAGCACGCCTCATTTATTTTAAGGATATCCTAAAGTGACTACATTTCTATTAAATTTGTCTCTAAAATAAAAGAGAAAAAATCCTAATTAATTACAGGCTTGAAAAAAAAGGCGTAACATATTAAATGCTAGATTAAGACAAATGTTGACGGAAAGGAATATTACTAAAATTGAAATTATAAATAAAATACGGAATCGACAAATAATATATTCAAAAAAAACTAATTATCATATAACTAGATTAAACTCGCATTGTTAGATGACTTGAACCGTTAGAATTAATTATTTACAACTATTTGAAACTAGAATCAATCTTAATTACTAATGCATATTCGAAAGTTTATTAAATTTAAACGTTAACTCGTCTTGTTTGAACTCAAATCATGCCATAATGCCTAATTCACGAAATTAATTTAAATTCATGCTTTAACTAAATTTAGCTACATGTTCACGATTAACCTACTGTTGACAATATTAAAACATTTATAGCTAGTTAACTAATTAGTTTTGCCAAACCGATTCACTAAAGACCAACTTATGTTATTTTCCTCTTATTCCAATTATTAAACAGTTTGACAGTAATGAGCATGCTTAAATATATGCTATCTAATAATCAAACTAAAGCAGAGTATTATTTAATACATCACTACAAGATGCCTAGTTATGCAAAACAACAGAAATTTACAGAATAATTAATACATGTAATAGCCTAAATACAATCAGTAAAAGAAACAAAGAAAATGTTAAATTAAAACTTCAAAGTTCCATTCTTCATATGTATTCATGCTTTCACATTTCAGTTTACAATATCGACAAGGTTACAGCCGTGTACCTGGTATTGGAAGTAAAAGAAAAGGAAGATCAGCAGAAATGCAGTAGCATATAACAACAGCAACACCCCGCAATCAGTAACAGCCAGCAACGAGAAACCAGTGACAGATTTTAAAATCAAAATAACAATCCAGCAATAACCAGTGAAGTAGTAGCAAATAACCAACCAAACTCAAGGAACAAACCACATGAAAATCCAGAAACACCAATAATAATCAACGGGCAAAAACAAAATGAACCTTTTTTTAGATTGAAAGACCAGTTAATGTTTAACCCTTAATTCTCTCTTAATGTTCAGAAAATTCTTTCTTTTAAACTCTCTTCAAATTCGAATCCTCAAAAATCTTTTTATCTTTCCGAATTCTTCTCCTTCTTTTTTTTATCCAGCTCTCTCCAATTTATATCCAAACTAGCAGCACCTAAATTAATTCTCACTAACACATATCTTTTCCTTATTTAATTCCATTATTGCCTCACTACCGCATGCTTTATCCCCCACTATATTAAACAATGTATTAATTCCCCACCATTATGTCTTGTCCCCCACTACGTATTATTTTATGTATTATTTTAATATTATTTAATACTTAGTAGACAGAGCACTCATTAATTATTTTTAAGACTCATTTAAAATCCCGAAAATGCCCTTGAAAATACTACAATTTACCATTCTACCCCTGAAAATATTACAATTTACCATTCTACCCCCATCAGCTATAACCAATTCACCTAATCAATCTAACCAAAATACAGCAGTTATAACCAATTCCTAATCAAATTTCATCAACAAATTTAGGCTAGAAACTCAATATTTTTGACTGAACAATATTTTTAACAACAAATATACTTTCAGATTCAATAACAGTAACAAAATTGAACATAACAAACAAGTAGATTCAAATCACTAAACTTAATAATCAATTGAACTTTAAATTAAATCTAACAACATGATTAAACTAAACACTTCTATATTAAAACTAAACAAGAACATAAAACAAACTGAAGAAATAATCAAGAAATGATAAACAACGAACAAGAAAAGAATCAAACATATACTGATTTCAGATTCGAGAATATCAAACAAAATACGGACAGAAATGAAACTTAAACCAACTAATCAGAAATGAACAACGACGAACTCGAACGGAAACGGAAAACTCGGACAGCACCCTCGACGTACCGGATCTCGACTCAACGAAAACCCACCTTCTCTTTTAACCTCGACGAACTCAGACTGGACCTCACCGAACAACGAACAACAACGGACTCAAACAAAAACCAAACGAGACCTTGACAGAACTTCGCCGGACTTTAACCGGACTGCTTCGCTTTTCCTCCGTGTGTGTGCGTGTGGTCGTGGAAGCAGCAGCAGTGGCTGCTGGACATGGAGCGTGATAGTGGTCGTGGGACTTCGAGCTGGAGTTGCTCGCTGGTTGAAGACGAAGCAGCAGCATGATGAAGAAGAAGAAGCAGCAACGTTTAGTTTGGTTGTTTGGACGTAAGGCTGTTGAGGTGAAGCAGCAGCAGTGGCTGCTGGAGCTCGACGGGAGGGCAGCAGCAATGGTGGTTTGGGTGGTGTTCATGGTTGCTGGACGAAGAAGAAGAAGCAGCAAGGGTGGTCGACGGAGCTCGACGAAGGCAGCCATGGGAGGTGAGGTCGTTGGACGTGAGGGAGCTGGTTGTTGCTGGTTGGGCGACGAAGCAGCGGCCATGACGAAGAAGATGAAGACGGGGCAGCCATGGGAGGGAGCTTGGGGTTGGTTTGGAGGGGTGAACGAAGAAGATGAAGAGAGGGGGGTGCATGGGTCCGGCGGCTAGGAGAAAGGGAAGGGGTCTTTAGGGTTTTTTGAGTAACAAATGAAACAAAAATGAGAGAAATAGTGAGGGGGGTCGTGTGGTCAGATTGGGGGGGGGGGCGGTTGGGCTTGGGTCAAGGGGTTTTGTGTTGGGTAGAGGTGTTTTTGGCCTAGGTTCAAAATTGAAGAAGAGGCCCAATTCCGATTTATTTTTTTTGCTCTCTTTTCTTTTACTTTCTAATTAATAAAACTAAAATTCTAAATTAAGTTATAAACTAAATTAACTTATCAAAAATACTAATTAATTCCTAGCAACAATTATCATACATAATTAAACACCAATTAAAATAAAATTGCACAATTTGACATTGAATGCTAAAAATGCAATCGATGCATATTTTTGTAATTTTCATTCTTGTAAAACAAACTTAATTACTTCTAATTGTAAACTTAAATCCTAAATGCAAATGCGATATATTTTTATATTTTTATTAATTTAACAAATAAATAGGCACGGACAAATACAAATAATTATCCAAAAATACCACGAAAATTCTCAAAATTGCACACAAAGGAAAATTGTTTTATTTTGAATTTTTGGGAGTAATTCTCATATAGGGAAAAAGTCACGTGCTTACATCTGCAATGGATCTGGAGCAACAATATCTAAGTCATGGTGACGGCTATCTTCCTTCACAGTAGGAATACTGGAAGGGCGAATTGAAGAAGGATACCTACTGACAGCCCATGAACAAGGGTTAGCAATAGGGAGTTTCTCTTCGAAGTCTTTTATGGTGTTAAGACTTCGGGGGATGATGGGACATATCATGGGAGGAGCAGAATCCTCAGCTCCGTTCTTCTTCTTTAAAGAGCCAGAGCGTTTGGAGAAAGAAGTCATTGAATAAGAAAAAGGACAAAAGGTTTTTGGTTCGCAAAGAAATAGGTAAAAGATGGAAAACAAATATACAAGTTAAAAGTTTGAGAAATTATAGTGTATAGAAGAAGGGTGATGCGTATAAGTAAAATTTTGGTTGCTAAATTCGTCGCCATGATTACCTCGATAATTGGCAAATGTTGTGTTGAATCGTGGGAGGAAGAGTGTTGAGGGTATTAAATGCGGAGAGACATGCATCTAATCAATTGTTAGAAGCTTGCAAAGAGAATTATAGTAATTCCCGCCAAAAGGAGTATTTCTACCAACTTTCTGGTAGCACAAGACTATACCACCAAAAAGTAGAGGGACTATCTGTATAGGGAAAAATATGATATGACATGTGGTCACCTAGAGGAAGGACACGTGGAACCCAAGACGGAGAGGGTCATTGAACGCAGCTATTTCGCTTGTCACCGGGAGAGAATGTTCATAAAGATGTATTAAATAACTTGCGTCTGGTAGCATTTAATAAAGAATATTCTGCAGTATTAGGAGCGGCAGCCCGTTACAAAATATTTGGCATTTATTTTCACCGTTACATCTTCATCAATGGCCCTCATAATTGACATTAAAGGAGCGCACGATCCTGGGATCTCCTTCCTAAGATATAGCTATAAATAGATAGCTCAGTTATCATTGTAAATGGTATGAATTTTCTGGCAAACTTATAATACATTCTTTACAAAGTTTAATATCATTTATTTTCTTGGTTTTTGATCTCATCATTGCTGTGACCGAAAGTTTTGCTCCCGGAATCGTTATTTCCGCTATTCCATCTACATTCTGAGGCTAAGTATCGTATTATTCTTCAATTATTTTATTATTTCTGGATCAGATTATTTCACTTATCTAGAAACCATGTATAAATTTAATTGTACCGTTTTACGGGTAAACATATATAGTGCAACATAAACAGTTCCTAAAATGTGAAATATCACAATTTTCAAGTATTAGATAAAACATTTTAATATTCACTGGAAGGTTCATAATTAAAGAAAATGAAAACAAACTTAACTCCCTTCACTTTGTGACTAATATTTACTCCTAAAATTTGGTGTTCATACAGGGTACGACTGAATTTTAATTTGTCCCTATTCATTAACCCAATTAGTGGAAAAACATGATTATGTTGTTTTCTATTAGAAATGAAACTCCATGTATCTGACATTCTAGTTTTATTAAAGTTGCCCCTCGCATTCTGCTCTTTTTTTTTTTACGGACTCCTTTATAATTATAATAAAGCAAATTAACAAGAAAACAAGGTTAAATAGCGTTTACTTATTTATTGTAAGATGTGTCCTCGTGGGGAGGTGGGAGTAAGGTTGTATTGTGGTCCGGGCCCAGGCCAAACGGGCTGGGCCAAACGGGCCTGGGCTTAGGCGGGCCGAGCTTTAGTGGTCCCGGGCCAAACGGTCCCAATGTGTGGAACCGGCTCACGGTGGTCCTAAGCCCACATGGTCCCGGGCTAAATGGGCTGGGACCGCGGGCCTAAACGGGCCTAATGGGCTTTTTTCGTTCCCGGCTATTTTTTTTATCTAAGGCACTTTCTTGTAAACTATATATGTATATACTACTATAAATTGCTTATATATAGTATGTATAGTATGTATATATAACGGTGTATTATGTGTATATATAATTATATATTGCCTTATGTAATATATATTGGCTTATATAATTAAATGTCTATTAAAAATAGCAGACTCATCATCAAATCTCTTGATGACTTAGCAAACCTTCTTGATAAGAAACTTTCTGGTTTAAATATTAGACCAATTGATTTATCAAAAAACTTTGCTGATAAAATTGAGACTGTTTCTGATTATAAAACTGAAACGTGGTCAGAGCTTAATAAGCTCAAGGGTAAATCTACCATTAAAATATTCTAGAATCGTAAGGATTGATAAAATTGAGACTGTTTCTGATTATAAAACTGAAACGTGGTCAGAGCTTGTGCTTGAGGAGGGTATATAGCTTTAACAATATTATATATAGTTTATATATATATATATATATATATATATATATATATATATATATATATATATATATATATATATATATATATATAAGCTATATTCGATATAATATTAGCTAATGCACTAATATATAGTTCAAATTAAAGTTTACATTTAATACTTCAAATTAAAATTCAACACCTTCAACATAATACTTCAAATTAATCTAACAAACTAGAACATTAAGCATAATACGTCTAATAATTTTAAATAACACAAATTGCCTCAAATCAACTTAAAATCTTAAATACGAATGTTTGGAGAACGCGCAAGACAACTCTTTGTATGCCTCCTTAAAGAGCTTGTGCCCTCCTTTCGACGACGAGTGTAGACTCGACCACAGTTCTTGCACTTTATTATGTAAACTTCTTCATTTTCTTCTACCACATTAAAGTGTTCCAAACCAAATTGGTGCAATGTAGAATCACCAGGCATGATTTAACTTGAATTAAGAATTTGAGTTTGAGAAATGAGAGATGAGTGAAGACTTGAATACTTCAATTTGAGTTTGAGAAATGAGAGAGATTGATGAATTTGTGAGTAAAAATGAAAGAATAAGGGGGTATTTATAGTTGAGAATTGGGAAAAAGTGTAATTATAAAAAGTTTGGGGGCCAAATGACTATTTTTTAAAGTGCCCAACGGATAAATTTTGAAGGCCAACGGCTAGATTTTAAAAATCTGACCGTTGGTCTTTTTTATTTTTTTTTTTAAATTAGCCGTTGGAGCCCGTTAGGCCCGATTGAACCGGCCCAGGCCCGCCTGCAGGTCCCGGGCTCACGGGCTATTTGTGTTGAACCGGCCCACCACGGACTTTTGCACCACTAGAGCCCAGGCCCGCTTGAACCGGCCCGCTTGACCCGTTTGGCCCGTTAGGCCAGCGGTCTTGGGCCGGTCCCGAGCCAGGCCCGGACCACAATACAGCATTAGGTGGGAGGCCTAAAATAAATGCAGCAATTGATGGTGTAACAAACTTCTTACTTGAAACCCCAAAGAATTTGATGAGTATTATAAAAATTGACTATGACATCTACTTTTATTTGGAAGTAATGAAATCACAATATTATTGTTATTTGTATCTTTCATGAAAGCCAAGAGCAGTTAAGTGAGTGGCCCATAAATAATTGTCATGCTAATTAAATTTCAAAAACAAATGATGAACTTGGCCCTCCAAATATTCATCATTAACTATTTCAGATCGTCTAATTCTTCGACGTGCATGCATTTAGAAATAGTAAACTTTGTAAGTATTGAAAAAAGCAAACTTTGTATCAGTTTTTAATAATTTTTAATATTCTTTGCTTGTTTATTTATTTATTTATTTCTAATTTATATTTATTGTTGTAGTTGGCGAAGGACAGTAGTAACTCCTGGCCAAACTAACTTGCAGCTTCTCTTGAATGCATTTGTACGTACCATGCACTTGTTCTTCAGAAAAGTACGAATTATGATCTATATAATCCATTTTGAACTGAAAAACTGTACAAGACTTTACATTAATTGACGAGTAGAATCCACAATAAGAAATCATAGAATTAATATATTTTGCAATCACAACTTTATGTTCATGTTTCTACTATTGTTGATTATAAGAATAATATATCAAATTATCGTGTATATTCATCTTTGGAAGGGGTTACTTGATTTGCAGTTAAAATTATTGAAATGTTTGGCTAATATATTTCTAATACGTACGTCTTTGTGGATACTTTTCAGTAACCGTTTCAGTAAATTTTTAGTTTCTGAAACAATTGAAATAACTTTTCTTTTCTAGTATTTGGTTGAAAAACAGTTTTTCGAAGAATTAAAATAAAAAATTGCAAAAAAACATTTAGTCAAATTTTGAAACAAACACCTTTATTTTTCAGTTACAATTTCCATAGAAGTAGATGTGCTCATTAATATGCAAATTTTAGACTTCAATAAGTATGGACGTCGTGAAATTGATTCAACAGAAGAAAATTTTATTTTGCGACTGTTGTGTTATGTCATATCATTCGCCAAAATAATTTAAGTTATGGGGTCGGTGATATTTTATAATTTTTCGGATCATCAAATTAATAGCCCGTTTGGCTAAGTTGCTAAAATTAGCTTATTTTAGAAAGTGTTATTTTTAAAAGTATTTTTCAAAATAATTTTGGTGATAAGCAATTTGTGCTTGGCTAATTAATCTGAAAAACACATTTGAGCAGCAATTAGTGTTTGGCCAAATTTTTATAAAATGCTTCAAGTATATTTTTCTCAAAAGTTATTCAAAAAATTGTTTTGGGGAAAAATTACTTTTTTTTTTCCTTTTAACAACTTGACCAAATAGTTTAATTTTGGAAAAAACATTTTTGGCCTAACAAAATACTTTTGGCCAAAAAGAAACTTGGCCAAACACGATAAATTGTCATACAAAAATAGATGATCGTTATTACTCCCACCGTTTCAATTCAGATAACATACTTTCCTTATTAATCCGTTCTAAAAAATTGACATATTTCTATATTTGGAAACAATTAACTTTAAATTTTTTATTTTATCCACTTTACTCTTATGACAAACTTTTATAGTCACACAAATGCATGGCCCACATTTGGCGCGCCCAAGTAAAGGTTTGTTTTGAAGATTGACAAAGGAAGCTCAAGCATGAACCAGGTCCATCCCTCCAGGTCCATCCCTTGTGTGCATAGAAACGGGTAGATTCAAGCATGTGGGATGCACGTGAAGGAGAAAAACTTAACTTGGTATATTTGATATCTCTTGATCGAAAAGGTTGCATAATTGATAAGGAGAAGAACTCCTTAATCAAAGAGAACACTATCCAAAATAGGGAAGGAGTTAGAAGTTGAAATCAACTAGAATTCTTCCTCCAATACAGAGTAGCATTAGAACTCTAGTTATTTCTTCATCTACTAACTCTATAAATTGCAGGTTGTTCTCACTTTACAATATTGCACAAACGCAGAAGTTAAACGTGAATTGAGAGCAAAATAGCAAGGCAATTTTGCAAGCAGTTCGTGTGTGATTCACGTGTGCAAACCTGAAGCTACATGAACCAGATAGAAAAACCAGTTCCAAGTGTCTGTCTTTTATTCTAGTTCAATTGTAGTAGGTATTTTCATATTTACCTTTCAGCTTTATCTAGAGGCAATTGTAATAGGTACTCAGAGTATTCAAGTTAGAGTTAATTTGAAGTTGTCGCAACAGTTAGAGGCTTTGTGCCACAACAAGATTAGAGTTAGTCCTAGGTTTACAAAAGAGTTTTTGTAAATGCAGTTTTTGGCTCAGTGATTTAGTGGAGAGTTTAGAAAAATCCTACTGGGAAGTAGGTCGTGGATTTTTCTTGAGCGGGTGTTTTTCACATAAAATACTTGTATTCTTTACTTTCCGCATTTACTATTACAACAATAGTAGGTTAAGGAACACTTAGAAGAACCAGGTCCTTCCATAATAAGTTTAAGCGAAAAATTAGACACCACACAATCACTCCCCCCCCCCCCTCCCGTGTGGTATTGAAGTTAAAACATCAATTGGTATCAGAGCAGGTTATCCTTGAAGGGGCTAATACCTTAGGAACAAATCAAGATTAGTGCACCACCTAGAAACTGGGAAGGGAAATCCACTGCTAGGTCTCCACTCTTTAATGGCCAATATTATTCTTGGTGAAAAAACAGGATGAGAGATCACATCATTGGGGAAAACTATGAGCTATGGGACATTGCCATTGATGGTCCCCTGGCTACCATGTAGAAGAATGCTGAAGGAGTAGATGTGCCAAAAACAAGAGCTAACTACAATGCTGAGGACTTAAGGAAATGAGAAAAGAATGCTAAGGGCAAGAAATGGCTTGTGTGTGAACTTGGTCCAGATGAGTACAGTAGAATTCAAAGTTGTATAACTACTGAAGAAATCTGGGACACTTTGCAAATGGCCCATGAAGGAACACCTCAAATGAAGAGGTCCAGAAGAACACTGTTGTATTCTCAATATGAGAATTTCACCATGAAGGAAGGCGAAACCATCCAAGAGATGAATACAAGGTTCACCACACTAACAATGAACTTAAGTCTCTTGGAAGGGTCATTCTTGAAGAAGACAAAGTTGAGAAAATTTTGACAAGGGTTCTGCCAGTCACTTGGGAAAGCAAAATCACTGAAATTTAGGAATCAAAGAACATTGACACTCTTAAGTTGGACGAGCTAATTGGAAATCTCACTGCCTATGAACTCAGAAGGCAAACCATAAAGATGGATGCACCCAAGAAGGAAAGGAGCTTGGCACTTGTCACACCTCTTTTTTACTACACCCGAGGGTAGTACAAGGGAGTTTTTCCAATTAAAGTGACATTATTCAACATGGGATTATTTATTCATTTTTATTCAGAGTCGCCACTTGGGATGGTTTGTTTTCTGGTGTCCCAAGTCACCGGTTTATTTTAAAATCCCAAATCGAGGAATTTGGACTTTCTTTTTGAAGTCTGCGAACCAGAAATTCTAAGTAAGGAATTCTGTTAACCCGAGGGAAGGTGTTAGGCACCCTCAGATTCCGTGGTTCTAGCACGGTTGCTTAAACTATTACAATTGGCCTATTATTTGATTTTAATACATGTTTTAGCCTATGGTATAATTTTAAATTATCAATCACTTTAATTAATTTTAAAGAAGATTTAACGTCGTCTAAAACATGTCTTTGGACCGTGCCACATGAAATGCACCCGCAATCCGAAACACATTTTATTCAACATTATTAAGATTTAGATTTGGGTCACATGAAATACGCATCCGAATTTAGGAATGTAATATTATTAAAATAACGCGCCTAAAGCAACTACGCGTTGTTAACTTTGCGAAGGTCATGGAAATTTGCTAAATGGCACTCCTCGGATTCTAAGGATTTTAAAAATTAATTAAACGAGGGCCATGCATTTTGAGATTTTATTTGGTGCGGCTCACCTCGATCCAATTTTAAAGGAATTCAAACTAAAGCTTTTGAGGGCTGTAATTATATCTTAATATGGCACGCCTCCAATCTAATTGTTTTAAAAGGTTTCTTATTTTTAATCACGAGAGCCATAAGTTATTGATGTTATCTAATATGGCACACCTCAACTAGCTAAAGGACCTAGCTAATTGATTAAGACTAAGAGAATATCTAATTTATTTGAAGCAAAAGTTTAAGCTCATCTCGATAACCAGTAACTAACAATAAGCAAAACCAAAGTTTAGTAGTTGAAAGGGGGCCTCGGATGGCTATAGGCCCAATGGCCAATTGCCAATCGCATGATAAGCATGAGAACACAATGGGGGTTAACATGAAGCCCAGATCATGCATCCAACTACCGAGGGAGAGATTTGGCACAACTGGGCCAGCGCTAATAGCCCAGTTCAGTGATTTAGCATTAACACTTGAGAACAAATGCGAATATCAATGATCCTCGACAGATAGGAAACACACTTTGGATGCCAGCATGCATTCCATAATGAAGAGACAATTCTTAGTTGTGAAAACAGCTCATACCCAGACTATTTCATCAGCTAACATTGCGAATTCAAATTTTCAGTAAAGATTGATCATAATTTCAGAACAACTTCAATTATTAACATGGACTTAAAGTTGTCCGACTCCAGGCATTGAAAGTAAAATATATTTGCTAATTTTAATACAGAAAGAACCAAATGAGGCCCATAAAATTGATTTAAGGTTTGTCATTGACAATTTCAACAAAATATCTAAACAGTAAAGGCCTCCAAAACTTTGCCTATGACACTTACAAAGCAGACAATGAACCTGAAATTATTCAAAAATCCAAACCAGAACAAACAAGACCATAGAAATTGATCAAGAACAAAACACCACCATACGACTTAGATGTTATTCACCTAAGTATATCCAGACCATGACAGTCCAAAATTAAGTACAATGCTAAGAGTTCAACTATCAAAACTAGAAATTAGCTAGAAGATTCAACGAATCGAGCAATAAAAGCGATGTAATACAGAACATATAACTAAATCATAAACAGATGGATTGAGGCCATGCTTTAAACTCCATTTCCATTCTATACTTCAAGTCTAGCTTCAAATTCAGTAAAGTCCAGGAATATGTACCTGAATACAGCAAGATAACAGAGGAAATAAGCTTAGAGCTTAAGAAGGAACAGCGGCAGTAAAGCAGCAGCAATGTAACAGTGCCAAATCAGTAAATCAAGCAAACTTTCAAACCGGCTCAACCAATTTGAAACCCAGATGCTCGACTTGTAAATTTCAGAAACTCTAATGAACCAAAAAGGAAACAAAGAACCAAAATCCAAAAGCAAATTTTTCAACAAATTTCAGTGTTTTAATGTTTGAAAGAGACTCAGCAGTTTGCATAAATTTTCAGTGTTTTTCATTCTCCCAAAATCTGACTTGAGAGTGAAGAAACAATGCCTTTTATAGGGAGCTTTAGGGTAGCAAAAATGAGTCAAGTTATTTGTCCTTTACCCCTTTTCAAATTTTCATTTTTGTTATTGAATCCTTAGTTTAAAATTAATTTTTCAAAACAGGTCCCAATCTCCAGCTTCTAGGAAGCTTCCTATTCAGTTAAAAGAGATTCTCCTACCTAGAATTCCTAAACTACCTCTTAGGATCCCTGTTTTTACCTTAGGAAACCAAATGGGTCGAATTGACCCAATAGCTCAACCAGACCTGGGCTCAGATCCGATCCAAGAAACCAAACAAACCCCTTGAGGTGAAGTCTAAACTGTCCTCAAAGCCCAAGCGGCAAAGATAAACTAAATCGAATCAGTAACAACAGAAGGAAAATACTTAGGATTTCGAAAACTAAAACCTACACTAATTGACTGATTAATACGGAATTGACTAAGTTAACCAATTGAAATAAACATAATTAAACTAAACTACGATACTAAAATAATAAGGCAAAGTCAGAAGTTTGAACCTAAAACTAAACGAGTGAACACACAAAATCAAGCGCAACTTTTAAAGATTGAAAAGAAAAACTAACAAATGAACGAAAATAAATACGACCAAACAAATTAACCTAAAGGAAAGACCTAGGCTCGAAACTAATCACAATTTCAATCAGAAGACAGACCAACCAGAATACACGGAGAAGAAAAGAAGCAGAATAAGAGGTGAAACAACAAGGACAGAAAAAAAGAATGAAGAAAAACTCACCAATCAAGCTTGAAATCGAGACTGATATTCTGTTTTAGCCCAAAACAATATCAGCCGCTTGTTCTTGGTCAAGAACAAGCTAATATCATTATTTTATGATAAAAATAGCCTTGAACAAATAGGGAATTCGGAGGAGTAGCCTTACATGCACATGTTCGATTTTAAGCTTTTAGGGCTTGAACTCAGATTCAAGATTCGACGAGTTCCGGACAGATTCGAAGGAAAAGAAGTGAGGATTCGGAACGGGGAGGTGAAGGGGAGTTTGTGGTATAGATTTGGGGTTGATTGGGACCGACGCCCCCACCGGAGATGGCGAGGATTTTAGGGCGGCGATTAGGGTTAGGCTTGGGTGTCTCTAAAGATGTAAGAGACGAGGGAGATGAGTTAGGGGGTTCAATCGGACAGTTTTATATAAAATAGGGCTCAGTTCTGAACCGTCTGATCAAGTAAGATCGAAGATCCTGATCAAAGGCTTGGGGAATTTAAAATTTTGGCCCAAAATTCAATTCTTTTCACTTCTTTTTCCTTTTATTTATTTCAAAACTCTTTTTCTTCCTCTTTTTTTCAAAATTAAAAATAAAACCTAAATTAATTTCTAATACAAATTATTCTACTAAATTAAATTAGTTAACTCTAAATAACAATTATCACAAATAATTAAATACCAAACTAAAAGGAAAACTACCAAAATTCGAAACTCAAAATTAAAAATGCAAAAAATAGTTATTTTTCGTGATTTTTTCATTTTTGTAAAACACTAATTTACCAATTAATCTAAAAATATAAAATTAAATCCTAAATGCAATGCGTGATATTTTGGTACTTTTCATGATTTAAATAAAACTTAAACATGCACAAAATTGCAAACAATTAAATAAAATTCCTAAAATGGTAAATAATTAAAAAAATCTATTTCTTGGGATTTTTATAGGTGCATTTCATATAGGGCAAAATTCACGTGCTCACAGCTGCCCCTCTTTGCTTGGAGAAACGAAGGGTTTTCGGGCAAAGATAAAATGAGCAATCACGAGAGATTTTTGCCCGTTTGACACTCCATGAGAAGCATTTTTGAAAAGAATCTAATCGAACCTTGCTTCAAAGGTTGCCTACATATCCTTGGTTATAAAGGAATCAGATTAGTGTAGTTCTGGAAGTTTTGGTAGCTGGGACTACCGGGAGCTGTGATTTTACTGTTGCTGCCGTTACTGCTTGATGACCCCCTTATTACACCAAAAGGAAAATCAAAAGCTAAGATAGCTAAACATATCAACTACGAGTTACAAGATTCCTATCTATAAATCTCTTGAAGCTTGATCTTGAGTCTTGGCTAGGTTCTGCTGCAGACTCCGATCTGAATCTTGATGCTCATCAGCTGTAATCGCTGGTTTATTCTTCAGCTTTAGATCAAGGCGGGACATGAGAAGCTTGTGACTTCAATCATATCTTGAGCAGTCTGCATCCCTCTCCGTTTCAACCTTTGAGTTCACTTCTTTATTTTTTGTTCTTTTTCTCCTTTTCTTTGTTTTGGATTGACACTCATTCTTTTGGTCATCTCGAATCCTGCGCCTCGAGGTCAAACCTGCTCAGACACCAAAACAGACAAACGAACGAAATTTTTCTGCCCCAGTTTTTACTAGAAAAATTTCGTGAGTTATTTGTAACTAAAACCTACATTATTTCTCTATTGAAAGCAATAAAGTAAGGATCGTGTGTCCTTAGGAGGAAAGATTAGGGAATGGAGCTCTATATCTAAAACTCTCAACTTAGGGATTGGAGCCCCAATGTTGGCAAAAGCGACTAGGGAATGGAGGTCATATGTTTAAAAAGCTCAATTTAGGGATTGGAGCCCTAATGTTGGTAAAAGGAGAATAGGGAATGGAGAACCTATGTCTAAAAACATCAACTCAGGGATTGGAGCCCTAATGTTGGCAAAAGTCGACTAGGGAATGGAGTCCCTATGTCTAAAAAGTATCAACTCAGGGATTGGAGCCCTAATATTGGCAAAAAACGACTAGAGAATGGAGACCCTATGTCTAAAAAGCATCAACTCAGGGATTGGAGCCCTAATGTTGGCAAAAGGCGACTAAGGAATGGAGGACCTATGTCTATAAAGGATCAACTCAGAGATTGGAGCCCTAATGTTAGCAAAAGGTGACTAGGGAATGGAGACCCTATGTCTAAAAGGCGCAACTCAAAGATTGGAGCCCTAATGTTGGCAAAAAAAGGCGACTAGGGAATGGGAGCCTTATGTCTAAAAAGCATCAACTCAGGGATTGGAGCCCTAATGTTGGCAAAAGGCGACTAGGGAATGGAGGCCCTATGTCTAAAAGGCTCAACTCAGGGATTGGAGCCCTAATGTTGGCAAAAAAAGGCGACTAGGGAATGGGGGCCCTATGTCTAAAAAGCATCAACTCAGGGATTGGAGCCCTAATGTTGGCAAAAGGCGACTAGGGAATGGAGGCCCTATGTCTAAAAGGCTCAACTCAGAGATTGGAGCCCTAATATTGGCAAAAGGGTAACATATTGAGGTTGGGAATCTAAGCTATCATTTTGTTTGGATTTTCTTCTTTTTCTTTCTTTTTCATTTTCATTTGATTTTTTTTATAAAATTCAGGAAAGAACTTGGAGGAAACTTCCCTTTTTGGATTGATTATTTGCTGCAAAGCTGTTTCTAGCTTTTGCACATCTTTTCCTTTTTGGCTGCACCTGCAGGCTCTATGTCTAAAAAGCATTAACTCAGGGATTGGAGACCTAATGTTGGCAATAGGCGACTAGGGAATGGAGGCCCTATGTCTAAAAGGCTCAACTCAGGGATTGGAGCCCTAATGTTGGCAAAAAAAGGCGACTAGGGAATTGAGGCTCTATGTCTAAAAACATCAACTCAGGGATTGGAGCCCTAATGTTGGCAAAAACGTCAAAGATTGAGGTTGGGAATGCTAAGCTATCATCATTTATTCATTCATTCATTTCATTTTTATTTTTTAAAAAAAATTTCTTATTGTTTTTTTTTTATTTTTTTTACTTTATTTTTTCATTTCATTTTATTCCAATAAAATGCAGGAAAGAATTTTGAAGGGAAACTTCCCTTTTGGGTTGATTGTTACTGCGAAGCTGTTTCTAGCTTTTGCACAGCTTTTCTTTTGGCTGCACCTACTTCCGCATGGTTGCCTTTGGGCTGCACCTATTTCAATTTTAAACAAAGAACAATTATTAGTTTGAAACGGTGGTTGGTTTTGTGGCCTTGATTGTCTCGATCACTCGATCTCGGCCCGAACCTTTTTTGAGAACCTCTACTGCTTGGTGGTTTTCTGAAGATTGATCTATCTTTCAAACCAAGGGACTCAACTTTTAAGATTTCATGACGGCTTACCCGTGTGGGGCTTCGACCCTTTCACTTCATTCCGCCTTTAGGGCTTTTGCCTTTGGCTTTCTTCTCCTTTTCAATAATTTTGATTTCAAAGCATCAGCTATCATGGCCAGTCGGGATCGACTTGATGCACCCACTGAGGCTGGGTACTTTTCTTTGGACTCGACTTTTATTAAGCAAAACCTTGTAAAACCAATCTTGCCACCTTTTCTTTGTATTAGTTTTGGAATATAGTTAGACAGAAAGGGATTCAAAGAAAAGTAAACAAAGGACAAGAAAGTGAATTTAAGGAGAAGTGTCCCTTTCGGGGTGGAAAGAAGGACTTATCTGGAGTGCATGCAGACTTCAAGAGATATGACATGCTTCTTGGACTGGATTCCCGATTTGCGCAACCATCCAACTTCTCATAAACCCATTATGACCCGTGTTTTAAAACTGAGAAACCTTGCCAGGACTCTTTCAGTGCCAATGGTGGTAAGGGATTTCTTCTTTTTGATCGACGGCGCCCTTTGCGGGTTTTCGCCAATCGACCTCTCTCATTTCTCTTCTCACCGTCGTCTGATAGTGCTCTTTACGAGTTTTTACTAACCAGGCTCTCACGTTTCCAATTTCTCTCCTCACCGTCGGCTTATGGTGCCCATAGGTTTTACCGATAAGACTCTCTCATTTTATTTTTCTCATTTTGATTGTATCAGATCCAAGCAACTGTGTTTTCTAATTCCGATTAATCAGAAGGACTTGGACAAGGTTCGGGTAAAAGAGAATTGGATCGCATTACAACTTTGGAACCGTTCGAGTGGGATCATCGCCTCACCATTACATCATCTGCCCCTGTTTTGCTTTTCGGGGAAAATTGGATTTTTGTTTTGGTGTGACTGAACCCCAGAGAGAGGCTGCCTACGTATCCTTTCGGAATCAAGTCAAACGTAGTTCAGGAAAACATTTTGCTTTTGTTGTTGTTGTTGTTATTATTATTATTTTCTTTTTTTTTCGAGTTCCAAAGAGGGTAATGAAAGAAAAGTAACCGGCTCAAAGGGTTAGCGAGAATGAAAGCCTTCGTCATCCCAATCGGATAGTGCTATTGCTGCAGAAGGACTAGACATAGTACCTTTTTACCGCGTCTGCGTTCACAGCTGCCTCGAGATCATTTCCTTCGATATCTCCCAAGTACAATGCTCTTCTAGGCAATATCTTTCTGATGATGTATGGGCCTTTCCAATTGGGAGCAAATTTCCCTTTTACTTCCTGATGATGGGGAAGAATACGCCTTAGAACGAATTACCCCACTTTAAAATTTCTAGGCCGCACTTTCTTGTTGTAAGCACGGGCCATTCTTTGTTGGTACAACTACTCGTGGTAGACTGCAACATCAATTAGGGTCAACTGCTCCAGGCGGGCTTTGACCCACTCACTGTATTCAATTTCAGCTTCCACAATGATCCGGAGAGAAGGGATTTCAACTTCCGTGGGTATTACGACTTCAGTGCCGTAAACCAAAATGTACGGGGTTGCTCCGACCGATGTGCGCACAGTAGTGCGATACCCCAACAATGCAAAAGGCAACTTTTCATGCCACTGCCTAGAACTTTGAATCATCTTTCTCAAAATCTTTTTGATGTTCTTATTTGCTGCTTCAACGGCACCATTGGCTTTGGGACGATAAGGAGTAGAGTTCCGATGTGTTATCTTGAACTGTTTGCATATCTCTCTCATCAAATGACTATTCAAATTTGCAGCATTATCTGCAATGATAGTTGCAGGAATACCCAAATGGCAGATGAGGTTAGAGTGCACGAAGTCTACCACAGCTTTTTTGGTGACAGATTTGAGAGTGATTGCTTCAACCCATTTAGTAAAATAGTCGATGGCGACCAATATGAATTTATGCCCATTTGAGGCTTTTGGCTCGATTGGCCCAATGACGTCCATGCCCCAAGCGACGAATGGCCAAGGTGCTGACATGGGATTCAGTTCTATGGGCGGTGCATGAATCAAATCCCCATGCACCTGACACTGATGACACTCCCGAACAAAACTAAAACAATTATTTTCCAAGGTCATCCAATAATAGCCCGCTCGGAGGATTTTCTTTGCCAAAACGTACCCGTTCATGTGGGGGTCCGCACACTCCTGCGTGTACTTCATACATGATTTTTCCAGCCTCTTCGGCGTCAACATATTTTAACAAGTTGAGGTTCGGGGTCCTTTTGTACAGGACATCACCACTCAAAAAGAAACCACTTGCATATCGTCTAATGGTTCTCTTTTGGTCCCCACTGGCTTGCTCGGGGTATTCTTTAGTTTTCAGAAATCTTTTGATGTCATGATACCATGGCTGAACATTTGACTCTGCCTCAATTGTATTACAGTAGCCATGCCTTTCCCTGATTTGGATTTCTAAGGGATCAATATGGGCATTGCCTGGGTATGGCAGCATCGAGGCCAAAGTAGCAAGCGCATCGGCCAGTTCATTATGGAAATAAGGGATGTACCTGAACTCTATTGACTTGAATCGCTTACCAAGATCTTCCACATGTTGTCTATAAGGAATAAGCTTGACATCTCGGGTTTCCCATTCTCCTTGAGCTTGTCGGATAATCATATCCTAGTCTCCCATGATTAACAACTCTTCGACATCTTGGTTGATTGCCATGTTCATACCCATAATGCAGGCTTCATACTCGGTGATGTTGTTTGTGCAGAAAAACCGAAGCCGGGCTGTGGCTGGATAATGCTAGCCGGTGGGTGAGATCAAGATCGCCCCAATTCTAACACCTTTTGCGTTTACCGCTCCATCAAAGAACATTTTCCAAGCATGAGTGTCTTCAGATATTGCCTCAACTGAATTTACCTCTTCATCTGGGAAGTAAGTGCTCAAAGGTTGGTATTCTTCATCAACCGGGTTCTCAGCCAAATGATCTGCTAATGCTTGGGCTTTCATTGACGTAGACTATGTCTAACTCCGTGAGGAAGATCTGCCACTTTGCTAATCTCCCAGTGGGCATTGGCTTCTAAAATATGTATTTTAAAGGATCCAACCTGGTTATGAGGTAAGTGGTGTAAGCTTGCAAATAATGCCTCAGCTTCTGAGCGACCCAAGTTAAAGCGCAGCAAGTTCTCTCCAATAAAGTGTACTTGGCTTCATAACTGGTGAACTTCTTGCTCAGATAGTAAATGGCATGCTCTTTATTTCCGATCACATCATGTTGCCCAAGGACACAATCGAAAGAATTTTCCAAAACTGTCAGATACAAGAACAGAGGCCTCCCTGGCTCAGGTGGGACCAATACAGGCAGATTCGACATATATTCTTTGATTTTATCAAAACCCTCTTGGCACTCATTTGTCCATTTGATTGCCGCATCTTTCTTCAGTAATTTGAATATGGGTTCACACGTGGATGTTAACTGAGCAATAAATCGGCTGATGTAGTTCAATCTTCCCAACAAATAATTAAATACCAAACTAAAAGGAAAACTACCAAAATTCGAAACTCAAAATTAAAAATGCAAAAATTAGTTATTTTTGGTGATTTTTTCATTTTGGTAAAACACTAATTTACCAATTAATCTAAAAATGTAAAAGTAAATCCTAAATGCAATGCGTGATATTTTGGTATTTTTCATGATTTAAATAAAACTTAAACGTGCACAAAATTGCAAACAATTAAATAAAATTCTACAAAATTCCTAAAATGGTAAATAATTAACAAAATCTACTTTCTTGGGATTTTTATAGGAGTATTTTATATAGGACAAAAATCACGTATTCACAGCACTCAGAGTCACTGAAGGTGCTGATCTAGAGGAGGAAGAAATGACCATTATCACAAAGGACTTCAAGAAGTACCTTATGAGAGGAAAGGGTCCTTCAAGAATTAGAAGCTATAGCAAACCAATAGTTCCTAAAAAACAAAACAATAAGGGGTGTTACAGGTGTGGGAAGACTGATCACCACATCAAAAACTGCCCTCAATGAGAAATTGAATGGAAGAAGGAAAGAGCTGAACGAAGGAACGTGAAGAAGGAATAGGTTCATCCCAAGAAGAACAAAGGATCAACAAAGGCTATGGTTGTTGCCTGGGGAGAAAGCTCAGATGATGACTCAGTGGATAAAGATGAATATGAACAAGCACTTATAGCCATTGGAGAATCTGATGAGGAATCTGAGGTAAGTATAATTCATCTCAAAGACAAGATTAAGTTTTTGTCTGAAGAAAGGCTATCTGTTACTCCTAGATTTCATTGATGAATCTAAGGTAATAAACAAAGAAAATGAATAGTTGTCTTTGAAAGCTAAGTGCAAAAATCTTGAACTTAGGGCTAGTGAAAGTGATAGCAAAAATACTGAGTTAAAGAACCAGGTTCTTGAACTTGATGCCACTGTAAGCACGTGATTTTGCCTTATATGAGAATTACTCCCAAAAAATTCAAAAATAAAATGATTTTTCTTTGGTGTGCAATTTTGTGATATTTTTGTGATATTTTGAATAATTATTTGTATGTCTGTGCATGTTTATTTGTTAAATTAATAAAAAATACAAAAATATGTCGCATTTTGCATGTAGGATTTATTTCTACAATTGTTAGTAATTAAATTTGTTTTACAAAAATTAAAAATTACAAAAATAGGCATCGTTTGCAATTTTAGCATTTAATGTCCAAATATACAATTTTATGCTTAATTATTACTTAATTGTGCGTTAATTGTTATTTGGAGTTAATTTGCGCTTTTATAACTTAATAATAGTTTTAGTATTTTTATAATTTAGTTTTAGAGAAATAAAAGAAGAAAAGAGAGCGAAAATATAAGGAAAGTCGGAATTGGGCCTCTTCTTCAATTTCAAGCCACAGGCCCAAAAAATGGCTCAATCTTCCCTACGACCCAGTCCATTTCGAACTGGGTCGACCCAGTCCATAACCCAAAAGACCCAAACCCCTTTTGTCTTACATTTTACAAAAAAAACAAAACAAAACAAAATGAAGAAAACCCTAAAAATTGCAAAATCATCCGCCACCCTCCTATCTTCTTCTTCTTCCTCAAGTTCCAAGTTGCCGTCCCATGTCCGCTCGTCGACCACCCTTCGTCCAACAGTTGACGCAGCAACGAAGCTGCTCTCCGACCACCCATGACTACATCGTCTTCATCTCCTTCTTCTTCGTCCGAATTCCCTAGCCCTATCCGCCATTGACGAGGCTCGTCGAGCTCAAGCTTGAGCTCGACGTCCATGGCTGACCATGCTGCTTCTTTTCCTCCTTCCGAGCACGTCGAGCTGCTGCTGTGGTTGCTTAGATCTTTTCCGTCCAAACACCACCTCCGAACGACCCCAGCCACGCCGGAACAACACAAAACGAACCAAGATGTCATGGTTGTCCGCTCACGCATCTGCTACTACTGCTAAGCAGCTGTTAGTGCTTCCTGTCGTCCTCCTCGATGGACTGCTGCTTCCATGGTTGTCGTTGATGCTGCTATCACTGCTTGGACGCCGCTGCTAGTTCGTCGCCGCTGTTGGGTCGTCGCCGCTGCTGCTTTGTCGCGGCAGTGGCTTCAGCTGCCCCCGACGCTGCCGCCTCACCTTCGTCCTCTTCACTTCGGCCTCGCGTACACGGATGAGTTTTGGTCGATGTCGTTCGTCGTTGGTTAGTCATTCGTTGTTTCAATACGGTTAGTAGTTTTGAATTTTATTTTGTCCGTATTTTGCTTTGATATTTTTCGAATCTAAAATCGGCGAATGTTTGTTTTATTCATGTCTATGGTTAGATATTTGATTTTTGGTTTTGTTCATGTTCATGTTGTTTGTTAAATTAATTTTCAGATTTCAAAATAGAAGTTTAATTAGTTGTTTTCATATTCATTTCATGTTTGTATTATTGTTTAAATGAATATTTGTTAGTTTGATGTTTGTTAGATTCAAATTGAAATTTAATCAACTATTTCTTCAATTTGTTTCATGTGTTTATGTATTGTTAGAAATTGTTAATATTGTTAAGTTCAAGTTTAAGTTCATAATTGTTTCTTCGTCGATCTTGTTATTTGTTTAAAGAATTTAGTTGTATTAAAGGAATATATTGTTTTAATCGTTTAATCTGTTATGTTTGTTGTCTTAAAATAGATTCATTCATGTTCATACTTTGTTTGGATGATCTTGAATCCGAATTTTGTATATTTTGATTTCTTGTTTACCATTTATGATTATTGCTTGAATTGTTCTCATAATCATGTTTAAAGTTTAATATAAGAATTGTTTGTTGTAATGTTGTTAGAATTGATTTTAAGTTCAATATGATTGAAGTTAGAAATCTAAATATACTTGTTTGTTGTTGTTGTTTAAATCCGAAAATAGGTTTTGTTGCTAAAATATTGTTCAATCAAATTTTAAGTTGTTCTTTGTTGTTCAATTTGTGTTCATATGATTTGTTGTTGAAATGTTGTTAAAATCGTGTTCATGTGATATTGTTGTTATGATGTTCATCCGTGTTCATATTGTTGTTTGAACATTGTTAGAAATTGATCATATTGTCTATATTTTGGTTAAGTTTGATTAATTGATGTGTTATAGCTGATGGGTAGTTTGGTAATTTATAGTACTTTCGGGGGTAAAATAGTAATTTGCAATAGGGTCAGAGGGGTAGTTTAGGAATTGTACATTTTGTAATTGTTTATTTGAAGCATGGGGGACAAAATGAAATGGGGTGGGTGGTGATATGATTATTTAATATAAAGGGGGGACAAGATTTAATTTAAAGGGGGAATCTTGCATTATTTTATATTAGGCATGGGGGACAAAATGAAATGGGGTGATGTGATATGTTTATTTAATGTAATGGGGATGAGTGGGAAGATAATGGGTTGGGTAGAGAAAAAGTATGGATTTTAATTAATTGAAAGGTTTATGGGATGGGTTATAAGAAGAGGTCTTGAAATCAGAATGGAGGAGACACACAGACAGAAAAGATACGAGAAAAAATACACACACAGATAGAGAGAAAAAACGGACAGAGAATAGAAGAGAGAAAAATTCCGAAAAATACTTAAGCTTTCAAAATAAAAATAAGAGCTAAAAAATCTACTGCTTTCTTTCTTTGTTTGAAATTAGTATTAATGGTTGTTGTTTCATTTAAAGCTTAAAGCTTTTGTTTTTGGGATTACTACTCCACCTGTCTGTTACTGGGTTGTTACTGTTGCTGGGCAGTTGTTGCTGTTGTACTGTTATTACTGCTGCTGATTCTCATCTTCATTTTCTTTTGCTTCCAATATCAGGTACATATCTGTAAATTCATGTCACGAAAAGCTTCAACATGACAAATTAATGAAGTTCGGGAATTATAATTCTGTTTTCCATTCGTTCAAGTTCATTAGTTAAAAATTTGGTTTTTGTTTCAAGTTGATTAATATAGTAGTACGTTTGGCGTAATGAATATAAGATAATTGTTACCTCTTAAAGTTCGTTTAAGTATTGTAATAATATCATCTATTTCGGAATTTTCATTAAGTGAAGTCATGATTGAAATATCAAGGTAGGGAACATGGCATAAAATGGGTCATTAATTACATCCCGTAATATTGTTAGCTAAATGTAAAGTAGAATGGAAGTATCAAGAAATTACATTATTAGTATATCTTGTAAAAAATCTGATTTTGGTTTAGATTGATATAAGTTGTATGTTCATATATGGCATGATGATGAGTATATATATAATCATATGTGGAAGGTGAGTTGATACAGCTCGTTACGAGTTTAGAATATTAGGAATGGTTCAAACGTACAACTATATTGCATGTGATGTAATTTTATTGAATCAATTTGTATAATAGTTCTCTTTCTTATCAACTTGACTCTTATCTTCCATTGCAAACATTAACCAAACGATTATAACTTTGGATTAAAAACAAGTAATGTAGAAGGTGATTAGGTTTCGTTTCACCTTCAGAAAAAGTGAATATGTATAGTACGGTACAATACTACGTTTTGTGTGTTGGCTTGTCTACAAATAACGGGCGCATTCTAGTTATTTTCTGCGCTTAAAAATAACCAATAGCAAATATTTCCATAAAAGCAAGGTTTTTCTTTACGCTTTAACAAATGTCTGAACCCTTTTATGTGCCAGGGTGCGAGTGCGGCAAAAACTGCATGATGCAAGACTGTTGGGATGATGGTGAAGCTGGACGCCGCTACTAGGCGTGTATGAACAAGTTTTATAGGGTTCACGACGAACCTGTTTGCAATTTTGAAGTATGGATTGATGAACCCTGTCAGCAGGAATACTACAAAGAAAAGTTGCAGTATTTTCATTATTTGTGTTTGAAGCAGTGGGAAAGAGAGCGACAATCCAAACGAGAAGTTGCGGAGTTGAAGGAGAAACTCAAAGAGGTGGAAGAAAAAAAATAAACTGGAAGACAAATTTAAGTGGTTGGAGCAGAGAATACTAGGCAGTCGTGACTAAACAATGACATGTACGTGTTGAGCCTAGTAGTGTATCTTTATGTTTCCCGTGTCATGTGCTTTCATTAGTTGTACTGAATTTAAGTTATGTTAAGTTTCTATGTTTGTGTTTGTGTTGTACTGTTAAAATAAAGAAGAAGCGGGCCTTGACTATTTTTTAAAAAATTATTTTTATCTAAGACTAATATATATATATATATATATATATATATATATATATATATATATATATATATATATATATATATATATATATATATATATATATATATATATATATATATATATATATATATATATATATATATATAATTTACAAGAAATTGCTTTAGATAAAAAAAATTCAAAAAGAAAATAGCCCGGAACACTTAGGCCCGTTTAACCCGTTTAGGCCTGTGGGCCCAGCCCATTTAACCCGGGACCATTTGGGCTTAGGCCCGTAGTGGACCGGATCCACCCTCCAGGACCGCTAAGCCCGGTACTGTTCGGTTCGGGACCGCCAGAGCCTGGGACCATTTAGCTCATTTAGGCCTGGGCCTGACCCACAATACAGCCTTAACCATACCAAAAAGAAAAGGCAAAATTGAAAAATCTGCAAAAAAATAAAAATAGAAAAACTCAAGATTTTCTTATTAGGGCCTCAAATGAGAGTCCGGAACCCAATTGTGGTTCTTTTGGACTCAAAATACATAAAGAGGTGGGAAAAAAGGTGACATTTTTATGTATAGCGCCACAATACTTGGCGTTATACAGTAACGTTAACTGTGCAGTTACTGTATAGCGCCAAGTATTGTGGCGCTATACTGAAAAAGCTGACACACCCAGGTATAGCGCCACAATACCTGGCGCTATACATAAGTTTTATATATAGCGCCTGGTATTTTGGCGCTATACTCCTTTTTCCTGGCCCCACCAACAATTCCAGACTTCAATAATTCAAAAGAGTATAGTGCCAACTTTTTTGGGCGCGATATATATATATAAAAAAAATTCCGGCTAGCCATTTCCTATATAAAGAGGTTAGGATTGTATAGAAATTCATTCAAAAAAAAAATTAACTCTTGTTGAAACGTTTATTGTTGTTAAATTCTCCAACATTTTTTCATTATGTCTGAAGAGCGTAGAATAAGAGTTTCATTATATTGGGGGGGGGGGGGGGTGAGGTTGTGATGGAGAATAACTTTGTGGGCTACAGTTTACCTGCTCAGTGTTATGTTAAATTGCCACTTACAATAGAGTACGATAAATTGATATCGTTGTTATGCAAAAAAATGAGTGTGAGGAAACGTTCAGTGATACTTAAAGTAACTGGAAGATATCCGTATGTCATCACTCCGCAAGGGGTTGCTTTTTACTCGGAGTTTAACATCGACGATGATGAAACTTTGAGTGATTTTCTGAGGACTCCGGACGAATGCGGGAAATTTCTTGTAATCACAATGTTGGAGATGTACGTGAAGGTTGAAGCCGTTCCAAAAAATGAGGTTGTGCGTAGTAGAGATAACCCCCAGTCATCGGGTGGTTATTCTGAAGCAAGTTTTGTCGAACAGGTTCCGGATGAAAGAGTTTTCCTTGATTTAAACTTATCACTGTCGGCGAATGAGCAGCGAGAAAATACTTTATACCCTGCTTTCCATAATTCAGAAGACGAGTGGTAAACTTCAATTTTCATTTGTGTTAATTATGTATATTTTTGGCGTATTGAATTTGTATTAACGCTCATATATTTAATAGGAGGTACCGGCCGGATATGAATTTTACAAGTGGTCCATCCGATAGTCATCACCTAATTGAAAACGTCCATCATGGAATTTCATCACATTACGACTTGTAAGTGAAGTGATATAGCCATATGGAAAGCATTTATTAATTCAGTAGCTTATATTTTTGTTGGTTGTGCAGTGAAAACGAGCAAGTTGAACCACTCATACTCACTCAATTGACCGAAAACGACGTATTACATCAGGATCTGGCAGATGCACAAAGTGAGGAACAGAACAGTGATTACGATAACAATGCCGATGAATCCGGAGACGAGACACCCTTTTTCGTGAGAATGGTGATGAGCAGGATGAGGAGGAAGGACCTGATTTGAAGAGAGGCCCCCTAGACGAAGAGTGTACGAGTCCGAAGTGTCGTTTCATTCAAGGGAGATTCCTTACATTGATAACTTGCCAACTGTGCCGGATGTGGAAGCTCTCACAAGGGATTTTGATGAAATCCGGACAGCAATGTAGGATGAGTCTAGACCAACGGTGCTTGCAAAGGGGATGCTTTTTCCTGATAAAGCGCGCTTAAGCAGGGCTTGTAAAATTCACAACGTAAAAGAGTGTCGTGAGATGCAGGTATGGGAGTCAAGTCCGATGGTATACAAGGTTGTTTGCCGCATGTATTTTTGGCCATAGCCATGTAATTGGATGTTGTGTGCGACCAAGAAGAAGACATGTATGTGAAAAGTGGGTAAATACATTCCCACCCACACATGCGAAATGGACAAATTCAACGGGAATCACTTCAACTTGGATATTGACTTGATTTCTCTTGTACTTATTCTGCACCTCGAAGCATCTATAAGGTATACAATCAAAGAGTGCATTACATCAGTCCACCAGGAATATGGCCATACCATTACGAAAAGAAAGGCATTTCTCGGGCGCAAACAAGCGTTTGAAATTGTCTACGGTAATTGGGATAAGTCATTTGTATCTCTGCCAAAGTACATGGCCGCACTGCAGCACTTTAACCCTGAGACAGTTGTTGAATGGAAGCTTGAGCAGAGTTCGGGAACACCAGAATACATATTCAATTATGTGTTCTGGGCGTTTAAGCCAGCAATTGATGGTTTTTTGCATTGCCGGCCCGTAATATCCATAGACGGAACTCATGTCTATGGAAAGTACGATATCAAGCTATTTATAGCCGTGGAAGTGGATGATAATGGATAGATAATTCCTCTAGCTTTTGTTGTTTGTGCTAATGGAAGCAAAGAAACGTGGACGCTGTTTTTGAACCACCTGAAAGAGCACGTTGTCAAACAGCGTTCAGGTATTTGTCTAATATCTGATCGACACAGTGGTGTATTAAGTTCTATGGAGAACTTGCCTACATGGCAAGAACCTTATGCATACCACCGTTACTATGTGAGGCACTTTAAGGCCAATTTCTAGAAGACAGATCCCAACAAGGATCTACATGATTTGATGTGAATGGCAGTAACAGACCACCAACAGCATAAATTCCGGAGGCATATGGATTCTATCAGGCAAGAAGACGAGGCAGCCTATCGTTGGTTAATGCGACATGACCCTGAAAAATGGACGTTGTATGCGGATGGTGGCAGACGATGGGGAATTCTTACTATAAATGTGTCAGAGTCCTTCAACGGGTTATTGAAGTCGGCAAGAAGGATTGCCCGTTACAGCCATGGTACGAATGTCGTTCAAGCAGATGGCGGAGAGGTTTGTTGAACGGTTTGCAGTTGCAATGGAATTGATGGAAAGGGGTGTTGAATTTATACCAGTGCCGATACAGAGATTTGAGAAATACAGACGGCGAGCACATTGGCATTCATTTTTGCATTATGATAACGAAAGAGGTGTTTTTGAAGTTCGCACCGCTATCCATAATAATCGGGGTAATAATGTACATACTATAAATGAATCAGCAAGGTTATGCTCCTGTGGGAAATGGTCCATATACCACATGCCTTGCTCACATGCCATCAAGTGTTTTCAACGTGTTGATTATGCGGAGACCAACTATGTTGATCAACAATATAGTGTTTCCAAGTACCTAAACATATATAGTGGTCAGTTGCAGCCAATGAGTGCTGAGCATTATTGGCCTCCAGAACCATTTAAAATGGTGTGTAACAAGTCCTATTTGCGTAAAATACAGGTGCAGAAGAAAACGTGTATACGGAACCAAATGGATGTTAGTGACACTGTTTATGCGCCCAAATGTGGTATATGCTCGCAAACAGGACACAACTGTCGTAAATGTCCTTCAGTTGGTTTGGGTGGCAAAACTAATCAAGCTCGTTGTAGGTGTTCTTCTAGTGTACCTAACTACCCATGAGTTGATATTGTAATAATTAGTTGTTATATCTATGTTGCAAGATTTATGAAATAAAATTATGTTTGTTAACTATGATTTGTACTTTCCCATTTTACCTATTTAAATAATAATTTAATAAAATTATCTGTATATTTATTATGTGTGTGTTGTCTTGTCGAACTGAAAAAAGCTGACCAGCTGACATAAGGTTGTCTTGTCAAAATCATGATATTTAACACGCAAATTATAGCGCCATTAGATAATACGTTATGTGTGTGTTGTCTTGTCGAACTGAAAAAGCTGACCAGCTGACATAAAGTTGTCTTGTCAACATCATGATATTTAACACACAAAATATAACGTCATTAGATAGTACGTTATGTGTGTGTTGTCTCGCCTATAAATAACGGGCTCATTGTAGTTATTTTGTGTGCTCAAAATTTACTAAAAGCAAATATTTTATTAAAAGTAAGGTTTTTTTTTTACTAAAAGCAAATATTTCACAAATGGCTCAACCTCTTCGTCCACCAAAGTGCAACTGTAGAAAAGCATGCTTGATGCAAAATTGTTGGGACGGTGGTGAAGTTGGACACCGCTACTGACACTGTATGAACCAGTTTTACAAAGTTCCCGGCGAACCTATTTGTGATTTTGAGGAATGGGTTGATGAACCATGTTATCAGGAATGTTACAGAGAACAACTGCAGTTTCTTCATAATATGTGTTTAAGACAACGGGAACATGAAAAAGAAAGCAATAGAATTATTGTAGACTTGAGAGCGAACCTGAAGGAGGTGGGAGAAGAAAAGTGGAAAACACAATGGAATTGTGAAGCACAAAAGGAATGTAAAAAAAATATAAACTGGAACTTGCGGAGGTGAAGGCGAAACTGAAAGAGGTAGAAGAAGAAAAAGAACAACTGGAAGAACGATTTAAGTGGTTGGAGCGGAGAATAAATAGCAATCGGGGCTAAACATTGGCATGTATGTGTTTAGTGTATTTTTCATATTTCATGTATTTTTATTATGTTGGTCTGCTATGTTTGTGTTTGTGCTTGTGTTTGTGCTGTAGTAATGTTTTCCTTGTTTGTTGTACTAAATTTTATTTTAATTGAAGTAGAAGTTAAGTTTAAGTGCTTGTGTTGTACTAAATTTTATTTTAATTAAAGTGTAAGTTAAGTTTAAGTGCTTGTGTTGTTCTAAATTTTATTTTATGAAACTATCAAATGAATGGAGAACTAAAAAAAGTAATGGGCATATTCGATTAAATATTGTTGTTAATGTATACAAAAATATTGTTTACACCATGTCAATGTGTCCTGCATCCGGTGTGTCTCAATGCAGCCGCTGGCTTGAGGCACATTCCCTCCCGCCCGGGTACACTATCAGGATCATCATCATCAAGTCGTCTCCTTATAGCCGGATGCGGCACAGGATGACATGTATTGGTGGTGCTGTCAGCTCCAGTAGAAGGCTACATAATAATATGAAACTTAGTATAGAAAACTACATAACAATTTATATTGTCTTACTATCATCGTCTCTAGATCCTGAATGTAGTCATCTGTCGCTACATCGCATGAAGCCTTAAAAGGAAATTAATAAAGTTAAAGAAAATAAATAAGTTACAGTTAAAACAAATTCAAATTCAATACTAATAAACTCATACCTACGCATGTGATGTGGAGCCATAACTCAGTCGGCGCCCACTATAAATATCTCGGGTCGGTCTATCCTCAACAGTGGTAGACGGGCTTGGGAAGTATCTACCCCAATCCACTCCTTAAATATCCGAGCCCGTGATCAATAATTGACCCGATGGGGTCACCTGCGATGGCACTTGAGTGCGATAAATTCCAAGGCTGTAAGACGACTTGTCCGTCTCATGCATGCCACCTGCCATATCAGTAACAACATCATCAACATAAGCCTCAATTCCCCCTTGCTGGGGACCACCTCCTCTCTGCTCACAACCACGTCGTCCTGCACCACCAGCTCATCGGGTACCACCAGCTCGTGGGATACCACAACCTCGATGGTACTGCGCTGGGTCTATATAATCAGTCTCGTGTGCCAAACGCTGATCCGATCGGGCTCGCTGCAGTGTCTGGGCAGCCACATCCATGAATCGATGACTATATTCCTGCATAGCCACAGGATCGTGGACATAACTCTGCATCTGCTGCCCCATATGATAGACGGCATGCAATCCAATCGCCTGCACAAAGTAAAAAATGTAAACTACATTTTTGGCACTAAATTACAGGTATATAATTAATAATAACAGAAAACATACCAGGGCCTCGTGTCTCACGGCGTATGGGACATACCGACCGTGTGCCTGATGAACTGGGTTCCCGATAAAAAATCGGGAAACAGTGCGGTACCATGCCATATAACGTTGAATAGAAAAGTGTTGCGGAGGTGGGGTCAAGTCCCCTCGCTTGTCCCAAGTACCTAACTGCTCGTTAAGTCATGCCATAAATGTGTCGTCCACCCTGGACCGATCATCCCTCTCATAATGTAAAGCATGCCATGCAGGCAGAGTCGGTATAGGCTGCGGCAGGCCAAACTGACGAAATACCCGCTCGGAGGCATGATGCTCGACAATATCGAGTCATATGAGCGGGAAAGAAGCCCTCCAAATATGTTGGCCGAACATGCAATACGCTGGCAGGGTACCTACCACCTCATCGCTATACGACGTCCAGATGAACTATCAAATAAGAACACAAACCGTTAGTATGCGCAACACTAAGTTAATCTATAATAGGTAAGTTTAGTTAGATATTCACCTGTGCGTCCTCCAGCAGATCCAACACATCCTTGCAGAGGGGGAGATTATGATGGGCATCATACTCTCGTGCAAGAGTACGATGCATAACCCACCTACAGGCTAGAGGGAGTTGCGGAATTTCTACATTAGCCGGTAGCTGTGGTAGAGGTAGATGAAACTGTAGAAATCGCTCCCAGACACAAACCTAACATACAAAGTTGACGTAAAGTATAAAATTAACTATAACTAGGTAAACTTGTAACTAATGGACATATTATTTGAATATGTTGTCACCTGTAGAAGTGGCAGAAAGCCACCAACGTCTTTCTGTGTGCCGATGCAAGCCCGACACATCTGTCTGTACAGATATGAGATGACAGCACCACCTCAGCTGTAGATGGTTGTATCCTCGAACCGGGCAATATGATGCAGAAAATAGAGGCTCACTAGGTTCCCCAAAGTGTTCGGGAACAAGACTCCCCCAAATAGAAGGAGCAACAACAGCCTCGTATATCGCTATACATCCACCTCCGCTGAGTCGTCGGTGATAGTATGGTGGATCTGCACTAGGTGGTCTCTAATGGGGACCAACTGTGTACGACTGGACCCAGACGCTACCTCCTCGTCCTCCGGCATGAAACCTGTGAGCATGTGCAGCATATCCCAATATTCCTGCCGCGAATAATATTTTATGGTCGCAGACAGTAAAACTAGCAAGCCATCAGCGGACAGGCCATATAAAATCTCAGCGTCCTGGAGTGTGATGGTGGCCTCGCCGATGGGCAAATGGAAAGTGTGCGTCTCCGGTCGCCACCACTCAATCAAGGCCGTGATCAAAGCATAGTCGAGCTGTATTCGGCCAATCCTAATAATCCTATATAATCTCATCTCTCTAGGTAATGGACCACGCGGGGATGTAGAACGCGGGGAGGACTCAAAATCTCCCACAATAGATCCACTCTCCTAGCCGGAAAGTCTGCGTAAGCAACTGTCCGTCCCATATATACTCGGATCTATGCTGGGGCTGTAGGGCTAATAGATCCAACGTCCGAGGGCCGGGATGTATAGTCGCGTCCATGTCGTCAACTGTAAATTCATATTTTTTAATAAATTAATTGTACAAATTATATATATGGGTTCCGGGCTCGATATTTTGAGGACCAGTGACACCAAACAATCATTAATAATTATGTATTTTTATTATAATTTAAATTCATATTTTTTAATAACTTAATTGTACAAATTATATATATATATATATATATATATATATATATATACACACACATATGGGTTCCGGGCTCGATATTTTGAGGCCCAGTGGCACCAAACTATCATTAATAATTATGTGTTTTTTTATAATTTAAATTCATATTTTTTAATAACTTAATTGTACAAATTATATATATATATATATGGGTTCAGGGCTCGATATTTTGAGGACCAGTGACACCAAACTATCATTAATAATTATGTATTTTTATTATAATTTAAATTCATATTTTTTAATAACTTAATTGTACAAATTATATATATATATATATATATATATATATATATATATATATATATATATATATATATATATATATATATATATATATATATACATACATTTGGGTTCTGGGCTCGATATTTTGAGGCCTAGTGACACCAAACTATCATTAATAATTATGTGTTTTGATTATAATTTAAATTCATATTATATATATGGGTTCAGGGCTCGATATTTTGAGGACCAATGACACCAAACTATCATTAATAATTATGTGTTTTTATTATAATTTAAATTCATATTTTTTTAATAACTTAATTGTACAAATTAAATATATATATATATATATATATATATATATATATATATATATATATATATATATATATATGTATGTATATGAGTTCAGGGCTCGATATTTTGAGGACCAGTGACACCAAACTATCATTAATAATTATGTGTTTTTATTATAATTTAAATTCATATTTTTTAATAACTTAATTGTACAAATTATATATATATATATATATATATATATATATATATATATATATATATATATGGGTTTGCGCATGTGGCGAGACCCAATGACACCAAACTATCATTAATAATTATGTATTTTTTTATAATTTAAATTCATATTTTTAATAACTTAATTGTATAAATTATATATATATATATATATATATATATATATATATATATATATATATATATATATACACACACACACACACACACACACGCCCAATAGCACCAAACTATCATTAATAATTATGTATCTTTTTATAGTTTAAATTCATATTTTTAATAACTTAATTGTACAAATTACTAATTATGTGTGTTGATACAATTATTAACTTAATTGTACAAAGTTTGTAGTTTCAACAACCAGTATAAGATATTTAAACAAAAGGAATTCTAAACTAAAATACTACACATTACTACGCTACAAGGCTCTAAATTTTACTACGCTAAAAGGGTCTACGTTTTACTACACTAAAAAGGTCTAGATTTTACTACGCTAAAAAATAATCTAAACTAAACATAAACAACAAATAAATTTAATTGCAAATAAAACACAAAACGACATGAAAACGCATATATATAAATCAGGATATTAACAGACAAATTTATTTTACAAATTTATATTTTTTTAGAAAACACTAATATTAAATCCGAATAAATTTAATATGCTAGTTTCGAAAAAAACACAAACCGAAATAGAACATATTCAAATCAAATAATATGCATTATTATAAATGTTTCAACTTAAAATAAATCGAAATACCTCGATTTAGAATTTTCAGAAAGCAAAAAGATTGAAATTTTGACTCCAAATGTGTGAATCAACAATAACACGAAGCTCTACTCGAATGTGGGACCTACGTTCTTCAAGTTTTATGTGTCGGGGGACCCACAATTTTATTTTATTTTTTTAAAAGGAGGGCAGAAGCGGGTATGGGGTGGGGACCAAGAAGAGAGGAGAGGTTAAAAAAATGGAGGAAGAAACGATGAAGAAGACGGAAGGAATTTAAAAAACGTATGTATAGCGTCAGGTATTGTGGCGCTATACTTGTGCCGTGTCAGCTTTTACAGTATAGCGCCACAATACCTGGCGCTATATATTAATGGTGTTGTTATCGTTAATGTATAGCGCTAGGTATTGTGGCACTATATATAAAAATATATTTTTTTTTACCATCTATTTATATATTTTGAGTCCAAAAGAATCACATTTTGGTTTCGGTCTCCTCAAATAAGGATAACATAGCAGCTGTTGCTTGACAGCTAATGAAAGCGACATACCAACATCACTCAAAAGGTTTTCACTAAGCTAAGCTCCGCGTTTTTGGACCCACCTTCGAAGACGTGGAATATTGTTGACCGTTAGATCATGATATAATAACCGTTGGATCATTCTGTCGGCGATATGGAGTGGGTGGACTTGGATATTCGGGCACCACGTTCATGGGCTGCCGCTTGTGGGACCTACACAATGACCAAATTTCTTTATTTTTTATTTCTGTGTTTTTTATTTAAAACCTTCTTTTGCCTTCCACCGACAAAACAAAGGAAGTATTAGTACACGTAAGATTATGCCAGCTGTCAGAAAGTTCTTATGGGACCTACTTAGAAAAATCATCGTATTTTTCCTTTATGGGTAGATATGATTGGTTATTTAAGATGGTTGTCCCAATCTAGTGTCTTAATCATTCGGTAAATGTGTTTTGCTTTTGCTTAATCAATTACTCAAATCATGATTAGTTTTTTTTGCTTTTAATCTTTGACCGGAGCTAAGTTTTTCACTTTACTCGCTCACTTATCCTTTTTTTTTTCTTTTTCTTAAATATCAGAATCTACTTTGATAAATTTTCGATTGAATTTTAATTTTCACAAGAATATAAGAAAAATATGTAATAAGTCGATTTTGATATTACCTTTTTAAGCAACACTATCTTTCCGTTGTACTTCTACCCGAAACTTTTTTGATATTTTTTTGGACAAAAAATACGTTTCTAATGTTAAAAAAAATATTACGTAATTACGTAAAACGCAGTACTATACTGTATTTTACTTTAACAGAAATTTGGTCGTTAAAGTAAAACGCAGTATAGTTCTGCTTTTTATTCATAATTTTTTTTTTACTAATTCGCAGTACTATACTGCGTTTTACTTATAAGCAGTACAACACATTTGTTGTTTTGTAAAACGCAGTATAATAATGCGTTTTACCTGAAACGTACTATTATACTGCGTTTTACTCTGATTTTCGGCCCCACCAATTAACTGACATAACAATAATTTAAATACATAAAACGTAGTAATGTACTGCGTTTTACATAGAAAAATTCTCGTACTTACCTTATTTAAAGGCGTTTCAATTTTATGAAAATCCATTCAAACTTGCGTTCATACATCTCTCTTCTTCTTATCAATCATTTTTTTACAATGTCTGAAGTGCCAAAAATAAAGGTTTCACTATATTTGGGGGGTGAGGTTGTGCTGGAGAATAACTCTGTGAGGTATAGCTCACCTCCACAGTGTCATGTTAAATTGACGCTTACTATGGAGTACGATAAATTGGTATCGTTGTTACGTACAAAAATGAGTGATAGGAGGCGTTAGGTTAACCTTAAAGTAACTGGTAGATTTCTGTATTCAGTGACTCCGCAGGGGTTTGCTTATTATTCTGAGTTTAACATCGAGGATGATGAAACTCTTAGAGATTTTTTGCGTATTCCGGATGAATACAGGGAATTTATTGTAATAAAACTATTGGAAATGTACGTCAAGGTGGAAGACGTTCCCAATAATGAGGGCGTGCATAATAGGGATAACCCCCAGTCATCGGGTGGTTATTCTGGAGTAGTTTTTGCCGGACAGATTGCTGATGAAAGAGCTTGCCTTGATTTAAACTTGTCTCCACCGGCGAATGAGCAGCCACAAAATAATTTTTCGACTTTATGTAATCAACAAGATAACTGGTAAACTTCAATTTTACTACGCTTTAGCAATGTTTATTTTATGTTTTAATTAGATTTGTATTAACACTCATATTTTTCATAGGGGGTACCGTCCGAATATGAATTTTACAAGTTATGACCCCGCCCCTAGTTGGAATATGCGTAGTTCTGGAGTATTGGACCACGGTGGTCCATCCGGGAGTCATCACCAACAAGAAAATATCCATCATAAAACGTCAAGACAGTACGACTTGTAAGTAAAGTGATATAGCTATATTTAAAGTATTTATCTAGTTGGGTAACTTATCATTTTGTTCTTTTTGTGTAGTGAAAATGAGCTTCTTGAAGCTCCTAACCTCACACAGTTGCCCATAGATGACGTATTTACTCGTGATTTGGCAGATGCGCAGTCAAGAAGATGATAGTGATTATGACAACAATGCGGATGAGTCTGGGGATGACACACCCTTCCATGATGAAGGTGATGAGGAGGAGGAAGTGAATGTTGAACCTGAGCTGACGAGGGAGCATGTTCCTCCTCCCGAACGTGGATTGCCTCACAAGGGATGATGATGAATTTCGGTCAACGATGTGGGATGAGTCTAGACCAGCTGTTCTGAAAAAGGGCATGTATTTCCCCGATAAAGCTCGCCTAATTAGGGCTGTAAAATCTATAGTATAAGAGAGTGCCGTGAGATGACGGTAAGTGAGTCAACTACGGAGAAATACAAGGTTGTATGTCGTAGAGACTTTATGAGTTGTCTCTGGATGTTGCGTGCCACCAAGAAGAAATTAGGTTTGTGGAAAGTGGGTAAATTTTTTAGCGAGCACAGATGTGAAATGGACACATACATTGAGAATCACTTCAACTTGGATGTAGACTTGATTTCTCTTGTCTTGATTCCATATTTGGAAGTGTCCATTAGGTTCAAGATTAAAGAGTGTATTACAGCCGTCCACCAGGAGTATGGTTGTACTATAACCATAACAAAGGCATATCTCGGTCGCAAACATGCCTTTGAACTTATTTATGGCGACTAGGATAAGTCTTTTTCAAATCTGCCCAGGTACATGGCCGCACTGCAATACTTTAACCCCGGGACTGTTGTTGAATGGAGGCGTGAGCGGAGTTCGGACAGACCCGAATATATTTTCAACTATGTGTTCTGGTCATTTAAACCAGCAATTGATGGTTTTGTGCATTGTCGTCCTGTTATTTCCATAGACGGTACTCATGTCTATGGAAAGTATGATATTAAACTTTTGATTGCAGTTGCATTAGATGCCAACGGGCAAATATTTCCACTAGCTTTTGCCATATGTGCCAACGAAAGCGCAGAGACGTAGACGCTTTTTTTGAACCACTTGAAGCAGCACGTTGTCAAACAACGTTCAGGTATTTGTCTAATATCTGATCGACATGGTGGTATTTTAAGTTCTGTACGTCACTTGCCTGAATGGCAGGAACTATATGCATACCACCGTTACTGTGTGCGTCACCTGAATGCCAATTTCCAGAAGAAATATCCGGACAAGGCCTTGCATGACTTAATGTAGATGGCTTCAACTGAGCGCCAACAATGCAAATTCACGAGGCGCATGGAAGCGATCCAGCAATTAGAACCACGAGCCTATACTTGGTTGATGGGGCATGAGCTTCACATGTGGACATTGCATGCTAATGGCGGCAGACGATGGGGATCCCTCACTACCAACATGTCAGAGTCATTCAACGACTTGTTGAAGTCTGCCCGTGGTCTGCATGTCATTGCCATGGTCCGCATGACATTCAAACAGAGTGCAAAGAGGTTTGTTGAAAGAAATGCAGCTACATTAGCATTAATGGACAAGGGTGTTCAATTTATGCCAATACCCATGAGAAGATTTGAAAGGTCCAGGAGGCGAGCACAGTGGCATTCATTTCTTTAGTACGATCATGAACGGGGTATTTTTGAAGTTAAGACCGCTATCCGCGGACACCGTGGGAATAATCTACAGACGGTGAATGAATATAGAAGGTTGTGTTCATGTGGAAAATGGATCATATACCACATGTCGTGCGCACATGCGTTGAAGTGCTTTCAACAAGTTGGATATGGGGCAACAAACTATATTGATAGGCAATACAGTATTGCTGCATACATAAACACGTATAGTGGGAAGTTGCAGCCATTAGGTGTTGAGCATTATTGGCCGCCGGAACCTTTTAAGATGGTATGTAACAAGGACTATTTGCGCAAGCTGCAAGTACAAAAGAGAACGCGTATACGTATCCAAATGGATGTTGGTGACACCGTTTATGCGCGTAAATGTGGCATATGCTCGCAAACAGGACACGACCGTCGTAAATGTCCTTTAGGTGGTGTGCGTGGCGGTGGTAATCTGGCTCCTGGTGCAAGTTCGTCGAATGTACCCAACTATCAAGGATACCCCTAGTCTTTTGTTTTGGTATTGTTTTTTGTAATACGTGTTTGTACTTGTGTATGCTGCAATATATATCAAATAAACTTAGTACACATACATGTCATACATGCCAATACATGCCACTTCAATACATGCCATACATGCCATTTCAATTAAAATAAAACATTACTACAACACAAACACAAACATAACAGGCGAACATAATAAAAATAAATGAAATATGAAAAATACACAAAACACATACATGCCAATGTTTAGTGCCGGTTGCCATTTATTCTCCGCTCCAACCACTTAAATCGTTCTTCTATTTGTTCTTTTTCTTCTTCTACCTCTTTCAGTTTCGCCTTCACCTCCGCAAGTTCCCGTTTATATTTTTTTTTACGTTCCTTTTGTGCTTTCCATTTTTCTTCTCCCACCTCCTTCAGCTTCGCCCTCATTTCTACAATAATTTTATTGCTTTCTCTTTGTGTTTCCCGTTGGCATAAACACATATTATGAAGAAACTGCAGTTGTTCTCTGTAGCATTCCTGATAACATGGTTCATCAACCCATTCCTCAAAATCACAAATAGGTTCGCCAGGAACCTTGTATAACTGGTTCATACAACACCAGTAGCGGCGTCCAACTTCACCATCGTCCCAACAATTTTGCATCGAGCATTCTTTTCCACAGTTGCACTTTCGTGGACGAAGAGGTTGAGTCATTTAATGAAATATTTGCTTTTAGTAAAAAAATCTTACTTTTAATGAAATATTTGCTTTTACTAATTTTGAGCACACAAAGTAACTACAATGAGGCCGTTATTTATAGGCGGCATTTAATATATAAAGCGTGGTATAGTACTACGTTTTATGGAGTTGTCTTGTCGTTCTGAAATAGATGAAAACCATGTGAAAAAAGCTGCTTTATTGCAGAAAAATTTAATATATAAAGCAAGGTATAGTACTGCGTTTTATGGAGTTGTCTTGTCGTTCTGAAAAAGATAAAAACCATGTGAAAAAAGCTGTTTTATTGCAGAAAAATTTAATATATAAAGCGTGGTATAGTACTGCGTTTTATGGAGTTGTCTTGTCGTTCTGCAAAAGATGAAATCTATGTGAAAAAAGTTGGTTTATTGCAGAAAAATTTAATATAACGTGTGGTATAGTACTGCGTTTTATGATTTTAGTTATCCTTTGTGCAGTGATGGTTTTAGTTCTACTGTTTGTTTTTGTGTTACGTTTGCAATGTTTGTGTTTCTTGTGTACTGTTTAAGTAAAATTGTTGTTCAAACGCAATTAAAATAAAAATATTGTTAAAAGATAATTGTTACCATTATTTACATAATGCACTATTTACACAAACTAAAAACATAAGTAAATCAGTGAGTCCCGCAGCCTGTGTGCTTCAGTGCTGTTGCTGGCCTAAGTCGCATCCTGTGCCACCCGGGTACACTATCAGGATTATCGTCATCAAGCCGTCACTTTATGTGAGGATGTGCAGCAACATCGACACCACAGCTGGCAGGATCAGAAGAATATGTTGTCGGGCCGTCAGCAACCTACAAAACAAGTAGTAATCTTAGCATGTGAAAAAGTATATTTGTATTGTACGTGTTGAGTCAAAAAATATTTTCTCACCGTGGTCTCGTCGGTTGCCTGAGTATATGCATCTGTGGTGTCCTCATCAAAGCATGTAGTGGCCTCAAAGATGGGCTGGGACAAAACATACATAAGAAAGTTAAATTAATTAATGTCAGCTCATTAAGGAAAAGAAAACAAATTGAAATTTTAAAGTAATACAAACATACCTGCCCCTGTGGTAGTTCCGCATCAACCGCCGGGGATGAGGCATAACTCAACGTGCGCCCGCCATCCACATCCCGGGTGGGCCAATCCTCAGTTGCGGTAGATGAGCATGCAAAGTACTGGTCTGCATCCCCGTCGAATGTACCCGTGATCGACAATGCTCCTGACAGGGTGACCTGCGATGCTGGCAGAGATAGCTGAAGGCTGTACGAAGGCATGTTGTTGGAAGACTCATCTACCCGAGGTATTCAACCCGGCTAATCATCTCCAAGCGCCTCAACTCCAAAGTCCTCATCATGTCCCTCAACAGGTGGGTCGACAGGTGTCTCAACGCCCCCTTGCTGGGGACCACCTCCTCGCCGTCCCCCGCGACCCCGTGGGGCACCCCTACCTCGTGGGGCACCCCTCCCTCGTGCCCTACCCCTGCCTCGTGGGACACCCCTACCCCGATGGTAGTCATCTGGCGCCGCATACTGAGCCTCGTGGTCCAACCTCGCGGCATCTCTCGATAATTTAAACAAAATTAATTGTGTGTGTTAGTTTAAGGAATTAAATAATTAATTATGTTTAATATTGGACTGAATAATTATGTATGGGTTCCAGGCTCGATATTTGAGGTCCGGTAGCACCAAGTTATCCTTAATTATTATGCGTGTCAACTTCAACATTTTAGAATTTTGTTAGCTTAATAAATTAAATAATTAATTATGTTTAATATTGGACTGAATAATTATGTATGGGTCCCAAGCTCGATATTTGAGGCCCGGTAGCACCAAGTTATCCTTAATTATTATGCTTGTCAATTTCTTTTAGAATTTTGCTAGTTTAAGGAATTAAATAATTAATTATGTTTAATATTGGACTGAATAATTATGTATAGGTTCCAGGCTCTATATTTGAGGCCCGGTAGCACCAAGTTATCCTTAATTATTATGCGTGTCAATTTCAACATTTTTAGAATTTTGTTAGCTTAATAAATTAAATAATTAATTATGTTTAATATTGGACTGAATAATTATGTATGGGTTCCAGGCTTGATTTTTGAGGCCCGGTAGCACCGAGTTATCCTTAATTATTATGCGTGTCAATTTTAACATTTTTAGAATTTTGCTAGTTTAAGGAATTAAATTAAAATTATTGAATTGGACTGAATAATTATGTATGGGTTCCAGGCTCGATATTTGAGGCCCAGTAGCACCAAGTTATCCTTAATTATTATGCGCGTCAATTTCAACTTTTTTAGAATTTTGTTAGTTTAAGGAATTAAATAATTAATTATGTTTAATATTGGACTAAATAATTATGTATGGGTTCCAGACTCGATATTGGAGATAATTTTACAATATATATTAATTTGTTACTTTTGTAAATTTATTGTTATAAATTAAATAATTAATTTTGTAAAGTGTAATTGGATAGAGTTTGCAATTACTACATATTTAAACTACATAGACTCTACGCTAAAATGTTCTACATTTTACTACGCTAGAAGGCTCTATATTTTACTACGCTAAAAGGCTCTATATTTTACTACACTAAAAGGCTATATTTTACTACACTAAAAGGCTCTATATTTTACTACGCTAAAAGGCTATTTATTTTACCACGCTAAAAGGTCATTATTACATATAAAAATAACTAACATAAAATATAAATATGAACAACAAACAAAATAAATAATATTAATCTTTTAACAATACAAATAATTTATCAAATTTTAACAATTTTTTGTATCAAAGCTAATAAATCAATCCGGGTATAAATAAGATACAAATTTAAACACAAACATAACACAAATTAACATGAAAACACATTAACCAATACAAATATGCATGTACTATATGAGTTTCGACATAAACAAAATCGAAATACCTCGATTTAAGTTTTTTGAATTTGATTGAAATCGAATTTTTGCACCCGAAAGAAGGAATCCAAAGCTTGTCTTATGTGTGGGACCTACACTCCTTGCTCTTTAGGTGACGGGTGGGGCCCAATTTTTTTTTTACTTTTACAGGGGGGGACCAGCAGAATCCGAAGAAGAAGGGGTCGTCGGTTCTGTGGTCAAAGGAAGAAGAAGGGGTTTATTTTATTAAAACAATTCGTAGTATTATACTGCGTTTTAAGTAAAACGCAGTATAATACTGCGAATTGCTTTAATAATACAAAGCTGAGCCCAGATTTTAAGTAAAACATAATATAGTACTGCGAATTATTAAAAAAAAATTTTTTTTAAATAAAACGCAGTACTGTACTGCGTTTTACTTTAACGGCCAAATTTCCGTTAAAGTAAAACATAGTATAGTACTGCGTTTTACGTAATTACGTAATATTATTTTTTTAACATTAGAAACGTATTTTTTGTCCAAAAAAGCATCAAAAAAAGTTTCGGAGTCACTCTGTACAACATTATTCCTAGTTATGGTAGTAATGTCGGAATATTTGTCTTCCTGAAATGAGGGCCATATTCAATTTAATGAATATATTGCAGCTATTTTTTTCACACTTAAAAATAATTGCTACTCCTATTTCAACTCATTTTTATTTTTAGTATTCTGGAAAAAAAAATTGTCAAGTATTTGTAAACGTAAAGTTGCACAAAAAAGACCTTCATAAAAGAACTTATAATTGTGTAATAATGATTTTAAATTGTATATAGGACGTTATAATGTCTCAACACCTAAACTTCAATGTTAATTTGCATTGCATCTCTCTTATATATTTAAAAGATTTCTGATTGTTCTTACTAATCGCGATTCTAAATGTATTACTAGGATTTAAATAGTAATTAAGTAACAAATATCAACAGCCGTATATAGTTTACCAAAGTTCATGATTACTTTACTACGCTTGACACATTAGCAAACTTTGATTAAGCGAAGTATATGTATTATATTAACATATTTTCATAGTGTTGGTCATTAAGTCTAAGTGGACCTATTTCCCTAAGAAATTACGTCGAGCCAAGGTATAAAGGACAAATGTAAGACAATGAAAGGGGAAATATGATATTCTCATTAATTGTTGAGAAAATTGAAGAATCCAATGTAGAATTGAAAAAGGAAACTGTGGGTCTACAGCTTCTAAAGCCTATGACACTTGAGCTAGCAATCACTTTTGACTTCTTAGTAACTTATTAATAGAGATACTGTTCCCTCCGTCTCATATTAACAGTCGTGGTTATTAAAAATAATTATTTAAATTATTTATCACTTTAGAAGTGTTTACCTCGAAAATACGGACAACAATTAAACTTGATTTGTAGTTTTAAAAATATGTAATTTAGTTCAATACCAATTAATAATCAAAAAATATAAAGTAGGAATGAAAGACATAAATGAATCAAACCAATGTTAGTTAGCAGTAGTAACCTCGAAACGGTGACCTCGAGGTGGCTTAGGACAGTAAGAACAATTAAGTATTCAAAATAAAGTAAGAACAATGGATCTAAAGGACAATGCTGATGAACAATAGACAAAAAGGTATAAAGTATATTCTTTTCTCATTAAAAGATGATAATATGTCTTATAAATAATTGGGGTCCCCTTTATATAATGGGGAAGCCCTAAAAAAAGAATATTTTTATTTACAGTAGGGAATATTCCTGGTACAGCTGCCTAAGCGCCTAGTACGGAATAGTACAATCATATTCCGGGATTTGGGTCATGACTTTGGGGACGTGGTAGGAACCTAACGTGTTCTGGTACGAATCCATAAGGGTACTATTTCGAGGTCGAGCTCGGTATGCATCATGCTCCGCCTTCGAACTTAGATCTGGTCCCTCGAGCTCGAACTTAGTCTTACCCGGACTCGGACCTCGGACGACCTCTCAAGTATAAAGATCGGAGGCATTCGATCTTGACCGTATACAAGAAGTGCAAGACAAAACTAATTATCTTTTTTCTTTTTTTACCCTTAGTAATAATTATCTTTGAAGACTACAAATACCTAACTTTGTTCAAATACCAATGAAGAAAGATTAAATATTAAGACATGAATAAGAGGTAGTCAAAATCTCATCCTAATTAATTTTTCTTAAGAGATGTGTAGAAGAGAATCATGTCAGATAATATGAGAAGAGGAATAAAAGGAAAATTTCTACTTGAGTGTCCGATAAATAAACTATGTTATTGTGCTTGGAATCAATTCACTTCTACATCAGGGACACCACAATAGCGTGTGAGGCTTAATAATTTACACTTTCACATTTAAAGTATACATTTAACTTATACTTAGTGTTTTTTTTTTCTTTTTAATATCTTGTGCTTAAAAATTAGCACTTTCTTTACATGTAGGTTTACTATTACATAGCTGTATTTATTTTGTGTGCCCCAATTAAGTTTGATATCCCGTGGTCCATATCTATGAAGGATCAGCTAGAGTGAATTTTGACATAGAAAAATAATTAAATTACTAGGGAAGATAAATTTTCTTTTGTGCTGAAGCTATATAAAACGGTGCAATAGATTAGTTTTCACATATTACTGATATTTTAAAAAAACTTATGATTAAAACGTTGAAATTTAATTAGTAATGAATAAAATAATATGCTTTGTGAAGTAGTTGGTTTGACAGCTACTTTAGATTACGACGCTAATATGCTTTGTGAAGTATCGCTATTTTAGTTCTTCTAGCAAGCTCAGTTAGGTTTTACTGTCCTAACGAAAATGTATTCTTTTCATCATAATCATTTAACAATCCAAATAATTACATAAATGAACCATTTGTCTAGATAAATGACTTATAAGCTACAAATTATTACTTTAAGTTTTCATTAATAATTTCCTAAGTAGACTCTCATAAGTCATTATCTTACTTCATATACCTAACGGTGCTTTAGTGACAACTAAAGAATAACCTCTTTTTAGTCTTGTAATTTACTTTTACTTATTTATCCTTTTCGGGCAACACAATGACAATGCCCCACATTTTGGCTTTTCATTAATCTACTAGTAGTGCAGTGGAGTTGTAATTAAATTAGCAGTCAAGTCACATTTTTAATGCTTGTTGATATCTTTTAGCTTTATTTCTATTTCTTTTTCCTTTATCCTTTTGCTTTCTACAAAGGAAGAATATGATAACATAATTGTTTATAGTTGTCGTAAGCAGAAGGAAATGATCCATACAAAATTAATACCTATAGTAACACCAGCAGCCCAGGAGAGCAAAATATTTCTAGGCTTAAAAAAAAAGAAACGAAAAAAAAAAAAGAATTAACGAGACATTGTTTTTGCTAATAACTAAATTTTATATATTACTAAATAGCATCATTAGAAAATGGAACTCTTCTAGTGGAACTAGTTCCTAAAGAGTCCACTATATAAGTCATGATTCTAATACAAGTATTGAATACCGAATGATATTTGATACAATGGCCGTAAAGAGAATTATTGATATCATGATCATGATAACAGAGTATTGAGATTTGAGACAACTGTGAATATTGTGGGCAGGGTGGCCGAACTTCGTAAGAAACGTGTGATATAAGGGGAAAAAAATAATTTGACGAGAATATTGATATTGAAATCTCAAAATCTCTCGAATAGTCCTTTAGAGTTAAATTATTTTTTATACATAGTAGACAAGACAATTTTTTTCACTTCAAAATAAATTTGAACAATTCGAAGCATATGAAAATATTTTTTATTTTCTATTTAGCGTAAAATATTGAGATCACTAGATGATGGAAATTTAGAAAAATACTGTCTTAATCTTGAGTGTTCCTTGAAGCATAATAATCAATCTGATATTGATAATGGTTTAGATTTATTTTCTAAATTAAAAGTGTTAAGAAAAATAGTACAACTAGAAGATAACATTTTAATTGATATACTCAATCAAATAAAAATATTTAATTCTTTTCCAAATGCTTATATTGCTTATAGAATAATGTTAATAACTCATGTTACCGTTAAAATTAATAAAATTTTAACTAAGCTCAATAATGTCTGAAGAGAGGTTAAATGGATTAACTATAATGTCAATTGAGAAAGAATTATTAGAAAAAAATTATTAATAACTTTGCATCTAAAAAATTCAAATTAAAAAATAATAATTTTAAAAAAATTAAGGCCCCTCGTAAAATTTGGCTTAGACAATAAAATTCGTCGGGCCGCCCCTGATTGTGAGAACGCAACCTAATCGTGTCTTCTCCACTGATTTTCAAAATTTTATCCATTTTTTACCCAATTTTTTTTTCATGCTAATCCAAAAGATAAAAAAACATAAACATGTATACTATTTTAGATGTTACTTAAACTACTAATTCTTTGCTACTGAGAGTTGATTAATACACTAGCAAGTTGCATACTTTTTCAGCCATTCAAAAATACGAAAATATTATGGGTGTTGTTCTTAACTAAGAAAAGCACACTATTAGGAACCTTTTAAGGCGTCGTTGGTACATGAGATAAGAGTAATAATTTCGGGATAAAATTTGAGATTAACTTTATCCCATATTTTATTTGGAGTATTAATTAATTCTGGAACAACTTTTATACTACTAATTAGCTTCTATTTTTAGCATCTCATTCTTTTTCTTAATGCGTATGCTAGCTTATTTCTATAAGCAATAGCATGCGTCTTTATTTTGCAATGGGACGATATCACTATAAAAATAAGTTAAATAAGTCACTTATAAAAAGAAATTATATGCAAATTTCTATTATAAACATTAAATATAACATGGTAAAAATGTTAAATCGCATGCTATCATTGGTTAAACTGTACTAACAGTGTAAAACTTTATTCACGGTTCGTAAATGCAATTTCAATTCATGAAGAAAAATATAGAAACGACGAATCCAGCAGGCAGGCTGCCCATGTTCATTAATTACCATCTCGTTGTGTTTAGTTAATTAAGAACTTCCTTTACATAGCTTGCAAATATGGTCCCCCGCATTTCTGTACTCTCTTCATTAATTGGGAATATTACTAGTTCAGAGCAGACAAAAATTTTATTGAGTTATTTTGGTTTCTAATGAATTTAGTTATGTCAAGTTGGTTTCATTTAGTGTTGCATGCAAAATTTGCAAATGCACCAATCGATAATTTTCTAGTATTAACCATGTGTACGTAGTGGTTGAAACATGCTTTCGATGTCACATTTAGGGTGCATGGTCATTTCGCCTCTAACTGGTTTGAACTAAGGGTCATTTGGAAATGACATCTCTACCTCTACAAGGTAGGGGTAAAATCTGCATATACTTTATTCTTCCTAGACATCACAATGTAGAATTACATTGGATGTTGCTTTCAGACGCACATGCAAGTATACGTGATAATACAAGTAATAAAATGATAAGTCGGATGTCAAACCAACAGAGACTTGTGTCAACTACCCATTAACACTACTAGAAAACTGCCAAAAAGCGTACAGAAAAATCGACCGAAATTTATTAAAAATCGACCGACTTTAATTCGTCGAAAAAAAAATTGTCGCTAACATTTGGCAACCGCAAATGGTCGATATTTCCGACCGAAGTCAGTCGGTATTTTAACACATCTTTGACCAAATAATCTGGCACAAACTAAATATACCGACCGAATTCGGTCGGTATTCTAGAAAATAATTTTTAATTATTTTTTAAATTAGCGACAGATATCGGTCGAAATCTTAGTTATTTTTTTCTTAAAAATTATACATTTTCAACTGAAATCGGTCGGTATTATTAAAATATTTTAAATTTAAAATCAAAAATTTCGATCGATTTCATTTGATAATTTCAAAACCTGAAAATTTTTATTGGTGAAACCGACCGGAGTCGGTTGGTAATTTTAAATTTCTGGGAATTTATTATTTTAACATTTTCGACTTCGGTTGGTATGCGATCAGTTTTCTGGGTAAAATGTTGGCAGAATACAGCTGTTTTACAGCTGCACCACCTACCAACAACCAATAACCTATAATGGCAGCATTACATTGCTATCATTCAACCAATAACAACAACAATAACAACAATAGTAACAACAATAACAACTATCAAAATTATATTAACAATATTTATAGAATTTCAAAAAATCTAACAACAAAACATTTCACAAGTTAAAACTTTAAACATCATTCAATGAGTGTTTTGTGCTACATCATCTCCATCTCCACTACTAGAACCTTCATCGTCGGCATGGTCCGAAGGATCACGACGATAAAGATTAGCATCTGGGGAAGACTCACGAGACCGGGGAATTGGGAAAACACCACTAGCAAGAAGATTGGCTAGTTGACCTTGAAGGACATGAAATTGTTCGTTCCCTCTTTTCTAGCTGACCTTGAAGGGTATCAAATTGTTTATCTCTCTTTTCTTCTCTAGCCTTTGCCTCTTCAAGCTCTGGTGACAGCTTTGCGATCTTCTTCTCCATAGCAGAGAGAGTCGACCTATCAAGTGCCTCGCCTTGGGCGGAAGTCCCTATACCTTGCAATACATCCTTGTAGCACCGAAACGATCTCTCTGGAAGGCCGTATGCTATCCCCCTTTTAGGACCACCGACAACAAACAACCATACCTTCTGCGCTTCTTTATCTGAAATGGAAGGTTGCTCGCCTTGCTCATTCGGTGAAAAGCTCTAACTGTACTCCTCCACAGTAGTCTTGTAGCGTCCATTTATAGAAGATAAAAAATTATTAACCATATAACATTATAAACATTAATTTTTTTATAGTAGTTATGAAACTTATATATGTAGTCTTTGCTAGGTCCTCGGCCCATCTACATAGATTTGTCAGTGCCATTTTCTTTCGGATGTGAGTCTCCATGAAGAACTCATCATGAGTCATCTTCCTCCCTTATTTTTTCCTACAAATATAAAAAACACGTTAAATAAATTAAAATATGTAAATATAGTTCGATAAAAATAGATTTAAATATTTTAAGGAATTACTAATAGTATCCTAGGAGCCACCCTTCTCAAATGCCCGAGCCTTCTTTCCCTATTCAATCCTCTTCTCGAATTTCTCAGTTGTCCAGTGCCTCAGCAGATACTCCCATAAATGCGGTAGAACTCATGAAGGCTTCTTGTTCTTCTTCCGAGCAGAATAGAAGGAATCAGATAGTCTCTTACAGCATTTCAACTCAAAATTTACAAGAATGCACTGTTATGCTGGTCCTCCCAGGCATACTTAGTATGCAAATGAGAGGGGTCGCTGATGAAGATAGATGTGATGTAGACCCCTACTGTGAACCAGATCCCTGCTGTGATCCGGGCGGCTGTAATCTAGATGGATGTGATCCAGGTGGTGGTGAAGCAAATGGAGCAGATGACAGGCGTATCACCATATGGCCATATGACTGTTGACTCTGTGTGCCTATGTAACTATATACAGGATTATGTAGAGGAAGAGGGGTATAGCTATATGGTAGAGAATGGTAAGAATACTGCTGGGAGGGAGAACGGTAGGTAGTCTAATGAGCATATGGATATGGTGGAAAAGATGTGTGCCTAGAAGATTGCTGCCGACCATCAACAGTGGAGAGATGCAAGTGTGGAGCGGAAGGAAGCGAGGGTGTAGCACTATCCTCATAATAAATATGCCTCAAATGTTAGAATTAAGAATATAAATCTACATAAGTTGAGAGCGCTTGAAAAAACTAACATGCTAGTCATCTTCGAAATATCCTTTCTCGTCCGAAAATTCTTACTCTTCACTTATTTCATTTTCATCAGGTGATTCTTCATCCTCATTTTCTATGATTGTTATTTCCTCCATATAAACTTCTTCTAATATTCATTGAGGATGTTCCAAATCATTTTCAACTGATCATCCACCATTTGGTTAACACTTGAGGTATCGTTTTGGTAAGCAACATCTAGCACATTCTCAACTTTCACCCCACCAACAGGCTTAGTTTTTATTACAACCAACCAATCATCCTTATCCCTCCGCAATGGATATGGAGCATAATACACTTGCCTAACATTTTTTGCAATTATAAAAGGATCAAAGCAATCATACTCCCTCTTTTTATTAACCTCAATTATGTTGTACTGCGAGTGTACATTTGTAACTCTCCTAGGTGTTGGGTCAAACCACTTGCATCGAAAAAGTATGATCTTCTTATTTGGCCAACCTGAATATGATAATTCTAGAATCTATTTGATCACACCATAATAATCGTGTTCCCCATCCTGGTTGCCTTTACCACCTTTAATACACACCCCATTGTTATTACTTTTTTTTTTATATAGTTGGAGCATTACTCGGTGTGAAATATGTAGCCATTCACAAAATACATAGACATAGTTATAACCATAGGTGCAGGTCCCCAAGATATATCAAAAATTAACTAACACCATTATTTGGATTATTGACCTACATGTAGTGTTAAATCACAAGTGAGCAAGTATATTTACAAGTGACCAAGTATGTTTATTCACATGTGAGAAAGTATGTAAGCTGCAGTTACACACTCTTTAAAGCATGCCTCAAATGTAAAATATACAACATCATGGCCAAATTGACTCACGAAGTCACTAAGCGACACATTGAAAAACTTTTTAGTTGCATCAACCAAATTAAATAATAGTCCATGTAAATTAATGTTACGTTAACATTTATTTAAGAAAGGGTAGAACTTCTGGACAATTTAGCAACACATGATTTAAAGCTGATTTGTACTCCATACTAGTTAGGCCTCTTTTTGATTGATCTTTAGAACCTCGGTTTGGTTGATTGAATATGGACATTGGTGGATATAATGGATCATTCTTAATCACGACATTGTGCCGATTGAGCCTATTTCTAGCACATGGAACATGACTCTCAAAGTAGTAAAAACAAAAATGGGCAGTTTCCTTTACAAGATAGGCTTCGCATATGAATCCGTCAATCATATTCCTCTATTTAACAAGTCGTTTACACTTGCCGATAGTACTACACATTTTCAAATTAGACGATAACATTAAAAAAATACAAGAATGAATCAAGGTTTGATCATTACATCTTGAATGGATACATCCACCTATATTGAACCGACCCTCCAAGTTGTGCCTAGTGTACAAGGTGAATTGGAAGGCGTTCCATCACATCAAAGAAACCACACGGAAAAATTCTTTCCAGCTTATTATTGATTACATGAATGTTTCGATTCATTTGAAATAAGCTTTCTTCCTTAATTTAATGACCCGACCTGTCATTTTGAGATCTAGCATAATGTTCAGCGGTTTAAGGTCTTTAGTAGTTTCATTTCATGTAGTATGACTTGTACACGTGGTTAGAGTTGAATTTCGGGAGTTTCAAAGTTGATCCGGGTGGAGAATTCTAAATTCAGAAGCTTTAAGTTGAAAGAGTTAATCAAGGTTTGAATTTTGACAAACGATCTCAAAATTGGGATTTGAAGTTTTCAATAGGTTCATTTGATGATTTCGAACTTGGGCCCCGCTCTTAGCTCGGGTTCTTGCTTAATGAGGCGTCCCTTGTTTGCTCTTGGATTGGACTAAGCGGCAATCCTTACTGTGGAAGCAGACCTTGTCATTCTTCTCCTTCAATGCCAGTGGATAAGTACACTAGGGCTGGAATGCTCTTTTATCATGTATGTGGATTACTTGGTCGATTACCTGATTGCACTAGTCTCATAGCCATCTCTTTAGCGTCCCGCCATTCCTTCTTGTTAACACAGGAAATCTGTGGAAAGTTAGTATTTTAAAGGTTTTAGAATTTCCTAAGTTTGACTTGAAGTGGATTTTGGTGTTATCGATGTCCGTTTAGGATTTAGAGCCTTGGAATAGGTTCGTATTGTTATTTGTGACCTATACGTAAAGTTTTGCGTCATTCCAAAATGTTTAAATATAATTCGGACGCGTTCGGCGAAGTTTGAATGTTTGAAAGTTTAAAGAAAGGTTTCAGTTTGTCGATTCGTAATCTTGATGTTGTTCGATGTGATTTGAGGCTTCGACTAAGTTTGTATCATGATTTGGGATGAGTTGGTATGTTCGGATGGGGTCTCAGGGGGCTCGGGTTGAAACAGATTGAAATCAGGTCGAAATTTGGATTAAGGAAATGCTGAAGACTGCTGAAGTCTGGTGTCATCGCACCTCTCATGGGTTTGGACGCAGGTGAGGACACGCAGGTGCAAAGGAGGTCGTCGTAGAAGCAAAATTGGGCCAGCTAGGCGAAAGACCCCAGGAGCGATCAGTGCTCCACAGAAGCGGGACCGCAAGAGCGAATATTTCGTCCGTAAAAGCGGACTTGGCTGGGCTTAGTGGGAACCGCACCTGCGATGGGAATTTCCGCAGGTGCGGAGCCGCAAAAACGGCTACTGTTCCGTTGGTACGAGGCAACACTAGGCGGACTTGATTTCTATACAGGATTTGGCCCATTTTTTTTCATTCTCTCTTAGCTTGGGCGATTTTTGGAAGTTTCAAGGGGAGATTTTCATCAGCCATTGCAAGGTAAGTAATTTCCACATAATGTTAGTGAAATACATGGATTTTATGTGTATTTAAACATGGAAACTAGTTCATATTGTGAGATTTTTGAAAGAAACCTAGAAATTGGTATTTTTGAATTTTGACTACGAAATTGGACATGGAATTGGAAATAAGTTATATATTTGAGTTCGTAATGTTATGGGGTAGTGTTTATCTTCAAAAAAATTCGGAATCCGGACACATGGGCACGAGGGGTGACTTTATTGACTTTTCGAGCGTAGTTAGGAATTGTTATAAATTGTTAAATTGTAAGCATTGTAGTATATTTTGATTGATTTGTACATTGTTCGGCTAGTTTCGGAGCGACTGGCATTTGTTTGAGGTGTTAGAGTGGCATTGGAGCCGGTTATGGAACTTCGGAGCGAGGTAAGTCTCTTATCTAACCCTATGCGGGAAAAATTACCCCGTAGGTGTTATTCTTGTTATATGCTACATGTTGTGGGAGCTGTGCGCGTATGAGGTGACGAGTGTCCGTGTGCATGCTAGAATTTTTGAGTATGTCTGGGTAGATTAGGATTCACACCATGCTTTATTGTACAAGTTAAGTTATTATTGCCTGCTTAGTTACTCGATTTCATGTTACGACCTGAGACTAGACTTGCATAGAGTTATAGACTCGCTATCACAGAGATGTGAGGTGCTACTTGATTTAGCCATGGAATAATTGTGCTCCTCTTACGAATTTCTCCGGCGTTGTGTGTTTTCATCGAAAAGCTTACTTAAAGTTCATAACTCACACGTTTATTCGTGAGTGGGGTCAAGGACCCGTTAAAATTTCTTATTCTAATGGGATCAGGCCATTTGCCTCGACAGTGTAATAGATAAATATATGGTTCGTGTCGTTCTACCCTCGATCGTGCGCACATTTTGATGGGATTGGGTCATTCGCCTCGGCAGGATTATGTGCCACATTCTCATGGGAGCGAGTTGTTCACCTCGGCAGTATAATAGATGTATTTATGGTTCGTGCCGTTCGACCCTAGGTAGTGCACAAATTATGATGGGATTGGGTCGTATGCCTCGGCATTTCTATAAAATACTCCTATGAAATCATGCATAATATTTGTCAAGAAGCTAGTGTATCTGGGAATTTTCCTAATATGAATCATAACGATCTATCTGGTGAGGTCTATTATATATATATATATATATACACACACTCCGATTGAGGAGATAACTGAGAATTGTTTACTTGCTTCAACCTATCGAATTATAATCATGTTTATAAAAATTCACGATTTAATTTATTATTGATATAACATTATTGGACCACTAGTAAGTGTCAATGTCGACCTCTCATCTCTACTTCTTCGAGATTAGACGAGATACTTACGGGGTACATATTGTTTATGTACTCATATTACACTTCTGTACTTAATTGTACAGGATCTGAGGTAGGTATATCTGACTATCAGACTGGTGCGCGCCCCTGATTCATAGAGGCACGGCCATTACGGAGATTTTACGGTGAGCTGCACTTCCTTATTACGATCCGGAGCATACAAAGTCTCCATCGGAGTTATTTATATTCCCCGTCTCACTTGTATTTCAAACGGATGTTGTATTATTGTTGTACTCATTAGTAAATGCTCATGCACTTGTGACACCGGATTTTGGGGGTTTCTACTAGATGTTTAGTATAGTATTCTATATAATTATTATTTTTCACCCTGTAAATTCTATTTCACACTATTTAATTAATGAAAATTATGATTTCAAAAGTAATAAAATAAGTAATTAAGATGATAAATCACCATTGGCTTGCCTGACGGCGGCGCTAGGCGTCATCATGACCTGTAGTGAATTTTGGGGTCGTGATACTTAATGTGGTAGGACATAAATCTTTGAAGAACAAACTTGTCTGTGATGGGTTTCACGATATTTTTAAGCAAACCACAAAATGCAATAGGGATTAAAGTTTCTATAAAAATATGACAGTCATGATTTTTCATATGAGTCAGATTTCCTTCAACTATATCAGCACGATTTCCTAAGTTTAAACCATAGCCATCAGGCATCTTTAGGTTTGTAACCCACTCACAAATATTTCGTCTTTGTTCCAAAGTGAATGTGTAGTTGGCCTTGGGCTTGAACACCTTACCATTGTTCGCAGACTGCAAATGTAATTCAGGTTGCCTGCAATATTCTTATAAGTCTAGTGTAGCCTTCGAGGTTATTTTTTGTCTTATTCTTATTATCCAATACTATGTTAAACAAAATTGTCAAAATAGTTCTTCTCAATATGCATAACATCAAGATGTATCAGAGAAGATTATCCTTCCAATATATCAACTCCCAAAATATGCTCTGTTTTGTTTAGTTATGAGTAACACCATGTCTAGGAAATCTAGAAGGTGGAGCCTTAGTGACTTTAATGAAGTTCTGAACCATCTCTTAATTTTTTTCACCAAACAAAATTGGAGGTGGCAAATCATGTTCAACTGTATTCTTTTTGAATGCATTCTCCATCTTTCGGAACTCATGATCAACTGGCAAGAACTGACGATGACAATCAAACTATGATTGCTTTCTGTCATGTCTTAAAGTGAACGCTTTACCATTTTTCATGCAGTAAGAACATGCTAACTTTCCAGTAGTCATCCACCCAAACAACATTCCATACGCAGGAAAATCATTAATGGTCCACATTAAATTAGCACGCATGTTAAAATTTTGTTAGTTGATATGCCATATGTCTCAACTCCATCATACCACAATTGTTTTAGCTCATCAATCAAAGGTTGCAAATATACATCAATCAAACTCTTTAAATAGCGGGGCCAGAAATACCACAATTTTTAAAAATATATAGAATAGTCATACACATTTCAGGCGGAAGATTATATGGCATAATAAAGACTGGCCATCATGAATATGGTGTTGCAGAAACAGAAAATGGCGTGAAACCATCACCACACAAACCCAACAGAACATTTCTTGGTTTACTAGCATAATCTGGATACGTCCTATAAAATGCTTCCAAGCTTCCTCATATGAAGGATGACACATAACATCGGGCGGCCTTCTATTTTCATAGTGCCATCTCATATGAGGAGCGAAACTCATTGATGCGTACAACCTCTTCAATCCAGGAATAAGAGGTAAATAATGCATCGACTTCACAGCAACCTTGTTAACACTGGAAACCCGCTTAAAATGAGGTTTTTCACAAAATTTATAACTTTCTAAATCTGCATCACCCTTATAATATAACATGCAACCATCTTCACAACAATCGATTCTCATATACGAGAGTCCTAACTTAGAAACCAATCTTTTAGCCTTATAGAAATCTCCAGGTATGTTGAAAGTTGGACCTCTAACTATTCATAAAAATATTTTACCTCTTTATTAGGAACTTGTTCAATACTTTCATGGAGTTCAAACTCGAAGTGCAACCCAAAAGCATCCACAACCATTTCATGGTATCTAGGATGTTGAATGTTATTCACCACCGACCTACTACTTTTACCAACAACTTTGTTGTGAAATACACCATCACTATCATCAACCTCTCCATGACTAGTCCACACAAAATAATTATTCATAAATCCTTTTTTATAAAGATGAGTCTTAACATCCTCCGATCCCAAAAAATGCAAGTACTTGCACTTGACACAAGGACACCTAATCATCCCTCCAATTCGAAACGGTACAAGTGACATTGCATGCCTAATAAATTCATTAACCCATTCTATAAATTCCTCCCTAAAAACCGACGATTAGGATAATTCCTATTATACATCCAACTACGATATTCCATCTACACAAGGAACAAATAAATTGCATATTATAGTAATTGAGTATTCAAATTAATTTATAGTTTAAGTTACATAATAAATAATTTAAGTTCATAAATTGCATAACTAATTAATATTGTCGTTACAAATTAATTTATACCTTAAATTAATTTATACATTAAATAATTTAAATGCATAAATTTTAGTTTTATGAAAGCATAATGAATGTAGTTCAAACCACAAAATTAAGAGCCATAAGCTCATAATTTAAGGTTCTCTAACCCTAATTTATATAATTTACACACCATAAATTAACTAGTATCAAATACATCACTATTAGTGCATAATCTATTAGAGTTACAATGTAGTTAACTTTAATTACAATGTACTTAATTCTAAATCTAATATAGTTCAAACAATAAAATTAAGAGCCATACCTTCATAATTTAAGAGCACTAAACCCTAATTTATATACTTTATACACCACAAATTAACTAGTTTAATTAATTTATACACCTCTATTAGTGCATAATCAGTTTTAGTTACAATGTAGTTAAATTTAATCACAATATAGTTAATCCTTAGTCACAATATAGTTCAAAAATCCTATTTAGTCACATAAATCCTAAATAGACAAAAATCCTAAAAATTTGCATACAATTATATTCCATAAATTAGAAATTAAAAAAATTAATAAGGTAGAACACTAACCTTGAAAGAGAATGGCAGTGGTGGCGGCGGGAGGGGAATGGCAGTGGTGGTGTCAGAAGGCGGTAATCGGCAGATGGAAAATAGTACTGCGGCTAGGGGAGGCGGGCTTCGATTTTGGGGGTGGATGACTTGATTTTGGGTGGGATTTGGGAAAAAATATGTGAGAAAGAGAGATGGAAGAGAGAAAGAAGAGAGAGGGGGAAAAGATGAAAATGGGGAAGAAAACCTGTCTGGGTTGTCTAATTAACAGATTATTGATCGACTTCGGTCAGAAATCTCGGTTGGTATTATTAAAAATATTTGACCGTTTGAACTTAATAAAACCGTACAAAAGTCGTACCATACAAAAAAAATTTGTTCTTAGCATTTTGCACACTTAATATATACTTTCTTTCTTAATTTGCACCTTAATCAAATTTTTTTATAGTTAACTTACACCCGATATCAATCGATTTGGTGTTTAAACATTGTAATAAAATAATTTATAATTAAATTTATATATAGCACTACATTTTAAGTTTTACTATAGCATTACATCAACGATACACTTTATTATCTATTTACTAAGACACTAAGTGTATCATAGCATGTTGGATACAACGAATATATCAATTAAACTCGATCAATTATATATATAATATTTATCATTCTTGTGCTTTCGTATAAATTACACTTCATATGTATACGTGTAATATATTATAATAGAATGTATGATTTTATTTTATTTATGATAATTTACACTTACATATATATGACTAGCGTTGATGATTTATTCTCAATTGTTCATACTCGATGCTTGATCAGTGAATAAATAAGAAAGCAAATCTTGGAGTTTAAGTGACTAGATGCTCTGGTATAATGAGTGACTAGATGCTCTAAGATGTGTACAATCGACACAGCCTTGAATGTTTTATTCTCGATCACCTTATTAGTACATTGTCATCAGAGGAGCAATTGAAAATTCAAATATATTCGATAGATATTTTTCTTTTATCTTTTATGTGATTTTACTAAATTCTAAATTATTCGGGCTTTTTAGATATAAATTTTACCTAAATTAATTAGTATGTAACTTAATTTCCTTTACTAACTAGAAATTACTTTACTAATTTACATTTATATTCATATTTGGAGTCGGAAGTCGTGGTTCTATAAAATTTGCAAAAGCTTTCACTATCCTCTATCGTTCACATCATAGGCTTCATAAGCTAAACAAACAAAGTGTAAGTAATTATAGGCGTAGAGTAATGAACAATCCAAATCACAGCACATGCATGCATGCCATCTATCTATAATTTTCCTGGAAGAATATACATATCACTTCCCCTTTGTTCTTACTTTGCTTCCAAAGCAAACAATATAATATAAACTTTTTGGCTCACTCCCTTTTGCCACTCACTCATTACTCTCAAGTCTGAATTCTCCAACAACAAGCAAACTAGGGATACTCTCAGAACTCTAATATACAATTTTTCAGTCTCAACATTTCATCAGATTCAAAGACACAATTATCTGTACTCTATTTTTGATAAACATTAGTACATTTTTAACAATAAAAACAGGAGAAAAAAGGGGAAATTCTGCATATATATATATATATTGACATAAATGTAGGTCATAGTCGTCAGATAGGTCATAGAACATTAAATAGGGTGTGGGTGTGGGTGTGGGGGTAATTTAAAGTTCAAAAGAATATAATTTCTAGGCATGCACAGTGTAAACAATATTACAGGATTAGGTCAATTACATGTAGTTTTAGGTAAATCTCTATAATACATTTGCTATAATAAGTCAACTATTTTAAGGACCCATTTCTCCATAGAGTTTTTTTTTTCTTTTCAAAAATGTGTTTGTCTATAGAATTTTGTAAGTTTTTGGAATTTTTTTTAAAAATGAGTTTTTCAAGTGAAAATACATGTCTAAATATTATTTTTAACTTAACTCTAATTATTATTCTTTTTCAAAAATTATTTTTTTTAATGTCCAAACGCCTACTAAATACTAATTGTGTTACCGTAGACGTATATAACTTAAATCGAGATAAAAGGAGACAAACATATAGATGAAGCATCCAAAAGGGTCCACCTTGCAGAAATTGTTTTAATGAAGAGAGAATAGGTGTTTTGAATCCCCTTATTTGAGAAAACATAGGGTGCATTTCTGTACACATGCTTTTGTTCTTCTAATATCTCTTCTATCGTTTTTTTTTTTTTTCTGGAAGAGAGAAAATTTGCGGCCGCTATAATATTTGTCAGTCTCTGTCCTTGAGGCGAGCACTTTGAGGTGAACATTGTGTGCGCATTGGATAAACTTCCACCTATATAATAGCATGTAAACCACACGGGAGATGTAAATAGGAAAACCCTGTGCGACATATCTTTTTTTTCTTTTTTTTTTCTCCTTTATTTCTCCCCTCTAAGATTCTCATATCCTTTGATTTCGACTCACATAATCTTATCACTCGTTCACTTATAATGTGTATTAACTATTCGGAATTTTCAAGTGGTCTACTTGCTAGCTGCTACTTTTCTCGCTTCTTTAATTCAATTAATTAACCTTAGTTTGCTATACAATTTGTTAATTTTATTGCGTTTTATTCTAGTGAGTTTAGAGAGCTAGAAGTCAACATGTATATAGGTAGAAATGACACAATGCATTCTAAATTTCAGGACAAAAATATCCTAAATTATCCTAAAATTAAGATTTTAATTTAAAATTTCGAGACAAAACAAATACGGTTAATTAAGAATGCCTATGCGTGCACTTGTCCCATGTATAGACACTCTCAATAGCCCGAACCTAGCTGTAATCCCCTCACGTTATTGCAAATCATAAAATAAACAAATAAAAATTTTATGGTTCTATAGCTATATTTCAATTAATTGTGGTTCTAGTGCCCTTTCCTCAATCAAGAGAATTTATTCTCTACAGAAACATAGTGTCATAAAGAAATAATTGCGATAATATAGACAAAAAATTCCACTTTTACTTAGTCTTTTGCACCAATTAAATCACGGTTTATAAAATAAGAAACTCGTGAATTAATTGTGCTGTCGGTGATGCATGATATAGGACAATGTGGGGACTTTTACAAGAAAAAAGAAATACTATTATATCAAATAGAAATATTGTTGATCCTTTTGCTTTCTCCAATTATTGAAGTCACTTTTTCAGTGCACTTTGGTTTCTATTTCTTTTAGGCCAAAATCATTCAAATATCAGAGTATATATTACCACTCCGCTCTTATTTTTGTATATCAAATCAGCATAAAGTAGATGATAAAAACTCCAACTACACCTTTGGATATCAACATGAAAATTTTTGGACATAAGAATATTTACCTTTTTTTAAAAAAAATCACTTTTTTTTTTCAAAATCAGTATTTGACCCTGAAATTTTTAATTTTTACTTAAAAATGAAATTTGAAATTTTTCGGAAATTTGATAAACTCCAAAAAGCCGTTTTATAAAATTTTTACTCAAATCACCCACTAAACTTCAAAAATAACGCAAAATTATACTCATGTCCAAACACAACTCTAATTTTCAAATATCATTTTTACTTGAAAAAAAAAGTCACTGTTTTTTGGGAATTTTACAATTCTTATGTCCAAACGCCCACTTAATGTTTAAGTTGGTTTAATTTTTCTTCGATATTAACTAGCAACTTTTATTATTTTTTATAGCCAACAACAACAGAAATAATTATTGTATTTGAAGTAAGGCAAAAAATCTTTCACTTTTTCTTTTCCCCTTTAAAATAGGTTGAAGTACTTGTTCATCAAAAATGGGTTGAAGTACTTTTAGGACTATTAAGTAAATTATACTAATTTTTTTGTTGTTGTTAAATTAGATTAAGTAGAATATGTAACCATGCCAGTAACTTCCCTTTCTTGTGAGCAAACATAAAGCTTTTTTCTTTTATGTGTCGGCAAATTGATGTGATATCAATCAAAGGAGTGGAGGAAATTATTATTGTGAATGGTAGATATTTTTGCACAAACTTTTTTAGCTGGCCCCTATTGTACGGCAAAAATGAATTCACAACAAATTAGACAAACAATTAATAACGAAAATAAAGTTATTGTATCTTCTACATTTAATATCTTTGTGCAATTGACTATTCTCTCCTTATGGCATGGAGTCTAAAAAAAGAGAGATTCTTGAACAATGAAAAAATTATGTCCTTCAGAAAAAAGATCAAGAATTATAGCTTCCGTTTGGTCATAAATTTTGATTGCTTCTTTTCAACAATAAAATTTGAATATATTGTTTGTTCATGGAATATGATTAGTTTTTGAGGAAAAAATTATTATTTTTTTCAAGTTTTCAAAAATTGGTTTAGGGCAGTTTTAGGTGAAAATTTTCTTCTACTCATAATACTTAACTTTTTTTCAATTAAAATGCATGTCCAAACACAATTTTAACTTCTAAAAATTATTTTCAACACAACTTCAAAAACTCTTTTTTCTAAGTTTCAACTAAATTTTTATGTCCAAACGCTAACATAAAATTGATCCATATTACTTTCCTTGCATGACAAAAGTCAAGAGTGAAAATATCGGCTAGAAAATATACTGTTTTTAAAATCGATCCTCGCCTTTTCGTTTCACTCACTCATTTACAGCTTTGCTACTCTTCTAGCAGTGATAGAGCCGGGACTTAAAAGTTATTCTAACATTTTTATGTTATTGAGTTCTCTAAAGTAAGAATTTATATATATTCAATGAATTTTTTAAAATAAATATATGATTTATACCCAAGCTCTAGCTCCGCTCCGTCAATGAGAATATAAAAAAATCTAGCAAATCCAATCCAAGCCCTTTTGTTAAATCAATAGCAGCTTGTGGAAATACCGAAAATAACCATGTTAATTTTGTCAATGTTTTGGCTAATACACTGTTAAAAAAATATTAGTATGGTTAAGAAGGAAGTTAATGACTAATCTGAGTCAAATTTAATTTGTTTTTATATTGAATGGAATTGCCAAGTCAAGACAAGCTATATACTAACTAACTATTAGCATGCAACGAGATAACGAAAGTTTAACCTTGTGATATTACGTATTAATTATCTGTTCATATTTGGTACAACAACTACTCCCTCCGGTTCACAATAAGTGAGCAATTTGCTTTTAGCACGCCCATTAAAAAAAATACTAAATTCTATACAAAAATACCTACTATGACTAAACTACCCCTAATTAAACATCTAATGTGAGGAGTATGAAAACTTTTTAGGAATATGTACATAGAGGTTATTTTGTAAAAACAAATAGAATTCTTTCTTGATTACATAATTGAACACTTATTTTGAACCAAAATGAAAAAGTAAATTGGGAGTAACAAAAACGCATTGAAAAATTCAATACGGGATTCATCTCTCTATATATAAAGGCTTTTATCATATGAGGTTTTCATGGTCAAAAGTTATCTCCATGATTATTTAACATGGTCATAGTTGGTAACTTGTAATAGCCATTACCATAAAAAATCTGTAGAAAAAAATTTAAATTTTTTGTTTTCGAGCACAATTTTATTGTTGTTTAAGAATTGCTATAACAAGCACCACAAATTATATGTTTCAATGAACAAAAAAAAAAAAGTCCCATCCGATATACTTGTTTGAATTCCTCATATAAAATCATATACTGGAGCATGTGCATCAACATCGTATTACCATATATGGAGTTTTTCAACGCAACAATGGTTTGTACTCTTTAACAAATAAAAATAGAAACTATATACAGGCCAGCAGCTGTTATCATAAGAAAGGCAGCAAAATTCAGATGTATGGCAATGTTGACCTCCTCAAGATATGGTAAAAATCGATTCAACTAATAGCAAAAAGTAGACTAGCTGTAGTAAAAAGGTGTTAGTATATTTTTGCCTCTAAAAGGTTTTTATTTTTATTTTTTTAAAAAAAAATATTTTCTGAAAATATTTTTTACAGTGTTTAGTTGGAGACTAAATAATATTTTCTGAAGAAAAAAAAGGTTATTAAGACAATATTTTGTCCAAGGAATGTTGTACTCCGGCTTAGGTCGGACTAGAACTGATTACTCAAGTATTTGCTTGGGATCGAAATTTACCCTTTTGATCTCTGAACTATCAATAAATATAATTTTAATTTTTGTGATATTTGGCGAATGCATTTGTGATCCCCTATTTGTAAATCTTCCCAAATTTACCGAATAATATATGGTTACATCATTTGACTAATCATATATTACGTTAAGTTTGTACTTTTATTTCATGCGGTGATATAGTTCTAAGTATTCAGAGATGAGCTAGCTTATTAAGTGCAGGTTTGATCAAAAATTAGTCACTTCTGCTTAAACACTGTATTTGTATTAGAAAATTCATTAAATATATATATAAATATTTAATTGTGATCCCAATAACTAAGACGAATTATGAGTTCAGTAACAATTTCAGAAGGGAAAATTTCGCATAAGAACAACTGGGCTCCCTACTTTTCAATTTTATAGACCATATTTTAATTTACAACCAACTAGCCAAAAATAATAGGCTAATACTCAACATTCAACTCCAATAGGTTCTCGAAATTACTATTTAATTTTTAAAAAAGATTGCTCAAGCTTTTAAGTTAATTTTTGATTCAGTGACTGTGACTCAAATATTAGTTAAACAAATCAAATCCATTTGGGTGATGAAAATTAAATTTTTAACAAGCTTAAATATGTGGGTTTAAATTCCGAATTTGATTTTGTGCGAATTTTGGAGTGAGTGTTATTTAAACTTGTTAAAAATAGTATAAGTATGTTGTATATAAAATTTGATGTTATTTAATGGAGATTTGGATTGGTTTTTAACAAGAATTGCAACTGAAAATCGTGAAAGAAGTTCGTCTACAAACGCTTGTATAAATATGTATAAAATTGTATAATAGTGTATAAGATGTTTTTATACACTCATATACACTATTATACAAGATTATACATAATTATACAAAAAACTGACTTCGTCTCCTTTCTTGCGTCATTTTCTGAAATTTAACTCAAATCTTCTCCAAATCACTTTAAATTTTAAATTTTGAACTTCTTTTGATATTTTCAATAAATTGGAACAACACCTAATTCAAACAACTAATAAACTCAAAAAATCCTATTCTCGAAAGCAAAGCTTTGAATGGACTTCAATGGTGGACTTCTACTCTTTAATTTTCTTACATTGCAATCAGTTGATACGGGGGGAGAAGCAGAAAATACACGGCTCCGTGAAACATATGTAGATGATGTGAGAAGAAGAGAGAGTGAAAGCAATGGTTGTGAGAACACAAATTTAACTCCATATCTTTTTAGAAGCAACGGTTGTAAGAACACAAAATTTAAATTTGCTAGTGCTTTCAAAATATGTACAATATGGGCTAGGTTGGGTAAAACTTAAAAACATGGGTCATTTTTTGTTATGGTGTAAATTCATGTGTATTTTCTTGTAATTCTTTCTTTGTAACCCATAAACTTCAAATTCTGGTTCTGCATTTATAAGTATAGTCTAAATGTAAGTAGTATTCATATAAAATTGAACAAAAACACATTTTAATAAAATAAAGGTTAAATGTACTTAGTTATATTATAAGGATCAAAATTAAAATTTATTAATAATTAAGAAATTGAATGTATTATTCGTCCCTCGTTTATTTTGCTCAATAGGTTGCGTATGTAAGTGGGCGTAATATTTGGCAGCTGTATATTTCTTCCATGCTATACGAACTCTATCAGATTAATTCACTTTTAAACAGATGAAAAATGTAATTTATAAAATTGTTGCATTTAGGAGGTTATATATTAATAATTTTCATTTCTAAAATTCCTAATAGTGTTTAAACAAGTTTTACCTTTACGTAAAATGCACTTTACATGGTGGAACCTTAATTATTCAATATTAGTTAATTAGTTAATCAAAACCTTCGATCAACCCTCACATGTAGAGCACGTGACTCAACCATTTCCTCACTTACCTCTTTACTAGAGTATGAAAAATGGTATTCCACTATAATAATGTAGTAGTCCATTTAATTACATTAATAATAATAATAATGCATACAAATATGTCAGTGTATATATAGAGTATATTACCAAAAACTACCATTTTCTCTCTCATTTGACTCTTTTAACCCTTAAATATCACTTATTTCATCTTCACTATTGTTAGTACAACTCCATCACTTAACTTTCATACCATCAACAATAACTACTACATCTAATGACTCATTAAGCCTAAAAACACCAGTTAACCATTGAATTTACCAATATACCCTCCACCCCACCACCAAGAACCACCGTGCCCCTCCTCCCTAGGTGGGGCCACTTCCACCACCACCACCACCAAGATTGGACCCCACATGCCCCATTTTCTTGTTTTCACTCTTTGATCATTTTTATCAAAGATCTATCCAACAGATCTGAGTGTCCCTTGTGCATTACGCGTTGAACTTTCCAAACTCTCTCTTTAAATTGTCTTTGTGTGGATCCCTTAGCTTCTTGTTCATTCATTCTCTGATCCACGCCACCCCCACAGCTCAGCATATAAATATTACTCCACTGACCAAGTAAAGAGAGTGAACCCCATTACTATTATTATTTCTATAGCTGGGGGTTTCTCTCAAGTAACAAGAAACGAATCCCAAAAAAAAAAAAGAACTCTACAAACCCAAAAGAGTCTTTTTCTTCACATCACCAAATTCTTGTTTTTTTTATTTTCCACACATTTATAATAATATTCCCCCCATCCCCACTAAATTTTATTTCATTACTATAATATACTGGTATGTGTATGTTTATACATCATTTTCATTCATTATTATTTCTATAATTGAGAGAAGAGTGGTTGTTGTTACTTGTAATGGGTGTTTAAAAGCAGTGTCATAAAGGGTTGTGCTTTTCTTGAATGTGTAGTGTAACGGGGGTTCTCTCCTAATGTGCTAAGCGGGTATTATCTCCTCCATTCTTGAGCTACTTAATCAAGAATGGATACTAAAGGGAGGCTAGTTGCTGGTTCACACAATAGGAATGAGTTTGTTGTCATCAATGCTGATGAAGTTGGAAGAGTAAGTGCTGCCTTTTCAATATCTTACCTTTTCTTGTATTCATCTCTTTCACTTCTTAGCTCCATTCTGAGTAATTTCAAGGAGATTTGAGGTCAAACTGCCATTCAAAGTTGCTACTTTTTTTTGTCGGTGGGGTGTTATTGACCACATTTTTGCTCTTTCTGTAAGTTACCATTTCCTCATTTCCTGTTTCTGTGCAAAAAAGGTGTGATTTTTGAGGATAAAGTTCACAACTTTTTCTTCCGTTTTGCTGGATTCTTAGATTTTACTCAAACAAGTTTGCACAGATTTTGGGGGGAGGGTGTTGTCTTCTAGTGCTTCACTTCAGCTGAGTAAAGATCCCTAATTCATTGCTTTTGATTGTGCAATATCTAGATTTAACTTGCCAAAATTGGCTCTCTTTTTTTACCACCACTTTTAAGCTCCCTTGATTTCAGAGCCTGCTAAAGCCTATTACTGGCATTCTTTTTGCGTAAGTTTGTTTACATGCCCAAGATTGTTTTTTTCTAGAACTTTTCTAAATGGGGCTCTGTGAATTCCAAGCATGGAAATTCTTGATCTGAAGAGGTGTTGATATTTCTTAATTGTTTATTAATTACAGGTAACTTCTGTGAAAGAATTAAGTGGGCAGATTTGCCAGATTTGTGGAGATGAGATTGAAGTTACAGTAGATGGGGAGCCATTTATCGCTTGCAATGAATGTGCATTCCCTGTTTGCAGACAATGCTATGAGTATGAAAGGAGAGAAGGAAATCAAGCTTGCCCTCAATGCAAAACTCGGTTCAAGCGCATTAAAGGGAGCCCCAGAGTTGATGGAGATGATGAAGATGATGAATTTGATGACTTAGACCATGAGTTCGATTACCATGGTAACCCTCGATATATGTCTGAGGCTGCACTCTCTTCTCGTCTTGGCCGCGGTACCAATCATAATGCTTCTGGGCTTACTACCCCATCAGAAATAGATCCTGCTGCTCTTCACTCAGAGATCCCTCTTCTTACTTATGGTCAAGAGGTAATCCCTCAAGATTGTCAATTTTTTTTGTTCTCCCTCTCTTGAATTAATATTGTCTCCTTTTTGTCTTTTTTTTTTTTTCCTCTTGAGCCGAGTGTCTTTCGGAAACCGCCTCTTTAGGGATGAGTTCTGCGTACACACTACCCTCCCCAGACCCCACTTGTGGGATTATACTGGATTGTTGTTGTTGTTGTTGTTGTTGTCTGTTGAATTTTGGCTAAAAAGTTGCAATTTTTGGATTTGTCGCTTAGGATGATACAATTTCCGCTGACAAGCATGCTCTTATCATCCCACCGTTTATGGGTCGCGGAAAGAAAGTTCATCCTGTGCCTTATTCTGATTCCATGTCTTGTAAGTTAAAACATGTTTGTGCTAAATTTTAATTCTTTGACCAATTTTCCAGTATTAGAGGGCCTAATGTGTTTGATACTTTGCAGTGCCTCCTCGGCCCATGGATCCTAAGAAAGATTTGGCAGTTTATGGATACGGGACTGTTGCATGGAAGGAAAGAATGGAGGACTGGAAGAAAAAACAGAATGATAAATTACAGGTGGTTAAGCACGGAGGCAGTAAAGGTGGTGGTAACGATGGAGATGAGCTGGATGATCCCGATTTGCCCAAGTAGGTGTATGCGTTCCATTTTTTTTAACCAACCTCATGAGTGATCTGTGATATGACTTGCACTTTATTTTATTTGTGGGATGGTGACTTGCAGTTGTTGCAAGCTGTAGATGTTATTGATTGTGTGGAACTATGTGCTGAAGAAAATACTCAAGTACTAAGGTTTTCTTACTTTAGTACAAGGCGTGAAAAGTTGATCATGTCACATGTGTTTCGATTTTTTTTGAGGTTCTTTTAGTTGAGACTGCCTTAAGAAGTTTGATCATACCAGACAGCAACTTAGTCTCGTGCAGGTTACTGCGCCTTTCAAAAAACTAATTCAGTTGTCATTTTGTTTCAATAAGTATGTGAAAGGGAAATCTCATTAATGGAAATGGTAGCCACACTGAGCCCTTGATCAAAAGGGATACAAAATTTAATCATGGATGGATGTCCATCCACCTTTTTTCTGCAGCTGCTGCATTGACGTAGTTTTGGCACCCTGGGGTAGATTTGCTTGTGACTTGGATGTACTTGCTTATTGATCAAACTAGAATCTCTGCACTGTCTAATTGGCTTTGGAGTTATTCTCCTTTTGAAAGAATCTTAATGACAAAGAGACTTCCCAATGAAATTAATTACCATTTTTTCTTAACAAAAAATTAAGCAAATGTAAGTTGTACTTGCATAAAAAAAGATATGAAACATAGGGGATAAATGTTGCAGATTAGTCACTTGAATTGAAGCATTTTTGTACAGCATAGTCCATCTCTTTTGCCACTTATCTTTTGTTGTTGTGGGTATAACATGTTGCATGTCTGTTTATTCCAGCGAGGACCTTACTTTCTAAAACCCAATCACTGCTTTATTTGAACATTCTTTGTATCAGTAAGATTTGTCTTTCTTATTTTATCTCTGTTTGCAGGATGGATGAAGGCAGACAACCACTTTCGAGAAAGCTGCCTATTTCCTCTAGTAGGCTGAGCCCATACAGATTACTCATTTTAGTTCGTCTTGCTGTTGTTGGGCTCTTTTTCCACTATAGAATAACGCATCCTGTCAATGATGCATATGCATTGTGGCTGATTTCTATCATATGTGAAATATGGTTTGCGGTATCGTGGATATTTGATCAGTTCCCTAAATGGTTTCCGATTGTGCGAGAGACATACCTGGACAGGCTATCTCTGAGGTATATGCATAATATAATAGGTGTGTCTGTGTGTATACATACATGCCTCTCTGGTCATGTCCTTACCTTAAATGTTTTTCTCAGGTATGAGAAAGAAGGAAAGCCTTCTGGGTTAGCCCCTATAGATATATTTGTTAGTACGGTGGATCCCATGAAAGAACCTCCGCTTATTACTGCAAATACTGTTCTCTCCATTCTCGCTGTGGATTATCCGGTGGACAAGGTTTCGTGCTATGTCTCTGACGATGGTGCTGCCATGCTTACTTTTGAGGCTCTCTCTGAAACATCTGAATTCGCAAGGAAATGGGTCCCATTCTGCAAGAAGTTCAACATAGAGCCTCGGGCCCCGGAGTGGTATTTCTCCCAGAAGGTTGATTATCTGAAAAATAAAGTACATCCATCATTTGTGAGGGAACGTCGTGCTATGAAGGTGTGCAAGTTATCAAGTTTTACATCATTTTCCCCCGTGTGGTAAGACTAAAAACTTCTTTGCTCAGACAACTTGCTACCATTCTTTTTGTGCAGAGAGACTATGAAGAATTCAAGGTTCGGATAAATGGGCTGGTTGCCACGGCACAAAAGGTTCCCGAAGATGGCTGGACTATGCAAGATGGAACGCCTTGGCCCGGAAATCTTGTCAGGGATCATCCTGGAATGATTCAGGTATAAATCTGATCTCTTTTGTAGCCTAACTTCAATGGAGATATTTTAAGATTGTACTATTGTGACCTAACCTATTTTCATTTTATGAAATTGAAAAGGTCTTCCTGGGTAATGATGGTGTCCGTGATATTGAAGGGAATATACTGCCTCGCCTTATCTATGTTTCTCGTGAGAAGCGTCCAGGATTTGACCACCACAAGAAGGCTGGTGCCATGAATGCTTTGGTAAGTCGTTGTTTGTTTCTTCTTCTGCCTCCCCTCCCTCTTTTTTTTTTTTAATTTAAAAAAAAAAAAAAAGCATTGGATAGGCTTTTGACCCTTTTTTAAAATGTGATTTTAGATGCGGGTATCAGCGGTCATATCAAATGCTCCTTACTTGCTCAATGTGGATTGTGATCACTATATAAATAACAGTAAGGCACTGAGAGAAGCTATGTGCTTTATGATGGACCCCACTTCAGGAAAGAAAATATGCTACGTACAATTTCCGCAAAGGTTTGATGGTATTGACAGGCATGACAGATACTCCAACCGCAATGTGGTCTTCTTTGATGTACGTAAGAAGCTTTCTTCTGGGGTTTTTGTTATGCAATGTTGCAGTGTTTATGTTTGTGCATAAGTATACGATATGCACTATTAGCTGCCTGACAGAAAGCGAATTTTATGCCATTTGCGTTAACAGATCAATATGAAAGGACTTGATGGGATCCAGGGTCCAATTTACGTGGGTACTGGATGTGTCTTCAGGAGGCAAGCACTTTATGGTTATGATGCTCCAAAGAAGACGAAACCTCCAGGAAAAACATGCAACTGCTGGCCGAAATGGTGTTGCTGTTGTTTCAGTTCTCGAAAGAAGCATAAGAAAGGGAAAACAACCAAGGATAACAAAAAGAAAACTAAAACCAAAGAGGCTTCACCACAAATTCACGCCCTTGAAAATATCGAGGAAGGAATTGAAGGTACGGAATGGACACTTTGAGAAGCCACCACTAAGGCTAATTTGTAGGCTTAAGTATTTAGATTAATGAGTTTGGATCCTTTTCAATTTGCCTATTTGGTTAGCAAACATTCTAATTTCGAAGCTCCTCTGTCTTAACTTTCTTCTTTTTGGATTATATCTGAGTTAAAATCTCTGGAGCATGTTTCTTCCCTTACTCATGGTGAAACTTCAGATTCTTGTACGTTCATTTGTCGTTAACTTGCTTTTTGCTGCAGGAATTGATAGTGAAAAAGCAACCCTTATGCCTCAGATAAAACTTGAGAAGAAATTTGGACAATCACCAGTATTTGTTGCTTCAACACTTCTAGAAGATGGTGGCATTCCTCCAGGAGCAACATCAGCATCTCTCCTGAAAGAAGCAATACATGTCATTAGTTGTGGTTATGAAGATAAAACAGAATGGGGTAGAGAGGTAAAATACATGCTGATGTTTTTATTTTCTGGAATGCATTCTGCATTTATTTGGTCTAACTTGTCGTGCACCGCCAGGTTGGATGGATTTATGGATCTGTTACTGAGGATATCCTTACCGGATTTAAGATGCACTGTCACGGTTGGAGATCTGTCTACTGCATGCCCAAAAGGCCTGCGTTTAAGGGGTCAGCTCCTATCAATCTTTCAGATCGTCTTCACCAGGTTCTGCGGTGGGCTTTGGGATCTGTTGAAATTCTCTTGAGTAAACATTGTCCCATTTGGTATGGATATGGGTGTGGGCTGAAGCCGCTGGAGCGCTTTTCCTACATAAACTCAGTGGTCTACCCATTGACTTCTCTTCCTTTGATCGCATATTGTGCATTGCCAGCTGTCTGTTTGCTTACTGGGAAATTTATTGTTCCAGAGGTAAGGATTTCTTGCTTCGAGCTTTATTTTATATTCTATTCAACTCTTCCTATTACATGGACTTTTGTATCTTCAGTTCTGGAAATGACAGTACGCAAAATATCCCTCTTTTCATATAAGCTGCCTTAGAATAATATTTGAGTTAAAGTACTATTTCACACAGGTGAACTTCTAGGCAACAGCTGAAACTGTGCGGTTATTAATTTGATTTTTTCCCCTCGCCCCCCAGTTTCTTAGAGCAAGAAGCCTGTTATCTTGGTTGTGCTGTACCTAGAAGGAGACAGCTGCTCCAATTTCTTGTCTTTATATATTTGTCCGGGACTAGTGATTAGGCCACCAGTTTGAAAGTTTGATACTATTTTCAGTTCCAGAATCTTTTATCTCTAGGCATAACTTAAAATGCATCACAGCATTCAACTCATCGCATGATATTTTAGCTGAAAATTCATTGCGATTTGCAGATTAGTAACTATGCTAGCATTCTTTTCATGGGACTTTTCATAATGATTGCTGCCACGAGTGTTCTTGAGATGCAATGGGGAGGTGTTACTATTGATGACTGGTGGAGAAACGAGCAGTTCTGGGTCATTGGTGGTGCCTCATCTCACCTATTTGCTCTTTTCCAAGGTCTTCTTAAAGTTTTGGCTGGTGTCAGCACTAGCTTCACTGTTACTTCCAAAGCAGCAGACGACGGGGAGTTTTCTGAGCTTTATCTGTTCAAGTGGACATCTTTGTTGATTCCTCCTATGACTTTGTTAATTATTAACATCATTGGAGTCATAGTTGGAATTTCGGATGCAATCAACAACGGTTATGATTCTTGGGGTCCTCTATTCGGTAGGCTTTTCTTCGCCTTATGGGTCATTGTTCATCTATATCCCTTCCTCAAAGGTGTGATGGGCAGACAAAATAAAGTTCCAACCATCATTGTTGTCTGGTCTATCCTTCTGGCATCTATCTTTTCCTTATTGTGGGTTCGAGTCAACCCATTCACGGCAAGAGGTGGACTTGTTCTAGAAGTGTGCGGGTTGGACTGCGAGTAAGCATAAGAAATAGGAAGCATTATGTGGCTTCAGTGTAGAAAGGTTGTATGAAAATGAAATAGAGCTCAAACTCAGGGAGAGAAGGAACTAGGATATCTTTATCTCCTGACAATTTGGTCATCGACGACGAAGATTTTTGAGCTGGAGAAGCAGAGAATGAGCTCTGATGATTGTGTATAAAGGGCAGAATAGCAGACACATTGATATTTGTTTTTGCAAAGTGTTTCTTGATTCTTTTGATACATTTTAGGATTTGTGGCTTGGAGTGCGGTGGAGTTCCAATATTTGTAATACCAACTGAAACATAAAATTTGTTGTGGTAAGCCACAACCCCTTCTTAATAAGGGACTTCACACGTAAAAAATTGTTGTCAGAAATTTCATCAGTAATTAAGAATTTTCATTCCACTGTTGTAATTTCAAGAAACTGAAATTCCATATCCAGACTTTCCCTGTCTCAGACTTTTATGTACTTTTTGGTTGCTGATATCCCTCTCTCACTAAGGGAAGCAGGCAGAAATGTTAATTAAGAACTTCATTCCATGGTTGCCATTTCAAGAAAGTGATATTGGAATCTGGAATACTATGTTGTTGTATTATTGTAGATGCTATTATTTGCATATTCGTACATACTGCATCAGTGCTATTTATTGATGTTCAAGCTATAATTTTGCAGAACATTTTAATTGGGCTACGATCAGCTTGTTGGACATTATTATCTCTTTTTAGACGCAAAGCTATAAATCTATAAAGATCGTATTTTTTATAGCGTATACAGATTTTTTCTACTTCCTCATTTTTGGATATATTATTGAAATAGTTTGCTTCATCAAAATCTTTTGCATCAAAAGTCAAATAATGAAATAATTTTTACAGTTGAAAAAAAGAAATGAAGCTCACAGGTGGTTTGTGACGAAACAACTACTTGGCAGGTAAAACAAGGTACCTTAGCTTCACAGCATTTCAAAAGGTTATGATGAGTTATTTTTGCTGTTGTGTACTTCCAGTTTCTAATTTTGAATAATTCAGTTTAACTAATCCAAAAAGTATGCTTTGATCTGTTGAAACTTGGTTACTTAAATCAAACCCATGAAATAACAGACATTATAAAATTACAATCGTTTAGTTCTCACAAACAAATACAAAAACATAAAACGAAAGTTGCTGGCTTTTATCTCATGTAACAGTAATATAGGGCATGAAATATATGCTTAGTCATCAACTAAAAGACCAATGAAAGAAGAAAAAAATGAAAACAACTACAGAAATGTTTCTTCTATTTCCATGGTAGGATTTGCAGAGCACGCCTCTTTTCTGGTCTTAATGCTGTTAAAGTGCCAATATTTCCCTTCACATTTGGATCATTTTCTTTCATGTCAGCTTTCTGGGATTGTTTGTTTGGGGTTCCATGTATCAGAATGGTTCTGACATTCTTCTTTTTAACAGTGGAATTCAACTGCTCGGCCAAACAAGTTTTAGCTACACCTGCTGGGGTAAATGGTTCTTTCTTTTCAGCCAAGGAATTTTTTTCTCAGACATCAAGGTATCTTCACCAGCAAAGCCTAAATGACATGACAAATCCATAATTGGTATAGTCAAAGCTTAAAGTTCGAAATAGAACATACAAATTCGGTGGATGAAAGTTTACCTTCCTCAATAAAGCTAATGTTTGCACGAGATTTATAAGAGGGTGATACCACAGATTCTGTTGTTTCATGCTCCTTTTTATCAAAAGAAAACTCGTCCTGTTGATTAGCCTCGCAGGACTTCCCCTGATCACTTTCACTCAGAGCCTCTTCACATAATATTCCAGGCAGGTCCATTTGTGTGGTGAGAACTGAATCCTTAACATTCATAGACGTGCTCTCATTTGATTCAAAAACGGTAAGTCTATCCCTCTGAACAGCAAGATCAACTTCCTTAAAATCATATTGACATTCATTTGTTGAAGCAGTTAACTCCCTGGTGCTTGCAACATTTTCTATCACATTATGTTCTGGAAAGTGGAACTGCTTATCAGCAGGCCAAACTATTGAGATTTCATTTGCATCTTCATCGTTATTCGGAGTGTTGTATTGGAAAGCATTACTGGTATTTCTCACTTCTAGGTTTTGTTCTTCATCTCCCCTAGTCTCCTCTAAAGTGATGATAACCTTTTCCTGACTTCTTAGTGTAGTGGATTCAGCATCAAAATCAAGAATTCCACTTTCTGAAATTCATAAAGATATAAGCAGTTCTAATATTGGAGAGAAAAATATTAATAGAGCAAAAAATTCAAGATATTTGAAAGTAAAAAATCACAAAATCTTCATATAATTGCCTCTTTGGCTGTAAGACGAGGAAATGGATGGCCTGTATATACAAATTTCATGCAAAAAGGAAAGCTTTTTTTTCTTTCATTTGTAGCTCATACAGACTTAATGAACTCACCAGCACTAATAGAAGTGCCATCAGTCTTCCTTAAGCTCTCCTGAGGTATGTTCTCAGTTTCAATGTCACTTAGAAGCATGTTTGGTTGTTGGCAAACTGCATCACTAACAGAACCACCTTTTGCTGCTTCATCTTCTGGAGATTCCTGAGATGTCATTTGACGATCGTGTGCCTGGCCCTCAGCAAGAGCATCTTCTTCTGTGACTTCGCCTTTCTCATGCAAGAGCTCGAACTGAGGGACAGAATCATTTTCTACAGCATTGGCAGTATAAATGTTAGTATTATGCATCTATTCAGGGATTTTGCAAAATAGAAAATGAGAAAGGTGTAAGAGTAAATACTATATTCCCTCTATACCGTGTTCCAAAAAAATTAATTTAAAAAGTTTCATGCATCTGATAAATTAGTTTCTTGTTCTTCCACTGCACTTTATTTTAACCATTACAAAATTTATCATTGTAACAATTGAGAATTCATTATAGAATAATCAGACTTGCAATTAATCTTATATATACCAATCTGCAAATTTAATTTTGTATTGTTATTTTTAACATACTAATTTACCATAGGAGGTGGTTGAAGATTTTAAAGACAATGCAAATGAATTTTGCACAGAGCAGCTTTGCAAAAACCGTGTACAGATGTTATTAAGAGTGTCCTTTAGTGCACGTGGTTCAAAATGTTGAAAAGGAGTAAAAAGATTACCTTTTTGCGTCTCCAGCTCTGTCTCTCTGAGAACACTGCCATCGTTTGTTTGAAACCAATTGAGTGTAGCTTCACCAGTGTCATCTATCATTTCATTAAGAAGTTGACGATCTTCATACTGTGCAAAACTTTGTTCCTGAGAGCTAAGGAACTTACCACCATCCATATCCTTAAAGATATCTTCCTCACAGCAAGGACTTTCCTCCAATTGCAGTGGACTTGTACCTTTTGATGGTGTAGCAATCAGAGGCCCTCCTTTAAATTGTTCTTCATTCTCCTTGAACAAGCAAGATCCTTTAGTGCTACTAGAACCTCCAGTAACAATCTCTACAGTTAGTGGCTCTCCGGAGAATTCAGGCCCTTTGCGCCTAGGCTCCTTACCAACCATTTCAGAGGCAGTTGCAATCATTGCTGTCTTCAATTGACAAGTAAAATGTTCATCCAATTTGGAAGGACTTGTTCCTTTGATTGGGGTAGCAAACAGCAGTTTCAAGTGATCATCACTATTCTCTTCATTGATGGCATCATATGGTTTGAAGGACTCGGGACCGGAAGGACTTGTTCCTTTGTTTGGTGTGGCAAACAGCAGTTTCAAGTGATCTTCACTATTCTCTTCATTGACAGCGTCAGACTGTTTGATTGACTCAGGACTGCTCTTATGGGTCTCCAGCACCATTTGCTGTTCAGAAAATTCAAGATCGTCGCATGCAGGCTCTGAAATAACAGCTGAAGTGTTTTTGTTTGCAATTTCAACATAAATATTCTCTTCCGGATATTCAGAGGTATCTATTAGCAACAAATCCTTGCCAGCCACTGCTTCCTCAATTTCGGGCTCCTGAAGAGAACTTTCAATGTGCTCCAATGCTTCACTGTCTTTAGAAGGCTCACAACTTTCTTTTGCTTCCATGGTTCTTAAAGGACAGCCTAGACTTTTGTTCCTAGCCTTGCTATCAATGCCTTTAGTCGAGAGAGCTAATTCTGTTGTATCCAATAGGCAACCAAAACTTTCCTCCAATTGAAGCGGACTTGCGCTTTTGGATGGTGTAGCAAACAAAGCCCCTCGTTTGACCTGTTCTTCATTCTCCTTGAGTAAGCGAGATCCTTTTCTACTCTCACAGCTTCCATCAATGATCTCCACAGTTACTGGCTCTCCAGAAAATTCAAACCCTTTGCACTTAGGCTCCCTACCAACCATTTCAGAAGCAATTGTAATCATTGCTGTCTTCAGTTGACAAGTAGAAGCTTCACTCAATCTGGACGGACTTGTTCCTTTGATTGGTGTAGCAAACAGCAGTTTCAAGTGATCTTCAGTATTCTCTTCATTGTAGACATCATCAGATGGTTTGCTGGACTCAGGACTACTCTTATTAATCTCCAGCATTTGCTCTTCAGAAAAATCAGCATCGTTGAATATAGGCTCTGAAATAACAGCAAAAGTGCTTTGGTTTGCAATTTCAACATCAACGTCTTCTTCCAGAGCTTTAGAGGTATCTCTTAGCAACAAATCCCTGTCAGCCACTATTTCATCAGTTCCGTGTTCCTCTATGTCAACCATTTCCTGAAACCTGCTCTCAGGTCTTGTATTCATCCCTTGGTCTCTAACCATTTCTCCCGACATTGCAACATCTGCTGTCTTAGGTTCTTGAGATGAAAGCTCATCTTTCCGTAATGGAGTCATGCTTTTAGCTGATGTTGCAGACAGCATATTACCCTGACCTTCGTTGTTCTCTTCTTCAAGAGAACTGGATCCTTTAATGCACTCAGACTCTGTAATATTGTCTTCCGATTGTTTAGAATGTATGCTGTCAGACTCTGACAGATCCACAGCACTTGGATTTGCAACTGCTAAACCTGTGTTATGGGAGAGCCCTTGAGTAGAAAGCTCTTCTGTCTTTCTTGATGTTCCATCCATTTGATTCAGAGTCTGGGTATTGATGAGTGAAGCAAACGGCATTTTCAGTTGATCTTCTGTGCATCAGGAATTCAAGCTATTAAATATGCACAATCAAGCAGCAAACAGAAGATGATAGGAGGAGAGATACTTCGGAACTAACCTTGTTCACTTCCATCATCATAGTTGAAAGCAGCAATATGTGAGATTTCACGAGCTATAAGAAAAATAAGCCTTCGGTGTTAGTACAAGAAGCTAACACAAACACAAACTGCAATTAAATACATTATGGTTAATGGGGATAATTTACTACCTTGGTCGACTCCAGCAAGTCCATCTTCACATTCACCGACATTTCTTTCTAATCCACTGCTACAAAAAGTTTCCATTTCATGACTCTGACTATACTTTCCTTTGGTAGAAGTAGTCTCTTCATTAGTGCTTTTCACAGAGATTGGTGAGGCAGATAGATTCTTTAGGTGTTCCCCTGTTACAATGGACATCTCTAAGCAAATGTTAGAAACCAAAGAGAACAAAAAAGAAAGTGAAGAACAACCAAGAAAATCCAGAGGGCAAACAGAAACTGGTTTTTCCAAAAGATCATATCAAAAGAAAGGGATTTCAGAACCAACCTTGCTCGTCCTCAATCAATCCACCGACAGGTACACTTGGATTTCTTTTTCCACTGGAGCCGAGTCCTTCTTCCATGGTCATTGCTTCTCCACTCAATTGGCTTTGAAAATGGTAAGATTCGCCTCCAATGGATCGTGAAACAAATAAAGGCGTAGCACACAAACGTTTTAGCTCTTCTCCGGCTGCATCAAGTTAATGAGTTAGACATGCTTTATGAAATTTTACATAACCAGGAAATGAGTTTAGAAATACCTTCTTCGTCATTAGATGTGTCTTTTAAAGGAGTTACAGATTGTGTCAAGCCATTGCCTGCAGAGGGAAAAGCTGCATGTCAAAAGATACTTACAAAGTGATTAATGAATATGGTGAATGATGATTTAAAAAGAACTGCAGGCAAATTGGCAATGACATTAACTGGCTTGTTCTCAACAACCTAAATTTCAAAATAGGGCTTCATAAAAGAACATAAATCAAGTAATAAAATGGCTTGGAAATCATATTAAGGAAGAAAAACTAACTGTTCTCATTTGCATGGCCACTGTGCGTGTATTGACTGCTTGTCTCATTCAACTCGATAGAAGTTGCTATTTCTACCTTGTTGCTTCCACCACCAAATGGTGTGGCAAACAAACTTTTCAAAATTTCTCCTGTAACATATAGTAAAATCAAGCTGTAAGTAACATATAATCTTTAGGGAAGAAGAAGTCCAGGACTAACCTTGGCCATGTTCATCACAATGGACAGAACTTTGAAGACTTGAGTTATCATTACCACTGACGGAAGAAGCTGCATAAAATCACATAGCAAAATGCGGGAATTAAAAGTGAATTACAGCAATAAATTACACAAATGACACATGTAAAAAGAAGCATTCTGAAGCTAACCTTGCCCCCTTCTGTTGAGATTCTCATCAAATTCCCTATTGTTGACCTTTTTATCCAAAGTAACTTTATTTTCTTTCAACCTTGAATCACCTTCCAAAGAAGCTTTTGATTCTTCTTTAGAATGTGAAACATCACAAGGAGTGGCAAACAAAACTTTAAGTTCTTCACCTGTTGCAACAGAAGGTATAGAAATGAGCAAATTAAAGAGAACAAGAAGGTAAGTAAGCATCATAACTACCTTGCTTCTCTTCATCACTGTCCTCTAATGCGATGTCATCACCAACAACAGCAGTTTCTGCAACTAAAAGAGATGTCAATGACAATAGTTCAAAAGCAAATTGGAGAAAAGGAAAGGATAGATTCGATTACTTAACTGCAAAGTTTAATCATTATGAAGAGCATAACAGTCGCTCTTGCTTAAAGGGAAAATACTACTATGTTTCAACAGAGCATCACAATGTAATACGTATGAAATTCCTATGACCAGTATGAGATGAGAAAATACTACCTACCTTGAAAATCTAGAACTGCTTTTATTGGACTTGAGACGGTTTTCTCGGAAGCAACCGCCTCAACTGAGCCTCCACTGTCATTGCTGTGTCCAAGCTGCTGCATACCTTGATCAGGTTCATTATACTGATCTTCCAAGCACCCGTCTTCATGATCATTGCTGTTTCTGAGCTGCTCATCATCTATAATGTCTTCTTGTCCTTCAGCAGCCTCGAACTCTATGGATCTCACACCCTCATCAGGTCCATTTTCCTGATCTTCCAAGTACCCGTCTTCATTGTCATTGCTGTTTCTGAGCTGCTCATCATCAATAATCTCTTCTTGTCCTTCAGTAGCCTCGAACTCTATGGATCTCGCACCCTCATCAGGTCCATTTTCCTGATCTTCCAAGTACCCGTCTTCATTGTCATTGCTGTTTCTGAGCTGCTCATCATCAATAATCTCTTCTTGTCCTTCAGTAGCCTCGAACTCTATGGATCTCACACCCTCATCCAGTTCGTTTTCCTGATCATCCAAGTACTCACCTTCATTATATTTAGCTAGCTCCGAAGAAGTTTGGATACCACAATCAAGACTGTTCCTGGGCCTGAACGTTGATTGCTTTCCATGATCACAAGATTTCTCAAAAGTGACGGCACTAGAAAGGCCTGCTGCTACATTCAAACGTTGAGTCAACAGCTAGTGAAATGCAAAGAATAGGTAGAAACATTCATAACCAAACATTAACAAAGCATACCATCATTATCAGGTTGAGATATTGGCAAGAATTCCTTAGTAGCCTCCTCCAACTTTGCAAATCCTTCTGCATGTAATTCACCTTGAGTTGTGAAGGTAGGTGCATCTCCATCACATTTAGCAATAAATCCAGTTTCTGCTTTTTCCATGGGAGGACCAGATTCAGAATTTTTAACTTCCATCTCATTGCTCAGATTGAAAGCACCTACACTGGCCAATGAGACATTACTAGACAACCCCGCATCAAACTCTCTGGCATAGTTCGTTACAGTTAGCTCCTGTTCACCAGAAGCTATTCCTTCAGTAACAATAAATCCAGTCTCTGATTGTTTTTTGAAACCAGACTCAAGGTTGTCCTCCATATTATCACTCTGGTTTAGTGAATAGTTATCAAGAACTTCATTAGATAATCCTGTGCCAAATTCATCTGCATTATCCGCTGCAATTGCACCATGCTCCTTTTTGTCAAGAGTTGAATCATTTGGAACTGCATCATCAGCCAAATTGCTTGCAGGCTCCTGTTCACCATAAGTTACTCCTTCATCAACAATACATCCAGTCTCTGATTGTTCTTTAAGGCCAGACTCAAGGTTCTCTTCCATGTTATCACTATGGTGTAGTGAAGAGTTATCAATAACTTCATTAGATAATTCAGTATCAAATTCTTCTGCATCATCTGCTGCAATTGCACCATGCTCCTGCTTGTCAGAAGTTATGTCCTTTGGAATTGCATCATCAGCCAAAACAGAACTAGGACATAGGCCTTTGCTTGGAGGCGCTTCATGGTCAGACTGCAAAAGTTCATCAACTACTTTCTCATCGGGTCTAGCTGCAAAACACAAAAGAATGAATTAGCATTCTTCACAAGAAAATGCATAATATTAACTAAGGTTCAGATACACTACCATTGGAGCTGAATGGATCGCTGAATGGAGGGCATTTAAATGTGGAGTTATTTTCAGACGGAGAAGCATTTGCATCTACAAGTGGTCCTTTCTCCTTCAGATTTTCAGCTAGTGTGTTCGAGTCAGCAACTGCTTCATCCTTGCTTCCAGCGAAAACCATATTAACATCATTTTTAACAGCTTCAAGCTCATTCAATCCTGATTTTAAGAAGCTCGTAGCACCTTCTGACCCTGAGATATCACACTCTTTACTGTCTGACTCTCTGACTATTTCCATGTCCTCAGATGTAGGAGCTTCTACTTCCAAATTTGATCTTTTTTGTTGACCCTGCTGCTTCTTTCCAGCAGTAATAGTCTTTTCATCAACTGCTGCTGCCTCCACATTTGTTTTTGCTCTACTTGTGGACTGTTTCAGAGAATCTAAATCTAGCAGGGCGAACTTGTTCTTGGTAGATCTTTTTTCTGGAACAGGGGTGCAGTTTCTCTTTGTCAGTTTATTCTCACCACTTTCCTTCTTTTCATCTGAAACTGTTACAAGAGTGAGACTAGCAGCAGTCCTTCCAGAACATCTCCTCTCTTCTTTTACCACGGGTTTTTCTTTCTGCGCTGAACTATCCAATGTCTCGGTGACTACATTGGCTTTAGCAGCACTCCTTTCAGAACGTCTCCTCTCTTCTTTTACCACAGCAATTTCTTCTTGCACTGAACTGTCCAATATCTTGGTGACTAGACTGTCTTTAGCTGCACTCCTTTCAGAACGTCTCTTCTCTTCTTTTACCACTGCAACTTCTTCTTGCACTGAACTGTCCAATATCTTGGTGTCTACATAGGCTTTAGAAGCACTCCTTTCAGAACGTCTCCTCTCTTCTTTTACCACTGCAATTTCTTCTTGCACTGAACCGTCCAATATCTTGGTGTCTACATGGGCTTTAGCAGCACTCCTTCCAGAGCGTCTCCTCTCTTCTACTTTATTTTCAGCAATATCATCTTTAGCCGGTACAGAATCTTCGACTTGTTGCGCAAGCCCTTTTGATCTCTTCAATGCCTTCTGGGGTTCATCTTTTGTACTTTTAACCCTTACGTTGTCATCATTAGCATCTAAATTTCTTTTGTCCTTTGCAGCTGCAACTTCATCAGTTCTTAATTTCTCCAAAGAAGAAACAACAGATTTGCGTCGATTACTTCTTTTGACAGGAGCTTCTCCCGGTTCTTCAAGTGTGATACCCACTTCAACTGTCCCTTGAGAATCAGTTGGCCTGTCCGTTTTACACCGAGTCTCCACTGAAGAAACGTTTCTTTTCAAGTTAGATTGGTTTCTTGCTGTCATGCCTCTATCAACCACTTTATTTTCAGCAATATCATCTTTCGCCAATACTGAGTCTTCCACTTGTGTAGCAAGCCTTTTTGACCGCTTCAATGCCCTCAGGGGTTCGTCTTTTTTACCTTTATTCTCCATCTCGTCATCCTTAACGTTTAAGTTTCTTTTCTCCTTTACAGCCACAGCCTCATCACTTCTCAATTTCTCCAAAGGAAAAACAGATTTGCGCCTATCGCTTCTTCTAAGAGGAACTTCTACCTGTTCATCAAGTTGAGGAACCACTTCTGATGTCGAAGCTTCTACAACCAAGTTAGACTGATTTCTAGTCCTGTCCCTAGTAACCATCTTATCTTTAGAAATATCATCAGTCAACCTTGCACCCTCCACCTTATTATGTAGCCTTTTTGACCTCGTCAAAGCCATTTGAGGTGCCTCCTCCACCACCCTATTCTGCTGAGACCTTCTTGTGGTTGCTTTAACTTCATCATTGGCAGCTTCAACTGTGAATCTTGCACCCTCCGTCTTAGTAGCTTGCCTTTTTGACCTCTTCAAAGCCGTTTGGGATGCCTCCTCCACCACTTTATTCTGCTGAGACCTTCTTGTGGTTACTTTAACTTCATTGTTGGCAGCTTCAACTGAAGATTCAACAAATTCTGTACAAAGCAGTTTTACATTTCTCTCAGTAACTTCGTTACCCCTCGTTTGGTTCCTTTTGTTACTCACATAATCCTCAACTGATTTCAAGTTCTGAGACCTTGTTATCCGTTCTGCTGGCTTCTCCAAAACCTCGTCCCTTACTTTAGCATCTACCTCATTTTGGACATGCGAGGTCTGAGTATGAGCAATCGATTTCCTTCTCCCTCCTCTTTTCATCTCCTTGGCTTTCGTTTCAGCTTTCATGCACTCCATTATCTGATCATCACTAGCGAACGTGACTTTCTTGTCCCTCTTCTCTGCCCTATCAATTTCTTTTTCACTCGTCCTTTTATCCAATTCTTCTGCACTCTTGTTAGCATTTATCTCACCTTTAACTCTTCTACTCGTCCTTAAACCTTCATTCACACCCTCATTTTCCTCCCTTCTTTCCTGTGCTGATACTACTTCTTTGTTCCTCAAAGATCGTCTCTTGGTCATTCCAACTTCATCCTCACTCTCATTCACTAAAAGTACGTTATCTTTTGTACGCCTTGTCCTTCCCTTTTTCTCACTAACACCATCTTCCAAATTCATACCCCGCGACCTCGTAACCCTAACTGGACTATCCAAAATGCCTATCTTTACACCATCACTCCTAACACTCACGCTGTTATTGTGCAACATTGACTTCCTCCTCCCTCTACTTTTCACTTCAACCAATTTTGTGAACTCGAAAATTTCATTCTCGGGACTAAACTTCACTTTCTTTAGTGTCCTATTTACAACATCAGACTCTCTATCATTCACAGCCTCATCGAAAACCTTTAAACATGACCGCCCTTGAGTTAAGGGCTTTTCATCATTTACCTGCCCATACCATAATAACAAAAATTTAACCAACAACTCAAAATTTCTATTTTAACTCAAAAAACGAAAAAGAAATACTCATTACCTTAATAATTGAAGAAAGTTTGTTGGCCATTTCCAAGTTAGTTAAATTTGCAGGAATTCCATGTTTCTTGCATAGGGCTTGTAGTTCCTTCCTTTTCATATTATCAAAATCCATCTCTGCTATTTATTCATTAGTCAATAAGAAGGCAAAAAATTGGAAGAGAAACAACGAAATTCAAAGAAAAAAAGAGCAAAAATTGGAAGGCAAAACATACCTGAGATTGAGAAATTGTCACGAATTGAACATGGGCATTCAGTTTTCCTTCTTTAGTTTTTGAATTTTGGGTACTGTTGGAATTTAAGGGAACGATAAGGAAGGATTTGAAATTTGAATTTACTTGGCTTTCCCGCCTAAGACTTTTTGTTTTAGATTGGATAAGGAGCTTTCTTTTACTTTTTCGATTGGATTGGATAAATCTACTGGTTCGTGAGTGAGACTTTATGTTTGAGATTTATTTCAAAGTTGCTGTGCATTTAAACCAAATTTAATAGGTGAAAATAAAAACAAAATTTAATAAATTCCTAGATCAACATTCAACAACACCTTTTTATTTAATGCTCCTTCCAATATTATTTTTTTCCCCAAGAAGCCAATTTCAATAATTAATTACTAGTCGTAATATTATGTGTTACAAATATGCATAATTTGACAATTTTAGCCAAAATGTGTTGCAAATTAAGGAAGTACTCACAATTACAGTAAATGTGCAATCTCCTCAATAACAAATGAAATTATGACAACAGTTGATTTTTACAGGGAAAAGGGGACATTCACTTATCAGTAGGTAGCATTATAATTATGCAATTTTTGTTCTTTCTTTAACAAAAAAAGAAAAGAAAGAAAGAATGGGTGTCATTCATTTAAGTAACTCACATATACAACTGCTTTTTGACTATTACACATGCCCCGATGCGTCCTTTGAATGGCGACATGGCAATTAATTAAGACCTAAAATATTCAATTTCTATTTAAATTTTCCTGGAATCTCGATTGGAATTGAGTTAAAATCGGGAAGTAAATTTTTTTCGAGGGCTTGGATAACTGTAGGGTGTTAATGATTCGATTTGGATTCGTTTTTCTCTAAAAAGATATCAAACCAAATAAGTAGGGGTGTCAATAGTTCGGTTCGGCCGGTTATTTTATAAAATTTGTATCATACCAATTTTTCAGTTATTCTATTATGTATAACTAAAATTAAACTTTTCGAAACCATATCAATCATGTCGGTTTCTCTTCGGTATCAGTACGGTTCGGTTAATTTTCGGTATTTTTTAAAATATCATGTAAAATTCATCAATAGAAGTAAAATGCAATAACATACATTCTTTTATAGGACTTAGCACAACTCTTTAGATATTTTTACTATTTAAAGGGTGATGAATTAAAAAAATGAAAGATGATATGAAAGGAAGCATATTCAAAACATTGTAGATTGCTACTCGTAATCGCTATAATACTTTGTGTCTTGCTAATAAAAATACTTGAAATAACTTAGTTTAAATAGAAGTAGCATAATAGGTTTTAGAAATTAGTATTTTGAGTTTAATTACTTGTTGACTTATAAAAGTTTTCATAATTCCAAGGCCCAAAGAAAAATTTAATGCATTATTATTTTTATACTTACTAGATAAATATATTTTTCACATGTAAAATTTATTCGGTACGGTTCGGTATTTTTTCGATTTACTTTTATAAAATAAAAAACTACCCTAATTATCGGTGCGGTTATAAATTTATATAAAAACCTACGGTAAAAATCGGTTCGGTGCGGTGCGGTTCGGTCGATTTAGTCGGTTTTCGAATATCCATTGACATCCCTACAAATAAGTCGGATCGGAACCAAACCAAACCAAACAAATTAAGTTGGTTTTTTATTGATTCGGTTTTGTAGATTTTTTTAGTTTTTTGGGTTATTTATCGGGTTTTTTCTTAAATATGAGGCATACACTACCAAATACATATTCTGGCGACTACATTTTCAATGTAACACTATTAAACTAATTGCTCTTTTAGAAATCTATCATTTACCAAAATATATTGGTGATAATTGAATCAAATAGTGATGAATAATTTAAGTACTTAATTAAAAATTAATTATTTTTAACATAATAATTTTTTGTACGTAGCAAAAGAAAACTATCAATCAAACTAGAATGTAAATGCAAACAATTAGATTATTATAATAGCAAAGAACTAGACTAAATACAAACGACTAATATGTGCCATAAAATTTTAGAAACATTATATATTATATGTGTGTGTGTGTGTGTGTGTGTGTGTTTAAAGGCTACTTCTATAGTCAGTTTGGTTTATTTTTTTCGGTTATATTTTTATTAAAATCAAACCAAATTTGATCGATTTTTAAAATTTAAAATCAAAATCAAACCAAGCCTAAAAATATCGGGTTTTTTGGTCGATTTGGTTTGCTTTTTTGGGTTTTTATGAACACCCCTAACTGTATACTTTTCATCCAATTTGGTAGTAGTTTTATTGTGAAATCGAATTTTATTCATAAAATGTGTGTTATGTAATATTTGTGATCGGAGGCGTATCCAGGATTTGAAGGTTGCAGGTATCGTATTACTTCAAACTTTGACTTGATCTCTACTGAGTTTCAGTTCGGGTTATTCGTCTTTTAGGACAAATCAATCAAATAAAATAATTTAATATTTATGTTGAACAAAGCACAAAACTTCAATAATATAACTAATATCAACAAAAAAATTAGTGAAGTATTATTCATTTACAATTATCTTCAATGAATTTTCATATTCTAGAGTTATGGTTTGATTAAAAGATGGGCAAATAGGACTAAAACTCGATGTAGATACATATTTAGATACTCAGAACCGAAGCCTGCAAAATACGGAAAAGGAAATTATATAAAAAAGCATAAGTATAGAACCTGAAATTGTCAAAGGTATCTAAGGGTACCCGATTCAACGCTTGTTGAGCTTCGTTGAACAGGTAGGGCATCTCCATTTCGTCCATCTTAGCTTGGTCCTCTTCGGTTACCAAACACCGAAGGTAGCTAACCACCCCTAGGGGGCAGAAAGGACCCGAGCATCCTTCGAGACCGAGATGATAATTGATCGCTTACGCCCGGGATCAACACTTGGGGGTGGAAATTGAGTAGTCAGTTTAAGGCTCGAGAAAGCCTCGCTCGAGCTCTTCTTCGATATCTCCAAGTCACCCAGACCAGTAACATCTTCCACTCCGACAAAATAGCCACGGAATAGGTCTTCTGCACTATAGACCCATTCATCATGGCAAGTCTTCGCCGCCTAAGCATCCTTAATCATCGACTTAGTGAATGAAGCAAGCGAGGGGGAATCTCCGATTTCTATCGCCCCAGGAAAATCTTTTGGGGTACCGACTTCACCTCAGGAAGCCTTGAGTCCGGTCTCTACACCAACAACCTCCTCGATGACCTTCTCACCTTGAGGTAAAGAAACTTCACCTCTTTCTGGCTTGGGGACTTCAGCCGAAGTTTGCCCCTCAATCTCATTAATTTAAGGCAGAGCAGTTTCAGCTCCCACCGGCTCAGTAGTTCTTCGAATTTCGGTGCCAGCTCGCGCACGGGCCACCAACCCGGAGTCTTCTCTTTCTTTTCTTCTTCAACCTTATCCCTTAGCCATTGGATTGACTCCATAGATAAAGGGATGATTTTCTCCATAGGTTTACGGGCTGCTTTCTTTTTGGGTTTCTGCCCCTCAGAGTCTGTGGAATTCGAAGCCATTTTCCTCTTTTTCTCCGATTTTAGAGCAGATGGTTGGACTTCTTCATCACCAGAAGGGGGCCTCATAATCACATCCTTTCCGAGACCTACAAACGATAAGAAATGAATAAGCCCGGTAAAGTATTCGAACCGTGGTCAAATCACCAAGTTAGGAAAAAAAGTTTACCATGAGTACTAGCCTCCCATCGACTTTTTGCCAAATTGTGCCATGCGCGCTCAGCATGTGTCGACTTTGATATTAGGCTCCTGACCCAGTCCTCGAGTTGAGGAACCACATCGGGCATCCAGGCAACGACTACATCAAGTAAAATGCGGATAAGAAAGAGTGAAAAGACGAAGACAATAAACAGGAGTTAATGAAGGACTTACACTTACGTTTCATATTCCATTTCTCAGGAAATGACAAACTCTCGGTCGGGATCAAGTCCGAAGTCTTCACTCAAACAAATTGGCCCATCCAGCCCAGGTCTTTGTCCTTATCTATACTCTAGAAAGTTGCCCTGGTTGCTCGACGTTGAAGCTTTATTAGTCCCCCTCGATAGAGTTGGAGGCTATATAGGCGTATGAGGTGGTCGAGGGTGAAGGGAAGCCCATCGACTTTGCTTGAGAAGAAACAACGTAGTATCACTATCCTCCAGAAAGAGGGATGAATCTGACCAAGGGTAACCTCGTATTTCTTACAGAAATCTATGATGATCGGATCCAAGGGACCCAACATGAAGGGATAAGTGTAAACACTTAAGAACCCTTCCACGTGGGTAGTGATTGCTTCTTCTGGAGTAGGCACCACCACGTGTTTTTTTTACCCCAGTTGCAATCTTTTTTAACTTGGGAGAGGAGTTTCTCGGTTATCGAACATATATACCTCGATATTGGTTCGCATCGATCCGGCACCGAGGAAGTCTTTTCAACCTTGAAATTAGAATCGAGGACACACCCCCCGAGAAAAAACTCTTCAGGGCGTGGCTCCACCATCGGTTCCTCACCGACCGACCGTAATGATGAAGCAGTCTCCTTATGTGAAATAGTTTCTGAAGTCTTAGCCATTTCTACTTTTAAGAGTGAAGAAGAAAGGGACGGAAGAGGAGCGCTTGGTATTTTGTGATGAAACGAGTGAAGAAATTCAAGGATATGAGAATACAAAGCTTTGAGGAAGGCAAAGGGGTTTTGAAGATTAGAGTAAAAAAGATTTGAAAGTAAAGTTTGAAAAGTTAGGAAGAAGGATATTTATAATTTCTCAATGACGGTTCAAAGCGATAATGGCCGACCATCAACTGATGCGCATTAAATGCATGGTGAACCATACCGACGAGACGTTTCAGTTACCTTTGTTACTTATGTCATAATATATCGAGGTGAAGTTCGATGGCTTAAATCGTTCTTTTCATTACTCTTCAAAAAATGAGGGAACTATCTGTATACGGTCAAAATCAAGCTCAGCCTTTTTATGATTAATCGAGACAGGGGGTGACAGACCAAGATCCAACCCCATGTCATATCGGACCATGATACGAAGTTAGATTGCCAAGCCTGAGATCCTATGACCGATTAAGATCGAGACCGACCAAAACCAAGACTGACCGAGATGAAGATCGACAAAGATCGAGACAGAATGAAATGAAGATCAAGGTAAGCTTACTGGGTCAAATAACGAAAAGACGAAATATCCGCAATCGGGCGAGAATCACATCGTAAATCCTCACACGTATCAAGAAGAGGTCGATTAATTAACCAATCATGAAATTTCTTACTATATTTAGGATTGTAGCAGGAATAGGATTCCTTCTTACTATATTTAGGATTGTAGCAGGAATAGGATTCCCCTAATATATGAAGGAGGTCTAACCATTTGTAAAAGGCATCACATTTACGTTACATAAAGCAATATACTACTACTTTCTTGAGCTCTCAATATTTTTGTGACATTGTTCATATTTTCTGGTGGATTATTCATTCGATTCGAGGGAAAACTAGCTGAAGGATCAAAGCTATACGTTTCATTTGGTTTGCTTTATTTATATTTGCAATTAATTTCAGCATGTGTCCTTAAAATCACATTATAAATTCAATTGTTATCCGTTTTAGGGTAAACACCCTGGTTGTGATAACATGTTATATGATGTTTGTCAAAATTCTAATAGCAAAGAACTAGACTAAACATAACAAACGACTAATATGTGCCATAAAATTTTAAAAACTTTATATATATATCTATATATATATATATATATATATATATATATATATATATATATATATATATATATATATATATATATGTGTGTGTGTGTGTGTGTGTGTGTGTGTGTGTGTGTGTAACAATAAATTTAAAAGCTACTTCTATAGTCAGTTTTATTTATTTATTTGGTTATTTTTTTTATTAAAACTAAACCAAATTTGATCGATTTTTAAACTTCAAAACCAAAACCAACCAAACCTAAAAAATATCGGATTTTTTGGTCGGTTTGGTTTGCTTTGGGGGTTTTTTTATGAATACCCCTAACTGTATACTTTTCATCCAATTTGGTAGTAGTTTTATTGTGAAATTGAATTTTATTCATAAAATGTGTGTTATGTATTGTTTGTGATCGGAGGCGGATCCAGGATTTGAAGGTTGCAGGTATCGTATTACTTCGGACTTTGACTTGATCTCTTCTGAGTTTCGGTTCGGGTTATTCTCTTTTGGTACAAAGCGATCAAATAAAATAATTTAATATTTATGGTGAACAAAGCACAAAACTTCAATAATATAACTAATATCAACAAAAAATTAGTGAAGTATTATTCATTTACAATTTTCTTCAATTAATTTTCATATTCTGGAGTTATGATTTGACTAAAAGATGGGCAAATAGGACTAAAACTCGCTATAGATACATATTTAGATACTCAGAACTGAAGCCTGCAAAATACAGAAAAGGAAATTATATAAAAAAGCATAAGTATAGAACCTAAAATTGTCAAAAGTATCTAAGGGTACCCGATTCAACGCCTGTTGAGCTTCGTTGAACAGGTAGGACATCTCCATTTTGTCCAACTTAGCCAGGTCCTCTTCGGTTACCAAACATCAAAGGTAGCTAACCACCCCTACGGGGGCAGAAAGGACCCGAGCATCCTCCGAGATCGAGATGATAATTGATCGCTTACGCCCGAGATCATTACGTGGGGCTGGAAATCGAGTAGTCAGTTTAAGGCTCGAGAAAGCTTCGCTCGAGCTCCTCTTCGATATCTCCAAGTCACCCAGATCGGTAACATCTTCCACTACGACAAAATAGCCACGGAACGGGTCTTCTGCACTATAGACCTCTTCATCATGGCAAGTCTCCGCCGCCTGAGCATCCTTAATCATCGACTTAGTGAATAAAGGAAGCGAGGGGGAATCTCCGATTTCCATCGCCCCAAGAAAATCTTTTGGGGCACCAACTTCACCTCGGGAAACCTCGAGCCCGGTCTCTACACCAACAGCCTCCTCGATGATCTTCTCACCTAAAGGTGAAGCAACTTCAGTTCTTTCTAGCTCGGGGACTTCGGCCGAAGTTTCCCCCCCAATCTCATTAATTTAAGGTAGAGCAGTTTCAGCTCCCACCGGCTAAGTAATTCTTCAAATTTCGGTGCCAGCTCGCGCACGGGCCACCAGCCCAAAGTCTTCTCTTTCTTTTCTTCTTCAACCTCATCCCTTAGCCATTGGACTGACTCCATATATAAAGGGATGATTTTCCCCATAGGTTTACGGGCTGCTTTCTTTTTGGGTTTCTGCCCCTCAGAGTTCGTGGAATTCAAAGCCATTTTCCTCTTTTTCTCCGACTTCAGAGCAGATGGTTGGACTTCTTCATCACTAGACGGGGGCCTCGTAATCACATGCTTCCCGATACCTACAAACAAAAAGAAATGAATAAGCCCGGGAAAGTATTCGAACATTGGTCAAATCACCAAGTCAGGAAGAAAAGTTTACCATGAGTACTAGCCTCCCATCGACCTTTCGCTAAATCGTTCCATGCGCGCTCAGCAAGTGTCGACTTCGATATTAGGCTCCTGACCTAGTCCTCGAGTTGAGGAACCTCACCGGGCATTATAGACACCGGATTTTTTACCCTCCCCGAGAATTTTCACATCTTTAGCATGAATATGTGAAATTGGGTCTAATATAGCTATTTTAACTATATTACTTTATTTCGTCGCAAAAGAGAAAATTACAAAAAATATATATATAAATTTTAGTTTATGTATTTCTCATAAACTTGAAAAATACAAAAATAGTACCTTATTTTGTACTTTTATATAATTTCGAAAATTACCAAAAAATATAGTTCTATTAATGTTTTACAGTCATTATAATTTTTAAAAATACAAAAAATATTACTTAATATTTTATCTTTATATTAAAAAATGAAAATTACAAAAAATAGTTTTATTAATGTTTTGTAGCTATTTTAATCTCGAAAAAATATTAAAAAATAATAATATAGTTTTGTTTTAAATAATTAGTCTTATTTTAGTAGCTATTTTGCTTACATAACCAGTTGAGCAACGTCGTATTCCTATTTCTCGGATCCGGGCAAAAGAATAATATTCGGGTTCAAACTACCCGGTTTTAGGCCTAATTTTCGGACCTAGCCCATAATAAACCGAGTCCACGACACATGGGGAACCCCACCACGCGTGGGGGACACAAGTCTCGAACCCCACCACGCGTGGGGCTCATTTCCCTGGGCAAACCATATCAAATACACGGACAAAAAGAATTTTGAAGAGAGGATTTAAAAAGGTTGGACTTGGACAGATTTTTAAACGGATGGAGCACTGTTCATCTCCTTCCCTAAAAGAAAGGGAACAAAGAAACCCTACGGTAAAAGAGGCCACTGATTCATCTTCTTCTTCCTAAAGAAGAAGAAGAGAAAACCCTACTCACTCCGTCGTCTTCCTCAGCATCGTCAAACAACCCAAACACCAGCCCACGACCATTCCTCCTCCTCCTAGCTCCATCGTCGACCACTACCCAAAACCACCCTCCACCCGATGGTCCAAACACCACCACCATCGTTCCACCTCCAAACCCTCTCCAGCTGCCTCGTCCGTCAAACACCCGTTAGCAGCCCTCCCCTTCGCCATAGCTGCTCCCTCGCGCACAGCTGAACCAAGCAGTCCAGTGAACGACCACCCCTAAAATGACCCTTCCAGCGAACCTCCATAACTGGCCGGAAAACGAAACCAGAAAACCAGCTCCCTCTATCCTTTCCGGCACCCCCACGCACCAGCCATAGCTCGTCGTCACTGTCCGGCAACCACCACGCCTCAGGTTGGTTCGAACAGCAACTGCTGTTGCCTCCCCATCGTCACCCCACCAAGCCAACGTCTCCATTTCGACAAACAAAACAAAACGAAAACACTACCACCAAACGGGCTCGTTACCAGCTCCCTCTATCGCCCAAATAACCCACTGCCCATCAAGGTCGTAGAGAGAGAAGGTGAGCGTCGAGGTCGTTGACAATCTTGGTTCGAGTTTTCGTTTCCGTTGAGGTCGTCGTTGTTCGTCGAGGTCCGTTACGTTGAGGACAAAGAAAGGTCCGTTGCTATCACTCTCTTTTATTGATCCATAGATATATTACACGATTCCGTGAGTTTTGGAATCTACTATGATCCTAATGTTGGTCATTGATTGTATTTTGTTTAAGTTGGGTTTTAATGGTTGAACTATGTGTTGAATGCTTTATTCAGCATATTTCAAAAAGAAAAGAAACGAAAACATTACAAGTTTGAGGTCCAGTTTTATTTTCTCTTTGTTCTGTTCTTGCATGATTACATTTTTAGCCGGAGTGATACTTGAATCTCGAATGAATACGTGATATTGCTTTAGTCGTAAAATTTCCATCTTTTGATTCTCTGTTTCGGGATTTTCCCTTAGCATGCCTCTAAATTTCTGTGATTGAATGATGTAGCGCGAATTTAGTTTGTGTATGAATTATGAAACTGTTAGTTCTCATGAACGAATGAGCCTTGATCGTTATTTTTATTAATTATTTTGGTCGTTATGAACATTCGTAGCTTACTTTAGGCATGTATACAAATCATCATCGTGACTAGGGGCACAGTTCCCATAACATGGTTACAATGCCTAAAATTCGGGGGTACATTTTATGTGACCCGATTATAATGACTTAAAGATCTTAGTGAATAAATTAGGATTTTTTTAGAGGCGAATAAAGTAGATAATCATAGTTGTTTTTAGGCTTGCCTTAAATAAAAATGAGACGAGCCTCGACACACAAAAATGCACAAGCTGCGGGGCCCTCCAAACGTGTCTATTAAAATACTTAGAATTCGGGACAGGCCGTTTAGCGAAATTCCACGGCCTTACCCAAAAATAATAATACGCTAGTCGCTTTAGGCGCGCCTTTAATAATTTAATTTTCTTAAACTCCGGTGCACATTTATGTGACCCAAATCCAAATCTCAACGGAGTCGAAGTGTGTCTCTAATCACGGGTACATTGATTGTGACGTGGTTTGAGATACATTTCCATGACGTTGCAAATTCCTTTCAAAGAATAAGAATGAGATGAGCCTCGCCAAATAAAATACAAAATAGCGGGGCCCTCAATAAATATTTGCTTTGAAATTATTTAGACTTCGGGATGGACCGCCCAGTAAAATTCCACGGCCCTACCCAAAGTAAATGATACGCTAGTCGCTTTAGGCACGCCTTTAATAATTTATCTTCCTAAACTCGGGTGCACAGTTATGTGACCCAAATCCAAATCTCAACGGAGTCGAAGTCTGTCTCTAATCACGGGTACATTGATTGTGACGTGGTTTGAGATACATTTCCATGACGTTGCAAATTCCTTTCAAAGAATAAGAATGAGATGAGCCTCGCCAAATAAAATACAAAATAGCGGGGCCCTCAGTAAATATTTGCTTTGAAATTATTTAGACTTCGGGATGGATCGCCCAGTAAAATTCCACGGCCCTACCCAAAGTAAATGATACGCTAGTCGCTTTAGGCACGCCTTTAATAATTTATCTTCCTAAACTCGGGTGCACAGTTATGTGACCCAAATCCAAATCTCAACGGAGTCGAAGTCTGTCTCTAATCACGGGTACATTGATTGTGACGTGGTTTGAGATACATTTCCATGACGTTGCAAATTCCTTTCAAAGAATAAGAATGAGATGAGCCTCGCCAAATAAAATACAAAATAGCGGGGCCCTCAGTAAATATTTGCTTTGAAATTATTTAGACTTCGGGATGGATCGCCCAGTAAAATTCCACGGCCCTACCCAAAGTAAATGATACGCTAGTCGCTTTAGGCACGCCTTTAATAATTTATCTTCCTAAACTTGGGTGCACAGTTATGTGACTCAAATCCCAATCCCAACAGAGTTGAAATGTAGCTCTAACCACGGGTACATTGGTTGTAACGTGGTTCGAGATGTGTTTCCACGATGTTGCAATTCTTGATAAAAATAATAATAAAATGATAAAAGCGGTTAAAAGTTAAATTTTGCGCATAAGTTCATATTTATATAAAATCAGATAATCAAGCCGAATATAACAGTTGAGCGACCGTGCTAGAACCACGGAACTCGGGAATGCCTAACACCTTCTCCCGGGTTAACAGAATTCCTTATCCGGATTTCTGGTACGCAGACTGTAATATGGAGTCATTCTTTTCCTCAATTCAGGATTAAAATTGGTGACTTGGGACACCCTAAATCTCCCAAGTGGCGACTTTGAAATAATTAAACCAATCCCGTTTCGATTGTCCTTTAATTGGAAAAAACTCCCCCTGCGCCCCCCCGGGTGCGGAAAAAGGAGGTGTGACAGCTCTGGCGACTCTGCTGGGGAATGACACCCAGAACCACTGGTTCAGGGTTAAGAATTCGAGCTTAGAATAATTGTTATTATTTGGCTTTATTTATTATCTGATTATTACATGTTTTGAGCCTAATGTGCTAAATGCTGCTTTTACCGCTTTGATATTATTTGAACTGTATATAAACTGTGCCGAAACCCTTCTCTTCTTACCTCCGGGGATGTGCTTACTGGTTGAGACTCCCTATTCTGTTAGTGTCATACCCTTAATAAAAGAGGCTCGGAAAGTTTCTAAGCCGGCTGGCCTTTTGGTTCCCGGAAAGGAGCTCCTTCCTCAGCTCGAGTTGTCCGCTCGGGTACACCGTCTAGAACACCGACCCAGGTTTTTGAACCTAGTATAACAAAGCCACATGCCGGATCCCTAGTAGGAACGTTTATTTGCATCATGTGCATTTGACTTAGGGGACTCAACATAGGGGTTGGGTCCGTCTAGGACAAGCAACCTGAAAATAATAGACCAGCTTTTGGCATCCTATGTGCTGCATGTTGTATTTAGTCAAGGGCGAAAGGGTCATTTGGTCATTTCCAGCCTGATGTTATTCTAATCAAAGCATGGGGAACATTTGTGGAATCCAAGAAGCCTTGGTATTCCCTATGTCCCCCACGCTTCATTTTTGGGAAAAAGCACATGGGGAACATTTGTGGAATCCAAGAAGTCTTGGAATTCCCTGTGTCCCCCACGCTTTCATTTTTGGGGAAAAGCACGAGGGGAACATTTGTGGAATCCAAGAAGTCTTGGAATTCCCTATGTCCCCCATGCTTCATATTTTGGAAAAAGCGCATGGGGAACATTCGCGGAGTCCAAGATGTCTTGGAAGTCCTTATGTCTCCCATGCCACATTTTTGAAAATATAATAAATATAAAAAAATAAAATATATATGTATATATATAGAAAGAAGCATTGGAAATTCAAAAAAAAGGATTGTGTATGTTTTCATCATCCACAAATTAGAAAATAATGGAAAAGAGGAGAAAATAACAGTGTAGAGATGTGGCTACTTATTGTTAGAAAAAAGAAACAAATGTCCGAGTAGTATCGAAACTTTGCCGAAATTTTGAGAAAATGAAAAAAAATGTCTTATTAGTTTGTTATATTAAAAGCAAAGGAAAAATAGAAAAAAAATCATCATTGTTCTGTCTTGTTTTTTTTCAAAAATATTGAAAAGAAAATAGTTTGTTTTGCCATTAAATGAAAATGAAAAAGAGTCTGGTTTTTAAAATGTTTTATTTTATTTTATTTTGCTTGTCTATGAAAATGCCAAAAATAAAAAAAATATAAAAAGAGTCGGGCGTTGAACGTGATTTTATTATTTGTTCCAAAATAAATATATATATAATCCAAAAAAAAATTCAAAAGAAAATTCAAAGTTCAAAAAAATATTTTTTTTAAGCATTTCTTTTATTAAAGGTAAAATTCCAAAAACAAAAAAACATTTTCTTTTTTCTTTAGAATAAGAAAAACAAATGAAAAAACGAAAAAAATTATTATCTTCCTTTTGAAATTCTCAAAGTTCGAGTCAAAAGAAAAGGAATTCTTAGAAGTCGTTCTTTCAAAAAAAAAATATATAAATATATATATATATATATAGTTTATTTACTCCCTTCTCGTTTGCCCGAACTACGCGGGTTTGATTCTCACCGGATGTGAGATACGTAGGCAACCCTCATCGGGTCCAACTCCACCTTTTGCTAAAAAGCCAAAAACAAATAAATAATAAAAAAAAATATGTCAAATTTTAATTTTGTATTAAAGAAGTCGGGTGACGCTGTTTTGTCAAAACATAGCCGAATGTTCTCGAAAAGGACGCCAAAAGGCTGACTTTGCATAAACAGCCACCTTCGGGTCATTTTTTATTTTGATCTAGTTGACCCACTCAGCCTTAAAAAATCTTCGTCCCCGAGGCGCTGAAGGGCCGTGTTTGCAACACCAAGTTTTTATTATAATTTGAAAAGAAAAAAAAATAAAGAGTCGACGGTCAGGTGAATACCGTTTGAATTTTGTCATAATAAGCCGAGTCAGCTTCGGCCGCGTCTTAAACCGTTCTTGCCGAAATAGCCTTAGAGTATCTTTCATGTTGTCGAAAGGTTATTTTCGTAAAAGAATGGACAAGTTGGTAAAGTGTCATAAAATAATCCTCCCCGGCCTCAAAATTCATGTGAAATTCGGAAGGGGCCACATTTGCAAAAATAACCATTTGGTTGCATTTGTCGAACAGAGAAAGGGAGTTAGCCTTTTGTTTTTGAGTTTATAAATCTCTTGATTAAAGTATATGGGTTATTTGATTTTCGAGTTTGTAGGTCATCTTCAAACCTTTGAAGCCCAGTTTGTTTTAATATGAAAATTGAAAAAAATTGTTTGTTATTGTTTATCTCTTATTGGTCCGAACTACGCAAAGTCTGATTCACGCGGGGACGTGATACGTAAGCAATCTCCATAAGATTCGACCACCACTAAAATAAAAAAAATAAAAATAAAAATAAAAAAATATAATAATAAATAAATAAAAGAGAGTGTGGAAGATTTTCAGGGGGCACAATTGTCTAACTGCTTAGGTACATTGTATCTCTGATATATGATTGTCTGTCCAATGCCCTAACACTAATGTGATGGCTTCCCTTTGATGTGTCCATATATAGAAAGTGGTTGGTTGTGGTAACTCCTCCCTGCAAAGCAAAATCAAAGGACAATGGCTCAGAACCGCAGAACCGAGTGGGTCGGTACTGATGACCGACAACAATTGATCGAACGGAACAGCGGGTTGGTAGAAGAAGTGAGAATGCTGAGACAGCATGTGGCAGACATGTATCAGGCATGGATAACGGGAAAAGCACCACCCCCTCCACCGCCAAGTCTCTTGAGCTCGGTCATTTCCCAATCACCCAACACCATAATGGAAGATCCCCCATACTCTCCACCCCAACCCACTTATGGCAGCTTTCCCAGCTACCCGAGTAGCTCCATCACTCCTCAATGCTTCTCCGCTCCCCAACACCACTTCTTTCCCCGCCATACTTCACTTTCCAGGCACCCGGCTCCACAAAATGCCTACCCACCTACACAAGCCTACCAAAAGCCACCTGGATCAAGTTTCCGGCCCTGTCAACATGCAAGAATGAAGAGGCTATTGAAACGAGGAAAGACTCTCACCCTTATCGAAGTATCTTATGCCAGTTTGTTTGGAAGGCTAAGGCATGCTGGCTTGATTGAGCCACTCCCCGCATGTACTCCAGATCCACTTGCAAGGAACTTTGATCCGGCAGCGCGATGCGCATACCACTCCAATGTCGTAGGGAACAACGTTGAGAGCTGTCGTACTTTGAAAAAGGAAGTGGAGAAAATGATCCAAGAAGGGCGGATTGTGATTAATAACAGTGACATGGAGCACTCGAACCCCCTCGAGAACTGGCCGACGGAGGTTGATGAGGTTGAAGCTGGTAATGGTCTCGGCAGTATTGATGCAAAGCTCAGTGGCTAAAATGCCAATTTTGATAAAGTGGGAGGACGTTTCGTTCCTTGGTCAGCAAGAGAAAAGCTTGTGGTGGCTCATTTTGTTGTCATTTCTGTTGTTCGGATTATTAGGGTATAAGTCGGATGTTGTCTTGTCCAGTTTGTTTTAGGATTTTGTTTTGGATTGTTTTGTTTGTTTCGTTATTTAAACCATTTCACCGGTAGTCTAATACAAAATCCGGTGTTTTATTATTTCCAATCATCTTTCTGTTTAGTCCTTTTATCATTTTTGTTCAAAGCCGATTCTAGGGACATGACATGCGCACCCAGTTTGGGCCTAATCTTAAAAGTTAATCATGAAACCCTGGGAAGGTGATCAAAGCATTTAAAGGGAATAGGAACGGTTCAAGATTATCTGGAGCCCGAGTCATGTAGAACTGGGGCAAGTAAAACATAAACCGTTAAATGCAAGATTCGCCAAATTGGCATGAGGGTCGTTCATAATAATGAGAAAGAGAGTGTCGCCCAACGGTGCTTTAGAAGTGACAAATGAACAAACAGATGTTGAATATAATTGTCAAGACCAGCACCATCGGAAGAGACTATAAATCTATCGTTTAATTGTGTTGTTTGCACTTGGCATGTTTTAAAGACTGGAATGACGAAGGCATTTTGTTCTGCTACCCAAACACTCTATCCTTCGTTACCCCTTTTGAGCCTTATTTATTTTCTTTCATACCCCTCGTTCGGAATCAGTAGCAACGACTAAAAAACACAAGCGTGGCAGGTAAACAAAAGAAAAAAAGAGAAGAAAGAAAAGAAAACAACAAAATGAAAAAAAAAAGAAAAGAAAAATGATAACAAAAAAAAAAGAGGAGAGTCGAATGAAAAAAGAGGAATTGGGAACTACGTTTGACCTGATTCATCAAAGAGGATACGTAGGCGCTTCACGGCTCGGTCATAGTTTTGAAAGAAAAAATGAAAAAAATCAATTAAAATATCCTCAAGCAAGAAACTGGGGCAAAAGTTGCGTTTGTTGTAAATAAATCTAATTCTGAAGGTTGTAATTAATAACCCAAAATCAATGTATTTTTTGAGCCTTTTATACCCTTTCTTTCTAGCCTATCCAAAACCCACATTATGGTCCAAAGAAAGACCTTCTGATCAGTCTTTAAAAAAATGCCAAGTCAGACAAATGAAGAGTCTTACCGGCGAACATAACATTCTGTTCCACAGCAGAAAGGACTCTAATCTCCAACAGAAAGAGTCATACCAGCAACACTCCAAATCCCCAGCTGGAGAGAGATATAAAACGAGAGAGTCTTATTGGTGAAAACCTTCACAGGCACCATAAGGCGATGAAAGCTGAGAAAAGAACCAAAAATGAGAGAGACTTGATAGTGAAAACCCTTCGGGCACTACAAGTCGAATAAGATTGAGAATCAGATGGGGAATCGCCAATTGAAGATCTTGAAAGATGATTGACGGTAGAGGATAGGCCACATACACATGTCATGGCCATTAGAGTCGGTATCTGCGTTTGATAGATTTTTATTTATAGTTTCTTTTGTAAAAGAGTCATCGTTTCCTTTGTCTTTTATTTTGTTTCTCTTATCTTTCTCCTTTCATAGAAAAACTCCCCAATAGAGTCTGTCTGGTCAGAACGAGTATGAAATGACTTTAAAATATGCCATCAGCTTTCCAATTATGCCATATGAGATCTGACTAGTACCTCCAAATGGTATAGTCAGCAAAGAACAAGCGCGAGGCCATTGTCAAGAAAGATATCCCCAGCAAAAGGGAATTGACAAAAGGATTGACGAGGGTCAAGAGGGATATCCTTGCCAAAACCAAGGTTATAAACCTCAAAGACAAGGCCCGTGAACAAAGCAAGAAGAGCAGTGAGCATGATTTGGCGAAATCCATACTAGACTAAAGGGTCGGGGAAATGCCAGTTTCCAAACTATGCCACAAAAGAAGAGGGATATCCCCAGCAGGAAGGGATTATCCCCAGCACATAATATCATCCCCAACAAGTCGTTGAATGCAGAGCAAGGAAGGAGAAAAGGAAAAACCGTCCCAGTAGGAGTATCACAACCAACCACCATGTTTTAAACTAACAAATTTTGTTTGATTTGAAGCAGGTAAAGGAAATGGCATTGATGCCAGAACTGCATGCCACAAGGGATATTATCAAACTGGGGCAGAAAATTTTCCTTCCATTTAGAAAATTTTCTGGAAATCAGGTACCCCCAGCTGATAACATTTTACCCAACAGTGTTATCCCTAGCAGGTAAGTAAATAATTCCCCAACAATGTTATCCCTAGCAGTTGCGAGGAGTCCAACACAAGGTTGGAAAGTCGGTATCCTCAGCGGTTCCTTTCGGGGAAAGGCAAAACGACTCTCAAGGGAGGTAGTCTTCGAAGGAAGAAGCTATGCAAAAACAAAACAAAAAAAAAGAATAAAAAAAAGAATAAAAAGATAATAATGAAAAAAAAAAGAAAAAAAGGGTAAAAAAGTCATCCCCATCTAAATAATCCTCAACAGTTTCGAATGGGGACAACACAAGTAAGTAAATAATTCAAAAAAAAAAAGAAAGCGAAGGTTTCATTAATAGGAGACGCACTTCCTAGTTTGAAATCATTAGAGTTCCACCCATAGGAGATGCATTTCCTCCTAAGTTCGTTTTAGTTTCACCCATAGGAGATGCATTTCCTCCTAAGTTTGAGTTTTACCCATAGGAGATGCATTTCCTCCTAAGATTGTTTTAGTTTCATCCCATAGGAGATGCATTTCCTCCTAAGGTTGTTTTAGTTTTACCCATAGGAGACGCATTTCCTCCTAGGTTTGTTTTAGTTTCACCCATAGGAGATGCATTTCCTCCTAAGTTTAAGTTTTACCCATAGGAGACGCATTTCCTCCTAAGTTCACTTTTACCCATAGGAGACGCATTTCCTCCTAAGTTTAAGTTTTACCCATAGGAGACGCATTTCCTCCTAAGTTTAAGTTTTACCCCCTAGGAGACGCATTTCCTCCTAAGTTTGTTTTAGTTTCACCCGTAGGAGATGCATTTCCTCCTAAGTGGTTGTTAAAGATAAAAAAAAAAACAAGACCTAGTCTGATGAACCTTCTCCTAGGATCAAAATCTTAGTCTGACGAATTTTTCTCCTAAGATAGAGACCTAGTCTGACGAACCTTCTCCTAGGATCAAAATCTTAGTCTGATGAATCTTTCTCCTAAGATACCAAAAAAACAAGACCTAGTCTGATGAACCTTCTCCTAGGATCAAAATCTTAGTCTGACGGATTTTTCTCCTAAGATAGAGACCTAGTCTGACGAACCTTCTCCTAGGATCAAAATCTTAGTCTGATGAATCTTTCTCCTAAGATACCAAAAAAACAAGACCTAGTCTGATGAACCTTCTCCTAGGATCAAAATCTTAGTCTGACGAATTTTTCTCCTAAGATAGAGACCTAGTCTGACGAACCTTCTCCTAGGATCCAAATCTTAGTCTGACGAATTTTTCTCCTAAGATAGAGACCTAGTCTGACGAACCTTCTCCTAGGATCAAAATCTTAGTCTGACGAATTTTTCTCCTAAGATAGAGACCTAGTCTGATGAACCTTCTCCTAGGATCAAAATCTTAGTCTGATGAATCTTTCTCCTAAGATAGAGACCTAGTCTGACGAACCTTCTCCTAGGATCAAAATCTTAGTCTAACGAATTTTTCTCCTAAGATAGAGACCTAGTCTGATGAACCTTCTTCTAGGATCCAAATCTTAGTCTGATTAATCTTTCTCCTAAGATACCAAAAAAAAACAAGACCTAGTCTGATGAACCTTCTCCTAGGATCAAAATCTTAGTCTGACGAACTTTTCTCCTAAGATAGAGACCTAGTCTGACGAACCTTCTCCCAGGATCCAAATCTTAGTCTGACGAATTTTTCTCCTAAGATAGAGACCTAGTCCGATGAACCTTCTCCTAGGATCAAAATCTTAGTCTGACGAATTTTTCTCCTAAGATAGAGACCTAGTCTGATGAACCTTCTCCTAGGATCGAAATCTTAGTCTGATGAATCTTTCTCCTAAGATACCAAAAAAAACAAGACCTAGTCTGATGAACCTTCTCCTAGGATCAAAATCTTAGTCTGATGAATTTTTCTCCTAAGATAGAGACCTAGTCTGACGAACCTTCTCCTAGGATCAAAATCTTAATCTGATGAATATTTCTCCTAAGATACCAAAAAAAATCCTAGTCTGACGAATTTTCTCCTAGGATAATTTGAAAAAAAAAAAACAACGTTTGAATTTGAAAAAAGAGAGGTCATTTTTAGTTTTCTTAAGATTATCAACGTTTAGTTTTCCTAAAGCCAGGCACCCACCTGTATAATGAGAGGAATACATTCCAGTCTTTACTTTTCAAGTGTTGAAATTGGGAGCCCGCCCATAGAACAGAGGCATACATTTCAGTCTTTACATTTCATGCCAGGCGCCCACCTGTATAACGAGAGGAATACTTTTCAGTCTTTACATTTCATGTCAGGCGCCCACCTGTATAACGAGAGGAATACATTTCAGTCTTTACATTTCATGTTTCAGGCGCCCACCTGTATAACGAGAGGAATACTTTTTAGTCTTATACTGCAGATTTTGGAAATCAGTAACCCCACCGGAAGGTAGAAGGTTACAACAGGAATCCCCAGCAGGAAACAATCCCCAGCACCGGGAAGCAGAAGGCTACAACAAAAATCCCCAGCATTCAACCAAGTTATAAATAGCAGAAGCTCGCCTCAAGAAGGCGAGTCAACAGGCTGAGATGGTCAACAAAAGCTGGTCACAAAAAAAACAAGAAAAGAGAAAAAAAGAGAAAAAAACGAATCCAAAGCACGGAAGTGGAGAACAGATGCGGTCTGCTCAAGAACTAGCACCTACAACTAGCAAGTATCAAAGTTCAAATCCAAAATCTGTATGAAGCACCATTCAAGACTCAAGATCAAGTTTCAGAAAGACTTAAAGATAGGAATCTTTGTAACTAGTAGCTGATAGGCTTAGTTAGTCTTTTTCAGTTTTCATTTTTGATGTAATGACAGGACCACGGACCGGAACCTCAACGGAACGGCACTTCGATCGGCTCTTCACCTCGGTACACTTTACCATCTCTCTCTTTTCCGAACTACACGTGGCCTGATTCCTGTATAACCAAGGATATGTAGGCAGCTCAGATACCAGGGCTCGGTCACATCCCCTTCCTTTCCTTAGTGTGGTCCGTCCAAGTAATGGCCGGGTCAAAAACATGTCTAGCCGTTCTTTGTCGGAAAACTCTTCGTGTTTCCAGTCAAAGAGGGGCAGCTGTAGACACCGGATTTTTGACCCTCCCCGAGAATTTTCACATCTTTAGCATGAATATGTGAAATTGGGTCTAATATAGCTATTTTAACTATTTTACTTTATTTCGCCGCAAAAGAGAAAATTACAAAAATATATATATATAAATTTTAGTTTATGTATTTCTCATAAACTTGAAAAATACAAAAATAGTACCTTATTTTGTACTTTATATAATTTCGAAAATTACCAAAAAATATAGTTCTATTAATGTTTTACAGTCATTATAATTTTTAAAAATACAAAAAATATTACTTAATATTTTATCTTTATATTAAAAAATGAAAATTACAAAAAATAGTTTTATTAATGTTTTGTAGCTATTTTAATCTCGAAAAAATATTAAAAAATAATAATATAGTTTTGTTTTAAATAATTAGTCTTATTTTAGTAGCTATTTTGCTTACATAACCAGTTGAGCAACGTCGTATTCCTATTTCTCGGATCCGGGCAAAAGAATAATATTCGGGTTCAAACTACCTGGTTTTAGGCCTAATTTTCGGACCTAGCCCATAATAAACCGAGTCCACGACACATGGGGAACCCCACCACGCGTGGGGGACACAAGTCTCGAACCCCACCACGCGTGGGGCTCATTTCCCTGGGAAAAACCATATCAAATACACGGACAAAAAGAATTTTGAAGAGAGGATTTAAAAAGGTTGGACTTGGACAGATTTTTAAACGGATGGAGCACTGTTCATCTCCTTCCCTAAAAGAAAGGGAACAAAGAAACCCTACGGTAAAAGAGGCCACTGATTCATCTTCTTCTTCCTAAAGAAGAAGAAGAGAAAACCCTACTCACTCCGTCGTCTTCCTCAGCATCGTCAAACCACCCAAACACCAGCCCACGACCATTCCTCCTCCTCCTAGCTCCATCGTCGACCACTACCCAAAACCACCCTCCACCCGATGGTCCAAACACCACCACCATCGTTCCACCTCCAAACCCTCTCCAGCTGCCTCGTCCGTCAAACACCCGTTAGCAGCCCTCCCCTTCGCCATAGCTGCTCCCTCGCGCACAGCTGAACCAAGCAGTCCAGTGAACGACCACCCCTAAAATGACCCTTCCAGCGAACCTCCATAACTGGCCGGAAAACGAAACCAGAAAACCAGCTCCCTCTATCCTTTCCGGCACCCCCACGCACCAGCCATAGCTCGTCGTCACTGTCCGGCAACCACCACGCCTCAGGTTGGTTCGAACAGCAACTGTTGTTGCCTCCCCATCGTCACCCTACCAAGCCAACGTCTCCATTTCGACAAACAAAACAAAACGAAAACACTACCACCAAACGGGCTCGTTACCAGCTCCCTCCATCGCCCAAATAACCCACTGCCCGTCAAGGTCGTAGAGAGAGAAGGTGAGCGTCGAGGTCGTTGACAATCTTGGTTCGAGTTTTCGTTTCCGTTGAGGTCGTCGTTGTTCGTCGAGGTCCGTTACGTTGAGGACAAAGAAAGGTCCGTTGCTATCACTCTCTTTTATTGATCCATAGATATATTACACGATTCCGTGAGTTTTGGAATCTACTATGATCCTAATGTTGGTCATTGATTGTATTTTGTTTAAGTTGGGTTTTAATGGTTGAACTATGTGTTGAATGCTTTATTCAGCATATTTCAAAAAGAAAAGAAACGAAAACATTACAAGTTTGAGGTCCAGTTTTATTTTCTCTTTGTTCTGTTCTTGCATGATTACATTTTTAGCCGGAGTGATACTTGAATCTCGAATGAATACGTGATATTGCTTTAGTCGTAAAATTTCCATCTTTTGATTCTCTGTTTCGGGATTTTCCCTTAGCATGCCTCTAAATTTCTGTGATTGAATGATGTAGCGCGAATTTAGTTTGTGTATGAATTATGAAACTGTTAGTTCTCATGAACGAATGAGCCTTGATCGTTATTTTTATTAATTATTTTGGTCGTTATGAACATTCGTAGCTTACTTTAGGCATGTATACAAATCATCATCGTGACTAGGGGCACGGTTCCCATGACATGGTTACAATGCCTAAAATTCGGGGGTACATTTTATGTGACCCTATTATAATGACTTAAAGATCTTAGTGAATAAATTAGGATTTTTTAGAGGCGAATAAAGTAGATAATTTGTTTTTAGGCTTGCCTTAAATAAAAATGAGACGAACCTCGACACACAAAAATGCACAAGCTGCGGGGCCCTCCAAACGTGTCTATTAAAATACTTAGAATTCGGGACAGGCCGTTTAGCGAAATTCCACGGCCTTACCCAAAAATAATAATACGCTAGTCGCTTTAGGCACGCCTTTAATAATTTAATTTTCTTAAACTCGGGTGCACATTTATGTGACCCAAATCCAAATCTCAACGGAGTCGAAGTGTGTCTCTAATCACGGGTACATTGATTGTGACGTGGTTTGAGATACATTTCCATGACGTTGCAAATTCCTTTCAAAGAATAAGAATGAGATGAGCCTCGCCAAATAAAATACAAAATAGCGGGGCCCTCAGTAAATATTTGCTTTGAAATTATTTAGACTTCGGGATGGACCGCCCAGTAAAATTCTACGGCCCCACCCAAAGTAAATGATACGCTAGTCGCTTTAGGCACGCCTTTAATAATTTAATTTTCTTAAACTCCGGTGCACATTTATGTGACCCAAATCCAAATCTCAACGGAGTCGAAGTGTGTCTCTAATCACGGGTACATTGATTGTGACGTGGTTTGAGATACATTTCCATGACGTTGCAAATTCCTTTCAAAGAATAAGAATGAGATGAGCCTCGCCAAATAAAATACAAAATAGCGGGGCCCTCAGTAAATATTTGCTTTGAAATTATTTAGACTTCGGGATGGATCGCCCAGTAAAATTCCACGGCCCTACCCAAAGTAAATGATACGCTAGTCGCTTTAAGCACGCCTTTAATAATTTATCTTCCTAAACTCGGGTGCACAGTTATGTGACTCAAATCCCAATCCCAACAGAGTTGAAATGTAGCTCTAACCACGGGTACATTGGTTGTAACGTGGTTCGAGATGTGTTTCCACGATGTTGCAATTCTTGATAAAAATAATAATAAAATGATAAAAGCGGTTAAAAGTTAAATTTTGCGCATAAGTTCATATTTATATAAAATCAGATAATCAAGCCGAATATAACAGTTGAGCGACCGTGCTAGAACCACGGAACTCGGGAATGCCTAACACCTTCTCCGGGTTAACAGAATTCCTTATCCGGATTTCTGGTACGCAGACTATAATATAGAGTCATTCTTTTCCTCGATTCGGGATTAAAATTGGTGACTTGGGACACCCTAAATCTCCCAAGTGGCGACTCTGAAATAAATGAACCAATCCCGTTTCGATTGTCCTTTAATTGGAAAAACTCCCCTGCCCCCCACGGGTGCGGAAAAAGGAGGTGTGACAGGCATCCATGCAACGACTGCATCAAGTAAAATGCATACAAGAAAGGGTGAAAAGACGAAGACAATAAATAGGAGTTAAGGAAGGAATTACACTTACGTTTCATATTCCATTTCTTAGGAAATGACATACTCTCGGCCGAGATCAAGTCCGAAGTCTTCACTCGAACAAATCGGCCCATCCAGTCCAGGTCTTTGTCCTTATCTATGCTCTAGAAAGGTGCCCTGGTTGCTCGACGTTGAAGCTTTATTAGTCCCCCTCGATAGAGTCGGAGGCTATATAGGCGTATGAGGTGGTCGAGGGTGAAGGGAAACCCATCGACTTTGCTTGAGAAGAAACAACGTAGTATCACTATCCTCCAGAAAGAGAGATGAATCTGACCGAGGGTAACCTCGTATTTCTTGCAGAAATCTATGATGATCGGACCAAGGGACCCAACGTGAAGGGGTAAGTGTAAACACTTAAGAACCCTTCCACGTGGGTAGTGATTGCTACTTCTGGAGCAGGCACCATCACATGTTTTTTTTACCCTAGTTGCAATCTTTTTAAACTTGGGAGAAGAGTTTCTTGGTTATCGAACATATATACCTCGATAACGTTTTGCATCGGCCCGGCACCGAGGAAGTCTTTTCAACCTTGAAATCAGAATCGAGGACACACACCCCGGGAAAAAAAAAAAAAAACTCTTCAGGGCGTGGCTCCGCCACCGGTTCCTTACAGGCCGGCCGTAACGATGAAGCAGTTTCCTTATGTGAACGGTTTCTGAAGTCTTAGCCATTTCTACTTTTAAGAGTGAAGAAGAAGGGGATGGAAGAGGATCGCTTGGTATTTTGTGATGAAACGAGTGAAGAAATTCAGGGATATGAGAATACAAAGCTTTGAGGAAGGCAAAGGGGTTTTGAAGATTAGAGTAAAGAAGATTTGAAAGTAAAGTTTGAAAAGTTAGGAAGAAGGATATTTATAATTTCTCAATGACGGTTCAAAGCGGTAATGGCCGACCATCGACTGATGCACATTAAATGCATGGTGAACCATACCGACGAGGCATTTCAGTTACCTTTGTTACTTACGTCATGATTCTTACGTCATAATATATTAAGGTGAAGTTCGATGGCTTAAATGTTTTTTGTCATTACTCTTCAAAAAATGAGGGAACTATTTGTATACGGTCAAAATCGGGCTCGACCTTTTTATGATTAATCGAGACAGGGGGTGACAAACGAAGATCCGACCCCATGTCATACCGGACCATGATACGAAGTTAGATTGCCAAGCCCGAGATCCTATGATCGATTAAGATCGAGACCGACCAAAACTAAGACCGACCGAGATGGAGATCGACGAAGATCGGGACAGAATAAAATGGAGATCAAGGTAAGCTTACTGGGTCGAATAATAAAAAGATGAAATATCCGCAATCGGGCGAGAATCACATCGTAAATCCCCTCACGTATCAAGAAGAGGCCAATTAATTAGGCAATCATGAGATTTCTTACTATATTTCGGATTGTAGCAGGAATATGATTCCTTCTTACTATATTTAATATTGTAGCAGGAATAAGATTCCTCTACTATATAAAGTAGGTCTAACAATTTATAAAGGACATCACATTCATGTTACATAAAGCAATATACTACTACTTTCTTGAGCTCTCAATATTTTTGTGACATTATTCATATTTTCTGGTGGATTATTCATTCGATTAGAGGGAAAACTAGCTTCGATTAGAGGGAAAACTAGCTGAAAGATCAAAGCTATACATTTCATTTGGTTTGTTTTATTTATATTGCAGTTAATTTCAGTATGTGTCCTTAAAATCACATTATAAATTTAATTATTATCCGTTTTTAGGGTAAACACCCTGGTTGTTATAACATGTTATAGGATGTTTGTCAAAATTCTATAAGAAAATGTAAATGAATTAGGCTACTAGGTATTTGAAACTTTGATTTTCTCTCCAAAATCAATTCTCGGAATTCCGTGAATTGCCGTCTTCATGCATGTTAGACATATTTTTCTTTGGCACATCGTTCTCTTTCCCTTTTTTTAGGAACTTTTTTAATTTATTTGACTATGTACAGATTTTTTTTTTTAAAAAAATTAAAATTTGTGATTTAAAACAATTTATAGATATATATATATATATATATATATATATATATAGTTATAAATCATTTCATTAAGGATAAACAATTAAAATTAAATTATTTTAAAATTTAGAAAGAATTCATTTATGTTTTTTCGTAATCCTTTTTACTTCTGTAGCTTCATCCAGAAGCTATCACTGAATTACTTTGCTGCCAACTCCAAAATTAGCAGGAAAGAAGTTATACTTTTAATTCCTTCACTGTCCAGTTTACTATTAACACTTGATTAATTGAAATATTCATAAAGAAAAATAGAATGTTAAAAAACAGTGATATATGAAAGAAGAAGAAAATAATAAGAGGGGGGAAGTCAGAAATCTCGTGTGGAAAGTGCCGCTCACTGCATCTTGCGATGCTGCGTTTGCACGTATGCTAAGATCTCATCATTCTTTCCCCATTGATTTGAACAAAAAATGTTAAGCACTATCCTCTAGGAAATAAAGAGTTCTCACCATTTCAAGAGCCTATTAGGGTATTTAATAGAGGACACTGTCGGCGATGCTTTGATAATTGATACTCCTCATTTGTTGCCCTAATGCAACTGATGATTCTCTGCTACGCATCTTCACCCTAATCTCAGTGGATCCCCAAACTCGTACGCCTGACGACCAGTAACCTATAATTTGTGAAGTAGGTATTCATTCTACACACGTCCCTTTTCGGGTAATATTGTGTTTATAAGTAAACAAATTTTACACATTAGGTAAGATTGTTTTCGAGAGGAGTATTGTTTAAGGGACTTAATTAATACTCAATTTTGTAATAGTAAAAGACAATTAGGGTGTTCATAGTTCAGTTTGGATCGTTTTTTTTTCCTAAAAAGAAACCAAACCAAATAAGTCGGTTCTTCAAATATTGGAACCAAACCAAATCAATTAAATCGATCTTTTATCGATTCCGTTTTTATCAGTTTTTATTGCTTTTGCGGTTTTTTCGGTTACTGATCATTTTTTCCCCTTAAATATGAGACATACACTACCAAACACATATTCCGGCGAGTACATTTTCAACGTAACACTATCAAACCAATTACTCTTTGAGAAATCTATCATTTACCAAGATATATTGATGATAATTGAATCAAATAGTGATGAATAATTGAATTACCAATCAAACTAGAATATAAAAACAAAGAATTAGATTATTATAATAGCAAAGAACTAGACTAAAAATATAAATGACTAATATGTACCATAAAATTTTAGAAATTTTATATAAATATATATATATATATATATATATATATATATATATATATATATATATATATATATATATATATATATGTGTGTGTGTGTGTGTGTGTGTGTGTGTGTGTGTGTGTGTATAACTACTTCTATAGTCGGTTTGATTAGTTTTTTTCGGTTATTTTTTTATTAAAACCAAAACCAAACCAAATTTGATTGATTTTTAAAATTCAAAATCAAACCAAACCAAACCTAAAAAATATCGGTTTTTTGGATCGATTTGGTTCGGTTTTCGGTTTGGATCGATGTTTCGGGTTTTTTTGGTCAATTTAGTTTGATTTTCGGTTTGAATCGGTATTTTGGGTTTATATGAATCCCAAAAGACAACTTTAGTCAAAGGAAAAAAAAAACATACAACTTTAGTGCATATAAGAAAGTGACTATAGGGGGTATGCTTCGACCAACTTACATGCTGTTAATTTTGTCCTCAAGTGTTATAACTTATAAGGGAATATCCAAGCAATTAAAGATTACCATTCACCCTAAATTGTAGTATTATGAGTTCATAATCTCGCGATATGTTTGTCGCCGTGTTATTAATGAAAAATAGTTGACGTTAATTTATGGAGTACAGTCATGGAAAAATTTATTGTGAGTACTTTCAAGTGTCTTTTATTGTTAAAAAAATAATATTAGTTTCTTCAAATGTTAAAAAGAGTTCTTGTAATGTCCTGGTACAATAATTGGCTTCTACCTTTAATATGTGTGAGTACTTGTATTATGTAATGCTAATTGTTTTAGGGGTCGTTTGGTATGAGGTATAAGAAGATATAAGGGTGGTAAAAAATTTAATATCACCTTAATACTCTGTTTGGTTAACAAACCAGGTATAACTTATCCCAGTGTTAATTTTAACACTGGGATAACTTATACCTTATAGAAGGTAGGGTAATTAGCACCACTATAACTTATACCTTCTTCTTAGAAATTATGCAATTGTCATTCTTAATACAACATACCAAACAATGAATAAACAGCAATCTCAGCATAACTAATCCTAGCATAACTTATCCCAATATTACTTATACCGGTATAAATCGTATTCCAACCAAACGACTCCTTACAATGTTTTGCCACCGAGTTTTTGTGAATTGGGTTATATTGAGGTAACTTTCCACATCCGATTCGCATGGTTTTCATATTGAGAAATTTTCACAAACCACTATTGTTTAGTGATTATTAGCTAGTTGTAGCTACCATTTACTGTATTACTTCTGTCACACTTCCTTTTTGCGCGCCCGCCCCGAAGGATAAATGCGCGAGGGAGTTTTTCCAATTTAAGTGACAATATTCGAAATGAGATTATTTATTTAATTCAGAGTCGCCACTTGGGAAAGGCTTGGCTTTTGGTGTCCCAAGTCACCGGTTTTATCTTGAATCCCGAATCGAGGAAATTTTCGACTTTCTAAATGAAGTCTGCGAACCAGAAATTCTAAGTAAGGAATTCTGTTGACCCGAGGGAAGGTGTTAGGCACCCACGGATCCCGTGGTTCTAGCACGGTCGCTTAAATTGTTATAATGGCTAAATATCTGATTTTAATACATGTTATAACTTGTGTGCTTTTATTAAGTTTAAACCGCTTGTATTATTATTTGTCTTTTCTGGAATTGCAATGTCATGAAAATGCATCTCGGACCACGTCGCAATCAATGCGCCCGTGGTTGTTAATACATTCAGACTCCGTTGAGATTTGGATTTGGGTCACATAAATGCGCACTCAAATTTAAGAAGGTAATTTAATTAAATCGCGCCTGAAGAGTCTAACATGTTATTATCTTTGGGGAAGGCAGTGAAATTCACTAAACAGTCCATCCCAAGAAATCTAAATATTTATTATGACCAATTATTGAGGGCTCCGCGATTTGCATTTTTATTTGGCGAGGCTCGTCTCATTTTTATTCTTTAAGGATAAAACCTAACAGTGGCTACATTTCTCTATTATGTTCGTCTCTAAAAATGAAAGAAGAAAATATACGCTAATTAGATTACATGCTTGGCCAGCACCGGCCTCTTATTAATTATTAGATTACAAAGGATATTAACGGAAGATTGCACTTGAATTTGTAAGGCGGGGGATTATTTCGTGCCTTATTCTATAATGAAACATTACCAAATGGAAACGAAATTACAAATAAAATGTGGAATTGACAAACGCTATTGTTGAAACAAACAAATTATTCTTTAACTAATTTAGGCTCCACATTATTAAACGAATTGAAACATTGGAACTAATTATTATTATTTTTCTAAAAAAAGAAACTAATTGAAAATGAACCAACCTGACTACCAACACATTCGAGGGTTGTTAAACTTAATCGACACTTTGAAAATCTATTACATTTAAAGGAACTCTAACAAACCTTGTTCGAAATCAACTCATGCCTGTTAAACTAAACTACGTGAGTTATTAATGGATTCCCTTAAACACGAATTGAATTACGGCTCACGGTCTAGGAATAAGGTATCTAATGTTGTATGCACCTGAATCGTATTAAACTATACTACGCAGCTGTATTAATGCCAATTCCAAATTACGCCAGCCCAAAACAAATCAAAGAAAACTAAATATAGATGAAATCGAAATTAATCCACTACTCGACTGTTTAACTATTAATTGTAAGATAACAGATCTAAAACTAGTTAATTCTGTTGTTATAGCTTTCATTTAAACTAGTAACGTTATTAAAGTTATTGACTAAACAAAATTTAGCAAAACTAGATAGTTCATTGACAAGCCAAAACCAAATCACATTATACAGTTTATCTTCCCAAACGGTATCGAACAAAAGTAAACTTAAATTAATTACACATCAACTAGTGTCTATTTTTGAAAACACAGATGCGGGGTAAACTACATATGCACAAATGTGAAAGCCAAAGCATGAATACTTCCATTTTTCAATCTTTCAACTCAAAATTACATCACAGCTTGGTTCGAATGTGTACCTGAATTGGAAAGTGAGAAGAAGATGAAGATCAGTAGGAGCAACAGTAGTATAGCGACAACAGGTTCAGCAACACAGTGAAATCTCTAAATCAATCGAGATAAGTGACAGAAGTTCCAAGCAGCAGAGGCGAGCCAAACAAATTTCAGAATAGTTTCGAGAACCAAATAAAGTTGCAGAGATGACTCCAAACAAACCCATATGCTCAACAAAATGAATCCAGCACCCCACAAGCCAAACCCAAATGAAACAGAACAAATAGAATGACTTGCTACTAAGGTTCGAATGAGTCCAATGACTCCAAACTTCTAGTACTGGACAGGGTTTCTCCTTCGAAAACCAAAGAAACTATGTTCTGGTCTTTTAAAAAAAGATATAGGAGCTAAACTTCCAATGGGGAATTAAAAACAAATTCAAAGAAGAGAAACCAATCAAGCAGTATTTTTCTTTTTCTCTCCAGAAGGTCCCTTTCCTTTCAGTCCCCCCCCCCTCATTAGAAGAGAAGAACTCCCTTTTATAGGCAGGCTACCCATGGCTTAAAATAAATCCTAAAGGTTGTCATTTCCACTTAGGATTGTCTAGGCATGGAGTTTCTCCTCTATTTTAATCTTCTGAAATTCAAAAATGCAGTACAGCAGGTTCCACTACTATTCTCATGTGCATTTTCAGCCTTTTATTATTAAACCCATCCTACATCTGACTTCTCATCTGTAAAGATGTCAGCCAGGGTGTATTTGCACTATATATTACTCTAATGGTTCAACCCATACTCAACTGGCAGTCCACTTTCTTAACTCTGAAATCTTCATTAAGAATTGCAGCTACAATCAATCCTTAGATGATTTTTGATTCAACTAACAAACTACAAACAATTATAATCAATTCTCAGCTGATTCAACAATGCCTAAGTAAACAAAATTAAACAACATGAGTCAGATTACTACCATTCCAAACTGAAACTAATCGACGACATATATCGAATCGACTACGCGAATTACAACACATAGAATCAATAACAAATTATCAGAATCGAACAGTATTAACAGGTGATTCAAATTGTACTATCAAAAACAAAGAATTGCCCTGGAAACTAATTAATCGATCAAACTCATTCCAATCGATTATATAGTTTAAACACATACACTCATCAATGAATAGAGAAAAATTCGACCAAATAAAAGGTCCGGGCGAGGTGGACATAATAGTCGACACAAAAATGAAAACAACTCAAACTGACATTTAAACACATAAACAGACATCAAACAGACAACAACATGGAACTGACAAGGCAAAGAAATTACCTTAAGAAATTGAAGGTTAGACGAACCCGTCTTGGACTCTGAATCAGACCTCTTTTGGGGTTGAACAGACTTTAATCGAAGTGTTCTCAACTGATAACACCTTGATTAAGGTCTATTAAAACCCCAACTCTTCGTTTAATTGGAAAAAACCCCAGGTTCTGGATTTCTAGGGTTCTTGGGGCTCAGATTAGGGGTTCGAGCTTTTCTGGTTAGATTCGAACCAAACCAAGCTTGGTTTGGTCACGAGGGAGGTTAGGGGAGTAACTGGTATGGATTTGGGGTGGTTTGGCATAGGTTGGAGTTTGGCTTGAATCTTCAAATGAAATTTCGAGACGATGGGGGAAGATTTGAGACCAACGATTTGCAGATCCGTGTCCAGGGGGTCGAGGTGCACTAGGCGTGTTAATCTGGTGGTCACCGGCATTGTTGCCGCCAAGTTTATGGTGAGGGAATGGAAGGGCGGCGCTAGGGTTCTTGAGGGTGTTTGGGAAAGAGACGATGATGAGGGAGGGGGGTCTGGCTTAGGGGGGCGTGGGGGTAAGGGATTGGAGTTATATAGTTAGGGGGAAATTTGATCTGGGCCGTTAGATCATTCAAAATCAATGGCCTGGATCGATCAACTTAAATGGAAACGACGCCGTATGGGTTAAGTGAGACCGGTGGGTCTCTGGGTGAGACGGGTCGGGTTAAAGCGTGGGTATGGAGATGTGATCTTGGCCGTTGATCAATCTGAGATCAACGGCCCAGATCAAGCATGATCAAAACGACGTCGTCTGGACATTCTCTAAGGTTGGCTGATTTGGACCGGGCAAAACAGTGCTTTGGGCCTGATTTTGGGTCCAATTCAAATGGCCCAATTCCGATTTTGTCCAATTTAAACTCATTTCTTTTCTTTTCCTATTTCTAATTAACATCCGAATTTACAAAAAATCCTAAAAATAAATTATAAAAAATATAAAAATTAAAATTATATCACAAGACATTAATTAATTTTTTAGTAATAATTAACACACAATATCATATATTAATTAAACAAAAATCAACCTTTAAACGATAGAATGACAAAATTACCAAAGATAACATTTTTGTGATTTTTTATTCATTCAAAACCAAATACGATTTAATTAATTCCTAATAGTAGAACAAGATCCTAAATTTACACGCGACATATATTTTTTTGTATTTTTAATTGATAAAACTAAACAATCACAGACAAAAACTACAAATAACTACCAAAAAATGCCACGCAAATTCTAAAAATTGTGCAACAAGACAATTTGTTTATTTTTCGATTTCTTTTGGAGTAATTGTCGTGTAAACAAAAATCACGTGCTCACAACTTCCTATAGCTATGTTTTAAGGTTTTTAGAGTGTATTCGATGTATTAAAGCTACTGTATTTATGAATATAGTAGCATTTCTCGGCGTGAAATATGAGATTACAGCTAGACATATTATTGTATTCGACTATATTCACTATATGTATTTGTGAATACAATAACGTAAATAGGTAATTCATGGTCTATTTAGTTGTTTTTAAACGGAAAGTGAATCAATTAACATAATAGACTCCTAATAAACTCAACAAACTCAATTATAACACACAAAATTTGTATTTTCAGTTATAAAAATGATTCTCAACCGAAAAACACCCCAAAAACATAGCAATCTTCAGAGAAATTATATAATTACATTGAATATAGTTAAATACATAAAAATACATTGAATACATGAAGTATAGAAGGTCATCTATAGTGCAAAAGCCTATGAATACATACTACAGATACATTTGAATACACATATACATCTGAATACATAAATTATATTAATTAAAAAAATTATATGAATACATTCATGGAATATAGCGAGACAGTGAATACAATGAAATACAAGGAATACAGCGAGATACACTGAAAAAAGACAATGAATACAACGAAATACATGGAAATACAGCGAGATACATTGAAATACACTAAAAGAAAAGGTAATAGAATCTTCAAGTTGCTCAGCCCCAAACTCCGTCGTCTTTGTTCAAGAGCAACCCTAATGTCGTCTCATCGAGAGGGCCGCGATTCTGACTCGAAACGTCATTGTTCCCGTTACTGTGATACTATTCCGGCAAAATAAAGCAAAGTTATGCAAGAACAAACCAATTGACAGAATTGCAATCGCAGATCACATCTAACCTTTATTCAAAACCACCACACAACAACCAAATTGCAACTTTGCATAGAATTCCTTAAACCCAAAGCAAAAAACTTCCCCCTGATAACTCATCTGTGTGTTAATATTGTGTGAAAATAAAATGCACGGAAGACCACGCAAAGCTCCAACAACAGAAGATCAACAAGCTTCTGCTATCAAAGCTTCCAAATTACGTTCTCTCCAATCCCAATTTCTCCAATTCCATCGGAGATTCGACACTGATGGTTGTGGTGGCAGAGAAGCTTTCTAGGAAGAAGAACGATCGACGAAGGAACTGATGAGAGAGAATCCATGAGTTTGTATTCATGGAAAAAACTGGCGTTGAGAGAGAGGGTGGAGAAAAATCTGAAAGAATGAGAGAGAAAAATAATACAAAGCGTATTTTATGGTTTAAGGGTAGGAGGTGACCATAAATAGATATTTGACTATAAAAATTAAAAGGTAGCAATGAAATATAATTTTTTAAAATGGTATTTATTTAAAATAAATAAGGTATCAACTTTTGCTATATGAGGTAAAAATTCCTTTCATATTTAGGCTATGGGTAACACAAATAACAACTTATTAGTTGTTAGATTTATGGAAATATTTAGAATGACTTAAAATCCTAGAATGCTTATAGCCTGTTTGGCCAAGCTTCAAAAACCTGCTTATTTTGAGAAGTGTTAGTGTTTTTCTCTGTCACGATCCGGATTTCTCACCCTCGGAAGTCGTGATGGTGCCTACTAATGTGAGCTAGGCTGTCACAACCCGAATTTTCCACCCTCGGAAGTCATGATGATGCCTACTAATGCGATCTAGGCAAGCCAACTATTTGCACAATTTACCTTTTTACCCATTTTATATTCATTAACAATTTCGAAGTAATAACATTTAAACAACGAAATTTAACATAAGCGGAAGAAAAAGCAATAAGCTATCAGAACATGAATCCAATACAACTGTTTGAATCTTGACTACCCAGAACTGGTGTCACATTTTCACAGACGGTCTAAGAACACTACAAATAAAGGTCGAAAAGAAATAAATACAACACTGTCTCTGAAAATGCATGAAAGAAACAGGAATAGTATATGGAAGGAGACCGATCCACATATAATATTGTTGCGGCGTGCAACCCGATCCACATATAATATTGTTGCCGTGTGCAACCCGATCCACATATAATATTTACAATTATAACGAGAGTCCCGACAAGGGATCAATAAGGTCTACACTATCCCGACAAGGGATCCGACAACATAAGTAATTACGTCCCAGCAATGGAGAAACAGGTATAACCAAACTTGTTACAACATCTAACTACCTCAGCTATAATCAAACTTATTACAACATCTAACTACCTCAGCTATAACCAAACTTGTTACAACATCTAACTACCTCAGCTATAATCAAACTTGTTACAACATCTAACTACCTCAGCTATAACCAAACTTGTTCCCTGAGAATAACCATAATCCTTACCCAACGCAAAGAATCATCAACCTAAGCATCCGTAATATCAACTAAGAACACAATGCAAGGGAACCACAACTCAACAATAGCCCGGCAAGGGGGCAACATAATGATCTCTTCTCTTTCTCACCTTTACTTCACAATTCACTTCACAACTCGAGCCAATGCTCTAGAGGTTCAATTATCACTTATACTTTCACAATTCGTTATACAACTTGAGCCAACGCTCCTCAATGTTCATAGGTCATAATTCTTTCCACAAACTTTACACAACAATAGAAACCTTCGCCAAGGCATGAATAACATAACGAAGTCACGAAAATCACAATATAAGACTCACGGGCATGCTCGACACCAACATATAGATACTCGTCACCATGCCTATACATCGTACTCAACAAGAAACAAATAGCAAATAGGACACAACTCCTAATCCTTCAAACTAAGGTTAGACCAAACACTTACCTCGAACTTCCACGACCAACTCAAGCCTCAAACACCGCCTTTCCTTTTGAATTTGACTCCAAATCAATTGTATCTAGACATAATCGACTTAATAACATCAATAAACGCTAAACAATCCAATTCCAATACTTAATTATAGCTTTCCCATCATTCTTCCCCAAAAGTCAAAAATTGACCCCAGGCCCGCTTGGTCAAAACACGAGGTTCGGACCAAAATCCGATCACACATTCATCAACGAGCCCGAATATATATTTTGTTTTGAAATCTGACCCCAAGACGAGGTCAAATTCCCAAATAATCAAAAAGCCCTAACTCTACCCAAATCCTTAATTTTCTACCCTTAATCTCATGTTTTAGGCCTAGAAATCTAGTGGGTGTTGATAAAAATGGAAGAAAACGAGCTTAGGATTACATACCTATGAAGCTATAGTGAAGTTCCTCTTCAAAAATCGCCCAAGAGGTGTGGAGAAGATGAAGTTTATGAAAAATGGTGGAATTCCCGTAATACATTCTGTTTTTGGAACTTAAAATAACTGGGCGAATTTTTTCTATGCGTTCGCGACAGGCTCATTGCGTTCGCGATGAGCTAGGCTTGAGAAATCTTCGCATTCGCGGAAATAGGCTCGCGCTCGTGGAGAACTAACTCCTCGAGCCTTCGCGTTCGCGTCCAGGTGGTCGTGTTCGCGTAGGTATAATACCCCTCCCCTGCTAGGCTCATAAGCCATCGCGTTCGCGTATGTTGGGTCGCGTTCACGAAGGGTATCCCCCCTTAGCCTCGTGTTCGCGTCACCAGCTTCGCGTTCACGAAGAAAAAATTTGGCACCTGGGAGATTTGCCTTACGCGTTCGCGAGTGTGCCCACGCGAACGCGAAGAGAAAAATCCCTGGGCACTGAACACCAAAAACCTGCAACTTTTATAAGTTCAAAAACCTTCCGAAACACACCCGAGCCCTCGGGGCTCCAAACCAAACATAGGTACTAACTCAAAAACATCATATGAACTTATCCGTGCGATCAAATCGCCAAATTAACCCCTTAAACAACGAGTTAAACCTCAAAATCAATGAAATATTTAAAACTTCTTAAAACATCAAATTTTGCATTTAAGGTCCGAATCACGTCAAATGGATTCCGTTTCTTACCAAACTTCACAGAATTATCTTAAATCACATATAAGACCTGTACCGAGCGTCGAAACCAAAACACAGGCCCGATACCAACATGTTCTAATCAAAATTCATTTCCAAATCCTTTAAACAATTTCAGAAAATAATTTTCTTTAAAAATTCATTTCTCGGGCTTGGGACCTCAGAATTCGATTCTGGGCATACGCCCAAGTCCCATATTTTCCTACGGACCCTCCGGGACCATCAAATCATGGGTCCGGGTCCGTTTACCCAAAATATTGATCGAAGTCAAATTAATTCATTTTATAGTCAAAATTTATCATTTTTCACAGATTTTCACATATAAGTTTTCCGGCTACGCGCCCGGACTGCGCATGCAAATCGAGGTGATGCTAAAAGAGATTTTTAAGGCCTCAAAACGCAGAATTCAATTTAAAAATAAATGAAAAGGTCATCACATAGGCAAGCCAATTATTGAACATATTACCTTTATCCATTTTTATACCGTTTTAGCATTTATAAAGTAATAATGTGAAAAACAACAAAAATTTCATTAAGCGGAAGAAATATAGTAAAATATCTAAAATATGAATCTAATACAACTCTTTAAGCCTTAATCACCCAGAACTGGTGTCACAGTACCACAAACGATCTAACAATGCCAAATACAAAGTCTGAAAATAAAGATACACTATTTCCCAATCAAAGAAATAAAACAGGAAATAAAGGATAGATGAGACGTCAGGGCTTGCGGATGCTTGCAGGTCTACCTTGGATCTCAACGTGGACTGAAGCCCAAATGCTATGGTCCAAGAGCTGCTCCGGGATCTGCACATAGTGCAGAGTGTAGTGTCAACACAACCGACTCCATGTGCTGGTAAGTGCCTAGACTAACCTCGATGAAGTAGTGACGAGGCTAGGACCAGACTACCAAATGAACCTGTGCAGTTATATAATATACAACAGAAAATAAAATAGGAATAAACAAGTAAAGATGGGAGGGGCTACATGCTGCGGGGGTGTATCAATATCAACAGTAAATCAAGAGTAATGACATAAGGAAAGCTTAGAATTCATGGCAAAACAATAAGAAACTTGTATCCAATCTATAACCACTTTGTATCAACAATTGTTGTGGTGCGCAACCCGATCTCAATATATAACAACACTATTGTAGCGTGCAACCCGATCCATATCATTTATCATTGTTGCAGCGTGCAACCCGACCCACATATATCATTGTTGCGGTGTGCAACCCGATCCACATATACCATTTATCACTGTTGCGACGTGCAACCCGATCCACATATAATATTGTTGCAGCGTGCAACCCGATCCAAATATAATATTGTTGTGGCGTGCAACCCGATCCACATATAATATTATTGCGGCATGTAACCCGATTCAAATATAATATTGTTGTGGCGTGCAACCCAATCCACATATAATATTTAACACCAATCACAATGGAGCCCCGACAAGGGAACAATAAGGGAACAACAAAATCCCGGCAAAGGAATCAATAGCCACATAATAGAAGCAAGTAACAACAGAAAATCAGTAAATAAACATAAAGGACAACATAACTCAATTATCTGCAAGATTCACGAAAATCAAGGACCAGTGCACGACATCACCCTTCATACTTTAACTCTCTCTTACCAAAACAATACTCACAAGAAATAAAGGCAAGGAAATAAATGAAGTCACAATAAAATCCTGGCAAGGGAACAACGGTACAACAATCGAATCCCGTCGAGGGAACAACATAAAAAATCCTCTTCTATTTCCCTTTTCACATTTACTTCACAACTCACTTCACAACTTGAGCCAATACTCTAAAAGGTTCAATTTCCACTTATATTTTCACATATTCATTGTACAACTTGAGCCAGCGCTCCTCAATGTTCAAATGTCATAACTAATTCCACAAACTTTGCCCAACAATAGAAATCATCATCAAATCATGAATAATACAACGAAGCCATAATAATCACAATATAAGACTCACGGGCATGCTTGACACCAACATATAAATACTCGTCACCATGCCTATACGTCGTACTCGACAAATACCACATAGCAAATAAGACTCGACTCCTAATCCCTCAAGCTAAGGTTACACCAAATACTTACCTCGATGCCACGAATACAATTCACGCCTCAACAATCGCTTTACCCCTTGATTCCACCACCAATTCGCTCGAATTTAGCCACAAGTTACTTAATTACATCAATAAACGCCAAATGAATCAATTCTAATGCATGAAAATGAGTTTTCTCAAGTTTTATCCAAAAAGTCAAAAATTGCCCCCGGTCCCACATGGTCAAAACCCAAGGTTAGAACCAAAACCCGATTACCCATTCTCCCACGAACCCAATTATATAATTTGTTTTGAAATGGGACCTCAAATTGAGGTCCAAATCCCCAATTTTTGAAAAAACCTAGGTTCTACCCAAAACATCCAATTTCCCTATGAAAATCATTGGTTTTGAGTTGAAATTATGTTAAAAGATGTTAATGATTGAAGGAAACGAGTTAAAATGTACAATCGATTTGGAAGAAGAGTTGTTCTTGAAAAATTGCCCTAGGGAGTTTGTTTTGAAAAGATGTGAAAAATGGTTGATTTTCGGCTAAGTATAAAAATTGCAGGTTGCAGGTATGAGAATTGCAACCTCTGCTATGTTCGTATTTGTGAAAGCAGTGTCGCATTTGCGAAGTCGCATTTGTGACTGAGGTCTCGCATTTGCGACTAAGGGGGATTCCAGGCAGATGTCGCATTTGCAACAAACACTTCGCATTTGCGAAGAAGGCAGCCCAGGCCACCTCTCGCATTTGCGATACATTGCTCGCATTTGCGATGCGAAGCCTGCAGGCCTGAAACATACCAGCAATTCCCTAAGTTAAAATTTCACTCCGTGGCCTATCCAAAACTCACCCGAGACCTCGGGGCTCCCAACCAAACATGCACACCAATCTAAAAATATCATACAGACTTGCTCGTACATTCAAATCACTAAAATAATATCAACAACTAGGAGTTTAACATCAAAATCATGACATTTTCTTAAGAACTTCAAATTTCCAATTTTCTCAAAAATGATCCGATTCACGTCGTTTCAAGTCCGTTTCTTATCAAATTTCACAAACTTATCTTAAATCACATATAAGACCTGTACCGGGCGTCGGAACAAAAATACGTGCCCGATACCATCGAGTTGTAATCACAATTCATTTCCAAATCTCATAAATAATTTCAAAAAATAATTTTCTTTAAAAATTCATTTCTCGGGCTTGGGACCTCGGAATTCGATTCTGGGTATTCGCCCAAGTCCCATATTTTCCTACGGACCCTTCGAGACCGTCAAATCATGGGTCCAAGTCCGTTTACCTAAAATATTGACCGAAGTCAACTTAATTCATTTTATAATCAAAATTAACCATTTTTTTTTACAGATTTTCACATTTTAGCTTTTCGGCTATGCGCCCGGACTGCGCACGCAAATTGAGGTGACATAAAAAGAGGTTTTTAAGGCCTCGGAATGCAAAATTTATTTTAAAGTACTTTGGGTCATCACATTCTCAAAGTACTTTTGGTGATAATCAGTTTGTGTTTGACTAATTAATTCGAAAAATACTTCTAAACGATAACTAGTGTTTGGCCACACTTTCAAAAAGTACTTCTAAGTGTATGTTTCTCAAAATTATTTTTCAAAAAAGTATTTTTGGGGAGAAGCTACAATTTTCTACTTCTCCAAAATTGCTTCTGCTTCTACTCAAAGCATTTTTTTGTTCTAAAAGGTTAGCCAAACACTTGAACTTTGAAAATAAAGTACTTTTTTGAAGAAAAAAAGTTCTTTTAAATGTAAAGAAGCTTGGCCAAATAGGCTATTATGTGAAGGATTTGGTGTTTTGGTGGCTGGAATTGATAACATATGATTCGAATTTATCTGGGTTACCTTGTACTAATGTTAGATTATCGAAATACTGTCCTGGGTGATTTGAATTGAGACAAGGTATCGTAATTGAGATTCAGGAGTTAGTCTTAGGAACCTAAACTAGTTTGAGTCCCTTTCTATAGGCAAAAGGATAAATAAGATTCTTTTTAGCCCAACTTAGCAGCATATTCTTCCCTAGAACAAAATTTTTGTTCCTTAGACTTACTTTTTCTTTTGCTACACATTCACTCGTATAGTGGTCAGTGTTACAACAGTGAGTGCAAATCTTATTCTCAGGAAGTGTGAGGTACTTGCTCCCATTTAGGTTCAGAGTTCCCAAAGCCAAGTCCCCTTCTGTTGCTACTATGGTGTTCTTTAAGCCATGAAAGTGCATCGAATGACCTGTTTCATTTACATATTCTATCAAGCTCATGCTTAACCTTTGTCAAGTCCTCTTTCAAAACTCTTACCAGTTCATCTATTTTGTATAACTCATCTTTTACCTTTCCTAAATCTTCTTCTAGCGTGAGTTGTGTGACACTTACTATTTCTTTACTTGTTCCTAACTTCAATTTCAAATTTTCAGATCTAAGTTCTAAGATAGTTGTATCAAGTGCATGAACCTGGTTCTTCAAAATAATATTTTCCTTTTCAATTTTACAAGCTTTTATTTTCAGGTTTTTGCATTCTGCTTTTGAAAAGTTACACTCTTTTTACAGTTGTTCTTTTTCAGAACTTATATTTTTAGATTCATCAATTAAAGTTAACAATAATTCTGATAGTCTATCTTTAGAAATGAATTTAATTTTATTCTTTAGGTCCAAAAACCTTATCTCATGTTCTTCATCAAGTTCATCTTTAGATTCTCCAATTGCCATAAGAGATCCTTCAACACCATCACCATCAGTGTTCTCATTTGAACTATCTTCCGAAGTAGCAACCATTACTTTAGATAGCCCTTTTGTTATCATGAACATGTTCCTTCTTCCTGTTTCTTATATTAGATCTCTCATTTTTTCATTCGACTTCCACATAGGATAATTCTTGATCATGTGGTCTTGTTTACCACATTTGAAGCATCCATCGATCATCTCCAATTGATCTGTTATCCTCTCCTTCCACCAAGAATAGTAGCGACCAAGAATGGTGGCCTAGTGGTGGATTGCTCTTTACAGTTTCCAGGTAGTTCACTCATCTTGAATTTTTTCTAAGGTGTTAGCTCTTCAAGGATAATCTGCTATGATACCAATTGATATTTTATGCTTCAATATCACACAAGAGAGGAGGTGATTTGTGTGGTGTCCAATTTTTGCGTGCACTGGATTATAGAATGACTTGGTTCTTTTATGCGTTCTTTTAACTATAGTTGCGGAATAAGTAATGCAGAAAGTAAAGAACACAAGTATTTTATGTGGAAAACACCCGGCTCAAAAGGTGAAAAACTTACGACCTACTTGCTTGTAGGATTTTCCCAACATTTCACTACAACTCTGAGCCAAACAACAATGCTTACAAACTCTTGCAAACCTAAGGATTAACTCTAACCCTTGTAGCAACACGCCACAGGTTGTTGCGACTACTTCAAGTTACTCTAACTTGAATACTACAACTCAAATAACTAGTACACTTGCTTCTAAAGAAAGCTAAAAGGTACAACTCAAAAGCTCTTATTACAGTTGAACTAGAATGAAAGACAGACACATGAAACTGGGTTTTCAATCTGGTTCATGTAGATTCAGGTTCGTATTCTTGAAACTCATAGAAATTGCTCAGAAAATACCTTGCTATTTTGCTATCAATTATTGCTTAACTTCAATATGTGTGTGTGTCACCTGTAAAAAAGAACACAATTGATATATATAGAGTTAATAAGATTAAGATTAACTAGAGGTCGAATGATTTACTCTTACTTGGTGGAAGAGTTATAGTTAAGTTCAATTTCTAACTCTTTCCTTCTCTTGGATAGAGTTCTCTTCAAGTAAGGAATTCTGCTCCATATCAAATATGCAATCTTTTCGATCAAGAATTATCAAAAATAATCACTTATACTTATCCCTTGCACGTGTATGCCTTTTGCTTGATTCTGACCGTAACCTATGTACAATGTTTATGGACCTAGTTCATGTATATGTTCCTTTGTCAAACATTAAAACCTATACTGCTTAGGTCAACATCGACTTATGTCCATGGCAGTATGCCGACCATGCTGAGGTTAGCACGTGTGGTATAGAACATGTTTACAAGGATCTTGGCATGATGGAAAGCCTAAAAGTATTATGGGAGCACGAGAGGGTGCATGTGGAAGAGAAGTAAGGTCGGGCACATCATACTCTTCAAGGATTGTCGAGTGTAAAACACATGGACTAATTTATTATGTCAAACAATTAGTCACTATAACACTTTAAATTCCTAGAACAAGATGGAAAAACAATATATACTCAGCAATGCGAAGGGAGACGCAAAAAGATCAGCATCTTGGTAGTGCTGGTTCAAACAAGTGGCCAAATATAACAGTAGAGAACAAGCTTTCTGAAGGTAACTTTTCCTTTGATAAAGACACACAAACTTGCTTCATAGTTGGCCGAGCTTGAGGACTTTGACAAATGCATGCAAATGCTAGCTTTGTGATCTTGATCAATTCTTCTCCTTCTTGTGTTCCAGGAGCTTGTGGTCGTTGGTCAATGATATCCTTTAACAATTTTCCATGCGCGCTTGACGCTGACGAAAGTGATGATATAGCTGCAATAATATCACCTGGATGATGACCTAAAATGACTTCTAGTGATAGCACCCCAAAACTGTAAACATCACTCTTCTCATTTACCTTCATTGTGTAAGCAAGCTCTGCAAACATATTAGAAATTAAGTATTAAAGGATATTAGAATATACATTAGAAGTTAGTAAGCATATATATATATACCTGGAGCTACATAGCCAAATGTTCCAGCGAACGACGTCCAATTAGAGGAGTTAAGCCTTAAGAGTTTTGCAGTGCCAAAATCAGAAACATGGGGATTGCCTTCATCATCTAAGAGGACATTGTTACTTGATATATCTCTGTGAACTATAGGAGGTGAACACTCATGATGTAAGTAACACAATGCATTTGCTACTCCCTTGACAATATCAACCCTCTTGAGCCAATCTAATTCTCTTGCTCTATCCTTATTGCTAAGATTTTGCGACAAGTTTCCTCCTTCCAACAACTCATAAATCAAGAACGAGTGGCGTGCATGTGAACAAAATCCATAAAGCCTCACTATATTTCTATGGCGGATGTTTACTAAAGTTTGTATTTCTTTTGAAAAGCTTTTCAAGTTGTCATCAGAATATTCTTCATCTTCTAAAGCATGAACATTTTTCACTGCAACAACTTGACCACATGGTAATTCCACTCTAAACACAGTTCCATGTCCTCCTTTTCCGATGCAATATTTGCTATCAAAATTCTCTGTTGCTGTAATGATGTTTTCATATGCTATTTTCCCATCAAATCCTCGAATCGAAAAAGAATTGCTGGATGGTTCTCTAGGCTGAATACTACTAGTATTTCTTTTCCTTTTTGTTAGAAAAAGAAGACAAGTAATCACAAGTAGAAGTAGGGCAACCGAGATAATAAGAGACAGAGTTAAGGTCAGTATAATCTTTCTACTTGTTCTCTCTTTTTTCCCTAATGAAGAGCAAGGTTTCATACCACTGTGATTGCTGCAGCACAAATCATGGTTATCTCTTAATTGTTCAATCGATGCATTTTGAAATGCCACCATCTGTGGAAGGGGACCAACCAATTGATTGGAAGATATATCAATAGAACTCAAACTAACGCGTTCATTGAAACTTGATGGGATTGAACCACACAAGTTATTATGTGAAAGATTCATGACTTCCAAGCGTTGCAAAGATCCTATGGTCCGCGGTATCTCACCACTGATCATATTATAACTGAGATCAATATACAGTAGGGAGTGCAGATTTCCCAAATTAGAAGGAATAGTTGTGTTCAACATGTTCTTGCTTAAATTCAAGTTCCAAAGCTGCCTACAATCTCCTATTTCTCTTGGAATCTTTCCACTTATATTATTTGCAGCCAAGTTAAGTCTTGTAAGTTTAGACAACCTTCTCAGTTCTATAGGTATTCCCCCTGAAATTTTATTTCCATGCAAATCAAGAACCAACAAGGGAGTTAAGCTCTCCAAATTTGTAGGAATTTCGCCGGTCAAGTGATTAGAAGAGAGATCAAGCATTTCTAGTTTAGTCAGATTTCCTATCTCAATAGGTATGGTTCCAGACAAGTTGTTGTTGGAGATTTTCAAGCTGGTTAGATTATGAGAAATGCCCCATTTTGATGTCAACTCACCATAAAACTTATTGTGACTCAAATCAATGTAAATTAGATTTGGATAGACACCAAAAACTTCTGATATATTGCTAGATAATTGGTTCCTTTCAAGCCTAAGTCTGGTTAGTTTAGAGCAATTTTTCAAGCTTCTAGGGATATTACCCATAAAGTTATTATCATATGCTGTGAATTTAGTCAGTTTTCCACCAAGACACACATTTTGTGGCAAGTGACCAGTAAGATTGTTTTCTGATATTTGAAAAATTTCCAAATGTGTAAGATTTTCAAGCTCTATTGGAAGGGTTCCATTGAGTTTATTTCCTAGCAAACATAAATGCACAAGGGATTTTAAGTTACCTAAGCTTGAAGGGATAGGACCATAGAATTCATTCACTGTTAGATATAAGTGCTTGAGATTTTTCAAGAATCCTATTTCAGGTGGAATAATTCCAGAAAAATGATTGATCCTCAAATCAAGATAACTCAATCGTGAAAGATTAAAAATGTTATGTGACAGTGTACCATGGAGTGAATTATTGGAAAAATCAATTAAATGGAGATGGGGAAATGAAGAGAAATTTAGATGGTGAAGTGTACCTCTAATCCCATAATTTGCAATATCCATTTGAGTAACTCTTCCAAATTTATCACAAGAAATGCCATCCCAATGGCAATGACTAGTACTGTTTGTGACCACCCAAGAAGAAAGAAATGATTGGCTTGTATTTTCAAGACTTGCCTTCCATTTTAAAAGGGAAAATGCTTCATATGAACTTGAATTAATTGAATGTTTTTGAGAAGCATTTAGATAAGATTTAGCAGAAACATGTTGAATAGAAGTTGTCATAAAAATCAACATCATCATATACATGAAGAGAAAATGACTGAAAATTAAATGGTATGATAAGGAAATAGTCATGATTATTTCTCCACCAAAATAATCTTTTTTGATCCTAAGGCAAACTGTTTGGCTTTGTGGGAATGTTGGATATATTGATTAATGGACGGATATATATAAGTTATAACTAAAACAAGGGTCAAGTGGGAAACCAAGCCGCAGTAAACAGCTCTTGTTTAGTATATTATCTTTCTTTTTCCCTTTCAGTTAATTTAAACATACATAAGTTCTCGTGTCCAATATATGTAATAGTACTAGTTTTTAGGTTCATACTTTGCTGTTCTTTCCAACAAAAACTGAGTGACAAACCTAGTGTCACAACTCACTCTCATGCCTAGTAGTGAACTTAGTGAATTTTCTAGCCTTCCACTGCTAGAAAGTTCAGATTTTCATGACTATTTCATACTCTTTTCCTTTAGTTTCCTCCGTCTACCCTCGCATTCCAAAAAAAAAACAAAAAAACTAGCGTGTTACGAGATGGCAAGTTCTTTCTAAATCTATACGACAAACCCAATATGATTCCAACATATCCTTTCACAGAAAATTGACAATATATAGTAGTTTACCCTGTTGAATTATGTCACTCAACATATCCTTTCACACGTGGACCAATTATTTTTCATACTTTGCCTGCTCTTATATTATGCTAAATTGTAAGATAATTTTTATTAAAAGTTTAAGTTGTTAGGAGAACGTACTTTAATGACTTAACTATATTATATCTCTATCTTACCCAACTAAGAACCACTACTAAAACAAATAAAAGAAAAGAAAAAACCATAAAATTATCTTTCTTACCTTAAACAACCCCATCCCCCTCCTTTTCTTCCACGGGATTATCTCAAGTTTCAACAATAGTAAAGTAGTAGTAATTATCATAAATCATAATAGATTTCAGATGAGTATCAATAAAATTAGGGGTATACAAAGGAAACCGACAAATCGCACTAACCCGATAATCCGAGTCGAACCGAGAAAAAAAATCCGACTATGGTTTAATTTGATTTGGTTTGGTATTGAGAAAAAAAACCCGGCCATAATTGGTTTGGTTTGGTTTTAACTAAAGAAAGTCAAACCGAAATCAAACCAACCCTACATTACATATATAGAAATTTTAGATATATTTAATATATAAATATACTTATTGTGATTTAATTTATAAATATTTCTTAAATAATTTCATAATTTTATCTTTTAAGATATTATATCAAGACTGAACTTAGAACTTTTGAATGTTCCAATAAGTTTTATAGCCATTAATATTAGTAAATTAAATAATACTAACAAAAGTCCAAACCAAAATCAAATCAATACTAATGCTAACAACAGACATTCAATTCAATACTACGAACGTGAATGTATTGAATATCTATTTTTTGTTTTGCAATAATTTAAATAAAAATGCATAACCTATTTTTTTTAGCATTTAGTCATGTAATTAATACTTCCTTATTAGTCTACTTATTTATTTTAGCATGACTTAGTACTTTTAGATTATATTTATTTTTATTATGGCTTTTTAATTAGCAATATTTATATTACATAATTTATTGTCTTTATTGTTGAATATTTTAGGATAAGCCATGACACATCTCATATTTTGTATTATTTTCTTGGAAAATACTTTATATAGTTGCATCTTACTAGGATTAAAGAAATATTTTGAGCACAAGTTATATGTTTTGTTCTACGAAGATTTTACTGGAAAAAACCCAAATAACCCGAAAAATCGAGAAAACTCAAGAAAAATCAAGATTGAAAAATCCGAGTTTTATTGGTTTGGTTTGGTCTTTAGATTTAATAATCCGATACAATTGATTTGATTTAGTAATTGTAAAATCCGAACCAACCCAACCTATGTACACCCCTAAATAAAATGAAGACACGAGTCCTAGCTACTTTATAAACCCACTAATTGAGGTGTAGCTTTGGCACACTTTTTAGTTGAATCCTAGTACATGGGTGCACTACTAAAACAAATGAGAAAAAAATAAATATTAAGTGGGAATTGATCTCAATTCTTCTTGATAAATAACTCAATCTTCAACTAAGTCTCATTCAACCTTCTTGGAGCATGAGTACCAACAGTTAATATTATACCAATTTTAGAAAATATGTACATAAAATATCTAATTTTTCAAAAAGACTATGGGTTCACATGCCCCATAATTTTGCCTATAAATCCGCTTGTGGCTTCAATGACATTCTAATTTGTACAACGTTGTTCATTCCTACACTACTAAAAAAAGGGAAAAACTGACCGCCAAAACCGACCGATATTGGTTGGTAATTGGCAAAAATCGACTGAAAACCGGCCGATTCGTGGCGGTCGGTAATCGTAAGGTCGGTAGAGCTAACCGACCGTTTTTCGACTGATTTCGGTCGGTCAATTAAATTCCAAAAAAAAAAAAATTGTGCACTTTGTACTGTGGCAAGATACTATTCTACCACTACAATGTTGGTGCCTTTTATTTTAAGACTGTCTTTTATTTCATTTATACTCTTTAATTGCATTTTCGCGCAAAAATAGCCGACCGATATCGATCAGTTGTATTAAAAAATAAAAGGACCGAATTCGGTCGATTTTTTAAAATGACCGGTCGAATTAATCGACCGATTTCGGTCGATTTTTTTAATATTAATTTTAATTTATTTTAAATGAAAAATCGATCAAAGTTGGTCGTTTTGAAAAACCGACCAACTTTGATCGGTTTTCAGCCGGTTTTTTGACCGACCAAAATTGGTCGGTCGACGGGGACGTTTTTTGCCGAATTTCTAGTAGTGCTAATCCGTTGAGACTGCCTTTTTCCGACTTGTTCATTATATTCTTTGTCACTCACATGATTTGCAGCTCTCTTTCTGGTTCAATTTAAACCTCATGGAAATTAAATTATAAAAAAAGCTTCAATAAGTCAAAGGAGATCCGTAGGTTGTAGTAATCCATTAGGCATTCCAAAAAAGGACTCTCAGGGCCATATGCTCAAAATCTTTTAATTAGTAGAGTTGAAATATTGGAGTACTTTAACCAAAGAGCATGTAAAAGCATATGTATATTTTCCCCTAATAAAGGCGTTGTTTAGTTTATCTTTGGGTACCTAAACACTTCAATTTTTGCGGAGAGTGGCTGAATTCTTTGCAAGACCTCGTGGCGCATATGCAGCACTACAAGTAAGACCAGCGGAAGAAATAATAACTTTTTTATTTTAAGGCAATTAGGTAAAATGATTTTAAGGCAATAAAGTGAGATGTCGAGACAGATAAGGATTGGAAAGGAAAAGAAAATGAAATGGGAACTGGATCGAAGAGCTTGACTTGGACTATAATGATTTTTATTTATGCAACTTTAAGCTTATTTCTATTTCCTCCAGATCATAAACTACATTTTAATAAATTAATTTATACTTCTTTTTCTGTATTATTTCTTTATCACTTCATCACGTGCAGCAAAAATGATATTTGTTCTAAAATAAACGTACTCTCATAAACTTAATCTCCTAATTTTTTTAAAAATATATGTACAATTTATAAAACAATGTACAGAGTTGACTATACTCAATTTAAACCGTGTTTAATCATTGTAGACATGTAATTTTTGACCCACACATTAAAATCACCTCTAATAGTCCTAGTATTTTTAGGATATTTATTTGAGTTTATTTCTATAGGATTTTACTTTATTGTTAATTTTAATTCTAGTTTTTAAAGCACATAAATTTAAAAACACAAAAATAGTTTCATTTTTATAATATTTCTCATGTTATATAAATATTTTTATATTTTAATACAATTGAATATCACTAGTCTTTCTTATAGTGACGTTAGTCTAATTTTGCTATCTTTTCTATTTTTATTTTAATATAATCTTTGAAAAAATACAAAAAATATATATATAATTCCACTTTTAATATAGATTTAGTTTAGTTAAAATTAATTAGTATTTTGTTATTCTTTTGTTAAAAAAATGAAAAATGAAAGAAAAGAAAAAAGAAGAATGAATTTTAGGGCTAGTCTTGTCTTAAAAAAAAAGACCAAATTGGGCCAAACCTGAGCCCAACAGTGCCAAGACCCAGCTGACCCCTTACCCAGTCCTCCCGGCCCGCGATACCCGTCCAACCCGCCCCATCTCCCCACTCAAATCTCAGCCATCAATTTAGTTTCATCCAATGGCCACGATTAATCGCCATACCCCCATATAAAAACTTAATCTTCATTAACCCTAACCCTAACCAAAGAACACCAAATCGGCGCCCCATCCCATCACACGCCTCTGCCGCCGTGACACCTCCCAAACCCACCGGAAATTCCTTCCACGTAAGCACTGGTCCCCTTATGGTCCCCCCCATCATTAGCAATTGATTCTACGCGTTTTTTCCTAATTTTTATCTCCGGATTTACTCTTTTAGGCGAAAATAGAAAAAATGGGGTACGTAGGATTGAGTTGCACTCGATCTACTCCCTCTATTTCTCTTATCTCACAAATAGAAGAGATTTTCCAATTTTTGTTTTGATTTTCTGGGAATTTCGTTGAGTTTTTTCGGTTTTCTTGGAGAGGAAGGAAGGAGAAGCTTCTAGGTTGTCTATCTATTTGGGTCTTGGACAAAATTTTCGGGCAGAAAAAAGATAGGAGAGAGAAATTAGAGGAAAATTTGGAAAAATTTCGGACTAGGAGACAGAGACTTAGAGAAAAAGCACTGGAAGAAAGTTAGGGTTCTCTTCAGTTTTATTGAGATTTTTGTTTGGTTTGCTTTTCCAGAAAAGCAGAAATACAAAAAAAAAATAGTGAGTTTAGACTTTTGTTCGAACTGGTTTCCATTTCGAAAAATCAGAAAATATCCCAAAATATTTTAGTTTCTTCTTTTGATTTTGGTTTCAACATGGAGATTGATTGAGCCGAGATCGAGTTCGCCGTTCGAGTCCGAGTTCGTTGGTTTTGCATCCTGTCGCCTTCTAGCCGCAGTCTCATTCGGATTTTCGTTATCGTTGTATTCGATTCCAAACGAAATTAATCAAAGCCTCGATCAAACAGGTTGAATTTCCTTTTCTTTTCTTAATCTATCTTTGATGTTTGATTGAAAATAGGATGAGAGCCGGGTTTGATCGGTTTATAGATTGCCTGATCCACTGTTACTTTGAGATTAACAAATGAACTCGGATTGTTCCGTTAGCTCATCATTCTCTGTTGCAAATTGGCTAGTTTCGTGTTTAGTGAGATTAGTTCCATGAGTTTAAACTGAAACTCTGCTCTAAATTCTCTTGATATTTGTTTGTCGAAAGTCGAATTAGGAGCATAAAATCAGAACTATTTGTTAGAGACTCAGTCGAACTTCTTGATTGAATAGTAGATTGAATTGAGTTATTTGTTGGAGATTGTATGAACTGAGTTGTGTCCTTAGACTTTGCTGCTTGAAAATTTTGAGAGTTCACCATGATTTTTTTTTAAACTTTCTTGTTAGCTGAGTTCCGTTGGTAGTTGCTGGTTAGGAGATTTAGTGTAAAAAATATATACATTCAATTGGTAATAGTTCCTTGATTCCTCTCATCTTGCATCAGTTGAAGTAGCAATGTGTGAGCCTTGTAATGTCATTCTCATAGTTGTTGAACTTCCATTTAGGTGAGCATGTAGCTAGGAATTGAAGGGTTAAGGTTGATGTTAGTCTTCCCTCCACTCTTTATACATTTTTGCACCATATTTGCATCACGTGCATAGATTCTCCGCACCTGTTGGGGTAGTCTGCGCATCAACTATTGCTCTAGTTTTCTGCAATGTCAAAGTGAACATGTTTAACATCAGTGATGTGTGAAGTTTAATGCATCGGTGATTAGGTTCCTGCTTAGGTTATTTTGGTGCCTTCTTGTTTCTCATATATACTGTAGCTATATGCTTCATCAACAATTTGATTTACAGCTATCCTTAAAAATAAAAAATTTAGATGAAGAGGGAATATCATCTGGTTCGTTCTTGGCATTTGCTTCATCTGACTTGGTATAAAATTTGAAGTACTTTAGTGTTTCTGTCCTTTGTAAATGGATTTAAACATGGTGAAACACTCTGTTAAAGGAAAATGTGTTTTTCAAAAGAGTAGTATCTTAAGGTTTCGACATCATATGGGTTGGAGCTTAAAATCGCAATGTCAGTGACGTTGATATTCATTTTTAGTCATGAGTCTTTCTTGTAGAGTAGTTTTAAAGATGGAAATTCTGTAGTTAACTTTGCCAAGGTTGTGGTTATTTTCCTTGCTTTGTGTTGGCAGGTCACTATGAGAAATTGTTCAGTTGGCATTGCCAATTCCTTGTTTGCATTTAGATGATGTGATTTACTTTTAAGTATGCCTTTTATTTGCACCTTTCTTTCTTTTGTGTTTTGTCTGTTTTGAATGCCATACATCACATTGTGCATATATCTTTATTGATGAATACAGGTTATGAGGGTTGGGATTTAAGAGACTAAAAGAATTTGAGCATGAATAGAATCTCCTTTTTACTCAGTTCTCTTTTATTTGCTATATTTCATCCGCTAGGAGCATGTTAGGCCGTCATCATTTGGGTAGGCAAGCCTTAGGACTTCTGTTAATTTTGAGGTGAGAGGTCATTCCCTTAGTTAAATTTATCCGGGGAATGCCCCGAAGGACTTGCGTATATTTTATTCCGGGGAATGCCCCGTAGTACTTGTATTTGGAGGCCAAAAGTAGAGCTTGCAGTATTTTATTTTTATTTTTATTTTTCTTTTATTAGGCGGGGACGACCTCGAGCCTTTTTGTGTGTTTATTTTTCTGTGTTCGTTTTACCTCAATTCGAATATTCTAAAAGCCAACTTGATCGAATACGCAACCGTACTAGTTACGGGACTTGGGGAGTGCCTAACACCTTCTCCCCGAGTCAAATGAACCCCCTTACCCGAATCTTTGGTGCAGACTTAGTTTTGGAGTCCAAAGTGTTTAAAAAGGAAAAATCATTTTTATAAAAATGGTGACCTGACACACCGAAACCAATGTCAGGTGACGACTCTGAGTTATTTTCTTTTGAACACAATTTTGTCACGTTCTAATTGGAAAACCCTTTTCAAGTTTTACTAAATATTTTTTTATTTATTTAAGGGAGTTGGTGAGTTTGTAAAAAAGAAGGGATGTGACATCTCTGGCGACTCTGTTGGGGAGTTGCAGGTTCGAGCTAGTACTTGATCTTGTTGGTTTTTAGGATATTCAGTTGAGGTTTTTATGTGTTTCATTTGCTTTTTATTTTGTTTATGTCATATTTATTTGCTAGTTGCTTATTTGTTTACAGTTTTTCCTTTATGTGTTACTGCTTTATAAATTATCATCATTTGCATAACCATGAGTCTTCTTTCTGCAACAAATCTTCCGGAGTACGTTTGAGCGTACACGGATTTTTTGTGAGTCACTTGTGTCTTTAGGGGGGTGGCGTGGGAGCGTGGAGTGGGCGGACAGCTAGAGCAGCCGCCATCGACCACGTGCCGCCCTGAATTGCCTTGTCTAGTGAACCCCAACCGTAGGTCAGCCTTTAGGTAATACTTATGTGCATCATATCATTCAAACCTAGCCGGGTTTGGTCCCAGGCACCGTGTCCCGTTGTAGGAGGCCTACGCAAATTATGTCAAAATGGGCTCATGGCCCAAAAAGATATTTAATCATCCCTATGTGCTACATATTGCATCTCTTTCGGGGTAAAAGGGTCATTTGACGGACCAAGGATATTTGAGGGTGAAATATAAAATGAAGTAGGTGATTTTACACTTTCCCATTATTTTCCAAAAAATGAAAAAGAAAATCCAAAAAAGATTTTACACTTTTCCATTATTTTCCAAAAAAGACAAAAAAAATTGAAAGTAGAAAATCCAAAAGATTTTACACTTTTCCATTATTTTCCAAAAAAAATTCAAAAAAAGGGAGAAAAAGAAAATCCCAAATAGATTTTACATCTTTTATCATTTTTCAAAAATTCAAAAAAAAAATCCAAAAATATTTTACATTTTCCATCATTCTGAAAAGATAAAAAAAATGGTTTTCCAAATTAGTTGCATTTTTTGAAGGCTTTATCCCATGTCCAATCTTCCCGAACTAGGCGAACCTGATTCTCGTCTTTCGAGACGTAATACGTAGGCAACCCAAATAGGGTCCGTTCTTCCTAATGTCTTAGGTTCTTGGCTTTGCGGGGTCTTAGCCATATCTTGCATTTCTAGCCACTTTCAGCCACATCAGCCATTCTTGCAAATTGGGGTCATTTTCGCAAAGGTGGTTCAATAATCCATATCTTAGGATCTTGAGTCCACAACTAGGTGTCATATTATTTTAAGGTCCGTCCTTTTCAAGTTTGCATCTTTAGCCACTTCTGGCCATATCGGCCGTTTTTGCAAAACATGTCAATTCTGCAAATTAATTTTGGGTCATGATTATTAAGAGTTAGAATTCATATAAGCTTTAGTGAGGTATTCCCATTTCTTTGAGGTCACCTTTCTTGAGTTTGTATTTTTAGCCACTTTTGGCCCCTCAAGCCATTTTGCAGAAATAGCCCAATAGTCCCCTAGGAAATGTCGTGGTGTCACATAATGTCTTAAGTCATTAACCATGTTTTTCCCATTCAGGTATGGATCCACTCACCAATGCTAGAGTATCAATGGTGGTCAAAGTCCCTAGAAGGCTAGTAAAATGGTGGAACATGTTCACATTACTTGAGCAACATGATTTGATGGGTAAATTAGGGAATCTTATTTCTTTGATGGACATCACTCCCTGTCCCGACCTTGTAGAAGCAATGTTGACATTTTGGGACCCACAGGGAATGGTATTCAAGTTTGGGGATCTTGAGATGACACCCACCTTAGCTGAGATAGCCGGGTTAACCCGCCTGCCATACCTAGACAAGGATTTAATTTACACAAGGGCTCATTCAAGCACCAAGTTCCTTAAGATCATAGGGATGGATTTGGAAAATCACATGGGATGTCTAGATCAATCTTGGGAACCTTTGGACTTTTTATTCGAGAGGTTTGCTCGTCCTATGGAGTATGAGACCTTCGTAGATGAATTTTTCATATCATATGATTCTTGGAAGAAGAGGCGTCTTATGGTCTTTGCTATTGCATTGTTGGGTCTCCTGGTATTTCCTTTGGAGGGTAGACATATTAGCACGCGTCTGGGGTCAATAGCCTTGCACTCTTTCATGATAAACACAGTAGTAAGGTCACCGTGGTTCTGACAATTATGGCATAGATCTATCATGCTTTGACCAGAATTCGAGAAGGTGGGAGGTTCTTTGAGGGAACAAACTTGTTGCTACAGCTGTGGATGATGGAACACTTACATCCCGCCACCATATTTGAGAAAGATGTGATTGATCATTGTCTGAGAGATCGAGTGAAGTGCATCGAGCGTAGGATGACGTTCGATAAGTTTGCCTTACCACTCGAAGTTCAGGATTGGGTTGATTATTTAGGATCCTTGACTGAAGAGAAAATTTTGTGGTCATACCTATGGATTGATTTGGATGTGATCTTAGCAGGGTCTCGCATGCAAGACTTCTTGGTACTGATCGGACTTTGGTGTACTAGACCATATACCCCTGCTAGAGTGATGCGTCAGTTAGGGAGGCGGCAAGAAGTCCCCTACATTCCTGATTCTCGTGACTTCATTAGGGAATTTGACACTCTGCCGCATAGGGAGGTCGACATCCAGACCTATTGGTGTCATGCAATGAAAATGGGTAGGGATACTTTAGCTGCTGACCCACATTCACCTAGGTATACCCATGAGTACTTCATATGGCTACAGTCTACTCAGCGGGGGGTTAGCAGGACATTGCCCCGACGTATTAGAGGAGTATTTGACGAGGAGGCCACCTCACGAATATTGCTTAGACAGTTGATGGATCGATTTACCCAGGCAGAGGAGGCCCATGCAGCAGAAAGGGTTGGGGTTCGAGCTACACTTTAGTCACTAAGATAACAGTTGGCAGGGTTGGTAGAGAACATGGGACAACACCGTAAGTACCTTACTAGAGTCAGCCTTCTAGATGCAGGCGCGCATTCCAAGATTCTCATTCCCAGCTTCAAGGTGTCCTTGCAGGGTATAATACAGAGCTTAGATTTGATAGGATTGACGGGGCCATCCGGATCTTCATCAGACCCATCCCAGCCAGGACCGTCGCATTCAGGAGCAGTTTGAGGAGTCATTCTATTTAGATGTTTTGAGATTGTCTTATGTTGTCCTTTACTTTCGCGACTTGTCTAGGAGTACTGAGTCCTTTAGGTAGTGTCAAAGTCTGTCATAGTGTAGTCGAGTCTGTCATATTTTTCATTATCATAATTCTCATTGTATTTTAATATCAAAACATTTTTAAATGAAAAATCCCAAAAAAGATTTTATTTTTAGTTTATTTTCCATCACTCTTCCAGAACTATGCTCGGTCTGATTTATGAGGGACATGATACGTAGGCAACCTACATCGGGTTCGATCAAATAATTTTTGGTTCAAAATAAAAAGAGAAAGAAAAAGAAAAGAGTGATAAGAGGTGTTGGAAAAGAAAGAGAAGGAATGATCGAAATGAGCAAATCGGGATGATGCCCTATGACCCTGTGACCCTCAAAGCCATTTTAGAACCGTTAATTGTTGCTAGGTGCATTGCACGTAATGTGATATTATTATTTGATAAATGCCCTAACGCTAACATGGTGGTTTTGTATTGTTTTCCTCTGTTATCTTTATTTAATAACATGAAGGTGGTTAGTTTGTTGGCATCCTGATAAGTCATCCATACAACACCCGATCAAAGCGTCAAACAGTCATGGCTAGCAAGGAAACAGACACTGGAGATGTAGACCCACCAAGGGAGATTGTTGAGTCAGAATCGGAATTGCAAGAGGAGGTCCGGAGGTTGAAGCACCAGATGGCGGAAATGTATCAGGCCTGGATTAAGGGACACCCTCCACCCTCGTTCCCTACCAACTACACAGAAAACCCTACTTCCATTCCACCACTCTCTCAATCCCAGATGCCCAATACCATTGATCTTTCCCAACAACACGCACCTGGCTTTACCCCTTACCACAACTACCCCGACACTTCAGCCCAAACTGTTCATGCTCCGCCAGCCAAAACAACCTCGTACCCTGCTCCGACATCTGCTCCTATTTTTGTACCCCCTCCACAAGATACCCTCCACCGATCCTCTAGTGAACCCGCATTCCCCGCTTCAGATACCCACTACTATGCACCGTAGCCCACCTTCAAAGTTCCAGATCCTTACTCTTACACTTCCCAATTTGAGCCTCATGTTGAAACTGAAAAACCACCCAAGAACTCATAGCAAGAAGAGATGTTTAGGAAGGTACAAAGTCTGGAGCAATCATTGAGAAATATGCAAGGGTTGGGAAACCAAGTGAGTGTGGCCTATAAGGATTTGTGTTTGGTCCCCGATGTCCAACTATCTTGCCGGGTTCAAGAGGCCCAAATTTGACTTGTATGACGGCCATGGGGATCCTGTAGCTCATCTGAAGGGTTATTGCAGTAAAATGAGAGACCCCGGGGTAAAAGACGAATTACTAATGGCATACTTCAGGCAACTTTAGAATGGTACACCCACCAGGATGCTAGTAGGTGGTACGCCTGGGACGATATGGCTCAGGCCTTCACCCGGCACTTTCAGTACAATATAGACATTGTTCCAGACCGCCTATCTCTGACCAAGGTGGAAAAGAAACCCAGTGAAAGCTTTAGAGAATATGGGTTCCGATGGAGGGAGAAGCTGCACGAGTCAATCCTCCGATGGAAGAGGACGAGATGGTTAAATACTCTCTTCAAGCCCTTGAGCCCACTTGATCTCAGCCATTGGTAAGTCTTTAAATGATGTGGTGAAGATGGCAGAAATGGTGGAAGAGGGGCTCAAGTCGAGTAAGATCATGAGCTATTCTACTATAAAAGCAACCACCCAGGCAATCCAGAGTGGTACCGGAAGTTTGCTAGGCAAGAAGAAGAAGGAATATGTCGCTACGGTTGTCTCCGGATCATGGCACAGACAGAGGGGTTCACCTCATCAATACACCCATCCTCGACCCCGACCTCAAACCTATGCCCAAGCTCCATATAATCCACCTCAACATTACTTTTCCCCGCAAAACCCCTAATACTCAGCCAGGCCATCCCAATACCTTGTTCACCATGCACAGTCATATGCTCAACCCTCTCCATACCCGCAATGGCGTGCTCCAGCTCCACAGAATATCTACCTAGCTCCACAAAATACCTATCTACCCCCACAACCCTATCAAAACCCCACTGGTTCAAATTTTTGATCAAGGCCAGAGTATAGGGGAGAGAGGCAGCAGCGGAAACAAACTTTCACCCCGCTTGGAGAGTCCTATGCTCTAGTCTGTTTCAAAGGTTAAGGCGGTTGGACGTCTTGAGGCCGATTGAGTCAAAGATACCAAATCCTCCTCCAAAGAACCTCGATTATTCCCTGAGGTGCGCCTATTGTTCTGATGCTCCAGGGCATAACATAAAGAAGTGTTGGCATTTGAAAAGGGTAATTCAGGAGCTCATTGATACAAAATTGTAGTCCAAAGCCCAGACGCGCCAAACATCAACAAAAACCCTTTGCCAGCCCATGAAAAGACACATACGATTGAAATAGTTCACAAGGATGGGGAGCCCAAGAAGTCTTCTAAGTCTGTCATGATGATTCGGGCTAGTGAAAGTAATTTAGTTAAAGTTCCAGACTCTACTAAAGCAAATTCCTTGACAGTTGAAGGGGCGATAGAAAAGCCGAGCTCGCTGAATTTGAAGCCACCGGTGTTGGTCGTGAAAGGGCCTTCAAAAGATATTGGGGCAAGTCCGGAAAGTTCAAAGGTAGTAGTGCCAGGGATTCCAAGTAAGCCTGTCATAGTTGTGAAGGGGGATCCTATCACCCCTATCATCATTAAACCAGTAACACAGCTGCTAGTGGTGGATGCCAAGGCTGTTCCGATAGAGGAAGAAGTTAATGAAACTGGAGGATTGACTCGTTCTGGGAGATGTTTCACCCCAGAAGAATTAAGGAAAGCCAAGCCATTCAAGGATAGCCAAATTCCAGTAAAGAAATCGGTCACCGAGGAAGAGGCTGAGGAGTTCCTGAAAAAGATAAAAGTGCAGGATTATTCCATTGTGGAGCAGTTAAGGAAAACACCAGCTCAGATTTCTCTTTTGTCTTTGTTGATACATTCAGATGAACATTGCAGGGTATTGATGAAGATTTTGAATGAGGCACATGTTCCTGATAAGATCACAGTGAACCACTTGGAAAAGATAGCTGGTAAGATCTTCGAAGCAAATAGGATTACTTTCTCGGACGATGAACTTCCTATGGAGGGTACAAAACACAACCAAGCTCTTTATCTCATGGTGAAGTGTGAAGATTCTGTTGTCTCAAGGGTTTTGGTTGATAATGGCTCTAGTGCGAATATTTGTCTCCTTTCTACTCTGCAAAAACTGAAGATCGGCACCGAAAGAATCCACTTGAACAGTGTGTGTGTTCGAGGCTTTGATGAGGGAGGTAAATAATTTGTTGGAGATATAATACTCGAATTGTCGATAGGGCCTGTTGAGTTTACCATGGAATTCCAAGTGTTAGATGTGGTTGTCTCTTACAATCTGTTGTTGGGAAGGCCCTGGATACATACTGCTAAGGCAGTCTCGTCTTCTTTGCACCAAATGGTGAAGTTTGAATGGGATAGGCAGGAAATAGTTGTGCACGGTGATGAGGACTTGTCAGCTTGTAATGATACAATTGTTCCGTTCATCGAAGCTAAAGATGATAAGAGACCTTGGGTCTATCAGACTTTCAAAATAGTGTCTGTTGAGAAAATTCCTGAAGGAAAATGCATTCCGGGTCCTAAGCTATCCTCCGCATCCGTCATAGTTGCGAATGAAATGTTGAAGAATGGTTTTGTGCCGGGCAAGGGTTTGGGCTCATCTCTGCATGGTATTTTGCATCTAGTGCATCCCAGTCGGAATCCTTGTACGTTTGGTTTGGGATTCATACCCACAGAGAAGGATGTGAAAAGGGTTAAAAATCTAAAATAGAAGGTATGGTCGCTCCCCAAGCCCGTCCCACACATCTTTAAGTCTTTTGTCAAGCGAGGGGCCGAAAAACCTCCAACCTCCTCAATCCCAAAACCTGTGGTCTATGTTGATGAAGAGCTGATCAAGAGGTTCCAAAGTCTGTTCGAAGAGGTCAATATGGTAGAAGTTGGTGAAGGCTCTAGTAAAGCAGATGTGTAGCTCGTTGGCCCAAACATGAAGCTTAGCAATTGGGAAGCTACTCCTCTCCCCACCAGGAAGGAGTTTTGATAGTTTGATTTGTTTTCCTTTCTGTTATCTAGGTTATTCCAGGGTTGTAATCCAGATTTTTAGTTTTGCTTGTTTTGATGTTCAAACCCTTCTATCCTTTTATTTTTCAATGAAATGCAATTTCCCGTTATTCTTAATAGTGTTTTATTTTGTTCTTTTTTCTTTTGTACAGTTCCTTTTATGTTGGTTGGAGTGACATGACATGCATGAAGAATTTTCAGTCGAATCTTAAAAGCAAATCTAATCCTGAAATAACAATCCAAGAAGTAGAATATGATGATGAAATAGAATATGATGAAGAAGTAGCATGTAAGGAAATCAGTAAAGAGCTAAAACAATTTGAAGAAAAACCAAAGCCTAATTTGAGTGAAACTGAATCAATCAATTTAGGGGACCAGGATGATGTTAGGGAAACCAAGATAAGTGTGCATTTAGAACCGCAAGTTAAGGATGAATTAATCAAAACATTGTTTGAGTACAAAGATGTCTTTGCATGGTCACATGACGATATGCCGAGCCTGAGCACTGATCTGGTAGTTCATAAATTACCAACTGATCCAACATTCCCTCCTGTTAAGCAAACGTTGCTAAAGTTCAAGACTGATATGAGTGTGAAGGTCAAAGAAGAAATCATAAAGCAGCTTACTGCAAAGGTCATTTGGGTCACTCGATATCCCACTTAGTTAGCCAATGTTGTGCCAGTACCAAAGAAACATCTTAAAACCAGGGTATGTGTTGATTACCGTGATCTTAACAAAGCAAGCCCAAAGGATGATTTTCCATTGCCGAACATTCACATTCTGATCGATAATTGTGCCAAGCATGAGATTGGGTATTTTGTAGATTGTTACGCAGGATATCACCAGATCTTGATGGATGAGGAAGATGCAGAAAAGACAACATTCATCACGCCATGGGGGACATATTGCTACCAGGTAATGCCATTCGGTCTAAAGAATGCTGGGGCAACATATATGAGGGCGATGACCACCATATTTCACGACATAATACACAAGGAGATTGAGGTTTATGTAGATGATATGATCATAAAGTCAAAGAAGCAGTTTGACCATGTTAGGGACTTGAGAAAGTTTTTCCAAAGGCTCCGCAGGTGTAAGCACAAGATTTTTGCCCTATGAAAAAATTACTCCCAAAAAATTCAAAATAAAACGATTTTCCTTGGTGTGCAATTTTTGAATTTTTGTGGTATTTTTGTATAATTATTTGTATTTTTGTCTGTGCATGTTTATTTGTTTAAATTAATAAAAATATAAAATATGTTGCATTTTCATTTAGTATTTATTTAAGTTTGTTTTACAAAAATGAGAAAATCATAAAAAAATCATGTACGTTGCATTTTAGCATTTAACGTCTAAATTGTGCGATTTTATCGTTAATTGTTATTTAAATATGCGATAATAGTTATTTGGAATTAATTAGTATTTTTGATAAGTTAATTTACTTTATAACTTAATTTAGAATTTTAGTTTTATTAATTAGAAAGTAGAAGAAAATAGAGCAAAAAATATAAAGAAAATCGGAATTGGGCCTCTTCTCCAAATTTCAAACCACAGGCCCAAAAAATACCCAACCTTCCCCATGACCCGATCCATTTCAACACGGGTCGACCCGGTCCGCCCCATAACTAAACTATCCGCCCAACCCCTTTTCTTCATTTTCTCATTTTTCATTTCCCTAACCTAAAAACCCTAACCATCCGCCCCCCTCTCCTCATCTTCTTCTTCTCCAAAAACACCCCAAGCTCCCCTCCCATGGCTTCCCATGGCTGCCCGTTGACCACCCTCCAGTCCACCAGCCTCCTCCTCACGACCAGTTGCTGCCGCTGCTTCGTCTTCTTCTCCGTCGTGAAACGAACCACCATGAACGACGTCGACCACCCTCGTTGCTTCTTCTTCTTTGTCTAGCAGCCATGAACGACCTCAACAACCACCATCGCTGCTTCTTTTTCTTCTTCCTCCCCCTTGCGTCCCAAACGACCATCTGTTGGATGACCTCACGTCCAAACGACCCCCAGCCACGCCGAAAAAACCAGTGCTGCCCTCCCCGTCCGCCATTAACAAGCAGCATGGCTACTGCATTGCTGTTCCTTTTTCTTCGTCCCAACTCATCCATGAACACCACCCAAGCCACCATTGTTGCTGCCTTCATCGAGCTCACCCCAAGTCGCCGGAAAAACCATCAATGGACCCGTCCGCAACAAGCAGCGTTGCTGCTGTTGCTGTTGCTTTTTCTTCGTCTTCTTTTCCTTCACCATGACTGCCTCGTCGAGGTCGTTCTGAGTTCGTCGAGTTTAAAAGAGAAGGTGGGTTGTTGTTGGCAGTCTTGGTTCAAGTTTTCCATTTCCGTTCGAGTTCGTCGTTGTTCATTTCCGGTTAGTTGGTTTAAGTTTCATTTATTGTCCGTAATTTGTTTGATATTTTTTGATCTGAAATTAGATATGTTCGATATTAAGTTCATGTTTATCGTTTTGTTATTTTCTTCAGTTTGTTTCATTTTTTCTTATTTATTTTTAGATAGAAATTGTTAGTTTAATTATAATGTTGTTAGATTTAAGTTGAAGATTCAATTAATTATTTTCAGTTTGTTTTTATTAATTTAAAGGGATTTAGTTTTAATATAGAGTGTTAGTTTAATCACTTGAATCCGTTCTTTGTTGATTAATTTAGATTTAATTCGTGTTCATTATTTGTTTGAAGTTCGTTTTAATCTAGTGATTTAATCTGAGTTTATGTTTTGGTTTGTAAATTTTTGATTTAGTTTGAATCATACATCTTTGTTGTAATATTGTTGGATTTAATTTGAATATCAATTGATTATTTGAGTTTAGTGATTTGAATCTGTTTATTTATTTTGTTTAAGTTTAATTTGAATTTGAGCTCATGATTTGAATATACTTTTTTGTTATTGTTGTTGAATCTGAAAGTACATTTGTTGTTTAAAGATTGTTCAATCAAAATAATTCCAGTTGTTTCTTTATTGTTCATCATATAGTTTGAGTTTGTTCATAAAATCTGATTAGGAATTGGTTATAGCTGCTATATTTTGGTTAGAATTGATTAGTTGAACTTGTTATAGCTGACGGGGTAGATTGGTAAATTACAATGTTTTCAGGGTCAAAATGGTAATTTCAGTAAGGTTATATGGGTATTTTTGGAATTAAAATTTTGAACAATTATTTATTTTGAGTGCTCTGTCAATTAGGATTAAAATAATATTAAAATAATCAAGCATGGGGGACAAGACATAATGGGAGGGGGGGGGGAATAATGTATTTGTTTAATGTAAGCATGGGGAACGAGACATAGTGGGATTGCGGGGCTCAAGAAAAGTTGTTTAAATAAATAATAATTGTATTTTTTATGTAGTAGTGGGTTTGTTAAGAGAAAATGGTTGTTTTATTAAATGATTAAAGGGTTTGGGATGAGATATAAATAAGAAAAACTGGATTAGATTTTAAGAGGATAGACAGAGAGGAGATAGAGAAAAAAAAGAGAGCTGGATATTAAAGAGAGAAAAGAAAATTCCGAAAATACTAAGACTCCAAAAATAAAAAGAAAAACATTCTGGAAATTCAAAAGAAGAATAGTATACACCTGATATACAATTTAAATATTCTGATATACGGATTCAGAAATTAAGGGTTGAACATTAATTAGTCTTTCAAATCTGAAAAGATTCCCTTGGCTTCTGTCCGTTGATTGTTGTTGGTGTTTTCTGGATTTTTATCTTGAGTTTTAAAATCCGTCACTGGTTTCTCATTGCTGGTTGCTGGGTGTTGCTGTTGTTGTATGCTACTGAATTTCTGCTGATCTCCCTTTTCTTTTGCTTCCAATATCAGGTACACAACTGACACGCTGATTACTGTAAACTGAAACATGAAGCATGAATACAAAAAAATGAAGAGTTGAAGTTCTAAATTTATTTTAATTATATTCTGAATTTTATTTGTATATATAAATTATTTAGCTTACTCTAATCAGAATCATGTAGCTGTTAATATATATAGTAGAACATCTGACGATAGCTTAGTAGACGAACTATCTATATATTGCCTAATAAATAAATAAATGGTGTAGTAACTCCGTCTAGTTAATTCGTTATTGTTGGATGATTATCATGTCTCAAAAAGCACGTTAGTTCATCAAACGAATAGACCATTTAGGAACTTGTAGGAATGTTGTTTAGTTAAATACTATTGGTTAATTTCAGCATGTAAATGGTTTAGAATTAAAATTAGATTGCTAAGCTTTTTTTTAATTTGACAAACTGTGAACATGCCTAGTATAATGTAACTAGGTAGTAACATGTGAATAAGATGACCCAGGTCTAGTTTATGCCATACACGTTGAGCCTGGGCCCGCATTGGCAACAAATTGCCCCGCTTGCATCATTTTTAGAATTTATGAATCATATTCGAAACCCAAATATAACAACTCTAGCATGTAAATAAATTAAGACCTTTTTCTCTTTCATTTTGTAGAGACAGTTTTAATAGGAAAAAATGTAGGCACTTTAGGATTATCCTTTTAAAATAAATGAGATGAGTCTCGCCCAATAAAACACACAAATTGCGGGGCTCTCGATAAATGTTTAATTAAAATTATTTAGACTTCGGGATGATCCGTTTTAGCAAAATTCTACGGCCTTACCCAGAAATAATAATATGCTAATTGCTGTAGGCGCGCATTTTAATAATCTTACCCTCTTAAACTCGGGTGCGCATTTATGCGACCCAAAATCCCAAAACATTGAATAAAAATGCGTTCCGGATCGCGGGTGCATTTCATATGACGCAATCCAAAGACATGTTTTTAAACGATGTTCATATTCTTTTAAAATATAATAATAAGGATAAAATTTGCACATAAGTTATAACATGTATTATATCAGATAATCAAGCCGAATATAACAGTTGAGCGACCGTGCTAGAACCACGGAACTCGGGAATGCCTAACACCTTCTCCCGAGTTAATAGAATTCCTTATCCGGATTTTTGGTTCGCGGACTGTAATACAGAGTCATTCTTTTCCTCGATTCGGGATTAAAATTGGTGACTTGGGACACCCTAAATCTCCCAAGTGGCGACTCTGAAATAAACAAACAAATCCCGTTTCGATTGTCCTTTAATTGGAAAAAACTCCTTCAACCCCTCGCGGGGGTGGCAAAAGGAGGCGTGACAGCTCTGGCGACTCTGCTGGGGACGACAACCCAGAACCACTGGTTCAGGGTTAGAAATTCGAGCTTAGATAAATTGTTATATTTGGTTTTATCTGATTTTGTTACATGTTTGGGCTCAATGTGCTAAATGATGCTTTTACCGCTTTGATATTATCTGAACTGTATATAAACTGTGCCGAAACCCTTCTCTTCTTACCTCCGGGGAGAAGCTTGCTGGTCGAGATTCCCTATTCTGTTAGTGTCAACACCAGAAATAAGAAAGAGGCATGACAAGTTACAAAGCCGGACGATCCCGCGGGTCCCCGGCACGTAGCCCCCTCCTCGACTCGAGTTGTCCGCTCGGGTACACAGTCTAGAACAAATACCCAGGTTATGAACTTAGAATAACTCAGCTTCATGCCGGATCCCTAGTAGGAACGTTTGTTCGCATCATGTGCATCTGACTTTGGAGGCTCAACACAGGGGTTGGGTCTGTCTAGGAAAGGTGTACCAAAAAATGAAAATGACCATCCTGATGCATCTTACTTGCTGCTACTTGCGCATTTATTTGATTCAGACTTGTGTGTTGACCGGCTTTTGAATATCAGGAATATTGTGCAGTTGAGAAAAAAGAAATAGCGGTTAGGGAGTTAATTGTTTATTTTGGAAAAACCCAATGCCCAAATACTGTCGAAATTCTGCCGAAAATCTTGAAAAAAAAAATAAAGAAAAGAAAAATGTTTTATTTTATTTCACTCAAAAAAATAATAATAATAAAAAAAGAGTCTTTTATTTTAAGAATAGGTTGGTCATTTTGGTGAAACGAAAAAAAAATCTTCACTTTGTCTTGTTTTCAAAATAAAAAAAAAAAAGAAAAAGAAAAATAGTTTGTCTTGCCATGAAAAATAAAAATGAAAAAGAGTCTTGTTTTGAAATGGTTTTTTCTATTTATGTATTTGTTTATGAAATAAAAAGAGTTGCGCGTTGAACGTGGTTTTATTATTTGTTGCAAAAAAAATAAAATATATATATATATAAATCCAAAAAGTATTTTTCTTTATTTCCTTTCTAGAAAATTTTTTTTAGACCCCCGATTTTCAAAAAGAATTCAAAAATGTTTTCCACTATTGATTTCTTTAGAAAGTCTTTTTAATTGTTTTTTTAAAAAAAAAATAAAAAACTAAAAATAAACTTATTTTCTTTTAATTTCTCCCAAAAAATCAAAAAAAATATTTTCATTGTTTTTTCAAAATTGAAAAGGAAATTCAAAATTTCAAAAATATTTTTTGAAGCATTTCCTTCATAAGTTGAAAGTAAAATTCCAAAAAATATTTTTTTTTCTTCCTTAGAAGTTTTTCTTTAGAAATTCAAAAAAAAATAAAAATTTAAAAATCTTTTTCTTTAGAAATTGTTCTTTGCAAAAATGCTCCCTTTCTACTTTATAAGTCTCTCCTTCAAAAAAAAAAGAGGTTAGTTTATTTACTTTATTCATGTTCCCGAACTACGCGGGTTTGATTCTCACCGGATGTGAGATACGTAGGCAACCCTCATCGGGTCCAACCTCTCCTTTTGCTAAAATAACTAAAAACAAATAAATAAATAAAAAAAAAACATGTCAAAATTTTAATTTTTGTCATAAATAAGTCGGGTGATGTCCAACCTCCCCTTTTCAAAAAATAGCAAATATATATATATATATATATATATATGTCAAATTTTAATTTCATCATAAAGAAGTTGGGTGACACTGTTTTGTTAAGACATAGCCGAATGTTTCCGAAAGGGACGCCAGAAGGCTGACTTTGCATAAACGGCCACTTTTTGGGTCATGTTTAAAATTTGGTCCAGTTGACCCACACAGCCCTAAAAATCTTCGTCCTCGAGGCGTTGAAAGGCCGTGTTTGCAATATTGAGTTTTTTATTTTGAAAAATGATAAAAAGACTCATAAATAAGTCGGGTGATGCTGTTTTTGTCAAAAATAGCCGAATATTCCCGAAAGGGACGCCGGAGGGTTGACTTTGCATAAACAACCACCTTTGGGTCATTGTTTTAGATTTGGTCCAGTTGACCCACACAGCCTTAAAAATATTCGTCCCCGAGGCGCTGAAGGGCCGTGTTTGCTACACCAGGTTTTATTAATTTGAAAAAAAAACAAAGAGTCAGCGGTCAGGTGAATACCGTTTGGATTTTTTGTCAAAAATAAGCCGAGCCAGCTTCGGTAGCGTCTTAAACCGTTCTTGCCGAAATAGCCTTAGAGTATTTTTCAGTTGTCGAAAGGCTATTTTCGTAAAAGAACGGACAAGTTTGTAAAGTGTCATAAGATAATCCTCCCCGGCCTCAAAATTCACGTGAAATTTGGAAGGGGCCACATTTGCAAAAATAACTGTTTGGATGCATTTGTCAAACGGAGAAAGGGAGCTGGCCTTTTGTTTTTAAGTTTGTAAATCTTTTTGATTAGAATATGTGGGTTGTTTGATTTTCGAGTTTGTAGGTCATCTTTAAGCCTTTAAAACCCAATTTGTTTTATTATGAAAATTGATAAAGAAAAAAAATGTTTCATTGTTGTTACCTTTCATTTTGTCCGAACTACGCAAGGTCTGATTCATGCGGGGTCATGATACGTAGGCAATCTCCATAAAATTCGACCACCACTGAAAAAAGGAATAATAATAATAATAAAAAAAAGAAATAAAGGAAAGTGCGGGAGATTTTCAAAGGGGCACAATTACAAGAAGCCGGAATGACGCGCGTAACTAAAGTGAATGCGTGATAGAACGGTTTAACTGCTTAGGTGCACTACATCTCTGATATATGATTACCTTTCAAATGCCGTAACACTAACGGGATGGCTTCACTTTGCTGTGTTCATATCAGAAAGTGGTGGGTTGTGGTAACTTCTCCCTGCAAAGCAAAGTCAAGGGACAATGACACAGAATTTCAGAACCGAGTGGGCCGGTACCAATGACCGACAACAACTGGTCGAACAGAACAACGGGTTGGTAGAAGAAGTGAAAATGCTGAGACAGCATGTGGCAAACATGTATCAGGCATGGATGACTGGGAAATCACCACCCCCGCCACCGCCAAGCTTCTTGAACTCTGTCCTTACCCAAGCATCCAACACCATAACGGATGATCCCCCATACTCACCATCCCAACCCACTTACAGTAGCTTTCCCAGCTACCCGAGTAGCTCCATCACTCGTCAACGCTACTCCCCTCCCCAACACTACTTCTCTCCACGAGACTTACAGAGACATGCTTCACTTTCCAAATACCCAGCTCCACAAAAGGCCTATCCACCCTCACAAGCCTACCGGAAGCCCCCTGGATCAGGTTTCCGGCCCAATCAAGCATTTAGGAACAAGAGGTTGCTGAAGCGAGGAAAGGCTCTCACCTCTGTCGGAGTATCTTATGCAAGTCTGTTTGAAAGGCTAAGGCATGCTGGCCTGATTGAGCCTCTCCCCGCATATACTCCACATCCACGTGCAAGAAGATTTGATCCTGCTGCACGATGCGCATACCACTCCAATGTCAGAGGGCACAACATTGAGAGCTGTCGTAATTTGAAAAGAGAAATAGAAAGGATGATCCAGGAAAATCTGATTATGATCGAGGACAGTGACATGGAGCACTCGAATCTTATTGGGAACTTGTTGACTAAGGTTGATGATATTGAAGTTGGTAATGGTCTTGGAAATATTGATGCAAAGCTCAGTGGCCCAGATGCCAGGTTCGAGAATTGGGAGGATGCTCCGTTCCTTGGTTAGCAGGAGAGAAGCTTTTGGTGGCTTATTTTGTTGTCATTTCTGTCCTCCAGATTATTCTTAGGGTTGTAATACGGAGGTTGTCTTGTGTCAAACTTTCTTATCTTTCCATTTTGTCATAGCAGTTTGTTTAAGTTTTGTCCATGTTGTTTCGGGATTTTATTCTAGTTTGTTTTTTTTGTTTTGTTATTCAAACCATTTCACCGGTAATGCAAAATCCGGCCTTTTATTATTTCCAATCATCTTCTTTGTTTAATTTTTTTTATCCCTTTTGTTTTGCCCTTGTTCAGCGCCAATTCTAGTAATATGACATGCGCACATAGTTTGGGCCTAATCTTAAGTTAATCATAAAACCCCGGAAAGGTGATCAGAACATTTAAAGGAAATAAAGACGGTTTGAGATTATTCGGAGCTCAAGTCATGTGGAACTAGGGCAAGTAAAACACAAAGAAAACCGTTAAAAGCAAGATTCACCAAATTAACATGAGGGCCATTCATGATAATGAGAGTGAGAGTGTCGCCCAACAGTGCTTTAGAAATGACAAATGAAAAAGCAAATGTTGAATACAATTGTCAAGTCTAGCACCATCAGAAGAGGCTACAAATCTTTGTTTAATTGTGTTGTTTGCACTTGGCATGTTTTGAAGACTGGAATGACGAAGGCATTTTGTTCTGCTACCTAAACACTTTATCCTTCGTTACCCCTTTCGAGCCTTATTTATTTTTCTTTCGTACCCCTCGTTCGGAATCAGTAGCAACGACTAGAAACAGAAGCATGGCAGGTAAACCAAAGAAAAAAAAAAAGAAAAACAAAACATGAAAGAAAAGAAAACAACAAAACGACAAAAGAGAAAGGATAATTGAGAAAAGAAAGAAAAGAAAAGAAAATAATAGGTAAATGAAAAAAAAGGAATTGGGAACTACGTTTGACCTGATTCCTCAAGGAGGATACGTAGGCGCTTCACGGCTCGGTCATAGGGTGCATAATGTGCATAGTGTGCATAGTGTAACATAGTATAACAAAAATAAAAATCCCCAAGCTAGAAACTGGGGCAAGAGTTGCGCTTGTTGTAAGCGAATATGGTTCCGAAGGTTGTAATTTTGAACCCCAAATTTATTTTGTTTTTGAGACTTTAATACCCTTTCTTTCTAGCCTATCCAAAAACCCCACATTACGGTCCAAAGAAAGACCTTTTGACCAGTCTTCAAAAGATGCCAAGTCATACAAACGGAAGTCGGGGATAGCGCCCCGATTCCCAACAAAGAAAAGGATCATGGGTTGGACATGAATTGATTGCCAAAAAGAATCCCCAACGGAAAGAGTCATATCGGCAACACTCCAAATCCCCAGCTGGAAAGTGATACAAATGAGAGAGTCATATCGGTGAAAATCTTTACGGACACCATAAGGCGATGAAAGCCAAGAGAAAAACCAAAATGAGAGAGGCTTGATAGTAAAAACCCTTCGGGCACTACAAGTCGAATAAGATTAAGAATCAGATGGGGAATCGCCAAGGGAAGATCTTGAAAGACGATTGACGGCAGAGGATAGGCCACATATGCATGTCATGATTATTAGAGTCGGTATCTGCGTTTGATAGGCTTTTTATTTGTAGTTTCTCTTGTTAAAGAGTCATTTTTTTCTTTTATTCGGTTCCCTTTTTGTTTATCTTTCTCCTTTCATAGAAACATTCCCCAGTAGAGTCTGTTTGGTCAGAACAAGTGAGAAATGACTTCAAAATCTGCCATCAGCTTTCCAATTATCCAAGACCAAATCCGATTATTACATCCAAACGGTCTAAATCAAGAAAGAATAACGCGAAGAGCAATGTGCATGATTTGGGAAATTCATATGAGACTAAAGGTCGGGGGAAATGCCAGCTTCACTTGCTATGCCGTAAAAGAAGAGGGATATCCCCAACAGAAAAGGTTGCTTTCAGTGACACGAATAAACAGAGATTTGGAGTGTTATCCCCAGCAGATCATCTCAATGAACATGCACGATCTTCAGGTTACATCGGCTGTCATGAAATGCGTGAGGTCAGATAAGAAGACCGGGAAAATGGTTAAGAGGTTTGGGAATAATGAGTCGTCAAGAAGGGCGGAAGGTATCAGCCCAAGCTTCAAGATTGACAGACAACGCATAGATGGAGAATGGTTGATGGCATCCTCAACAGGAGTATCACAACCAACCGCCACGTTTTAAACTGACCAAATTTTCTTTGATTTGTAGCAGGGACAGGGAATGCTACCGATGACAGAAAGATGCATCGCAAGAAAGATTGTCAAACTGGGGCAGAAAATTTTCGTTCATTTCGAAAATTTTCGAGGAGTCCAACACAAGTTTGGTAAAAATCGAAATCCTCAACGGTTCCTTTCGGGGAAAGGCAAAACGAGTCTTAAGGGAGGTAGTCTTCGAAGGAAGAAGCTAGCAAAACAAACAAAAAAAAAACCAGTTTTGCAAAAGGAAACAATTTGCAGAGGAATGAAACATCCTACTTAAAGGAAGTAGTTTTGGAAGGAGTAAGATAACATATTTACTCAGCAGAGTTCTCCTCAGCAGTGTTATCCCCAGCAATGTCACTCAGCAGTTCGCAGTGTTATCCTCAGCAGATCATCGAGATGTAGAAGCATCCTCGACAGAGTTTCGACCAAGTTTCAAGAGGGTCGGACAACCCAGAATGGGAAAGGAAGAAAGGAAAATCCATCTTCAGCAAAATAACCCCCAGCAAGTTTTAAGATACAGAACGGGGAAGGGATAAATGGAAAAACCATCCCCCAGCAGAATGTTATCCCCAACGAATAACATCATCCCCAACAAGTTTTGGGAACGCCAAACAGGAATAAGGGGAAGGGAACAATCATCCCCATCAGGAGTGACGTGACCACTCGCCATATTTCAAAAAACTAACTAAATTTTCTTTGATTTGAACAGGAAAATAAAGTGTTGATGATGGCCGAAAGACACGCCATAAGAAAGATCGCCAGAACTGCGGCAGAAAATTTTCTGCCACAAGTGAAAATTTTCTCGAAGAATCGAGGAAACAAATTCAAGTTATTCTTTACAAATTAGGCGCCCACCTGTATAATAAGGGAATACATTTCATGTCTTAGGCGCCCACCTATATAACAAGGGAATACATTTCATGTCTTAGGCGCCCACCTGTATAACAAGGGAATACATTTCATGTCTTTACAAATTAAGCGCCCACCTGTATAACAAGGGAATACATTTCATGTCTTTACAAACTAGGTCGCCCACCAGTATAATGCGGGTATACATTTTTGTTTTCATTTCATGTCCTAGGTCGCCCACCAGTATAATGCGGGTATATATTTCTGTTTTCATTTCATGTCCTAGGCGCCCACCAGTATAATGCGGGAATACATTTCTGTTTTCATTTCATGTCCTAGGCGCCCACCAGTATAATGCGGGAATACATTTCTGTTTTTCATTTCATATCCTAGGTCGCCCACCAGTATAATGCGGGTATACATTTCTGTTTTCATTTCATGTCCTAGGCGCCCACCAGTATAATGCGGGAATACATTTCTGTTTTTCATTTCATGTCCTAGGTCGCCCACCAGTATAATGCGGGTATACATTTCTGTTTTCATTTCATGTCCTAGGCGCCCACCAGTATAATGCGGGAATACATTTCTGTTTTCATTTCATGTCCTAGGCGCCCACCAGTATAATGCGGGAATACATTTCTGTTTTCATTTCATGTCCTAGGTCGCCCACCAGTATAATGCGGGTATACATTTCTATTTTCATTTCATGTCCTAGGCTCCCACCAGTATAATGCGGGAATACATTTCTGTTTTTCATTTCATGCCTAGGTCGCCCACCAGTATAATGCGGGTATACATTTCTATTTTCATTTCATGTCCTTGGCGCCCACCAGTATAATGCGGGAATACATTTCTGTTTTCATTTCATGTCCTAGGCGCCCACTAGTATAATGGGGGAATACATTTCTATTTTTCATTTCATGTCCTAGGTCGCCCACCAGTATAATGTGGGTATACATTTCTATTTTTCATTTCTAGGTCGCCCACCAGTATAATGCGGGTATACATTTCTATTTTTATTTCATGTCCTAGGTCGCCCACCAGTATAATGCGGGTATACATTTCTGTTTTTCATTTCATGTCCTAGGCGCCCACCAGTATAATGCGGGAATACATTTCTGTTTTTCATTTCATGTCCTAGGTCGCCCACCAGTATAATGCGGGTATACATTTCTGTTTTTCATTTCATGTCCTAGGTCGCCCACCAGTATAATGCGGGTATACATTTCTGTTTTCATTTCATGTCCTAGGCGCCCACCAGTATAATGCGGGAATACATTTCTGTTTTTCATTTCATGTCCTAGGTCGCCCACCAGTATAATGCGGGTATACATTTCAGTTTTTCATTTCTAGGTCGCCCACCAGTATAATGAGGGTATACATTTCTATTTTTATTTCATGTCCTAGGTCGCCCAACAGTATAATGCGGGTATGCATTTCTGTTTTTCATTTCATGTCCTAGGCGCCCACCAGTATAATGCGGGAATATATTTCTGCTTTTTCATTTCATGTCCTAGGTGCCCACCAGTACAACGAGGGAATACATTTCATATTTTTGCATTCAGGCGCCCACCTGTATAACGAGAGGAATACTTTTCAGTCTTATATTGCAGATCTTGAAATTAGCAACCCACCAGAAGGTAGAAGGTTACAACAGGAATTCCCAGCAGGAAACAATAAAAATACCCAGTACCGGAAAGCAGAAGGTTGCAACAAGAGGTCCCAGCACAAATTCAAGCGCATGAGTCAAAAGGAAGAAAAGACGCGTCTTGAAAGAAGTAGACTGTGAACATTAAATTATGGCCAACATAATAAAGCTTAATGAAGGAAGACATATCCCCAGCGGACCGAACAAAATGATGCAAAATGGTGAGTCAGGAAAGCAAGAGGCCGGTGTCATCCCCGTCAGTTCTCGGAAGAAAGAAGCACCGGAATCGATACAAGCCGACAAGAAAGTAAGGCATCAAGAACAAATGAAGAGATCTTGTAATCCGTAGTCTAGCCTAACTTCTTGATTTTTCTTTTAAGCATGGTTTTATAAGGAGGTCAGCAAGCCGTAAAAGTAGCATGCAACAACAGTAACATTGCAGTCCCATGGTAGTCCCAGCTACCAAAACTTCCCGAACTACATTGACCTGATTCCTGTTTAGCCCAGGATATGTAGGAAACCTCTGAAGCAAAGGTTCGGTCAAATTTTTCAAAAAATGCTTCACACGGAGTACTCAGATGGGCAAAAATCGCTCACTTTATCTTTGCATGAAAACCCTTCGTGTCTTCGGGCAAAGAGGGGGAGCTGTAAGCACGTGATTTTTGCCCTATGAAAGAATTACTCCCAAAAAATTCAAAATAAAACGATTTTCCTTGATGTGCAATTTTTGAATTTTTGTGGTATTTTTGTATAATTATTTGTATTTTTGTCTGTGCATGTTTATTTGTTTAAATTAATAAAAATATAAAATATGTCGCATTTTCATTTAGTATTTATTTAAGTTTGTTTTACAAAAATGAGAAAATCATAAAAAATAATGTACGTTGCATTTTAGCATTTAACGTCTAAATTGTGCGATTTTATCGTTAATTGTTATTTAAATATGCGATAATAGTTATTTGGAATTAATTAGTATTTTTGATAAGTTAATTTAGTTTATAACTTAATTTAGAATTTTAGTTTTATTAATTAGAAAGTAGAAGAAAATATAGCAAAAAATATAAAGAAAATCGGAATTGGGCCTCTTCTCCAAATTTCAAACCACAGGCCCAAAAAATACCCAACCTTCCCCATGACCCGATCCATTTCAACACGGGTCGACCCAGTCCGCCCCATAACTAAACTATCCGCCCAACCCCTTTTCTTCATTTTCTCATTTTTCATTTCCCTAACCTAAAAACCCTAACCATCCGCCCCCCTCTCCTCATCTTCTTCTTCTCCAAAAACACCCCAAGCTCCCCTCCCATGGCTTCCCATGGCTGCCCGTTGACCACCCTCCAGTCCACCAGCCTCCTCCTCACGACCAGTTGCTGCCGCTGCTTCGTCTTCTTCTCCGTCGTGAAACGAACCACCATGAACGACGTCGACCACCTTCGTTGCTTCTTCTTCTTTGTCTAGCAGCCATGAACGACCTCAACAACCACCATCGCTGCTGCTTTTTCTTCTTCCTCCCCCTTGCGTCCCAAACGACCATCTGTTGGACGACCTCACGTCCAAACGACCCCCAGCCACGCCGAAAAAACTAGTGCTGCCCTCCCCATCCGCCATTAACAAGCAGCATGGCTGCTGCGTTGCTGTTCCTTTTTCTTCGTCCCAGCTCATCCATGAACACCACCCAAGCCACCATTGTTGTTGCCTTCATTGAGCTCACCCCAAGTCGCCGGAAAAACCATCAATGAACCCGTCCGCAACAAGCAGTGTTGCTGCTGTTGCTGTTGCTTTTTCTTCGTCTTCTTTTCCTTCACCATGACTGCCTCATCGAGGTCGTTCTGAGTTCGTCGAGTTTAAAAGAGAAGGTGGGTTGTCGTTGGCAGTCTTGGTTCGAGTTTGCCATTTTCGTTCGAGTTCGTCGTTGTTCATTTCCGGTTAGTTGGTTTAAGTTTCATTTATTGTCCGTAATTTGTTTGATATTTTTGGATCTGAAATTAGATATGTTCGATATTAAGTTCATGTTTATCGCTTTGTTATTTTCTTCAGTTTGTTTCATTTTTTCTTATTTATTTTTAGATAGAAATTGTTAGTTTAATTATAATGTTGTTAGATTTAAGTTGAAGATTCAATTAATTATTTTCAGTTTGTTTTTATTAATTTAAAGGGATTTAGTTTTAATATAGAGTGTTAGTTTAATCACTTGAATCCGTTCTTTGTTGATTAATTTAGATTTAATTTGTGTTCATTGTTTGTTTGAAGTTCGTTTTAATCTAGTGATTTAATCTGAGTTTATGTTTTGGTTTGTAATTTTTTGATTTAGTTTGAATCATACATCTTTGTTGTAATATTGTTGGATTTAATTTGAATATCAATTGATTATTTGAGTTTAGTGATTTGAATCTGTTTATTTATTTTGTTTAAGTTTAATTTGAATTTGAGCTCATGATTTGAATATACTTGTTTGTTATTGTTGTTGAATCTGAAAGTACATTTGTTGTTTAAAGATTGTTCAATCAAAATAATTCCAGTTGTTTCTTTATTGTTCATCATATAGTTTGAGTTTGTTCATAAAATCTGATTAGGAATTGGTTATAGCTGCTATATTTTGGTTAGAATTGATTAGTTGAACTTGTTATAGCTGATGGGTTTATTATAAGCATGGGGAACGAGACATAGTGGGATTGCGGGGCTCAAGAAAAGTTGTTTAAATAAATAATAATTGTATTTTTTATGTAGTAGTGGGTTTGTTAAGAGAAAATGGTTGTTTTATTAATTGATTAAAGGGTTTGGGATGAGATATAAATAAGAAAAACTGGATCAGATTTTAAGAGGATAGACAGAGAGGAGATAGAGAAAAAAAGAGAGCTGGATATTAAAGAGAGAAAAAAAAATTCCGAAAATACTAAGACTCCAAAAATAAAAAGAAAAACATTCTGGAAATTCAAAAGAAGAATAGTATACACCTGATATACAATTTAAATATTCTGATATACGGATTCAGAAATTAAGGGTTGAACATTAATTAGTCTTTCAAATCTGAAAAGATTCCCTTGGCTTCTGTCCGTTGATTGTTGTTGGTGTTTTCTGGATTTTTATCTTGAGTTTTAAAATCCGTCACTGGTTTCTCATTGCTGGTTGCTGGGTGTTGCTGTTGTTGTATGCTACTGAATTTCTGCTGATCTCCCTTTTCTTTTGCTTCCAATATTAGGTACACAACTGACACGCTGATTACTGTAAACTGAAACATGAAGCATGAATACAAAAAAATGAAGAGTTGAAGTTCTAAATTTATTTTAATTATATTCTGAATTTTATTTGTATATATAAATTATTTAGCTTACTCTAATCAGAATCATGTAGCTGTTAATATATATAGTGGAACATCTGACGATAGCTTAATAGACGAACTATCTATATATTGCGTAATAAATAAATAAATGGTGTAGTAACTCCGTCTAGTTAATTCGTTATTGTTGGATGATTATCATTTCTCAAAAAGCACGTTAGTTCATCAAACGAATAGACCATTTAGGAACTTGTAGGAATGTTATTTAGTTAAATACTATTGGTTAATTTCAGCATGCAAATGATTTAGAATTAAAATTAGATTGCTAAGTTTTTTTTTAATTTGACAAACTGTGAACATGCCTAGTATAATGTAACTAGGTAGTAACATGTGAATAAGATGACCCAGGTCTAGTTTATGCCATACACGTTGAGCCTGGGCCCGCATTGGCAACAGATTGCCCCACTTGCATCATTTTTAGAACTTATGAATCATATTCGAATCCCAAATATAACAACTCTAGTATGTAAATAAATTAAGACCCTTTTCTCTTTCATTTTGTAGAGACAATTTTAATAGGAAAAAAATGTAGGCACTTTAAGATTATCCTTTTAAAATAAATGAGATGAGCCTCGCCCAATAAAACACACAAATTGCGGGGCCCTCGATAAATGTTTAATTAAAATTATTTAGACTTCGGGATGAGCCGTTTTAGCAAAATTCCACGGCCTTACCCAGAAATAATAATACGCTAATTGTTGTAGGCGCGCATTTTAATAATCTTACCCTCTTAAACTCGGGTGCGCATTTATGCGACCCAAATCCAAATCCCAAAACATTGAATAAAAATGCGTTCCGGATCGCGGGTGCATTTCATGTGACGCAATCCAAAGACATGTTTTTAAACGATGTTCATATTCTTTTAAAATATAATAATAAAAGCGGCTAAAGGATAAAATTTGCAAATAAGTTATAATATGTATTATATCAGATAATCAAGCCGAATATAACAGTTGAGCGACCGTGCTAGAACCACGGAACTCGGGAATGCCTAACACCTTCTCCCGGGTTAATAGAATTCCTTATCCGGATTTTTGGTTTGCGGACTGTAATACAGAGTCATTCTTTTCCTCGATTCGGGATTAAAATTGGTGACTTGGGACACCCTAAATCTCCTAAGTGGCGACTCTGAAATAAACAAATAAATCCCGCTTCGATTGTCCTTTAATTGGAAATAACTCCTTGTACCCTTGCGGGTGCCGGAAAAGAAGGTGTGACAGCAGGTACAACCTCAAGTTCAATCCAGCAAAATGTGCATTTGGTGTGCCCTCTGGGAAATTGCTGGGATTCATGGTCAGTAGACGCGGTATTGAGTTGGATCCATCGAAGATCAAAGCCATTCAAGAGTTACCGCCGCCAAAGGACAAAACAGAGGTGATGAACCTACTTGGAAAGTTAAATTACATCAGCAGGTTTATTGCTCAACTCACGACAACCTGCAATCCCATCTTTAAGCTGCTGAAGATTAATGCTACAGTCAAGTGGACTGACGAGTGTCAAGAAGCATTTGATAAGATTAAGAGGTACCTGTCGAATCCACCTGTACTGATCCCACAAGAGCCTGGAAGACCTTTATTTCTCTATTTGACAGTCTTGGATAATTCTTTTGGCTGTGTATTGGGTCAATAAGACGTCACAGGAAAGAAGGAGCAAACAATCTATTATCTCAGTAAAAAGTGCACTCCCTATGAGGTTAAGTACACTCTACTTGAGAGGACATGTTGCGTCCTGACTTGGGTGGCGCAAAAGTTGAAGCATTATCTGTCGTCCTACACTACTTACCTCATTTCTCGCATGGATCCTCTAAAGTATATCTTTTAGAAGCCTATGCCCACGGGACTTGCCAAGTGGCAGATTTTACTTACAGAGTTTGACATCATCTATATGACTCGGACCGCGATGAAAACCCAAGCCTTGGCCGACCATTTGGCCGAGAATCTGGTGGATGATGAATATGAGCCACTAAAGACTTATTTTCCTGATGAAGAGGTCATGTGTGTTGACGAGGTTGACTATGATGAAAACCCAGGTTGAAAACTCTTCTTTGATGGAGCTGCTAACATAAAAGGGGTCGGAATAGGGGCTGTACTTATCTCTGAAATAGGGCAACACTACCCTGTAACAGCCCAACTTCGATTTTATTACACCAACAACATAGCTGAGTACGAAGCATGCATTCTGGGTTTGAGGTTAGCTATAGACATGGGAGTCCAGGAAATACTTATTCTGGGAGATTCAAATTTGTTGGTTCACCAGATTCAAGGAGAATGGGAGACTTGAGATTTGAAGCTCATACCATACCGACAGTGCCTGCATGATCTTTGTCAACAATTCAGGTCGGTTGAATTTAGACATATTCCCAGGATTCATAATGAGATTGCTGATGCCTTGGCTACTCTGGCGTCAATGTTACATCATCTAGACAAGGCTTATGTCGACCCCGTACATATCCAAGTTCATGATTAACATGCTTATTGTAATGTGGTGGAAGAGGAAATCGATGGCGAACCTTGGTTCCACTATGTCAAGGAATACATCAGGTCGGAGGTATATCCAGTACATGCTACAGGTGACCAAAAGGGAACCATTAGACGTCTGGCTAGTGTATATTTCTTAAGTGGAGGAATCTTGTACAAGAGGACTCCAGATTTAGGACTGCTGAGGTGCATAGATGTTAAAGAAGCTTCAACTATCATGGCCGAAGTACATTCTGGAGTTTGCGGGCCACATATGAACGGGTATGTCTTGGCAAAGAAGATACTTCAAGCAGGTTATTATTTGCTCACCATGGAATGAGATTGTATCAGTTTTGTTCGCAAGTGTCATCAATGCCAGGTACACGGTGATTTGATTCATTCTCCCCCATCTGAGTTACACACAATGTCTGTACCTTGGCCTTTGTTGCTTGGGGCATGGATGTTATTGGACCATTGAGCCGGTAGTGTCAAACGGGCATAGGTTTATTCTGGTAGCCATTGATTACTTTACCAAGTGGGTCGAAGTTGTAACTTTCAAGTTCGTGATCAAGAAGGCAATGGTGGATTTTGTTCATTCAAACATCATTTGTCAGTTCGGGATTCCCAAGGTGATCATCACAGACAATGCTGCTAATCTCAACAATCATTTTATGAAAGAGGTATGCCAACAGTTCAAGATCATGCATCAAAACTCCACTCCATATCGCCCCAAGGCAAATGGATCTGTTGAGGCTGCCAACAAAAACATAAAGAAGATACTTCGTAAGATGGTTCAAGGTTCTAGGTAGTGGCATGAAAAGCTGCCTTTTGCCTTACTAGGTTATCGCACTACTGTTCGCACTTTAGTAGGTGCAACTCCTTATTTGCTAGTATATGGAACTGAGGAAGTTATACCTGTTGAAGTTGAGATTCCATCCCTTCGGATCGTTACAAAAGCTGAAATTGATGATGATGAGTGGGTCAAAACCCGGCTAGAACAGTTGAGTTTGATTGATGAGAAAAGATTGGCTGCAGTATGTCATGGTCAATTGTATCCGAAAAGAATGGCAAGAGCATACAACAAAAAGGTGCGTCCTCGGAAATTCGAAGTGGGCCAGATGGTATTGAAACACATCATTCCTCATCAGGTGGAAGCCAAAGGCAAGTTCACCCCAAATTGGCAGGGGCCATTCGTTGTGACAAGAGTGTTTCCCAATGGTGCTTTGTATTTAACAGACATAGAAGGCAAATGTGTAGATATGACTATCAATTCTAATGCAGTTAAGAGGTATTATGTATGATTTCTTTGCTTACCTTCAGTTGTATTTTGTACTTGGCATGTTCAAAGTTGAAATGACAAAGGCATTTTATTCCACTACCCAAACACTTTCATCCTTTGTTACCCCTTTTGAGCTTTATTTATTTTCTTTCATACCCCTCTTTTGGAATCATTAGTAGAAGTAGAGAAAAAAAATGATGATGAATTAGTGAAAATAAGAAAAAAGAAAAAGAAGGAAAAAGAAAAAAAAGGAAGAAAAGAAGGAAAAGAAGAAGAAAAAAAAAGAAAGAAGAAAAAGAAAAAAAAGAAAAGAAAAGAAAAAGGGAAACAAAAACAAACAACTTTCTTTTGAACTACGTTCGACCTGATTCCTTTTAAGGATACGTAGGCAGCCTCACGGTTCGGTCCCATCAAAATAAAAATAAAAATTCCCAGACCCAAAAAAACTGGGGCAGAAGTTTTTGTTTTGAAAAGATCTAATTCCAAAAGTTGTAATTTTGACCCCTTCTCATCTTAAGTTAGTTTGAGCCTTCATGCCACCCTTTCTTTCTCACCCTGTCCAAAAGCCTACATTACGGTCCAAAGAAAGACCTTCCGATCAATCTTTGAGGATGCCAGATCAAGCGAGATAGAGGTATGATTTACATCATGGGTAACACTTTGTTCATGGGTGCAAGAGAGAAAATTTAAAATGAGAGAGTCTTATTGGTGAAAACCCTCACGGGTACCGTAAGGCGATGGTGAGCTGAGAGAAAATTTAAAATGAGAGAGTCTTATTAGTGAAAACCCTTGCGGGCACCGTAAGACGATGGTGAGTTGAGAAATGAACAAATGAGAGAGGCGTGTTGGTGAAAACCCTTCAGGGCACTACAAGTCGAATGAGGCTCATGAATTTACAAAGAAATTGGATCAGTGAAAGCCAGTTTTGAAGTATGAAGATAGGACATGAACTAAAAATATGATTGGTTGGACGGATTAGGCTGATCAGTCTGAAATGCATGTCATGATCATTGGAGCTGGCTGCTTCCCTCAGATAAGTCTTCTTTTTCTCATTCTTCTTCATATGGTCATCTGTGTTCAAAATTTTCCTTTGTTCCTTTTGTCAAAAATTATTTCTCTTTGCTCTTTGAGTCTATCTTTATGGGTCTCTTTCGAGTCAGCCCTTGTTGAACAAGCAGGAAAGGATCTCAAAGCCTACTACCAGCTTTTAAATTGCACAAAGCGGAGTCCGTCCAGGCACATCATATTGACTTGATTTAGAATAAGTAGTATGGTGATAACTGAGGTTCAGGCAATCAAGGATTCAACAACTTTCAAAATGAAAACACAATGCAACAAGTAGGTGTGAGAGATTCAGGTTATGCAAAGGTTTTGTGGTCCAGTTCCAATCAAAAGGTCAAACAATTCCTTGCTAGCCCGAAGCAGCTAATCAGAATGAAGCATGGCAGTGGCGGAAGCAGACACTCAGCAATGATGCCACAAACTAACCACCACGTTTTCAAACTAACAAGATTTTATTTGTCTGAAACAGGGGCAAGAATTTTTTTTAATCCACAGGGACCTCCCATGGAAAAGCATGGTTCAAGGAGCAAGAAATTCTGTTCAGAATCCTCCAAGACGAGAGCATGGCTCAGGTAAGTTCATTCTCAATTTTCAGGACCCTCCTGAATAATGAAATTTAATTTTAAAAGCTCTCAGGACCCTCCTGGATAAGTGATTTAATTTTAAAAGTTTTCAGGACTCTCATGGATATTTGGATTTAGTTTTTAAATTTTCAGGACCCTCCTGGATAATGGGATTTAATTTTAAAAGTTTTCAGGACCCTCCTGGATAATGAGATTTAATTTAAAAGTTCTTAGGATCCTCCTGGATAATGGGATTTAATTTAAAATTTTCAAGATCCTCCTGGATAATGGGATTTAGTTTTTAAATTTTCAGGACCCTCCTGGATAATGGGATTTAGTTTTTAAATTTTCAGTACCCTCCTGGATAATGGGATTTAGTTTTAAGTTTTAGCGTAAGTTCTCCCTTTAGAAAATATAATTTAGCTTTAAAATTATCACTCTTAAGATGAGATTTAATTCGAAGTTTTCAGGGCCCTCCTGGATAATGGAATTTAGCTTTTAAATTCTTAGAGCTCTGAAGGTAACATAATCCGATTAACACTCACAAATATGCCCAGATCCCAAACTGGGGCAGAAAAATTTCTTTTGTTTTGATTGTTTTGTAGCAATCAGGCACCCACCTGGATAACGAGGGAATACAGTTTCAAGTTTTAGCAATTAGGCGCCCACCTGGATAACGAGGGAATACAGTTTCAAGTTTTACCAATCAGGCACCCACCTGGATAACGAGGGAATACAGTTTCAAGTTTTAGCAATTAGGCGCCCACCTGGATAACGAGGGAATACAGTTTCAAGTTTTAGCAATTAGGAGCCCACTTGGATAACGAGGGAATACAGTTTCAAGTTTTGGCAATCAGGCGCCCACCTGGATAATGAGGGAATACAGTTTCAAGTTTTGGCAATCAGGCGCCCACCTGGATAACGAGGCAATACCGTTTCAAGTTTTAGCAATCAGGCACCCACCTGGATAACGAGGGAATACAGTTCAAGTTTTGGTAATCAGGCGCCCACCTGGATAACGATGAAATACAGTTTCAAGTTTTAGCAATCAGGCACCCACCTGGATAACGAGGGAATACCGTTTCAAGTTTTAGCAATTAGGCGCCCACCTGGATAACGAGGGAATACAGTTTCAAGTTTTAGCAATCAGGCGCCCACCTGGATAACGAGAGAATACAGTTTCAAGTTTTGGCAATCAGGCACCCACCTGGATAACGAGGGAATACATTTTCAAGTTTTAGCAATCAGGCGCCCACCTAGATAACGAGGGAATACAGTTCAAGTTTTGGTAATCAGGCACCCACCTGGATAACGAGGGAATACAATTCAAATTGTTGGTAATCAGGCGCCCACCTGGATAACGAGGGAATACAATTCATGTTTTGGAAATCAGGCACCCACCTAGAGAACGAGGGAACTCATTTTATACCAAAGTCAAGCTATTGGCAGGCGGCCACCTGGAGAACGAGGGAATTCATTTCAGAGTTACTTCAATTCGCAAATTCAAGAAGCATCAGGAGCCTGCCTGAAGAACAGGGTCCATTTTTCAGTTGCATATTGAAGATCAAGTAGAGATTCACAGAAGATTCAAGACAAGAAGTAGATAGGATCTTGTATTTTCCTTTTACCTTTGCTGTAATTTTTCCTTTTATTTTTGATGTAATGGCAGGAACCGCAGACCGGAACCTCGACGACACTTCACTCGACTCTCCACCTCGTTACTCCATCATCCTTCTCACTTGTGAACTACACATGGTCTGATTCCTTTATAACCAAGGATATGTAGGTAGCTCAGATACCAGGGCTCGGTCAGATTCTCTTTTCTTTTAGTTTTTGTTTCTTTAAATAAGGGTCGGTTCAAAAACATATCTTGTTGTTCTTTGTCTGAAAACACTTCGTGTTTTTCGTCAAAGAGGGGTAGCTGTAGACATGTAATTTTTGACCCACGCATTAAAATCACCTCTAATAGTCCTAGTATTTTTAGGATATTTATTTGAGTTTATTTCTATAGGATTTTACTTTATTGTTAATTTTAATTCTAGTTTTTAAAGCACATAAATTTGAAAACACAAAAATAGTTTCACTTTTATAATACTTCTCATGTTATACAAATATTTTTATATTATAATACAATTGAATATCACTAGTCTTTCTTATAGTAACGTTAGGCTAATTTGCTATCTTTTCTATTTTACTTTAACATAACCTTTGGAAAAAAAAAATACAAAAAATATATATATAATTCCACTTTTAATATAGATTTAGTTTAGTTAAAATTAATAAGTATTTTGTTATTCTTTTGTTTAAAAAAAAAGAAAAAATGAAAGAAAAGAAAAAAGAAGAATGAATTTTAGGGCTAGTCTTGTCTTAAAAAAAGATCAAATTGGGCCAAACCTGAGCCCAAACAGTGCCAAGACCCAGCTGACCCCTTACCCAATCCGCCCGACCCGCGAAACCTGTCCAACCCGCCCCATCTCCCCACTCAAATCTCAGCCATCAATTTAATTTCATCCAATGGCCACGATTAATCCCCATACCCCCATATAAAAACTTAATCTTCATTAACCCTAACCCTAACCAAAGAACACACAATCGGCGCCCCACCTCTTCACACGCCTCTGCTGCCGTGATACCTCCCAAACTCACCGAAAATTCCTTCCACGTAAGCACTGGTCCCCTCTCATCATTAGTAATTGATTCTACGCATTTTCTTCCTATTTTTCATCTTCGGATTTACTCTTTTAGGCGAAAATAGGAAAAACGGGGTGCGTAGGATTGAGTTGCACTCGATCTACTCCATCCATTTCTCTTATCTCACAAATAGAAGAGATTTTCCGATTTTTGTTTTGATTTTCTGGGAATTTCGTTGAGTTTTTTCTGTTTTCTTGGAGAGGAAGGAAGGAGAAGCTTCTAGGCTATCTATATATTTGGGTCTTGGACAGAATTTTCGGGCAGAAAAAAGATAGGAGAGAGAAATTAGAGGAAAATTTGGAAAATTTTTGGACTAGGAGACAGAGACTTGGAGAAAAAGCACTGGAAGAAAGTTAGGGTTCTCTTCAGTTTTATTGAGATTTTTGTTTGGTTTGCTTTTCCAGAAAAACAGAAATACAAAAAAAAATAGCGAGTTTAGACTTTTGTTCGAACTGGTTTCCATTTCGAAAAATAAGAAAATATCCCAAAATATTTTAGTTTCTTCTTTTGAATTTGGTTTCAACATGGAGATTGATTGAGCCGAGATCGAGTTCGCCGTTCGAGTCCGAGTTCGTTGGTTTTGCATCCTGTCGCCTTCTAGCTACAATCTCATTTGGATTTTCATTACCGTTGTATTCGATTCCAAACGAAATTAATCAAAGCCTCGATCAACCAGGTTCAATTTCCTTTTCTTTTCTTAATCTATCTTTGGTGTTTGATTGAAAATAGGATGAGAGCCGGGTTTGATCGGTTTATAGAGTGCCTGATCCACTGTTACTTTGAGATTAACAAATGAACTCGGATTGTTCCGTTAGCTCATCATTCTTTGTTGCAAATTGGCTAGTTTCGTGTTTAATGAGATTAGTTCCATGAGTTTAAATTGAAACTCTGCTCTAAATTCTCTTGATATTTGTTTGTCGAAAGTCGAATTAGGAGCATAAAATTAGAACTGTTTGTTAGAAACTCAGTCGAACTTCTTGATTGAATCGTAGATTGAATTGAGTTATTTGTTGGAGATTGTATGAACTGAGTTGTGTCCTTAGGCTTTGCTGCTTGAAAATTTTGAGAGTTCACCATGAATTTTTTTTTAAAACTTTCTTGTTAGCTGAGTTCCATTGGTAGTTAATGGTTAGGAGATTTAGTGTAAAAAATATATACATTTAGTTGGTAATAGTTCCTTGATTCCTCTCATCTTGCATCAGTTGAAGTAACAATATGTGAGCCTTATAATGTCATTCTCATAGTTATTGGACTTCCTTTTAGGTGAGCATGTTGCTAGGAATTGAAGGGTTAAGGTTGATGTTAGTCTTCCCTCCACTCTTTATACATTTTTGCACCATATTTGCATCACGTGCATAGATTCTCCGCACCTGTTGGGGTAGTCTGCGCATCAACTATTGCTCTAGTTTTCTGCAATGTCAAAGTGAACTTGTTTAACATCAGTGATGTGTGAAGTTTACTGCATCGGTGATTAGGTCCCTGCTTAGGTTATTTTGGTGCCTTCTTGTTTCTCATATATACTGTAGCTATATGCTTTATCAACAATTTGATTTACAACTATCCTTAAAAATAAAAAAAATTTGATGAAGAGGGAATATCATCTGGTTCGTTCTTGGCATTTGCTTCTTCTGGCTTGGTATAAAATTTGAAGTACTTTAGTGTTCTGTCCTTTGTAAATGGATTTAAACATGGTGAAACACTCTGTTAAAGGAAACTGTGTTTTTCATAAGAGTAGTATCTTAAGGTTTCGACATCATATGGGTTGGAGCTTAAAATCGCAATGTCAGTGATGTTGATATTCATTTTTAGTCACGAGTCTTTCTTGTAGAGTAGTTTTAAAGATGGAAATTCTGTAGTTAACTTTGCCAAGGTTATTTTCCTTGTTTTGTGTTGGTAGGTCACTATGAGAAATTGTTTAGTTGGCATTGCCAATTCCTTGTTTGCATTTAGATGATGTGATTTACGTTTAAGTATGCCTTTTATTTGCACCTTTCTTTCTTTTGTGTTTTGTCTGTTTTGAATGCCATACATCACATTGTGCATATATCTTTATTGATAAATACGGGTTATGAGGGTTGGGATTTAAGAGACTAAAAGAATTTGAGCATGAATGGAATCTCTTTTTTACTTAGTTCTCTTTTATTTGCTATATTTCATCCGCTAGGAGCATGTTAGGCCGTCATCATTTGAGTAGGCAAGCCTTAGGACTTCTGTTAATTTTGAGGCGAGAGGTCGTTCCCTTAGTTAAATTTATCCGGGGAAGGCCCCGAAAGACTTGCGAATATTTTATTCCGGGGAATGCCCCGCAGTACTTGTATTCGGAGGCCAAAAGTAGAGCTTGTAGTATTTTATTTTTATTTTTATTTTTCTTTTATTAGGCAGGGACGACCTCGAGCCCTTTTGTGTGTTTATTTTTCTGCGTTCGTTTTACCTCAATTCGAATATTCTGAAAGCCAACTTGATCGAGTACACAACCGTACTAGTTAAGGGACTTGGGGAGTGCCTAATACCTTCTCCCCGAGTCAAATGAACCCCCTTACCCGAATCTCTGGTACAGACTTAGTTTTGGAGTCCAAAGTGTTTAAAAAAGGAAAAATCATTTTTATAAAAACGGTGACCTGACACACCGAAACCAATATTAGGTGGCGACTCTGAGTTATTTCCTTTTGAACACAATTTTGTCACGTTCTAATTGGAAAACCCTTTTCAAGCTTTACTAAATCTTTTTTTTATTTATTTAAGAGAGTTGGTGAGTTTGTAAAAAACAAGGGGTGTGGCAATCATTTTAGAAGAGCGATGTATAGAGAGAGGTAAGAGTGCCAATCTATCTATCTATAAAAGCACGAATAATTTATGCTAAATGTCAAACGACAAACATATCCCTGAAATATTAACGGACTTCTATGCTCTTAATATTGAATATTACTCCAAAAGGAATTATTTCATATTGGATAGAATTGTAATAACTTGATATATACGGTGCATACTAAGATTCATATTCTTCAATGAATTTATTTACCAATATGATTCATATTATTCACAAATCACATGCTTATAAGACGTATTTAGTATCATCGTCAAAATAATTTTATTAGATTATTTATGGGGTTAGCAAAAAAAAAAAAGAAGGTGTGGTGGCTAAATTTAAGGACGAACAAAAAATCAATACCGAGGACTTATTTACGCTTCGGTACTATTTTTACTTTCAGCATATTCCAATTCCAGTGCTTCCTTCTCTATTTACGGTTGTGTTTGGTTGAGTTTTTTTTGTTATATTTATTTTATTTTTTTCTATCGGATGCAAGTTAATATAAACTTGTGTGACTACATATTATATATTGGCAATACTCTCGTGCTTCTTTCTCTACTGAAGGTGTGGGTTCGGTTGATTTGTTCTAAATTTATTAATGTATAAAAATATATATTCATATTAAATAAATGCGTCATAAAGACAAGAAATATTCATGCTCTTATCTACTAGCGTTATTGAGTTAGTCGCCTTTTTACCAAATTTAATATAATAATTTGAAATATATCTACCTGCAACAGTTTTATCCTTCAATTGTGCTAAACTGTATTAATAAATTGGTTTGAATTATATATTATTATTATTTTTTATGTCAAGGAACTAATTATTGAACTTTATATGTACTAATAACAAGTAGTTTACGCAATTAAAAGTGTATTACTTTTGGCACATGTTTAATATTTAGCACAAGATAACTCGTGCATCGCACGAACATAGAGACTAATATCAATCTATATTATATTATTATTATAAAAGCACGAATGTTAAAACGCGAAATGTTGAACGATCAAAATATCCGCGAAATCTTAATAGACTTTTTTGCCCTTCAAAAAATAAATTATTTCTTCAAAATATAATTTCATGTTGAATAAAATTATAATATTAATTGCATGGGATTCTAATCCAACCAGGTTTCCTACTTATTCTTAAGTCTGCTGCCATACCAATTTCACAAGGACAAGAATTCATATCTGCATCGCCTCTTTTTTCCAACAAATTAAAAGGAATATGGTTCCTTATTATTACACACCCGACATGATATCATTTTTGTTATAGGTAAACTAATTTTCTTTGTCACAGGAATTGTAATATTTGTATTCTTTCCTTCTTGCTGTTTCTTTTTCTATCATCATTTGAATCAATGATAGTTGTGTTTTGGGGTGACGAGAGATATTAGGATTTTGTCGGGGTCTTGAGTAATATGCATGGGTGTTTCTCTTCGTAAGTTTGTATAATAATCGTCATTTTTTTTTGTGGTGCTTTGGGAGTATTGCGGCTAAATTGTTGGAGATTTGGGTATGTAAATACTTTTCATTGTCTTGTTGCATTGTTTAATTGTAGGCTTCTTATCAAATATTGTCGCATGCATTGAATAGCAGTCATGTTTGAGGTAATTTAATTTGATTGATGTTATCCTAATGGCAAAACCATTACAAAATATACCCAATGAATAAAGAAATATTAAAAAGGATACGACTAAATAACAAGTTTATGCAATTAATAATTGTATGTATTTTTTAAAATCGTGATCATTTGGAGGGTCAAGCAATGGCCAATTACATCTTGAATTCAAATATTAGTTTACTAACAATGTTAATTTATTATATACATTAATTTATTACTTCCATTTACTCCAACAAATTTTACCTTTAGAACAAATATGCGTGTGAAGTTTTACTATTTTTAGTGTTACATATTCGTGCAACGTATGAGTATAGAGACTAGTTATCTATATTATTATAAAAACATGAATGTTTAGAAGCTAAATGTTAAGTGACAAAAATATCCTCAAAATATCAACTGACTTTTTTACCCTTAAAGTTAAATTTTTCTTTCAAGAAATAATTTATATTGGATATAACTGTCATAGCGAGTAGAAACTCAGTACTTTGAATAAGAAGAATTCTATGCTATATCAGATACAAAGATAGAGTAACCTATGCTGAATAGATTACAAAGCAACGAACTAATCTCCAAGCGGTTTGAAATTCCAAACACTCTGTTCGACTTCAAATTATTTCTTTATAGATATTGTTTGGTATTGGATAGAATTGTAATGCTAAGGAGTTCTTCCAACAGTTATGACTTTATCGATTGTGATATGTGATAAAGTCTTAAAAATTGCATAGAAGTAGGGCTTTAATTATAAAGTCTTAAAAACTGCATAGAAGTAGGACTTTAATAATTATGAATGAAACCCTAACTAAAAATCAATGAAAAAACATGTCATTCCAACTAATGCCGACTTTAAAGACACATGTCATTCTTTAAAGTTGGACCAGTTATATTTTCATATCAAATTATAATTTCTTTACGAAAATTGGATCATTATGTTCTAGATCACAATGTAATTTCTTTATATTAGAATCGATTCCTTTAAGTTATAACACACTTAAATTTTAAATTTTTCTTAAAGAAGTCATTTCATACCAAATAGAATTATAATACTTAGGACTGCCTAATGTTGTGGTTCCATTCTGCTATAATGTAGTTAATTATCCGTGGTAATATTTCAGTTCACGTTGTTATGGCCTATTTAATTATTTGCAAGTGATATTTTATATTGTTAAAGAAAGAAGGAGAACTTGATTAAAATTTTCTGACGTACATGTTTGTATCCTTTTGAAAACCAACTTTGAGCACGTGATTTTTGTTTTACGCGGCAATCACTCCAAAAGAAATAAAATAAATAGCAAATGGTTTTGCTGTACAATTTTTGGATTTTACGTGGCATTTTGCTAATTATTTGTGATTCTGCCCATTTTTATTTTTAAAACAAAATACAAAAAATGTGTCGTGTGTAGTTGAACCGTAATCCGGTTATTAAAAGGAAAAATCGCAAAAAATGCATCTTTCATTTTTGTCATTAAGTGATGTCATTTTTATTAAATATTAATTATGTGTTAATTTTGGTTTTTTTATAGTATTACTTGACAAATTAATTAAGAGAAGGGTGTTCGGATTGGGCCAATCCAATTCAAATAAAAAAACAAAGCCCAAGCCAAAACGACCCAGTCCAGCCAGGCCCTATGCAAGATGCCCAAACGACGCCGTATATGCATCACCTCTTGAGCCGTTGATTGATTCAAAGGAACGGCCCAGATCTGGCCAATCCTTTACTCAAACGACGTTGTATGAGGCCATCTAATCTCAACCGTTAAATCCGATCCCATCCAATGGCCTCAGGTCACGCCCATGAACCCGACCCGTTCAACCCCCAAACCAACCCAAACCCTGGCGTTTGAAACGACACCGTTTCCCCACCAGTTGAAGATCCTAGCCTTTCATCTCGCCTCATCCAACGGCCATGATCTATTCCCTCATTAACTATATAAACCTAAAACCTTACCCTGCCCCCACTATCCAAACCCCCCCTGCCTTAGGTCGTCCCCTTCACAGACCCCAACCCCGGAACCCTAGAGCCGCCCCCCTTTCCCCTCACCAAAAACCCGGCGGCATGGACGCCGGTGACCCCCGCCTTAACACCATAGATGCACCTCACCATCCTGAACCTAAATCCATCAACCATTTAGCTCGAATCCCCTCCCACCTTCTCGAATCTTCATTTGAAGATTCGAGTCGGACCTCAACTTACCCCGATCTACCCCAGTTTCACACCAGACAGTCCCCGGACCTCCCTCGTGACCAAACCATGCTTGGTTTGGTCCGAATCTAACCAGGGAAACTTAGATCCCAAATCTACCCTTAGGAACCCTAGAAGTCCTGATGCTTGGTCTGTGGCCGTTTGAACTAAATGATTAGGGTCTAATGGACCTTAATCGAAGTGTTCTCAGTAGAGAACACTTCGATTAAAGTCCATTCAGCCCCAAGAAGGATCGATTCAAATCCGAACTAGGGTTGGCTGATTTTTCAAGACTTCAGGTATTTGTGTCTTCCTTTTTATCAGTTCATGCGTTTTGCTGTAGTTAAACGTTTGTTTATTGCCCCAAAATGTTTAGTTGATTGTATTTTTGAATTATTTGTCGATTGTGTCCTGTCCGCCTTGCCTGAACCTCTGTGTTTGATCGAGTCTTTCTTCTATTTACTGATAATGTGTATATGTGTATGTGCTGTGCAATCAATTGAACTTTAAATTTGACTGATTAATTGATTCCCTAGTACAATTTTTGCTTAGTCAGTACAATTCGAATCATGTGTTTGATATTGTTAGATCATGGTTTTCGATTGTACATGTTATAATTAGTATTTTCGAGTCGACATATGTCGTCGATTAATTTCAGTTGTTCGAATGGTAACAATTTGATCTATTGCCTGCTAGAACTTTGTTTGAATCAAAGTAAGAATCAAGTATGGCTACTTATAGTTGCTATATTTGAATCTGAAAATGAAAAAGATTGGATTGTTAGCTGCCATCTGAATTGGTGGCATGTGCATTTGTGCACAACATGTGCATAAAGGCCCTTTTGAGATGAGGAATAACTTGACAGCATGTGCTGACAGGTTATATTCCTGCTGCCCATCTCTGCTTTTTAGTTTAATAAGGTGATTAAAAGGGGTTGTCAGGGAATATCATGGGAGGGTCTTATTTTAAGTAGTTGAGTGGAAAGAAAACAGATCACATGGGAGGGGTTCTGATTTGTCTAATAGGCTGTTAAAGGGCTGATGCTAAGCTTATAAAACAGGAGAACTTCCATTAGAAAAAGGGGACTCAGACTGATTTTTGAGACTGAATTTTGAAAAGAAAAAGGCAGACAGATTTTTAGACTGAACTCAGATTTTTCGAGACTTGATTGTTAGATAGATACAGACACATACACAAGAGAGAAAAACACACAGAAAAATCAGAAACTGTTTCTTCCTATTTGTTGTTTGGGCTTCATTTGTTTTCAGCCTTTTCAATCAATTCTGATTCTTTGAAGTTCCAATTGAGTTTATTGGTTGAGTGTTTTCATTGGTTTATTATTGATTTTGGTCTGCCTGGAGTTCTGGTTCTACTCCATTGTGCGCTGCTGCCATTTGGCTACTTTTTCTATCGGCTATAGTTGCATTCTTGCACTCAAGCCTGTTCTGCTGTTTGTTCTGTTTGCTGCTGTTACTTTGTGCCCTGTTGCTGCTGATTTTCCCCATCTCTTTCCTCTTCTCCTCTGCATTTTCAACATTCCAGGTACACATTTCGAGTCCCATATTGGTGTAACTGAAACAGTTTGAAAGCATGAAATGAAAGATGTTGAAGAAGTTTAAATATCTGTTGTAATACTCATGGTATATTGATGGGTTTGTATAATTGACTAGTTTGTAATTCAAAAGCAAGAAAGGATAGTTAATTGATATTTAACTGAGTTTTAGTCCTTTTTTTGTGTTTTGGTTTATAGTTGTTTGTACAAAGTATGTAATTGTACAACCCATAGAATGCATGGATATTTGACATAGTGACTGACTAGATTCCTTTTCTGCTATAATATGCATAGGATAGAATACTTCTGACTTTATACAATGCATTTCTGTTTTTATTTTTAGTTTCTTTTATCGGGTCCCGTTAGGCAGTATGTAGGATCACGTTTGAATCCCATTAGTAACAATGTTTAGAAGTTATTTCCCTTAATCTAGCCCAAAAGAGTTTATTTAAATTCAACTCGAGAAATGTTTGGAGTAAGTGTAGTGTTCCATCAGCTTGTATGTAATTTTATCAAATTAAAAGCATGTTCCATGAGGTATAATATTTCTTCACTTAGTAACAATTAATCAGATAATTAATAAGAATCCAGATTTGGCCAAAGTATATAATTGAATTAGCATGTATCTTTTTCTTCTACTTTTTTTAGAGACAAACACATTAGAAATGTAGCCACTTTAGGATATCCTTTTTTTTTTAAAAATAATGAGATGAGCCTCGTGCAAATAAAAATACACATTGCGGGGCCCTCAATAATTAATCATAATAAATATTTAGAATTTGGGATGGACTGTCCAGTGAATTTCCCCGCCTTCTCCAAAGACAATAACGCGTTAGACTTTTTAGGCGCGGTTTAATTAAATTACATTCTTAAATTCGGGTGCACATTGATGTGACCCAAATCCCAATCTCAACGGAGCCGAAATGTGTTAACAACTACGGGTGCATTGACTGTGACGTGGTTCGAGATGCATTTTCACGACGTTGCAATTCTATAAAAATAAATGACAATAATAAAAGCGGTTTAAACTTAACAGAAGCACGTAAGTCATAACATGTATTTAAATCAGATATTTAGCCATTATAACAATTTAAGCGACCGTGCTAGAACCACGGGATTCGAGGGTGCCTAACACCTTCCCTCGGGTCAACAGAATTCCTTACTTAGAATTTCTGGTTCGCAGACTTCATTCGGAAAAGTCGAAAATTTCCTCGATTTGGGATTCAAGATAAACCGGTGACTTGGGACACCAAAAGCCAAACCTTTCCCAAGTGGCGACTCTGAATTAAATAAATAATCCCATTTCGAATATTGTCACTTGAATTGGAAAAACTCCCTCGCGCATTTATCCTTCGGGGCGGGGCGCGCAAAAAGGAGGTGTGACAGCTCTGGCGACTCTGCTGGGGATTAGCTCCCAGAACCACTGGTTCAGGGTTCAAGAATTCGAGCTTAAAATAATTGTTATATTTGGCTTTATTATCTGATGTTTATTATGTGTTTTGACATAACGTGCTAAAAGTTATCTTTTACCGCTTTGATATTATCTGAAATGTATATAAACTGTGCCGAACCCTTCTCTCTTCACCACCGGGGAGAAGCTCGCTGGTCGAGGCTCCCTATTCTGTTAGTGTCAATTACTGAAATAAGAAAGAGGACGGATAAGTTACGAAGCCGGACGGCCTTTTGGTTCCCGGTAAGTTGCCCCTCCTCGACTCGAGTTGTCCGCTCGGGTACACAGTCTAGAATATCTACCCAGGTTATAAACCTAGTATAACGAAACCTCATGCCGGATCCCTAGTAGGAACGCTTATCTGCATCTTGTTGCATTTGACATAGGGGACTCAACACAGGGGTTGGGTCCGTCTTGGACAGGCAACCTGGAATGAAAAGACTATCCTGCTGCATCCCATTTGTTTTGCGCATCTATTTGCTTCAGATCTGCATGTCGACCGGTTTCCGAAAAATTTTCAAAATTCAAAAAAGAATAGCAGGGTAGGGAGATAATTACTTATTCTTTTGAAAAAAAAAACCAATGTCCAAGTAATGTCAAAACCTCACCGGAATTTTTTTTAAAAAAATATATAAAAAAAAATGAAAACAAAGCTTGTCTTTCAGTTTGACTATTCCTTTTAATCACTTTCAAAATCCAAAATATATATAAATAAAAAAAAATCAAAAAAATTATTGTTGTTTCATTTGTAGTACCTCTTTAAAAGATTTTCGAAACTTCAAAAAAATGAAAAAAAGGAAGTTTAAAATGTATAAGTATTTCCTTGGTCTCTTTTCAAAAATAAATTCTATAATAAAAAATATATAACAAAATTCCAGAAAAAAAAAATAGTTATTCTTCTTTTCTTTAAAGGATTTTATTTTTGTTTCCCCTATTTTGATCCGACCGAACTACGCCGGTTTGATTCTCACACGGTGTGAGATACGTAGGCAACTCTCATCGGGTCCAACCTCCCGTTTTGCAAAAAAAAAAGCAAATTTTAAAAAAAAGATCTAGATAATTTTAATTTTTGAGTCTAATAAAAGTTTTTTTAATCACCCTAAATAAATGTGCAGGATGAGCACGATACAAAACGAACCTTTTTCAATGATGACCAAGATCCCTTTTGAGTTGCGATTATGGTGGAACGACTTAGGCAAGGAGGGGCAAGGCAAAGTGAGGAAATATCTGAAAAATCTCCCGGATTTACTAGACATTCAGCCTCGGGGCGATATTATCAGATCATTGGTCACTTACTGGGATTCGGCGCACAATGTATTTCATTTCTCAGACTTCGAGCTCACCCTGACTTTGGAAGAAATAGCGGGATACATTGGGGGTGATGAAGCTCCGTTAAGGTTCAAATACTTGATTGCACCTAGGGCCGTCACGGTACACCGGTTTCTGGATTTTCTGAAAATACCCCGAACATTTCACCATCCAGATCTTGCCAAAGGTTTCTGCAGTCTCCACCTCATGTATGCTAGATACGGTCACGAGGGCGGGTTCAATAAGCCGGATTTCAAACTGTGTAGTAAAGGCAACCGACAGAAGTGGGACGAACACAGGCTGTTAGCTTTTATGACGGCCTTCTTGGGTCTTATAGTGTTCCCAAGGAAGGACGGAAACATCGATCTAAAAATAACTGGGGTCGTCAGTACTTTGCTTACCCAAGATAAAAGTACTCTAGCGCCTATGATTATGGCTGACATTTTCCGGGCTCTCACTGCTTGTCGAGCCAGGGGCGACTTTTTCGAAGGATGTAACCTACTGTTGCAAATATGGATGACCGATCATTTATGCCACCGCTCCCCGCTCTTGGGTTACGGTTCGCCCGAAAAAACATGTATTGGAGAATTCTACACTAGAATCAAAGGTTTCAATCTACCTGAGGGAGTCACATCATGGACCTCATTTTTCCGAACTCTCACTGCTAGCCAAATCCAGTGGACGCTCGGATGGTCGCCTATTGAGGAAATCATATACATGCCGGCAACCAGGCCCCACTTTCTGTTGATGGGACTTAAAAGCATCCAACCCTACGCACCATATCGGGTTTTGAGGCAACTTGGGAGATATCAAGTGGTGCCGAAAGATGAAGATCTGAGTACCCAAGTGATTGAAATCAGTCCAGACGGTCGTTTCCCCGAAGAAGAAGTTCGCCAAATCTGGAGTGAGTGCCAACATCTGACAGCAAGCACTTGTGTGATGGATATAGCAAAAGGGGAAGTTGCCCCAGGGTATCACGCTTGGTTCAGAGGCGACCTGTCTTGCGAAAGACCAGCTAAGAGACCGCATCTCAAAGATTTTGTAGAATCGTCCCAAGGGCAATGGAACTGGTTAGCAAAAGAAAAGGGGTATCGGGCAGAGATCGGTGATTTGAAGCTACAAATTGACAGTCTGAAATTCAATAACAGCATACAAATCGCGGCGGATCGAAGCGAAAAGAATAAATTGGTCCAAGAGAATGAAGAACTTAAGGACCAAATCCAAAAATTGAGATTGTCTCTTGATGAACAGCCCAGAAGTCGATCAGACCAGCAGTTGATTAAGGGTTTAAAAAGAGAAGTCGCGGAATGGCGAGATGGTTTAGAAGAATCGGGAAAGATTATGGAAAAGCTCAAGGCACGGTGGGGAATAAGAGTAGAGAAGCATCGCTGATACTGGAACCAATTAAAACGCGACCACGAGAAAACTGTTGCCAAAATGAAGAGAGAGATAGCTATACTTGAGATCAAAGCAGCTAATCAGGCCAAGGATTTCCAAATTGAGAGCAGATACTGGTACGACTTGTTAGCCCAAATGAAGTTAGAAGTACGGCGACTGAAGAATCAACATATACAGGATTCTCAGGTATTCAAGATGTGTAGCGATCAGATAAAATGCCTACTCATACAGAAGAAGCAAACCAGAGATAGGATCAAGGACATTGCCCATGCCATCACCAGACGATGTCTACGATGTGAGGACATGACCAGTGTTACCGTCCTATCGGTAGTGATGGGTTATGTCAAACAGACCATGCATGAGCTGGAGCAGCTTGAGAGGGATCTCACACTTAGGACCGCGGCGAGGCCGAATGATGCCCCGCGGGCACCAATTTTCAAAACCATAATGTACTCATAAGTCGAGTCTGTATCTTAGCATCTTCTGCCTGTTTTTCCCATCAGTTTGTTTTAGTCTATGTTGAGTCTAGGTTTATTTTCAAAGTTTGCTCTTTCTTTTGCAAAATGTAGTTTGTAATAGACCGTTCAACAATAAAAGGTGTGTTTCTTTTATGCTCATTTGTGTTTTTGAACTACGTAATGATCTGATTCACGTGGCATCGTGATACGTAGGCAATCCTCATCGGATCCGGTCGCGGTTTAACCAAAGAGAAAAATTGAAAAAAAGGGGAAAAATAATAAAAGCCTAAAAGAATGCCGGAATGACACATGCTTTCGTCGCAAACATGTAGGAATCCATTTAACTGTATAGGTGCATCATGCCCCAACGTGAGATTGCTTATCTGTTATTTGATTCGAATTAACCGTTCGTTTGTCATTGAGTTTCTTCCAGGTTTTGGAAAAGGTGGTTGGTTTGGTGAAAGTCTGGCCTCGCACCCGTATTTCACGAGATCGAAAGGGAGTGTTCAATTACCTATTGTTAAGACAGGAGGCAGTGCTCACACTTACTTCACAAGGTCAAAAGGAAGTGTAGAAATGTCTTCAGAGATTCCGTTGCCAACAATCCCTGTTTCCGAGGAAAGTTCTATCTCGGCCGTCCCCACGCCCGAATCCGCAACTGCGGAGGAAAATAGAATCTTGCGGCTTTGCATGCTCAAAATGCTTGATGACTGGAATAATGGAAAAGAGCCACCAAGCATCGTCCCTGGATTCCCTGAGTTATTCTCCAGGACAAGCGGGACTTCTAATGTCCCCATAAGTTATCCTGCTACCCCATTCGGATACCCAACCATTTCAGCCTTCTCTGCGGGATCTCCCTCTGAGTCTCATCCTCGAGTGTCAATGACGGATGTAAACACTATTATCTTTACTGCACCACCTTGCCCGATCATGGCACAACCTTCTGCATACAAGCCGACTTTTGACTCGTCCTCGTTTACATTCCAAGCCCCATCTTTCTCGATGGAACCAACTAGGTTCGCTACCAGCACTAATCCTCCACAACCTCAGTGCGAGCTTGCACCTGGGCAGGATCAGAACCCCAGAATTGCAGAACAAAATGAGATGGCCAAAAGAATGAGAAGCCTTGAACAGAGTTTAAAGAATATGCAAGGTTTGAGCGGACAGAAAAGCGTCTCTTACGCCGACCTATGCATGTTCCCTTACGTACACCTACCAGTGGGTTTCAAGACCCCAAAGTTTGAGAAGTACGATGGGCACGATGACCCCATTGCTCACCTAAAGAAATATTGCAACCAATTAAGGGGAGCCGGCGGAAAAGAGGAATTGCTAATGGCATATTTCGGGGAAAGTCTGGTAGGAATAGCCTCGGAATGGTACATGGACCATGACATGTCCCGATGGCATGTCTGGGATGATCTCGCTAGAGATTTTGTGAGACAATTCCAGTATAACATCGACATTGCACCAGACCGAAATTCTCTGTCGAACTTGAAAAAGAAACCTTCAGAGAGTATGCTATTAAGTGGCGCGAGCAGGCGTCGAGGGTGAAGCCTCCCACTGATGAAGTGGAAATGGTCACTACCTTTCTCCAGGCTCAAGAGTCTGACTATTTCCAAAACATGATGTCAGCCATGGGAAAGCCGTTTGCAGAAGCAATTAAGATTGGAGAAATGGTGGAGAATGGTCTGAAAACAGGTAGGATTTTGAGTCAAGCAGCCATAAGGGCGACCTCCCAAGCTGTCCAAAGCGGGTCCGGAGGAATGGCAAGAGGAAAGAAAAAGGAAGAAACGACCATGGCAGCCTCAGGAACAAGGGAATATCGTAATCCCCGACCCCGTTTTCCGGAAAGAACCCCACAACACTACTACCCCCACTCAAATCTGGCATATGCTCATCAACCCTATATGGTCATGAATGCCCAGCCTTATGTCCATCCGCCGCAACAAGCCAACCGAGGCCAAGCTCCACCTCCCAGAAATCAGCCTCCTTACCGCAACCACTATAACCCACAACCTCCGTAGAATAACTTCCGCCCTCAGGAGCCGCCTAGAAGGCGGACTTTCACGCCCATCGGTGAACCATACTCTACTTTGTTCCCGAAGCTAGTCCAGTTGGGCTTCCTGAAACCAGTCCCTCAAACAAGGCAAAACCCGACGTCACCTTCTTACAAAGCTGGAGTCAGATGCGCCTATCATTTAGGGGCCGAGGGGCATGATACAAATGACTGCTGGTCATTGAAAAGAGTGGTCGAGAATTTGATAGAGCAAGGGAAACTAGTGCTAAGGGACGAGGAGGTCCCAAATGTGACTAACAATCCATTACCTGCTCATAATAACGGTCCGCTGATCGGGATGATTTGCGAAGACAAAGAATTTGACCCTGCTTTGAAAGCTATAATCTCCATTGTCGACACAGAGAAAAAGCCTGAAACAGCCCAGAAACCAGAAAAAAGGGAAAAGGCCAATACTGCAAAGCGCGAGCCTGAAAAGAAGGTGGAGAAGAAAGCAGTACCGGTAAAGGATGGAGTTCTTTACATCCCACGAGGTCGAGCAGAGAAGCCGCAGAACTTCAAGGTCAAAAAGGCAAAACCTATGTACGTACCAAAAGGGGCCTATGTGGTCCGGGGGACGATTCAACCACCTCGGCTGAATAAGCCAGTGGTTATCGGACGCGTGCCACAAAAGCCGATGACAAACCCGTCCACAGTACCGTGGAACTATCAGAGGACGTTGGTAACATACAAAGGTAAAGAAGTCACGGGGGAACTTCTAGAAGGTACTCTCATTGGAAGGTATTCAAACACCTAAGAGCTGAACAATGCCACACGGAGACGCTTCCCACCAAAGAAGCCTGTAAGCGTTGAAGAAGCAGAAGTTTTCTTCCAACAAATGAAAATGCCAGACTACGAAGTGGTAGACCAACTACGCCAATGCCCCGAGCAAATGTCCATGCTATCGTTATTGATGAGGTCGGCCGAGCACCAAAAGATCTTGCTCAAGACTTTGAATGAAGCATACGTACCAGTTGAAACCTCAGTTGAACAACTGGAACGGATGACGGAGAGGTTCTTCGCCATTAACCAGATCTCTTTCAGCAAGAATGACTTACCTCCAGAGGGAGGAACTCACAACAAAGCCCTGCATCTAACAGTTAAATGCGAAGACTACTATGTCAAGAGGGTGATGTTGGACGGAGGTTCAGGTGTCGACATTTGCCCGCTCTCCACGCTACAAAGAATGGAAATTGGGACCGGAAGAATCCGACCCAATAATGTCTGCGTAAGGGCTTTCGACGGCATCAAGAGAGATACCATGGGGGAAATAGACCTGTTGTTGGTCATAGGACCAGTCGAGTTTGAAGTAACCTTCCAGGTGCTCGACATGGATACATCCTACAATTTTCTCCTCGGCAGACCTTGGATCCATGCGGCAGGAGCTGTGCCTTCCACTCTTCACCAGATGGTGAAGTTTGAGTACGAAGACCGAGAGATCGTGGTCCATGGAGAAGACGAGCATGCTATTTATCGGGACCCATCCATCCCATATCTTGAACCAAGAGAAGGGAGCGAACACACGGTCTATCAAGCTTTCGAGATTGTACTAGAAGAGCAGCATGAAGAGGGAATACCTTGCCCCCAACCTTTCTTGTCTAACACCTCGGTTATGGTGGCCAAAGAGATGATCCGGCACGGATTTAGGCCAGGGAAAGGGCTTGGACGAACCCTGCAGGGAATAACAGAACCCATCACCTTGCCAACCACCAAGAAACCTTTTGGACTAGGTTTCAAACCCACTCTAGGAGATGAAGAGTGGGAAAAGAAAAGGAAAAATGAGGGTTGGAAGTTACCTCGATCATTGCCGGATTTATATGAAACTTTCATCAGGCCAAGGTACATCGAAGAAGAAGACGATGAGGTCTTCACGGCTGAGGAAATCGAGGAGATATGTAGGGCAATGAGAGAAATGCTCTACGAGACTCACATGGTTCAACCAGGTGAAGGCACAAGCACTGCTGAGATGCTGTACGTGGGGCCGAACGCCAAACTTCGAAACTGGGAGGCCACGCCATTCCCGACTAGACGGAAGTCCGGGTAGACCTATCCTGCCACCTTTCCTGTGTCACAAGTTATCTCTAGGACATAACTTTAACGTTTTCTTCCTTTTAATTGTTGTTTTGAATTCCTAAGTTGTAAACATTGTTGTCTTCCAACTTCCCAAAGAAAATGAAAAAAAATCATCATTGCTTTCCCATTTTTTCTTTTGTTATGATTTTTTGTTATTTTTCCTTTTATCTTTCCTTTCAGTTATAATAATGCAGCTTTAAATATGACATGCTTGCGGACTTCACGCCCAGATCACAACGAGCTATTTAACTGTGAATTAATGAACCCAGAACCAGAATATGATGAAGAAGAAGCTTTTAGGGAAATAAACCGAGAGTTGGAACATTTTGAGAATAAACCTAAGCCAAATCTGAATGACACCGAACCGGTTAATTTAGGAACTCCTGAAGAAATCCGGGAGACCAAAATAAGCATTCACACGGACAAGAAAACGCGAGATGCGATAATTCAACTTCTTTTTGAATTTAAAGACGTGTTTGCTTGGTCATACGATGACATGCCGGGATTAGGTGTTGATCTAGTGGTTCATAAATTGTCAATTCATCCTGATTGTCCTCCAGTTCAACAAAAGCAACGAAAGTTCAAAACTGAGGTCAGTGACAAGATTAAAGAGGAGATCACCAAACAACTGAAAACGGGAGTGATTCGGGTAGTCCAGTATACAACATGGTTGGAAAATGTGGTTCCAGTACCGAAAAAGGACGGGAAAACTCGGGTATGTGTAGATTACCGAGATTTGAATAGAGCAAGTCCCAAAGATAATTTCCCACTACCCAACATCCACATCCTCATTGATAATTGCGCCAAACACGAGATACAGTCTTTCGTAGATTGTTACGTTGGGTATCATCAGGTATTGATGGATGAAGAGGACGCCGAGAAAACTGCCTTCACCACGCCTTGGGGCACCTACTGTTATCGGGTCATGCCATTTGGTCTGAAGAATGCTGGGGCTACTTACATGAGGGCCATGACTGCCATTTTTCATGACATGATGCATCAGGAAATAGAGGTGTACGTGGACGACGTGATAGTCAAGTCCAGGACGCAGGATAATCACATCCAAGACTTGAGGAAGTTCTTCGAGAGACTAAGGAAGTATGACTTGAAGCTGAATCCAGCCAAATGTGCTTTCGGAGTTCTGTCGGGCAAACTTTTGGGCTTCATCGTAAGCAGGAGAGGTATCGAACTAGATCCAACTAAGATAAAATCTATCAGAGATCTACCTCCCCCGAGAACGAAGAAAGACGTGATGAGTTTGTTGGGCAGGTTGAACTACATCAGTCGATTTATTGCCCAGCTGACAAGCACGTGTGAGCCCATATTCAAGCTGTTAAGGAAAGATGCGACGATCAAATGGACAACTGAGTGTCAAGAAGCCTTTGATAAAGTCAAAGAATACCTTTCAAATCCCCCAGTTTTGGTCCCGCCAGAGCCAGGGAGACCACTGTTCTTGTATCTGACAGTCTTGGAGAACTCTTTCGGTTGCGTCCTCGGGCAACATGACATAACCGGAAAGAAGGAGCAAGCAATCTACTACTTGAGCAAGAAATTCACCGGCTATGAGGCCAAGTACACTCTACTGGAAAGAACATGTTGCGCTCTGACATGGGTTGCTCAAAAGCTGAGACATTATCTTCAAACTCACACTACCTTCCTCATAAGCAGGTTGGATCCTTTGAAGTATATATTTCAGAAACCAATGCCTACTGGAAGACTGGCTAAGTGGAAAATCTTGCTTACTGAATTCGACATAGTCTATGTTACTCGCACGACAATGAAAGCCCAGGCGCTAGCAGATCACTTGGACGAAAATCCGGTCGATGAGGAATACCAGCCATTGAGTACCTACTTTCCAGATGAAGAAGTAAACACCGTAGAAGTGGTCTCGGAGGACGCTCATGTTTGGAAGTTGTTCTTTGATGGAGCTGTAAATGCCAAAGGTGTAGGGATTGGGGAAATTTTGATCTCGCCCTCCGGTCAGCATTATCCAGCCACAGCTAGACTGCGTTTCTTTTGCACAAACAATACAACTGAGTTTGAAGCCTGCATCATGGGTATGCATATGGCGATCGATCAGGATGTCGAAGACTTACTAATTATAGGAGATTCTGACCTGATTATCCGGCAAGCCCAAGGTGAATGGGAAACTCGGGATGTCAAGCTTATCCCTTACCGACAGCACGTGGAGGACCTCGGCAAGTGTTTTAAAACAATAGAGTTCAGGTATATCCCGAGGTGTCACAATGAACTGGCGGATGCACTTGCTACTCTGGCTTCAATGCTACCCTACCCGGGCAACGCCCACGTCAATCCTTTGGAAATCCAAATCAGGGAAAGACACGGTTACTGCAACGTAATCGAGGCAGGATCAGATACGCAGCCTTGGTACCATGACATCAGGAGGTTCTTGAAGACACAAGAATACCCCGAGCATGCTACTGGAGATCAAAAGAGAACCATTAGGCGGCATGCAAGTGGTTTCTTTCTGAGCGGTGAATTGTTGTACAAGAGGACCTCGGACCTCAACTACTAAGATGTGTCGACGCCGAGGAGGCAAGAAAGATCATGCACGAAGTACACGCATGAGTGTGCGGACCCCACATGAACGGGTACGTCTTGGCAAAGAAAATCCTTCGAGCAGGTTATTACTGGATAACCATGGAAAAGGACTGCTTTAGTTTTGTTCGGAAGTGTCATCAGTGTCAGGTGCACGGTGATTTGATTCATGCACCTCCCACGGAATTGCATCCCATGTCTGCACCTTGGCCATTTGTTGCATGGGGCATGGACGTCATTGGACCAATCAAGCCAAAGGCTTCAAATGGACACAGATTTATATTGGTTGCCATAGACTACTTCACAAAAAGGGTAGAGGCTGTCACTCTCAAGTCGGTCACTAAAAAAGCTGTAGTGGACTTTGTACACTCAAATCTTATCTGTCGTTTCGGTATTCCTGCGACTATCATTACAGATAACGCAGCAAACTTGAATAGTCACTTGATGGGAGATGTATGCGAGCAATTCAAAATAACGCATAGGAATTCTACTCCTTATCGGCCAAAGGCCAATGGCGCTGTAGAAGCGGCAAACAAAAACATCAAGAAGATTTTGAGAAAAACGATCCAGAGTTCCCGACAGTGGCATGAGCAGTTACCATTTGCATTTTTGGGGTATCGCACTACGGTACGCACGTCAGTAGGAGCAACTCCTTATCTTTTGGTTTATGGGACCGAGGCTGTGATACCAGCGGAAGTAGAAATTCCTTCGCTTCGAACCATTGTCGAAGCAGAAATCGAGGACAGCGAATGGGTTAAGACTCGATTGGAGCAGTTGACTTTGATTGATGAAAAACGAATGGCCGCGGTTTGTCACGGACAGTTGTACCAACGAAGAATGGCCCGCGCTTACAACAAGAAAGTCTGACCCAGGAATTTCGAAGTAGGTCAGCTGGTACTGAGGCGTATTCTGCCACATCACCAGGAAGTAAAAGGGAAATTTGCTCCAAATTGGAAAGGCCCATACATCATCAGGAAGATATTGCCGAGAGGAGCATTGTACCTAGGTGACATTGAAGGAAATGATCCCGAAACAGCAGTAAATGTAGATACAGTCAAAAGATACTATGTCTGAGTGACGTCCCAGCGGTCCTGACACATTCAAAATGCTGAAGGTTTTGTCCCCACTATCAACTGTCTCTACAGGCCTTTGAGCCGGTTACAAAAAAAAAGAAAGAAAAAAAAGAGAGAAAAAAAAACAAACAAAACAAAACATTGATCGACGCGTGAACTACGTTTGACTTGATTCCGAAAGGATACGTAGGCAGCATCTCCCTGAGGTTCAGTCACACCAACAATAAAATCCCATTTACCCTGAAATTGAAACCGGGGCACGTCAAGCGGTTTAGAAGTTATTATCATCTACCTCTCTTTACCAAGCACAAGTCTTCAGATCAATTACCAAAGATAGCGGGAAGCCAAGAAGCGTCACGAATGGAGGCCGGCACACTCTAAATTGAGAGAGATAAAATGAGAGAGTCTCGTCGGTGAAAACCTTCGGGCACCGCGAGACGACGGGATTAGAGAAACCAAAATGAGAGAGCTTGTTTAGTAAAAACTCGCAAAGAGTGCTATCAAGCGATGACAGGAAGAGAAATGGGAGAGGTCAGCCAGCGAAAACCCGCAAAGGGCGCTGTTGGCCGAAAGAATGACTCCGCCCAAGGAGGTCTCGACAAAGTTCCACCGGTTTGGGATCACAGATCCATTTTGGTTCGGGGAAACGCAAGTTCATTGAAGGTCAGGCGTCCAGTCCAAAGAGCATGTCATGTCCATTTAAAGCCAGCATTGTCTTCCTCAGATAAGTCTTTCTCGTCCCGAAAGGGACACTCATTTTCTGAAATTTGCTTTCTCCTTTCTTTGTTTTTCTTCGAATCCCTTTCATGTTTAACCCCAAGTTCCAGATATACCGGAAAGGACAAGTGGCAGGTTTGGTTTCACGGAATTCCGTTTCATGAAGGAAAACACCTCGTTTCGTTGGTACGTTTGTCCAAACCTGATGAATCATGATGTTTGACTGCGTTCGAAGTAAAGAGGAAAGAGAGAAATTTCCCCAGCAAGTCCGCCTCGTACAAATCCCCACAGGGTTTCCCTTTGTACAAATCCGCACAAAGAATCCACTGCGTAAATATTCCCCAAAGAGTCTGCCCCAACGAAATCCACACAGATTTTCTCTCTTGTACAGATCCCCACAAGGTCTTCCCTTTGTTAATAATAATAATAATAATAAAAAGAGGATTTCCCCAGCAAATCCCCAACGAGTCCCTTTGTAAAAATTCCCCAGCGAGCTTACCCCAACAAAATCCTGGAAAGTCCGCTTTGAAACAAATCCCCAGCATGTTCCCGTTGTACAAAAATCCATACAAAGAATCCACTTTGTAAATATTCCCCCACAGAGCTTCCCTTTGTATAAATTCCCACAGAGTATCCCCAATAAAATCCCCATTGAGAATCCCCAAGTAAAACGGGACACAAAAAGGGGAGCCTTACAAGGCAAATCATCACGGAATTTGGAAATACAAGCCTGAGCAGTCCAAAGGGTTTCGCCATTTGAATCCAATCAATGGCATGATTTCTCAACAGAAATAAGGACGCAACAAAGCAATGGGAACAATCAAGGTCACCGAACCAACCGCCATTTCCGAACTAACAATTGTTCTTTGTTCGAGAAGTTGAAACAGGTATAATCCAAGACAACCGTGCAAGAAGCAGGTGTCACCCAACGAAGAAGGTACATGAGTACAAGAAACAGTTTGGCAATAAGGAATTCACTCGAAAGGTAAGTTTCCAAGAGATTCCCTTTTATCTTCTACTAAAACAAGAAAATTCAAAAAAAGAGGTCAGTTGGTATCCTCGAACTTTGTCCCCAGCCAGTCAGCATTAGGGTTTTAAACCCTAAACTGAACTTTTCCATTTAGTCAGCATTAGGGTTTTAAACCCTAAACTGAACTTTTTCCATTTAGTCAGCATTAGGGTTTTAAAACCCTAAACTGAACTTTTCCATTTAGTCAGCATTAGGGTTTTAAACCCTAAACTGAACTTTTTCCATATAGTCAGCATTAGGGTTTTAAACCCTAAACTGAACTTTTTCCGTTTAGTCAGCATTATGGTTTTAAACCCTAAACTGAACTCTTTCCATTCAGTCAGCATTAGGGTTTTAAACCCTAAACTGAACTCTTTCCATTTAGTCAGCATTAGGGTTTTAAACCCTAAACTGAACTTTTTCCGTTTAGTCAGCATTAGGGTTTTAAACCCTAAACTGAACTTTTTCCGTTTAGTCAGCATTAGGGTTTTAAACCCTAAACTGAACTCTTTCCTTTAGTCAGCATTAGGGTTTTAAACCCTAAACTGAACTCTATCCTTTAGTCAGCATTAGGGTTTTAAACCCTAAACTGAACTTTTTCCGTTCAGTCAGCATTAGGGTTTTAAACCCTAAACTGAACTCTTTCCTTTAGTCAGCATTAGGGTTTTAAACCCTAAACTGAACTCTTTCCTTTAGTCAGCATTAGGGTTTTAAACCCTAAACTGAACTCTTTCCTTTAGTCAGTATTAGGGTTTTAAACCCTAAACTGAACTCTTTCCTTTAGTCAGTATTAGGGTTTTAAACCCTAAACTGAACTCTTTCCTTTAGTCAGCATTAGGGTTTTAAACCCTAAACTGAACTCTTTCCAGCCAGTCAGCATTAGGGTTTTAAACCCTAAACTGAACTCTTTCCTTTAGTCAGCATTAGGGTTTTAAACCCTAAACTGAACTATTTCCTTTAGTCAGCATTAGGGTTTTAAAACCTAAACTGAACTTTTTTCCATTCAGTCAGCATTAGGGTTTTAAACCCTAAACTGAACACTTTCTCCATTTAGTCAGCATTAGGGTTTTAAACCCTAAACTGAACTTTTTCCTTTCAGTCAGCATTAGGGTTTTAAACCCTAAACTGAACTCTTTCCATTTAGTCAGCATTAGGGTTTTAAACCCTAAACTGAACTTTTTCCATTCAGTCAGCATTAGGGTTTTAAACCCTAAACTGAACTCTTTCCATTTAGTCAGCATTAGGGTTTTAAACCCTAAACTGAACTTTTTCCGTTTAGTCAACATTAGGGTTTTAAACCCTAAACTGAACTTTCCCTTTAGTCAGCATTAGGGTTTTAAATCCTAAACTGAACTTTTCCATTCAGTCAGCATTAGGGTTTTAAACCCTAAACTGAACTCTTTTCCTTTAGTCAGCATTAGGATTTTAAACCCTAAACTGAACTTTTTCCTTTAGTCAGCATTAGGGTTTTAAACCCTAAACTGAACTCTTCCCTTTAGTCAACATTAGGGTTTTAAACCCTAAACTGAACTTTTCCATTCAGTCAGCATTAGAGTTTTAAACCCTAAACTAAACTCTTTTCCTTTAGTCAGCATTAGGATTTTAAACCCTAAACTGAACTTTTTCCTTTAGTCAGCATTAGGGTTTTAAACCCTAAACTGAACTTTCCCATTCAGTCAGCATTAGGGCTTTAAACCCTAAACTGAACTTTTCCATTTAGTCAGCATTAGGGTTTTAAACCCTAAACTGAACTTTTCCATTTAGTCAGCATTAGGGTTTTAAACCCTAAACTGAACTCTTTTCCATTTAGTCAGCATTAGGGTTTTAAACCCTCAACTGAACTTTTCCTTTAGTCAGCATTAAGGTTTTAAACCCTAAACTGAACTTTTTTCCCTTTAGTCAGCATTAGGGTTTTAAAACCCTAAACTGAACTCTTTCCAGCTAGTCAGCATTAGGGTTTTAAACCCTAAACTGAACTTTTTCCAGCTAGTCAACATTAGGGTTTTAAACCCTAAACTGAACTTTTTCCCTCTAGTCAACACTAGGGCCCCAACCCTAAACTGAACTTTTCCCCAGTTGGTCAGCATTAGAGTTTCAACTCTAAAATGAGCTTCTCCCCAGCTAGTCAGCATTAGGGCTCCAACCCTGAACTGAACCATTTCCATTCCGCCAGCCTTAGGGGTCCAACCCTAAACTGAGTATTCTTACCTTGTGGCAATATCGTTGATCCAATTCCTTCATCAATGCTATGAACTTCCTGGAAAATAACTCACGAAATTTTCCTAGTTGAAACTGGGGCAGAAAATTTCATTCGTTTGTTTTTTTCCCGCAGGTCTAACGTCGGGGTGCATGGATCGAGACGACCCACGAGATGAGTCTCAACCCAGAATAAAATGGGGGAAGAAGAAGAAGATGTCCCAAGATACCGGAAAAATGGAAGGCGCATCGCTCCGAGTTCGATCAAGGTCCCGAACTCTGCCAATCACGTCTCACTCAGTATCCCAGATATAAACAAACACCTACAACTCGCAAGCATCAACATTTGGTTTGAAGTCTCCAAGCAAAATCAGCTAAGACCCGAGATCAAGTTGCAAAAGAATCATAGATAGGAATCTTGTAACTAGCAAGTGACAAACATAAGTATTTAGTTCAGTTTCAATTTTTCTTTGGTTGTAATAAGGCGGTCAGTAAAGCAGCGGTGACAATAGAAACAACAGTAACAACAAGCAATGCAATCCCATGGTAGTCCCAGCTGCCAACATTTCCCGAACTACATTGACCTGATTCCTGTTTAGCCCAGGATATGTAGGAAATCTTTGAAGCGAAGATTCGGTCAAATCTTTCAAAACTTGCTTCGCACGGAGTAGTCCAATAGGCAAAAGTCGCTCATATCCGCTCACTTTGTCTTTGCACGAAAACTCTTCGTGTTTCCGAACAAAGAGGGACAACTGTGAGCACGTGATTTTTGTTTTACGCGACAATCACTCCAAAAGAAATAAAATAAATAGCAAATGGTTTTGCTGTACAATTTTTGGATTTTACGTGGCATTTTGCTAATTATTTGTGATTCTGCCCATTTTTATTTTTAAAACAAAATACAAAAAATGTGTCGTGTGTAGTTGAACCGTAATCCGGTTATTAAAAGAAAAAATCGCAAAAAATGCATCTTTCATTTTTGTCATTAAGTGATGTCATTTTTATTAAATATTAATTATGTGTTAATTTTGGTTTTTTTATAGTATTACTTGACAAATTAATTAAGAGAAGGGTGTTCGGATTGGGCCAATCCAATTCAAATAAAAAAAACAAAGCCCAAGCCAAAATGACCCAGTCCAGCCAGGCCCTCTGCAAGATGCCCAAACGACGCCGTATAGGCATCACCTCTTGAGCCGTTGATTGATTCAAAGGAACGGCCCAGATCTGGCCAATCCTTTACTCAAACGACGTCGTATGAGGCCGTCTAATCTCAACCGTTAAATACGATCCCATCCAATGGCCTCAGGTCACGCCCATGAACCCGACCCGTTCAACCCCCAAACCAACCCAAACCCTGGCGTTTGAAACGACACCGTTTCCCCACCAGTTGAAAGATCCTGGCCTTTCATCTCGCCTCATCCAACGGCCAGGATCTATTCCCTCATTAACTATATAAACCTAAAACCTTACCCTGCCCCCCTATCCAAACCCCCCTACCTTAGGTCGTCCCCTTCACAGACCCCAACCCCGGAACCCTAGAGCCGCCCCCCTTTCCCCTCACCAAAAACCCGGCGGCATGGACGCCGGTGACCCCCGCCTTAACACCATAGATGCACCTCACCATCCTGAACCTAAATCCATCAACCATTTAGCTCGAATCCCCTCCCACCTTCTCGAATCTTCATTTGAAGATTCGAGTCGGACCTCAACTTACCCCGATCTACCCCAGTTTCACACCAGACAGTCCCTGGACCTCCCTCGTGACCAAACCATGCTTGGTTTGGTCCGAATCTAACCAGGGAAACTTAGATCCCAAATCTACCCTTAGGAACCCTAGAAGTCCTGATGCTTGGTCTGTGGCTGTTTGAACTAAATGATTAGGGTCTAATGGACCTTAATCGAAGTGTTCTCAGTAGAGAACACTTCGATTAAAGTCCATTCAGCCCCAAGAAGGATCGATTCAAATCCGAACTAGGGTTGGCTGATTTTTCAAGACTTCAGGTATTTGTGTCTTCCTTTTATCAGTTCATGAGTTTTGCTGTAGTTAAACGTTTGTTTATTGCCCCAAAATGTTTAGTTGATTGTATTTTTGAATTATTTGTCGACTGTGTCCTGTCCGCCTTGCCTGAACCTCTGTGTTTGATCGAGTCTTTCTTCTATTCACTGATAATGTGTATATGTGTATGTGCTGTGCAATCAATTGAACTTTAAATTTGACTGATTAATTGATTCCCCAGTACAATTTTTGCTTAGTCAGTACAATTCGAATCATGTGTTTGATATTGTTAGATGTCTGATCATGGTTTTCGATTGTACATGTTATAATTAGTATAGTCGAGTCGACATATGTCGTCGATTAATTTCAGTTGTTCGAATGGTAACAATTTGATCTATTGCCTGCTGGAACTTTGTTTGAATCAAAGTAAGAATCAAGTATGGCTACTTATAGTTGCTATATTTGAATCTGAAAATGAAAAAGATTGGATTGTTAGCTGCCATATGAATTGGTGGCATGTGCATTTGTGCACAACATGTGCATAAAGGCCCTTTTGAGATGAGGAATAACTTGACAGCATGTGCTGATAGGTTATATTCCTGCTGCCCATCTCTGCTTTTTAGTTTAATAAGGTGATTAAAAGGGGTTTGTCAGGGAATATCATGGGAGGGTCTTATTTTAAGTAGTTGAGTGGAAAGAAAACAGATCACATGGGAGGAGTTCTGATTTGTCTAACAGGCTGTTAAAAGGCTGATACTAGGCTTATAAAACAGGAGAACTTCCATTAGAAAAAGGGGACTCAGACTGATTTTTGAGACTGAATTTTGAAAAGAAAAAGGCAGACAGATTTTTAGACTGAACTCAGATTTTTCGAGACTTGATTGTTAGATAGATACAGACACATACACAAGAGAGAAAAACACCCAGAAAAATCAGAAACTGTTTCTTCCTATTTGTTGTTTGGGCTTCATTTGTTTTCAGCCTTTTCAATCAATTCTGATTCTTTGAAGTTCCAATTGAGTTTATTGGTTGAGTGTTTTCATTGGTTTATTGTTGGTTTTGGTCTGCCTGGAGTTCTGATTCTACTCCATTGTGCGCTGCTGTCATTTGGCTACTTTTTCTATCGGCTATAGTTGCATTCTTGCACTCAAGACTGTTCTGCTGTTTGTTCTGTTTGCTGCTGTTACTTTGTCTGCTGCTGTTACTTTGTGCCCTGCTGCTGCTGATTTTCCCCATCTCTTTCCTCTTCTCCTCTGCATTTTCAACATTGCAGGTACACATTTCGAGTCCCATATTGGTGTAACTGAAACAGTTTGAAAGCATGAAATGAAAGGTGTTGAAGAAGTTTAAATAGCTGTTGTAATACTCATGGTATATTGATGTGTTTGTATAATTGACTAGTTTGTAATTCAAAAGCAAGAAAGGATAGTTAATTGATACTTAACTGAGTTTTAGTCCTTTTTTTGTTTTTTGGTTTATAGTTGTTTGTACAAAGTATGTAATTGTACAACCCATAGAATGCATGGATAGTTGACATAGTGACTGACTAGATTCCTTTTCTGCTATAATATGCATAGGATAGAATACTTCTGACTTTATACAACGCATTTCTGTTTTTATTTTTAGTTTCTTTTATCGGGTCCCGTTAGGCAGTATGTAGGATCACGTTCGAATCCCATTAGTAACAATGTTTAGAAGTTATTTCCCTTAATCTAGCCCAAAAGAGTTTATTTAAATTCAACTCGAGAAATGTTTGGAGTAAGTGTAGTGTTCCATCAGCTTGTATGTAATTTTATCAAATTAAAAGCATGTTCCATGAGGTATAATATTTCTTCACTTAGTAATAATTAATCAGATAATTAATAAGAATCCGGATTTGGCCAAAGTATATAATTGAATTAGTATGTATCTTTTTCTTCTACTTTTTTTAGAGACAAACACATTAGAAATGTAGCCACTTTAGGATATCCTTTTTTTAAAAAAAATTATGAGATGAGCCTCGTGCAAATAAAGATACACATTGCGGGGCCCTCAATAATTAATCATAATAAATATTTAGAATTTGGGATGGACTGTCCAGTGAATTTCCCCGCCTTCTCCAAAGACAATAACGCGTTAGACTTTTTAGGCGCGGTTTAATTAAATTACATTCTTAAATTCGGGTGCACATTGATGTGACCCAAATCCCAATCTCAACGGAGCCGAAATGTGTTAACAACTACGGGTGCATTGACTGTGACGTGGTTCGAGATGCATTTTCACGACGTTGCAATTCTATAAAAATAAATGACAATAATAAAAGCGGTTTAAACTTAACAGAAGCACGTAAGTCATAACATGTATTTAAATAAGATATTTAGCCATTATAACAATTTAAGCGACCGTGCTAGAATCACGGGATTCGAGGGTGCCTAACACCTTCCCTCGGGTCAACAGAATTCCTTACTTAGAATTTCTGGTTCGCAGACTTCATTCGGAAAAGTCGAAAATTTCCTCGATTTGGGATTCAAGATAAACCGGAGACTTGGGACACCAAAAGCCAAACCTTTCCCAAGTGGCAACTCTGAATTAAATAAATAATCTCATTTCGAATATTGTCACTTAAATTGGAAAAAATCTCTCGCGCATTTATCCTTCAGGGCGGGGCGCGCAAAAAAGAGATGTGACACCAACCAAACACAAACTGATTTCGTATAAAAAGATGTTTGCCACCTTATTGACTCGACAAAAGAGCTCAATCACAACATTAGTGCATGAGTTTCGATTACTCAACTTTTACGAGTCAAATAACTTTTTCTCTTCTTTCTTTCTTTGCTTTAACTTCCTTTCGGACATCTATCGTGAAGATTAGTGTACTATTTTAATTTTAAATGGTTATAGCTCTAATTGGTTAGGGCATCAATTAAATACCGCTCTGAAGAACCACATATTAGGAAATCAATATGACTGTCATTTTAGTTTCAACTAATCTTTTATATTCTTTACTGTAGAAAGAAATAATGCTGATCAAATATAATATTTATCGCAATTTTTTTGCATTGTAATAAATATATCATATCTCATTCTTTTTATTAGTGACTTTTACTTTGCCTGCAAAGAGAATTACAAGAAAGATGATACATTATATTTTTGAGGAACTGATTATTGAACTTCCTATATATTTAGTTATAATTAATTTTAGAATACTATCCACTCAAAAATTTATGACTACTTTTGGAACGTGCTTGGTAATATTTGAATGAAAATATTCGTGCATCGCACGAACGTAGAGACTAGTTATATTAAAAGCACGAAGATCCTTAACGAAATGTCGTTCGTCTTGTTTACCCTTTAAAAATAATTTTGTACTAGACAAAATAGTCATTTAATTATTTTCTTAATATTTAGGAGTTCTAAATCAACTAAATTTTTATACATTATTTTCCTAATATGTAAAAGTTCTAAATCAACTAAAATTTTGCATACTAATAATTCCTTGTCTGACTTCTGTATAATGAGGCCTAACGTCATATTTTCTTTTTTGAGAAAAAGAAAAGTTAATAAGACTTAGAATAGGTAGTAGATTGCTTTATTGGCCAATAAAACATGAGTATCACTTTTTATGTCCTAATTTTAGTATTAGAATATTCAACTTTCAAAAAAAGTTCTATCTATATTTACTTAACAAAAATAAGAAAAAAAAACGAGAAACTCGCTCAGACAATTAATATTCTTTAATTACAATTAGTGCAAAAAAGTGTTAAGCAAAATTACAATTATAAATATATTTTAGAATATTCTTTTATGTATATTTTATTAGGATGCTAAGCATGAAAACCTTATCAAACCTAACGATATACACTAGAGAAGTAAATGAATTTAAGTGGACTTCATTTTCTAATTTCTCATGTTATTCAATGAACATGTCATATCTACTTGCTTTTGCAATTCTAATTACAATTAAGTTCTAGCTTTCTAGTTATCGTTTTTGTATAATCTTTGAAAAGTATACTAATCAATAATAAGACAAATATCTAATAAGATATTTAAGAATATAAAAGACAAAGATAAAAAAGAAAAATGATTGACAGTTATAAACACAAAAAATCATAAGTGAAATATTAGATTAATTTCTTACTCTTCAACAATGCGACAATTTTAATGGAAATAATTATAATTATAGCTAAATATTTAAAATTATGAATGAACTAATATATGAAGAACTTGAATTACTAATTAGCAAAAGAATCCAAATTCATCGTATAAGCAAATTAGTTTTTAGGTTAACAAAAATCTCAGAATACATAAATTTATCTCCATAAAAAGAGCAATAGCGGTGAAAAGATTAAACAAAATTAGTTAAATTTTTTTGTATTAAGAGTCAAATTAGTAAAAATACAAACTAAAAATAATAAGGATGAAATAGTGGAAAATAAAATATATTCAAATAAGTTGTCATGAATTATTGTTATTATTTGCATTTATTCCAAAAACAAACTGGCAACGTCTACATTTTTTATATGTTAAGTTAATAGTTGTAAAATAGTAACTCAAAATTTCTAGACTTTACATTTTCACTTATTAATTTTTTTTTTCTATGAGTTATAAAGTCAACCTCATCATTTCTCAAGACCAAAAGATTCAATTTTTAAATTTTTTTTTATCTTTATTAATAAAAGTATTTTTATGTTATTTGTTTATTTTTAGTATTAGACTATATAAATAACAATATTTTTCATAACATATTCCCATATAAATTCTCAAAAATCACAATAAGGTATATGCAGACTTCCATGGGCAAAATTTCTCCCTTTATTGAGCTAACAAAATGGGCAACAATCATCATTTTCAAGATATAACATTTTTTTATTTATTTTAATTTTATAAGTCAAGTATATTATTTGATAATATTTATATTATCTTTTAAAATCATAATTTAATAATATGGATACATGATCATGCCCAACTATGCCTTATAAAAAGGACAAATGGTTGTTGCAAATATAATCCGAATGTTTAGCCAAAGTCGAATTCCACAGGGAATTAACCTACCAATTACTTTTGTCAGACTCACTGAATCTCCGTAATCAACTTCCCAGATATTTTGAATAACACTTGGTGATAATTCTACTAACTATAACTGAATAAAATTAAGTAAACTAAAAGCTAACTATGACTGAGTTGTAAACAAATAAGAGAAGGATCTAAGGTTGTGATTTCCCCAATTGATGGAATCCTTTCCTGTTATGTTTCGCATAGATTTGCCTAATCGTCTCTATTGATCATGAGCACTTTTACTGTCTCCCGATCAATTACGACAATTTACTAGACGCACTCTCCCGAGTTACGCTAGCTGGCCTTTATTACAGCTCATTTAGATCGCACCCAAGGTTTCGTTGTCCCTAATCCCACCTTTAAACCCTTGGTTATTGATTTCTCATACACTTTGGGAGTGGTGTTGTTCAACAACTACCTAAATATGCAATCTCTCCCAAGTAATACATATTAAATAAGCATAGCTAATTGAGGATCCTATAAATTAACAACAACAAGAACGTAATTGAACAAATAGAGATTAAACTGGGCAAGCTATATTAACACAACAAGAAGTTCATCTCTCAACAGGTTCCATTAAAACCCTAGACTAAATAATTAGCTACTCATAATCGTGTTCATAATAACAATAGCAAAATTCATCATGAATGATAAATACAAAAGGAAGAAAGGTAGAACTCGATGTCGAATTATCCTCCTTGCCTCTTGCCTCTTCTTGCCTTCAACAAAACTCTAAAGACCTTGATATTCTCTTTTTGGGCGAGCTGGACCTCCTATAGGTTAAGTGGAATTGCCTCCCAACTTTCAAGTTTACCCTTGCAATTTCTGCATTCCGGAATGGCTAGCGCAACCGCGCTTGAACCGCGCCAGTGGCCGCGCATATGGATCAACATTTTATCTTTTCTTTTCTTTCTTCTTTCATACGTATTCAACTCCGAGGGGTTTTCCTTGCTTTAATTTAGCTCCAAACACTGTCCTAAGTTCTCATAAGCACAACTTGCTCCTGCAAAACATGAAATTCACAATTAGAGCCATTTTATCGTCATTTAACCTTCCTAGAACGGTGAAGCATAATCAAGTTGAGGCATAAATAGTCGCCAAATTATATGAATCTAGCTTATTATCAATACACATGCAAAACACATACCTAAGACTAGTATCATAATTAATTAAGAGACAAGCACACTTCCTTCGCTCGTATGCCCTTTTCCTTGTTCTTTTGGGTTTCCTTTAATCCAGTTGTTATTTTGGATTCCTGTGCTAATCTATTTATGCTCTAAAATGTTTATTTTATAGCCTCACGAGATGGAATTTTGATAAAAAGTCATAAAGATAAAGTAACAATAATGAAACCATGGATTCATGACACGGGGACAATTTACAATTTTTCATTCTCCGTGTCTTGGCTCTATTGTCCAAATTACACAGTAATATGGGCAAAACAAGCTAATCTCATTCTATGTACGAAGCTTCATCAGAAAATAAGCCATTTTTTCTTTCCTAAATTTTCTATGCAACTTACATTAACCTGATTGGTGAATATTTTAGAGTGGGAATTACCGGGAAAATTTCACATAAAAATAATTGGGCTCACTACTTTTCAATTTTATAGCCTATATTTTAATTTACAACCGACTAACCCAAAATAATAGGCTAACATTCAACATCCAACTCCAATAGATCCTCGAAATTGCTATTCAATTTTTAAAAAAGATTACTCAAGCTTTTAAGTTAATTTATGAATCAGTAACTATAACTCAAATATTAATTCAACAAACCAAATCCATTTGGGTGGTGAAAATTAGATTTTTAACAAGTTTAAATATGTGGGTTTAAATTTCGAATTTAGAGAAATTTGGAGTGGGTGTTATTTAGACTAGTTAGAAATAGTATAAGACAGTTGTATATAAAATTGAGAAAATTTCACATAAGAACAACTGGGACCCTACTTTTTCAATTTTATAGCCCATATTTCAATTTACAACCAACTAGCCCAAAAATAATAGGCTAAGATTCAACATCAACTCCAATAAATTCTCGAAATTACTATTTAATTTTTAAAAAAGATTGCTCAAGCTTTTAAGTTAATTTTCGAATCAGCAACTATAACTCAAATATTAGTTCAACAAACCAAATTCATTTGAATGGTGAAAAACATATGTTTAGCAAGCTTAAATATGTGGGTTTAGATTCCGAATTTGATTTTATGATAAATTTGGAGTGTGTATTATTTAGAAATATTAGAAATAGTATAAGGAGGTTGTATATAAAATTTGAAGTCATTTAATGGAGATTTGGATTGGTTTTGAACAAGAATTGCAAATGAAAATCGTGGAAGAAGTTCGTCTACAGATGCTTGTATAATGGTGTATAATAGTGTATAAGATATGTTTATACACCCATATACACTATTATACAAAAAACTGACTTCGTCTTCTTCCTTGCGTTTTTCTGAAATTTAACTCAAATCTTGCTCAAATCTACTAAAAATCACTTCAAATTGAAATTTTGAACTCCTTTTGATATTTTCAATCAATTGGAACAATAACCAATCTAAAAAACTAACAAACTCAAAAATCCTATTTTCGAAAGCAAAACTTTGAATAGCCTTCAATGGTGGACTTCCACTCTTTAATTTCCTTACATTACAACCAGGTGACACAGGGGGAGAAGCAGTAATGGCGGACGACCCCTTGAAGGATATGTAGAAGATGTGAGAAGAAAAGAGAGTGAAAGTAATGATTGTGAGAACACAAATTTAACTCCATAGATTTTGAATTTGCTAGTACTTTTAAAATATGTACAATATGGGCTAGGTCGGGTAAAACTTAAAAACGTGGGCCATTTTTTGTTATGGTGTGATATCAAGTATATTTTCTTGTAATTCTTGAAGTCATTTAATGGAGATTTGGACTTGTTTTGAACAAGAATTGCAACTGAAAATCGTGAAAGAAGTTCGTCTCCGGACGCTTGTATAAAGGTGTATGATAGTGTATAAGATGTGTTTATACACTATTATACATGATTATACATAATTATACCAAAAACTGACTTCGTATTCTTCCTTGCGTCTTTTATGAAATTTAACTCAAATCTTGCTCAAAATCTACTCCAAATCACTTCAAATTTAAATTTTGAACTTCTTTTGATATTTTCAATCAATTGGAACAGCACCAAATACAAACAACTAACAAACGCAAAAAATCCTATTTTCGAAACCGAAGCTTTGAGTGGCCTTCAATGGTGGACTTCAACTCTTCAATTTTCTTACATTGCAACCAGGTGACACAGAGGGAGAAACAGTTTTGGCGGACGACTCCTTGAAGCATATGTAGAAAATGTGAGAAGAAGAGAGAGTGAAAGCCAAAAAATAAATAAATTACCGTTACTAATTTACTATGGGCTAATGAGTGCAAAAAAAAATTCAAAATATGTACAACCTGGCCGAACTAGGTTAGGGCTTCAAATATGGATCATTTTCGGATGAGTAGGCCCAAGTGATATCTAATGTAATTTTGTCTTGAAAATTTGTCTTCAAGACTTTGAAAGAAAGGAAATTATCTAGTATTTAATAATATTAATGAATAATTAACCACATAAAAAAGATTTTAGTAACTATTTGTAAGTAAGACACTAATCAAATTCAAACTTTTCATCTAGAATATCCTAGTATAAATAGAATTCTCGTTCTAGACTCAAAGCATAATCAATTCAAAATAAAATAAAATAGTGAAACTAGGAAACTAAAAATGGCTTAAGCACTATAACTCGTTGGTGAAGTTCGTCGTGGATCAAGTATCATCAACAAACTGTAGAAAACCCAAAAATATTATCCCTTGGTGCTTCAATTCGCAAAATTTGTAACAGAAAGAGTAGGCAACCAAAAGCTTGCTACTTAAGAAGCCTTTGAAACCTATAGATGTTGAAAGGTTGCTGATAATATTGACTGCATCATTAAAACTGATCTTGTAGTCGGGATACCTAGTTTGATATTAATGTACTAACAAAATAAGCAATTAAAAATAATACACGCTGAAATTCTAAAAAATTAAGAAAATTCTAAAATATCTATGGTAGCTTCTATTACGAAGGTGACCGAAAATACACAGAAACAAGCTTTGGAGTTGGTAACACAAGAATTAGAATCATAAAGGAAAATCACAAAAAGTGGAATCAAAGATTTTGTCAATGCTCCCGAAAGAAATTCTAAAGTTAGAGATAATAATGAGAGAGGCTGGGGAGTCTTTGGAGAAGCATGTAGAAGAGCTCGTGGGTCTGAGAAGGTTGTGCCAGAGCTTGTACAAAAAGAGGTTGAGATACTTCTGAGAAGGTTGTGGAGGAAAAGATCGGAGAAAACACTAGGAACCAATGAGAGGTTATATTGGAACTCTGTATCGAAAAATCCGGCAATTTAACATAGTCTGCTCTTTAATTCAAGATGTACAGGTTATTGAAGAAAGTATGAAAAAATACTCATCAGTAAGCATGGCTTTGCTCAAGTATATGATTTAGTTATTGGTAGGACAATTTGCGTATACAATTGCTGTTCAAACTTTTCTACTGTTTTTACTGTTTGAGTTGGAAAAAATCTCCATTGTTAGCATAGATTTGCTCAAATATATGGTTTAACGGTGGGTAGGAAAAAAAGTAAAAAAACAATCGAGAGGCCCTCAATCGTTGAGAATGATGGTTTTAAAGTTGGCTATGCTTCAATGATAAAGTGGGGTACGTTCTCACTGCTAACAGATGCCCCATACAAAATTGTAAGGGTTGTTGCAGATGTTGATTTTCCATCAGCCTAAAGAACCCCAAGCCAATGACTTACTAAAGGCACTAACTTCAAATTCAAATGGTGTGTCGAAAGCTCCAGTAACTTTGTCCATTTATGCATAAGAAAATAACAATTCCAATTTGATGATAATGATTATAAAGAAATGCTTGTCACTCTTGAAGGCTAACACATTTGAGCCATCGGTGCCACTTCATAACCCCATGGCACAGGGCCCGTATTGCAACCAAGATTTGCATGATGATGAAATGCTTGCCATAGCTAATGGCTTTCTTGAACACGACATAGTTAATTCATTACATTAGGACCAACTGGAGAACCAATAGTAAATGACCCACTTGAGAATCAAGATTTGAATGCCACTTGATAGCCCAACGAATGCAGAACAAGAACTTGTCCCTTTTAACACTAGATTTCTCGTATTTAATGTCGTTGTACAATGTTAAATAACTTCATCATTTTGTTGAGTCTAATTTTTGTTTTATCTTTTTAGGAAAACCAATGTGAATTGATATATATGTTGGAGGATTGCCAACCAACACAACAAAAAGAGAGCTCTATTTAGTCATTAGACAATTGGGACAAGTTCACAATTGTAACGTTCAGATCAAAACTTTTGAGGAAGGATACTGTTGTGGATTTGTCCATTTCCAATATGCAATTTCTGCTCATAACGCAATTCAGACACATAATATAAGTGTGAAAAGAAAAGAAAAACTATGTAAGATTCAAGAGTAATAACGATGGATGCGATGAGAGAACAAAGTCTCATCAGATAGAGGTGGATTTCGCAATAGCAATTTGAATAGTAAGGAATTGTTGAACACTACAAAAGTAGTTCTGACTCGCGCAATGGTCAGGAAAGTCAGTGGCGATCTAGAGTATAAGTTGGTGAAACTACAAAAGCAGTTTTGACTCGTGCAGTAGCCCTGAAAGTCATTGGTAAATCTAGAGGATAAGCTACGGGGTTCGCAGGATAACTCAATAACTTTTGCACAAACCCTATATATATCCATGACTAAAGTTTATCTAATGTCCTTGCGTTGTGTCTTTAAAGTAAGAAATTTTCAAGCAAAGTAGACATCAAAAACATCCTATACCTAAATTCAGACATAGGCAGCTGGTGCCTGGAGAGGACCATTTGATTTAATACCCTGACCACGACCTCTACTCCATCCTAGTCCTTGGCCTCGGCCTGCAAGAAATCCGATGTTGTGTAAAAAGATAAGACATCATATCAGAACAAACAGATAAGTATATTTTTTTTAATTAATATTTGGCTATTTAACCTACATAAAATCTATATTCTTGTCATTTGTGGAGGTAAACTAATGGGAGTGGATACAATTCAATCACCAGCAGTTATACATCAAATGATAGCAGAATCAATACCTTTTACATTAAAACTTAGTACTACTATACATCTTAGGGTAAAACGAAGTTGTACACCTTAGGAAGGAGCTTACCCTGGCCCTGAATGGGCATTGAACCAGCTAGTCCAACATAGTTGTTACCACGTCCACGATAAGCACCACGACCTCTTCCTCCATTTCGGCCTCTCCCATTATATCCACGCCCTCCACCATATCCGGGCACGCCATTGTTAAAACGTCCTGTACACAGTAAACCAAGATTGATGAAATTTTATTCTTTTATCTTTTTTCTTCTTTTTGATTAATTTTGAAGATTGATGAAATTTTGTTAGTGCCTCGCTACATGTACATTTATGTAGGCCTGGGTAAGTGTTTTACCAATTGCCTAGCCTATTGATTCCACCACTATGACCAAATTGGTTGAGGATATAGCCGAATAAAATGGAACAGAGAGAACCTCAACCTTAGCTTCAAATCCAACTTTTTTCATTCCTCCAAACATGTGAAGGAAAAAAAAAAAGAAAATTTAAGAATTCAAAAGATAATGCAGAAAAGACATATGCAAAATTAAACAACTATACCTCCTGCATAGTCATATTCAATCACTGGTCTTACTTGATCTGCTGGAATAGGTGGTTGGTACCTGCAAAATTCTACAAACTTTTGAAATAATTCATGCGCCTTTAAGCCATAACCTGAAAAAAATAGCATTTTGACTAGTATGGCATTTCGAAAAAGCATTGATTGATCACAAGCTAAGTGAGCTAACCAATTCAAGAAAAGGAAGGGTACTAAATGCAGTGCTCATATTGAGTAGTCTCGAGGCTGCAGAAAATTGAGCAAATTGTCAAACAACCTGAAAAATATTTCATGGACAGAAGATGCAACTTGCGGAAGAAGTCCTTCTTCTAAAGGTTCCCACATATCGATCAGTGATGAAGGCCAACCATCTTTCTCTGATATATATATACGTAAAGATAATTATCTTGTTAAATGCTTTATATATATTGAGCTTGGAAACAGAGAGGAGATGTATTGTATTAAAAGACAATTTTCAAAGAATGCAGTAAAAGGACATAAACATGCTACAATCTGCCGCGCGCACCTTTATTAGTTCCGCGATCATTACTGTGTTACTAAGATTTGAGAGCAATTTCTTTACATTTTTTCCTGCAAAAACGAAGCAGGAAATAAAATTGTCACGACACAAAACTCACAGAAACATGATACATCATATATAGTTTACAATGATTCAATAGAATTGAATATGTGGTTTAACAAAGATACCATACAACATATTGTTGCATGGCGATATACATTAATTGAACTGTATTTCAAATGATATGACATTTGGCCAATACCATGAAATTTTTATCCTACTTCAAATATTTTTCTCATCCTTTAATTAATTAAAGAAACAATTTTTATCAGCACTTATATCTGACATATATACTCAAGTAACTAAACCAAAACAAGGCACTGTAATAACTTTTTTCCTGCCTGAATTACTTCTCCTTCTCTCTTATAAAAGCTATTGTTTTCTAAGTTATTCATCAAGGAATTCTCGAGTAACTGAACCAAATGCATATAATGTAGAAGTGACCACCCATTTTACAAAAATAGCCGGAGAGACAAAGGTATATCACATGAAGGAGAAAGGTGCAACCTTTATCTAGTTTATATTTCCATTTATCAAAAGGACCTATTTTCACCAGCACGGTTCCGCACTCATGTAAATCAACCATTAAGATCCCAAAATAAAGAAAAGCTTATGTTATTTTACTACACCATTTCACAAAATAGCCAAAGAAACATAGAGAATAAAAAGGTACCAGTGGTTGCATTTATAATGTACTTTACATCCCTAATCCAATTAGGGTGCTTGGTAATTTGTACTAGTTGTCTATAAATAAAGTATTGAAAATCCTATTTATTCTTTCTATTTCTGGCCATAGAGGAAATTTATCCTATATTATTCCAACAAATAATACGATCGTGACTAGAGAACTATACTAGCAAGTGACCCAATTTATTGTATCAATTTTTGGTAAAAATAGCACGGGCTAGTCAGATTTCGAACTGGCCATTCAAAAATAGCCAGCGTTTGCAAAGTCATTGAAAAATAGCCACTATTTTGCTGTAACACGGAAAGTTCCAGCATAATATACTGGAGATCGGTGCACCTGTGTATGAACTTCCAGCATATTATGTTGGATTGATATATTATACTGGAGTATTTTTTCGGATTTGAGCAGTGTTTTGCTTCAGATTTATCTTTACATGAAAAGTGACTAAATTTCGATTACTTTTGAAACTGTGCCTATTTTTGAATGTCCCCTTGTAAATCTGGTTATTTTTGAATTTCTTTCCAATTTTTGCGCTCAATTATTGGACAGGCAAACTAGAAATGGGCTCCACACTCAAGTAACTGGACTAGGGCACCCAGAAATTGCAAAGATTGCAGAAATGGCCATACACATTCACAAAAATAGCCAAAGTGTCGATATAGAATGAATAGGTAGAGTACCTGGAGAAGAGTAGTAGCATAAGTAATGTAGTTCCTCAATCTCCCTTGAGTTGTTATTCTAATCTCATTCTCCTTTATAGAAGTCTCAACTCTTGGCTTCTGCACTTTCTGATACCTATCCATCACTTTCTAAAACACAAGCACACAATTAATCCTTCAATCAATAGCCCAAAAATCACAATATTTTTCAAATCTTGATATAGAGCAGTTGACAAGAAAAAGAATGAAATCTTACAGTAATATTAAATTTTTGAAGACTCTTATTCTGTGATGAACACCCTCTCCTGAACTGCAATTTGTTTCTTTTTCTTTCTTTTTTTCTTTATGAGAATGATAATTTTTAGTTACTTTTCTTTTTGTCAAAATAGTATTCAGAAAAATACGGTTAATTGTGGCCAATATGACCGGCTTAATTATCTCATCTCTTGTTTCATGGAATAACCACATGTTTAAAAAAATTTATTCTTAGAATCGTGGTCCTAAAAGTTCGAGAAACATTTCAGGAGTTATACATATATATAGGATATGTGATATGTCAAAACAAAAGGGAAAAAGTAATAGTATATCTCAAAACAGAAGGAAAACCAAAGAAAAGCAGCAACTGTTAATCACACAAGAGTATACTAGGACATAGTGGTACAATTTTGCTTAAAATAAGGCGAAATACATAAATTGTCACATGATCTATAGATCAAATCGTGTGTTAAATACTTTTTTACGGCGAAAATTATTTTACATATTCAACCTTACAAAAGTGTGTCTATGACATACCACTTTACTTAACTGGTACTTGCGTGTTATACACAGAAAAAAAGGAAGTGAACTCCAAAAACTTTAAAAAAAAAACTTAAAACTTTAACTCGGTTTTAAACTCATAAGAACTCAACAATGGAAGTTCAGAATTCCTCCTCAAATCAGTCCGTTCAAATGTTTTTAAGCTCAAGGAATTGGTTTTTAATCAATTCCAAGCAGCATACAATCCACATAAGTTTTAGATCTCAGATTCGCATCAACCCAGAATTCAATAATTGTCACGACCCAAAATTCATTAAAGGTCGTTATGATGCCGGACACCGCTGTCAGGCAAGCCAAAAATAAATAATTAATTTGATTCTCTTTTTAGTATTTTCGAAACCATAGTTTTCCTTTAATTAAATAGTAGAAGATGGAAATTTTTAGGGTAAATAGTAATATTTTCACAATCTCAATATTGAATAACCCATAATCATCTCAGAATTCGATGTCACAAGTGCATGAGATTTATTAGGAAATAAAATAAAATACAATAACTGTCCGGAAGACAAATTTGGACAGAAAAGAAAATACAAGTACTCTGAAGGAGACTCTGCTGGCGGCGGATCGTCTCATAAGATGCAGCTTACCTAAGTCCCCATATCAACCACGCCGCTGCACCCACAAGGCCACTAGACGTACATGTGCATGTACAACAAAATGTACAACAAGTGTAGTATGAGTACGAAAATAACCCGTACCCAGTAAGTATCAAGTCTAATCTCGAAGAAGTAGTGACAAGAGGTCGACTCCTCACTTACTATGGCCAACAATAATATACCGATAATATGATAAATTATGGATTTTATAAGACGACTGTAAACTCAATAACATGAAGCAGGTAAACAATTCTTTTATTAAAAATGGGAGAAAAATGGGCCAAATCCCGTCTTTAAAGCAATCTGCCCAGCCGTCCTTCCGCACCTGCGGTACACTAGCCGCACCTATGTAAAGTCCATTACAGGTGCGGTTCCCTCCAAGCTAAGCGGAATCCACTTCTGCAGTCACCCATGCAATTCTGCGCCTTCGCACGTGCGAATGGCTTTCCGCTTCTGCAACCCAGCTGCCTCTCTCGCATTCCGCACCTATGGAGCTCACCTCGCATCTGCGGGCCATAACCTTGCATCCACGACCATCCCAGCTCCGTCCAAATATCGCTTCTGCGATTCCCATAGACGCACCATGCGGGCTTACACCTGTGGCCTTTTCCACGCAGGTGCGATTACACCAGATATCAGCAGCATTAGCCTTTCTCAAATTCCAAATTCGATCTATTAACCACCCGGAATCCACCCGAGGCTCCCGGGACCCGTCCAATTATATAAACCAGTCCCAAAACATAACACGGACCTGCTCGAGGCCTCAAATCGCATCAAACAACACCAAAATCATGAATCACACTCAATTCAAGCTTTATGAACTTTAGAACTTCAAACTTCTTCATTCGATGCCGAAACCTATCAATTCACGTCCGATTAACCTCAAATTTTGCACACAAGTCACATTTGACATTACAAGCCAACTCCAACTTCCGGAATCGGAATCCGACCCTGATATCAAAAAGTTCACTCCCAGTCAAGCTTCTCAAAAACCTTCAAATTTCTAACTTTCGCCAACAACAAGAACAACAACCTAGTAAAATCCCACAAGTGGGGTCTGAGAAGGATAGTGTGTACGCAGACCTTACCCCTACCCCGGAGGGGTAGAGAAAATGACCGATGGACCTCCAAATCCACTTTCGGACGCGCTCCAAATATCAGAATTACTATACAGAGTTATTCCCAGATTTGGAATTCCAAACGGACATCGATAACGCTGAATTGCACTTCAACCCAAATTTATGAAATTCTTCCAAAATGCCAATTTCCACAATAGGCGCTGAAATGCTCCCGGGTCATCAAAAATCTGATCAGGACATATGCCCAAGTCCAAAATCATCATACAAACCTGTTGGAACCTTCAAATCTGGATTCCGAGTTCGTTTACTCAAAATTATAACTTAGTCAATTTTCCAACTTAAAGCTTCCGAAATGAGAATTTTCTTTCCAAATTAACTCCAAACTTCCCGAAATTCAATTCCGACCATATGTACAAGTCTCGTAGTGAAGCTGCTCATGGCCTCAAACCACCGAACAATGTGCTAGAGCTCAAAACAACCGGTCGGATCGTTATATTCTCTTCTACTTAAACATACGTTCGTCCTCGAACTTGCTAAGGATGGCTCTGGAGTTGTCTGAAATCACTGTTTAACACCTCGAGCACCTACCTGTGCTACCACAACTCAGTTGAGAACATTTTCCCGAGCTAATCTAAAGATTTTCCCTTTTTCTTAGCCAAATAGGCCTTAGAGCCCAATTCCAACATCTGGAATTCTCTGCCAGGCCCGCTTCCATCATACGAATACCGTATCAATCTCTATGCGATGCACCAATATATGGTTACATATCTTTGTAGAATCCATACTATGCACTATATAACTCACATGCCCATAATAATATCCTCTGATAACAATAGCCGAAATTTTACGAATATGATGCTCACAATGCACCTCATGACATATATAAGTCTTGTTCCAACTTATGCAATACCTCCACGACAAAAGAGATATGTAGAAATTCATAACCAACTACCATGTTAATAAATCGCTGAGTCTCTCTGTCTGACAGGAACCACTACCTCATTATTAACCAAATAATGATATTTACTCTTTAATATGATTCATATAATCCGATCGCATTGATCCCAGATCCAAAAATCTCGTCTCACCCAATACGAGCTTGTTGGCCGAAAAACAGGTGAAGTTTTGAATAATGACAAATGAACTCAGTCATGGACCAGGTCCATCTTGTGAAACACAGTCATGATCAACCTATACATGTGAGATGATCGTGAAGGAGATAAGTCCTACTGATCAAGCAGCAATATCTTCTGATCTGATCGAAAAGGTTGCATATTAGATACGGAGAGAAAGTCTTCTTATATGAAGAGAACAAAATCCGGATAAAAGATAATGTTAGAGTTTGAGATCTTCATGAACTCTTCTACGATAGAAGATCAGCCATTGAGTCCCAATCAAACTCTGATTACTAACCTATTAAATGACAGTGATTGTTCTCTTTTATAGGTAATGCACATACACAGAAGTTAAACTAAATCGAGAGCAAAAGAGCAAGGTGATTTTGCAAGCAATTTATGTGTGATTTGAGTGTGCACTCCTGAAGCTACTTGAACGAGATAGAAGAATCAGTTTCATTGTGTCTATCTTTTATTCTAGTTCAATTGTAGTAGGTGGTTTAAAGTTGTACCTTTCAGCTTTCATAGAAGCAATTGTATTAGGTACCTAGAGTGTTCAAGTTATACCTAACTTGAAGTTGCCGTAATAGTGGATGCTGTGTGCCACAATGGGATTAGAGTTAATCCTTAGGTTTACAAAGAGTTTTTGTAAATGCTGTTTTGGCTCAGTGATTTTAGTGGAAGTTTGGGAAAATCCTACTGAGTAGTAGGTCGTGGTTTGTTTTACCTTTTGAGCCAGGTATTTTCCACGTAAAAATCTCTGTGTTCTTTATTTTATGTACTTATTATTCTGCAAATAGTAATAGTTAGAACACCTAGAAGAACCAGGTTCTTATATAGCAAAAATTGGGTACCACACAAATCACCCCCCTCTTGTGTGGTATTGACGCTTAAAACATCAATTGGTATCAGAGCGGGTTATCCTTGAAGAGGCTAACACCTTAGGAAAAGATCAAAATGAGTGCACCACCTGGGAACTGGGAAGGGCAATCTGTCACACCTCCTTTATACCTACACCCGCAAGGGCATAAGGGAGTTTTTCCAATTAAAGGACAATTGAAACGGGATTTATTATTAAAGATTTAGAGTCGCCACTTGGGAGATTTATGGTATCTCAAGTCATCGGTTGAATCCCGAATCGAGGAAAAGATTGACTCTGTATTACAATCAACGAACCAGAAATCTGAGTAAGGAATTCTGTTAACCCGGGAGAAGGTGTTAGGCATTTCCGAGTTCCGTGGTTCTAGCACGGTTGCTCAACTATTATATTTGGCTTAAATTATCTGATTTCAACAATTATGAACCTATGTGCAAATTTTAACCTTAACCGCTTTTATTCATTTTTAAAGAAAATTGCAACGTCATTAAAACAAGTCTTGAACCACGTCACATAAATGCACCCGTGGTTTTTGGACATACTTTAACATCGTTGGGATTTGGATTTGGGTCACATAAATGTGCACCCGAGTTTAGGGAGGTAATGTTATTCAAATACGCGCCTAAAGAGACTAACGCGTTATTATTTTGGAGAAGGCCGTGAAATTCGCTAAACGGCCCGTCCCGAAATCTAATTATTTTAATATATACAATTATCGAGGGCCCCGCAATTTATGTGTTTTGTTTAGCGAGGCTCATCCCGTTTTATTATTTTAAAGTGCAAACCTAGAGCAATCTATAGTTTTCTACTTAATTTGTCTCTAAAATAAAAGAAAGGCCCTAATTAATTTGTTACTGGACTGATGCAAACTAAGTAATATTTTTGCACCAACATCCGACCATTGGGCTCCGATGTGAGCCCAGCAGAGGGAATTTAAAACCAGATATACACCATAAAATCGGCCAAAACAGACCTTGGCCCAGGTCTAAATGAGAAAGGGGCCAAAACTGGCCTGGGCCGTGCATCAATTATCCTGAGGCACAAACGTTTAGGGACTAGCCTGATAAGCCCTGTCTTTTACACTAAATGGAATTTCAATTTAATTAAGAACACAAATCTGATAAATCTACTACTAAAATTAACTAGCCAGTAAAATAAATTCAATGCAACATTAAACATGAGTTGGAAAGCAACTGATTTCAGATTTCACGACCCACGTAAATTGCCTATGATCACAATTTCAAACATGGTGCATACTAGTTCAAATTTCAAATTCCCTACTATGACTCATTTTTATTAAAATGCTGACTCATGAACTTTGATTAAACACTAACATGACCACATATGAGAATTGAAACTCGAGAATTAAGGATGCTGGACGAAAATGGATTGCCTAAATTAACCTTACGAATTACATATCTCATATCTACTTTTAACTTTCTGATTTCGAACCCACACACAACCACTCAAACTCAGAATTATAGATTAACTCACATCATCACTACTAAATATAAAGCTCCCATGATCAGAAGAAGTATCACACTACTTTAACAGTCTACAGCCTAATTAATCACAGCTTGAAAATACCATTTATATAGATCTAGGAAAATCGGAAATTAACTAAACTAATAGAAACTATTCTGTTAGTCCAGCATGGAATTATTACAACGAATACTCAACTAAACTCATATGCATTTCTAAATATCTAACACAATTGCACAAACTTATAATTAACAGTCCATCAATACGGTTATTACAGTATAATGAAAGCAGTAAATCAACAATAGGCCTCCACTTCAACAACAATAGGCCTCCACTTCATTCATTTTCAACTGGATATTTTCATACATCGAGTTTCAGGACATGTACCTGGTATGTAGAACAGAAAAATGGGGTAAGCAATCAGCAACATCAAACAGCAAAATACAGCAGCAGAAAGCCCAACACAGTAGCTTCAACACCTCAATCCAGAAATCCCAGCAACACGGAGAAAACCAGTAAAAATGGAGAAGAAAAATAGTCCGGAAATCTCTCTTTGTTTTCTCTTTCTAGCTTTGAACTCTCTCTGGTGTTCTTCCGCTCTCAATATTTCAGAAAATTTGGTTCTATCTTTTTTACTCTCTCCAAAATGAATTCTGCCCCTGTATATCCAGTGTATCCATAGTGTATATTGAGTGTATACCGCTCTCTCTGCCACCTTTTATTTTTTTCTTCTCTCCTGTATATCTATGTGTTCTTATAGGCATTCAATTAATGCCATCCCATTACTAGTGTTCCTTCCCTTATTTTAATTATCCCCACTAACTTACTTTCTAAATTAATCAATTAGTGTCATTCCCATTATCAATTTTAGCTTTTCTATTTTTTAAATTATCTATACTAGCTTAGTGCTTTTTAATTAATTCAGCAATGAAATTTCTACCCTACCAATATTGAGAAGCTTCCTAATTCAATTATTGACAAGTTTACTTAGGCTAAAAGCTTCTATTATTTATCATTCCTAAGTTCTTATTTATCAGAATTATAATAAACAAAAGACTAAAACCTTCAACTGGATTGAAAAATCAAAATCAGCTATTAAATTGATTAACGTCATACATGAATATGAACTAAGACAACGAATGGACAATCCACAATTTTAAACCTAATTTGACTTAGTTAAATTGCTTAAAGAAGACGAGGCAGAAGTGAAATAATAATAAGAAAAAAGAAAGAAAGAAAAGAAAAAATAATAATAATAGTACTGGAGAACTTACCAATTCAACGGGTTTAGTTAGCACTCGAATTTTCTCCGATTTCATTGCCAAATGATGTTAGTCATTTGTTCTTTGTTAGAACAAGTGATTAACACCATTTTGCGACGAAACCGGGCCCTAAAATTATCAACAATCCTTGAGTTAAATCTGTCTTTTAGCATGCAGACTCAAGATTTGAAATTCGACTCATTCCAACCAGATTTGAGGGAAACCAGATATGTATTGGGTATGGGGGGGGGGGTCAAGGAGGTTATGGGGTGTTAGTTTGGGGTCGATTGGGTAACCTAGGGTTTGGGGTTCAAACTTCAATCGAAGATTCGACGAGTTTGGCTGTGATTCGAAGGAAACGGTTTGGGGATTTGGGATGGGGAGATGGAGGATAATCAATGGTGTTAATTTGGGGTTGTTTGGGCCACTGGAACCGCCGTGAGACGATTTTCGGTGGGCGGATGGCGGTGGTGCGAGGCGGTGGGAGACGGGGTATCTCTAGGGTATGTGAGGGGGGAGGGAGAGATGAGAGACGACGAGGGGGTTGGGGTGTGTTAGGCGTTTATATACTGTGGGGGGTGGTCGAATTTACGCCGTTCGATCAAATGAGATCAACGGTCAGGATGAAGGGGAGGGGCTAAACGTCACCGTTTGGTTAAGTGGGGGTTGGATCGGTTCTGGAAGAGGGTCAGGGTCGGGTTCTGGGCGATGTTCTGGATCGTTTGATAACATTAAATCAAAGATCTAGATTGAGACGCCTGAAACGACGTAGTTTGGTTGAAGATGGAGACGGACCGGGTTGGGGGAAGGTCTGAGCCGGTTTTTTGGGGTATTTGGGCGGGTATTGGAGTGGGTTTTTATTTGGGCTGGGGATTCTTTTGGCCCAGATTTGATTTCCTCCTCTTTCATTATTTCTTTTTCTTTTCTTTCTTTTTTTTTCTTTTAAAAATTAAACTTAAAAATCCTAAATTATATTATAGAAGACCTAAATTAGCTTAAAATATTAATTAACTTTAAATAACACTTATCACAAATAATTAAACACTTAAATAAAAAGAAAATCACACAATTTGACCAAAATACAAAAATATGTTATTTCTTGTAAATTTTCATTTTTGTAAAACACCTAATTATTAATTAATTCTAAAAATGTAAAAATCAAATCTTAAATGCAAATGCTATATATTTTTTTTGTATTTTTGATGCATTAATAAAATTAAACATGCACATAAATACATGCAAACAATCAGGAAAATCACACAGTAATTCCTAAAATGACACATAATTAAAGAAAAGACCTATTTTTGGGAATTCTTTTGGAGTAATTTGTGTGAGGCAAAAATCACGTGCTCACAGCTGCCCCTCTTTGTCCGAAAACACGAAGAGTTTTCGTGCAAAGATAAAGTGAGCGGATACGAGCAATTTTTGCATGTTTGAACACTCTGTGGGAAGCATTTTTGAAAGATTTGACCGAACCTTTGCTTCAAAGGTTTCCTACATATCCTTGGCTATAAAGGAATCAGGTCAATGTAGTTCGGGAAGTTTCGGTAGCTGGGACTATCATAAAACTGTGGTTTTACTGTTACTGCTGTTGCTGCTGCTGATACTGCCTACTAACCTCTTTATTACACCATGACAAAAATGAAGAAGCTGGACTAAGCTATAATCTATGCTTTACAAATATTTATTTCCAAACTTGATCTTGTGACTAATGTTGCCTCGTTGACTTGTATCTTCCTCATAAGTTCCTTTGTGGCTGACTTGAATGGTATTCTTTGAAATACATTCCCTTCTTCTCTAGGTGGACGTCTGACTGCCAAAACTTGAACTGTATTCCCTTGCTCTCCAAGTGGGTGCCTGATTGCCAAAACTTGAACTGTATTTCCCTTGTTATCCAGGTAGGCGCCTGATTGCTAAAACTTGAACTATATGCCCTTGTTCTACAGGTGGGTGCCTGATTGCCAAAAACTTGAACTGTATTCCCTTGTTCTCCAGGTGGGCTCCTGATTGCTGAAACTTGAGCTGTATTCCCTTGTTCTCCAGGTGGGCTCCTGATTGCTGAAACTTGAACTGTATTCCCTTGTTCTTCAAGTGGGCTCCTGATTGCTGAAACTTGAACTGTATTCCATTGTTCTCCAGGTGGGCTCCTGATTTCAACAAAATAGACAAAAGCAAAGAAAATTTCTGCCCCAGTTTGGTAGCTGGGTATATATATGAGTGTAAACTAAATCATGTTACAAACATCAGTAAGAACTTGAAAGCGGAAACTCGAATTGTACTCCCTTGTTCTCCAGGTGGGCGCCTGATTGCTGAAACTTGAATTGTTGCTCCTTGTTCTCCAGGTGGGCGCCTGATTGCTGAAACTTTAACTGTTGCTCCTTGTTCTCCAGGTGGACGCCTGATTGCTGATACTTTAACTGTTGTTCCTTGTTCTCTAGGAGGACGCCTGATTTCATCAAAAATAGCCAAAACAAAAGAAAATTTTCTGCCCCAGTTTGGTAGCTGGGCGCATCCGTGAATGTTAAACTGAAGCATATTACCAAATATTACTAAGAATTTGAAAGCTAGGTCCCATTATCCGGGGGTCCTGACAACTCTTAACTAAACGACAATTTTAAATCTAAGCTATATCTTTTAAAGGTATGACTTCTGCTAAATCTTGTTATCTAAGCCAATTTTAAACTATGTTCCATTATCCAGGAGGGTCCTGACAACTCTTATGCGAACTTTGAAATCAACTTATATTCCTTTTGGTGCATATTTGTCCTATATTTACTACTTATGATTGTTTTAGGGTTTAACCTAGGTCCCATTTTCCAGGAGGGTCCTGAAAACTTCAAATTAAATCCTATCCTAGCAATAAAAGCTTTAAAGACAACTTATATTCTTTTGGGGGTACATTTATACTAGATCCTGCTACTCATGATTGTTTTAAATTTTAAACTAGGTCCCATTTTCCAGGAGGGTCATGAGAATTTATACGATCAAACCTGCATGGTACTTGCTTCCTTCACAGGGTGCTTCCTGAAACAAATGCCATCTTTGCCCCTGTTTCAAATCAAAGAAAATCTTGTCAGTTCAAAACGTGGTGGTTAGTTATGGCATCCTTGCTGGGGAGGGTTTTCTCTTTGCCCTGCTTTGCTTCAACAGACTGCCTTGAACTGGTCGAAAGGACTGTTTTGACCTCATGACTGATCCTCAACTGCAGGATCCCCAACTGTTGTTTTCACTTCTGACCTTTCTGTCTGAACTCGTATATATCCCATGACATTACTGAACCATTCCACCGATTCCACTTTTGCTTACACCCTATGTCTCATTTTTCATCATATTATCTCCAGCATATCCTAGCCGTATTTTGCTTTGTGCAATTTTGAATCTTGGTAGTATAATTTTGACATTCCTTCTTATTTGTTGGAACAAGGCTAACCTTGGAAGAGCTTTAGGGGAGTAAAAATTAACAACAATGAAATTCGACGATTTTGAGAATTAAGAATAAAAAAGAAAATCCAAATTTGGATGACTATTGGAGATAGGAAAAAAGAACTTATCTGAGTGGAGTCACTGGAACCAATGATCATGGTATGCATTTTGGAGTAATCAGCCCAGTCTATTTAACCAATCTCCTTTCCAATTGTTTTACTTTGCGCTCCAAGATTTTCACAACCCAATTTTACTTTCCGCCAACTTACGGACCTTATTCGACTTGTAGTGCCCAGAAGGGTTTTCACCGACAAACCTCTCTCATTTGTTTTCTCTCAGCTTTCGTCGCCTCATGGTGCCCATGAGGGTTTTCACCAATAAAACTCTCTCATTTTTTGATTTTTCTTGCTTAAACCGGAGTGTTGCCCCTGATATGAATTCTCTTTACATTGCTCAAATTGGCATCTCTCGAAGACTGGTCGGAAGGTCTTTCTTTGGACCGTAATGTGGGATTTTGGACAGGGTTAGAAAGAAAGGGTATCAAAGGCTCGAAACAATTTGACATGGGTTTAAAATTGCAACTCTTGGAATCACATTTCTTATTACAAGTACAACTTCTGCCCCAGTTTCTTGCTTGGGGATCTTTTGATATTTTATTTTACTATGACCGAGCAGTGAGGCTGCCTACGTATCCTTAACAGGAATCAGGTCAAACGTAGTTCACACCTAAATTTCATTGTTGTTATGATTTCTATTTTCACTTCTTTTATTTTCTCTTTTTCTTTCTTTCCCTTTTTCTTTTTCTTTCTTTTCCTTTTCTTTTGTTATTGATTCCAAAATAGGGGTATGAAAGAAACAAATGCGGCTCAAAAGGGGGAACAAAGGGTAAAGTGTTTAGATAGCAGAACAAATTGCCGTCGTCATTCCAATATTTGAAACAATGCCAAGTACAAACAATCAACAATTATAATAAAGAAATCATACATAATATCTCTTGACCGAGTCGGAATTGATGGCCATGTCTATGTATTTTCCTTCGATATCTGTTAAACATAGAGCGCCATTGGATAATACTCTGGTCACAATGAATGACCCTTGCCAATTTGGGGTGAACTTGTCTTTTGCTTCAACCTGATGTGGAAGAATACGTTTCAGCACTTGCTGACCCATTTCAAACTTTCGGACACGCACCTTTTTGTTGTATGTTCTTGCCATTCTTCTTTGATATAACTGGCCATGACATACTGCTGCCAATCATTTTTCATCAATCAAGTTCAACTGCTCCAAACGGGTTCTGACCCACTCATCATTATCAATCTTGGCCTCAACGACAATCCGAAAGGAAGGGATTTCAACTTTTGCCGGTATTACTGCTTCAGTGCCATATACCAAAAAATAAGGAGTTGCTCCTACCGAAGTGCGGACAATAGTGCGATAACCGAGCAACGCAAACGGTAATTTTTCATGCCATTGCCTGGAACTTTCTACCATTTTCCGAAGTATATTCTTTATGTTTTTGTTGGCTGCCTCAACCGCTCCATTCGCCTTGGGACGATATGGGGTAGAATTGCGATGTGTAATCTTAAACTATTGGCATACCTCTTCCATCAATTTACTGTTAAGATTAGCACCATTATCCGTGATGATCACCTTTGGGATTCCGAATCGACAAATGATATTTGAGTGAACAAAATCGACCACTGCTTTCTTGGTCACCGATTTGAAAGTTTTGGCCTCAACCCACTTGGTGAAATAATCAATGGCTACCAGAATGAACCTGTGCCCGTTGGATGCTGCTGGCTCAATTGGTCCAATGACATCCATGCCCCAAGCAACGAAGGGCCATGGTGCCGACATTGTGTGCAATTCCGATGGTGGAGAATGAATCAAATCTCCGTGTATCTGGAACTGATGACATTTGCGCGCAAAATTGATACAATCTCGCTCCATGGTAAGCCAATAGTAGCCTGCTCGGAGAATTTTCTTTGCCAACACATATCCGCTCATATGTGGTCCGCAGACTCCCGAATGTACTTCGGACATGACAACCATAGCTTGTCTAGCATCTATGCATCTTAATAATCTAAGGTCTGATGTTCTCTTATACAAAACCCCTCCACTTAAGAAGAATCCATTTACCAACCGTCGAATTGTTCTCTTTTGATCCCCCGTGGCTTGCACTGGATATATCCCTATTCTGATGTACTCTTTGATATCGTGGAACCATGGTTCGCCATCAAGTTCTTCTTCAATCATATTACAGTAAGCATGCTGATCTCGGACTTGAATATGCAGAGGATCGATATAAGCTTTTTCCGGATGGTGCAACATTGATGCCAGGGTAGCCAAAGCATTGGGGACCTCATTATGGACCCTTGGAATATGCCTGAACTCCACTGATCGAAACCATTGACAAAGATCATGTAAACATTGTCGGTACGGTATGAGCTTCAAGTCTCGCATTTCCCATTCTCCTTGAATTTGGTGTACCAGAAGATCCGAGTCTCCCAAGACCAAGATTTCCTGGATATCCATGTCTGCAGCTAGCCTTAGACCCAAAATACATGCTTCATATTCAGCCATATTGTTGGTGCAATAAAATCGAAGCTGAGCCGTAACAGGATAGTGATGCCCTATTTCAGAAATAAGCACAGCTCCTATTCCGACTCCTTTCATGTTGGCAGCCCCATCAAAGAAAAGTTTCCAGCCTGATTTTTCAATTTGCTCCAATTCATCGATATGTATCACTTCTTCATCGGGAAAATAAGTTCTCAATGGCTCGTAATCTTCATCGACCGGGTTTTCGGCTAAATGATCGGCCAATGCTTGGGCTTTCATCGCAGTCCGAGTTACATAGATGATGTCAAACTTTGTGAGAAATATCTGCCACTTCGCAAGTCTCCCTGTCAGCATAGGATTTTGAAAGATATACTTCAACGGATCCAAGCGCGAAATGAGGTAAGTAGTGGAGGATGACAAATAATGTTTAATTTCTGAGCCACCCAAGTTAGGGCACAACATGTCCTTTCCAGATGAGTGTACTTAACCTCATAAGCCGTGAAATTCTTGCTAAGATAGTACATAGCCTGTTCCTTTCTGCCGGTAATGTCATGCTGCCCCAGTACACAACCAAATGAATTTTCCAAGACTGTCAAGTAAAGAATAAAAGGTCTTCCTGGTTCTGGTGGAACCAGTACAGGTGGGTTTGACAAGTATCCTTTTATCTTATCAAATGCTTCTTGACACTCATCAGTCCACTTGATCGCAACATCCTTCTTCAGCAATTTGAAAATAGGCTCACAAGTTGTCGTGAGCTGAGCAATAAACCTGCTGATGTAGTTCAACCTCCCTAACAGACTCATCACTTCAGTCTTGTTCCTCGGAGGTGGAAATTATTGGATGGATTTGATCTTTGATGGGTCCAACTTGATGCCTCGCAGGTTGACTATGAATCCCAATAGCTTTCCAGATGGAACACCAAACGCGCACTTGGCAGGGTTAAGCTTGAGGTTGTACCTGCGAAGTTTTAAGAAAAATTTCCTCAAATCCCCAACATGGTTGGCCTGATGCTTTGATTTTATGATCACATCATCCACGTATACCTCAATCTCCTTATGTATCATGTCATGAAACACTGTAGTCATTGCTCTCATATAAGTTGCCCCGGCGTTCTTCAAACCAAATGGCATTACCCGGTAGCAATAAGTTCCCCACAGCGTGATGAATGCCGTATTTTCTGCATCTTCTTCATCCATTAGTATCTGATGATACCCGGCATAGCAATCCACAAAAGATCCTATCTCATGCTTGGCACAATTATCGATCAAAATGTGGATGTTAGGTAGTGGGAAGTTATCCTTCAGACTTGCTTTGTTGAGATTGCGGTAATCGACGCATACTCTGATCTTGCCGTCTATCTTTGGCACAGGTACGACATTAACCAACCAAACAGGATATCGAGTGACCCGAATGACCTTTGCATCCAACTGCTTGGTGATTTCTTCTTTAATCTTCACACTCCTATCAGTTTTGAATTTCCTCAACTTTTGCTTGATGGGAGGAAACACTGGATCGGTGGGCAATTTGTGGACCACTAAATCGGTGCTCAAGCCCGGCATGTCGTCATATGACCATGCAAAAACATCTTTGAATTCGATGAGTGCTTTAATTAACTCTTCCCGGATCTTTGGATCGAGGTGGACACTTATCTTAGTCTCTCGGATATTATCTGTATCTCCTAAATTGACGGCTTCTGTATCATTCAGGTTGGGTTTGGGTTTTTCTTCGAAGTGAATTAACTCCTTACTAATCTCTTCGAAGGCCTCATCCTCATCGTATTCTGATTCGTAATCACAACCTACTTCTTGAACTATTATTTCGGAATTAGATTGATTTTTAAGACTGGGCTGAGGATTCCTTTTGCATGCCATATCACTAGATCCAGGATAAAAAGAACTGTACAGAAAAGAAAATCAAAAGAAAAACTATCATGAATGATAAGAAAGGGAAACTGCATTTCATTGAATGTAACAAAGTTTGCACACTTCAAATAGACTGGAAGATAAAAATCTGGATTACAACCCTGGAATGATCCAGACAAACTGGAGGAAAATCAAAATAAACTACCAAGACTCCTTTCGAATGGGGAGAGGAGTGGCTTTCCAATTATTAAGCTTTGTTTCTGGCCCAATGAATTGAATTTCTGCGTTGCTAGGACCTTCACCACTTTCCACAATGTTCACACTATCAAACAACCTTTCAAATCTTTCAATTAGCTCCTCGTCAGGATTAATCGTAGAATTGGGAATTGTTGTTACCGGGTGACTTCTGGTACCGGACTTGACAAATGATTTGGAAAGACGTGGGACTGGCTTTGGAAGGACCCAGGCCTTCTGTTTTAGCTTTCTAGCCTTTCTTATATCTGCGGCAGTGGGCTTGAATCCCAAACCAAATGTTCCCAAGTTTTCAAGAAGAGACATAGGCTGTATGATGCCTTGCAAAGAGGGGCCCAAACCTTTACCAAGTACAAAACTATTTTTCAACATCTCATAGGCTACCATGACTGATGCAGCGGTTATCTTTGGATTTGGGATGTATTTCCTCTCTGGAACTTTCTCTACCAACATCGTGTTAGAAACCTGGTAGACCCATGGTCCCTGTTCATCTTCCACTTCAATGACTGGTACAATGGCATTGCTGCGAGCACATAAGCTTTCTTCCCCATGCATAACTATTTCTTGTCTATCCCATTCAAATTTGACTACCTGGTGTAATGTTGATAGGACTACTTTAGTGGCGTGGATACATGGATGACCCAACAGTAAGTTATAGGAAACAACTATATCCAGCACCTGGAACTCCATTGTGAACTCGACTGGCCCTATTGTCAGCTCTAGCACTATGTCCCCAACCGAATTTTTACCTCCGCCGTCAAATCCCAGCACGCAAATACTGTTCTTATAGATCCTCTCATATTCTATTTTCAACTTGCTTAGAGTGGATAAAGGACAAATATTTGTGCTTGACCCAGTGTCAACCAATACCCGGGTCACCACAGAGTTTTCATATTTTAATGTGAGGTAAAGAGCTCTGTTGTGCTCAGTACCTTCTATAGGCAATTCATCATTAGAAAACGTGGCTTTGTTTCCTTCGAAGATTTTGTTGGCTATTTTTCCAAGTGATTCACGAAGATCTTATCGGGAACGTGTGCCTCATTCAAGATCTTTATTAAAGCTTGACGATGCTCGTCTGAATGGATCAATAATGACAATAGGGAAATTTGAGCGGGCGCCTTTCTTAATTGTTCCACGATAGAGTATTCATGCAGCTTCATCTTCCTCAAAAATTCTTCTGCTTCTTCTTCAGTTATGGCTTTCTTTATTGGTGCTGGATTATTTTTAGCTCTTCTTAACTCCTCGGGAGTAAAATACCTTCCCGAGCGAGTCAAACCCTGTACTTCACAGATTTCTTCCTTGACTTCCTTCCCTTTGTACATCACCGTTACCCGTTCGTAATTCCATGGAATAGCCTTGCTGTTGATTATTGGTAACTGGATTACCGGCTTGATAATAACCCGATCTGTGCGGGCTCCTTCCACGATTATGATGGGTTTGCTGTCTTCTCCCGGTACAATCACCTTTACCCCTCCCTGTTTCATTGTAACTCTGCTTAAAAACCCCTTCTCTACTGCCATAGATGGCTCAACACTCTTTTTGCTCTGCTTGAGCACCAACTTCTCATCTGCTGATTGTTCATCTGTCTCGACTCCACTGGACCGAATCATCATGATGGTCTGTTATGGCTTCTTGGGTTCCCCCTACGCATGCACTATTTCGATCATATTTGCCTCCTGATGGGCTGGCATCGGATTCTTGTTGATATTGGGTGCCTCAGGAGCTTGAACTTCAATTATATTGGTATCAATCAGCTCATGTATCGCACTTTTCAAGTGCCAACAATTTTCTGTATCATGACCCGGGGTACCAGAACAATACTCACAGCTAACAATGTAGTCCAGATTCTTTGGAGGAGGATTTGGCAGCTTGGATTGTATCGGCCTTAGCATATCTAGCTGTTTTAGCCTGTGGAACAAACTAGTGTAGGATTCTCCCAACGGAGTAAAGGTTTTCTTTTTCTGCAACCTTTCACCCTTGAGTGCTTGGCTCGGCCTGAAACTTGGTCCGGGAGTGTTTTGGTAGGCTCGTGGATGTGGATAAGTATTTGATAGGACAGGAGCACGCCATTGAGCGTGGGCAGGAGGTTGGTTGTATACTTGTGCATGGTGGACGGAAAAATAAGGTTCTAGTGGGGGATAATAGTGTTGGGGTGGATTGTGGTGATAAGTTTGTTGGTAGGGTCGAGGTTGATTGTAGTGGTAAGGTGAACCTCTGGATCCGGACCAAGTTCCTGAATCAACCATTGTCACTTCCTCTCTTTTCTTCTTCCCAATCCCTCCTATGCCGCCTTGAATAGCCTGAGTAGTCGCTTTGATAGCCGAAAAACTCATGATTTTATTCGACTTGAGGCCTTCTTCTAGGAGATTTGTGGAGTGTAGCTGGTGTAGGTGCTACGAAGATAGGAGTTACTGGTGGAGGAGGGTATGGAATTGGTTTAGGGGGTGGAGATTATGGTGTATGAGACGTGGTGCCCCGGTAGTGCTGGTAAATGGGAAAGCTCGGGGATAGATCGGTTGCAAGATGACCTTGGTTTTGAGCCGGTGGTGGGGTGGAAGCAGGGTTAGCAGGGTAAGCTGGGGGTGATTGTCCTTTAGACCAGGCCTGATACATCTCGGCCATTTGTTGCTTAAGTTTGAGCATCTCCTCTTTCATTTTACTGACGTCCAACTCCTCTACCGCAACACTTGTGTCGACATCCGGGATAGACATGATTTCTGGTATTGGTACTTTTGATCTGGTTTGGTAATGATAATGTGCCAGTATACTCTAGATAAACTAACTTCTTGAATTCTCTGAAAAACAACAAACTTATTAGTTTTTAGAGTTTAACACATATGCAATTACACGTTGGGATGCAATGCACCTAGGCAATTAACCATTTTCTACCATGTATTTGCTCAGTTGCTTGTGTCATCCCAGCTTTTCCTGATCTTTCCTTTTATTGTCACTCACGCCTATCTTTATTTCCCTCCCCTTTCTTTCATTTTATTCTTTTCTTTTGGTTGTGGTCGAATCTTATGAAGATTGCCTAAGTATCATGACCCTGCATGAATCAGACCTTTGCGTAGTTCTTGTGGAAACAATTATTAATACTCTTATTTATTTTTAACCAACGAAACAATACAAAGACAGAAATGACATTACATTTGGACAACACTTTAAGAAAATGGTTTAAAAGACTTGACACGGACTCAAACTAAAACATGACTATTATATGAAAAGTTTCAACAACTATGACTACGCTTCACTCCACAATCTTTTGCTTTTGATTACTGGAACATCTGCTCACGGTAGGGCTTGACCCGGCTGACCTCCTAGTGTCCGATACATTCTTTCTAACTCCAACGCAAGATGACGGGAAAAAATAGGTGCATGCTCTAGAAACCTTCCATAATCCATCCCTTGGCAGTTTACATAACTTTGAGAGGTGTAAACAGCCAAATCATGGATTTGTGCTCTGAAATCTTGGAGATTTTGGTCTTGGTTTTGCAATCACTGTTGGTGAGTGGTGGCTATATCTCTTATGCAGTCTTCACAATCTAAAGCTGACTACAATTGAGCTCGAAGTCTGTCCTGATCGAGTCTTGCCTGTGCTCTTTCCCTATCATTATCTGTGTGATGATGTTCTCTATTGTACCTTCTCATTTCTCCCAACTGTGCATGGAGTTGAGCTTCTGAATGTATCCAATGGTCCTTCTCTCTCTTGAATTGAGCCATTTCTTCTTCACATCTCAATGCTTGGCGTTCCTTACTAGATTTAGCCTCCTCGTTTAACTGCATGATTTTCTCTTTACCTTTGTCTAACGTCTTTTATGTCTTTGTCAAGATGGAGTCATAATCTTGCATTTTTTCCATCAGATTGGCAATGATTTTCTGATCTTTCCAACTTCTCAGTGGCGCTTTAGAGGCTTTCTTCATATGTTGAAACTGAGCGTGGAGAGTTTTATTCTGGCTAATCAGACTCTTCTTTTCCCCTTCTTCTTCTTGTGATTGTAAGTCTCTCTCCAAATGGAGGCTCCTCAGGCTTTCTTCTAAGGCACAAATAGTTGCTTTGTACCCCTTCTCCTTTTCACCCCAAGCCATCCGTTCTTGGATTTTGTCATCAAAGGCTTGAACATGCGGTCTTTTTATGGGCCTTCTAGGATCAGGTTCTGGTGCATCATCCACGCGGGATGTTTTCTCAAACCACCTAGCATATCCCGGATTTATCTTGCCTTTCGCAGGATCTGGAACTTGAGTATCATCTTTCAAGTATCGACAACCATTCCAAATCTACTGGATTAAAGCCTCAGGGAGAGTGGCTTCGGGGTGTAGCTCAATCACTTGCACACTTAAATCTTCATCATCAGGCACCACTTGGTATCTCCCTAGTTGTCTTAGAACTCTCTGTGGCGCATACGGCTGGACGCTTCTTAATCCCAACAGCAGCAAATAACTCTTTAAGGTTGACATGTGTATCACCTCTCTTGCCGGGAGCCATCCCAAAGTCCACTCAATTTGACTCGCCATTAAAGATCTTAAATGGGATATCCAGGCTTCCACCCCTTCTGGAGATTTATAATCTTTTATTCTTTCTTCATAACTCTCGATGAAATTGTCCTTGCTTGGACCATACTGCATGAACTTGGGGTGATGTCGGAGATGTTCAGTCAACCATATTTGCAACAAAATATTGCAACCTTCAAAGAATTTTGCCCCGGATTTACACAAAGTCAATGCCCGATAAATGTCTGAGAGAATGATCGGGGCAAGAGTGTGATGTTCTTTTGTAGTGAGGACTTGTACGACTCTGGCTATGTGAATATCAATCGTCCGCTCTTTGTTTGGGAAAACCATGATTCCCAGAAAAGCCACCATGAAAGCGAAGCGTCGGTGAATCTGCCAGGTGTCTTTGTTTTGTTTGTTAGTAAGGCCCTTTTCATGAATTTCAAACCCATCCGGCTTTTCGAACCTTGAATATAGGAAGCTGAAAGAACAACACCCTTTGACAACGTTTCATTTTCTGATTTGATTACTGATATTCAGAAGACAAAAAAATCGGTGTACAGAGGGAGCCTTTGGGAATATAAGATTCTAGTTTCTCAAATCTCCGTCAAAACCGGAATATCCAGCTATTTCTTCTAATGTGGGACTAAGCTCGAAATCAGAGAAGCGAAAGACATTGTGAACAGGGTCCCAAAAAGTCACTAGCGCCGTAATCAAATCATCGCGTGGTTAACTTTCATAATATCTGTGAGAGCTCCCAAATACTTAATGACCCATTTCTGACCATCTCCTCCTAACTCATGCCACCACATCTGAAGCCGAAATAGAAACTCATCTACATCTGTGAACGGTGGGTTTTGGATGGTGCTCATTTTGTACCTGTGAGTGATTTTAATTTTTTAAAAAAACCAAAATCAAGACTCAATTTGAAAAAAAAAAATCATTATTATATAAAAAATATTCGTATAAAGAAAAAAAATGCTTCGATGAAGCAGATTTAAAGTCCGTGTTTACTAGCCGACAAAAATCTTTTTTTTTGAAAGAAAAAAAAAACGACCAAAGGCGGTTGTTCTTGCAAAAACAGCCTTCCGGCGCTCTTTTGGGGACATTCGGCATATTTTGGACAAGAATGGCATCACCTTACTTAATACAATGACATTTATGTACCCATATTTTATTTATTTATTATCTATTTTATATATATATATATATATATATATATATATATATATATATATATATATATATATTATTTTTTATTTTGTTTTTTTTAAATAGTTGGGCCCGATGTGGGTTGCATACGTATCTCACATCCGGCAAGAATCAAACTTACGTAGTTCGAAGAAAAACCACTCTTAAAAGAAACACAAAATTTTTCTTCTTTTTTTTTCAAAATTTCGGTAATATTTTAAAATATTTTGGAAATTGTTTTTTTTTCCGAAAACAGCCAATTTGCTTTCTCGGTCTTCACATTGATTTTCCTTTTCTAAATTTCCTATAAGCTGGTCAACATGCAAATCCGAAACAAATGAATGCACAAGTAGCAAGTAAGATGCATCAGGTTGGTCTTTTTATTTCAGGTATACCTGTCCTAGACAGACCCAACCCCTGTGTTGAGTCTCCGAAGTCAAATGCACATGATGCAAACAAACGTTCCTACTAGGGATCCGACATGAAGCTGAGTTATTCTAAGTGTAAAACCTGGGGTATACTGTTCTAGACCTGGCTTACCCAAGCGGACAGCTCGAGCCGAAATGGGGGCAACGTACCGGAAGCACAAAAGTCTACCTGGCCTAGTTACTTGGCCCATCTTCGTTCTATTTGGTATGACTTCTAACAGAAAAGTGGGCCACGGGCACGTGTGCACCATAAATTCAGAAGACTCAGAAAGAAGAAGGGTTTCGTAACAGTTTAATATACAGTTCAGATAATATCAAAGCGGTAAAAAGCAACATTTAACACATTAGACCCAAACATGTGAATAAAACAGATAATATATAAAGCCAAATATAACAATTATTCTAAGCTCAAATTCTTGAACCTTGAACCAGAGATTCTGGGTTCTTATTCCCCAGTAGAGTCGCCAGAGCTGTCACACCTCCTTTTTACCTACACCCGCAAGGGCATAAGGGTGTTTTTCCAATTAAAGGACAATCAAAACGGGATTTATTATTAAAGATTTAGAGTCTCCACTTGGGAGATTTATGGTGTCCCAAGTCACCGGTTGAATCCCGAATCGAGGAATAGATTGACTTTGTATTACAGTCCGCGAACCAGAAATCTGAGTAAGGAATTCAGTTAACCCGGGAGAATGTGTTAGGCATTCCCGAGTTCCATAGTTCTAGCACGGTCGCTCAACTGTTATATTTGGCTTAAATTATCTGATTTTAACAATTATGAACCTATGTGCAAATTTTAACCTTAACCGCTTTTATTCATTTTTAAAGAAAATTGCAACGTCATTAAAACAAGTCTTGAACCACGTCACATAAATGCACCCATGGTTTTTGGACATACTTTAACATCGTTGGGATTTGGATTTGGGTCACATAAATGCGCACCCGAGTTTAGGGAGGTAATGTTATTAAAATACACGCCTAAAGAGACTAACGCGTTATTATTTTGGGGAAGGCCGTGAAATTCGCTAAACGGCCCGTCCCAAAATCTAAGTTTTTTAATATATACAATTATCGAGGGCCCCGTAATTTATGTGTTTTGTTTAGCGAGGCTCATCCCGTTTTATTATTTTAAAGTGCAAACATAGAGCAATCTATAGTTTTCTACTTAATTTGTCTCTAAAATAAAAGAAAGGCTCTAATTAATTTGTTACCGGACTGATGCAAACTAATTGATATTTTTGCACCAACATCCGACCATTGGGCTCTGATGTGAGCCCAACAGTGGGAATTTACAACCAGATATACCATAAAATCGACCAAAACAGGCCTTGGCCCAGGCCTAAATGAGAAAGGGGCCAAAACTGGCCTGAGCCGTGCATCAATTATCCTGAGGCCCAAACGTTTAGGGACTAGCCTGTTAAGCCCTGTCTTTTATACTAAATGGAATTTCTATTTAATTAAGGACACAAATCTGATGAATCTACTACTAAAATTAACTAGCCAGTAAAATAAATTCAATGCAACATTAAACATGAGTTGGAAAGCAACTGATTTCAGATTTCATGACCCACGTAAACTGCCTATGATCACAATTTCAAACATGGTGCATACTAGTTCAAATTTCAAATTCCCTACTATGACTCATTTTTATTAAAATGCTGACTCATGAACTTTGATTAAACACTAACGTGACCACATATGAGAATTGAAACTCGAGAATTAAGGATGCTGGACGAAAATTGATTGCCTAAATTAACCTTACGAATTACATATCTCATATCTACTTTTAACTTTCTGATTTCGAACCCACACACAACCACTCAAACTCAGAATTATAGATTAACTCACATCATCACTACTAAATATAAAGCTCCCATGATCAGAAGAAGTATCACACTACTTTAACAGTCTACAGCCTAATTAATCACAGCTTGAAAATACCATTTATACAGATCTAGGAAAACCGGAAATTAACTAAACTAATAGAAACTATTCTGTTAGTCCAGCATGGAATTATTACAACGAATACTCAACTAAACTCATATGCATTTCTAAATATCTAACACACACTTAACGGTTCAAATGCACAAACTTATAATTAACAGTCCATCAGTACGGTTATTACAGTATAATGAAAGCAGTAAATCAACAATAGGCCTCCACTTCATTCATTTTCAACTGGATATTTTCATACTTCGAGTTACAGGACATGTACCTGGTATGTAGAACAGAAAAATGGGGTAAGCAATCAGCAACAGCAGACAGCAAAATACAACAGCAGAAAGCCCAACACAGTAGCTTCAACACCTCAATCCAGAAATCCTAGCAACACGGAGAAAACCAGTAAAAATGGAGAAGAAAAATAGTCCGGAAATCTCTCTTTGTTTTCTCTTTCTAGCTTTGAACTCTCTCTGGTGTTCTTCCGCTCTCAATATTTCAGAAAATTTTATTCTATCTTTTTTACTCTCTCCAAAATGAATTCTGCCCCTGTATATCCGGTGTATCCAAAGTGTATATCGAGGGTATACCGCTCTCTCCGCCCCCTTCTTTTTTTTTCTTCTCTCCTGTATATCTATGTGTTCTTATAGGCATTCAATTAATGCCATCCCATTACTAGTGTCCCTTCCCTTATTTTAATTATCCCCACTAACTTACTTTCTCTAAATTAATCAATTAGTTCCATTCCCATTATCAATTTCAGCTTTTCTATTTTTTCAATTATATATACTAGCTTAGTGCTTTTTAATTAATTCAGCAATGCAATTTCTACCCTACCACTATTGAGAAGCTTCCTAATTCAATTATTGACAAGTTTCCTTAGGCTAAAAGCTTCTGTTATTTATCATTCCTAAGTTCTGATTTATCAGAATTACAGTAAACAAAAGACTAAAACCTTCAACTGGATTGAAAAATCAAAATCAGCTATTAAATTGATTAACGTCATACATGAATATAAACTAAGACAACGAACGGACAGTCCACAATTTTAAACCTAATTTGACTTAATTAAATTTCTTAAAAAAGACGAGGCAGAAGTGAAATAATAACAAGAAAAAAGAAAGAAAGAAAAGAAAAAAAAATAATAATAGTACTGGAGAACTTACCAATTCAACGGGTTTAGTTAGCACTCGAAATTTCTCCGATTTCATCGCCAAATGATGTTAGTCATTTGTTCTTTGTTAGAACAAGTGATTAACACCATTTTGCGACGAAACCGGGCCCTAAAATTATCAACAATCCTTGAGTTAAATCTGTCTTTTAGCATGCAGACTCATGATATGAAATTCGACTCATTCCAACCAGATTCGAGGGAAACCATATATGTATTGGGTATGGGGGGTCAAGGAGGTTATGAGGTGTTAGTTTAGGGTCGATTGGGTAACCTAGGGTTTGGGGTTCAAACTTCGATCGAAGATTCAACGAGTTTGGCTATGATTTGATGGAAACGGTTTGGGGATTTGGGATGGGGAGATGGAGGAGAATCAATGGTGTTAATTTGGGGTTGTTTGGGCCACCAGAACCGCCATGAGGCAATTTCCGGTGGGCGGATGGCGGTGGTGCGAGGCGGTGGGAGATGGGGTATCTCTAGGGTATGTGAGGGAGGGGAGAGATGAGAGACGACGAGGGGGTTCGAAGGGGGGTTGGGGTGTGTTAGGCGTTTATATACCGGGGGGTGGTGGTCGAATTTACGCCATTCGATCAAATGAAATCAACGGCCAGGATGAAGGGGAGGGGCTAAACGTCACCGTTTGGTTAAGTGGGGGTTGGATCGGTTCTGGAAGCAGGTCGGGGTTGGGTTCTGGGCGAGGTTCTGGATCGTTCGATCACATTAAATCAAAGGTCCAGATTGAGACGCCTGAAACGACATAGTTTGGTTGAAGCTGGTGACGGACCGGGTTGGAGAAAGGTGTGGGCCGGTTTTTTGGGGTATTTGGGTGGGTATTGGAGTGGGTTTTTATTTGGGCTGGGGATTCTTTTGGCCCAAATTTTGATTTCCTCCTCTTTCATTAATTCTTTTTTTTTAAATTAAACTTAAAAATCCTAAATTATATTATAGAAGACCCAAATTAGCTTAAAATATTAATTAACTTTAAATAACACCTATCACAAATAATTAAATACTTAAATTAAAAGAAAATCACACAATTTGACCAAAATACAAAAATATGTTATTTTTTGTGAATTTTCATTTTTGTAAAACACCTAATTATTAATTAATTCTAAAAAATGTAAAAATCAAATCTTAAATGCAAATGATTTTTTTTTGTATTTTTGATGCATTAATAAAATTAAACATGCACATAAATACATGCAAACAATCAGGAAAATCACACAGTAATTCCTAAAATGACACATAATTAAAGAAAAGACCTAATTTTGGGAATTCTTTTGGAGTAATTTGTGTGAGGCAAAAATCACGTGCTCACACAATCTACTGCTAGGCCTCTACTTTTTAATGGTCAGTACTATTCTTGGTGGAAGAACATGATGAGGGATCACATCATAGGAGAAGACTATAAACTCTGAGACATAGTCACTGATGGTCCTCTAGCAACCACAAAGAAGAATGTTGAAGGAATGGATGTGCCAAAGACAAGAGCTGACTGCACTGCTGAAGATTTGAAGAAATGGGAGAAGAATGCTAAGGCCAAGAAATGGCTTGTGTGTGGACTGGGTCCAGACAAGTACAGTAGAATTCAAAGTTGTTCCACTGCTAAGGAAATCTAGGATACTTTGCAAGTGGCCCATGAAGGAACACCTCAAGTGAAGAGGTCCAGAGGAACACTGCTGTATTCTCAGTATGAAAATTTTACCATGAAGGAAGGAGAAACCATACAGGAGATGTATACAAGGTTCACCACACTAACAAATGAACTTAAGTCTCTTGGAAGGGTTATTCTTGAAGAAGACAAAGTTGAGAAGATTTTGACAAGGGTTCTGCCAGTCTCTTGGGAAAGAAAAATCACTGCTATTCAGGAAGCAAAGAATATTTCTACCCTCAAGCTGGATGAACTGATTGGAAACCTCACTACCTATGAACTGAGAAGGAAAAGCATGAAAATAGATGCACCCAAGAAGGAAAGAAGTCTGGCTCTCAGAAGAGCTGAATGTTCAGATCTGGAGGATAATGAAATGGCCATGATTACAAGAGATTTCAAAAAGTACCTGATGAGAGGAAAGGGTTTTTCAACAGGTACAACCTTCAACAAACCAAGGGCTCCTGAGAAACAGACCAACGAGAGCTGCTACAAATGTGGTAAGACTAATCACATGATCAAGAACTGTCCTCAATGGGAAATTGAGTGGAAGAAGGAAAGGGCTGAACGAAGGAACAAGAAGAAGGAACAGGTTCAACCAAAAAGGAACAAAGGATCAACAAAGGCTATGGTTGCTGTTTGGAGAGAAACATAAGATGAGGACTCAGAAGATAAGGCTGGAGATGAACAAGCACTTATGGCCATCGGAGAATCAGATGATGAACAAGAGGTAAGTATCCTTCATCTCAAAGACAAGATTAAATTCCTGTCTAAAGAAAGGTTGTCTGAGCTATTGCTAGACTTCATTAATAAGTCTAAGATAATTAACAATGAGAAGAATGATCTGTCTAGGGAATGTGTGATCCTAAAAGCTAAGTGCAAAAATCTAGGGTCTAGGGATAATGAGAGTGATAGTAAAAATGCTGAATTGAAGAAATTGGTTCTTGAACTTCACACCAGTGTCCTAGAACTTAGGTCTGAGAACTTAAAACTGAAACTAGGAATATGTAAGAAGAAAGTTGATCACACATATCTCACTCTAGAAGAAAACTTAGGAAAAATGAAGGATGAGTTGTACAGGAAGGATGAGAAGATAAAAGTCTTAAAAAAATATCTAGGAAAGGTAAAACATGAACTAGACAGAACTAGCAAATGGAACAAGGCTTCTGATGCACTTTCCTAGCTACAAGAACATCACAGTAGCAACAAAAGAGGACTTGGCTATGAGACTCAAGCACCTAAGTGGGACCATAAAAGCAAGTACCTCACTCTTCCTGAGAACAAAATCTGCACACACTGTGGCAAGACTAGCCATTACAAAATTGAATGTAACGCAAAAGAAACGGCCAGTCAAAAGAACAAAGCTTTTGTTCAAGAGAAAAATAGGCTGCCTGGGTAGGCTAAAAGGAATTTTATTTATCCCTTTGCCTATATAAAGGGACCCAAACTAGTTTGGGTTCCTAAGAATAACCTTTGATTTCTTTTTGCAGGTCCAAGTGAAGGGAAGTAGCCAAATATGGTACATGGATAGTGGCTGCTCAAAACATATGACTGGAAGCAAGAACCAGTTCCTTTCACTTGAGGACCTAAAGGGAGGTAATGTCTCCTTTGGAAATGGGAAGAAAGGTGAGATTATTGGGGTTGGAAAGGTAGGTAAGATAGATTCTCACTCCATTGAGAATGTCTACTTGATAGATGGCTTGAAATACAGCCTGATCAGTGTGTCACAACTGTGTGGCAGAGGTAACCTTGTAGCATTTACCTCTACTAAATGCTTTGTGATTAACCTTACCACTGACAAGATTGTTTTGCAGGGAAAAAGAGTTAACAATATTTACATTGTAGATTTGTCTACGCTTTCAAAAAATGAACTCACCTGTCTAAGTGTGTTGGTTAATGATCCCCTATTGTGGTACAAAAGACTTGGTCATGCAAGTCTAAATCAGCAAAACAAATTAGTCTCTAAAGATTTGGTGATAGGGTTACCTAATATCAAGTTCAAGGAAGACAAAGTTTGTGAGGCATGTGCAAGGGGGAAACAGGTAAGATCATCCTTCAAAAGTAAGAAAATGGTAAGCACAACCAAGTCATTGGAACTGATCCATATGGATCTCTGTGGTCCAATGAGAACCATAAACAGATGTGGAAAGAAATATGTAATGGTACTTGTTGATGACTATTCTAGATTTACCTGGGTACTATTTCTAACATCTAAAGATAAATCATTTGACATGTTTACTGCTTTTGTTAGAAAAACTCAGAAATAATTAGGAAATCAACTTGCATCTATTAAGTCTGATCATGGAACTGAATTTGAAAATGCTAAGTTTGCTGAATTCTGTGATGAGAATGGTATAGATCATAACTTATCTACCCCTAGGACTCCTCAACAAAATAAAGTAGTTGAAAGAAAGAATAGGACTCTTGAATACATGGCTAAGACTATGCTTCTTTCTAGTAAACCGCCCCATAGCTTCTAGGCAGAGGCTGTGAACACTGCATGTTACATTATCAATAGGTGCATGACTAGACCTCTTTTAGAGAAGACTCCCTATGAGTTACTTAAAGGGAAAAAACCAAATATATCCCATCTTAGGGCATTTGGATGCAAGTGCTTTGTGCACAATAATGGAAAAGACTCCCTAGGTAAGTTTGATCCCAGAAGTGATGAGGGAGTATTCTTGGGATATTCTTCACATAGTGAAGCATATAAAGTGTTCAATAAAAGAACTTTGTGTGTAGAAGAAAGTATGCATGTAGTGTTTGATGAAACTAACATTCTTTCTGAAAGATAGGAACATGAAGATGAAGCCATTGGATTGGTAAAGGACTTGATTGAAGCCTCAGCACAAGTTAAAGTGGCACCAAAAGAAGGAACATGTGATGGAACAAGTTCTTCCATTCAGGGCAACCTGACAGAGGGAACTGATAGAAGAGGAATTGAAACAAACCCTCTAAAAGAACCTATTCATAACCCTGTTCCTCAGCAACAGAACATGGGAGAAACATCTAGCAGAAACCAGTTGGTTGTGAAACCTCACAAGTATCAAAGTTCTCATCCTATTGAGAACATTATCACTGATCCAACATCTGGAGTCAAAACTAGATCACAATTAAAGAATATGTGTGCTTTTGATGCCTTTTTATCTCTTATTGAACCTAAAAATGTTGTTGAGACTTTTCAGGATGCAGATTGGGTGAATGCAATGCAATATGAACTCAATCAGTTCGAGAGAAGTCAAGTTTGGCATCTAGTTCAAAGACCCAAGGACAGATCAGTTATTGGTACAAAATAGGTCTTCAGAAACAAACTTGACGAAGATGGAACAGTTTGGCTGAGGCATAAGTCTCACGGAACTAAGCCTCACACATAAGCCCATAGGCATTTTACGAGTGCTCCGCTCCGGGGCGAGTCCCAATTCTGCCTTTTAAAACAGAGGTTGGTACATGAAAAATTAAGTTTGGAAATCCAACAGAAATTTTCAAAATAAACCCAAACTTATCAACCTCTATCCATTAATTACAGACTTACCAAGACTAGTTAAGTGCATAAAAAAATTAAAACCCCCAGATAAATAAGTATTCTTTCCCTTCGAGAATCATACACAAAAATCTCCTTCCATATGTTAAAGTATGATCAATAATATTAGATGCAAGACACAAAGAAAATTTCATGGATGGGGTAGCAAACAAGGTGATAAAAAAATACAACACTCCAAAAACTTGAGCAAGAAGGAACCTTTTTCAATGAGTATGAATGAAATTCATTGAGCACATATAGTTGAGTCAATATGCAAAACTTGAGGAAGATTGGAGGTGATCTGGACTAATTTTGAATCAAACTTAAGATGCTCGATTCTCCGAATTTCAACTTAAAGGAATTAGAATTGCAATATTGCTCAAGTCCAGTGTCTCAAAAAGTTTGAACTACCCTTGTGTTTTAACGAAATGGATCTGTGTTACAAAATAACATTTAGATTATTTCCAATAGATATTTTATTTTAGGTTAGTTTTGATTAAAATTATTTATAGACTGACAGTTTAGATAGTTTTCCCTTTAAGTGGTTGTGTCTATTAACTCTACTATCCAATAATTGTATCACTTTAATATCCAAATAGTATTTTTTTTTACAAAATTCAATGCGATGACCCGATAGGTAATCTAAAATTTTAAATTTAATTTGGTATTTCGAAGTCTCCAATAGATTCTTTAAGACTTCCTCGATTTACATGCGTAGTCCGGGTATTTTTTAGGAAGGCTTTTATGTTAAAAATTGATAAAATACAAAATTATACCTTAAAAATCCATTTGAGTTGACTTCGGTCAACTTTTTGAGAAAACAGACCCGGATCCATGTTTTGATGGTCTCGGTGGCTTCGTATTGTGATTTGGGATTTGATCGTATGCCCGAAATCGAATTTAGAGGTCCCTAGCTCGAGTTATCGCTTTTTGTCGAAATTTGAAGTTTAAAGAGTTTAAAGATTTGACCAATATTTGACTTTGTTGATACCGAGTCCGTATTTTAGTTTCGGAACTCGGTATAGGTCCATTACTATATTTATGACTTGTTTGCCAAATTTGTTGAGAAACGGATTTGGTTTGACGTGATTCAGACGTCCGGTTATTAAAATAGAAATTCTAAAGTCTCATTGAAAATTTTATTTGATTTGGTGACCGATTTGTAGTTCTAGGTGTTATTTTGGTATTTTGATTGCACAAGCAAGTTCGTATAATATTTTTGGACTTGTGTGCATAATTTGTTTGGAGCCCCGATGGCTTGGGTGAGTTTCAGATAGGCTACGGGTGATATGAACTTGGAAATTTGTTGGTTTTAAACTTATGCTGGTTTCTGGTGTTTCCTTTTTCGCTATCGCGAAGGCACTCTCGCGATCGCGAAGAGTGAACTGTGCTGGGGTGGAATTTTCCTCTATGCGAATGCAAGGCTGAGGATGCAAACGCGAACGCGAAGCAGTGGTGGGATCATCCTTCGCGAACGCATCCAGCTCTATGCGAACACGATGAGTAAGGGGTCCAATTGGGGGAGTAGGGGTTGCTCTACGTGAACGTGAGCCCAGGTTTACGAACGCGAAGGCCAGAGGGACAGACCATCGCAAACGCGTAGGCCAATTAGGCCGTTGCTTTTCGCGATCGCATCAGGCCCTTCGCGAACGTGAAGAAGGCTTGATGCCAGTGATTAAAAAACAGATCAAAAACGGGATTTCTCCCATTTTTCATAAATCTTCCATTAGAGCTCAGCCTAGAGGCGATTTTGAAGAGAAAACTCAACATCAATGCATACGTTTGTATACTTTAACTCATTTTTTTCCATTTCTAATATTACCCATTAATTTCTAGCATAATCTTTGTTCTTCCATGGTAGAAAATTAGGGATGTAGGAAGAATTGGGGTGGGGTGGGGTGGGAGGGGGGTTTGTAAATTAGGTATTTAGACCTCAATTTGAGGTCGGATTCCGAAACTTATTACATAATCGAGCTAGAGGGTAAATGAGTTTTGGTTCGAACCTCAGGTTTTGACCAAGCGAGTCCGAGATCGATTTTTGACTTTTTGAAGAAAAGTTTGGAAATCCTAAATTTGTGCATTGTAATTGATTCCTTTAGCAATATTTGACATTATCGAGTCAATTGTGATTAGATATGAGTGATTTGGAGGTGGATTCTAGGGGAAAGGCTCCAGTAAAGCTCTGAGTTGACTGGGGAGTGAGGTAAGTGTTAAGTTTAACTTGATTTGAGAGAATTAGGAACCCTTAGACTATGTGCTATGTGAATTTCATGTGTTGCGGCGTATATGCAAGGTGACGAGTGCTTATACGCCGCCGAACTACTAGTTTCCTTGATTTTCCACTTTCCCTTAATTATCTCCTTTCATGACTTAGTTGTTATGTGTTTTAGATGCCTCTCATGCTTTATTTGCTACTTGTTAATCATTGTTTCTCGTATTAAAATTGTTAGACCTTTTCATGATTTCATGACTCGCTTCTATTTGCCTTAATCGACTTACTTGCACCTTTAATTGTCATTTACTTGACTTGTCTTATCATATAATATTACATATGTAGATTCCCAAGTTGGTAGAAGGTTTCCTTTCTAATTCAGCTTCATATTCATCAATCGTAGAGGTTCTTGTGATTTGAATTATTGGTTTGATTGTATTAAGTGAACATTTGATACTAATATAGTGGGATCAGGTTGCACGCCGCAACCGGTAAAATAAGGGTGGATTGATACGGTGAAATAAGGGTGGATTGATACGGTAAAATAAAGGTAAATTATGATACTGATTTTGATATATGGTGGGATCGGGTTGCACGTCGCAACATATATCTATTTATGATTGTTGTTATTATTATGGTGGGATCGGGTTGTGCGCCGCAACAACCTATGTATTTCTATTTCTCTGTATTGTGTTAGTTTTCGGTATTTTTTATACGTAACTCTAAGGATTTGGTAATTCTGATTGTTACTGGTTTTTCTTCGAGGATTTAACTATTATTTTCAATTAGCTGCCTTATTTGGCGTTAAATTCTTCTATTATTATTATTATACTGCGTACAAGTTATTGTAAGTGACCCGTCTTAGCCTCATCACTACTTTGTCGAGGTTAGGCTCGACACTTACCCAGTACATGGGGTCGGTTGTACTCATACTACACTCTGCACTTCTTGTGTAGATTTTGGAGTCGGTCCCAGCAACGGTTATTAGCGTGCTCGGGTTGACTAGCTTTGTGGAGACTTAAGGTACAACTGCTTAGCGACCGCAGCTCCTAGAGTCCCCCTTTCCTTTTTATTAACTATGTATTTTTTCTCTCAGACAACTTTATATTTTATTCAGACCTTTATTTGTACTATTCTAGTAGCTCGTGCACTTGTGACACTGGGTCCAGGGTTGTACTAGATATTCCAGTTGTTATGGCTTTCACATTTTACTTTAGATTATTACAGTTATTTTAGTTCTTTCTATCATTTAATTTGAACTGTTGAAAATGGATAAATTTTTCTAATGTTGACTTGCCTAACAAGTGAAATGTTAGGCGTCATCATGGGTCCAAAAGTGACAATTCTGGATCGTGAGATTCAAGGTCAAGTAGGTTGCCAATGTCAATTCATCATTTATGTGGCATTCCTAGCTACTGCATTAAAATAGTCAAATTTGACTTTCCCTCGGAAATTCTTCACTAGCTAGTTATTTTATTCGAAGTGGCACAAAAAGTGTTTAAAAAGACTTTTTCCCTTTTAGAGGCGTATCTAAAATTTAAACTCTATACGTTCAATCTTTCAGATTTTTAATATTGAACGCATAATATTTTTAAAGTTATGGATTTGCATCTACTAGTATTTTCTATAATTTTAATAAACTCGGTAACAAACGGCTGGATCCGCCCCTCCCCCTTTGTATTTTACCAATGGAGGATAACTTGTCTTCTTTTCTTTTCTCAATTACTAACCATTTATTCATCATAGAGGCTTTGCTTTGAATAGCAAGTGCAATTGTACATCCACTTTACGTTAAAAAAAGAAGAAGCAAAAATGGAGAGACCGCTCAAGATATTGTATCGCTAAAATTCGTATTGAAGTTGATTTATTTCATGAGCTGCATGGAAAATGCACTAAGTGCTCACACAATTCCAGATCAGCAAGCATGCGTTTTCATTTGGAATTGTTATCGCTACTAGAAATTCGGACAAAATTATTCAAAAAATCCAACCAAAGTTGGTCTCTAATGGCCAATAACCGTCCAAAATGCGACCATTTACGTGTGGACGGTAATTTGAATGTCGGAAGGGCATACCGACCAAAGATGGTCAGAAATTACCCATCAACTTTGGTTGGTCAATTAAATTCAAAAAACAATTAACGATAAAACTGACCAAAGTTGGTCGGTATTTTAATTATGTAATTAAAAAATGCACCATCTGGGGATCGAACCGGGGTCTGTATTGTGGCAAGATACTATTCTACCACTAGACCATTGGTGCATTTTGTTTTGAGATTGCCTTTTATTTGATTTATATACTCTTTAATTGTATTTTCGCACGAAAATAACCGACCAAAGTTGGTCGATTTTATTAAAAAGTAAAATTACCGATCAAAGTTGGTTGATTTTTTAAAATGACCGGCCGAATTAACCGACCAATTTCGGTCATTTTTTTAATATTAATTTTAATTTATTTTAAATGAAAAACTGACCAAAGTTGGTCTATTTCTTGAAAAATAAATTTCTCGGGACTCAAAAATAGTTTCCCGTATTTTTACGCCAAAGAAAACCGATCAAAGTTAGTCAATTTCGTGGTCGATTTTTACCGAATTTCTAGTAGTGTATAGTTTGACTTCATCTTGAGTAGTCATTGTGAAACACAATCTACTCTACATTAGTTTCTGATCAAAATGTCTCATCCTAATGAATGAATGTAAGTTTTTTCTTTTGAAGGCAAAATTAGAAATGAATTCTTAAGTAAGAAGGTGAGTCAAGGTCAATACCTTGCATTTAGTTTTTTGACCATATAGTTTAGATATAAGTGTGTTTAACAAAAAATCTGAGTCTTTGGTCAAAGCTAGAAAGAAATTCGGGTTACTGATAATCAGGAGACGAAAATAAAATATTTTTGAGAATGATGGTAAAGCAGTAAATAGTTTTGTATTTCAGTAAGATCTCAATCGTATTTCGTGTCCTTACAGATGTTGAGTCTTTCCCCTTTTATAGTTGATTCTAGGAGAAGATATAATGCCTTTGTCTTAATGAGGCAATTATGAGCAATAAATGATATTTAAAAGAAACGTTACACAATCATTTCTATTTAATTCAGATTCTCTAACATATTTGACATTTAATGTTGTATTTGGATTCTTTTACGTCATCAGATTCGTATCTTCAACTTCTTCTGATCTTTAATCTTTAAACGACTCGAATAGGTACGAGACTCGTACCTATTTTAGTAACGGTCCACACCTATGTTGCTTTTTTTCCCCCTATCTGTTGTCTCCCGTGCCTCTTGGCTATTCATTGCGTTTAGACCTTTTGACCAGTCCACGTGTCATGACACATCATCTTCAATATTCAGACTCAGTTTTTTCCCAATACAGATAGTCCCCCCACTTTTCATTTATTTATCCATTAAATATTTGGGAAGTGGACCTTCACAAAAAGGGATTTTTTTGCTGTAATCAATGCTATGACAGTACTGATGCCCCAGTTGTCTTTTCTATTTAATGCTCTGCACACGCGTCACTTTCTGATTGGTTTTGTAATTCTGCAGCCTTTTTCCAAGGTTTTATTCATCCCTTATATTCACGAAGTGATAGTTGCCTTTATTATAGGCTTTCCATCATTACACTTCTTTGCTTGACGGTTGCTATTATATACATATATATCCTTTTTCCCTTTGTCCTTTTCTCATAAACCCTTAACAGATCCTTTACTCTTTATTTCTACTCCTTTTTCCTTGAGCTCATCCTTTTCTCTGCAATGGCATCTCCGAATCCTAACCCTAAAAGAATCCCAATTCTTGATAGCTTCCCCAATGCCCTTGTAAGATATAGAAGAGGAAGAGGAGGCAGGCTTCGTAGCGTAGGATCCGTTCGTGGTGGTGCCTCTGGTTCTGTCATGCCTTCTTCTAGCTCCGGTACTATTTCCAGAAGTTCTATCACTAAGAAATCTTCCTCTAAAGGTAAAGAACTTCCTGAGCCTCTTCAAGAGCCTTTAGTTGAGGAAATAGTACCCAACGACCTATCTTTTGAGAATGATAGGAAATCTCTTCTTGAGCAAGTTGTCAATTTAGAGAATGCTGACACTTTTCCTTCTTTAATCACTAAACCTTTGGTTTCTATTATTCGAAAAGATTGCAACTGGAGAAGTGATTTTCGTATAGTAATCCCTAATCCAAATCAAAGAATATCTTCTTTTAGGATTGGATTTTCTTTTGTTTATACTTACCCCTTCACTTTGGGATTTATTCCTGCTATTGACCCAGTCATACTTGATTTCTGTCGTTTTTCCAAAATTTGTTTGGCACAAATTGGTCCCCTTGTATGGAGAACAATGACTTGTTTGAGGTATTTATCTGTTAAAGCCGGTGTTGATTTTTCCTTTCCCCACCTTATTCATCTTTACCACCCCAAGTTATTTCGCAATGGAGTTTTTACTCTAACTGCAAGAAGTAAAAGGGTCTTAGTAAGCCCTGAAGATGATAAGGACCGCGGGTGGTACACTCATTATGTTGCGGTACGCACAGTTGATTTGGTGGGTGAAACAAATATCCTCTTCCCTAAGAAGTGGAACTTTGCACGTAAGTTTTTTTTTTACACTTACCATTCTTACCTCTTAAGAATTTCAACTTCTTTTCTAATTTCATCCTTTTTTGCTCTTCTATAGCAACCATGGGAGATGTGGAACCCGTTCCTAATTTTCATGGTTGGGTAGATTTAATCATGAGAGCTGTGCCTATGGAGGGGAGAACGTGGAAATCCATTTCCAATTTACATGGTTGGAAAGTGAAAACTCACGGTATGCATCTCTTTATCATTTTTCGTATGACAAGTCCTTTATTTTTTTTCTAACTTTTTTTTTAAAATCCTTCTTTTTGTCAGGATTGCTATTCGAGGAATGACAACCGAAGTGGCTATTGCCCTTCGAGCCTCTTCTGGTACTTCTGTTTCTGTGGAGAGAACTCAAGCTAGGCTGTCAAAAAGGAAAGTTGTAGAAGAAGATTCTGAAGACGATGAAGACGAAGACACCTCTTTGATAGCTAGACCAAGAGCCAGGAGACGCATAGTTTCCGAGAATGAAGTTGAAGTTACCCCTATCTGTGCCTCTCTTACTGAACCTGTTCACATTCCCTCTGAAGATGAAACCACTCCGAGGGACACCAACGAATCTATTCATCGTCTCTTCGTTGGTTGTTTTGAAAGTGGAGAACTAGGTCCAGTTTTAGATGAAGTTCCTCTTTCTTCATCTATTCCCATTCCTTCTTTTCCTGCTTCTTTACCTACTTCTGTTCCCTTACCTGCTTCGAGTCCTATGACTCCTGTTATTTTCACTTCTTCTACCACTCTTCCTTCTATATCTCCCCCTTCCTCTGTTCAATATGCAGAGGAGGGTTCTAGTAGCAGAAGCTTGGCTATGAGGAGCGTTACGCTTGAAGTTCCTGATAACAACAGCCTTTTAAGGAAGTATGGTGGAGCAGATGACTGGCTTAGGCCTTTGATTGGAGATATTGAGAAGAAGAAGATAGACAGCCATAGCTGCTTAACTTTGATGAATGACATTGTTCATTCTACTTTGAAGGTATTCTTCCTTTACTTATTAACAAGTTTTTTTTTATAAAAAAATTCTTATTTCTATAAATTGTCACTGCAGGCTAACCTCATTGGCACAGAATTGATGGGAAGAATTTCCCTTCTGGAAAAGAAAGCCCGTGAGTCTGAAAAGTCTATCCACGAGGCTGAGGAAATAGCCAGGGGAGCACAGCTAGAAGCAGCCAATTGGAAAGAATAGTTTGAGAATGCTCAGGGAACTATAAAAGAATTGCTAGAGAGTAGAAATCTCCTGGAGCAACAAAAGCGAGGTCTGACTTCTGAGCTAGCAGTTGACAAGGCTTCTTCAAGCCAATTTGAGAAAGATAAGGAGCGCTTTGAGTGTTCATTTTCAGAACAACTATCAACTTGTAGTGAAGAGATCAGAGAACTTAAGGTACTCTTGGCCAAGAAAGAAGAGTATGCAGGGGAGTTAGTGCAAAGCTTGACTCAAGCTCAAACTGATTTAAAAATCTCTTCTGATAAGGTACATACCTTAGAGAGTTCTCATGCCTCCCTTGAAGCATCCTTTGAATCCTCTTTAGCTGAAAATCAAGTGTTAAAGAATAATCTTGCTATGTGGGAAAGGGAGCATGAACTTCTTGAGGAGAATTTTAACATAGAGGTGAGTTGGGCTTTTCTAAACTCTCGTCGTGATGCTTTAATAGAGGCCAGTCAAGAAAACTTTGATTTAAACTCAGAGTTGGCCAAAGTTTTAGAGACTATTGAGAGAACCCAACAACCACTTGACTTTCCCTCTCTGTCAATTGAAGCTCCCGTGGCTGAAGAACCTTTAAATGAAGAAGCCATTGCTATGGCAATTGAAGTTGAAAATGTTGCAATTCCAGCTTCAGAGGGTGAAACTTCTATGACTCAGTCTGTGGAAGTTGAAGCTTTCGTGACTCTTGCTTCCCTCGTTGATCCTAAAATTTCAAGCTCAGCTGAAACCGTTCCTGTTGCTGCTTCTTCAGAAGTTGCCACCGTGCCTGTGGCTGAAAGTGAAATTAATATTGCAACTTCTGATGTGCTAACCCCTTCAATTGGATGATGGTTTTATCCCTTAGTTTTTAAGGGATTTTTTGGTGAAAGTCCCCAGTTATCATAATGGGGCACTTGTATAAACTTTTATTGACTAAGTTTCTACTTAGTCTTTTTAATTATATTAAGAAGTTTTGTTAGTACTTCAATGTGTTCTATTCTTGCCTTTTCCTTACTTATTTAGGACTTATAGAATAGTTTAGCATTTTTATCCTTTGAAAATGCTTTATGATTCTTCTCATGACTTATTAACATGAGGTTTATAACAGAGGGCCCTTTTGTTTTATCGACACTTAATGAAGAAGACGTCTCAACTTCACAATGGTGTTATAATACGATGAAAGAAATAGGAATACAAATGTTTTGTATGAAACAACTTTGACAAGTTTTATTCATGAACTTTAACAAGTTTTTTTTTGACTATTACATGTATTAAAATCCATCTATGACTTTCTCATAACTGTTTTTCTTGTAACAGATTTTTACATAATATAAAATAAACAAGGTTTTTCTTCATAACCTGTTTTAGTACATAGCCAAGACTCTATATTTATATATTAAGAAGGATTTGAGAGGTGACTTCGTTTATGAGTTTGAGAGATGGCTCTGTTGTTCTCATGGAAAAAACATTATGATGAATGTCCTGTGTTTGTTGAACACGATGATGAATGCTGAAGACTTCGTAACTTTTTCTCAAAACTTGTCTCTTTGTGGCCGACTTTTGTTCGATATTCGTATCTGTTTATCTACACATATCTGTGTATAATATGTAGTCCCCCAAGTGTTTGAGCGGTGAAGTATGAAGCCTCGAGCACTTGTTTATTTCTTTCTATTTGGTCCTTTTCCTGAAACAAAAAAAGATACGGGACTCGGAGGTGTGATTATAGATGAAGACTGCCTAACTCGTATGTATTTCCATCAGATTAATTGTAACCCTGGGCTGGGAATTTTAGAACACTCCATTTTGCCTTGCAGGTCGTGACTCATCATTTGGTACGAGTTAGGGTTTTTGCCTAGCATCTAAAATCGTTAGTAAAACTTTAATAATTCAAAAGAAATTTTTTTAACATGGTGATACCTGACCGTGGGTACTTTCTCAGAAGTAATACCTCTTTAAATGGACGGCATTCCAATGTGAGGGTAAAACTTTGCCGTCCATTGTCTCCAACTCGTATGCTCCTTTTTCCGCAATGTCATGAACTTTGTATGGTCCTTCCCATGTTGGACTTAGCTTTCCTGAATTAGCAGCCTTTGCAGATTGGAACACCTTTTTAAGCACGAAGTCCCCAATTTCGAAAAATCTGAGGCGTGCTTTCCTATTGTAATATCGTTCAATTACTTGCTTTTGTGCTGCCATTCTTATCAATGCAACTTCTCTTCTTCCTTCAAGCAAATCAAGGTTGACCCACATCTCTTCATCATTAGATTCCTCCGTTGCCCGAACGTACCGTGTGCTTGGTTCACCTATTTCAACTGGAATTAAGGCTTCCGCACCATAAACCATTGAAAATGGTGTTTCTCCAGTGCTTGTTTTTGTCGTTGTACGATAAGCCCATAATACTCCAGGTAATACCTCAGGCCAATTACCTTTTGAATCCTGTAACCTCTTCTTCAAGTTGTTGATAATGACTTTGTTAGTGGATTCCGCTTGTCCATTACCCACTGGATGGTATGGCGTAGAAGTTATCCTTTTAATCTGCCAACTTTGAAGAAATTCTGTGATTTTAGCTCCTATGAATTATGGTCCATTGTCACACACGATCTCCTTTGGTGCTCCAAAATGGCATATTATATTTCTCCATATGAAGTCTATAACTTCCTTCTCTCGTACCTGTTTAAATGCTCCTGCTTTTACCCATTTAGTGAAATAATCTGTGAGTACAAGTAGAAACTTTACCTGACCTTTTGCTTGTGGAAGTGGACCTACGATATCCATTCCCCATTTCATAAAGGGCCACGGGGCTATAACAGGGTGTAGTAACTCAGCTGGTCTGTGCATATTATTGCCATATCTTTGACATTTATCACATTTGGACACAAAACCGTTTGCCTCATCTTCCATCTTAGGCCAATAATATCCTGCTCGAATCAATATTCTTACCAGCGACCTTCCCCCTGCGTGATTTTCACAATGTCCTTCGTGCACTTCCCTCATCACATATTCTGTTTGAGAGGGTCCGAGACACCGTGCTAGTGGTCCACCGAACATCTTTCGATAAAGATTTCCTTGATACAAACAATATCGAGCGGCTTTTTTGAGAAGCGCGTGAGCCTTCCCTTTGTCAATAGGCACGGTTCCCTGCTGTAAAAAAACAATAATTTCATTTCTCCAATCCCATGTTAGATGATTAAAATTTACCTCATTCTTATCAGGTTCGAGAACGGAATGAAATAAATGTATGACTGAAGCATTTGCGTTGTTTGCTACGTCAGCTGCAGATGCGAGATTAGCTAAAGCACCTGCCTCCACATTCTCTTCTCTTGGGATCTGCATTACCTTCCAAGTTTGGAATTGCTTAATTAGTTCTCGTACCTTTTCGAGATATTCTTGCATTCGAGTTTCCCTGGCTGTATAAGTCCCCAACATTTGATTGACCACGAGTTGAGAATCACTCTTGATTATAATTTGTGTTATGCCGAGTTCTCTTGCCAATTCCAAACCTGCAATTACAGCTTCGTACTCTGCTTCATTGTTAGTTATAGAATGATATTTTATAGCTTGCCTAATAATTTCACCCGTAGGTGGTATGAGAACTATACCCAGAACTGCTCCTTTTATATTAGATGAACCATTAGTGAATAAAACCCAAGTCCCCGGGTTTGCACCATTAAAAACTTGTAATTCTTTTTTTGCTTCTAAATGCATCCCCTGACTAAAATCATCCACGAAATCAGCTAGTACTTGAGATTTTATAGCGGTCCTGGGTTAATAAATGATTTCGTATTCACTTAGTTCTATAGCCCATTTTGCTAATCTTCCCCACAATTCATGTTTATGCAAAATATTTCGAAGCGGAAAAGCAGTAACTACAATAATGGGATGACATTGAAAATAAGGTCTTAATTTTCTAGATGCCATGATCAAAGCTAATGCTAACTTTTCTAGCTGTGGGTATCGTGTCTCAGCATCTAATAAGGACTTACTTACATAATAAATAGGAGATTGTTTACCTTGGTCCTCACGGACTAAAACAGCACTTACCGCAACTTCAGATACATCCAGATAGATGAGAAGCTTTTCTCCCACCTTTGGTTTTGCCAATAACGGTGATTTTGACAAATAAGCTTTCAAATTTCTAAGGGCTTGTTGACAATCTTCATTCCATTCAAAATGATCTTGCTTTTTGAGTGCAGAGAAAAACTTAAAACATTTTTCTGAGGATTTGGAAATAAATCTCCCCAAAGCTGCAATTCTTCCCGTTAATCTTTAGACTTCCTTTTTATTAGTAAGGATATCAGGGATTTCTTTTATTGCTTTGATCTAAGAAGGATTTACCTCAATACCACGGTTAGAAACAAGAAAACCCAAAAACTTACCTGATGCAACTCCAAATGCACATTTTTCTGGGTTGAGTTTCATATTAAATTTTCGCAAAATTTCAAATGTAACAGATAGATGAGAAATATGATCATGAGACTGCTGGGTTTTGACGAGCATATCGTCTATATATACCTCCATTGTTTTTCCTAAATATTCTTGGAACATTTTGGTAACCAACCTTTGATAGGTTGCCCCAACATTTTTGAGACCAAAAGGCATTACTTATAACAGTAAGTCCCCCTGTCTGTAATGAAAGAAGTTTTTTCTTCATCACTAGGGTCCATTTTAATTTGGTTGTACCCTGAATATGCATCTAAAAAACTTAGAAGTTCATGTCCTGCAGTTGCATCGATTAACTGATCTATATGTGGTAAATGAAAAGAATCTTTTGGACAAACTTTATTAAGATCTGTATAATCTACACAGACTCGCCACTTACCATTTTTCTTAGGTACAACAACTGTGTTGGCTAACCAATTAGGGTACTTTACCTCGCGGATTGACCCAATTTTTAATAGCTTTTGGACCTCATCTTGAATCACCTGGTTTTTGAAAGCCCCTTGCTTTCTTTTCTTTTGCTTTATTGGTGTAAATGATGGATCTTCGTTTAATTTGTGAGTCATCACATCCGGTGGTATCCCTGTCATGTCAGCATGGGACCAAGCAAAACAGTCCACGTTAGCTTTTAAAAAATTTAATCAACATACCTCGCATATCTGAGCTTAAATTGGCTCCAATATAAACCTTCCGTTCAGGCCACTGTTCGAATAATATCACAGCTTCGAGTTCTTCAATTGTTGTTTTGATATTTTCATTCTCTTCAGGTTATTGAATTGTATCAGGTCTCGAGTCTAAATCCGTCTTTTCTTGTTCAACTGAGGTTTGATCCTTGAATCCTTCAATTGTTTCCTGTAATTGCTATTTTTCTTTATTTACAGTGCTCGTACCTGTTACAGCGTTGATACTCTTAGCTATTTGCTGATCCCCACGAATTTGGTAAATTCCCCATGGTGATGGGAATTTAATAACTTGATGTAGAGTTGATGGGATAGCATCCATATCATGTATCCACGGTCTCCCCATGATCATATTGTAAGCCATTTTCATATCTACCACCTGAAATTTAGTTTCTTTAACAACACCATACAGCAAAGGTTGTTAGAATTACCTCTCCTTTTGTTACCACACTTGAATTGTCGAAGCCTGACAAGGTATGCGCCTTGGGTATGATTTTGTCTTCAGCTTGCATTTCACGTAATACCCTTAGTAGTATAATATTTACGGAACTCCCTGGATCAATCAAAACTCGTTTTACATTAGTATCATGTACAAGTAAAGATACTACCAGTGCGTCATTATGTGGAGTTATCACTCCTTCGGTATTTGCATCATCAAATAAAATACTTTCATTTTCTAAAACCTGCCGTACCCATTTCCCGTGTGTAATTGTTACTTTAGAAACCTTGTTGGAGGATGTGTAGGTTATGCCGTGAATATCTTCTCCCCCACTTATCACATTCACTGTTCTCTTGGGTGAAGGAGGCTTTGGTGGATCTTGCCTATTTTTCATATAGGCCTATTTACCTTTTTCACTAAATAACTCAGTGAGGTACCCTTGCTTCAATAGATGGTCCACTTCACTCTGCAAGAATCTACATTTTGAAGTTTTGTGCCTGTGATCATTGTAGAATTCACACCAATGATCTGGATTGTGTCTATTTGGATTTGACCGCATCTCTTTTGGCCACTGCACCTTATCTCCCATACTTCTCAAAACAGCCACGAGCTCGGAGGTAGTGACATTAAAGTTATATCCGCCGAACCATTCCTTTAAACTTCTGTCATCATCTCGTGACTCTTGTCTGTTCCGATCATTTCTCAATTTCGATGAAGAACCAGAGTCCCTATTCCTCGTTTTTTGATCATATTATTGGCTATCTTGTTTTGACCGTGGGTCTTTTCCTACAAGTCCCGTATATGGATCGTACCTGTTTTTACCTGATCTTTTTTCGATTTCTGATCTTCTGGAACCACCCCTTTCTTCATGATGAAACTTAGGTATGGTATCTTCTTCAATTCGCAACTTCGTACTATACCTGTTGTAAACATCATTCCACGTGGTTGCAGGGAATTCTCGAAGGCTTTCTTTGAGTCTTCTCGTGGCTTCAGAACTTTTGTCATTTAAATTACTTACAAAAGCTATTGCAGCCCAGTTGTCAGGCAAACAGGGTAGAGTCATTATTTCACGCTGGAATCTATCAACAAAGTCTCTGAGCAACTCTGAATCTTCTTGTTTGATTTTGAAAATATCTTCCATTCTTTTCTCAACCTTTTGTGCTCCCGAATGTGCTTTAATAAAAGAATCTGCAAGCTCAACAAAAGAATTTATAGAATTTTCAGATAAAAGAGAATACTAGGTTAATGCACCCTTGGTGAGTGTTTCTCCAAATTTCTTGACCAGTACTGATTCAATTTCTTGTTTGGTCAAGTCGTTGCCTTTTACGCCTGTTGTAAATGCAGTCACGTGGTCACGTGGGTCTGTAGTACCATCATATTTCGGGATGTCAGGCATTTTGAACTTTTTCGGAATTGGAAGGGGAGCAGCACTTGGCTTCCAAGGTTGTTGTGAGTATTTGTCCATGTCAACTCCTTTTATTACAGGCGGAACTCCAGGGATTTGCTCAATACGTTCATTTTGTTCCTTAATCTGTTTCTGCAAGGTTAGTACTAAATTTTGCAAATAGGAATTATTTGAATTACCTGATTCCCCTTCCTGTGGTTCACTGGTGGTTCCTCCATTTCCAGAATTAACAAGACCAGAACGGGGATTCTCCAATGTATTATTATTAGGAGTTGGTGTGGGTGGTGCAGCAGGCAATCAACTAACTAGAGCCTGAAGAGCTTTGCCGACCTGTGCATCAATTAGCTTTTGTAAAACTTCATTTGTACCACCTTCAAAGTGTTCAGATTGTTCTTGTTGATCAGCACGAGATTCAGGAGTGCCTTCACAAGATTGACGTGGTGAATTTTGAGGGGAGGGAACCACTTCAATGTTATGTAAATCTCCTTGATTTTGATGGATTTGATTTTCAGGGTTTCCCAAAATGTTTTCATTGTTATTGTTGGTGTTGTTGTTTGACATGGTGATAACAATGGACAAGATGTAGCTTAAAAGAAAATATTATCAGATTTCCGGTAATGGAACCAATTTGTTTAATCAAAAATCTGAGTCTTTGGTCAAAGCTAGAAAGAAATTCGGGTTATTGATAATCATGAGACGAAAATAAAATATTTTTGAGAATGATGGTAAAGCAGTAAATAGTTTTGTATTTCAGTAAGATCTCAATCGCATTTCGTGTCCTTACAGATGTTGAGTCTTTCCCCTTTTATAGTTGATTCTAGGAGAAGATATAATGCCTTTGTCTTAATGAGGCAATTATGAGCAATAAATGATATTTAAAAGAAACGTTAAATAATCATTTCTATTTAATTCAGATTCTCTAACTATTTGACATTTAATGTTGTATTTGGATTCTTTTACGTCATCAGATTCGTATCTTCAACTTCTTCTGATCTTTAATCTTTAAACGACTCGAATAGGTACGAGACTCGTACCTATTTTAGTAACGGTCCACACCTATGTTGCTTTCTTTTCCCCTATCTGTTATCTCCCGTGCCTCTTGGCTATTCATTGCGTTTTGACCTTTTGACCAGTCCACGTGTCATGACACGTCATCTTCAATATTCAGACTCAGTTTTTTCCCGATTCAAAGTGATTGCGATAGTTTAGACAAGATGCAACAGTTTAGACGCAATAGAAATAATTGAGGAAAGGAATAATTGATTGCAATAGTTTAAAAATACGGGCCTTTCATTGTCATAGTGGTTAAGGGGTTTTCTCCACAATACTAGGTCACATTTCGAGGCGGGTAAGACGACAAGAATAATTTAGAAATAGTTTAGATGGAAGGTCAACTCAGACAAGCCTTGAACATCATAAGAGCAAACTAAAAATTGTGACCTTTGAAGAGCAACAAGCTAAGATGCTCACCAAAAAACTTTCATAAAGCTTGAAGTATTTGACCTAGTATGGCGGGGCTTAAGTTTGGTTCGATCTTCACTATTCTTCTCATGGCAATCACTAGTTAGTATTCATCTATCTTTATCTCTTTACTGTAAACCTAAATTATATATTATGATTGTCAATGTTACGTTGCTGTGTTTCTATGCATATGTGGATTGAGTGTATTTTTTTCCCCGTATTATACAAATCATAACATAATTTTGTAATTATGATGGAGAATATTTTCAGTTGATGCGATGTGGTTTTCCAAGAATCAAGTTATGGCTGCAAGAGATGTCGATCCTAATCTATCAGGACTGAAAAGGAGACTACTTCCGCAACTTAATGATATTTTCACTTGTGGGAGACCTTGTAGTTCTGATGATGATTGCAGTGATTGTTTCATTTGCTGTAGCTGTACATATGAGCTCTGGGATCCTACTCTTTACCGATGTCGCTCAACTACGTACACATAAATGTTACATTTAGTGATGAAATAAGATAGATCTCTATTATGCATAAGTGGTTCTTTTTAATTTCAGTATTTGCTTTGTTTCTCTTATGTTCTTGCCTTACATACTTTTTATGGATGACAAAGAAATTCAAGTCATGAATGACTTCTTGTTTATGAATAATAAAATAATAGCTATTATTCAGCTCCAATAAAAATGCTGGTTGGGGTAGCTTTAATTTCATTACTTGTACAGGATATATTGACCAGATCTAATTACGAACGTTCAACATATGTGTGATCTATGTCATATTCCTTTTTCTTGTTCTTTATTTATAACCATTTACCACTTTCTCTAATGTAATACTCCTTGTGTGAAGGAATTCATTTTTTTCTTTGCTGTGTTTGTTAGTAATGTTTCTACAAGTAAATACGAATATAAAAGCATGCGCAAGAGGAATTTAATTAAGTACTCGTAAGTGCCCATTTAAAAAGATAGTAATTAAATTTACCTCCATTAAGAGTTTTTCCAACTTGACCATTTATGTGATAAATTTAGAAAATAATTGAATTGGATTCTCTTGCTAATTAGCTAATATAAAGTCTTAATTTTTTTCTCATCTTTATAGGAAATAATGTAGTATTTGGTAATTCAAATTCTTATTTTTAGATATTCAGCTATAATTATAACTTTATCTAATAAAAAATTTATTTTCAAATAGTAAAAAAATCATATAGTATCAATTTTGGATCGTTATGTCTTCAAAATTTTGACTCCAACAATATTTTGCTAACTCATAACTTATAACGTTCTGAATAATAAAAAGTATGTTAGAGTTCAATATCATTTTAATATGCACGAGCTATAACAAGGAATTTTGTATAAAGTAAAAATCTTAATCAATTTTAAAATCCTAAAATATTAGAATTTTCTACCTAATCAATAAGAAAATCTTAATAATCATAATTTTAGTTGATTTTCAAGTTCTAAAAATTAGAAACTAACTTAAGTTACAATTTTTTCAAATATAATTTTTTTTTAAAGGGTAAAAAGACGAATAATATTTTGCTAAAAAGTTTCTTGCTTGTAGATAAATATTCTTTTCTCACCCTGGAAAAAAAATGCTCTACTCTATTCAATAATCAATGCATATATTCGAGCAACTAACATATTCAAGTGGAAATATAAAAAAGAATGATACATGTGTCTTTATTAGTCCATCGAATTGTTTTTCGGTCCCACATGCCTTTAACAGTGCCGATTGAAGTAGCTTCACTCTGTACGCAATATGAAAGATCGATTATTCAAAATATACACAGACTATTTTTGTCCGGAGCGGATACACCTTGTTCTATATGGTGTCACCAAATACCGTTTTGTCAAACTTTTTGCCTAGATATGTATAAGAAGAATGAAAATATTGGGTGTATATTTGAAAAATGATACTACTCTTCACTATAGTAATTTATTGTTATTCATTTGTCCACTTTTTTAAATTTCGATATCGCTTATAAAAATTATATGTATGCCACTGATTCATGTATTATCTTAATGTTGAGGAATTGGAATGGCAGAGCCACAATTTAGTGGACATCTTTTTTTCCACATTTCTGTGCACATTAACTTCCCAGAATTATTGCCATTTATTTTGTAATAAACCTTACTCCTTACTCATTTTAATATAATTTTTAAATATTTAATTAATATAATAATTCTATATGATCCACTTTTACATTAGAATGGACTGTATGTAGCATTACTTCCTATTTGACCCCCCCTACCCCACCCCCACCCCCACCCCCTACCCAACCAAAAGAAAAAAGAAAATAAATTATCGCTAGGTATTTAGTTCCCAAAAACACAAATATTTAAAGTTATCGGTTCATATTTGTAGACATGTAATTTTTGACCCGCGTCATAGAATTATCCTTAATAGTCCTAGTATTTTTAGAATATTACTTGATCTTATTTCTATATGATTTCACTTTATTATTAATTTTAATTATATGTATAAAGGCCATTAGTATTTTACGTATTTTTAAATTCATGTTTAAAGGCGCAAAAAATAAAAAATACAAAAAAATAGTTTCATTATATATTTTCTTATTTTAACTTAAGGCCATTAGTATTTTATAGCAATATATTTTTATATTTTTACTACGATTTTTACGTATTTTTCTCTACTTTTATTTTTAATGTAATAATATATATAAAAAAAAATATATAAAATATATATTGTTTCATATTGTGATATAATTTACCCTAGTTAATTAGAATTTTAAGAAAAAAAAGTTCAAGTTTCTAATTATTGGACTTAAAAGAGTTAGAACCCATTAAATTTGAGCCCAATTGCCCCAAAATTACCCCCCAAATCCGCCCAAGTAGCCCAACCCAGCCGACCCAACTGCACCAGCCCATAACCCGTCTGACTCGCCCCATCCCGTTTTTAAATCCTAGCCATTCATTCCATCTAATCCAATGACCCCTATTCTCCAACCCCATCATATATAAACCTAATTTCCCACAAACCCTAATCATATTAACCCTAGAATACCCTACCAAACGGCGCCCCCCATCTCCGCTTCTGCCCGCCTCCAACTCGCCGGAATCAGGCGAGTCCGCTCACCTGAGCCCCATGGTCCCCCCCCCCTCTCATCTTCTCCTTCCTCCACGTAGCAATAATAATAAACTCAGAATATTCTCTAATGATTTCACCCAAATCGAATCTGCCTTCTCCCTCACGCGCTTTGGTTTTCTTGAACAAATCTCGGATAAATGGGAGCGGTTGGATGTGAGTTAAAGCCCATCCACGCCTTCCATTTTTTCGATTTTTTGTTTTTATGAAATTTTTGGCAGTTTCCAATTTTTCGAAATTATTGTGGGAGATTTCTTGGAGGAGAAGAATAGAACCTTCAAGAGTTCATATAAATACTCCCATTTGGAGGATTTTCGGCCAAGGGAAAAAGAGGAGGAAAATTAGGAGGTCTTTAGAGGATTTTTAGTTTTAGACAGAAAGAATAGAGAAAAAAAGAGTTTAGGAAAATTGGAGTTTCCCGAAAAGAATTCTACTTCTCATTCTTCATTTTTTATTCTTCTTGATTTTCAGTTTCGTTCCTCCATTCTAGAATCCAGAAAAAAAAATCATTAAAAAAATGTTTTCTGTTTTGGTTTAATTAGGAGTTCAGTTTTCGAAAAAATAAAATAAAAATTAGTTTCTCCTTTTAATTTTGGTGTCAAAGATGGAGTTGGATCGAAAACATATTTGAGTTGAAGTTCCTTCTCCGTTTGAGTTCCTCGCTATGACAGATTGCCATTCGAGTTTTTGTTGAGTTGAAGCTCATTTTTCCAGTCGAGTTCGCCATTCAAGGTTGAGTCCGTGATTCCTATTCAGCCTAGTCGTTCTGTTCGCACAATACCGAGTTGTCATTGGACTTCTGTCATTGTATATTCGCGCCAGAGTTTAATCGAAGGCTCTCATTCAGGTTCACACCTTTTCTTGCTGTATTTATGTATGTGTGAATAGTATGTCTGGAGTTTAAGATATAAAAGTTTAAATTACCTAAGTGAGTGTTAGTGAATGGAGAATGTGATCGAGTTATTATAACTTAAGGTGTTTGATTTCTTTATGTGTCTGAAATACCATTTAAGTATGTGCTTGCTCGACTTTCACGTGAATGACTGGACTTCTGACCAGCTCCATGATTGATAGGAAAAATATGGTATATTTGCGTTGATTTTCTGTTGTTTGAAGAATTTCTTGCGCATCTCGAGTTCGAATTGGATTTACAATAATGTTAATTAGTGATTCTGTTTATATCCAACTATCTTGATTAGTTCAACTGGATATATCCATTAGAGCATGCCATTATGTGTGGAATTTAAGAAGTCTATGTTAATCTTGAATCATCCAACTTTGGTTTAGTATTCAATTACTTGAATGGTAAAATGATTTGGTTATGTCTCATAGTGAAATTCATTTTCTTTTGCCATGTTCGATATTGAAGAGTGACTGTTGAAAAATTCTTATATGCCTCTTCTTTAGTTTTAGGCCCATAATCTTGGTTCCGTCTGCATGTTCCAGGGAGGTTAATTAGTTTTGTGGGATGATAATCCCTTGGGGATAATCCTTCTCGCTGAAACTAGAACTCAAGCGGAGTCGACTCAGCAGTGTATTTCATTTTGAAAAGTTTGAATTTGCCTGTGAAAAACAGACCTCTGTAGTTACTAACCTGGTAATTGTTGTGAAAGCTCATACAACATCAAAGTGTCTAAGTTAATTAAGCTAGGTACATGAAGCCTTTCCATGTAATTACTTTCCCTAGTTTTTCCTAATAAACGTACATAGCCGATAATTGAAGTTAATGTGCATATCGCTGAGTTATTTTAAGGAATAGGTTTAGATGTGTGAATGGGTTAGTCAATGCTCCTGCCGTACTTGGATTCATTTTCTTTTCCTTTCTTTCTTTTGATTTAGTTGATTAGTTCTTTCTGTATTTCTTGTTCTTAATTGTTAATGTTTACGCATTTGGTTTTTGTTGAAATTTTTTGAGTCACTGTTGAGTTAGCAGGACTGGGAAAGGCCGAAGCCCATTAGCAATTGATTTGTCTCCATGCTTTAGGTGTCGAGCTCAGTCTAATAAAAATGAAATGTTAAAAGGGAATGAGCATGAAAGTAATTTTTATTTCTTTAGTTTTATTTGTTTTGCTCTTATTATATGTCCTCTAGGAGCATGCTTAGGCCGGCCACATTTGGGTAGACAAACCTTTAGGATGTTCGTGTTTTAGCTTCTTTCTGAGGCGAGAGGTCCCCCCTTAGTTAAATTTATCTGGGGAATGCCCCGAAGGATTTTATATATTTTATTCCGGGGTATTCCCACAAGTATTTGTATTTGGAGGCCGATAGTAGAACTCGTAGTATTTTTGTTTCTATTTTTATTTTTCTTTTATTAGGTGGAGACGAACTCAAGCCTTGTGTGTGCTTATTTTGATTTTATGTATTTTTACCTCAACTTGAATATTTTAGAAGCCGACTAGATCAAGTATGCAACCGTACTAGTTACGGGACTTGGGAGTGCCTAACACCTTCTCCCTGAGTCAAATGAACCCTCTTACCCAAATCTCTGGTGCAGACTTAATTTGGAGTCCAAAGTGTTTTAAAAGGAAAATCATTTTTAAAAAAAATGGTGACCTAGCACACCAAAACAAATGTCAGGTGGCGACTCTGAGTTATTTCCTTTTGAACACAATTTTGTCACTTTTTAATTAAAAACCCTTTTGAGCTTTACAAATCCTTTTATTATTTTTAAGAGGGTTAGTGAGTTTGAAAAAAGGGGGTGTGACAGCTCTGGCGACTCTGCTGGGGAGTTGCAGGTTCGAGCTGATACTTGGTTTTGTTGCCTTTTTAGAATATTCGGTTGAAGTTTTTTATGTTTTCTTTATTTGCTTTATTTTTGTTTATGTCGCTTTATTTGCTAGTTGTTTTATGTGTTTACAGTTTTTCCTTTATGTGTTACTGCTTTATAACTGTCATCATATGCATTAACCAGTCAATTCTTTCTGCAACAAGTCTCGGAGTACGCGTCGCGTACACGAACTCTTTGTTGAGTCACCCTTATTTTAGGAGAGGGGCCGTCGGACGTATGGAGTGGGTGGAAAGCTTGAGCAGCCACCATCAACCATACGCTCCCCCGAATTGCCTTGTTAGTGAACCCCAAACTTAGGTCAGCCTTTAGGTCATTCTTATTTGCATCATGTCATTTAAACCTAGCAGGGCTCGGTCCCAGGCACCATGTCCCGTCCTAGAAGGCCTATCCAAATTATGTCAAAAATGGGCTCGTGGCCCAAAATGACATTTAATCATCTTATGTGCTAAATGTTGCATCTATGAGGGTAGAAAGGTTATTTGGCGGACCAATGTTTTGGAAAGAAGGTTGAAAAATGAAGCAAGTCGGGCCCAATTATATTTTTCTTTCACAACTTTTTCAAGAAAAACCAAAAAAAAATTGAAAATGAAAAATCCAAAAATATTTTGGATCATTTTCCAAAAAAATAAAAAAAAAAGAGAAAAAAAAAGAAGAAAATACAAAAAAAATTTACATTCTCCATCACCTTTCCAAAAAACAAAGAATATAGTTTCTCCAAATTAGTTGCATTTTTCTTAAAGGCTTTCTCCCATGTCCAATCTTCCCGAACTATGCGAACCTGATTCTCGTTTTCCGGGGCGGGATACGTAGGCAACCCACATAGGATCCGATCTTCCTAGTAAGTCTTAGGTTCTTGGCTTTCGGGGTCGTAGACAAATCTTGCATGCATAGCCATATTTGGCCACATCGACCGTTTTTGCAAAATAGGATTATTTTCTCAAAGTAGTTTGTTATCTCCTGTATTAGAGCCCCGAGCCTACAATAAAGTGTCCTCTCAATTATAAGGTCCATTCCTGTTAAATTTGCATGTCTAGCCACTTTTGGCCACATCGACCATTCTTGCAAAATGGGGTTATTTTCGCAAAAATGGTTCAATTTCCCATGTCTTAGGATATTGAGTCCACAACTCGGTGCCATATCACTTTAAGGTCCATCCTTGTCGTGTTCGCGTCCCTAGCCACATTTGGCCATGTCAGCCATTTTGCAAAATAGGCCATTTCCGCAAAGTAATTTTTTAAGGCCATGATTGTTGGGATGTTGGAGCCGTGTAAGCTTTAAATAGAGTATTTTTCATGCATTAGGGGTCAACTTTGTCCAGTTTGCACTAATAGCCACTTTCAGCCACTTAGGCCATTTTGTTAAATATAGCCAAATCATGTCTTGCATCTGTCCACTAGAAAATTTTGTGGTGTCACGTAGTGTCCCGAGTCGCTAACCATGTTCTCTTTATTCAGGTATGGACCCGCTGATTCTTCAAAGTGCTGATGGTAGTAAAGATTCCTAGGAAGTTGATCAAGTGTTGGAAAATATTTTCATTGTTAGAGCAGTATGAGTTAATGCAGAAATTGGGCATCCTCACTTCCCGTCTTGATATCACACCTCGCCCAGATTTAGTGGAGGCGATTCTGACCTATTGGGATCCGCAAAATTTGATTTTCAGATTTGGAGAGTGTGAGATGACTCTTACCTTGGCATAAATGTCTGTTCTCACTCGTTTAAGCTAAATAGGCAAGGACATGATACTTCCCCAAGACCACTCTAGGACAAGATTCCTCAGCGACCTGAGCCCGAAAGACAACAATCATTTAAGATGCCTCGAGCAGTCCTAGATATCCTTGGATTATTTGTTTGCTAGATTTGGACCACAGGATAGTTTTGACGTCTTTTGGGATGAGTTCTGCACAACCAAGGCAAAGTGGAAAAAACGTCGCCTCGAAGCTTTCAGCCTTGCTTTGTTGGGATTATTGGTTTTTCCATTAGATGTGAGGCACATTAGCACTCGTCTACAGTAAGTGGTAATGGCACTATTTCACGAGAATCAACGTAAAACCGTTACCGTTGTATCGATGATCTTGGCAGAGTTGTATCGAGCCCTGAGTGAGGTTAGGGGAGGTGTCAGGTATTTTGAGGGAAGTAACCTTTTGCTACAATTGTGGATGATGGAGCATTTACACACCGCTTCCTTACTTTGTCCCATCAAGCGTGACTTGAGGGATCGGGTAGTATGCATTGAACGTAGGATGAAATCTCCTAAGTTTACATACCAAGTAGGCGTCACAGCTTGGATAGAGTTCCTTGGTTTGAGGATAAAAGGGAATGTTTTGTGGGCTTACCTTTGGCTACCTTTAGATGAGATCTTGGTAGGATGCCGCATGCAGCCTTTCCTGATGCTGATAGGACTTAAGTCTGTCAGGCCGTACACTCCCATTAGGGTAATGCGACAGTTGGGCAGGAGATAAGAGGAGCCTCCAACTTTGAATCTTTGGAGGCACATCATGAATTTTAGCAAAAAGGCGGATGGCGAAATCAAGTACGTGCAATACTGGAACAATGCAAAGAGGATGAACAAAAATACATTAGTAGAGGACATTGGCAGGACCTAGTGTACTCGGGAGTACCTGATCTAGTTACAGTCCATCCCACCAGGGGTCAGCACCCCATTGCCAGCACAACTTAGGGGTCGGGCAGTTCAGACAGATGATTTCGAGAAGGTATTAGACCAAGATCCTTAGGATAAGCTTGAGTTGATAAAGTCTTAGTTAGCGGGATTGGTAGCAAACGTGGAGCAACATAGCCAGTATTTGTTTAGGGCCGACCTTCAGGATGCGGGGGCACACGCCAGGGTCTTTATACCCAGCATCAGTGTTTCTTTACGAGGTATGTTACAGAGTTTGAGCATGACGGACAACCCAAGACCATCCCAGCCGGGGGCATCACATCCAGGAGTTGATTGAGGAGGATTTCTATTATTATTCACATGTTTTGAGTCTGTTTATGTCGTCTTTTATTTTCTAGCCTTGTCTAGTAGTACTGAAGGTCGTGTCAGAGTCTGTCGTAATGTAGTTGAGTCAGTCAATCTTTCATTCTCGTACTTCCCATTTTGTAAACCGAAATTTTTTAAATAAAAAACAAGATTTTTATTTTATTTTCCATCACTTTTCTAGAACTACGCTTGGTCTGATTCATAAGGGACATGATACGTAGTCAACCTACATCGGGTGATAAGAGGTGCTAGAAATGATAAGAGGTGAAAAAAAGACCCTGCGACCCTAAAAGTCATTTTAGTCCTATCAGCAAAGAAGGAGAAAAGAAAGAGACAAAAGGATTGAAATGAGCAAATTGGGATGATGCCATATGACCATGCGACCCTAAAAGCCATTTTAGAACCGCTAATTGTTGCTAGGTGTATTGCACGTAACGTGATATTATCATATGATAAATGCCCTAACGCCAACATGGTGGTTTTGTGTGGTTTTGCTCTATTATTTTTATTTAATTTCAGGAAGGTGGTTATTTTGTTGGCATCCTGGCAAGCCATTCATGCAACACCCGGTCAAAGCATCAAACCATCATGGCTAGCAAAGAAACAGACACTGGAGTTGTAGACCCGCCAAAAGAGATTGTTGAGTCGGAATCGGAACTGCAAGAGGAGGTCCGAAGGTTGAAGCATCAAATGGTGGAAATGTATCAAGCCTGGATTAAGGGACACCCTCCACCCTTGTTCCCTACCAACTACACAGAAAACCCTGCCTCCATTCCACCACTCTCCCAATCCCAAATGCCCATTACCATTGATCTTTCCCCACAACACGCACCGGGCTTCACCTCTTACCACAATTACCCTGGTACTTCGGCCCAAATTCTCCATCCTCCACCAGCCAAACCAACCTCATACTCTGCTCCGACATCTGCTCCTATTTTTGTACCCCCTCCGCAAGCTACCCTCCACCGATCCTCTAGTGAGCCCGCATTCCCCGTTCCAGATACCCAATACTATGCACCAGAGCCCACCTTCAAAATCCCAGATCCTTACTCCTACACTCCCCGCCTTGAGCCTCATGTTAAAACTGACAAACCACCCAAGAACGCAGAGCAAAAGGAGATGTTCAGGAAGGTAAAGAGTTTGGAAAAATCATTGAGAAATATGCAATGGTTGGGAAACCATGTGAGTGTGGCCTTTAAGGATTTGTGTTTGTTCCCCAATGTCCAACTGCCTGCCGGGTTCAAGATGCCGAAGTTTGACTTGTATGACGGACATGGGGATCCTGTAGCTTATTAAGTTTGACTTGTATGACGGACATGGGGATCCTGTAGCTTATTAAGTTTGACTTGTATGACGGACATGGGGATCCTGTAGCTTATTGGAGAGGGTATTGCAGTAAAATGAGAGGCGTCGGAGGAAAAGACAAATTATTGATGGCATACTTTAGCCAGAGCCTGAGTGGGGCAACTTTAGAATGGTACACCTGCCAGAACGCCAGCAGGTGGTACACATGGGACAATATGGCTCAGGCCTTTGCCCGACACTTTCAGTACAATATAGACATTGTCCCAGACCGCCTATCTTTGACCAAGGTGGAAAAGAGGCCCAGTTAAAGCTTTCGAGAATATGGGTTCCGGTGGAGGGAGCAAGCTGCACGAGTCAATCCTCCGATGGAAGAAGACGAGATGGTTGAATACTTTCTTCAAGCCTTGGAGCCTACTTACTATAGCCATTTGATTTCAACCATTGATAAGTCTTTTAATGATGTGGTAAAGATGGGAGAAATGGTGGAAGAGGGGCTCAAGTCGAGCAAGATCATGAGCTACCCCGCCATAAAATCAACCACCCAGGCAATCCAGAGTGGTACCAGAAGTTTGCTAGGCAAGAAGAAGAAGGACGTTGTCGCCATGGTTGTCTCTGGACCATGGCATGTCCAGAGGGGTTCACCTCATCAGTACACCCATCCTCGACCCTGACCTCAAACCTACGCCCAAGTTCCATATAATTCACCCCAACATTACTTTCCCCCACAAAACCCCTAATACTCAGCCAGGCCACCCCAATACCATGTTCACCATGCACAATCATATGCTCAACCCCATCTTTACCCGCAATGGCATGCTCCAGCTCCACAAAATACCTATCTACCTCCACAACCCTACCAAAACCCCCATGGTTCAAATTTTCGACCAAGGTCGGATTATAGAAGAGAGAGGCAGCAACGGAAACAAACTTTTACCCCGCTTGGAGAGTCCTATGCTAGTCTGTTTCAAAGGTTAAGGCAGTTGGACGTCTTGAGGCCGATTGAGTCAAAGATACCAAATCCCCGTCCAAAGAACCTCGATTATTCCCTAAGATGTGCTTATTGTTCTGATGCTTCAGGGCATGATATAGAGAAGTGCTGACATTTGAAAAGGGCAATCCAGGAGCTCATTGATACAAACCAAATTGTAGTCCAAAGCCCAGACACGCCGAACATCAACCAAAACCCTTTGCCAGCCCATGTAGAGACGCATATGATTTAAATAGTTCACAAGGATGGAGATCCCAAGAAGTCTTCTAAGTCCGTCATGATGATTCGGGCTAATGAAAGTAATTTTGTTAAAGCTCCAGACTCTACCAAAGCAATGCCCTTGACAGTTGAAGGGGCGACAGAAAAGCTGAGCTCACTCAATTTGAAGCCACCGGTGTTGGTCGTGAAAGGGCCTTCGAAAGATATTGGGGCAAGTCCAGAAAGTTCAAAAGTGGTAGTGCCAGGGTTTCCAAGTAAGCATGTCATAGTTGTGAATGGGGCTCCTATCACCTCTATCATCATTAAACCAGTGACCCAACTGCCAGTGGTTGATGTCAAGGTTGTTCCATGGAATTACAAATAAGTGATAGTGACATACAAAGGAAAAGAAATAGAGGAAGAAGTTAATGAAATTGGAGGATTGACTCGTTCTGGGAGATGTCACCCCAAAAGAATTAAGAAAAGCCAAGTCATTCAAGGATAGCCAAATGCCAGTAAAGAAATCGGTCACCGAAGAAGCGACTGAGGAGTTCGTGAAAAAGATGAAAGTGCAGGATTATTCTATTGTGGAGCAGTTAAGGAAAACACCAGCTCAAATTTCTCTTTTGTCTTTGCTGATACATTCAGATGAACATCGCAGGGTCCTGATGAAGATTTTGAATGAGGCACATGTTCTTTACAAAATCACAATGAACCACTTGCAAAATATAGCTATCAAGATATTTGAAGTAAACAGGATCACTTTCTCAGATGATGAACTTCCTATGGAGGGTACAGAACACAACCGAGCTCTTTATCTCACGGTGAAGTGTGAAGATTCTGTTGTCTCAAGGGTTTTAGTCTCTAGTGCAAATATTTGCACCCTGTCTACTCTGCAAAAATTGAAGATCGACACCGAAAGAATCCACATGAACAGTGTGTGTGTTCGAGGCTTTGATGGAGGAGGTAAAGATTCTGTTGGAGATATAATGCTCGAATTGTCGATAGGTCCAGTTGAGTTCGCCATGGAATTCCAAGTGTTAGATGTGGTTGTCTCCTACAATCTATAGTTGGGCAGGCCCTGGATTCATGCTGCTAATGTAGTCCTGTCTTCTCTCTACCAAATGGTGAAGTTCGAATGGGACAGCAGGAAATAGTTGTGCACGGTGATGAGGACTTATCTGCTTGTAATAACACAATATTTTTCTGTTTATTGAAGCTAAAGATGATAAGGGACCTAGGGTCTATCAAACTTTCGAAACAGTGTCTGTTGAGAAGATTCCTGAAGGAAAATGCATTTCGGGTCCTAAGCTATCCTCCACGTCTGTCATGGTAGCGAATGAAATGTTGAAGAATGGTTTTGTGCCGGGCAAGGGTCTGGGCTCATCTCTGCAGGGTATTGTGCATCCAGTGCGCCATAGTGGGAATCCTAGTGCATTTGGTTTGGGATTCATGCCCACAGAGAAGGACGTGAAAAGGGTTAAAAACCTGAAATAGAAGGCATGGTCACTCCCCAAGCCTGTCCCACACATCTCTAAGTCTTTTGTCAAGCCAGGGGCCAAAAAACCTCCAACCTCGTCAATCCCAAAACCTGTGGTCGATGTTGATGAAGAGTTGGTCAAGAGGTTCCAGAGTCTGTTCGATGAGGTCAATATGGTAGAAGTTGGTGAAGGTTCTAGTAAAGCAGATGTGCAGCTCGTTGGGCCAAACGTGAGGCTTAGCAATTGGGAAGCTACTCCTCTCCCCACTAGGAAAGAGTTTTTGTAGTCTGCTTTGTTTTCCTTTATGTTATCTGGGTTATTCCAGGGTTGTAATTCAGATTTTTAGTTTTTGCTTGTTTTGATGTTCAAACCTTTCTATCCTTTTATTTTCAATGAAATGCAATTTTTTGTTTTCCGTTATTCCTAATAGTGTTTTATTTTATTTTTTTCTTTTGTACAGTTCTTTTTATGATGGTTGCAATGATATGGCATGCATGAGAAATATTTAGCCAAGTCTTAAAAGTCAATCTAATTCTGAAATAAAAATCAAAGAACTAGAATATGATGAAGAAGCAACATTTGAGGAAATTAGTAAAGAGATAAAACAATTTGAAGAAAAACCAAAGCCTAATTTGAGTGAAACTGAAGCAATTAATTTAGGGGACCAGGATAATATTAGGGAAACCAAGATAAGTGTGCATCTAGAACCGCGAGTTAAGGAGGAAATAATCAAAACATTGTTTGAGTTCAAAGATGTCTTTGCATAGTCGTATGACGATATGCCGGGCTTGAGCACTGATTTGGTAGTTCATAAATTGCCAACCGGCCCAGCATTCCCTCATGTCAAGCAAAAGTTAAGAAAGTTCAAGACTGACATGAGCATGAAGATCAAAGAAGAAATCACAAAGCAGCTTGGGGCAAAGGTCATTCGGGTCACTTGATATCCCACCTGGTTAGCTAATGTTATGCTAGTACCAAAGAAGGATGGTAAGACTAGGGTATATATTGATTATCGTGATCTTAACAAAGCAAGCCCAAATGATGATTTTCCATTGTCGAACATTCACATTCTGACCGATAATTGTGCCAAGCATGAGATTGGGTCTTTTGTGGATTGCTACGCGGGATATCACCAGATCTTGATGGATGAGGAAGATGTAGAAAAGACAGCGTTCATCACGCCATGGGGAACATATTTCTAACGGGTAATGTCATTTGGTCTGAAGAATGCTGGGGCAACTTACATTAGGGCGATGACCACCATATTTCATGACATGATACACAAGGAGATTGATGTTTATGTAGATGATGTGATCATAAAGTCAAAGAAGCAGTCTGACCATGTCAAGGACTTGAGGAAGTTTTTCCTAAGGCTCCGCAGGTACAACCTCAAGCTCAATCCAGCGAAATGTGCATTTGGTGTCCCCCTTGGGAAATTGCTGGGATTTGTGGTTAGTAGACGCGATATTGAGTTGGATCCATCAAAGATCAAAGCCATAAAAGAGTTACTGTCGCCAAAGAACAAAACTGAGGTGATAAGTTTGCTTGGATGGTTAAATTACATCAGCAGGTTCATTGCTCAGCTCACGAAAACCTGTGAACCCATCTTTAAGCTGTTAAAGAAGAATGCTGCAGTCAAGTGGACTAATGAGTGTTAAAAAGCATTTGATAAGATTAAGAGGTACTTGTCGAACCCACCTGTTCTGGTCCCACCAGAGCCTAGGAAACCTTTAATTCTCTATTTGACAGTCCTAGATAATTCTTTTGGATGTGTATTGGGTTAACATGACATCATGGGAAAGAAGGAGCAAGTAATCTATTATCTCAGTAAGAAGTTCACTCCTTATGAGGTTAAGTACACTTTGCTTGAGAGGACATGTTGCGCCCTGACTTGGGTGGTACAAAAGTTGAAGCATTATCTTTCGTCCTACACAACTTACCTCATTTCTCGCATGGATCCTCTAAAGTATATCTTTCAGAAGCCTATGCCCACAAGAAGACTTGCAAAGTGACAGATTGTACTCATAGAGTTTGACATCATTTATGTGACTCGGACCGTGATGAAAGCCCAAGCCTTGGTCGAGAATCCAATGGATGAAGAATATGATCCACTAAAGACTTATTTTCCTGATGAAGAAGTGATGCATGTTGACGAGGTGGACCATGATGAAAAGCCAGGTTGGAAACTCTTCTTTGATGGAGCTGCTAATGTGAAAGGTGTCGGAATAGGGGCTATACTCATTGCTGAAACAGGGCAACACTACCCTGTAATAGCCCAACTTCGATTTTATTGCACCAATAACATGATAGAGTACGAAGCATGCATTCTGGGTTTGAGGTAGCTGTAGACATGGGAGTCTAGGAAATACTAGTTCTGGGAGATTCAGATTTGTTGGTTCACCAGATCCAAGAAGAATGGGAGACTCGGGACTTGAAGCTCATACCGTACCGACAATGTCTGCATGATCTTTGTTAACGATTCAGTTCGGTAGAATTTAGACATATTCCCAGGATTCATAATGAGATTGTCGATGCTTTGGCTACTCTGTCATCAATGTTACATCATCCGGACAAGGCTTATGTTGACCCCGTGCATATCCAAGTTCGTGATCAACATGCTTATTGTAATATGGTTGAAGAGGAAATTGATGGCGAACCTTGGTTCCATGATATCAGGGAATACATAAAGCCAGTGGTATATCCAGTACATTTCACAGGTGATCAAAAGAGAAACATCCGACGTCTAGCTAGTGGATTTTTCTTGAGTGGGGGAATCTTGTACAAGAGGACTCCAGATTTGGGACTACTGAGGTGCATAGATGCTAAAGAAGCTTCAACTATCATGGCCGAAGTGCATTTTGGTGTTTTCGGGCCGCATATGAATGGATATGTGTTGGCAAAGTAGATACTTCGAGCAGGTTATTATTGGCTCACCATGGAATGAGATTGCATCAACTTTGTTCGCAAATGTCATCAATGCCAGGTGCACGGTGACTTGATTCATTCCCCGCCAGCTGAGTTGCATATAATGTCCACACCTTGGGTATTTGTTGCTTAGGGCATGGATGTCATTGGACCAATAGAGTCGGCAGCATCGAACGGTCATATGTTTATTCTGGTAGCCATTGATTACTTTACCAAGTGGGTCGAAGATGTAACTTTCAAGTCCGTGACCAAGAAGGTAGTGGTGGATTTTGTTCATTCAAATATCATTTGTCGGTTTGGAATTTCCGAGGTGATCATCACAGACAATGCTTCCAACCTCAACAGTTATTTTAGGAAAGAGATATGCCAACAGTTCAAGATTATGCATCGAAACTCCACTCCGTACCATCCCAAGGCGAATGGAGTTGTTGAGGCTGCTAACAAGAACATAAAGAAGATACTTCGTAAGATGGTGCAAGGTTTTAGGCAATGGCATGAAAAGTTGCCTTTTGCCTTACTAGGTTATCGCACTACTATTTGCACTTTAGTAGGTGCAACTCCTTATTTGCTGGTATATGGAACTAAGGCAGTTATACCTGCGGAAGTTGAGATTCCATCCATTCGTATCGTTGCAGAAGCTAAAATTGATGATGATGAATGGGTGAAAACCCAGCTAGAGCAGTTGAGTTTGATTGATGAGAAAATATTGGCTGCAGTATGTCATGGTCAATTGTATTAGAAGAGAATGACAAAAGCATACAACAAGAAGGTGCGTCCTCGGAAATTCAAAGTGGGCTAACTGGTATTGAAACGCATCCTTCCTCATCAGGCTGAAGCTAAAGGAAAGTTCGCCCCAAACTGGCAGGGGCCGTTCATGGTGACAAGAGTGTTGCCCAATGGTGCTTTGTATTTAACATATATAGAAGGCAAATATGTAGATATACCTATCATTCTGTTGCAGTCAAGAGGTACTATGTATGAGTTCTTTGCTTATTTTCAATCACATTTTGTACTTGGCATGTTCAAAGTTGAAAATGGCGAAAACATTTTGTTCCGCTACCCAAACACTTTTATCCTTTGTTATCTCTTTTGAACCTTAGTTATTTTCTTTCATACCCCTCTTTTGGAATCAGGAGCAGAATTAGAGAATGAAAAATGAATGATGAAAAAAAATGAAAAAAGAAGGAAAAAGAAAAGAAGAAAAAAGAAAAGAAAAAAAAGAGAGAAAAGAAAGAAAGAAAAAAAAAGATAAAAAAGAGAAAAAAAAGAGAAAAAAAAAAGAAAAAAGAGAAAAGAGAAAGGAACGAAAGAAAGAAAGAAAAAAGAGAAAAGCAACAAAAACAAATAACTTTCTTTTGAACTACGTTCGACCTGATTCCTTTTAAGGATACGTAAGTAGCCTTACACGGTTCGATCCCATCAACATAAAAATCCAAAATTCCCCAGACCCAAAGAAACAGGGGCAGAAGTTTTGGTTTTGCAAAAGATCTGATTCCAAAAGTTAAAAATTTTAACCTTTTTCATCTTAAATTATTTTGAGCTTTCATGCCACCCTTTCTTTCTAGCCTTATCCAAAAGCCTACATTATGGTCCAGAGAAAGACCTTCCGATAAATATTTGAGGTTGCCAAGTCAAGCAAGATAAAGGTATGATTTACATCATGGGTAACACTTTGTTCATGGACACAAGGGAAAAATGCATAAAATGAGAGAGTCTTATTGGTGAAACTCTCACATGCATCGTGAAGCGATGGTGAGCTGAGAGATGAACAAATGAGAGAGGCTTGTTGGTGAAAACCCATCGGGGCACTACAAGTCGAATGAAGCTTGTGACTTTACAGAGAAATTGGATCAGTGAAATCCCGGTTTTTGAAGTATGAGGAAATGACATGAACTGAAAATATGATTGGTTGGACGGATTAGGCTGATCAATCCGAAATGCATGTCATGATCATTGAAGCTAGACGATTGACTCAGATAAGTCTTAGTTTTCCCCTTCTTCTTCACATAGTCATCTGTGTTCAAAATTTTTCTTTGTTCCTTTCGCCAAAAATCATTTCACTTTGCTCTTTGAGTCTATCTTTATGAGTCTCTTTCGAGTTAGCTCTTGTTGAACAAGTAGGAAAGGATTCCAAAGACTACTACCACCTTCTAGTCGCATAAAGCAGAGTTTGGCCAGGCACATCACAATTGACATGATTTAGAATAAGCAGTACGGTGATAACTGAGGTTCAGGCAATCAAGTGAATTTTGAATTTTGAGAAAATACAAGGATTCAACAACTTTCAGAATGAAAACACAATGCAATAAGTGAGCGTGAGAGATTCAGGTCATTCAGAGGTTTTGTGGTCCAGTTCCAATCAAAAGGTCAAACAACTCCTTGCTGGCCCGAAGCAGCTAATAAGAATGAAGCATGACAGTGGCAGAAGCAGACGCTCAATAATGATGCCACAAACTAAACACCACGTATTCAAACTAACAAAATGTTATTCGTATGAAACAGGGTCAGAAAAATTTGTTAATCCATAGGGACCCTCCCATGAATAAGGCAGGGTTCAGGGGTAAGAAATTTTGTTCAAAAACCTCCAAGAAGAGAGCATGGATCAGGTAATTTCATTCTCGTCTTTTCAGGACCCTCCTAGATAATGGGATTTTGTTCTCAAGTTTTTAGGACCCTCCTGGATAATGGGATTTAGTTTTTAAGTTTTCAGGACCCTCCTGGATAATGGGATTTAATTTTAAATTTTTAGGACCCTTCTGGATAATGGGATTTGATTTCTAGTTTTCAGGACCCTCCTGGATAATGGGACTTAGTTTAAGTTTTCAGGACTCTCCTGGATAATGGGGTTTAGTTTTAAGTTTTCAGGACCCTCCTGGATAATGAGATTTAGTTTTAAGTTCTCAGGACCCTCCTGGATAATGGGACCTTGTTAAATTTCAAGACCTTCATAGATAACAAAGATTTAGCGTAAGTTCTACCTTTAGGAAATATAATTTAGCTTTTAAGTTGTCACTCTTAAGATGAGATTTAATTCGAAGTTTTCAGGGCCCTCCTGTATAATGGGATTTAGCTTTTAAATTCTTAGAGCTCTTTTAGGTAACATGATTCTAACACTCACAAATGTGCCCAAATCCCAAACTGGGGGCAAGAAAACTTCTTTTGTTTTGTCTTTTTTGTTGTAATGGCAGGCGCCTACCTGGATAACAAGGGAATACAACTAAAGTTTTTGGCAATCAGGCGCCCACTTGGAGAATAAAGGAATGCAGTTCAAGTTTTTGGCAATCAGGCGCCCACCTGGAGAACAAGGGAATACAGTTCAAGTTTTTCGCAATCAGGCACCCACCTGGAGAACAAGGGAATACCGTTCAAGTTTTTGGTATTCAGGCGCCCACCTAGAGAACAAAGGAATACAATTCAAGTTTTGGTAATCAAGCGCCCACCTAGAGAACAAATGAATACAATTCAAGTTTTGGCAATCAGGCACCCACCTAGAGAACAAGGGAATACAGTTCAAGTTTTTGGCAATCAGGCGCCCACCTGGAGAACAAGGGAATACAATTCAAGTTTTGGCAATCAGGCGCTTACCTGGAGACCAAGGGAATACAGTTCATGTTTTGGCAATTAGGTACCACCTGGATAACAAGAGAAATACAGTTCAAGTTTTGGCAATCAGGCGCCCACCTGGAGAACAAGGGAATACAGTTCAAGTTTTTGGCAATTAGGCGCCCATCTGGAGAACAAGGGAATACAGTTCAAGTTTTGGCAATCAGGCACCCACCTGGAGAACAAGGGAATACAGTTCAAGTTTTTAGCAATCAGGCGCCCACCTGAAGAAAAAGGGAATACAATTCAAGTTTTTGGCAATCAGGCACCCACCTATAGAACAAGGGCATACAGTTCAAGTTTTAGCAATCAGGCGCCCACCTGGATAACAAGGGAAATACAGTTCAAGTTTTGGCAATCAGGCGGCCACCTGGAGAGCAAGAGAATACAGTTCAAGTTTTGGCAGTCAGGCGCCCACCTGGAGAATGAGGGAAATTATTTCAAGTTCAAGCTATTGGTAGGACCCACCTGGAGAATGAGGGAATCCGTTTCAAGTGTTAATGGCAGGGGCCTACCTAGAGAACAAGGGAATTCATTTCAGAGTTACTTTCAATTCACAAATTCAAGAAGCATCAGGAGCCCGCCTGAAGAACATGGTCCATTTTTCAGTTTCAAGATCAAGTAGAGTTTCAAGAAAAATTCAAGAGAAGAAGTAGATAGGATCTTGCATTTTTCTTTTACTATTGCTGTAATATTTTCTTTTATTTTTGATGTAATGGCAGGAACCACGGACCGGAACCTTGGTGACACCTCACTCGACTCTCCACCTCGGTACTCCATCGTCCTTCTCGCCTATGAACTACACGTGGTCTGATTCCTTTATAACTAAGGATATGTAGGCAGCTCAGATACCAGGCCTCAGTCACATTCTCTTTTCTTTTAGCTATAATCTCTCTAAATAAAGGTCGGGTCAAAAAATTTGTCTTGTTGTTCTTTGTCTGGAAACATTTCGTGTTTCCCGTCAAAGAGAGCAGCTGTAGACATGTCATTTTTGACCCGCGCATTAGAATTACCCTTAATAGTCCTAGTATTTTTAGAATATTACTTGAGCTTATTTCTATATGATTTCACTTTATTATTAATTTTAATTCTATGTTTAAAGGCACAAAAATTGAAAAATACAAAAAAATAGTTTTATTATATATTTTCTTATTTTAACTTAAGGCCATTAGTATTTTATAGCAATATATTTTTATTTTTACTACAATTTTATGTATTTTTCTTTACTTTTACTTTTAATGTAATAATTTATATATATAGCTTCAAATTATGATATATTTCACTTTAATTAATTAGAATTGATATTTGAACCACTAAATTTAAGCCCATTTGCCCCAAAATTACCCCTCAAATCTGCCCAAGTAGCCCAACCCAGCCGACCCAACCGCGCCAGCCCATAACCCGTCTACCCATCCCCATCCCATTTTTAAATCTAGCCATTCATTCAATCTAATCCAATGGCCCCTATTCTCCAACCCCATCATATATAAACCTAATTTCCCATAAACCCTAATCTTATTAACCGTAGAACACCCTACGAAACGATGGCCCCCATCTTCGCTTCTGCCCGCCTCCAACTCGCTGGAATCGGGCGAGTCCGCTCACCCGAGCCCCAAGGTCCCCCCTCTCTCATCTTCTCATTCCTCCACGTACCAATGATAATAAACTCAGAATATTCTCTAATGATTTCACCCAAATCGAATCCGCCTTCTCCCTCACGCACTTTGGTTTTCTTGAACAAATCTCGGATAAATAGGAGCGGTTGGATGTGAGTAAAAGCCCATCCACGCCTTCCATTTTTTCCATTTTTTGTTTTATGTAATTTTCGGGAGTTTCCAGTTTTTTGAAGTTATGTGGGAGATTTCTTGGAGGAGAAGAATAGAACCTTCGAGAGATCATATAAATACTCCCATTTGGAGGATTTTCGGCCAGGGGAAAAAGAGAAGGAAAATTAGAAGGTCTTTAGAGGATTTTTAGTTTTAGACGGAAAGAATAGAGAAAAAAAGAGATTAGAAAAATTGGAGTTTCACAAAAAGAATTTTGCTTTTCATTCATCATTTTTGATTCTTCTTGATTTTTAGTTTCGTTCCTCCATTCTAGAATCCAGAAAAAAAATCATTAAAAAAATGTTTTATGTTTTGGTTTAATTAGGGGTCCAATTTTCGAAAAAGTAGATTTTTTTTTTCAGTTTCTCCTTTTGATTTTTGTGTCAAAGATGGAGTTGGATCGAAAATGCATTTGAGTTGAAGTTCCTTCTCCGTTCGAGTTCCTCACTGTGACAGATTGCTATTCGAGTTTTTGTTGAGTTGAAGCTCGTTTTTCCTGTCGAGTTCGCCGTTCAAGGTTGAGTCCGTGATTCCTGTTCTAGCCTAATCGTTCTGTTCGCACGATACCGAGTTGTCATTGGACTCCTGTCATTGTATATTCGCGCCGGTGTTTAATCGAAGGCTCTCATTCAGGTTCACACCTTATCTTGCTATATTTATGTATGTGTGAATCCAAGTATGGCTGGAGTTTAAGATATAGAAGTTTAAATTACCTAAGTGAGTGTTAGTGAATGCAGAATGTGATCGAGTTATTATAACTTAAGGTGTTTGATTTCTTTATGTGTCTAAAATGCCATTTAAGTATGTGCTTGCTCGACTTTCACGTGAATGACTGGACTTCTGACCAACTCCATGATTGATAGGAAAAACATGGTATATTTGCGTTGATTTTCTGTTGTTTGAAGAATTTTTTGCGCATCTCGAGTTCGAATTGGATTTACAATAATGTTAATCAATGATTCTGTTTATATCCAACTATCTTGATTAGTTCAACTGGATATGTCCATTAGAGCATGCCATTATGTGTGGAATTTAAGAAGTCTGTGTTAATCGTGAATCATCCAACTTTGGTTTAGTGTTCAATTACTTGAATGGTAAAATGATTTGGTTATGTCTCATAGTGAAATTCATTTTCTTTTGCCATGTTCGATATTGAAGAGTGACTGTTGAAAAATTCTTATATGCCTCTTCTTTAGTTTTAAGCCCATAATCTTGGTTCCGTCTGCATGTTCCAGGGAGGTTAATTAGTTTTGTGGGATGATAATTCCTTGGGGATAATCCTTCTCGCTGAAACTAGAACTCAAATGGAGTCGACTCAGCAGTGTATTTCATTTTGAAAAGTTTGAATTTTCCTGTGAAAAATAGACCTCTGTAGTTACTAACCTGGTAATTGTTGTGAAAGCTCATACAACATCAAAGTGTCTAAGTTAATTAAGCTAGGTACAGGAAGTCTTTCCATGTAATTACTTTCCCTGGTTTTTCCTAATAATGTACATAGCCGATAATTGAAGTTAATGTGCAGATCGCTGAGTTATTTTAAGGAATAGGTTTAGATGTGTGTGAATGAGTTAGTCAATGCTCCTGCCGTACTTGGATTTATTTCCTTTTCCTTTCTTTTTTTTTGATTTAGTTGATTAGTTCTTTCTGTATTTCTTGTTCTTAATTGTTAGTGCTTACGCATTTGGTTTTTGTTGAAATTGTTTGACTCACTATTGAGTTAGCGGGACTGGGAAAGGCCGAAGCCCATTAGCAATTGATTTGTCTCCATGCTTTGGGTGTCGGGCTCAGTCTAATAAAAATGAAATATTAAAAAGGGAATGAGCATGAAATTAATTTTTATTTCTTTAGTTTTATTTGTTTTGCTCTTATTTTATTGTCCGCTAGGAGCATGCTTAGGCCGACCACATTTGGGTAGGCAACCCTTTAGGATGCTTGTGTTTTAGCTTCTTTCTGAGGCGAGAAGTCCCCCCTTAGTTAAATTTATCCGGGAATGCCCCGAAGGATTTGTATTTATTTTATCCCGGGGTATGCCCCGAAGTATTTGTATTTGGAGGCCGATAGTAGAACTCGTAGTATTTTTGTTTCTATTTTATTAGGTGGGGATGACCTCAAGCACCGTGTGTGTTTATTTTGCTTTTCTATATTTTTGCCTTAACTTGAATATTTTAGAAGCCGACTAGATCAAGTATGCAATCGTACTAGTTACGGGACTTGGGAGTGCTTAACACCTTCTCCCTGAGTCAAATAAACCATCTTACCCAAATCTCTGGTGCAGAGTTAATTTGGAGTCCAAAGTGTTTTAAAAGGAAAATCATTTTTTAAAATATCGGTGACTTGGTACACCGAAACAAATGTCAGGTAGCGACTCTGAGTTATTTTCTTTTGAACACAATTTTGTCACTTTTTATCTAAAAACTCTTTTGAGCTTTACAAATCCTTTTATTATTTTTAAGAGGGTTAGTGAGTTTGAAAAAAAGGGATGTGACAATATTTACTATTTATTATAATTCAGTAAATTTTTACAAATAAATTTGTACTCCACATCGAAAGCATTGAGTTCAGAAGAATCCAGTGTTTAAAAGGTTGGACCCGCCCATATGAGTATACATGAGCTGCTTTATGTACCGAGATGCAAATATATGAACAAAATAGAGAAGAGATTCGATCTAGTGAGTCTTGGGGTCAAAACCATCAAGCTGGCGACATGGGCGGAGCCAGGGGCAGGAAGGGTTTCAAACCCACTTCGTCGAAAAATTACGCTGTATATATAAAGTAAAAATTTTTTATGTTTATATATTAAAAGCTGAATCCCTTTAATTAATTTCGTCGTGGTCTTTAATGTTTTTGTTTTTTTGAATTCCCTTAATAAATTTTTGCCTCCGCCATTAATTGCCAACATAATTACTTGGACATAATTATGAACCATCTGGGAGATCTGGAAGAGCACTTGATGCTGACACAACTCCAGAGCAGCGAGTGAAGGTGCTAGCTACATTAATTTCTTTTATAATAAAGTGAAGTGATAAGCCATATTCAAAAGGTAAAATGCCGGATCTGGATCGATACATCTTCCATCTTCAATTCTTATGTGTTTCTTCGTGAAGATTATTTACCCTAAAAACGGACAACAATTAAATTTATAAGTGGTTTTAAGGATATATGAATTAATTCAATACAAATGATAAATTGCGTCAGATTAGAAAGATAAAGGACGTGATAGATTGTCAAACCAATTTCGGGGAGTGAACCTGGACTCAATAACTGCTTTAATGTAATGCCTACCTTCGACTCCGGGCTAGTAATAATGAAGAACTGATGAACAACAATAAGAATTTTGAATAGCAGAGAAAATAAGAGTAAATTGCCTTGGTATGCGTATTTACAATATCCCCTAATGAATAGTCACACCCCCTTTATATAATAGGAGAATTTTACCCTAAATATAATTCTATAAAAGGTAAAATCTTCCGTTTTAATAATCACTCATCTTCTGCCGATACATGCCGAGATCCATGCCGTGACATCCGGATGGGAACAAATTCACGACCCTTTGTTAGTCATGCTCGATTATCTAATAACGTCCTCCAAAGTTTAGAGATTCGAATCAGACCTGGAGGCGTGGTCCCGATTTGTCTGAGGGTAGGTGTTTTACCCGGACCTCGATTTGAGGGGATCCTTGCCTTGATTCCAATTCCTTACACTCACATCTCTACTCTGTTTACTTCATCAATAACCGAGGCGTCCAAAAGGCTCGATTTCGCCCGTATACAGATAGTCCCCTCGTTTCTCAGAGAATATGTTTACGGAAACAACAAGAAATGACATATGCACTTCGATTCCTTCTCCAATACGCCGTGAGGTCCCGGGGGCCTCGGGTGAGTTTCGGGTGGTCAATCGGGCCATTCCATGAAGTTTGAAACTGCAGAAAATTACAGGTCAGTGCTGCAGAAAAATGACCTTCGCGTTCGCGAGAGGGTCCTCGCGTTCACGAAGGGTCATTTAAGGAAGTTGGAATTTAAGCCTTCACGTTCGCGAGGAAGGCTCCGTATTCGCGAAGGGCTGAGTATCTGTGCATCGCGTAGAAGAAAAGGGTAGCTGAGCTTCAGGGGAATTTAATTCATTGCATTCGCGATAGGGGGAACGCGATCGCGAAGGCCTGTCTAAGTAAAGCATCGCGTTCGCGATGGGGTGGTCGTGATCACGAAAGAGGAAATTTGGTCAAGGTTATTTTGTGCTTCGCGGACGAGAGGCTTTGACCGCGTTCGCGAAGAAGGATTTCAGGCCTAGGCAGAAGGTTTAAATAGTCGTCTTGTCCGCAAATTTGGGGTTTATTTCTTCCATTGTTGGTCTTTTTGGAGCTTTTTGATGGAGATTGAAGAGAGATTCAAGGGGAATCACTTGGAAGTAAGAATCTTGGACTTAAAACTCGATTGTAATGTGAAATTTACCTAATAAATTATGGAATCTAAGCCAAAAATTGAGGAATTAGGGCTAGAGATTAAGAGACTTTAAAATGAGAATTTGAGGGGTCATTTGGACTCCGATTTTAGTGTTCTTGGTATGTATGAACTCGTGGGAGGACAAGAATTCCATTGATGTGATTTTTATCGAGTTTTGAAACGTGGGCCAGGGGGTCGGATTTTGGCAATTTCGAGATTTTTGGTATTAATTGATTATTTTCGCTTGTGCTTCGTTCCCTTAGCATATTTTGATGCCGTGATTCTGATTTTGGATATATTCGATGCGAGTGAAGGCCGATTCGAGGGTCAAAGGTTTCGCGGAGTAGTATTTTCACCGGTGTGAGGTAAGTAACCATTGTAAATTTGGAACTGAGGGTACAAAACCCCGGTATTTAACTTGTTTTGATAAATGCGGCGACGCACATGCTAGGTGATGAGCGTGAGTGCATGCACCGGTAGGGATCGTGACTTGGTCCGTCCCGTAGCGACAATTAAGCCGCGTATTTGTTTTGGAATCTAATATTATTCCGTACTTTAGTCTTGTATTCTGTATTATGGGTTGTATGTCATGTTTGTGGCCTTGTGCCAACCTGTTGAGACCCTTAGGGGCATTTTTACTATTTTTCCTCACTTTACTTATTGAAAGCATATCCTCAGTCATGTTTTACCTGTTTAAATGTTTAAAACTGGTTTTATCACCCCACTTCTAAATGTGAGGACTGTTTGGACTGAGTTCCCTAATATCTACTGTTGTGCCCAAGAGGCTATGAGATTAATGACTGAGAGAGGTTGAGAACCTAATGGTGAGGATATTTATATATGTGTGAGTTATGGATCCGACTACACGCCGCAGCGATACCCATATGGATCGGGCTGCACGCCGCAGCGATATGATGCTTGGGCTGTAGGAGCCCCTCCGGAGTCTGTACATCCCCAGTGAGCGTAGTCGACTATAAATTACAGAACGGGCTGTACGCCACAGTGGTTACTATGATTTCTATTACTATGAGATATTAATGATCCTAAGTGGTGAGAGTGAATACTGAGTGACGAGAGTTGAGTCACAAGTGATTGAGAGTCTGCTCGAGAGGCCATATTCTGAGTGGCACCTTGCCCAAGGGGCCCAATTATGATATTTTCATTGACTTCACTCTTCTTTTAAAATAAGCCTTTGTTGTAAGAAATCGCTAAGTATATGATTCCAAGTGTGTAAACTGAAATTCATGATTTTTCGACGAAACTAGTTTTAACTATAAAGTTGACCTGTTATCTTGTTGTTTATTCATTTATATGATTTTTAACTGCTCGTCACTGCTTTCAGAAATTATTTACTTTAGTTACTTACTGAGTTGGCGTACTCACGTTACTCCCTGCACCTTGTATGCAGATCCAGGTGCCCGAGCGGTAGAGTGAGAGTCCTTAGCTGATCCAGAGTTTGACGGAGATTGCAAGGTAGCTGCATGGCATCTGCAGCCTTGTTTTCTCCTTCATATCTTGTTCTTTTCCGCATTTTCTAGACTTATGATGTATTAGACATTCAGTCATGTATTAGAGGCTCTAGACTCGTGACACCAGATACTTGGGGCTGTGTAGTTTCATGTTTATTTGACTTCTGCATATATTTTGTTGTTTTAAACGCTTATTATGAGAATTTTGGTATTTAAACCCGTGTTAGAAAATGGATTATTATAAGGAAAAAGGGTTGTGATTAATTGTTGGGTTGGCTTGCCTAGTAATATGATAGGCGCCATCACGGTTGGTATTTGGGGTCGTGACACATATGCACTTCGATTTCTTCTCCAATATGTCGTGACAGAAATGACAAAGAATCCTAAACGTCCCGTTAGTCGTGTTATTATGACTTCAAACACGCGTTAGCCGCCGGCAGGTCATCCCTAAATGTGAAATGGCGTGAGGCCTCTATAAATACTTCCCTCCTTTGTTCATTTTTTTCCTTTTGACCAAGCATCTACCTTCGAGTCTTCAGGATATGACTACCCTTATTCATACTCTAATATATTTACCTCCATTCTTCAAGGTCTCTTAGTAAGCTGCAAGTTTTTACTCATTTTCTACCCAAACCAGCACTTGACTTTTCATCTTTCAACATTTCTTCATATTTTTCAAGCTTTTTCCAGATAACAATGGCTAAGACTTCCAAAACTATTCCCCAAAAAGCCTCTTCCTCTTCTTAACAACCGACCATCGAAGTCGATGAGACCACTCTTGATGTGGTCATCCTGGAGAGATCCGCTCCGGACGTGGTTACCAATGAACCGGATGCCGAGCCTCCTTTAAAAATGTTCGTCCCCGGGGTGATTAATTGCGGATAATTTTAAGGTCGAAAAGCCCTCGTCGGTGTAGAGCCGGTGTGAGGCGGTATCTAGGTACATATGCTCCATCATCAAAGACGCCCTTACTACCCATGTGGAGGGGTATATGAGTGTTTATACTTATCCCTTCACACTGGTCCTAGTGGACCTAGTTATTCTGGACTTCTATAAGAGGTATAAAGTATGACTCGGTCAGATCCACCCATCCCTATGGATGATCATAATCCTCCTTCAAAACCTCTTGAACAAAATCGGCTCATGTTGGTTCACCATCGATCATCTACTCCGCCTGTACAATCCCCGAATCTACCGAGGAGGACTGAAAAAGCTCGTATGTTGGGCTAGCAAAGCCCTATTCTTAAGCATCGATTAGGACTGTAATCAGGGTTGGCAGGGATGCTTCTTTCGAGTGAGGACCGCTTGATCCCTGCCAAGTTTATGCCATTCTCCGAGAACTAGAATGTATCACGTAAGCACAACTTTCCTTTAAATATCGATTTTTCATTCATCTCTTTTTTCCATACCAGTATTTGCGGTGGTGCAGCTGATGCTCAAGTACCAAATGCCATTCCTCAGTTCAAGGAGTGGATCGATGGAATTTGTTTGTATATGCCTTATTCAGGAGCACATGGCGCAAACTCTTGTAGGGCCGTTGGGAGGCTTGTTCTCACGGTAAGATCTCTTTCCCGGATAAGTAACATTTGGCTCCCCTTTTAGCATCACTTTCTCATTTCCTTTCTTTTCTTTTCGCAGTCATGCCTAAGAACATTGAGCTTAGGCCTCCAGTAGGGGACGAGGACCTGTACGTTAATTCCTCTGCTTCGAGGCAGCTCGGGGCTACAGCAGGAGAGAAGAAGAAGAAAAGAAAGACTCTAGGTTCCCCGAGCTCAGAGGAGAAGAAACCAAGGAGAAGGTTGGACTATAAGCCAAAGGACAGTTCTAGCTCTCAAGCACCCGACTCGGACTCACTTTTTTGGCTTAGGGATGAGCTCGAGGAGGATGATATTTTTGTGTCCTGTGAACTAATCTTCCTCGAAGAGCGGGCGGCAGCCGAGGGGGAAACAACAGAGGTCGATCCTCCTCAAGTTTGGGAGGCCGATGTAAAGATGAGGGTTGAGGCCTCTCACGATGCTAGCTCCGCTCCGCCCAGTGTTGTAGAGATTTCGGGGTCACCTTTATTCATCGAGTCAATGTTTGACGAAGCCCGAACAGCGAAGGAGAGATCCAACGAAGGGGCCCACAGTACAGAGGACCCCCTTTATTCTTTTTTTGAAGGTGTGGATTTGATCGCTCTGAAAGACTTCTCCGGGTTGGGAAACTTGGAGGTACCGAGGAAAGACCCATCTTTAGAGGCCGGTAGGCAGAACTCGAGCCCTAAATTAATCAACCACTTCCCTGCCCTGAGCATGGATCCCGACCGTAAGAGGTTAATAATGATCACCATCCCGGAGGATGCCCGGGTTCTTTCTTCTCCCGTTGGAGTAGTGAGCTATCTCCGATGCCTAGTAATCGAAGAATACCAGGCGAAAATGAATGAGGTGGACGTGTTGTACCTGTTCAATGAGGCGCAGTAGGTGGTGAACCGGGTAAGGCATCATTACACTTTTTTCATCCTTTGACTTAGTTCTTTTACTCATGACTTCTTTCTTTTATCTTTTGCAGGCCTTGGTACTCTATCATGAAAGCTTTCTTCAGTACCAGACTGAGATTAACTAGCTCGAGGCTGAGGCCAGGGAGCTCACCGAGAAGAGAGACATGTATAAGCTTCTCAGCGAGCAACATGAAGGTGTCGTCAAGAGTCTTCGTGCCGAGTTGGATGTGGCTCAGAAGGAGCATGCCGACTTGGTGGAATAGCTAAAAGTTTTTGAAGTTAGCAGTGACAACTTAGCCATGGTGATTAACGACCAAAACTTGCAGGTTTAATAGAAGATTGACTGGATCGACCAACTCTGGGCTGAAATGAACGAGATACGAGCCATGGCTAATGTTTGGAAGGAAAAAATAGACCGGGTGGCTTCGGAGAATGAGACCGCCCGGGAGCAGTTGGCATCGATAGAGGTCCAACTTCGAGTGGCAAAAAAGAAGGCTAAAGCAAGGGCTCGACAAATCAAAGACCTCCAGTCTCAACTGGGCTCGGCCATTACTGAACGGGATGCCCTTGGAAAGGAGCTTGAAATAGCAAGGTCCGTGTCAAAAATAACCTGGGCTGATGCTAAAGAGATGGTGGCCCAGTATAGGGCTGATGCTGAGACAGCCCAGTCCCGCCTGAATGTTACTGTTTAGTATATGAAGCGGTTGTCTCAAAAGGAGACCCTCGAGGAGATTCATGCTCAAAGTTTTGACCTGTCGACCGAGATTGAATAGGCAAAAAGGCTCAGGGCTGAGGCCAAGAAGCTGGCTGAACCTGAGGGCGAGGAAGGCTCTGAGTGCTCCAACGAACTAGAGGATGGAAAAGACACCGACGAATCCATTGACGAAGTGGGTTTTGGTGAAGATCAGGAGTAGGTGCCTAAGGAATTTTTCTTTATTTTTGCACTTTGTACATTTATTTTGTTGAGGCCATTTTCGTTGGCCTTTGTAAAGACATTTTTGGAATGTGTATAAGGCTTTTTTCCCTTTTGGCAATTTTTGAGTCTATTACTTTTGGCATCCTCTTTATAATTGCAAAGATTTCAAATGCCTTAGCATAGAATAAAACATAGTAATAAGTTGTTGTTCGGAGATTCGAACAAGATTTGTTCTCGATGTAATTTTTTTTTGAAAGTTGTGAGGGCTCGGTATGACCGGAAGCGTTCCCAAAAGTGCTTGTTTAGATGTTTTTAGACTATAATTTTGCCAAGGGTAACCTTTGAACCGGTTTTGAATTTTGAAGGCCTTGTGTTTTGATTACGGCCTGCAGATGTCTTCGAGCTATTTATAGGGTGGTGGTAGCCTTTTAGGTTCAGGTACTACCTAATAGGATTTGTATCTCCGGGCTTCGATAGCCCGAGCCATTCAAGTTTGTCTCGGACGACAGTCACCGAGTGGGGGTGGCCATAGCCTTTTAAGTTTAGGCACTGCTTAATAGGCTTTTGTGGCTTCAAACTTCAATATCCCAAGCCATCCGAATTCTTCTAGGACGACAGTCCCCAAGTGGGGGTGATCTATTAGATCCGGATAGAGACAGCCCTTGAGGGACAAAATATGTATCACCAAGGTAGAAATTTTCTTTCATTCCTGTGCGTAATATACAAGATTATAAGTGGGAAAAAGTTTCGTGTTGTGGCTTAGGCGTTCTACGTGGGCACTGTTCATTTGATCGTTTGACCCTTACAATAAATCCTAACCACCGAGCCTAGCATTGTTTAAGCATAAAGTTTCCTTCCTTGCTAAAAATCATGGCCCGATGGTGATGTCCCCCAGTAATCGAGGTCGATCTTTAAGAGGGCTCGGATAATGTTGATGCAACCATCGATTCCGATTCAAAATCGGTCTTCGATTCTAAGTTAGCATGATCCACTGTTTCCTCATTAAAATCCTTACCAGAAAACCCATTTGGGACAAAACTGGTTCAAGGGAAAAAGAGTGCAACGCGTGCTTTCAGGCCTAATAATTGCATCATCCTTTGGTTGTTGCCTGCAAGTGTTAGTCCAATTCGCAATATATATCAAGCAAGAATGAATGAGGTCGTACCTTAGCAGTAGTATCATTTTAAGTGGGGTTACATTCCAGTTATTCGGTAGCCGCTCACCATTCCTGCTTCGAGTTTATATGAACCTTTACCGGTAATCTCGATAATTCGATATGGACCTTCCCAATTTGGTCCCAGCTTCCCTTTATTCGGGTTCCAAGTGTTCATTCTCACCTTTCTTAACACCAAGTCCCCGACATGGAAGTGCTGTAGGTTGGCGTTTTGGTTATAAAACTTTCGATCCCCTATTTCTGGCAGCCAACCGGACGAGGGCGACCTTATACCTCTCATCCAATAGTTCTAGGCTCGTGCTTATGGCTTCACCGTTTGACTTTTGATAGCATATAAGAACCCGTGACTCGGTTCTCCCACCTCGACCGGTATTAGTGCTTCGGCACTGTAGACCAATAAAAACGGGGTGGCCCCGGTACTATATTTTGAGGTCGTACGGTATGCCCATAGGACTTAGGGCAAAATTTCCTTCCTTTTTCCTTTGGCATCAATCAACCTTTTCTTAAGGTTTTGGAGTATGGTTTTGTTTGTAGACTCCGCCTACTCATACCCATTAGGGTGATAAGGTGTTGATAAAATCCTTTTGTTCTTATGGTTTTCGAAAGATTTGCTTACCTTGCTGTCAATGAACTGCTTTCTATTGTCACATATGATCTCAACCGGCATTCCGAACCAACATATTATATGGTTCCAGATAAAATCAATAACTTCTTTTTCCATGACTTTTTCGAATGCCTGAGCTTCAACCCATTTAGAAAAATAGTCAGTCATAAATAGTATAAATTGAGCCTTACCGGTGCCCATGGCAGGGGATCGATGATGTCCATTCCCCATTTCATGAATGGCCAAGGTGACAAGACCGAATGTAGTAGCTCCCTAGGCTGATGGATCATTGGTGCATGCTTCTGACAACCGTCACATTTTTCACGAACTCATTCGCATCTTTCTCCATGTCGATCCAATAATAGCCGGCCCTGATTATCTTATAAATTGACAATTCTGCCCCTGAATGGTTCCCGCAGGTGCCTTCGTGAACCTCCCTCAAAACATATTCGGTATCTCTCGATCCTAGACATATGGCTAGTAGGCCATCGAACATTTTTTTGAACAGGGTATTATCTTCGGACAGGCTAAACCTGGACAACTTCGTGTGCAGATCCCTCGACTCTTTAGGATCCGAGGGCAGCTCCCCAGTCTTCAGGTAATCTATATACTTGTTTCTCCAGTACCAAGTTAAGCTTGTCGAGTTTATCTCGGCGTGTCCTTCTTCCACTACCGATTTCATGAGTTGTATGACCGTCCCTGAGTTGAATTCGTCATCGTCTACCGACGACCCCAAGTTAGCCAGAGCATAGACTTCACTATTTTGATCTCGGGGTACGTGTTATAGGGTCCATTCCTTGAATCGGTGCATAGTTACTTGTAGTTTATCCAAGTATCATCACATTAGTTCCTCATTTACTTCGAATATCCCATTGACTTGATTCACCACAAGGAGGGAATCGCATTTAGCTTCGATCACTTCGGCCCAAGGTTTTTATCCAATTTGAGACCTTCAATCATGGCCTCATACTCAGCCTCATTGTTAGTCAATTTCATAGTTCTAATAGATTTCCTAACTGCATTACCCGAGGGCGGCTTCAACATGATGCCGAGTCCAAACCCATTTGCGTTCGATGCACAGTTCGTAAATAAGGTCCAGATCCCCGAGGAGGTCCTCGAGGTTAACAACAATTCTTTTTCGACATTTGGTATTAAGGCCGGCATGAAGTTGGCCATGAAGTTTGCCAAAATTTGAGACTTGATGGCAGTTCGGGTCTATATTCAATATCGTACCCGCTAATTTCCACGACTCATTTGGCCAATCATCCCAAGATCTCGTGTTTGTGCATTATATTCCTCAATGGGTACATAGTCACGACACATATGGGATGACACTGAAAATATGGCCTTAACTTCCTGGAGGCACTTAGCAAAACACACGCCAATTTTTCAAGTGCGAATATCTTGTTTCGGTCTTGCCTGGAGTCCTGCTAACATAATATATAGTAAAATGTGTACCTTCTCCTTCCCGGACTAAGACTCCACTTATCGCTTCCTGGATACTGCCAAGTACAGGTATATCTATTCCTCTGCCTTCGAGTATGAAGCAAAGGTGGACACTAAAGGTACCGTTTTAGTTCTTCCAAAGCTTTCTGGCACTCCGTAGTCCATGAGAAGTCATTCTTCTTCTTCAATAATGAGTAGAATCGATGGCTCTTATAGGAAGACCTTGAAATGAACCGACCCAAGGTGGCTATGCGCCCGATTAGCCTTTGAAAGGCCTTGACATTGTCCACCATGGTGATATCTTCTATGGCCTTGATCTTGTCGGGATTGATCATGATTCCCCGGTTGGACACCATGAATCCAAGGAACTTCTCGGACCCGACTCCGAATGCACATTTCTTCGGGTTCAGTTTCATATTGTATTTCTTAAGTATGTTAAAGGTTTCCTGCATATGTTCCAAATGGTCTCCAGCTCGTAGGGACTTAATTAACATGTCATAAATGTAAACCTCCATTGATTTCCCTATTTGCTATTCGAACATCCAATTTACTAAGCGTTGGTAAGTGGAACCAGCGTTTTTTAGTCCGAATGGAATTACGTTATAATAATAGGTCCCATATTTAGTGATGAAGGAAGTCTTTTCTTGGTAGCCCGGGTCCATCCGGATCTGGTTGTACCCGGAATAGGCATCGAGAAAGTTGAGTATCTCATGACCGGCCGTTGTATCGATCATGCAATCGATGTTAGGCAAAGAAAAAGAGTCTTTGGATCATGACTTGTTCAAGTCTTTATAGTCTACACACATTCTCGATTTATTTCCCTTTTTAGGCACTACCACTATGTTTGCTAACAAATCCGGGTACTTAACTTCCCGAATGGAGCCTATTTTAAGAAGTTTGGATACCTCGTCTTTGGTGAATGCATGCTTGACTTTGAACTGAGGCCTCCTCTTCTGTTTAATCGGGTGAAACTTTGGATCCAAGCTTAGCTTGTGAGTGGTTATTTTCGGTGGGATCCCTGTCATGTCAAGTTGGGGCCAAGCGAAGCAATCTATGTTAGCTATAAGGAATTTAATGAGTTTTTTCCTAAGCCCGAGAGTTAGCCCAGTGCCCAGGTATACCTTCCAATCGAGCAGATGCTCGATCAACCTGACTAGCTCCAGCTCCTTTATCGTTGACTTGGTGGAAACAGAATCGTTAGGGGCTATGAAAGACCCAGGGACTTCGTAGTCGTCATCCTCGTATGTCTCCTGCTTTTCTGGTTCGGTCGGGGCTGGTGTTAGTGATTGCTATTTGGTTTCTCTGGTTCTTTGGTGTTGATAGTGCAGATATCAGGACCACCTCATCGACCGCGAACATTTCTTTTGTGGCCGGTTGCTCCTCGTAAACTATTTTGATCCCTTCTGGTGTAGGAAATTTCAACGCTGATGTAGCGTCGAAGGTACTTCCCTCATGTTGTGAATCCATAGCCTCCCAAATAAAGCATTGTATCTCATATCTCCTTCGATCAAGTAGAACTTTTTTTTCTAAATGGTTCCGGCGATGTTTACCAGTAGGGTTATCTCCCCTTTAGTGGTCTCGCATACCATGTTGAATCCATTTAAAACTCAGACTGTAAGCACTATCTGGTCTTGTAAACCCAGTTGTTCCACGATCCTCGATCTGATGATATTGTCCGAGCTACATGGATCAATTAACACACGTATAACTCGAGATTTATTTATGAGTATAGATATTACCAGTGCATCATTGTGTGGTTTCACGATGCCTTCAACGTCCTCATTGTTGAAAGATACGGTTCCCTTCGATGCATAATCTTGAGTTCGGTTTTCCCTTGTAATGGATACTTTAGTACATTTTAACATCGGCCTTTAGGGGATGTCAACTCCACCAATGATCATGTTAATGACGTGCTGAAGTTCATCTTGCTCGATATGCTTGTTGGCGTCCCTATTCCTGAAGGTATTTTTGGCTCGATCACTTAGGAATTCTTAGAGGTGTCCATTGTTGAATAACTGGGCTACTTCTTCTCTCAACTATCGGCAATTTTCTATTCTGTTGTTGTGAGTGCCATGATATTTAGACTTTAGGTTGGGGTCCCGTTGGGTAGGATCAGACTGTAATGGTCGAGGCCACTTGGTTTCTTTGATGCGTCCGATGGCAGATACGATGCTGGCGGCATCGACACTGAAGTTATACTCCGATAACCTTGGTGTTTCCCTAGCCCCCAGTGGCATGTCAAAATCGTTCTTGCTCATGAGTCTCCGACTATTATGGCCTCGATCATTCCTTTTTTCATTCCTTGTAGGATTGTGTACGGAACCACTACTCCTTTGATCTCCATTGTATGGTTGATACCGATCTCTGTTCAATCTTAGCTCATGATCGACGGCTTTTTTGGATCTGTCACTAGTCTTAACGGGGTAAACTCATCCAGAAGGGGCCCCGAGCTGATCGTCCTCGGCCCTAATTTTTGATTGGTACCTGTTATGGACGTCGACCTAAGTTACCACCGGGTATTATATTGAATTTTGCTTCAACTACTGTGAAGCCAATGAGCTTTGGGGATTGAGTCCCTGGATGAATGCCTAAACAGCCAATCGTCCGTGACTAGAGGCAGATCCATCTGTTTCATTTGAAACCTCGACACAAATTCCCTGAGCATCTCATTATCTCTTTGCTTTACCTTGAAAAGGTCTGTCTTCCTGGTCTCGACCTTGATGGCCCCAGCGTGCGCCTTTCAAAGGCATCCACAAGCATAACAAACGAGTCAATATAATTAAAGGGGTAAGTTGTGATACCATGTCATAGCTCCTTTTGACAAGGTCTTTCTGAACTTTTCAGCATAATGAATTCAATCTTATCATCCTCCAAGTCGTTCCCCTTGATAGCGCACTTGTAGGAGGTCACATGTTTATTTGGGTCAGTCGTTCCATTATACTTCAAGATTTCAGACATATAGAACTTCTTAGGGATCGGCTTTGGAGATGCGCTCAGAGGGAAAGACTTTTGGATAAACTTCTTGGAATCCGGGTCGTTTTAGTATCGGTGGACGGTGGTGCTCCTAGGTTTTGATCGACCCTAGAGTTATGGGTCTCCACCTTTTTGTCGTTAGCTTCGATTTTCTTTTCTCCTGATTATACCTGTTTCGTCAATTCCTCAAGCATCTTTATTATCTCGGGGTTGGTCCTGGATTCAGCTTTGTTCAGCCCTTCTATGACTATTCATTTCTGGGAGTGTTTTCCCGAGATGGTTCGGGCTCAACTCTGCTGGGGGCACGGCTTTGGTTTTGCAACTAGGCTATCGTTGTTTGTTGAGCCTGTAACATTTCGAAGATCACCCGCAAGTTGTTCTCATCGCCTTCACCGTCGTGCGTATCCATGGCTACCGACCTAGTTCCCCCACGAATGCTATATTCTGGATCGGTGGGCAAGTTAGCGTCGATGGCCACATGGGAGTTGGCGTCGATTGGATCTGCGACCTCATTGTTGGGCACTATATTGTTGTTCTCACCATGGTGACCGGATTCAGCATCAACGTTTGGGTGAGCAGATTGAGAGTTTGACATCTTTAAGTTTTCTTGAAGTAAAGATCTTAAAGAATAAGAGTAAAGCAAAGTGTATTGTGAAAATTTGTATCAAGTAGCCACTATTATCCTTAGCCCTACGGTGGGCACCAAACAATTTATCCTAAAAAATGGATAACAATTAAATTTATAAGTGGTTTTAAGGATATGCGGATTAATTCAATACAAATGATGAATTGCGTTAGATTAGACAGATAAAGGATGTGATAGATTGTCAAAGCAATTGTGGAGAGTGAACCTGGACTTAGTAACTACTTTAATGTAATGCATGCCTTCGATCCCGGGCTCGTAATGATGAAGAACTGATGAACAACAATAAGAACTTTGAATATTAGAGAAAATAAGAGTAAATTTCCTTAGTATACGTGTTACAATATCCCCTAATGAATAATCAGACTCCCCTTTATATAATAGGGGAGTCTTATTCTAAATACAATTCTATAAAATATAAAATCTTCCATTTTACTAATCACTGATCTTCCGGCGGTATGTGCCGAGATTCACGCCGTGATATCCGAGTAGGCACGGATATCACGGCCCTTTGTTAGTCGCACTAGATTATCTGATAACGTCCTCCGAAGTTTAGAGATTCGAATGTGTTTTGCCCGAAACTTGATTCGAGGGGCTCCTTGCCTAGATTCCGGCTCCTTACAGTCACATCTCTGCTCTGTTTACTTCATCGATAACCGAGGCATCCAAAGGGCTCGATTTCACTCGTAACACCTATTTTAGTATGTTTGGCCCAACTTCTTTTTGGTTTTTAATAAAAATTATTTTTTTCCAAAGTTAAAGTGTTTGGAAAAACTATTAGAAGAAAAAAATTACTTTTAAATAGAAGTATAAAAAAATACTTTTGAGAAAAATACACTTAGATATACTTTTGTTTACCTTGAAAATGGTAATTACAATTAGATTTGATTTATGAGCTTTTGGTATAGTGGTGGTGGCATGAAGTGCGGCATGTCCATATCGTTAATAACACAAAGCTCATGCTGTACTGCAGGACCATTTCTTCTTTGTTTATACTTTTAAATGGTTAATTTTCCAAGACAAATTTTGCAAAGGTAAATCATATTTTCTATTAGTCCATGCCAAAGTACTGCCAATTCATTCAAGAGGTCTATAAATAATGACATTTGAAAACCAATGATATACTCAAACACAAGCTCCAAAAAGCTTGAAATATTTTCCCTAATATGGCGCCGCTTAAGTTTAGTTTGGTCTTCACTACTCTTCTCATGGCTGTCACAAGTTAGTACCCATCTCTCTTTATCTTTATATTGTAATATTCTTACGTTATTGTGCTTCTTAATATGTATGTAGTTACACATGTGATTATGTACATATTTCAATAGTATGCGTATTTCTATACGTGTTGATTGAATTTGCGTTATTTATATATTATACCAGTTAGAACTTAATTCTGCAATTGTGACTGGTGAATTTTTTCAGTGGATGTGATGTGTTTCTCCAAGACACAAGTTATGGCTGAAAGGAATGTTGATCGCACTCTATAAGACTCAAAAGAAAATTACTTCCACAACTTAATGATTTAATTACTTGTGGGAGCTTATGTGGTCCTCATAGTCCTACTGATTATTATTGCAGTGATTGTTGGTATTGTTGTGACTGCAGACAAGAAGCTTGGGACTTTATGATTTTCCGTTGTCGCTTTCCTGAGTAAAAATTAGTAAACTAGTTCCCAATTGCAAACAAGTCTGCTAGATATCTTTATTAGGCATTTCTGATTCCCTTTAATTAATTTCAGTATTTGCTCTGTATTTTCTTATTTTCTTGTCTTTCATACTTTGTACGAATAACAAAGAAATTCAGATGAATGAACTTCTTTTATTTCTTTATCAAGAATAATATCAAATACAAAATGCAGGGAGGACTTTTGCTTTTTAGTTCTTGTATAATTCATCATACATTGAGCAAATCTAATTACAAATGTACAGCATGCGCGATCTATGCAATATTCTTTTTTCTTGTTTTATTATTTAGCGCAAATATATAGGCATTACCATTTCTTGCCTGCAGGGGCGATTTATGATTTAAAGGTAGCGGGTATCACATTTCTTTTAGGGGTCATTTGGCTCAAAATTAATTCAAAATCAGGATTATAATCTTGGGAATAAAATCAAGACTATGATCTGAAACTTATCCCATCGTTTATATGGATAAGTTATCCCAAAATTTTGGTACAAATATAATATCGATTTTAGCTAATACCTCCAACCAAATGTGGCATAAATCTAATACAAAAATTTATACTGAGTTAACCCACATAATCCCTTGAGCCAAATGATTCCTTAATGTACACTTTGTATTTATTATAGAGTTTGTCAGGAATATATATTCAGTTAAATTTGGTCTCTTTCGAGTTTACTTGGTCAACTTAATATATTTTTGATTTGCAAATATTAAAATTGCATATCTTACACTAGAAACAAATAGAATTGATATAGTTAATTAGGAACCACACCTCTATTATTAACATCACAAGTAAAAATAATAGTTCATCTAGGGGAAGTACATCATTTCCTATATATTTAACATAAATTTGCAGAGAATCACACTCTCTATTAAAATAAATTTACACAAGTAAAATAACATCTTCAATAAGATCATCTAACGTTGTTTAAGAAAATCTCAACATGTACATAAAATTTTTGCCAACCTTGCCGATGTATGCCACGCCAATCTTTCAATGTGAATCCGCTACTATTTTGCATGTTTATTCAAAAGAAATTGAACTTTTTATAGAATAAAAACATTAATTAAATTAATAAAGCAACTTGACCATGCTTGCTTTCCTTTTTTAATTTAGACAGTTTCCTCAGACATGCTTTTCTTGTAACAATGGATTTTCTTCTCAATGTCTTTGAGGACTTCACACAATGAATTGTGAGATGAGCCTCCTACAGTCGTAGCTTTTTCTGCATTCATCTTAAGTTTCTTCACATTTTCCCTCAATTCCGTTCCTTCTTCATATTGCATTACCAATCTCATCAATTTCTCTATTTTCCTCCCTTTCCACTACCAACACCTTTGGCTTGACAGCCACACCAAGTTCCTCCGTCAGCATGGTTGCATTTTGTCTCTGTTCAGCGTACAACGGCCATGCAATTATTGGCACACCATTTGTTATACTCTCAATACAAGAATTCCATCCGCAGTGTGACAAAAATCCCCCAACTGACGGGTGGCTCAAAATTCCTCCTTGATCACTCCACATCTGAATAACCAATCCAAATTTTTTCGTTCGAGTTAGAAAACCTTCTGGCAAGTACTGAGGAGTGCCATCACCGCGCTCCTTGTCTACGTCGAGGTAGTCTACAACAACCTCTGACGGTGGTCTCACTACCCAAATGAACTTGTGCTCACTTAACTCCAACCCAAAAGCTAGTGGAGCTAACTGTTCTAATGAGAGGGCCCCACCACTCCCGAAAGATATGTATAACACTGATTCGGGAGTTTGTTCATCCAGCCAATTGAGGACAAAGTTCCTACCACCACCACTCTCATTTATGATTTCTTCATCCTGTGATCTGATCAACGACCCAATTGGATAAATCGGTGAATTATTCAGGATCGCTTTCAATATTTCATTTTCTCGAAGCGCTTTGAGTGAGCCGGTCTCAGCATCTTCCCATCAAGATTCCATCAGACAAACAGAACCCGGCCCCATGTACCCTCAAGTACTCGTGATACTGCTCATCGTCCCGTCCAGCATAGGATCAACAACGTCTTCCGGATGAACCGGTTTGCAACCCGGGATTTGCAACGGTTCATCCTGATCAACATATTCACCCTCAATTTCTTTGTCAAGAACAGGACAATATATATATATATATATATATATATATATATATATATATATATATATATAGTCAAAGCTGTAAACCATGCATTCGTAGGAATAAATAAATAGTTGGGTAACCCAAATTGTTTGGCAATTGGCAAGGCTTCAAGGCAAAAAAGATCAACGATGAGAGCGTCCAGAATATGCTTCTCCGCCGATATTACAGACTAAACAACAGGTAACGTTTCGCGTACAAGTATGCAAAGTAGGGTAATCATTTTTGTGTTGGCATCGACGAGGTTCGAGATATCTACTGCTGGTATTTCAATTATGTTAATCAACTTTGAATTTTTGGCGGATGTAAGGATCTCTGTTTCCGCCGCAGAGCTGCCGAAGGTGATAGCGAAAACGGTGACTGAGACGTTATGGTGGGTGGCAAGACGGTTGCTGAGGGCTAGTGCTGGGATAAGATGGCCCAAGCCTGGACTTGAAAGAATACCAACACGAAGTTGTTGTGAGGTAGACATAGTGACAAAATATTTGGGATTTGTGAGTTGAAAATGGAAAGTAAAGAGCTGATGATATGGTAATAGTGATGAGAGTGATATGATGTTTAATTAGTGCAAAATATTGACTTTTGTTAATAAACAAACCCACGATCATCACTAGCACAATTAAATCCCAGAAACGGATCATACTCCTATGGCAGATCCGCCTTTCAATATATATATATATATATATATATATATATATATATTTTTAACCCTAACTTTAGGCGACCATCTAAGAAGACGATTTTAATTTTTAACCCTAACTTTAGAAGACGCGTCTAAAGTTAGGGTTAAAAATTAAAATCATCTTCTTAGATGGTATAGATGATATGACTGATGGTAGGATAATATTAACAATATTAAATGCAGTTGTTTTCTATATATATCTGAACAAATACTACTATTGTATTGTAGATATATAAAATGTACGGCCAAATCTACTATCGAATAAAATCCGGTTTCTATGTCTAATATAAATTCTTCCAAACTTTGAGTAAGACTCCTAGCAAACCTTTCTGGATTTGTATAGTTATTACGATTTTTGGACATTAACAATAAAATTATTTTTTGCAATTAAACTCTTATGTTGTGAAAATTCTACTCGGTACTCTCTCTCTTATTCTATAGACTTGTATAGTTACCATATTATTTAAATTATGAACTGAGATTACCCCTTTACTACTCTTTTTTTTTAATCCACTTTGTTCATCTCTTCTTCCCAATCTTTTAAAGATTTTAACACTTTTCTTAACTCTTATTTCTTTAACCTCACCCCGGCCTTGGTTAAACACTTATACCCTTCTTAATTATTTTCGGGTTTTGCTTAACTAGTTTCTCCTAGGAATTTACAGGTTAATCCATCATAATTGTTAAGAAATTGGGAAGCTAACCATATACTAAGAGTGATATCTAATAATCGAGCATATGAACATGAAACATAAAACTATACAGAATAACAAAAAATTTTAAAATAAATAGGGGTAATATCTAGCAGAAACATAATTTAGATAAAGATGAATAACTTACATGCTTATAGGAGAGAGATTTCCCTTTCGGGAAACCCGAAAAAGTCTATTGAGCTTTGAGAATTAAAAACGATCACACATAAGCATAAAGACTTATTTATTTTACAAGCTTAGAGGAGGAACTACTAAAGTATTCATAAAGAAATATTTTACAAAGTGTTTTGGGAGAAAGATTTTGGTTGATGATGAAAAGTTGGTTGGAGGGGTTTTCTTCAAAGTGTTTTTCTTCTTGTTCTCTCTTGTTTTTCTTCTGCTTTCTTCTCCCTTTTATAGTTATATTTTTGAACGGATTTGAAAAATGGATTCCAAACTCTTTCGAAATCTATCTTGTCCAGTCTTGTAGGGTACTTCATTGGGCCTCATCTTCACATGGCTTGGTTGGAGATTCCGTTCGTGTTCGTAACTTTTTCTTCCACTCAAAATTTTAACTTGTCTTTTAGCACAACTAACATTACCTCTTGCCACATCTTCTCTACTTTATGTCACTTCACTTTTGTCTTTTAGCACAACTAGCATTTCTTCCTGTCACATCTTCTTTACTTTATGTCACTTGTCACTTTTGTCTTTTAGCACAACTAGCATTTCTTCCTGTCACATCTTCTTTACTCTCTTGTTTTTCTCATTGGTACGCCAACATTATTGCTCTGTATACCAGCCTTGTCATTTTTCCTTTGTCTTTGGTGTTATTTACTTGCTGTTTAACTGAGACTTTGCTTTTATGTGTCTAAATTATGTATAGCTATTGTATCAAAACTCATTTCTGACTCATTTTCATATGGAACTTGAGCATCTTGATAATTTAGGTTGTCTTCATAGTTATCATCTTCTCCTGAACTTTGGATCCTTTCTGGATTTGGACTTGGACTTGAACTTGGTTTCTTAACCATGTGTTTGTCTTGTTCTTCATTTTCTTGAAAAAAGTTTTCTAATGTCTGTTTGATTATATTTTCTATTTTTTAAATTTTTTTATTTTGAAATTATACCCTTCTTTTTTAACGCTTCTCCCTGTGTTAACGTTCTGGGTAGTCTTCTTCTCAATGGACCTTCATCTTCACTTTTTGGAAAAATGACAGCCATAAACGGATTTGATGTGTCTTTACCGGTTACCTTTTGAACCGGACTAGCTGTATCATTATCCGATACAGTGGATCTTGCTGCATTCATTGGGAAATGCACACCCTTCTCATCCATTTTTGTTTGAGATGGAGAACTCTGTTTTGGACTGTTCATCTCTGTGTCTTCTTGAGAAATAACTTGAGTCTGGGATAATTCAAATCTCAATGCTTGTACCCTGTGTTCCAATACCTTTACCTGCTCCATAAGTTTTGGCTTCTCTTGTGCCAGGATTTCATTTTTCTGGTTTATTCGTTTAAAGGCTTCTGTCATTGATGAACAATGATCACAAAATATTATCTTGTCATTGTCTTTTCGGATGTTGTATTGAGAGGTTTTTCTGGGTTTTGTCTGAGTGTTGGGGAGATATAGTAGTTTGGTCCTAGTATTCCTCTTGCATAATCTAATGCTTCAGTAAAATCATTAAAGCCTTTGAAAAGTAGTTTTTCTATATCCTTATCTAGTACTTCTAACCATGTCTGAAAAATACCATTTGTCTTACCATGTATAACTACATAATACTTAAATCTTTTATCTTGGTTTTTATCTGTAGAATATTGTCCTAAGGCATTAAGAGACACTATAAAATATTTAGTGTCTTTTTTATTATATGCTATCCATAAGTTATCAATTAAACATCGTTGAGGTCTGTCTATGACACATTCTGGTAGGACTCTAAATGATATGTTTGATGGTGGAAAAAATATTTAAATTATGTTTTCCAAAATTTATTCTTTCCATATTAGTCTATTCTCCCAAAGGATGTGGCTTATAATGAAGATTACCTAATACTGTCTGCAAGTATCTGTCTGAGGGTGAGGCTTGAATGCCCTTCCCTTTGTCTTCAGTCTTGGAAACTTTTGGTCTCATATTGTACATGTAAAATGCTTGTTTATTAATTGACAGTAATTTTAAGCCTACTTAACTGATCTGCTAAATTATTATATTTTCCTTTAATATGTTCAAAAACCACATTATATATTGATATAGTATCAATAAAATTTAACCATCTTCTTCTACTACTATTCTTTGCGTTTATCTTCTGGTGAAATTTAACTATGACTTCGCAATCAGTTCTAATTGTTACTTCTTGTTTATTTAATATATATAATTTAAAACTATTTAATCCGTAAATTACAGCTAATATCTCTGTATCTATACTACTCATATTTCCTTTTTCTTTATATTTACCACTTTGATAAGCATATATTTTTTATGTACTCTTATCACTATATTTATTTGATTTTTCTTTTAGAACTGCTCCCCATCCTTCAAAACTACCGTCTGTTTCTATTATCAAGTAGTCTGTTTCTAGTGGCATAATTAAAGCAGGAATATCTTTTATTCTTTCTTTAATATTTTGTACTAATTTAATATCTTCTGTGTTAAAATATTTTTGTCCTATAGATCATGTCTTAGCATATAATGGTCCTGCTATTTTTCTTTAGTCTCTTATAAAATTTCTCGCATAATTTACTATACCCAACAACTTTTGTAGCTCTTTGGTACTATCAAATTTATCTGGCATTTCTAGGGCCTTTTTAGCTATATGGGGTTGTAATTTAATTTTTCCATTCCCTAGGATTACTCCTAGAAAATTTATATAATTTTTACATAGTTCCATCTTCTTTTTACTAATTATTATTCCATTATCTACAAATAATCGAAATACTGTCTGTAAATGTCCTAAATGTTCTTTAATATCTTTACTAAATACTAATATATCATCTACATATACTAAAATAAATCTCTTATATTCTCCAAATATACTATCCATTTTCCGTTGAAAAATTGGTGGAGCTGTTTTTAGTCCGAAGGGCATTACTAACCATTCGAAGTGTCCTTCTGGACAAGTAAATGCAGTCCACTCAATGTTTTCTTCATGCATCTTTAGTTGCCAATACCCTGATTTACAGTCAAACTTGTTGAATATCCTTTTTCCTTGTATTCTATTTATTAGTTCTGTTTTATCAGGTAACTTATATCCATCTGTTCTAGTGTTATCATTAAGCCTTTTGTAGTTTATTACCATTCTTGATTTTCCTCTTACTATCTTACTATGGTTTCTAACCATAAAGGCTGTTGACCTGTGTTTAGAAGTGGATCTTCTTATTACTCCTAAATTTATAAGTTCTTCAAGTTGAATTTTGAAGTCTTCTAGATCTTCATTTGTAGCTTCTATTGAGGCTGTTTTAATTATATATTCTGGATTAGTTATATCTAGTTTACACATAAATTTATTATTTTCCCAGTGTTTTAAAGGGTTTTCTCCTATTATTTCTATTTCATCTAATATTTTTATTATATTATCTAGATCCTTTTCGTTCTTTATTATTCCTATTTTTTGTAGTCTTGTTTTAGAATTGTATAATTCTGTTTCAATATCTATTAAAGTATAGTCTTTTTCTAATATATCTCTATCTTCATTTTCTTTTAGTATTAAGGTTTTAGATTCTTATTTAATCTTACAGCATGTATTTTTATCTTTACACTTTTTACAACATTTTTTTTAATCTTCTTGCAGGTTTTTCTGGCTTACGTTTAGTCGTGTTCTTATCTTGGTTGCAGTTTCTATTGTTTGTACGGGTGTTTGTGTAATGTTTTTAAAGAATATTACTCCATCTCTACTGAGTAGGCAGCTACCATTATTATGTAATATGAAACTTAGTCCTAATACAAAGTCTACATTTATGTTTAAGTCCCTTACCCAGATTTTGTCTACCTTGTAGCTGGGTTTGTAGAAATCTAAACATGTATTTTTAAAGCTGATATGTGATTTATCTACGTAATGTCTGTATATATTATGAGTTCCGTTTGCATAGCTGCAACTGGTTTATCTAAGGTTTTAATTAGATTTGGAGGAACTATCTTTTTATTTATTATACATCTTGTGCATCCGGAATCTATTAGGGCTAATATTTCTATTTCATAATTTTCTATTTTGGTTCTTGCTAAAATCTTTATTGTACTAAGTTTTTTTATCTTCATTACATATAAGCGCATCACAATTTTCTATACTCATTAATTCTTCTTCGTTATGTTTTCTTTTATATCTTCTAATTTCTCTTTTTTTTATATCTTCTAATTTCTCTTTTTCTTTTTTCATTTTCTGTTCTCTTTTCTTCTATATCTACGCTTACTATAGAGTATATACTTTCGTTATCTCACATATATTCGTCTACATTTATTAGGATTTCTTGAAAATCTTCTATTAACTGTGAATTTCTTATTTTATTATTAATTCTGTTTGAGCACGTATTTGCTAAGTGTTCTACACTACCACAAGTAAAACATTCTAGTTTGTTTTTATAGTTCGTATCTGTTCTATACTTTCTAACATGTCTATCCCTATCTAGGTAGAGTTTTTTAACTGATGATTTTCTAAGATAATAATTTTTTCTGTTGTATCCCTTGTTGTATTGAGGTTTATATTTTCTATATTTCTTCTTTCTATATTCATTTTTGTCATAACTTTGCGTTGTATACACAGTTGATCTACCGAAACTCATATTGTTCTGTTTTAGTTGTTTTTGTATCTGTAAATTGGTACATTTTTCTTGAGTATTTCCATTATATGTTGTACTTTGTGCCCTATAGACATTTTGCATGTGGATTTTGTATTACACCTTCTTTTTTATACCATCGTTCTTCTATTTCTCCTCCTAAGACTCCTGGTAGTTTATTAAATAACTTTTTACCTAGATCTTGATCAAAAGCATTTTCACTAATAGTACAATAATAAAAATAATCATTTAAAAACTTTTTTATATGAAACCAACTGCTTATACTTAATTGTTCTAATTTTATTAAAGCGTTTTTTTGTAACACTACTAATCCACTATTTGGATCTTCGCCTGTGATCAAGCTATGTATTTTATTTGTAAAATTATAAGGATTTGGTCCCATTGCTATTAACATTTAAAAATCTTGTGGAAATTCTGATTTATAGGCTTCCCATAAGCCCTTTGTTGATTCTCCTAAGAAGGTCTCCATATATTTATACATTGTTTATACGTCTGTGTCATTATAAGTTTTTATAAAGTCTGCTACTATTATTCCTTTCCATAGGTCTATTACTGAGTTCCACATTTGTGGATCATGAGCTGCTGTATTTAATATTTTACCCTTACTTCCTCCTTCCTGTAGTCTTATAGGTTCTTCTATAGGCATTCTTTTTCCTGATGGTTTTACATTTTCTATTTCTGTTTCTTGATCTATTCTATATACTCTTTTTCTAGGTACATTTCCTGTGCTAGTATCTATGGTACTTTGATAAGTTGTTCTCTGAAATGGGCTTGGGCTAGAACTAGTTGATTCCATTAATTATTTTAAACTTATTAGAGATTCTGTCTCTGTTTCTTCATAATTATCTTGTATCTCTTCAAAAATTTGATCGAATTTATCTGATTTTTTGTGAAATATTTTCTTTTCCATATCCCCAATTATCTATTCTTAATTCACATTTCTTAAAATGCTCTTCTACTTTGCTTAAATTTAATTTTCCAAGTTTACATCCTTTACATTGGAAAGTCTTATTTCTATTTTCTTTAACTAGCCTTCTTGATTTTTCTAATGCTATGTCTACTTCGAATTCGTCTTGTATTATTTCAATATTCATAAATTCAGTATCATTATCTTCCATCGTACTTTCAGTTCCATCGTCTATTTATTTTTGGGTAGAATAGTTATAATTGGTAAACCTAATTGATGTTTCTCCTTTAGAGTTTGTATACATTAAATGAGATTCTCGTTTGAATATTTTTGGCTTTACGAAATCTTCTAGATTCCATTCTAATCCAACATATTCTTCTGGGTTTATCTTAATAAGTTTTATTAATTTTATCCCTTTATTTCCCATTACTTCGACTACTTCGTCTACTTTAATTTTAAATTTTGTATTACTATTTGATGCCATTTTTCCTATGAAGCCTACACATATCAGTAAATTATTTCTATTATTCATTTCTTCATATCCCTTAGTTTGTATTCCTTTTTGATATTTTTTCCAACTTCTGCTAGATTTATCATGAAATTTGGGATAATATACAATATTCCTCCATTATTTGTCATGTTTGCTTCTGTTAAACCTATTATAGATTTCTTTTGATCTGACCATCTATCATCATATACTACTATGAGTACTTTAGTTCCTAAATTCTTTCTAGTTAGTTCTTTTAATCCGATTACTATTATTTCCATATGCATTAAATTCTTTTTATAATTTTTAATTTATCGTACTGATTCTGGATTAATTAAATTTAATATTGCAACCTTATTTCCTATAGCTGATAATTGCTCTTCTCTATAATGTCTATATAGTTGAGAGTTATTTGAAAAATATCCTGTATTATATAGTATTCTCGGATTGAGTAACCTTAGTTGATTTGTTGAAAGATTTGTATATCTTTGTCTATATCTATTATTTCGTCTAATTTCTAATTTTCTTCTTGTCTTTTTCTAGTTACAATTCTGGCTAACATATTATTACCTATTCTATTATCTGAAAAACTTATTCGTGATCTTTCTTGGTTTGTTGTTCTTGACCCACCTGGAAAAAAGGTCCATTTTTGTGGTTTTCTTATTTTAATTTTATCTTTTTGTGGTGTTATTTCAACTCTTTTTAATTGTTCTATTAAATCGTCTACTTTGAGATTTCAGTCTTTATCTCCTTTTCTTTAATAATTTTATCTAGATTTTTATTAATTTCTAAAAGTAATACTATTAGAGTATTATTCTGTTTTATTATTGTTTGATCTGCTTTCCCCTGGGGAGTATAACTAGTCACTCCCTATGGATTAGGTTGAATTCTTTCTGTGAACTTTAATGCTTCTTCATATACTAGATCTAGTTCTAGTTGTAACTCACTCATGAAAAAACGATTTCTTTTATTGTGTCTATCTTTTCTTTTAAGGTATTTATCTCACTTTTTAATACTTCTACTTGGTGTGTTATTTTTTCTACTAATTTGGTTGTTTGTATTTCTAATTCTTTAAGCTTTTATGTAATTGTTTTATTTAATTTTTCTATTTCGTCTTCCTTAGGTATTTTTTCTAGATTAAACTTATTGTTCAAAAATTGTATTTTTCTGTCTATTTCTAGTTCTTGTGATTTTAGGAAATCCAAATTTTGTTCTAATTTTTCTAAAGTCTTTCTTTGTTTTGTTTGTAATACTTCTACTAGTTCTAGTGTTCTTATTATGTTTTTATTATTTTCCTGGATTTTTTCTCCAAAGTTGATTATTATATCTACTAAAGTACTATATTGTTTATCTTCGGTATGTAATATATGTTCTCCACTACTAAAATTACACTTAATTACCGTATTGTCTTTTAATATTCTATACTTCTTTTCTGGATATATTTTTAAATTTAAATATTCTAAGTTCTTTAGTTTATCTATTTTTTAACCTAATGGTATCCAAATTTTTCGGTTCTTAAAGAATTTTATTCTTTGATTTTCTGAATATATTTCTCCTTCTATATATTGTATTTCCCACTCTAAAGCTGATATGGTTTCTGAGCTAATACTACGTTTTACTATATAACTTGGTTCTATATTTATTTTTAAATCTGATTCTTTTATTTGTTTAGCTAATTCTAAAGTTGATATTAATAAAGCCTTAGTCTTTCGTAGTATGTTCTTTAATTCTCTTTTTCTTTGTATATTCCTACTTAAAATCCAATAGTTACAAGCTATTTCTTTAGCTTTGTCTCAACATATATGTTACCCTAATGGGATATGTTTTATGTTATTCCTCGTGGTTTGGATATAATCCTTTTCTTGTTGTATTTTAATATTAATGGGATATGCTGAAATTTTCTTAAACAAGATTAAATATTTAATCCTACCACATACCATCTCAAATAGACAAAGTTGCCATGGTTGGAGAGACATTTTGCAAGCTTTTCTTGCGTATATAACTCATATTCCAAAGTCGTAAATACTTACCCGCACACCAAACGAATAGATACATAACACGTGTATTCAGAAATATAGTTAATAATAAACCATAGCTAATTGATATACATTCTAATATTAGTTTATGACGATTCAGTGTAAACACCCAATATGGTAAATTTAAGTATTGCTCTTCTGAAATATTTGAATTTCCTTCTTTCAAAACTAGAAACTGGGGTCTCGATGAGGATTTTAGATTGAAATCACATTCAATTTTTATAATTTCTTCTGTTTATTATAGCATAAATTTTTGTTATTTTTAAGGTTGTATTCAGGTTAAATCTTTTTACTTTTAAATTGTACAAATTTCGTACGCATTGCATAGAGACATCATGAATTATGGTTTTGATTTTCAGTAATTTTGGTAATTTATCTAATTTTACATTTACTTATGGGGTTTAATTTAGCTAAGTGATTTTTTTTTCTTCTGTTTTTCTTATTCTGAATTGGTGTAATTCCTTTATCAAAGATGTTATTTTACTTATGCAACTTTAATAGAAAGGGTGTTATTGTCTAAATAAAAAATATTACTCTATTAAATTTACTCTAGGAAATGATGTCATTCCCCCATGAAAAAATGACATTTGTACTATTGTCGTTAATAATAGAGATGCAATTCCTTCTTAAAAATATTAATTTCATTTGTTTCTTAATATAAAAGAAGTAATTTTCATATTTACAAATGAAAAACCTATTAAGTTGACCATGACTAAAGTCCAAATTCTCTATTAAGATCATCACCCCCATGACATGAGTTGGCGGGGGGGGGGGGGGGGGTTGTGCGATGGAGTTCCCTTGTTCTCTTCAGCTTAACGGGAAATATGGTGGTATTTACTTCAGGATGTAGGATGACTCATTCAACCTGCTAATTGCTCCATCTTCAGGGTGATTCATGTTCTTGGGATATATTCCAACATTTGGATGTATTGGAGTCAGAGACAGATCCAGAATTTGAAAATTTATGGGTTTCTACTATAATTAATAACTTGATTCATTAAATATTTAGTGGATTTTTTAATAGAAAAACAGCGTTTATACAAAATCACTGGATTTTTGGGAACCCATTAACAACACACTAGATCCGCCACAGACTGGATTACCATACGGTGGCAAAACGGTCTCTAGAGAATTCTAAAAATAAGTGCAACCTACAAAAAATTAATTTAATAAATGCAAGTTCTTTTAGATGTGAAAAATAAACAATTTTTAACTGGTTGCATCATTTAAAAGGTCAGAAGCAAGAAATAATCAAAGAAAAAAAAAGTAACAATTACAGTTCATGATAGACTACTGCAAGTTCATCCTAAGAGGTTTATAAAATTATGACATTTGAAAAACAACGAGATACTCACAAAAAAAATTCAAAAAGTTTGAAATATTTTACCTAATATATATATATGGTGTTTCTTGAGCTTGTTTTGGTCTTCACTACTCTTCATGCCAGCTAGAAGTAACTACCCATCTCACTTTATCTCTATGTAGTCCTACTTTATTATGCTTGTCAATAAGTATGTAGTTCCACACGTGACTCTGTACATATTTCAATATGCAGTGATATACATGTGTTTCTATACATGTCCATTCAACATGCGTTTTCCGTACTATGCCAATCATAACTTGATTTTGTAAGTATGACGGTACAATTTTCCAGATCGGTGATCCTAATATATATTGTCGAAGCTTTTTCTCCTTCGGTGATTCGAACCCATAACCTTGGAATTGTAGGTGGAAGATGCTGACCATCGGAACAACCAAATTACTAATATGTTTGGCCAAGCTTCTTTTTAACCAAAAATATTTTTTGGGGTAAAAGTGCTTTTTTTTTTCTTTTAAAGTTAAGGTGTTTCACCAAAAGTAATTTATTGAATAATAATTTTCAAAATAAGCTGATTTTAGAAGCTTGTCCATACTTCCACTACTTAATAATATAATTACTTGTGGGAGCTTATGTGGTCCTCATAGTCCGGAATATTATGATTGCAGCAGTGGTTGGCAGTGGCGAAGGAGGTGTCACCGATACTCCTTTGTCAGAAAATTATACTGTGTAACTAGTTAACCGTGAAGCATAAGTGGTTAATAAGTTAATAGGTGGTTAAGTCAGTTAAGTCTAGATTTTAGTTAGTTAAAGTAGTTAGTGGTGGGTCCCAACTGACCATGGGTTAAGTTGTTAGAACCATAGTTAAATTAGTAGTACATATACACATGTCTCTACATTTGTCATGTACAGAAAATACAAAATTCATTTCTTCATGCATCTTTCTTCTTCTCTCAAGCTCTTCTCAAATTGAGCTTCATCTATGAATACATGGATGAATCTAAGGGATAAACTCAGATTCATCAAACACACATGGTATCATAGTAGTGAAGATCTATAATTATACTAATTTCATTCAATTTGATAGTAGTTTCATCATTGTCTTCCTCGCGAAGCTTTGACTAACGATTGTCAATGGAGGCCGATAAAATCGATCACACGCATCCTTTGTTCGTTCATTCTTAAGATACTCCTAGTTCGATTTTGATTCCTGTAAAGCTCACAGGATCAGAAAATTATGGACTGTGTAGCGTCGATCAATGCGAATTACACTGCAAGCTAAGAGGAATCTAGGGTTTGTGCTCGGGACATGCAAAAAGGAGTCATTCAACTCTGAATTACATGAGGACTGGGAAACATCTAATGCAATTGTACTTTCCTAGATCATGAACACAATTTCTCCGGATTTGCTTAGCGACATTGTATTCGCATCTAATGCGCATTTGGTTTGGGAAGATCTAAGAGAAAGGTTCGACAAAGTGAATCGTGTGAGAATTTTTCAATTGCATAGAGAGATAGCCACCATGTCACAGGGAATGGATTTTGTATTTACCTATTTCACCAAGCTTAAGGAGTTGTGGGCAGAATATGATGCAATGGTGCCTATTCCAAATTCGAAAGAATATGTTGAGCACCTCCAGTAACAAAGGTTAATGAAATTTCTGAGTGGGCGAATGAGACATATGATCAAGCAAGACGACAGATCCTAATGTAAACTACAGAGCCAAAACTGAATCAAGCTTATGCTCTAATCATTGAAGATGTAACTTAAATTTCAATTCCACTGTAGGGAATATAGGAGTTCCTATTGCTATGCAAACAGGTAGAGGACAATTAGGAATGCAAGCCAATAGAGGAAAATAGTACAAAGGAAAGAAACCTTTTGTGAAGTGTGAATACTGTAATAAACCTGGTCATTCAAAGGAGAATTGTTACAAGCTTGTTGGTTATCCAACTGGCTTCAAAAATAAGAGATCATATACGACTAACATAGTGGCTGGAGGTTCCGAAATTAATAAGCCAACACACAAAGATGAAGGGAAAAGCAGCAATGATGGATTAAACACAGGGCCATACTTCACTGAAGATCAGTACAGGAAGATTTTAAGCATGCTAAACAAGGAAACTCCTGGATGTCAAGCTAACATGGTAGGTATTGCTACCTCTTTAATGACAAACTTTCCTTGTACAGATTGGATAATTGAATCCGGGGCTACACATCACATTGCTGATGATTTAGATGCATTAGAAGCCAAAGATAAAGTAAGTGCATATAGAAATGAACAGGTTCACTTACCTACAAGAGGTAAGGCTAATGTTTCACATATTGGAAAAGCAGTTATTCTTGCTAAAGTGGAATGAGATAATGTCTTGTTGTGCCTGAGTTCAGATTCAACCTTCTGTTAGTTTCTAAGTTAACTAGACAATTGTCATACTCAGTGAATTTCTTTCTTGGCTTCTGCTTGTTCTAGGACCTTTATAATGGCAAGGTGAGAGGGATTAATAGAGAGAAGGGTGGTCTATACATATTGAAGAAAGGATTCAAGGAGATTTGGACAAGTTTATTAGAGGAATAAAACAATTTGAATCAATCATAACCACAAAGAATAATGGGGAGGATTGAGTACTTTGGCACAGAAGACTAGGCCATGCTTCATTTAGTACTACGAAGAATATAGATCTTTTTCATAATAAAGCTGTAAATATAGAAATAAATAATGACTGTCATGTATGCCCTCTTGCCAAGCAAAGTAGATTAGTGTTCCCTAGAAGTTTAACTAAAAGTGAGAATCCTATCTCTCTCTTGCATTTGGATGTTTGGGGACCATACAAGTACCCAACTCATTATAGGAAATATTTCTTTTTGACTGCTGGTGATGATAATACAAGATATACTTGGATACACTTACTTCAATTGAAAAGTGATGTTGTTGTGATACCAAAGAAGCTCCTTTATATGTTGCAAATACAAATTTCAGTTTAGAGTCAAAGTGATTAGGACAGACAATGGGAATTTTTTTAATAAACACATGACAGAGTTATTTGATGCTTATGGGATAATTCACCAAAGCAACTGTGTATATACTCCATAGCAAAATGAAGTAGTGGAGAGGAAACACAGACATATCCTAGACACAGCAAGAGCAATGAAGTTTCAAAATGAAGTAGTGGAGAGGAAACACACACATATCCTAGACACAGCAAGAGCAATGAAGTTTCAAAATGAAGTAGTGGAGAGGAAACACAGACATATCCTAGACACAACAAGAGCAATGAAGTTTCAAACTAGTGTCCCTATAAGATTCTGAGGTGAATGTGTTAAAGCAATAGTCCATGTGATAAATAGATTACCCACTGTTCTGTTAAATGGCATGACTCTATATGAAGCTCTACATAACAAACCACCTTTCTTAGTTCATCTCAAGGTATTTGGATGCTTTATTATCCTACCAATGTGATTAAAGAAGATAAATTCTCACCAAGAGCGAGGGTAGTTATATTTCTGGGATATGCAGAAACACAGAAGGGCTATAGGCTAATGGATCCATCTATTAACTATTCTTGATTTATAGAGATGTAGTATTCAAGGAACATATATTTCCATTTTCCAAAGATGCCCGTCAAACTCACATTGTAGAAGAACACACAACAGCTGATGTGTTTGTGACACATCCTTCCAATAATGCAGATTTACAGCTTGGAGATGATAACCCAGAGGAGTCTGCTAAGCCAAGATGTCGCGATGCACATACAACAGCTGGCACAGAAGGAAGTGAAGAAGCTGTAGGAGGAAATGCTCATGTTGAGCAGGACCTACCAGTAGTTGCAGATGATAATAATGTTGGCATGCCTAAGACTGAAGTTGCTAATTCAAGTCCAGATGATGCCATTCTCCCACCAATTGTAGAGCTGGAAAACAATGAAGTAACGAAGTCCAAAAGAGTTTCAAAGGAGCCCTTATGGATACAAGATTATGTGACCACAAATAAGTAAGGATTTTGACTACTTATTTGCATTATTTTACTTTCTTTTTAGCTCAAAATTGCTTAAAGATATTCCCGAAAACTAATGAAATGTGCTTTATTGCAAGAGTGTTGGAATATGAGCCAAAAAGATGAAAATTAATCAAGAAGGAGTAATTTTGGACAAGGACCAAAACAAGGCTAAAAGGGTAAAATGCGGACCACACAATACTGTGTGCGGTCGCAGAACATGAGGCAGCCTCTGACAGAATTCCCATGCAAAGTGCAGACTGCACAATTATTATGCGGCCGCAGAAGATGAGGTTTAGAGAGATAGATTTTAGGGTCATGAAGAAGTGCGGACCACACCATTATTGTGCGGCCGCAGAATCAAGAGCGCAACCACACTCAGAAATGTGCGGTCCTCAGAAGTCCCCCATGTCAAAGCCCAAGGTCAAGAAGTACGGACCGCACCATTATTGTGCGGCTGCATAATCAAGAGTGCGGCCGTACTCAGAAATGTGCGGTCCTCATAAGCTGAAGAATTGCTGCCGTAATAAGAATTGTACGGCCGTAGAAGTCCAACCTATCAAGCCAAGTCTCAATGTGCGGACCGCACACATGATTGTGCGGCTGCACAACCTCCACAGGGGTAATTTTGTCCGATAATATTTGCTGGGTATACATAGATCTTTTTGTCATTTTTAGGTTAAGTTTGGTGCAACTTTGTAATAGTTTAACATTTTAACATTAGATTTTCTTCCCTTAATCATCTATTATAAGTTTTATCTTAGTTTCTTCTTTAATTTCTTCAATTTCTATGAGTAGTTAAACCCTTAGCTAGGGTTGTGACCCAACCCTAGTATGGGTACTTAATGGGTGATTGATTTAGGGCTTATTTATGATTGAGTATGTGATATTTAGCCTAGTTCTTGCTTGATTTTGAGAATTGATGGTTGCAAATATTGATTTATGCCTAATTGACTTAGTCTCTACTTGAGAAAAATAGACTAAGTCTAGGAAAACTTGGCTAATAAGAAATTGGGGTAAACTCAAGAAATTGATAGCCCCAATTAAAGGGTCGAGCCTAGAGATAGTAAGACCCAACTTGAACATCTATAACTTGTTCCGTGAAATACCCATTTGAACTTGAGAAAGCCAAGTTGGGCAAAATCACTCAAACTACCGAGAGGTATAGAGTGAGTAATCGCGTGTGATTGCTATATTGTATCCCGATCAACCAAATATACACTAAAGCTCTCAATCTTTTAGGTAACCATCTAGGAGGAAGTTACAACCCTAGATCTTTTATAACCTAAAAAACAAAAATACCAAAAACATTGTCTCTTGGATTTTCAATTACAAGCATTAGCATACAAACTAGAAGTAGAACAGAAACAACTGAATATGTAGAAGTGCAATCTTGGGCACGTCATACACTAGACTAGGTATATACCTAATCCCCCATAAAGCTCCTTGTGAAATCGACCCCGACTCACGTTGGGTATTTATAATTGCATCGACCATCTCACAATCCCAATTAGTGGTGTGAGTTTGGGTGACGTCAATTTTTGGTGTCGTTATCAGAGAGTTGAAAACGAATTTAGCTATATATTTGATTTTGTGTGTGATTTGTCTTCTTTTCCTTTCGAGTTACTAATCTTTTTGTTAAATAATTGTAGGTGATACAATGGCTCTCAACAACAATGATCCTCTTGGAAATGTACCATTGGGGGATGACGGGGATGATGACCAAGTTGATGAGGTTCTTCTTGAACCTCAAGGAAATAGACAAGGCCGCCCGTCTCAAGACAATATTCCCGTTCCTCCCCCACCTCCTCCAAGAGCGGTGGCACAACGGGTGTTGTCGAATGAAGTATACGCAAGTGCCATAGTCCCTCCTTGTATTAGGGTGGAAAACTTTCAAATCACAAATGTATTGCTTACACTATTAGAACAACGTGGATTCTTCATTGGGGCTCCGAGTCAAAATACATACAAGCACTTAAAAGGATTTTTTGACACTTGCTGGGGGAGTAAACAAACCAAAGTCTCCGAGGATGCTTTGCGGTTGAGGCTATTCCCTCTCTCTCTACGGGAGAAGGCTTTGGATTGGTTAGAGAGGTTGCCAAAACATTATATCCATACATGGGATGAATTGGCTGAGAAATTCATTTCCAAGTTCTTTTCTCCCGAGCATATGGCAACTCTTAGGGATGAGATTCTAGCTCTCAAACAAGAACCCAATGAGCCTTTCCATGAGATATGGTAAAAGTACCGTACTATGGTCAAAGAGTGCCCGAACAATGACATGACGGAGGTTATGATTCAAGAAAATGTTTATAGGGGGATCAATAATACCAATCAATGTGTGGTCAACCAACTTGTTAGTGGAAATTTCATGACAATTTCATGTGCAAAATCTTGTGAGATTCTTGATGAGATGGCGGATACATCAACGACATGGCAAAGTAGAGCAAACGTTCCTCAAGGCAATCCAAATATGATTCACTAGCATAAAGTATTACATGATCATGGGCAAACAATTGCCGAGTTGACCACAACAATGAATCAACTAGCTAAAGCTCAACTTCAACAAGTGCAAGGTCCAAAGAAAGTAAATGCAATGGAAGAAATTAGTATGATGGTAAACAAGAGAAGTTAAAACGGTCAACAAATGCAAAACCAGGTTGAAAATTATGAGCAAGATGATAGTGGATTTGATCAAGATGGACAATACAATGAGCAAGAGGAGGAAGTACAATATGTGAACAACTTTCAAGGGCCTAGCTCCTAGCTCTATGGTCAGGGCCTCCTTATCATTATCAAGACTATATTATGCATCAATTAAACATTTTCTAAAGATATCTATTTCTTAGAAGAATAGGACTTCAAATTTCTCTGAACATCCCTGAAATTTACCTCATCATTTTCATCCTCTTCATCGTTATCAAACTGAGCCATCAATGCAAACAATGAGTCGTATTCCTTTGCTTCAGTTTCCACTGCCATCATGGAGTTGTTTTCCTCATTTGGTTCCCTTTTTGATTCACTGGAGGAGTCTCCCCAAGCAGCAAGAGCTTGCTTCACAACATTGTCAGCTGCACTTTTTCGGGTGAATCATTTGTTAGGAACCGAGTTCCTTTTCGCTGCTTTGTTAGAGTTTTGTTTGTAATGCTCCTGTTTCAGAAGTGGACAGTCTTTGATGAAATGCCCTGGCTTTCTGCACTTGTGACAGAGATCATAGTTTCTTTGTTAGCTTGTACTACCTCTCTTAGGTATACCACCATTTCTTCGAACCATCTTTTGAAATCTTTTAGTGAGATAGGCCATATCACTATCTTCTTCACTTGAGTCATTGTTTTCAACTTGAGCACCATGTTCTTCTCCTTCTTCGGATCTCTTCTTTTAGTGTCTTTCTTTCTTTTCATCTCGTATGTCTTCAGATTTCCAATCAGCTCATCCATGGTTAGAGTTTGTAAATCTTTAGCTTCAGTGATAGAATTCACCTTACTCCCCCAAGAGCCAGGTAGAACACTGAGAACATTCCTTACAAGCTTGTTTCTAGGAATAACTTCTCCAAGTGAATGAAGCTCATTTATGATATATGTGAATCTAGTGTGCATATCTTGTATAGAGTCATCATCCTTCATCCTAAAGAGCTCACACTCGGTTGTGAGCATGTCAATCTTGGACTGTTTAACATGAGTAGTTCCTCCATGTGCCGTTTGCAATGATTCCCATATTTCCTTGGCAGAATCACATGCTGAGATTCTATTGTACTCATTAGGTCCTATACCACATACCAAGATTTTTTTGGTACGAAAGTTCTTTTCTACAGCTTTTCTGTCAATATCACTGTAATCTTTTCTATTTTTCGGCACCATTGGTCCAGTTTCTCCAAGCTTCTTCATAGGAACATGTGGACGATCACAAATGACGTCCCACAACTCTGAGTTTTTTGCCATTATAAAATCATGCATACGAGTCTTCCACCAGCCGTAATACTGACCATTGAATCTAGGGGGTCTGTAGGTTCATTGTCCTTCCTCAAAGTTAGGTGAAACAACCATTGAGATTCTTTCTAGGTGTTAACCTTTTAGAACGAACCCGCTCTGATACCAATTATTAGTTTATATGAGTCCACCAATCTATAGAGTACTTGGTCCTCTATGAGTTTCTACTGAGAATGCTAATGAAACAGTAAGTAAATGAGACACGGAATTTTTACGTGGAAAAATCCCAACTTAAGGGGACAAAAACCACGACCTACACTTGTAGGCTTTCAACTTCACTAACTTGTAAACACACTACTACAAGCCATTTTGTAATAACTCTATTACAAAGACTTCAACTCAACTAACTTGTGATACACTTAACACACGCCACTTTGTCACGCACTAGTTACAAAGACTTTAACTTATGACTAACTCTAGTCACAACACAAACTCGGAAGGTTTATTATTTTGAGTTTCCTAAAACAAAGCTTCTAAGAAAGGAAGATAGGAGTTACAATGAAGAACAAACAACAAGATTACAACTCAACTATGGACACATATAGACTCATTGTGGAACTAATCCTTAGTGGAGTTGTCTTCGTGCTCTTGACACACTTGTGACTTCAATGCTGGATCAGATCTTTAATGCTTAAGAGAATATCACTAAATGCTCAAGTAAATATCTTGTGCCTTGCACCATATTGTTATACTACCAAAGGCATCCCAAGGATGATGTCAATTTTTGGTTGGTACATGCCTCTTCCCAATGGGAAGTGACCGCTGCACTATCTGTTGCACTGTCGCGTGTACAGTTGCAGGCAGTTACTTCCTACAGTTACTTTCCAGCTATATAGTTGACTTGTACTTCTGTCAGAGAACACCAAGGAATCACGTCCCTGTCTTGTTCCTTTATTCTCTACAGTTGCAGCAGTTCACATTAGCTGGAATTCGTTCATTATCAATGTGTACCAAGTGTGTCAGTTCCCTATCTGGTTCTTCACATTAATTTTGTTAGATCTTCAAAACATAAGGCGAAGACATTGAAAACACATCAAGCCATAACACTTACCTCATTCCACGGCCAAACTCAATCCTCAAATACTGTTTTTCCTCTAGATTCCACCTCCATCCACTCGTATCCAGCTACAATTAACTCAATATCATCAATTATTGCTAAAAGAATCAACTACAATGCATAAATTTAGTTTTCCCAAACTTTTCTCAAAAAGTCAAAAACTGACCCGATGCCCCCTGGTCAAAACTCGAGGTTCGGACCAAAACCCATTCACCCATTTACCCACGAGCCCAAATAGGTAATTAGTTTCGGAATCCAATCCCAAATCGAGGTCTAAATTCCAATTATACAAAAATCCCTAATTCTACCCAAACCCCAAATTTCTACCATGAAAACCCTAAATGTTAAGTTAAAAATTGATGAAAAAAATGGATAATTGAAAGAAAGTAGTTTAGAATCATTTGCCAATACTTTGGGGAAGAACTTGTCTCTTGAAAATCACCTCTAAGCCTTCTTGGTTTTGAAAATATGAGAGAATGGCCAATTCCCGTTTTTGATTCTGTTTTTAAAACACTGGACAGGTCCTCTTCGCGTTCGCGATGCATTGTGGCCAGAAGAGCCTTCACGTTCGCTATGGTTTGTCCCCCCGGACCATCGCGTTCACGGGTCTGGGACTGCATTTGCAAAGAGCAACTCGATGATTTCCCCAGCCCACCTCCAATACACTACGCGTTCACGTAAGGTCGGTCGCGTTCGCGAAGAGCTAACCCCCTAGTGCTCTGCATTTGCGACCAAAGCCTCGCGTTCGCGTAGAAGAGATCCCTTCCCAGCCGAGCTCTTCGCGTTCGCGAGATTTGCTTCGCGAACGCGAAGCACAAAGTATCAACATACTAGAAGCAGCGACACAATAGATTTTTTTTAAGTGTAAATCATCTCGTAACCTATCCGAAACTCACCTGAGCCCCAGGGCTCCTAAGCAAACATGCATAAAAGTCTAAAAACATCATACATACTTGCTCGCGCGATCAAATCGCCAAAATAATACCTAGAACTACGAACTTAGCACCAAATTGCATAAAAGTTTCAAGAAAGTTCAAATGTTCTATTTTCTCAACCAAAGGTCCGAATCATGTCAAATCAGTCTCGTTTCTCACCAAATTTTACAGATAAGGTTTCAATATCATAATGGACTTGTACAGGACTCCGGAACCACAATACAGACCCGATATCAAATAAATTTATTATTTAACAAACTCTTAAAACTATTATATTTCTAATTTAATAATTTTCTTCAAAAATTCATTTCTCGGGCTAGAGACTTCGGAATTCGATTCCGGGCATATGCCCAAGTCCCATATTTTACTACGGACCCTCCGGGACTGTCAAATACGGGTCTGGGTCTGTTTACTCAAAATGTTGATCGAAGTCAATTAAAGTCACTTTTAAAGGCAAAACTTAATATTTATCTCAAATTCACATAAAAGCTTTCCGAAAATGCATTCGGACTGTGCACGTAAATCGAAGATAAAGAAAATAAGGTTTTGAAGGCCTCGGAATCCCGAATTGGTTCATCACACCGTCACATCTTGGTTTTGCTTTTCTCGCAAGAAGTTGTACGCCATATTTTCACTTTCACTCGACTGGACACTAATGAAATCACCGACGAATATATACCAACAAAATGCAATGGTGAAGTCTTGTCTTCCTTATTAATTGTTTTTCAGAAAAATATGTTAGTATCTCATATAATTACGCCCATAAATGTAGTAAGCTTTTAGGGATTTTGTTTCTTTAACACTTCTTGACTTTTTGATAATATTTGTTAATTTTGACAAAACTTGTAGTCATTGCAAATAAAACAAAAGAAATGAAAAAAAATGAAATTTACTCGCTATGAGTGTAAATCTTTTCTTACTCTGGTTCTAATTATCACATATCCGGAGTTGAGTTTAATAAAGATGAACTACGCGCTCATTTTTGATAAAGTAATGTTTTAGTTGATACAATGAAATATCTTAAATTTTAACAGGGGAAAGCATTTTCTTTTTGTTTCTCCAGACACTTGGAGGAAAAGCTGTGATGCCTTCTCGAGATAATGTTCTCTCAATTTCTATCAACTGTATTCCCATCTTTTGTAAGGTTTTACTTTTTTGTTTGTTTTCTAAATAGTTTCGTTTTTTCAAGATACTTTTTTTTTCCTGATAAGCAGGGATCATTATATATAAATATTAGGGAATAAGGTTCACATCATTACATATGTCCCAAATGGACATTTCTTACTTGACTATTATAGTACATAGACATGTCTCTTAGGACATTTTGATTTCCCAGAGATACAAGATTAGTGCAAACATCGTTGCAAAGATATTTAATTAGATAAACAGTTCCTCCACAGTCAGTTTTTAAAGCATTAGTTACAAAAAGCGGAGGATATGTCAAATACTTAAGATCCCTGCCATTTGTCTCTTGGAGAGCATTCCTTGCCAGCTTGTCACCAGGCCTATTAGCTTGCCTGAAGTTGTGATGGATTGTTTTGAAGCTTCACCTGGTGCATTAATACCAACTTGTCACGACCCCAATTCGCCCTCCGTGAACTATCGTGATGGCACCTAGTCTCTACGACTAGGTAAGCCTAACAAATTGCGTAAAAAGAAACAATAGAATAACCTAGCCAAAAACCGCAAAAAATAACATAATGAAGCGTTTAAGATACCGCTCGGCATATACAATACAAACTCTCAAACTGAAACTACATTTCCCAAATTCCGGAATCTCATAAAATCACAAGCTGTTGAATAACTACAAGTGGCTAACTCCAGAATGTCTAAACAAAACTAAATATAGAAGGGTTGATACTATAAGGGGGAATGGAAAGGGACTCCTTGATCTGCGGACACGACAGATATACCTCAAAGTCTCTAGGGAATCTCCTCGCCTCAAAGGTAGTAGGGCTGAGTCGAAGTACCTGGATCTGCACATAAAAAACATGCGCATAAAGGGCATGAGTACACCATAGTGGTACTCAGTAAGTGCCAAGCCTAATCTTGATTGAGTAGTGACGAGGAAGGTCAGGGCCCTACTGATTATAGCTGAAAAACGAGATAAAATAGTATAGAATATGACAATATCAATAAATGCTAACAGTATGAAGTAACACAGGATAATAAGAATAACAACAACTATAACAAAGACAAAATAATCACAGAAGGAATACATCTCAACATAGAGATAACAACCGGGGATCTCCCAGGATACCGTTCTGTAGTCCTAAATATAAATATCTAGTGGATCTCCCGGGTGTTGACCCGTAGTCCAATTCATAGTGCGCGGGGATCTTCCGGAATACCGATCCATTATCCCAAATGTAAATACCCGGTACTGGGGGAATCTACCGGGTGCAGTCCCGTAGTTCCAATATAAAAGTACATGAGGATCTCCCGGAACACAAATCCGTAGTCCCAAAGTAAACATGCAGGGGGATCTCCCAGGATACTGTCCCGTAGTCCTAAGTAAACACACAGCAGCAACACGAAGAATATTTAATCCAATTCAAATTTCATACCAAGGTAAAACAGGTATTTCTAACCTAGCATGTTGCACATAATCCAAATAAGGCAGTTTGAGCAAGTAAAACAATTAATTCAATTAGACATGCTTCCATAAGCTAACAATAGGCTTAAATTACAAGTAGTATAAATAGGAAAGGGAACACAATTATAGTTACTTAATGAAAAATAGGATTTCAACAATTAGCACAAGTACGCACTCGTCACCTCATATACAAGGCATTTCAAATATCGACAATACCAAATCCTAAGGAGAGTTCCCCTTCACAAGGTTAGGCAAGCCACTTACCTCGAACCGGCTCAAAAGTCAACCCGAAACTACACTCTTGCCATGAGTACTCGACTCCAAATTTCTCAAATCTATCCAAATCAATTGCATAATGTAAATATAATTTCAAGTAACTGATTCAACAAATTAATTCTAAGCTAATACGCGAAATTAGAAAAAAATGATCAAAACGCCCCCGGGCCCACGTCTCAAAATCGGGTAAAATTTACAAATTCAGAATTCTCATACTCTCACGAGTCTATTTATACCAAAATTGTTCCAATCCGACATCAAAATCTAGATCAAAACCCCATAATTAGGCCTAAGAACTTTTCTCCACTTTTCCTCAATTTTTCATCCCAAATCCGAAATTAAATGACAAGACTAAGGTTAGATTATAGGAATACAACTAGAAAGGGATTAGAAATCGTTACCCACTGATTTCCTCTTCAAAATCCTCCCCAAATCTCCATCACCCGAGCTCCAAATCGATTTTCTAACTTTTGATTTCAAACCCTCAGAATATCTTATTTCTGCCCAGTAAATCCGCTTCTGCGACAATTCATTAAAAACCCAGCTTTCGCACCTGTGATCACTTTTACGCAGATGCGGTGCCGCTTCTGCGGTCCCTGCTGGTTCTCTTCTTTTCCGCTTCTACGATGCTAGCACCATTTCTCCGGCTCTGCACCTGCGGGCCCTAACCGCAGGTGCGGTTATGACAGAAGATCAGTAGCTCCAACTGCTTCAAGCCACTCCCAATTTTTCCGACAACCTTCCGAAATCATCCTGAAACCCCCAGGACCTCAACCAAAAATACGAACAAGTCTTATATCACTATTCAAACTTGTACCAACCTTCGGAACACTCAAAACAATATCGAATCATCAAAACACCCTCGGATTCAAGCCTAAGGATTCCAAAACTTCAAATTTTCGCTATTGATCAAAAAGTCTATCAAACCTCATCCGAATTACCTAAAATATTTCACACATGTCCCAAATGACACAACGTACCCATTCCAACTTCCAGAATTCCATTCCGACCCTTATATCAAAATCTCACTATCGAACTGGAAACTTCAAAAATTCAACTTTCGACATTTCAAGCCTAAATAAGCTACAAACCTCCAAAACACAATCCGAACACGCCCCTAAGCCTGAAATCCCCCAACGGAGCTAACGGAACCAATGAAATCCCATTCTGAGGCCGTCTTCACACTGCTTCGATTACGGTCCAAATTCTAAAACTTAAACTCTCATTTGGGGACTAAGTGTCCAAAAACTCTTCGAAATTCCAAATAATCCTTCCCAGCAACTCACAATAACAGAAACAAACACAGGGAATGTAGTTAATAGGGGATCGGTAATTCTTAAAATGAACGGCCGGGTCGTTACATCCTCCTACACTTAAACATTTGTTCGTCCTCAAACGAGCATAGAGACATACCTGAAGTAGTGAAAAGATGCGGGTAACGGCTGCTTATATCCTGCTCGGTCTCCCAGGTCGCCTCATCGACCGGCTAACCCCACCACTGAACCTTCACTGATGCAATGTTATTTGACCTCAGCTTCCGAACCCACCTATCCAATATTGCCACCGGCTCCTCAACAAAAGATAGATCCTTGTCCAATTGGACTGAACTGAAATCCAACATGTGCGACGGATCACTGTGATACCTCCGGAGCATCGAAACATGAAATACCGGATGAAATCCTGCCAGGTTGGGAGGTAAGGCAAGCTCATAAAAAACCTCCCCAACCCGTCTCAATATCTCAAAAGGACAAACAAACCTCGAACACAACTTCCCTTTCTTCCCAAATCTCATAATGCTCTTCATAGGCGAAACACGAAGCAGAACCCGCTCTCCCACCATATAGGAAACATCACGAACCTTTTGGTCCGCGTAACTCTTTTATTTGGACTGGGCTGTGTGGAGTCTATCCTGAATCAACTTAACCTTCTCCAAATCATCTTGAACCAAGTCTATGCCAAATAATCTAGCCTCACCCGGCTCAAACCAACCCACCGGGGATCTACATCGCCTACCATATAAAGCTTCGTACAATGCCATCTGACTGCTGGACTGATAGTTGTTGTTTTAGGCAAACTCCACCAATGGCAAGAACTGATACCATGACCCTCCAAACTCAATCACATGTGCACGGAGCATATCCTCAAGAATCTGAATAGTGCGCTCGGACAATCTGTCCGTCTGTGGGTGAAATGTTGTACTCAACTCCACCTTAGTACCCAACTTTTGTTGTATGGCCCTCCAGAACCGTGATGTGAACTGAGTACCTCTATCTGAAATGATGGAAACTAGAATACCATGCAGATGAACAATCTCCCGGAGATAAATCTCTCCTAGTCGCTCTGAAGAATAGGTAGTACACACAGGAATAAAGTGTGCGGATTTGGTTAACCGATCCACAATCACCGAAATGGTATCAAACTTTCTCAAAGTCCGTGGGAGTCCAACTACAAAGTCCATGGTGATCCTCTACCACTTCCACTCCAGAATTTCTATCCACTGAAGTAACCCACCCGGTCTCTGGTGCTCGTACTTCACCTGCTGACAATTGAGACACCAAGCTACAAACCCAACTATAGCTTTCTTCATCTGCCTCCACCAATAGTGCTACCTCAAATCCTGGTACATCTTCGCGACACCTAGATGAATGGAATACCGCGAACTATTGGACTCCTCTAGAATCAACTCTCAAAGCCCATCAACATTGGGCACACACACCCGACCCTGCATCATCAATACCCCGTCATCACCAATAGTCATATCTCTGGCATCACCGTGCAGAACCTTGTCCTTGAGGACAAGCAAATGAGGGTCATCAAACTGACACTCCCGGATACAATCAAACAAGGAAGACAGAGAAAACACACGAACAAGGACCCGACTGGACTCCGAAAGATCCAATCTCACAAACTGACGGGCTAAGGCCTGAACATCCATCGCCATAGGCCTCTCTACCGCTGGCAAATAAGCCAAACTTCCCAAACTCTTTGCCTAGTGACTCAAATCATCGGCCACCACATTGGCCTTGCCCGAGTAATACAAAATAGTAATATCATAGTCCTTCAACAACTCTAACCACCTCCTTTGATACAAATTAAGATCCTTTTGCTTGAACAGATGCTGCAAACTCCGGTGATCAATATAAATCTCACAAGGCACACAATACAAATAATGATGCTAGTTCTTCAAGGCGTGAACAATAGCAGCTAACTCGAGAACATGGACAAGATAATTCTTCTCATGTACCTTAAACTGTACGGACACATATCAATACCCCTCCAAGGACAATCCTTGAGGCATCACAATAGACAGTATAAGACCCCAAACCTATAGGCAATATCAAAACTAGGGCCATAGTCGAAACTGTCTTGATCTTTTGAAAGCTCGCCTTACACTCTTTCGTCCACTGGAACGGAGCACCCTTCTGGGTCGTCCTGGTCATAGGGGATGCAATAGTTGAAAACCCTTCAACAAATCGACGGTAATAACCCGCCAAGCTAAGAAAATTGTAGATCTCTTTAGCTGAGGATGCTCAGGGCCAACTCTACACTGCTTTCACTTTCTTCGGATCCACCTGAATACCCTCAATCGATACCACATGACCTAAGAATGCCACGGAATCAAACAAAAACTCACATTTCGAGAACTTGGCATATAACTTCTTTTTTTTCAAGGTTTAAAGCACTGTCCTAAGGTGCTGCTCATGATCTTCCCGACTTTGGGAATACACCAGAATATCAACAATAAAGACAATGACGAACGAGTCAAGATATGGCCGGAACACACTGTGCATCAAATGCATGAAGGCTACTAGGGCATTGGTCAACCCAAATGACATAACAAGGAACTCATATTGACCATACCGAGTCCTAAAAGCAGTCTTCGGGATATCTGACTCCCGAATCTTCAACTGATGGTAACATAAACGTAAGTCAATCTTAGAAAAACACTCGTGCACTATGTAACTGGTCAAACAAATCATCAATATGAGGCAAAGGATACTGGTTATGCACTGTAACCTTGTTCAACTGGCGATAATCAATACACATACGCATAGAACCATCCTTTTTTTTACACAAAAAAATAGGAGCACCCCAAGGTGATACACTGGGCCGAATAAAACCCTTATCTAGCAATTCTTGTAACTGATCCTTCAACTTAGGAGAGGCCATACGATATAGAGGAATAAAAATGGGTTGAGTGCCCGACAACAGATCAATGTCAGAATCAATATCTCTATCAGGCGGCATGCTCGGAAGATTAGCTGGAAACACATTAGGAAAATCCCGTACTACTAGGACTAAATCAATTGTAGGGGTATCAATACTGACATCTCTCACATAAGCTAGATATGCATCACACCCTTTCTCAACCATACGCTGAGCCTTAAGGAATGAAATAACTCTATTGGAAGTATGATCTAAGGTACCCCTCCACTCTACTCGTGGTACACCTGGCATAACCAGTGTCACCGTTTTGGCATGAAAATCAAGAATAGCATAATGGGGCGACAACCAGTCCATGCCCAAGATAACATCAAAATCTACCATGTTGAGCAATAATAAATCAACTCTGGTCTCAAAACCACTAAGAGCAACCACACGCAACTGATAAACCCGTTCCACAAGAAGAGAATCTTCCACAGGAGTAGAAACATAAATAGAGGAACTCAAAGAATCCCGAGATACACCCAAATGCAGGGTGAAATAAGAAGACATATAAGAGTAGGTGGATCCTGTATCAAATAAAACTGATGCATCTCTATGACAAACCAGGACAATACCTGTGATGACAAAATCGGAGGTGACAACCTCAGTATGGGCAGGAAGGGCATAATATCTGGCCTGTCCTCCCCCTCTAGGGGTCTACCTCCCCGAACTCCACCTCTATCTGGCTGAGCAGGTAGGGTAGCAACTGGATCTGTAACCATAGCCTGAGATCTTTGCGGGGTACGTTGTGGCTGAGAAGTCTGTGGAGGTGCACCATTCCTAAGCTTGGGGCAATCCCTCACTATATAGCATGTGTCACCACACTCAAAGCAAGCTCTAGGAGGATGTGGCAGCTGTGACTGGCTCGGGCCAGGTCTGCTGGACTGACCACTGAAAGCACCCCGTGCAGGAGGTACACTAGATACCGGAGGTGCAAAATAAGGCTCCTAAGGGCTAGGAGAAGCTAGAATATCACTGGCTGCTGGAAGAGTTGAATTAATGGGGCGACTCATATAACCCCTATCATGACGAACTGCAGTTGGAGCACAGGCACCAGAATAATGCCCCAACTCTCGAGACCTCTTGGCCTCCCTCTCCTCTCTATCCCTAGCATGCATACCCTCTACACTTCTAGTAATGCTCACCACCTGCTGATAAGAAATATCCATCTCCAACTCATGAGCCATGCTAGACCTGATGTTGGGAATGAGCCCCTCAATAAACCGGCAAACCCTCTCGCGAACAGTAGAAACCAAGGCTGGTGCATGTCTAGCCAAGCTAGTGTAACGGACAACAAATTCCGAGATACTCATAGTACCCTAGCGCAAATGCTCAAAATCTGTGCGCCATGCGTTCCTGAGGCTCTAAGGAACATACTCTCTTAGGAACATATCTGAAAACTGAGTCCAAGTCAGGGAAGCTGCCTCATCCGGACTGTCTAACTCATAAGTATGCCACCAATCATAGGTGGCTCCTCGAAGCTGGAAAGTAGTGAAGGAAATCCCACTCGTTCCTGATATACACATGGTACGGATAATACGATGGCACTCATCTAGAAAACCCAGAGCATCATCCAATGCTAGACCACTGAATATAGGAGGCTTGCACTTCTTGAATCTCTCAAGCCTCCGCTGCACATCCTCGGAAGCAACTGCACTATCCTCGGGCTGATCTGGGGCTGCAGGCTATACAGGAATAATCTCTAGGATCTAATCAATATGCACTCGCTGTTTAGGAGTGGGGGCGACGGGAGTCTGTGCTCCTCCCTCGACCTGAGATGTGGCTGTAGCAAGGGGAAACAACCCTGCATAAGCCAGAGTGGTGTACATGCTCATGAATTGCCCAAGAGTCTCCTGGAGAGTTGGAGTAGTAGTAGCAATAGGCGTATCAGGTGCTTGGACTCTAGCTGGAACTGCTGGTGGCACCTCGGTGGCAGCTCACGCGGGTGCTCTGGCTACACCACGTCCGCATCCTCGGTCTCTACCCCGGCCCCGACCTCTGATGACTCCAGTAGGGGGCGGAGGTGCCTGATCATCTCTGGTAGCACGTGTCTCACCATTTGTGAGAGAGTAGAAGACAGAAGTTTAGAATTGTGATATCAAAATCTCGCACGACAAGACAATCAAATGAAGTGAAATTTTCCTAACAGTTACATAGCCTCTCGTAGATAAGTATAGATGTCTCCGTACCGATCCGCGAGACTCTAATAAACCAGCTTGTGATTCATGAATTCTATGAACCTAGAGCTCTGATACCAACTTGTCACGACCACTGTTCACCCTCCATAAATTATCGTGATGGCACCTAGTCTCTACGACTAGGTAAGCCTAACAAATTGCGGAAAAAGAAAACAACAAAATAAAACTAGCCAAAACAGCAGAAATATCAAAATGAAGCATTTAAGATGCTGCTCCGCATATACAATACAACTCTCAAACTGAACCTACATTTCCCAAAACCCGGAATCTCATGAAATCACAAGCTGTTGAATAACTACATGTATCTAACTCCAGAATGTCTAAACAAAAGTAAATACAGAAGAGCTAATACTATAAGAGAGAATGGAAAGGGACTCCTCAGTCTGTAAACGTGGCAGATATACCTCGAAGTCTTTGGAGAATCGCCTCGCCTCAAGGCTGAGTCGAAGTACCTGGATTTGCATATGAAAAACATGTGCAGAAAGGGCATGAATACACCACAACAATACTTAATAAGTGCCAAGCCTAGCCTCGGTCGAGTAGTGACGAAGAAAGTCAGGGCCCTACTGATTATAACTGAAAAATGAGGTAAAATAGTATTAAATATGAAAATATAAATAAATTCTAATAGTATGAAGTAACACAAGATAATAAAAATAACAACAACGATAACAGAGACAAAATAAACACAGAAGGAATACAGCTCAACACAGAGATAACAACCGGGGATCTCCCAGGATACCGTCTTGTAGTCCTAAATATAAATATCTAGTGGATCTTCTGGGTGTCGTCCCATAGTCTAACTCATAGTTCACGGGGATATCCTGAAATACCGATCCGTAGTCCCAAATGTAAATACCCAGTACTGGGAGAATCTACCGGGTGCAGTCCCGTAGTTCCAATAAAAGTGTAGGGGGATCTCCCAGAATACAAATCCGTAGTCCCAAAGTAAACATGTAGGGGGATCTACCGGGATACCGTCCCGTAGTCCCAAAGTAAACACACAGCAGCAACACGAAGAATACTCAATTCAATTCAAATTTCATACCAAGGTAAAACAGGTATTTCTATCCTAGCATGCTGCACATAATCCAAATAAGGCAGTTTGAGCAAGTCAATTAAGTCAATTAGACATGCTTCCCTAAGATAACAGTAGGCTTAAATTACAAGTAGTATAAACAGGAAAGAGAACACAATTATAGTTACTTAATGAAAAACAGTATTATCAACAATTAGCACAAGTACGCACTCGGTACCTCACGTACAAGACATTTCAAGTATTAAGAATACAAAATCCTAATGGGAGTTCCCCTACACAAGGTTAGGCAAGCTACTTACCTCAAATAGTCTAAAAAATCAACCCGAAACCACGCTCTTGCCACGAGTACTCGACTCCAAATGGCCCAAATCTATCCAAATAAATTGCATAATGTAAATATAACTTCAAGTAAGTGATTCCACTAATTAATTCTAAGTTAATACGCGAAATTAGGATAAATGACCAAAAGCCCCTAGGCCCACATCTCGGAATCAGGTAAAATTTACAAATTTAGAATTCTCATACTCTCACGAGTTCATTTATACCAAAATTGTTCCAATCCGACATCAAAATCTAGATCAAAACCCCAAAATTAGGCCTAAGAACTTTTCTCCACTTTTCCTCATTTTTTCATCCCAAATCCGAAATTAAATGATAAGACTAAGGTTAGATTATAGGAATACAACTAGAAAGAGATTAGAAATTGTTATCCACTGATTTCCTATTCAAAATCCTCCAAAATTTGCCCTCACCGGAGCTCCAAATTGATTTTATAACTTTTGAGTTCAAACCCTCGAAATATCTTATTTCTGCCCAGCAAATCCGCTTCTACAGAACTAAAGTCGCATCTGCGACAATTCATTAAAAACTTAGCTTCCACACCTGCGACCATTTTTATGCAGATGCGGTGCCGTTTTTGCGATGAAGAGTCTGCTTCTGTGGTCCCTGCTGGCTCTCCTCTTTTCTGCTTCTGCGATGCTAGCACCGCTTCTACGGCTCCGCACCTGCTGGCCCCAATCGCAAGTGCGGTTGTGACAGAAGATCAGCAACTTTTGCTGCTTCAAGCCACTCCCAATTCTTCTAACAACCTTCCAAAATCATCCTGGGGCCCCCGGGACATCAACCAAAAATACGAACAAGTCCTATACCACTATTCAAACTCTTACCAACTTTCGGAACACTCAAAACAATATCGAATCATCAAAACACCCTCGGATTCAAGCCCAAGGATTCCAACGCTTCAAATTTCCGCTTTTGATCAAAAAATTTATCAAACCTCATCCGAATTACTTGAAATTTTTCACACACTTCCCAAATGACACATCGAACCCATTCCAACTTCTGGAATTCCGTTCCGACCCTTAGATCAAAATCTCACTATCGAACCGGAAACTTCAAAATTCAACTTTCGGCATTTCAAGCCTAAATAAGCTACGGACCTCCAAAACACAATCCGAACACGCCCTAAGCCCGAAATCCTCCAACGGAGCTAATGGAACCAACAGAATCCCATTCCAAGGCCGTCTTCACACTGTTCCAACTATGGTCCAAATGTAGAATGCAGTTAATAGGAGATTATGGCGTTAATTCTTAATACGACCGGCCGAGTCGTTACAATTCACATATAATGTTATTAAGTTTTATGTTGCCCTGATCTAAGCAATTAATGACATCTGACATCAGTCGAATCTGTTTCAGCTTCCAGGGGTGTAGCCTTGATCATGAGCAATACACGGGCCTTCTTTTAGGGCCATTAGTTTAACATGCAGTGGTGATTGATGGATTATTGTCACACCTCCTTTTTTACCACCCGAGGGGGATATAAGGGAGTTTTTTCAATTTAAGTGACATAATCGAAATGGAATTATTTTTATTTATTTTTCAGAGTCGCCACTTGGAATAATTTATGGTGTCCCAAGTCACCAGTTTATTTTAAAATCCCAAATCGAGGAAATTTGACTTCATTTAAAAGTCTGCGAAACCAAAAATTCTAAGTAAGGAATTTTATTAACCCTGAAAAAGATAATAGGCATTCCCGGGTTCCGTGGTTCGAGCACGATCGCTTAACTATTAATATTGGCCTAATTATCTGATTAATACATGTTTTAAACTTATTGTGCGTTTTTAACTTTATTACCGCTTTTAATTATCTTAACCCCTTTTAGTATTTATGGATTTATTTCTTGACCAAATTAGGATTGTCGTACACTTGTTTGTTTTGGAACACACCGCAAACCACGCTATATGAAATGCATTCGCGATTCGCGATATATTTTTTTTATTATTGTTCGAAATTGTTATGATCGGTCCACATAAAATCCACACTCAAATTTTGGAATTAGGTATCGTAACTATGTTACGGAAACTGTACCCATAGTCACGATAATTTGTTGATGCATGCCTAAATCACACTAACATATTGTGAATCCTTTGACGTCTATTAATTTGTAAAGAAAGTCTATTTTGTGGGGCTTAACGGGAAAGTTTCCTTGCCCATTTAGATAAAACATTAATTAAACTCAAACCCAATTTCCATTTTGCTGGTCTTGACCAAACTGAATTCCTAGAGCCCAAAATACGATGGCTCTTCTAGTTACTATAAAGGAATTTTTACCACCTATAGCAAAGGTTAACACCTTATTTATATTAAATAAATATAATTTTAAAAAATTATATTCTATAGATACCTTTTAATGTTTATAACAAAATATTTAATTTTGGTTACCTCCTAGCCCTAAGCCATTAAATACGCTATTCAGTTACACTATTTTCTTTCTCTCACTACTTTGATACATCTCATTCTCTTCCCCCATCCCATTAAAATTTCCGCTCTCCTCCTCCTTCTAACGGCATCTTCTCAACTGAAAAATCCAACGACTAGAGCACAGCAACAACAAACCCTAACCTGAAGACCCAATCATGCTGAAGCAAATCCACGAAATCGTTAGTGATTATCTCGCTGTATTCCGTCGCTGAAGACCCAATCTCACCAAGTTTAAAATCCTTGACTTCATCACATATTTATCTTTCATTAATGCGTGGATTTCATTCCATGCGGATAACTAGACAAGAAACTAATTATGTTTCGATTTAATATTATGTAAGTTCCAATTCAATTAGTGTTCTGCAAGATCCTTGAAGATGGAAGGACTATTTGGCTATAAGGCGGAAATTAGGGTTTGTTCTTGAGCAAAGACTATGGAGTTTTGGGGTTGAGCAACTTGATTTTCTGTTAATATATTTCAATGTATTTTCAACGTATCATGTTGTATTTTCTTGTATTTTTCATTGTATTCATTGTCTTTTTTTGCCATTATAATTTAATGTATCTCGCTGTATTCCGAGTATTTCAATGTATTCATTGTATTTTTCTTCATTATTTTTTCAATGTATCCCATTGTATTCTATGTATTTCATTTTATTCACTGTCTCGCTATATGCCATGAATGTATTCATATATTTTTTAAATTAATATAATTTATGTATTCAAATGTATTATATAATTTCTCTGAAGATTTCTATGCTTTTGCGGTATTTGCAGTTGAGAATCTTTTTTATAACCGAAAATACAAATTTTGTGTGTTATAATTGAGTTTGTTGAGTTATATTAGGAGTCTATTATGCTAATTGATACAGTTTTCGTTTAAAAACAGTGTAATCCTCTGTTTCACGCCGTAAATACAGTCGAATACAGTAATCTGTTCAGCTGTAATCCCATGTTTCACGTGATGAATACAGTCGAATACAACAACTGATTAGTTGGACCTCCCTGATTCACGCCTATTTTTGCTATTGTATTCATGAATACAATAGCTTAAATACATCAAATACATCTTATAATCACAAAAGGTATCTATAATCCGTAATATAACAAATGATATCTATAGATGGCTAATTACTACTAAAAAATAGTGCTTTATGAAAATTTCCCTACTATAAAATACAATGGAACATATCATGCAATCACCTAATGGTCCAAATTTATTTATTTCCGTTCTGAATAATTACTGTACGGGGCTATAAGAAATTAATTCTCACCGCAAAATTATAATCCAATTTCAAGTGGATTATTGGGTTCTATTGAACTTAAACTCTGAAAGTCTCATTTTCCAACTTCAAAACTTTAACACTTTTTGGAACCAATATGCTCAATTAACAAACTAGTGAATTAAGGCTAGACCAAACCATGATGATTTTTAAAAAAAATACTAATATAAGACAAACAGTGAAGAAAACATACGAGAACGCATCAACATGAAAAACATCCTTTTATTGAAATAGATGAGCCATCAAAGTGCGTGCACTAAACAAGAAGCAAGATAAGAAAATGGACCTCAAAGGCTTGAATCTTTAAAGGTTCTTTAACTGGATAGCCAACCGGATTGAAATTCATTACTAGACTGCAACTGAAACTCTCGAAGGAAAAAGAGTTCACGGCATATTGTTTGGGGCTCAACAACTGCTGGTTTTGCAGTGGTTTAGTGGTTCGTTTCTGGGGTGTTTTGGCAGCAGGATTCAGCTGGGTTTCATTGAGCTCTTGAGGGGCTTCTTACATGACAAAAATGGAGGAAGATAAGAGGATTTCATGGTGGCACTTAGGGGAAACGATGGCTGAAGGAGGAGCAGCTGTTGTCTCCTATTTTAAGATTAGGTCTCTTTATTTGAAAGAGAAGGAGATGGAGACGATCGTCTTTTTTTTTTTTTTTTTGGAATTTGCCGCTTTTGTTTTTAGTCTAGCTCTAGATCTAGAATTTAGGAATTAGGCACTATTTTATAGGGAGTAGGAATTAGGTTAGGTCAAATGAGGAATGGGTATGAGCTCAATGTTTTAGGCTATCCGAAATTGAGTCTTTTCAATTAAGACCAAACAAAATTAGCCTCAAATTCCATACTCTTTCTTCTAAAATAAGACCAAAAATACTACATCATTTACTAACTAATCCTACTTAAATAAAATAATTATTAAAATAAAATGAGTCATTAAAACAAACCTATTTTTTGGTATTTTTCAAATATCATACTAAAAGATAAAAAATGGAAAAATCATTGTAAAATTAAAATAATATTCCTGAAAACAAAGTGGAACTATATTTTTTTTTTTGTATTTTTGAATTTTATGTAAGGCAGATAAATTAAAAGTAACTAGATAAAATATTAATTATCTAAATAAAAGAAAAAGTATTTTTTGTAATTTTTATTTTTGTGATAAAAATAAAGTAAAAGAGTCAACATTATTTATAATAGCGATACTAAACATAAACTACATACTTTACGCTAAAATGTGTAAAAAAAACTTGGGGAGGATCAAAAATTACATGTCTACAGCTGCCCCTCTTTAACTGGAAACGCGAAGAGTTTTCAGACAAAGAACGACGAGACAGTTTTTTTGACCCGACCCTTATTTAGAGAGACCAAAAACTAAAAGAAAGGAGAATGTGACCGATCTCTGGTATCTGAGCTACCTACATATCCTTGGCTATAAAGGAATTAGGCCACGTGTAGTTCAGAAGTGAATGAGGTAATGGAGTGTGTGGAGAGGATGAGAGAGTTGAGTAAGATTCCATCCCGTCGAGGTTCCGGTCCGTGGTCCTGTTATTACATAAAAATCAAAATTAAAAAGACTAACTAAGTCTATCAGCTACGAGTTACAAGAATCCTATCTGTGAGTCTTCTGAAGCTTCATCTTAAGTCTTGTTTGGTTCTTCATACGGACTCTGATCTAAATCTTGATGCTCGTTAGCTGTGGGTGCCAGTTCCTTCCTTTTTCAACTTCCTGGATCAAGGCAGGACATACAAAGCTTGTGACTTCAATCACGTCTTGAGCAGTCCACATCTTTTCTCCGCTTTTGCACTTTGAGTTCATTTCTTTTTCTTTTTCTTTTTCTTCTTCTTTTTCTTTTGTTATGGATTGAGACTTCTTCTTTCGGTCATCTCAAACCTCGTTCCTCATGGTAAAAACCTTTTCAGGCACCAAAACAAACAAACGAACGAAATTTTTCTGCCCGAGTTTTCACTAGAAAATTTTTATGAGTTATTGCAAAAATCTAAACTACTTCTTTATTGAAAGCAATAAAAATCATGATTGTGTATCCTTGAGAAAAAGAGATTAGGAAGTGGAGACCCTATATCTAAAATGAAATCAACTGGAGATTGGAGACCCTAAGTTGGAAAGATTACCAGGTTATGCTGGCATCATACTAAGGAATGAGACTCTTTGTTGGAAAAGACTACCAGGTTATGGAGGCATCAACTAGGGAATGAGACCCTTTGTTGGAAAAGATTACCAGGTTATGCTGGCATCAGCTAGGGAGTGGGACCCTATGTTGGAAATAATTACTAGGTTATGCTGGAAAAATCATCGGGTTATGCCGGCAAAGTCCTCGGGTTATGCCGGGGAAGTCATCGGGTTATGCCGGAAAGGTTCTCGGGTTATGCCGGGAAGGTCATCGAGTTATGCCGGAAAGGTCCTCGGTTTATGTCGGGGAAAGTCATCAGTTTATGCCGGGGAAGTCATCGCGTTATGCCGGAAAGGTCCTCGGGTTATGCCGAAAAAGTTCTCGGGTTATGCTGAAAAGGTCCTCGGGTTATGACGGGGAAGTCATTGGGTTATGCGGAAAGGTCCTCGGGTTATGCCGGGGAAGTCATCGGGTTATGCCGGAAAGATCCTCGGGTTATGCCAGGATCAACTAGGGAGTGAGACCCTATGTTGGAAAGATTACCAGGTTTTGCTTGCATCGACTAGGGAATGAGACCCTATGTTTGAAAAGTCATAGCTAGAGATTGGAGACTCTATGCTACCATGGTTTTGAATTTTTCTTCTTCTTTTCTTTTCATTTCATTTCATCATCATTTTTTTTATTTCAGAGAATGAGTAAATGCGGGAAAGAATTTTGGAGGAAACATCCCTTTCTGGAGTTGTTGCTGCAAATCCTTTTTTTTTTATCCCTTGCGCCCTTTTTTTTGTTACACCTGCTTCTTGCAAGGTTGCTTTTGGGTTGCACCTATTTCCTGTTTTTTAAACAAAGAACAATTTGTTATTTTAAAACAATGGTTGGTTTTGTAGCCTTGAGCGTTTCAGTTACTTGATCTCGGGCCGGCTTCTTTGATGAAGATCTCAACTGCAACTGCTTGTTCCCTGAGGACCGATTTTGTTTCAGGCTCTGGAGAACCTTTGGTTTTTTTTGACTTTACCATGACAGTTGGTCGGTGGGACTTAACCTTTTCAACTTTATTTTGCCTCTATAGGCCCTTCCCTTCTGACTTGTTGTTTTTCTTTTCTCATTCATTTTTTTCTTTTTTTTTCCTTTTCTTTTTTTTAACTTCGGGTTATTGGGGAACTTTTGGCTCCTCAAACTTTGTCGCAACGGCTAGTCACGTTGGACTTAACCTTTTCCCACTTTATTTTGCTTTCATAGGCCTTTCATTTCTGGCTTCATTATTCCAACTTTAGTTTCAGAGCATTTGGGATCCCTTGGCTTTTCAAATCTTTGGTGAGATGGTTAGCCACATGGGACTCAACCTTTTTCAACTTCATTTGCCTTTATAGGCCTTTGATTTCCTTCCTTTTCAGGATTTTTTTTCAAAGCATCGACCATAATGGCCAGTCGACTCGATGCACCTGATGAGGCTAGGTATCTCCTTGAATATTGGCTCATATCAAATGAAAGGCCAATAAATAAATTTTGTCATCCTTTCTTTGTCTTAGTTTCGGAATAGAGTTAGACCGAAAGGGATTCAAAGAAAAACAAACAATGAATTTAGACGAGAGGTATCCCTTTCGAGGAGAAGAAAGAAGGACTTATCTGGAGTGCATGTGGACTTCAATGAACATGACATGCCTTTTGGACTGGATGCCTGATCTATGTAAACCATCCGACTCTCAAAAATTCATCACAACTTTACCTTGAAACCGAGGAACCTCGCCTGGACTTTGTTGATGTTGATGGTTGCGAGGATCCTTTTTTCGATCAGTGGCGCCTTTTGCGGGTTTTCATCAGCTGGCCTCTCTCATTTCTCTTCTTACCATCGCCTTGTAGTGCTCTTTGCGAGTTTTCACTAACAAGATTCTCTCATTTTAGTTTCTCTGCTTATTGTCGCCTCATGGTGCCCGTGTGGGGTTTCACCAATAAGACTCTCTCATTTTATTTTTCTCATTTGATTATATCATATCCAAGTAACCAACATCCTCCCATTTTGAACATCTTTAACGATTGATCAGAAGGACTTTGAACAGGATTTAGGGTAAAAAGAGTTTGGATTGAATTACAACTTTGGAACCTTTTAGGCGAACCGCCGCCGAACCATTTTAAATTCTGCCCCAGTTTTAACTTTTGGGGAAATGTGAATTTTGTTTTAGTGTGACTGAACCCCATAGAGGCTGCCTACGTATCCTTTCGGAATCAAGTCGAACGTATTTTAGAGAACTTTGTTTGTTTTTTTTTTTATTTTCTTTTGTTTTTCTGTTTTGTTTTGTTTTCTCTTCCTTTTCCATTTCCTTCTCTCTCTTTTTCCATTTTTTATTTCATTTTATTTTTCTTTTCTTCCCCCCTTTTTTTCTATCTTTCCTTTTCTTCTCTTTTTCATTTTTTCTCATTTTATTCATCATTTTTCAATAATAACTTCCAAGTTCCAAAGAAGGTAATCAAAGAATGGGAGCCGGCTCAAAGGGTTTGCAAAGGGTTGAATATTTGGATAGTGAAAAAGAAGACCTTCTTCATCCCAACCGGAGAACATTAATGCTGTATAGAAGATCCAACATAGTACCTTTGTCTGCATTTGCATTGACAGTTATTTCAGGGAAATTTCTTCGATGTTTCCTAAGTACAACGCTCTTTTTTGGCAGTACTTTCGTTACCATGTATGGATCTTTCCAATTTGGAGCTAATTTTCCTTTAGCTGCTCCAACTCTTTGTTTTGTTTCCTTAAACTTATCTTCATTTCAATCTAATTCTTGATTCATCATTTCGAGGTCTGACAATGTTTTAGGATCCGGGCATGAAGTCCGCAAGCATGTCATGTTATTGAAATCTGCATTTAACAAAACTGAAAAGAGTATAAAAAAATGACAAGATTACGAAAAGAGACGTTCCTTGAATATTTCATTTGGATTTTTTTCTTGAATTTTAAAAGTTAGGAGGGTTAACATCGTAAAGCAAGACAATAATGTAAAACATCCGGATCACACCTTGAGATAATTCGGACGTAGAAAGGACAGCAAGACTAGCTACCGAGACTCCCATCTGATGGGGAACCTTCAGGCTTGGCGACCGTCTTTCGGCTTTTCTTCTATCTCGGCAATGGCTTCAATGGCCTTCAGTGACGGATCAAATTCTTCATCTTCACAAATAATTCCGACTACTGGCCTATTTATGAGAGTAGGCAGAGGATTGTTCATCATATTAGGAGCCTCTTCATCTGGGAGAACGATTCTTTCAGCTTCAATCAAGTCTTCAACTGCCCTTTTGAGGGTCCAACAGTCCTCCATATTGTATCCCACTGCTCCAAAGTGGTATATAGCATCAGGTTGGTGTGAGAGAAACTCGGGGTTTGGCCGGTTTGGGGTCACTGGCTGCAGTAGACCTCGCCTGACTAATTTTTGGAACAAGCCCGAGTATGATTCACCAATAGGGATGAATTGATTCCTTTTGAAAGGCTCTCTTGGGCGAGGATTGTACTGGGGAATATTTGATTGGGGATTATATGGAACTTGGTTAGGATGGACATTTATGGGAGGTGGAGCTCGGTTTTGTGTATAATGTTGTGGTCGCGTTCATCACCGCATACCAACAAAACCAACCACCTAAACAAAACCTGGCTAATTTGCTCACACAAAACCTTGTTAGTTTTGAGACATTTAACATATAGGAAATCGCACGTTGGGATGCAATGCACCTAACAGTTGAATGCTTTTATCATGTGTTTGAACAGTTTCATGTTTCATCTCGATGTTAACTAACCCTTTCAGTATGTACCTCTTTTCTTTTATTTCTGCTTCACTTTAATCACACTTGAATTTTTTATTTCATTTCGTTTCTATTGCTCTTTATTTTTTGGCACTCTTTTCTTCTTTATTTTTTTGGTCACTCTTTTCTTTTCTTATTTTTTTTACTCAGTTTTTTTTTCCAGTTTATTTATCAATTAATTTTACAGCTATGATCGAATCCGATGGGGATTTGCTACGTATTATGACGCCGCATGAATCAGATCTTGCGTAGTTCGGAAAGATTAAGAATAAAGTAAATAAGCTAACTCTTTTTTTGTTTTCTTTTATAAAACTCAGACCATGAAAGCTTTAAGAAAAAAGAAAAACATATTTTTTTTTGAATTTTTGTTTTTTTTTTGTTTTTTTTATATCGAAAGAAATGCTTTTAAAGAAAAAAGGAAATATTTTTTTTGGATTTTTGATTTTGATATTTTTTTGTTTTTTTTTTGTAAGAAAGACTTCTAAAAATTCCTTTTCTTTTGATTTGCACTTTGGGAATTCCAAAAGTAAAAAGAAAATATTTTTTGAAATTTTTATTTGTTTTCTCTTTTTCTAAAGAAGAAAAAAATATATTTTTGGCTTTTGGTTGTTGCCTCTTAATTTTCAAAAGAGGGACCTTTTAAGAAAAATAATTTGGATTTTTGAGTTTTATTGTTTTTAAATTTACTAAAGTACTTCTAAAGAAAAACGAAAATATTTTTGGAGTTCAATTTTTCAAATTTTTTTTTTGAAAGAAAGACTTTTAAATAAGGAAAAGAATTTATTTTTTTTATTCTTTTTTGAAGTTTTGGGAAAAAACTTCTTAAAAAGGTAGAAAAATATTTTTGTTTTTTTTTAATTTTGATTTGACTTGTGGATTTTCGAAAGAAGGACTTTTGAGAAAACATTTCGAATTTCTGAGTTTCTCTTATTCTTTTTTTTCTCTCTTCTTTAATTTACAAAATTACTTTTAAAGTAAAGTGAAAATATTTTTGGACTTTTATTTCTCAATTTTTTATGCACATTTACAAAAGAAAGACTTCTAAAGATGAAAAGTTTATTTTTGGATTGATGTTTATGATTCTTTTTTTTTTTTGGATTTTTTGGGAAAAATACTTCAAAATGAAGGAAACCCGCATTTTGGATTTTGATTTTTTGATTTTGTTTTTATTTTTTCCGTATGAAAGATTTCAGAAAGAAGAAAACTACTTTTTCTTTGAGTTTTAAAAACTTTTTTTTTTGAATTTTCTAAGGAATGATTTCTAATGAAGGAACTAAAGAAAATTATTTTTGGATTTTTGAAAATTGGGGCCAGAACCGATGAGGTTTGCCTACGTATCTCACATCTGGCGAGAATTAGACCCGTATAGTTCGGTCAATTTTGACGGAACAGGAAAATATGACTTTTGAAAACTTTGACTTATTTTCTTTCTCTTTTTTTTTTAGAATTTCGGCAGAGTTTCAGAATTTTTCAAATACCTACCTCTCACTCTTGATGTAACGACCCGGCAGGTCATTTCATGAGTTACCGCTCCATTTCCTCCATTTCTGCTTCTTATTGCCTTGTTTGGCTGTATTTTGTGTTATCGGGTTGGTTGGCTCGGGTTCGGAGAGGTTTTGGTAAGGTTTTAGATACTTAGTTTTTTTTAGTAAGCTTAAGTTGAAAAGGTCAACCGGATGTTGACTTATGCGTTAAAGGGCTCGGATGTGAGTTTCGATGGTTCAGATAGCTTCTGGAGGTTATTTGGGACTTAGGAGCATCATCCGAATGTATTTTGGAGGTACGGAGTAGATTTAGGCTTGAATTGTCGAAATTGGAATTTTGGCATTTTCCGGTTAATAGGTGAGATTTTGATATAGGGTCGGAATGGAATTACGAAAGTTGTAGTAGATTTGTTGTGTCAGTTGGGATGTGTGTGCAAAATTTTAGGTTATTCGGACGTGGTTTGATAGACTTTTTGATCGAAAGCGGAATTTGGAAGATTTTGGAATTCTTAGGCTTGAATCCGATGAAAATTTGGTGTTTTGATGTTGTTTTGAGCGTTCTGAAGGTTGGAACAAGTTTGAATGATGTTATGGGATAGGTTGACATGTTTGGTTGAGGTCCCGAGGGCTTCAGGTGAGTTTCGGGTGGTTAAACGGACCATTTCAAGTTGTGAAAAGTTGCAGAAATCTGATGTGAGTGTTGTAGACTTTTGCCCTTCGCGTTCGTGAGTCGGCCCTCTCGTTCGCAAAGGGTTAGGATGAGAGGCTGGATATTTGGTCTTCGCATTCGCAAGGGAGGTCCCGCGTTCGTGAAGGGTTGAAGTCAGGAAGCGTTGCGTTCGCGAGATAGCGGATGCGTTCGTGATGGTTTGAGTTGTTGAGGCATCGGCGAGGGGATCGTCACGTTCACGTAAGAGGGATTTTTGGTCAACTTAAGTTTGTGCTTCGCGAACGCGAGGCATTGACCGTGTTCACGAAGAAGGATCTGAAATTACTAGGCAGAATGTTTAAAAGACCCATTTCTGCGATTTTGGGTCTAAGTTCCTCCTTTTTTGGGTGATTTTGAAGCTTTTTGAAGGGGATTGAAGAGAGAATCAAGGGGAACATTTGGAGGTAACATTTATGGACTTAATACTCAATCCTAATGTGATTTCTACCTAATTAATCATGGAAATTGTTGAATTTAAGCCGTCTCGTTTGGTTTCGAGAGCCTCCCTCTCCCCGTCCCTTACTCGTCTTTTGAAAGCCGTCGTCCTGGATTTTCTTTCCGTATGCCAGGGAAAGTACCTCACCCTCACCTTTCTACATTTATTATTACATAGAATTTCCCCGGGTCTCTATAAAACAGAATGAAAAGCCCGGGTGGAAGCACAAACAAAAGGAGAGAGAAAAAGTAGAAAAGAAAGGAGGGAAGAAGTCTAGTGCTAGTTCTTACTAAAGGAGAATTTGGTGTCTTTCTGGTCAGTAGTGGAAGCAATCGTCCCTACCGTCGTAAAATAAGAGAACCTGGCTTTGCCCATTCACAAGGACTCGATTCTATGTCCAAACATCACATGCCAGCAGATGTGGTCACCATCATAGGTACTCAAGATATTGTGTCTGGAGAGGTGGATAGATAGGACTACTAGTTGCTCGATCAGGACCCTAGCTTTATTGCGAGCCAAAAACCCAATTTATACTCCCCCTTTCTTTTCCGACCTCATCACTTCAATTCAAGGGCAAACCCATTTCCTAGTCACCGGGCTGAGCGCACCTTTGGTACTTCAATAGGGCGAGCTGTTTGATAGTGACTTCTTTCGTTTGGTAGGGCGACGAAAGGCTACTTCAATGACGGAAACAGCCGGAAACTCTAGAGGGTCGCCTTTGGAGAAGCGTTTGCCGGTAACAGATCACTCATTCTTCCATTGGGGACAGGTGCATGAACGACAACTCCTAACGTCACACATCCGCCGCCTACCTACCGTTTAGGTGGCACCAGCGAGATCCAGCTAAGGTAAGGAACTTCGTGTCGCGGCTGCTCCACTCCGCTGCGCTGCGGTCTTATGAACTAAACTTCGTTGCCTTCCCGTGCAAAAAGCGAATGGGCGCTGTACTGTGGGTCAGTTTCGGGGTGGGGAGCGAATAGAGACCAGAAGGATGAGTCGATGTCGGTTGATGGTGTGAAAACACTTCCTGATGTCGAATTCCAAAAACCAGCGAGAGTTTCCCCACTCTTCTTTGATCCGTCTTAGGACGGAGTGGAATCCTCGACCCGAGCGGAAGTGTGATGTGTCTGGAAACTCGAGATCGTAAATGGATTCGAGTACCATTTTGATCGCCTCTTTCATGATCCTTTCTATAGGTAGAACTACTGTGAGCGGTCTAAACTTTGACCCTTATTTCTTTCTTCATATTGTAAAGGGGAGCAAAGCCAATTAGCATTTGTAATTGGAGACCTAAAATTAGGGATTTGAGGGATCATTTGTTGTTTGATTTTGGTGATTTTGATATGAATGAACTTGGGAGTGATAAGGAGTCTATTGATGTAATTTTTATCAGAATCCGATACGTGGGCCCGGGGGTCGGGTTTGGCCAATTTCGTGATTTGTGTTGTAATTTGATTTCTCTCGAGTGGGCTTTGTTCCTTTAGTATATTTTGATGGTTTTGCACTGATTTTGGTTAGATTTGGAGCATCCAGAGGCCGATTCGAGAGGCAAAAGCACCGCGGGCTAGAGTTTGGACCGGATAGAGGTGAATAATGATTGTAAATATTATCTTGAGGGTATGAAACCCCAGATTTTACATCGTTGTGCTATATTGAGGTGACGCACACGCCAAATGACGAGCGCGAGGTTGTGCACCGTTGGGGATTGTGACTTAGTCCATCCCGAATGACTGTTTTACCGTGTATTTGATTGAAAACTATTTTCTATCAACTAATTTTTAGGCTGAATGACATATTTTGGCCTCGTGCCAACTATTTGGACCCTTAGGAGATTTTTACTGCTATTTCCTCACTGTTTTGATTTTATATCTGTACTCAGTCATGCTATATTATACTGCTTTCGTAACTTAGTCATGTTTACTCAGTTTTATAACTTTAAATGATATTTTGGGTTGAGCATCATATTTTACTGTGCCCGAGTGACTTTTAGAGATTTCTGACTGAGTAGGGCCGAGGGCCTGTGTTGTGAGGTTATAATGGGATCGGGTTGCGTGCCGCAACAATGTTGTACTGATTATGATTATGAGGCTGAGGGTCTGAGTTGTACGTCACAAGGTGCCTTGATATGAGGCCGAAAGCCTATTTGATTATGCCACGAGATGTCTTGATATTGCGCTTGGGCCGTAAAGGGCCCCTCCCGGAGTCTGTACACCCCCAGTAAGCATGGGTACTAGTGTGATATGTGATATAGCCCGAGGGACTGGTGTTGTTCTATGTTATTACCTGAGGGGCTGATTCTGTTGACATTGTGCCCGATGGGCAGATTTCTTGTGTTAATCTTTTCTCGTTGCTTTTCAATTACTTGTTTAACTGTTAAAAGGTGTTTAAAGAAGCTTATACTGAATTAAGGTGTTTTTATATGATTTCACTATTCATTGCATTTTATTGGTTTTACTCTGCCTCTTTATAGCATGTTATTGTGTTTTACGTGTTTTCTTATCACCCAATCTTCATTTATTTTTATTACTCATTGAGTTGGAGTACTCACTTTACTTCCTGCACCCTGTGTGCCTATTCAGGAGCTTCAGGTCCCGCCAGTCAGCGTTGATTGCTCCTAGTAGGCTATTCGGAGTCTACTAGGTAGCTGCTCGGTGTTCGTAGCCCAGTGTTTCTCCCTCCTATCTTACTCTCTGTATATCGTTCTCTAATAGACTGTATAAACTCTTAGACACATGTTTAGATACTCATGACTGGTGACACCCTGATGTCGGGCTGTGTTTATTCCCAAATTGTACTGTTTCACTGTTTCTTTTGGGATATAATCATGTTAATGACTTAAATTGTGTTATTTTAATTGTTTAAAATTAATTGGGTGTTGTATCAGCTGGCCTTGTCTTCACGAGTGGCGCCATCACGATTGGGTCTGGGTTTAGGGTCGTGACAAGTTGGTATCAGAGCCTAGGTTACATAGGTCTCACGAGTCATGAGCAGGTTTAGTAGAGTCTCGTGGATCGGTGCGGAGACGTCTGTATTTATCCTCGAGAGGCTGCATAACCTTTAGGAAAAACTTCATATTCTTGAAATTTTTTTTGTGCAAATCTGTTGATCCGAGTACTAAACTTTTGTTATTCTATTCTCACATAGATGGTGAGGACATGCGCTACCGGTCAGGATGGACGACCACCAGTACCACTAGCAGTGGCCACTAGAGGCTGAGGATGCGGTCGCGGTCGCGGTAAGAGCATGGGTGTGACCCGCATAGTAGCTAGGGTAGCACTTTCAGATCCACCAGCTGCCCCAGTTCAGGATCAGGTCCGAGTTGTGGACGCTCCAGCAGCACCAGCTCAGGCACCAGTTATGCCCATTATGATTTCGAGTCTTCAGGAGGCCTTCGCTCAGATTCTATTAGTATGCATTGGCCTAGCTTAGGCGGTTTCAGTTACTACAGTCGCAACTACTTCACAGACAGGGGGAGGCACTTAGACTCCCACCGCTCGCACACCGGAGCAGGTTGTGCAAGGACTTCAGACACCGTCTAGCCCAGTCGGTTGCAGCTGCTCAAGACTATGTAGCCCCTGCCATGCCCGAGGACGAGCAACACAGGTTGGAAAGGTTTGGTAGAATTTAGCCTCCGACTTTCAGTGGTGTAGAGGGCGAGGATGCCCAGGGTTTCTTGGACAAGTGTCGGAGGATTCTTCGTACAATGGGTATTCTGGAGACCAGCGGGGTCTCTTTCACTATTTTCAGTTTTCTGGAGCTGCCTTCACTTGGTGGGAGGCTTATGAGAGGCGTAGGCCTGTTGGTGCAACACCCCTTACCTGGAAGCAGTTCTTCGTTCTCTTCTTGGAGAAGTATGTGCCGCAGTCTTGCAAAGAGGAGCTACGTAGGCAATTCAAGTGGTTGCATCATAGAGAGATGACTATGACGTAGTATGAGATGAGGTTCTCGGAGTTAGCTCGTCATGTTGTTTGGTTGGTTCCTACAGAGAGAGAGAGAGGATTAGGAGGTTTGTTGATGGCCTCACATATTAGCTTCGTATTTTCATGACCAGGGAGAGGGTGTCTGATGATACTTTTGAAGAGGTTGTAGACATTGCTCGCGAGATTGAGTCAGTTCGTCTCCAAGAGCGAGATAAGAGGGAGGCTAAGAGGCCTCGAGGATCTAGTAGTTATGGTAGTGCTCCTTTAAGAGGTCAGTTTCAGCATGGTAGAGGCCGTCCATTCAGGCATGCTCAGCCAGCTCGCCCAAGTTATCGTGGGGCGTCATCAGGTAATGGTTCTCACAGTTCTCATCAGGGCCAGTCATCACTCAGTGCCCTACCAGCTTAGAGTTCGTCCTGTGCTCCATCAGTTTAGGGCTCTTCTATGCCAGGTGCATCTGCTAGTCATTCCGGTGTTAGGGGTTCCCTTCAGTCCCCATCTACATCACCTGGGAGTTACTATGAGTGTGGAGAGATGGGTCATATGTGGAGGCAGTGTCCTCATCGTCTTGCGGGTTCATCTCAGTAGAGGAGTCAGCCATCGGCTTCGGTTCCAGTTACTTCACCACCATCCACCCATCCAGATAGGGGTGGAGGTCAGTTAGCTAGAGGTCGCCCTATAGGGGAGGTCAATTAGGTGGTGGTCAGGCCCGTTTCTATGCACTTTCAGCTAGACCCAATGTTATTGCTTCAGACACCGTGATCACGGGTATTATCTCAGTCTGCCACAGAGATGCCTCTGTATTATTTGATCCCGGTTCTACTTATTCTTATGTGTCATCATACTTTGCTTGTTATTTGGATATGCCCCTTGAGTCTCTTATTTCATCTGTTCGTGTATCTACTCCGGTGGGCGATACTATTGTTGTAGACCGTGTGTACCGGTTATGTGTGGTGATTATTGGGGGTTTGGAGACCTGAGTTGATCTGTTGTTGTTATGTATGGTAGACTTCGATATTATATTAGGCATGGATTGGCTATCTCTGTGTCGTGTTATTTTAGACTATCATGCTAAGACAACGATATTGGCTATGCCGGGTGTGCCACGGATTGAGTGGTGAGGTTCGATTGATTGTGTTCCCAGTAGGGTGATTTCATTCTTGAAGGCCCAACATACGGTTGGGAAGGGTTATCTTTCTTACTTAGCCTTTGTGAGGGATGTCGGTGGAGAGACTCCTAGTATTGATTCCGTTCTAGTTGTGAGGGATTTTCCTGATGTGTTTCCTATAGACATTCCAGGCATGCCACCGGACAGGAATATTGATTTTGGTATTGATCTAGTGCCGGGCACTCACCCCATTTCTATTCCACCGTATCGTATGGCACCAATGGAGTTGAAGGAGTTAAAGGAGTAGCTTCAGGAACTCCTTGATAAGGGGTTCATTCGGCCTAGTGTGTCGCCTTGGGGTGCGCCAATTCTATTTGTGAAGAAGAAGGATGACACTATGAGGATGTGCATTAATTATAGGCAGTTGAATAAAGTAATAATTAAGAACAAGTATCCTCTGCCTCGCATTGATGACTTGTTTGACCAACTTCAGGGAGCGAGGGTATTCTCCAAGATTGATCTCCATTCAGGTTATCACCAATTGAAGATTAGGGACTCAGATATTCTTAAGACAACTTTTAGGACCCGATATGGTAATTATAAGTTCTTGGTGATGTCTTTTGGGCTGACTAATGCCCCAACATCATTCATGCATTTGATGAACAACGTGTTTCGGCCTTATCTCAACTCTTTTGTCAAAGTTTTCATTGATGATATTCCGGTTTACTCGCGTAGTCAGGAGGAGCACACAGAGCATTTGAGGGTTGTGTTGCAGAGATTACGGGAGGAGAAGCTTTATTCAAAGTTCTCCAAGTATGAGTTTTGGCTCACATAGTGTCCAGTGAGGGTATCCATGTTGATCCGAAGAAGATAGAGGCGGTTCAGAGTTGGCCCACACCATCCTTAGCCATAGATATTTGCAGCTTTCTGGGTTTGGTGGGTTACTACCACCGATTTGTTCAGGTATTCTCATCTATCGCATTGCCATTGACCAAGTTGACTCAAAAGGGTGCTCTATTCAGGTGGTCAGATGAGTGTGAGGAGAGCTTTCAGAAGCTCAAGACAGCCTTGACCACAGCTCCAGTGTTAGTTTTGCCATCAACTTCAGGTTCATATACCATGTATTGTGATGCTTCGAGAGTTGGTATTGGGTGTGTGTTGATGCAGGAGGGTAGAGTTATTGCTTATGCTTCTTGTTAGTTGAAGCCCCATGAGAAGAACTACCATGTTCATGATTTGGAGTTCGCTGCCATTGTTCACGCATTGAAGATTTGGAGGCATTACTTGTATGGTGTGTCTTGTGAGGTGTTTACTGATCATCGTAGCCTCCAACACTTGTTCAAGAAGAAGGATCTGAATTTGAGGCAGAGATGGTTGGAGTTGCTACAGGATTATGATATTAATATTGTGTACCATCCACAGAAGGCCAATGTGGTGGCCGATGCCTTGAGCTGGAAAGGGGTGAGTATGGGGAGTTTGGCATATATTCCAGTTGGGGAGAGACCTCTTGCGGTTGATGTTCAGGCCTTAGCCAATCAATTCGTGAGTTTAGATATTTCGGAGCCTAGTCGGGTTTTGGCTTGTGTGATTTCTTGGTCTTCCTTATATGATTGCATCAGAGAGCACCAGTATGATGATCCTCATTTGCTTGTCCTTAAGGACAGAGTTCAGCACGATGATGCTAGAGATGTGACTATTGGTTATGATGATGTGTTGAGGATGCAGGGCTAGATATGTGTGCCCAATGTACTTGGGCTTCGGGAGTTGATTCTGGAGGAGGCCCATAGATCGCGGTATTCTATTCATCCGGGTGCCGCGAAGATGTATAAAGATCTGAGACAACATTATTGGTGGAGGAGAATGAAGAAGGACATTGTGGGGTTTGTAGCTCGGTGTCTTAATTTTCAATAGGTGAAATATGAGCATTAGAGACTGGGTGGCCTGCTTTAGCAGATGGATATTCCAAAGTGGAAGTGGGAGCGGATCACCATGGACTTTGTAATTGGGCTCCATAGACTTTGAAGAAGTTCGATGCTATTTGGGTGATTGTGGATATGCTGACCAAGTCCACGCGCTTCATTCCTATATGTACTACCTATTCTTCAGAGCGGTTGATAGAGATCTATATCCGGGAGATTGTTCGTTTGCATGGCGTTCCAGTTTCCATCATTTCAGATAGGGGCACTCAGTTTACTTCACAGTTTTGGAGGTCAGTACAGCGAGAGTTGGGTACTCAGGTTGAGTTGAGCACAACTTTTCACCCTCAGATGGACGGGCAGTCCAATTGCACTATTCAGATATTGGAGGATATGTTGCGCGCTTGTGTCATTGATTTTGGAGGGTCATGGGATCAGTTTCTACCGCTCACAGAGTTTGCATATAACAATAGTTACCTGTCGAGTATTCAGATGGCTCCATATGAGGCTTTGTATGGGAGGCGGTGTAGATCTCTAATTGGTTGGTTTGATCCAGGTGAGTCTAGGCTATTGGGTACAGACTTGGTACAGGATACTTTAGAAAAGGTGAAGGTAATTCAGGAGAGGCTTCGTACAGCGCAGTCGAGACAAAAGAGTTATGCTGACAGGAAGGTTCAGAATGTATCCCACATGGTTGGTGAGAAGGTTCTACTGAAGGTTTCACCCATGAAGGGTGTTATGATATTTGGGAAGATGAGTAAATTGAGTCATCGGTTCATTGGGCCTTTTGAGGTGCTTCAGAGGATTGGGGAGGTGGCTTATAAGCTTGCTTTTCCACCTAGCTTGTCGAATGTGCATCTGGTATTTCATGTTTCTATGCTCTGAAAGCATATTGGGGATCCTTCTCATGTTCTGGATTTCAGCACGGTTCAGTTAGATAACGATTTGACTTATGATATGGAGCTAGTAGCTATTTTGGAGCGTCAGGTTTGAAAGTTGACGTCAAAGGATATAGCTTCAGTAAAAGTGTAGTAGAGAGGTCGGCCCGTGGAGGAGGCTACTTGGGAGATAGAGCGGGAGATGCAAAGCAGATATCCTCACATATTTGAGGCTTCAGGTATGTTTCTTGACTCGTTAGAGGACAAACGTTTGTTTAAGAGGGGGAAGATGTAACGACCCGACCGGTTGTTTTATGAGTTACCGCTCCGTTTCTCCCATTTCTGCTTCTTATTGCCTTGTTCAGCTGTATTTTGTGTTATCGGGTTGGTTGTCTCAGGTTAAGAGAGGTTTTGGTAAGGCTTGAGGCACTTAGTCTCTTTTGAGTAAGTTTAAGTTGGAAAAGTCAACCGGATATTGACTTATGTGTTAAAGGGCTCGGATGTGAGCTCTAATGGTTCAGATAGCTTCGGGAGGTGATTTGGGACTTAGGAGCGTGATCGGAATGTGTTTTGGAGGTACGGAGTAGATTTAGGCTTGAATTAGCGAAATTGGAATTTTGGCATTTTTCGGTTGATATGTGAGATTTTGATATAGGGATCGGAATGGAATTCTGGAAGTTGCAGTATGTTCGTTGTGTCATTTTGGGATGTGTGTGCAAAATTTCAGGTCACTCGGACGTGGTTTGATAGACTTTTGATCGAAAGTGGAATTTGGAAGATTTTGGAATTTTTAGGCTTGAATCCGATGCAAATGTTTGATTGAGGTCACGAGGGCCTAGGGTGGTTAAACGGACCATTTCAAGTTGTGAAAAGTTGCAGAAATCTGTCGTGAGTGTTGCAGACTTTTGGCCTTCGTGTTCACGAGTCGGCCCTCGTGTTCGCGAAGAATTAGAATGAGAGGCTGGAGATTTGGCTTTCGCGTTCGCGAGGGAGGTCCCGCATTCGTGAAGGGTTGGAGCAGGAAGCATCGCGTTCGCGAGATAGCAGACGCGTTCACGATGGTTTGAGCTGCTGAGGCATCGCATTCTCGAGGGAGTCATTGCATTCGCGTAAGAGAGATTTTTTTGTCAACTTAAGTTTGTGCTTCGCGAACACGAGGCGTTGACCGCGTTTATGAAGAAGGACTGAAATGACTAGGCAGAATGTTTAAAAGACCCATTTCCGTGATTTTGGGTCTAAGTTCCTCCATTTTTGGGCGATTTTGAAGCTTTTTGAAGGGGATTGAAGAGGGAATCAAGGGGGAACACTTGGAGGTAAGATTTATGGACTTAATACTCAATCCTAATGTGATTTCTACCTAATTAATCATGGAAATATTTGAATTTAAGCCTAAATATTGAAGAACTAATGTTTGTAATTGGAGACCTAAAATTAGGGATTTGAGGGATCATTTGTTACAACCCATATCCACACGCGTTAGTTCATTCCATATATTAGTTAACATAAATTCAAGAAGGAATTACCTTTGAGATGATAAGAAGTTAATCCTATTGGTCTTAAGTGATACAAGGGTGTATAAGGGTGATTAACAAGTATTAGAAGTTAAACAAATCAAGGATGTTGTAACTCGTATTTTCAGGTAAACCTAGAGTTTCTTAATACACTCAAGGTCATGTATTAAAGTGTTTGAATCATATAATATCCGTATCATAAGTCTTGAATTCAAACGAGTTATGAAATAAAAGTCGACAAACGTTGTCGCAACTTAGGTTCATAATTTTACTTAAACATTAGGTTAAATGTTTCTACACTTTTATCCTAATTTACAAGGAATTATGGGGTGATCTACCCACCAAATGAAATATCTATGAGTATAGTTTCCAACGCATTAAACCGTTTGTCAATACAATCTTTGAGTATAGAGATATTCATAATTTCGTAAGCCTGCGCAGATTGGTAGATGACAAGTAGGTGCATCACCTACTTGCCAAAATGATAGGACAAAATTAAAAGCCCTAAGTCGGACAAGAGAGGACTTTTAAGGGGTTATGAACTCAGTTATTTCATCCATTTTTCAGACCCTCAAAACCAAAGTTAACCCCTGCAACTCCTCCCCAAAAATCCCACACAAACCCTAATCAATTTTCCCTCTCTTTCAAGTTCTATTTGAAGGTAAAACCTAGAGTTTGAAGAACCAAGGAAAGGGATGAGTTATCCAACAAGTAATGTAAGTTACTTCCATCTTTCATACATTTTTCTCTGCTGTGAATTAATGGTAATTCGTTCTATACATGTAAGAACTCACGGGACGGTGATCGGAAGCCGTGAGTTCGAGTTATTCACTTGTATCAGACTGTTTTGTGGACAGTTTTGTGTTGCTATTGGGCTGCGTGTTTTACTACTATTTTGTGGAGTTTTTGAGGTGGAAGGGTGTGGAGAAATACCATATATATGTAGGGTTGTGGGCTGATAGTTATTCGTAATATTTCCGGGTCGTTTGACACGACTACGGTAGTCGTCGTATGTATGATGTAATTAGGTTGTGCGTGGACTGTTTTGGGAGGCTCAATATGTTTATTATTGATATTGTTTGGTCTGTTTGGTTATTGTTTGGAATGGTGTGAAGTCATATATATAGGGGAGGTGCTGTCCGTTTCAACGTAAAATAGGTTGTGGTCGATACATAATAGTTATGACGCTTAAATGATAACGATAGTATCGTTTCTCTTATTGTAGACTAAGGAGTTATGACAATTGCATAGCTTGTGATTGGGGAAGTATATACAAGGTATGTGAGGCTATCCCTTTTCTTCTTTTGCACGACTCCGATTGTACATAATGTAATGAATGAGCTTCCAAAGATACTCTACTCTTAGAAGCTAGCAGTACTTACATTGCTTTCCCTCTTATGGAACGATTGATGTTAATGTTGCTTCTCTTATTCTTATGTTATCAATGTTGTTGGTACTTCCTAATTCATATAAGGTTCGTAATGAAGAGTTGGTCCTAATAACGTGTGCAGAGGATACCGACCTTATGTCACTCCGAAAGGTTTAGAATGTGATTCCATGAGTCGAGCATGCATTATATATATGTATCTATTTTACTCTACCAAGCCGCGCTATAGTCGGCCGTGTACGACACTTATTGTGAAACCACTGATCAGTTGGGTTTTACAGAGCTCCACGTGGCTGGGTACGATTCTACCGAGCCTTATGACGGCCGGGTACGTTTTTACCAAGCCTATTATGGCTGGGTACGATATGATGATGATGATGCCCATAGAGGCATATGTTTTAAAAGTTTATGTATACATACATATGTATCATGCATTTCATGTCAGTAGACCTCAGAGGTACTCAGATGTTCCAGGTTGTATATTCTCTATCCTAACTTACATTACTGTTCATATTTATGGTTCCCTGCCTTACATACTCAGTACTTTATTTGTACTGACGTTCTTTTGTTTGTGGACGCTGCATGTCGTGTTGCATGCCCTAATAGACAGGCAGGTGCAGCTCCCCCACCACAGTAGGTTGTCCAGTTCAGCAGTGATTGGCGAGATCCCTTCTCCGGACTTGCCGTGGTCTTGGTATGCATTTTTTTTATAGATATTATGGGTATGTCGGGGCCCTGTTTCCGCTATGTTGCAGTACTTATGTTCCTATAGAGGCTCATAGACAAGTGTCGACTCATGTTTAGTTTGGTATGCCTTGTCGGCTGGTTTTTGTTGTATAGTCTTTCATGGTAGCATGGTAGCTCGTACCTTATATGTAGTTTCTTGATTGTCTGGTCATCCCCTGCTATGTATGTTCATGCCATCATATTTTATTGTTGGTTGTCCATGATCCAGGTCTACCATTTATATTGATCTCGTCAACCCTAAAAGATAATTAAAAAAAGGTTAGATAAAATGTACGTTGGTGCTCGGCAAGTATGGTCGGGTGTTAGTCATGGCCCTCCAGTTTGGGTCGTGACATCATTTGTAGTTGGATTTTGGTGATTTTGATATGAATGAACTCGGGGGAGTATTAAGGAGTCTATTGGTGTAATTTTTATCGTAATCCGAGATATGGGCCCAGGGGTCGGGTTTGGCCAATTTGGGAATTTGTGTTGTAATTTGATTTCTTTTGAGTGGGCTTTGTTCCCTTAGCATATTTTGACAGTTTTGCACTGATTTTGGTTAGATTTGGGGCGTCCGGAGGCCGATTCGAGAGGCAAAGGCATCGCGGGCTAGAGTTTGGACCGGATAGAAGTGAGTAATGATTGTAAATATTGTCTTGAGGGTATGAAACCCTGGATTTTACATCGTTGTGCTATATTGAGGTAACGCACACGCTAGATGACGAGCGTGGGGTCATGCACCATTAGGGATTGTGACTTAGTCCATCTCGAATGACTCTTTTACTGCGTATTTGATTGAAAACTATTTGTTATCATCATGTTTTGGGCTGAATGTCATATTTGGGCCTCGTGCCATCTATTTGGACCCTTATGGGATTCTTACTTCTATTTCCTCGTTGTTTTGACTTTATATATGTACTCAGTCATGCTATATTATACTGTTTTCATAACTTAGCCATGTTTACTCTGTTTTAACACTTTAAATGATATTTTGGGTTGAGCATCATATTTTACTGTACCCGAGTATCTTTTAGTGATTTCTGACTGAGTAGGGCCGAGTGCCTGTGTTGTGAGGTTATGATGGGATTGGGCTGCAAGCCGCAATAGTATTGTACTGATTATGATTATGAGGCTGAGGGCCTGAGTTGTACGCCACAAGGTGGCTTGATATGAAGCCGAGAGCCTATTTAATTATGCCATGAGATGGCTTGATATTGCTCTTGGGACGTAAAGAGCCCCTCCCAGAGTCCGTACACCCCCAGAGAGCGCGGGTACCTAGTGTGATATGTGATATAGCCCGAGGGGATGGTGTTGTTCTATATTATTGCCCGAGGGGCTGATTTTGTTGACATTGTGCCCGAGGGGCGGATTTCATGTGTTTATCTTTCTCCTGCTTTTCAATTACTTATTTAACTGTTAAAAAGGTGTTTTAAAGAAGCCTATATTGAACTAAGGTGTTTTTTATAAGATTTCACTATTTATTGCATTTTATTGGTTTTACTCTGTCTCTTTATAGCATGTTGTTGTGTTTTACATGTTTTCTTATCGCACAATCTTTATTTATTTTTATTACTCATTGAGTTGGAGTACTCACTTTGCTCCCTACACCCTATGTGCAGATTCAGGAGCTTCAGGTCCCGCCAGTGAGGGTTGATTGCTCCCAGTAGGCTATTCGGAGTCCACTAGGTAGCTGCTCGGCGTTCGCAGCCTAGTGTTTCTCCCTCCTACCTTACTCTCTGTTTCTAGTTTTGTAATAGATGGTATAAACTCTTTTAGACTCTTAGACACATGTTTAGATGCTCATGACTGGTGATACCCCGATGTTGGGTTGTGTTTGTTCCGCAAATTGTACTGTTTCACTGTTTCTTTTGGGATATAATCATGTTAATGACTTAAGTTGTGTTATTTTAATTGTTTAAAATGAATTAGGTGTTATGTCGGCTGGACTTTTCTTTATGAGAGGTGCCATCATGACCGGATCTAGGTTTAAGGTCGTGACACTTGTTTTTTATTTTTGATTTTTTCTCTTTTTTTTGATTGTCTTTCCCTATTCTAGAAGACGGTCAACATGCAAGCCGAAACAAACAGATGCGTAAGTAGCACGTAAGATGCATCAGGATGGTCTTTTAATTTTTGGGTACACCTGTCCTAGACGGACCCAACCCCTGTGTTGAGTCCCCAAAGTCAAATGCACGTGATGAAAACAAACGTATCTGGATTGATATAGAGCCCATATTCATAAAACCCATCCACATACCTCAAGTCAATTCTGATCGCATGGAACTAGGCTAATAACCTTTTATGGGTCCATAATAACCCCCTTCTTCCTTAACACACACGATCAACCATCATAACCGGAACAATCCTCCATAGTCCATAACTCAATAAACCGAGTGCCCTCCAGGCATAAATTCTCAAATTAATGATATCACCACTATCGTCATATTTGGTTTAATTCTTCAATCAATCAAGTGACTACATGTCATACTTATACAATTTTCCCATGAGGTATGCTCCCACGACCTTCCGCACTAGATAAAAAGTGCACATCCATACCACCAGTCACACTAATGTTGTAAAGCACATCAAGAATCCGTAACTAAGATGCAAAGCCTTTGATACCAAATGTCGATCTCAAGTGACGCTAAAGACAATACCAGTACTCCTAACATCCATATCCCGTCCCTGCTAATCCGAACTCGTGACAACCTTGTCAACACCGAACCACAACCTTGATCCTCACTTTCAAATTTCATACCGCTCACTGCACCTAACACACCAACAAGTGATAATATAAGAATTTCATCATTACTTCTAAACCACTAATATGGTAAACACTTCATCACATGGAAACGTTTTACTTAACTCATTCTAAGAGAACCGTAGCAACACACGAGATAATCCTCATAACTATAGAACATGCAAATCTTCAAGTAGTGGTCTCAACCACCATAACTCTTCTGGGATCCGCCTACACATAACAACCCATAATACTTGAATACTTCCAAAATAAAATCAATTACGACGGCCGTCAAGCCTCACACGTACCGTCACAAATCACATACATAACTCAATCACGCTGAAGAAACTGATCGCTGTCACCAATATGCCAATTCAACCATGGCTAACCAACCTTACATTCTTCTAATTTATCCTTAATTGCCTCAGAAATAATAATAACTCCATTCAACACATAATGAACTCAACTCGCACTCCTCCCGAGTGTCCTTGTATCTCGAGATCATGCTATCTCAAATCCCACAAACCGTCTCATACCCTCCTTGTGCACATATTCACATCTTCTTCTGATATACCCATCTTGAAAATCTCTTTACGAATCTGAAGTCATTCTCTCTCATTCCTCCAAAAGCTGTACTACAAGCTAAAGATATCATAGAGCATTCCAAGCCTCCTTTCATAATCTGCTTCAAAAGCTCGATTCTTAACCATACTTATGGGATCGAAATCATTAGATACCACACTTTAACTTTTTAATCCATTAGGACCGTTATTGAGAGCCACCCACTCTGACTTGGTCTTGAATATAATCAACTCCATGGATCTTCTAGAACATGAACACCCTCTTGACGAAGCACCCGACTGAATCACTTTCCTTGAAACCCGTATTTATACAAGGCATAAATTCTGAATCCTTCCTCTAAGTCTGAACATGAGTCAATAAGGCCAACTATAGAACACCTTTAATAATTCCTTTGCTCAAATTACCTCTTATGTTCTTTTCCCTTAGTTTAGATAACCCATCAATATGCTAATAACCATAAATCTCACGAATAGACGACCATGCAATCCAACCGTAGGCGGTGGGACTCTCCCACTTAGCTTGAAGCAACTATTACACAACTCCAGAACCAACCAAGATTCTTTACCTCTTATTGACATGACTTTGCGAAATCAAACCGCCATATTCCTTGAAATCTTTCCATTAGCACTTCATGAACACTCTAAATCTCCATCAATATTCACATATTCGACCTCTTACCGAATGGCCAGTAAAATCCTTCGCAGAAGCTTCGCCAACCACGCGACCGCTAACCTGCTCACAAGGAATAAATCACCTGTGGAAATTACCTACCGACATCTTCCAATGTCGTTGCATGGGGTACAATCACTACGACATCAATAACCCCTCATGAGCCCATGCTCCTTCACCAGCTTCACAAGTCCATTCACTCTTCATGGACATCAATTAAATGTGCAACCATATTCTTCTATCCCAAGTCATGTTGTATCCTTTTTCATATCAATCAACTCCCTTCCGTCATATCCAATCTCCCGTCACATAATAGCCAATACTTCAAATTAAATCCGTAGACCCAATCACTGATCACTAAAATTCCCAAATCACTCCAAACCTTCCTTAAGGTGTGAAGTTATTCTTCCACTGAATCCACGTGCTGCTCTGCCACTCTCCCACTTTGGCCAAACCCTCTTCCTTAAGAAACTATTCGACTTCCTCTTCTTACTCCTAGCTTCCTTAGAAATTTAGCCACCGCATGACACTTCCCGCATGTCCTTCCTCATCCTTTGTTGCTCAGTTGTCTCCCTAATTCAATCTCTATCTCCAAAACATTTGAACCAATAGATTGTTACTAAATTTAACTTTTCGAAGATCGTCTTTCTCGAGCCGTCAACATTAGAAATACCGATTCAATCCTGCACCACCGCATCCCACGATCTCTGACAGTCGCTTCTCCAATACCATTTCACAACACCCTGCCCCAAAGGCGAATTAAAGAGAACCATACATCGGCGAACTTAACAGATTCAATCACGAACGATGACACCACGTCGCAGATGAAAATTCCCACACACTTGAAAACACTAAGTCTCATTACTCCATCACTCCAAATCTGGACATCCATCGGCCAATTGCTTTTTATCCGCCAAAAATAAAATACCGAATCTGAATCATGCACTAAGTAGAACTCCATTCAGGTCATTCACTACCCTAACACATAGGCAAGAACCTTACCAACACGTCCATACTGTACGATAACCGATCATGAGCAATCATAGAAATCTGCGCATAGAATCAAAGCTCTCAGGAATATTGCTACTGAGCTGAAATGACTAGATATCTTTCCGCAAGGCAATGAAAATAGCCCAATCAACTATGCAAGGAAAAACATCCCGCACCACATCGGTAGTACCATTAAAATTCTTCAATTCTCGATTTATAATAAGCGTTTCGCATTGCATAAGATTTAATATGAGGGAAATAAAGGCATAAGTCTCAAGGAATCAAATTGCACGGTGAGGAATCAAGAAGGGAAGTACTCCTAATAGCCTTGTAGCCTCTCGAAGATAGGTATAGACGTTTCCGTACCGATCAGCAAGACTCTACTAGACTTGCTCATGACTCGTGAGACCTAAGGGAACCTAGAGCTCTGATACCATGTTGTCATGTCCCAAAATCCACTAAGGGTCGTGATGGCGTCGGACACCGCTGTCAGGCAAGCCAACCATATATACTTAATTCAATTCTCATTTAAATAATTGCGAAAACTATTATTTTCCTTCAATTTGGCTAGTAAAAGATAATCTTTACAGAATAAATAAAATAATATTTAGGAGTTAATACAGAATACCCCATAATCATCCCAAAACCCGGTGTCACAAGAGCATGAGAAATTTCTAGGAAATAATGTAATACAACAACCGTCTGGAATACAATATTGGACAGAAAGTAAATACAATAATCTGAAAGAGACTCTGCTGGTTGCGGGTCGTCTTAAGAAGTGCAGATTACCTAAGTCTCCGTATCAACCATGCTGTTACGCCCACTAGGCCACTAGAGATACATGTGTCTGTGCAATAAAAATGCACAACAAGTGTAGTAGGAATACGAAAACAACGTGTACCTAGTGAGTATCCCGTCTAATCTCGAAGAAGTAGAGAGGAGAGGTCGACTTCGACACTTACTAGTGGTCTAATAGTAGTATATTAATAATGCGAATAATCATGGATTTATTAAAAACGGAAGTAAATTCATGTAAGTCAAGAAACAAGTAAACATTCCTTTTTATATTAAGAAGTCTCCAAATTCATAATCTATTATTTAGCAATTTATCTCAGACTAGGGAGGCAAATCAGTTTATAAATCTCAAGCAAGCATTGCAAGCATGCGCAAAACATGCCGAGGTCATATGACCCGAACCAACAGATATTTAAACGGTGCACTGCCAGAGGGTAGAATGGCACGAACCATAGATGCATCTATTTAATCTGCCGAGGCGTTCTGCCCGTCCCAAAATTAAACACACACAGACAGTCAATCAAGAAGTTATCACGAAATAATTACCCAAAGAAAAGCCAATTCTCTTTTAACAATTTAAGAAAATGAAGTTTAATCTTTTATTTTTGAAATTCATTTGCTAATTCGATGTGATTTAAGCAATTCAAACTGTTAATAAGATTATAAATATTCCAAGTATAGCATGCTTTTGAGTCCTAAACTACCCGGACTTAAACATAATAGTATCTACGCACGGACTCTCGTCACCTCGTGCGTACGTAGCCCCCACAAATAGAAGCACAAATCTAATTAATTCACCTATGGGGACAATTCCCTCTTACAAGGTAAGAAAGGAGACTCACCTCGCTTCGAAGTTCCATCACCGACATTCCACGCCCTTCCGAAGACTCAAATTGATGCATAACGCTCCAAAACTAGCCAATAATTACGTAAATCCATTAATATATGTTCAATTACTCATTATAATCCAATTTATAACAATTCCTAACCCCGATTGAAAAGTTGATAAAATCTCTCTCGGGACCACGTGCCCGGATTCTGAAATTTTTTGAAGATAACGTTTACCCATAACCTAATGGACTCAAATATATAATTTACTCTTAATTTCATGTCCAAAATCGTGGTAAAAATTCAAAATATCAATTTCTAGGTCTTCCACCAAAAACCCACAATTTTCACTAATTTTCATGCTCAAATCCATATATAATCTAAGTATTTAACTCAAAACTAGTAGAAACCACTTACCTTGACGTGGATGATGAAGATGGAGCTCCAAAATCGTCCCAAGACCAGCTCCCATGGATGAAATGAAGTAAAAATGGCTGAGACCCCGCCTTTAAAACAAACACACTGCCTAGCCTGCTTTCGCACCTGCGGTAACTTGACCGCTTCTGCGGTTCCGCAGGTGCGGTTCCAATACCGCTTCTGCTACCCACCTCCAGCTTCCCCAAACCGATTCTGTGCTGCCCAGACTGCATCTGCGACCTCGCAGGTGCGGCAATTCCTTTGCATATGCAGTCTCTCATCCCTCCCCTTCTAGCCGCTTCTGCGGGTCACCCCCGGTTCTGCAGCTCCGCACCTGCGGCCCTTACCTCGCAGGTGTGGTTATACAAGAAGCCCAGCTGCTTCGGCCCTTCCTCTAATTCCATTTTCGATCCGTTGACCATTCAGAATCCACCCGAGGCCCCCACTACCCTGTCCAATCACACCAAGCAGTCCCAAAACATATTACGGACTTGCTTGAGGCCTCAAATCATATCAATCAACGCTAAAATAATGAATTGACCTCCAATCCAAGCTTAATGAACTTTAGAATTTCAAACTTCTACATTCGATGCCGAAACCTATCAAATCTCGTCCGATTGGCTTCAAATTTTGCATACAAGTCATATTTGACATTACATACCTACTCCAACTTCCGAATTCGGAATCCGGCCCCGATATCAAAAAGTCCACTTCCAGTCAATCTTCCCAAAAACCTTCAAATTTCTATCCTTGGCCAAATGACTCCAAAATGACCTACGGACCTCCAAATCCACTTCCGATCGCGCTCCCAATACTAGAATCACCATATGGAGCCATTCCCAGACTCGGAATCTTAAACGGACATTGATAACTCTGAAATGTACTTCAAGCCAAACTTATGAGATTCTTTCAAAAATGCCAACTACCACAATAAGCGCCAAAATGCTTCCAGGTCACCCAAAATCCGATCCGGGCATACGCCCAAGTCCAGAATCATCATACGAACCCGTTGGAACCTTCAAATCCCAATTTCGAGGTCGTTTACTGAAAAATCCAATCTTAGTCAATTATTTAAACTTAAAGCTTTTGATATGAGAATTCTCTTTCCAAATTAATTCCGAACTTCTCGGAATTCAGTTCTGACCATGCGTACAAGTCATAATACCTGAATTGAAAGTGCCTCAAACCACTGAACGACGCGCTAGAGCTCAAAACGACCGGTCGGGTCATTACATTTTTTCTACTACACCACTTTATTATGGAGTTTACAGTGTTGTCAATTGAGATGTAATCCTTTATTCGGATAAGTAACAAAAGAACTCTTTAGAGAGGTGCTCGCCACTACAATCAAATTGTAGTAACTTAATATATTTCCTTGGCGCTTCTCCATTTCAAGTCTTAAAATCTTGAATTACTTAATTCATTAAGACATACGGTGTATCAAATAAATTTATTAATATTTTGAGTAATCATTTATGAACGTCAAAAAAATACTCAAACTATCTCTTACCAGTATGTTCATTTAACCATACAAATCAGAAGGGACTCATTCTAACTTATCACTAGTTTTATTTCCTTTTAAAGGAAAACAACCTTTAGTCAAATTTCCTTCCAAAAAGGATCTACAAATTGATAGTGCCTCTACTTTCAATGAACCTTAAGGTCCATCCTTGACCAACTTGAAATCTTATCTAGATTAATATGACTTAGACAAAAGTGCACGGATAGGTTTTACTCAGTTTTGAAGAACATATTCTCTTATAAGGTAGACTAATATTGTTCTGTTTAGGAGAGATTAATATACAATAACAAGTCCATGCATTCATGTAACACAAGAGATAAAATATTTATCAAGCTCAATAACTCAAGAGTTATTCGAAAATAAAACAAATATTCATTTCTTATTTTGCCCAGAAACCAGAATTAAATTCTTTTTAACAAAAACTACATATATTGCATCCTTTAAATTAATGTCTTATCACTAAAAGAAAATTTTAACAAGTAATACGACAAATTGCATAAAGTCATCGTAGAGTTGAAATAAAAATAGTAAATAGATCCTAATCAGTCAAAACACTAAATATTAAAATTCAGACTACATTCAATATTTATATACATACATGCATCTCGAATAACAAATTTCGATAGGAAAAGAATCATTCATGAAAAGTATATTATATAATGCAAGAATTATACAATCCAAAAATAAATAGAACCAACTCGGATGGAAAGTATACTATTATTTTCAGTCAATTGTATAAAACCTTTTAGTACAAAAATTTTAAACACACTACACATATATGTCATGCATCTTGAATAACAATTTCGATGGGAAAAGAACTACTCATGCAATATACATATGTAATTCCAGATTATTCACTCCAATAATTAAAATAGACCCAACTCAGATGGAGAGTATACTGTTAATTTAAGTCAAGTGAACATCATAATTAATAAATTTAGTTCCATTGATCCAACATGTATACTCAGATGGAGAGTAAGTACATGATATCAAATACTAGTATTTAACCTAGTGAGCTTACAATAAATTTATCCGATATGGAGGAAGACTTAAAGTCAACGCGTAAATTTATTACTCACTTGAAATTAATAGTGGAAGCCCATAGAAATATATTTCTATCACCACTTAATCATGATTGCATTGGAGTTATAAAATTGATTCAACCCTTTAAACTCAGATAGAGAGTTAATACAGGTTATCAATAACTAGTAACTATATCAAGTGAGTTCATAATAAATTTATCCGATATGGGGGAAGACCTAATGTTAATGCGTAAATTTATTATTTCACTATAAATAAAAAATTGGAGACCATAGGAGTTAATTCCTATCACCATTTTATCACAACCACAAGATTTTCTCTGAATATTAAGTTTAATAATTAAAAAAATGCTCAATACCCAATTTGTCACGACCCAAAAACTGACTTGATCGTGATGGCACATATCTTGAAACAAGCCAGCCGACACAACTCCCGAATCAACCATTATTCAATAAAAATTATTTTTAAACCATTTATTAATCAATAATCTCTTGATGTAAGTTTAAATGAATAGTGCAGAATAAATACACAAGCCCGACATCGGGGTGTCATGTGACGACCCGACTAGTCGTCTCATGAGTTACCGATCCATTTTCCTCATTTATGCTTCTTATTTCTTTGTCTATCGGTTATAGGTGTGATTGGGTTGGTTGGCTCGGAAAGGTTTTGAGAAGGTTTGAGACACTTAGTATCTTTTGAGGAAGCTAAAGTTGGAAAAGTCAATTGTATGTTGACGTATGTGTTAGAGGGCTCGGATGTGAGTTATGATGGTTCAGATAGCTTCGGGAGGTGATTTGGGCCTTAGGAGCATGATCGGAATGTGTTTTGGAGGTCCGGAGTAGATTTAGGCTTGAATTGGTGAAGTTGATATTTTGGCGATTTCCGGTTGACAATCAAGATTTTGATATAGGGGTCGGAATAGAATTCCGAGAGTTGCAGTAGCTCCATTGTGTCATTTGGAAAGTGTGTGCAAAATTTCAGGTCATTTGGATGTGGTTTGGTTGGGTTTTTTTTTTATCAAAAGCGTAATTTAGAAGATTTTGGAATTCTTAGGCTTGAATCCGATGCGTTTTGGTTGATTCGATGTTGTTTGAGGTGTTTTGAAGATTGGTATAAGTTTGAATGGTGGTATATGTCATGTTTATGCTTTTGGTTGAGGTCCCGGGGGCCTCGGGGTGATTTCGGATGGTTGATGGAAAGTTGGAAATTTGGTTTGGCAGCTGAAGTGTTGCAATTCGGTTGGTGTTTTGAAGATTGGTATAAATTTGGTTTGGCTAGGGGACAGCATGTGCGGTCTCGCAGAAGTGAGATTTGAGTCCTAGAAGCGGAGAGTGACTGGGAAGGCATAAACCGCAGAAGCGGTTGGAGGACTTCACCTGCGATGGCGCATGTGCGGATTGGCATCAAAGATGCTAAAGTGGGGGCTTAAGTGAAAAACCGCAGAAGCAGCGTCTTGGATCGCAAAAGAGGTAAAAGGGTCGTAGATGCAAAATTCCTGGGCCAGAAGGTATAAATTATTTCCTTCGCAAATTTTTGGGTTATTCCACCATTTCTAAGTCGGTTTTGGATCTTTTTGGGAGATTTTGAAGAGGGATTCAGGGGATATCATCTAGAGGTAAGATTGTTGAACCTAAAACTTGTTCTTATGGTATTATTTCACGGATTTGAGCTGTAATTAGTGGAATTTAAGGGTTAAAATTGGGAAAACTAGGGCTTGGTTTGGAGACCTAGACTTAAGGATTTGAGGGACCATTTGTGGTCAGATTTTGGTACTTTTGATATGTATGAACTCGTGGGGAGATAAGGAATCTATTGATGTAAATTTTATTGAATTCCGAGACATGGGCTCGGGGGTCGGGTTTTGATAATTTCGGGATTTGTGTGGTAAATTGATTGTTTTCACATGGGCTTCATTCCCTTAGCGTATTTTGTCGTCGTCATTCTGATTTTGGATGGATTTGACACGAGTTGAGGCCGATTCAAGGGGTAAAGGCATCGCGGGCTAGAGTTTGGACCGGATTGAGGTGAGTAATGATTTAAAATGTTGTCCTGAGGGTATGAAACCTCGAATTTCACATCGTGGTGCTATATTGAGGTAACACACATGCTAGATGACGAGCGTGAGGTCGGGCACCGTTGGGGATTGTGACTTAGTCTTTCCCGAACGATTGTTTTATTGCGTATATGATTTAAAACTATTTGCTATCATCATGTTTTGGGCTGAATGCCATATTTGAGCCTTGTGCCAACTATTTGGACCCTTAGGAGATTTTTACTTATATTTCCTCACCGTTTTGACTTTATATTTGAACTCAGTCATGCTATATTTTACTATTTTCATAACTCAACCTTGTTTACTCTGCTTTAACACTTAAAATAATATTTTAAATGATATTTTGGGTTGAGCATCATGCTTTACTGTTGTCCGAGTGACTTGTGAGATTCTGACTGAATAAGGCCGAGGGCCTATGTTGTGAGGAAACACCTGATTATGATTATGAGGCCGAGGGCCTAAGATTTGTACGCCACGAGGTGGCTTGTTGATATGACGCCAAGAGTGTCACAACCCAAAATCCCACCATATGAGTCGTGATGACACTTAGTATCTAAGACTTAGTAAGCCGGTTATAATAAAAATTCAAGCCATTTTTCTTTTTAAAATAGATAATCGAAACCAACAGCAAAAATAAAGATACAACCTCCCAAGACTGGTAGTACTGAGTCACGAACTCTTACTGAATACATGAAATGATCTGAAGTAAATTAAATATACAATACTTCTCGAATAATATATGATAGTACGATAAAAGGGAAAGACTCCAAGGGACTACGACGACCAAGCAGCTCTACCTTGAATCCTTGCGATCACTCTCTAACTCTTTCCGAGTCCTATATCTCCAATACCTGGCTCTGTACATAAAAAAATGTACAGAAGTGTAGTATAGCGGTACACCACAGCGGTACCTAGTAAGTATCAAGACTAGCCTCGGTGGAGTAGTGACGAGGTACAGTCAAGACACATCTAATAACCTGTGCAATATAGGAGACCACAATAATAGGAAACAAATAGCAATGATACAAACAATTATCAACTAGTGATATAAACAACGGGACAACAGGAACACCATAAATATTGCTCAACAAACTATGATTACAAGTACAACCATTTAATCAAGTCCCTCGATTACACATCTTTCATCTGAAAGTTTTCCAAATAACAATCTTTAGAATATAATACTTACCAATAAATATATTTCGAATATACTTCCTTCAAATAAATATCCTTCAAATCTAATTCTTTGAAATAATATTTTGAATATAATCCTTTCAAATAAAAGTCACATTGTGACACCTCATTTCACAATCATAAAAATACGGGTCTCAGCCTACCTTCATATTTTTCGTAATACGGGCCTCAGCCCACTTTCATATTTCCACGGCACCTCGTGCCCATATTTCTATCACAACTGCACGGACAACTCACATGCCAAAAATATCAATATGTAAAAAAATATGCACGACCAATTTACTTTACAAATAGTTTGAGTGAAGAAAATGACATTGCACTTAAATTAAAGCATCATATAAACTATTGATTTGGATATAAAACTTATTAATCTAAAACATAATAGTAATTTCTTTTATTTAAAACAACTCAATCATTGAAAATCGCTAAAAACCAAAAATATAAATGTTCAAAGTCTAGTACTAAAAAGTCAAAGTGAACACAATGCAACAAGGAGCACAAAACACATAATAATAATAATAATGTCAACTAGTACATCACGGAAGAAGATAAGAATTTACATATTAATGAAACAAAATCACCAAAGACAAGAACATAAATAAAGATATATCAACAGGGCACTACCGAGGTACCGCCTCGTAGTCCTAAATCATAAATAAATTCACAATATCTCATTTTCTTATATCACCGTGGGAGCCTTCACATATAATTTAAAATAAAACAATTTTCCCCGAAATTGCATCCCACGTTTCAGCCACCCTTATCACACCGCATGACTTCTAGTAGTTCCCCTACTAGCAACGCGTTTCAAGTCACCCTTATCTCACCGCATGCGTTTCAACACCCTGGCCTTATATCACCGCATGCGTATCAATATCATAATATTTCACAAATCGCACCTTAAGTGCCCAAATATCACAACATAATACAACTTTCACCTCAAGTGCCCAATTATCGCAGCATAATACAACTTGCACCTCAAGTGATCACATATCAAAGCATATCACAAATTGCACATCAGGTGCCCAAGTATTACAACTTGTCACATGAATCAACAATACATTATTTTTCCATAATAAGAAGCCCACGGCTCGGTCATAATGCGCACAAAAATTCTAACAAAATATCTGGGAGTGAAAACTCAACAAAATAATATTTCACAATTTAACACTTCGCTTCAATATGATTTACAGCCTTTATAACTCAATATCAGTTTCAACAACATGAATTGAAAAGAAATTCATCAAGGGACAACATTTTTTTTTAATTCACAACTTCATGAAATAAATAGATTTATTTATCTTATTAACTAAATTTCTCATTTAAATTGTATGTAGATAAAATCAATAATGAAAATTATTTCCATAAAAATAACAACTCAAACAAACACAGAATTCACATAAAAGTCAAGTAGCAATCGCACCAAATTATCATATAAAAATAATCTAGACAAATAAGGAATGAGACATGACAAATAAGAGATTTAATAAGTCTCAACAATTTTCTAATTTAATACATAAGGTTGTCTACAAATTTTAACCGATATAGTTTGCACATATAAACCAAGTACGTACTCGTCACCTCGCGTACATGGTTTTCAATCACACAATTTCCAGATAAGACTCAATGCAAAAGGGGAAATTCCTCCACACAAGGTTAGGCAAGATACTTACCTCAAATCACGCTATCTCAATCCAATAATTGATATTTTTCCTCGATTATCCAACTCTGAATGGTTCGAATCTAGCAAAAAATAATTCAATACAATCAACACAGATTATTGGAATCAATCCTATGTGAAAATACCAAATTTTTCAATAAAATCCGAGATTAGATAAAAAAATCGCACGTGGGGCCCGCATCTCGGAATACGACGAAAGTTACAAAAGATGAACGCCCATTCAACCACGAGTCCAACCATACCAAAATTACTAAATTCCAACAACAAATCGACCTCCAAATCATAAATCTAAGGTATAGAGAATTTCTACCATTTTCAACCCAATTCACTAATTTCATGATAAAAACAACAATAGATTCATGTATTTTAACCAAAATCGAGTTAGAATCACTTGCCCCAATCCATATGGTGAAAATCGCCTCAAAAATCGCTTCAATCCGAGCTCCATAGCTCCAAATGTGTTAAAAATGGCTGAAACTCGCGTTTTGTAATCTGTCCAGGTAAGTCGCAGGTGTCGAATACGAGTTATAAATCGCATTGGGTAACTGCGATTTGCCTCTGCCCCAGAACACAGCATTACCCGCCTTCAGTAAATCCACCATAACTTTTTGTACAAATTTCGAAATGATGAACGCTTTGAAGCTTTAGAAACTAGACTCAAAGACCGTTAATTTGATAGGTTGTGCATCACATAACACCTTAAAGAACTTTAATTTGATAGGTCGTGCATCATATAACACCTTATATATATGTAGATGTGCTCGTCCAAAGTGTGATCTTGTGCTTGCTCATTTAGAATTTTAGCCTATCTTGAAATTTTCCAACTTGGCTTAGACTTAAGCTTCTCCTTAGACCCCAAATCACTTATAATATACTTCGTACGCTTATTATCATATCCAATTGATATCCATCATATTAATAGTCCGTCTTTGCGCACAAAATAATATAATTAGCGCACATCAACTTTCTTAATAGCTTAAGTACTTCAAAAAATTTCTGAGGTGTTATATTCTCCCCCACTTAGGATCATTCGTCCTCGAATGAGAAGTAGAGTCCACCCCAATTCTGAACATAGCTTCGCTCTTTTCTCACACACCCCAAGTTCCCAAAATTTTGACTAACTCTCAAATTTTCTAGAAATTTCGGCAGATTCTCCCCTGTAATTGGGTCTATCCACCTGTCAGAGTAACACCAAAATAACTCCTAACAACACATCCACAACCCAAATCAATAATACTAATCTCAGCATTACAAGAATTGCATCATCATAGTGATATTTGACCATAAAACACATCATATATATGTTCATAACTACATCTCTGGTCTTAATAATTATCCATAATTGATTACAACATCGCCAATTAACTTGCTGAAACAAAATCTCGTTTCGAACCTCCACTTTACTAACAACGAGGCGGCATGAAGACCTCGTAATTATTTACCTGAATTAACGAGTCATATTTTACGCCACTTGGTACTCACCTCATAGGCTGAAACTAAATAATTATAACACGAATTTAGCAAAAATATGCACAATAACACATAAAAGAATTATCAAATAATCCTAACAGGCATGACTCCCTGCTAATACTATAGTACAAATTATAATTTCACAAAAAGGATAATTTAAACACATAAATTTTCATCCCAAGGATCTCGTCCTCATATAACTTCAATAGCAGCACATAGCCCATTTTAAATATTTCACATCCTCTAAAAATTGTGAGAACCTCGTCCTAAACTCAGAATCATAAGTATTTTGCACAATGTGCCAACTGAATTCTTTTCATTTCCTTTGTTTCTTCTTTTAAATAGTTTCCGTTAAATAAAATTACAACATATAAAGAACCCTCATATCGATAGGGAATATAATTCATAATTGAAATTAATTATTTGGAAATTACATCAAACTCACCGAAATGATTAACAAAAGTCACTTTTAGCCTCAACACTATTCTTAGTGACCAACGCATAATAATGGACATAACTATCTCCATAACATCTCCCAACAGGAGTATTCATATAAGTAGATTTTTAGGATTAAGAAACTCACTCATGAGTGGAGAATATTAGGAGGATTTGCCTCGCTACTCATAACCGAATCAAGTTAATGAAATTGTTACTTTGTAATAACCCCAGATCGTATTTGTAATGACACTATCTAGTGTAGCGACCTCTGTCATACCATAGAAAATATATCAATGGGCTGGGCCCCACGTCTTAGGTGCCTCTACCCGCTTGTCCTCCACTTCTAACTAATAGTGTATGTAGAATGGAGTACATGGCATGTGTGTTCCGATAAAAATAGGTTCCTCCCAAGTCTAGGATAATTCCTCATGATGTGCCTAGTATCACCACACTCAAAATAACCCACTTGCGGTTTCGCTTCTCATACTGAGTCTGTGCCGAATAACTTAATAACTATTGTAGGAAATACCGTGCCAGTGGTGCATTAAAAGATGACTATCCCACATGAGTGCCCTGATTAATTGGAGCACAACGAGTATTCGAAAATGCAGTCTGGGCTGGCTACCGCCCAAGCCTCCGCCATAATGAGTTATAACTGCAAAGAAGAATTTGTTGAATTCTACAAAACCTTGAGACCTTTTGGTCTCCTCCGAACACGTTCTAGTATCTTAGAATTTTTTTTACCACTAGTCGAAATGAAGTATCAGCCTGTAGTTCCCGAGTCATACAAAATTTTATGATCATAATAGAGTCCTTTAATGAATCCATGGACTCGTTCTCTTGCTCTAGGAACGAATGTAGGGATATGACGTGCTAATGCACTGAACCTGATGACATATTTTGATATTGTCGGGGTGTCCTTACACAACCATTCAAATTCTGCGCGCCACATATTACGGAGAGTTTGGGGAACAAACTCTTTCAAAGCATTTCTGAAGACTGAGCCCAAGTAGGTGGTGTTGCATTGGTTGGTCTGCCCTCTCCATATGCTTTCCACAAACACTGATGGAGAATTATCTCTCCCAATGCTAATTTCTTCTTATACTATGCTGACTTAACATTGTTAAGTTGATCCATTTCTTTACATACTCGTCGATTCTTGCTTGGGTTAACTCTTCCCCCTATTTATACACAACGATAAGTAAAGCTCCATACAGACAAATCATGGAACGAACCACATAGTCTAGAAGCTCATTAGCTACCGTACTTCATCTGAAGCACCCCAGAATCCGCAACCGAGACGTTCACGCTGAGTAGACCTTCTGTAAATTTAAATTGAATATCTAACTCCTTTGGTACTGAAGTATAGGATTATTAAGGACGCAAACATACTGTAAGTCCCAAATTTATCCCTTGCAAAAATCTCAAGCCTTAAACATGTGCAAATTTTGGGGAACCTTATAGTACCACAAATATACATTTCAGGCCAAGACTAATATAACACGTGACCCCACAATCCGTCCATTGATAGTGGACTCCCCCACTTGGTGCTAAGTCATAGGTCACAACGTCCGATGATCCATAATATTAACCTTTACAGCTCGTACAAATCAACTAGATGCCAAGGTCTATTCTACCCCCACACGATTCACGACTGATCTTTCAATACATCTGCATCTTTAGTTGGGACCACATGTTGAGACAATGTTGAGCATTTCTAGATGCCTTATAACCCCTCTGTAGTATCACGGACAATTGGCGTATAGTTGATATCGAGTGCATAATTTCATACATGAGTGGATGCAAAAGAACATAAGATATATGCTTCAAGTTGAATAAATACTGCACGATAAGGAATGAAAGAAGTGGAAATTTTCCTAATAGCTATGTAGCCTTTCAAAGATAAGTACAGACGTCTCTGTACCGATCTACAAGACTTTACTAAACTCGTTCGTGACTTGTAGAACCTATGAACCTAGAGCTCTGATACCAACTTGTCACAACCCAAAATCCCACCATATGAGTCGTGATGAAACTTAGTATCTAAGACTAAGTAAGCCGGTTATAATAACAATTCAAGCCATTTTTGTTTTTAAAATAGATAATCGAAACCAACAGTAAAAATAAAGATACAACCTCCCAAGACTGGTAGTACTGAGTCATGAACTCTAACTGAATACATGAAATGATCTGAAGGAAATTAAATATACAGTACTACTCGAATAATATATGATAGTACGATAAAAGGGAAAGACTCCAAGGGACTACAATGACCAAGCAGCTCTACCTTGAATCCTTGCGATCACTCTCTAACTCTTTTCGAGTCCTATATCTCCAATATCTGGCTCTGTACATAAAAAAAGTACAGAAGTGTAGTATGAGTACACCACAGCGGTACCCAGTAAGTATCAAGACTAACCTCGGTGGAGTAGTGATAAGGTACAGTCAAGACACATCTAATAACCTGTGCAATATAGCATACCACAATAATAGGAAACAAATAGCAATGATACCAACAATTATCAACTAGTGATATAAACAACAGGACAACAAGAACACCATAAATATCTGTGACGACCCGACTCGTCGTCTCATGAGTTACCGCCCTGTTTTCCCCATTTCCTATTTCTTTATGCTTCATTATCAGTGTTGGGTGTTAACGAGTTGATTTGGATTGGTTTTAGTAGGAAATGAGACACTTAGTCTCTTTAAGGAAGATTTATTTTGGAAAAGTCAACCGGACATTGACTTATGTGTTAAAGGGAACGGATTTGAATCTCGATGATTCAGTTAGCTTCAGGGGATGATTTATGACTTAGGAGCGCGATCGGAATGCATTTTGGAAGTCCGTGCTAGGATTTGGCTTGAATTGACGAAGTTAGTATTTTGGTGAATTCCGGTTGATAGGTGAGATTTTGATCCAAGAGTCGGAATGGAATTACGAGAGTTGCTGTATCTTCGTTAGGTGATTTTGGATATGTGCGCAAAATTTCAGGTCATTCGGACGTGGTTTGGTCGGGTTTTTTGATCGAAAGTGTATTTCAGAAGTGTTTAGAAAATTAGGCTTGAATTCGATGAGTTTTGGGTAATTTGATGTTGTTTGAGGTGTTTTGATGATTGGAAGAGGTTTGAATAATGTTATGAATTATGTTGGCATGTTTGGTCGGGGTCCCATGAGGCTCGGATAAGTTTTGGAAGAGTTTTTGGAAGATTTTTGTCGTTTGAGCATAAGCATGTAATGATCCAAAGGTCCATTTTTAGTTCTATAGATCAAAATTTTATTTTGAGATTTCCAGAATTTAAATAATGAATTATAGGAGCGATCTTAAAAGTTTGGTCTAATTTCATCAAGTCGCGATTGGGTTTTTGACACGAAACATGAGTTAATTGTTTAACGAGCGAAATGGGTATTGAACTGAGCAAATGAGCTCCGAATTGAGTTTCGACTGAAGGGCTGTGTTCATATTATTATTTGTGACTCATAGGAAAAAGAATCATCGAATTCCGAGTTCGTATGATGGAGTTAGAGCCTTTTTAGTGAAACGAAAAGCTGCTGCATTTTTCTGGGCAGTTTCTGCATTTTTCACATGTGTGGACAGTAACCGCACCTGCGTGAACATTATCCGTGTACAATACCATGTACAGTAAACAAGAACAGTACTCGTATATAGTATATATGAATAGTACCCGTATACAGTACCCATGAACAGTCCGTGAACAGTACCTATGAACAGTAAAATGTGTGAATAGTAACCGCGCGGGTGAATAGTACTTCCGAAACAAAATCTAGGCAGTGAATTAATAAGACATTTCATCCGCGAGCTAAGTCATTTATTTCACCATTTTTGGGCATTTTGAGAGCTACTTGGGAGCAATTGAAGAGGGATTCGAAGAGGATTGATTGGAGGTAAGTTTTATGAGTTAAAAACATGATTATATTGTGAAATCATCTTCGAAATTCATGAAAATATAGCCAAATTGTAAGAAATTAGAGCTTGAAATTGAAATTCTAAATTTGGTATTTTAGGGGCCATTTGTGGTCCGATTTGAGAGATTTTTGTATGTATAGACTCGTGGCGAGATAAGGAACCCGATGACGTAAAAATTTCTGAGTTTCGAGACGTGGGCCCGGGGCTCGGATTTTGTCAAATTCGTGAATTTTGATATTTTTCGATTGCTTTCGATTGGGTATTCTCTTTAGAATAATGCGACATATTCGTTGAGATTTTGGGAAGATTCGTCGCACGAGGAGGGTAATTTGAGAGGCAAGTGCATAGCGAGCTAGACTTTGACCGTCTTGAGGTGAGTAATTGATGTAAATGATGTTCTGAGGGTTTGAAACCCCAGAATTTCACATCGTAACGCTATATTGAGGTGACTTGCACACCGTATAACGGGCGTGGGGTAGAGCACCCTTGGGGATTGTGACTTGGTCCGTCTCGAGAGATGTTTTTACTGTGTTTTCTACTTGAACTAAATTGAGAATCATCCTTACTTGGATTTAATTGTTACATTTGGGCTTCTTGCCAATTATTTGAATCTTTCAGGGATTGACATCACTGTTTTCACATACATGCATATCATTTGATCTCAGTCCAATGTTATAAATATTGTTTTGCAAACTCAGCCATCTTTCTAAGATTTGAAAACTTAAATGATATTTCGGGCTGAGAACTACTGTCTTACAAATGCCCAAGGGGCTTATGATGATTTCTGGACTGAGCATGGATCGGGCTGCGCGTCGCAGCAGTGTTATATTGATATTGAGGCCGAGAGCCTAGTTGATTACATTGATATTGAGGCCGAGGGCCTGGTTGATTACATTGATATTGAGGCCGAGAGCCTGGGTGATTATCCTGATATTGATATGAGGCCGAGGGCCTAGATTTGATGCCACGAGATGACTTGATATTGCGTTTGGGCTGTAGGAGCCCCTCTAGAGTCTGCACACACACCCAGTGAGCGCCGGTGACGATAAATAAATGGATGGCTCGGGCTTCACGCCGCAGTGGGTACTAGAGTGTACCATCATATGCATTGCATTGCACTCATGCATTTGTTTTTATCTGTTATACCTGTCTCAGTATTTGGTACTCTGACTTAATTGACTTGTTGCTTCACTATTTGTTATTCTAAACTGCCAGTTATAGTTTACTTTGTATTTTTCCATGATTTCTTATTCTCAGCCTTTATTTATGTTTATTACTCACTGGGTCGGAGTTACTCACATTACTCCTTGCACCTTGTGTGCAGATCCAGGTACACTACAGGCTGAGTGAGGATTTGTTTAGCTGAGCAGCAGTATCCGGGAGTATCGAGGTAGCTGCATGGCGTTCGCAACCTTGATCTCTCCCATCTATCTCTATCTTTTATTCCGTATTTTTTCTAGACAGACTTGTAATAGGTGGATATTCTGTATTAGAGGCTCATATTCGTGACACCGGATTCTGTTGGGCTATGGTGTGGTATTTTAATTGAACTTCCGAAGATTTTATTATTAATTATACACTTAAATGAAATGACTTAGTAAATTCTCTGTGATATTTATCTATAATCTGAATAAGAATTTGGGATAATGTTGTTGAATGGTCTGGCTTGCCTAGCAGTGTGTTGGGTGCCATCATGTCCGGGGTTGGGTCGTGACAATATCGCTCAACAAACTATGATTACAAGTACAACCATTTAATCAAGTCCTTCAATTACACATCTTTCATCTAAAAGTTTTCCAAATAATAATCTTTAGAATATAATACTTACCAATAAATATATTTCGAATATACTTCCTTCAAATAAATATCCTTCAAATCTAATTCTTTGAAATAATATTTTGAATATAATTCTTTCAAATAAAAGTCACATTGTGACACCTCATTTCACAATCATAAAAATACGGGTCTCAGCCCACCTTCATATTTTTCGTAATACGGGCCTCACCCCACTTTCATATTTCCACGGCACCTCGTGCCCATATTTCTATCACAACTGCACAGACAACTCACATGCCAAAAATATCAATATATAAAAAAATATGCACGACCAATTTACTTTACAAATAGTTTGAGTGAAGAAAATGACATTGCACTTAAATTAAAGCATCATATAAACTATTGATTTGGATGTAAAACTTATTAATTTAAAACATAATAGTAATTTCTTTTATTTAAAACAACTCAATCATTGAAAATCGCTAAAAACCAAAAATATAAATCTTCAAAGTCTCGTACTAAAAAGTCAAAGCGAACACAATGCAACAAGGAGCACAAAACACATAATAATAATAATAATAATAATAATAATAATAATAATAATAATAATAATAATAATAATAATAATAATAATAATAATAATAATAATAATAATAATGTCAACTAGTACATCACGGAAGAAGATAAGAATTTACATATTAATGAAACAAAATCACCAAAGACAAGAACATAAATAAAGATATATCAACTGGGCACTACCGAGGTACCGCCTCGTAGTCCTAAATCATAAATAAATTCACAACATCTCATTTTCTTATATCACCACGGGAGCCTTCACATATAATTTTCAATAAAACAATTTTCCCCGAAATAGCATCCCGCGTTTTAGCCACCCTTATCACACCGTATGACATCTAGTAGTTCCCCTACTAGCCACGCGTTTCAAGTCACCCTTATCTCACCGCATGTGTTTCAACACCCTGGCCTTATATCACCGCATGCGTATCAATATCACAATATTTCACAAATCGCACCTCAAGTGCCCAAATATCACAACATAATACAACTTGCACCTCAAGTGCCCAATCATCGCAGCATAATACAACTTGCACCTCAAGTGATCACATATCAAAGCATATCACAAATTGTACATCAGGTGCCCAAATATTACAACTTGTCACATGAATCAATAATATATTATTTTTCCACAATAAGAAGCCCACGACTCGGTCATAATGCGCACAAAAATTCTAACAAAATATTTGGGAGTAAAAACTCAACAAAATAATATTTCACAATTTAACACTTCGCTTCAATATGATTTACAGCCTTTATAACTCAATATCAATTTCAACAACATGAATTGAAAAGAAATTCATCAAGGGACAACATTTTTTTTTAATTCACAAACATGAAATAAATAGATTTATTCATCTTATTAACTAAATTTCTCATTTAAATTGTATGTAGATAAAATCAATAATGAAAATTATTTCCATAAAAATAGCAACTCAAACAAACACAGAATTCACATAAAAGTCAAGTAGCAATCACACCAAATTATCATATAAAAATAATCTAGACAAATAAGGAATGAGACATGACAAATAAGAGATTTAATAAGTCCCAACAATTTTCTAATTTAATACATAAGGTTGTCTACGAATTTTAATCGATATAGTTTGCACATATAAACCAAGTACGTACTCGTCACCTCGCGTATATGGTTTTCAATCACAGAATTTCCACATAAGACTTAATGCCTAAGGGAAAATTCCTCCACACAAGGTTAGGCAAGATACTTACCTCAAATCACGCTATCTCAATCCAATAATTGACATTTTTTCTCGATTATCCAACTCTGAATGGTTCGAATCTAGCCAAAAATAATTCAATACAATAAACACATATTATTGGAATCAATCCCATGTGAAAATACAAAATTTTCCAATAAAATTCGAAATTAGATAAAAAATCGCCCATGGGGCCCACATCTCGGAATCCGACAAAAGTTACAAAATATGAACGCCCATTCAACCACGAGTCCAACCATACCAAAATTACTAAATTCCAACAAAAAATCGACCCCCAAATCTTAAATCTAAGGTATAGAGAATTTCTACCATTTTCAACCCAATTCACTAATTTCATGATAAAAACAACAATAGATTCATGTATTTTAACCAAAATCGAGTTAGAATCACTTACCCCAATCCATATGGTGAAAATCGCCTCAAAAATCGCTTCAATCCGAGCTCCATTTCTACAAATGTGTTAAAAATGGCTGAAACTCGCGTTTTGTAATCTGTCCAGGTAAGTCGCAGGTGTGGAATACGATTTATAAATCGCATTGGGTAACTGCGATTTACCTCTGCCCCAGAACACAACATTACCCGCCTTCAGTAAATCCATCATAACATTTTGTACAAATGTCCAAATGATAAACGGTTTGAAGCGTTAGAAACTAGACTCAAAGACATTTATTTTGATAGGTTGTGCATCACATAACACCTTATATATATATATATATATATATATATATATATATATATATATATATATATATATACCTTATATATATATGTAGATGTGCTCGTCCAAAGTGTGATCTTGTGCTTGCTCATTTAGAATTTTAGCCTATCTTGAAATTTTCCAACTTGGCTTAGACTTAGGCTTCTCCTTAGACCCCAAATCACTTATAATATACTTCGTACGCTTATTATCATATCCAATTGATATCCATCATATTAGTAGTCCGTCTTTGCGCACAAAATAATATAATTAGCGCACATCAACTTTCTTAATAGCTTAAGTACTTCAAATTTTTTTTGAGGTGTTACAAAGAGCCTATGTGATTATGCCACGAGATGACTTGATATTGTACTTGGATCGTAAAGGTCCCCTCTAGGAGTCTGCACACCCCCAGTGAGCGCGGGTACCCATTGTGATATGAGTTAGAGCCCGAGGGGCTGGTGTTGTTCCGTGTGTTTGCCCGAGGGGCTGATTCTGTTGGTATTGTGCCCGAGGGCGGTTCTTTATGTGTTTATCTTTCCTAGTTTCCTATCATATACTTGCTTAACTGTTAAAAAGGCATTCCAAAGAAGTTTAAACTGAACTAAAAAGGGACTTTACATATTTTCACTGTTTCATTGCTTTTAATGACTTTTACTGCTTCTTTATAGCCTGTTGATGTGCCCTTACGTGATTTCTTATTGCTCAGTCTGCATTTATTATTATTACTCACTGAGTTGGAGTACTTACTTTACTCCCTGCACCCGGTGTGTAGATTCAGGTGCATTAGGTCCTGCTTGCGAGAGTTGAGAGCTTCCAGCAGACTTTGGAGATTCACTATGTAACTGCTCGGCGTTCGCAGCCCAGTGCTTCTCCCTCTATCTTATTTTCTCATGTTTTAGTTATGTAATAGTTGTGTAGACTCTTTCAGACTTGTAGTTCACGATAGATGCTCATGACTGGTGACACCCCGATGTCGGGCTATGTCTATTCCGCAACTGTATTATTCACCTTATTTTGGGATTGTTATTATTATGTTAATGACTCAGTTCTTATTATTTAATTTCTTAAAAACGAATTGGGAGTGTGTCATTTGGCCTTGTCTTCACGAGAGGCGCCATCACGACCGGGCTCGGGTTTAGGGTCGTGACATGTCACTAGTCATGAGCATCTACTACAACTGTCTAACAACATAAAGACCAACATGGCCGGAAAAAACACAAGAATACATTAAGGAAGAATAATGAGGGAGAAAAGTGGGGCTGCGATCGCCAGGCAGCTACCTTGCTAACTCCGATGAACCTGCCACCGAGCTCAGAAATATTTGAATTTATACACAAGGTGAAGGGAGTAATGTGAGTACACTAGCTCAGTAAGTAATAAAAGTAAATGAAGACTGAGCAGAAAGAAATCACGTAAATCACGTCATAGCACCACAGTGATTACAGTATGTTCCCAAAACAGGATACCATTCAAATCATTTCGTTAAATTTCCAACTTCAGTAAAATCCTTTAGAAAATAACTTTCTAACCTTTTCCATAGAGGTTTAATGAAATATATAGTGAAAGTGATGAAAATCATAATCGGCGCCTCGGGCAAAACATAGTTCGTATACAGCCGCTCGACAAATAGAAATTCATAACCATTTCATAACTTACAAATCTCGAAGGAAGTAACAAAGCCGGATCAGTGGCTAAATTCTGAATGCCTCGTAAAAACTTCAGTAAAAGGAAAGTTGTTTAAAGCATTTGTTTAACATTTTCAATAGAGGGTCGGTCTAAAGATGAGTGGAAACAGTAATTTAATCAACATATTCAACAAAAAATCACTTTAAGGAGGAGTGAAAAATAGTGAGTTTATAAACAGGCCCTTCAAGCAAGGCATCACTCATATACATGTATATATAGCCCCTCGGGCAAGCCTCCCAGTCACTCATGACTCAACTCTTATCAATCAACGCTCCCACTCAGCACTCACGCTCAATAGGTACCATATTATAACTGTTGCGGCGTGCAGCCCGATCCATATATATAGTTGACTATGCTCACCGGGGGTGTGCAGACTCCGGAGGGGCTCCTACAGCCCAAGCGCTATATCGCTGCGGTGTGCAACCCGATCCAACATATCGCTGCGGCATGCAACCCGATCCATATATCGCTGCGGCGTGCAGCCTAATCCATATATATATATATATTGTTGCGGCGTGGAACCTGATCCATAAATATATAATCCTCACAACCAGGCCCTCGACCTCTCTCAGTCATTAACCTCACAATCAGACCCTCAGTCTATCTCAGTCATCAACCTCACAATCAGGCATTCGGCCTCTCTAAGCCATCAACCTCACAAGCCACTCAGACTATCAGTAAAACAAGGCGTTCAGCTTAAAATATCATTTATAGTATCAAAATTTAGTAAATAAGGCCGAGTTAAGAAATTTATAAAACACAACATGACTGAGTATAATTATTAAGTCAAAACAGTGAGGAACAATAGTAAAAAAAAACCCCATAAGGGTCAAAAACAGTTAGCACGAGGCCCACATATGGCATTTCGCCCAAAACATAGCAATACTTTTCGAAACACAATGATATCAAATAGTTTTCAATCAAATATGCGACTTAACAGTGGTACGGGATGGACCAAGTCACAATCCCCAAGGGTGCACGACTCCACGCTCGTCATTTAGCGTGTGTGTCGCCTCAAAGTAGCACAACGATGTGAAATCCGGGGTTTCATACCCTCAGGACAACATTTACAATCATTGCTTACCTCAAATCGGATGAAACTACTCCGCGATGCCTTTGCCTCTTGCCTCGGCCTCAACTCGCGTTGAATCTACCCAAAATCAGAATCATAACATTAAAATATGCTAAGGGAACAAAGCCCATGCGAAAATAATCAAATTATACCAAAAATCCCGAAATTGGTCCAACCCGACCCTCGGGCCCACATCTCAAATTCGATAAAAATTACATAAACGGAATCCTTATCCTCCCACGAGTTCATACATACCAAGAATACCAAAATCCGACTATAAATGGCCCCTCAAATTCCTAAATTAAGGTCTCCAATTTCCAAGCCCTAACTTCCCAATTTAGGCTTCAAATCCCCCAAATTTCATGTTTAATTAGGTAGAAATCACAATAGGATCAAGTATTAAGTACATAACTCTTACCTCCAAGATGTTATCTTTGATTCCCTCTTCAATCTCTCTAAAAAAGCTCCAAAACCGAGTCAAAAATGGTGAACTTAGGCCAAAAATCGTGAAAATGACCTTTTTAAACATTCTGCCCAGCTATTTAATTTACTTAATTGCGATCACGAAGCACAAACTTTGCTGGCCTAAAATTTCACTCTATTTGAACGTGTTATCTCCCACGCGAACGCGATGCACAGGGTCTTACACCTACGCGATCGCGAATAAACCCGCACGTTCGCGACTCATCACATGCACAACTCACACGATCGCGACTCCAGATATGCGGACGCGATGAACAACCTGGAGTGCCCCTACTAAATCTCTATGCGATCGCGAGCCTCCTCACGCATTCGCGAAGAAGGAAAACCTGCAACAGATATGAAGCCAAAATCTGTAACTTTTCAACATGAAATTTGATCCGTTTAACCAACCGAAACTCACCCAAGGCCCTTGGGGACCTCAACCAAACATGCCAACATATCCCATAACCTCATTCAAACTTGTTCCAACCTCCGGAATTCTCAAAACAATATCAAAACACCAAATTGACATCGGATTCAAGCCTAAGAATTTCAAAAACTTCCAAATTTCGCTTTCGATCAAAAAGTCTATCAAACCTCGTCCGAATGACCTGAAATTTTGCACACACATCACAAATGACACAACGGACCTACTCAAACTTCCGAAATTCCATTCCGACTCATTTATCAAAATCTCACCTGTCAACCGGAAAATGCCAAAATTCCAATTTCGCCAATTCAAGCTTAAACCTTCCACGGACCTCCAAAATATATTCCGATCACGCTCCTAAGTCCCAAATATCCTAATGGAGCTAACCAAATCATAAAAATTTTAATCCGAGATCATATACTAATAAGTCAAAACTTGGTCAACATTTCAAATTTTAAGTTTCAAACTGAGAATTGCTCTTCCAAATTTATTCCGATTATCCTGAAAACCAAAACCGACGATTTACATAAGTCATAATACATCACACGGGTCTAGTCATGCCCTAGAACTGGCGAGCAAAGTGCAAAAGCTCAAAACGACCAGTCGGGTCGTTACAAAATTTAAATAGTTTTAAAACGCTAAAATTAACGTTTTTCACTACATAGCAGTGAGTATTTTTCACTGGGGTATTTTCGATAAACCTACCAAATTTCAGATCAATCAGAGATCGTTAAAATCACAATCTCCAAAAATTGCTACCAAATTTGGAAAATTACCATTTTAAGCATTTTTTAAAGAATTTAAAATATGACCTACATTCTTATCATATACGAATTCATGTCAAATAAACATGCGTTATCATGTTACAGACTAGACGTAAATAAAATGATATAAATAATTACTTTTCGTATGTAAATCACATTTTAATCCATCAATCCACCAAAACACTCATCTAAACGATCTCGAATCGTCAAAATATGATGTAATTCACTGCGTAGCAGTGAGTTCTTCTTAGCTGATCGTTTACGACGATCCTGCCGAATTTCAAGTCATTTGGAGATTGTGAAATTCACGATTGCCAAAAAGTTGACCAAATTCGAATAAATTATTTTTGGCGTAGTTAGGATTAAATCTATGTGATTTGCATTCTTTCTATATATCATATCAAGTTAAATTATCATGTTTCAGATTTAACAAAAATATAGCCAATATATAAAGAATAATTTTTCATATTTATAACAAATTCAATTTAATAAACTGCTTGAAAAAACATCTTAACGACCTAAAAATGTAGAAAAACAACATGATTCACTCATAGCAGTGAGTTTTTCTCACTAGATCGTTTTCGATGAACCTACCAAGTTTCAGGTCAATCGGATTCCATCAAATTCATGACCACCAGCCTGTAAGCAAACTCGGAGAACAACCGTTTTAAGTAGTTTCATGAATTAAAATTAATACGATATTGATTTTCATTCTCCTTATAATTATACTACAAGCTCAAGACATATATTATGTTCTTCCTATTTATAGGATACATAGATACTTGTAGACATTCAAAAACTTGTGATTTCATGAGATTTTGGGTTTTGAGAAATGTAGTTCCAGTTTGAGAGCTGTATTTTATATGTCGAGCGGCATCTTAAATGCTTCATTTTGATATTTTTCTACAGTTTTGGCTAGTTTTATTCTGTTGATTTCTTTTCCGCAATTTGTTAGGCTTACCTAGTCGTAGAGACTAGGTGCCGTCACGACAGTTCACGGAGGGCGAACTTGGGTCGTGATATTTTCTAAGGAAAAGGGGCTGAATTCAGCCACCATGTGCTCATTCCTCTAGATGGAAAACCTTATGTATTTATAGCACAAGTGTTAAGGGTTAAACTCTTTTCCAAAACCTGTTAGGTTTTCTTTTTCACCAGAAAAAGGATTCCTTTATTTTCTATTATTTAGGCACAGTAGAGACCACATAATTTAATTAACAAGACTTTCAATTATGGAATTAATTTGTAATTTTCAAAATTAATATACACCATAATTAATTACGAATTATTCCACTAAAAATTCGTAATTGCACTCCTTATTCAATATCGAAATTCATCCATTAAATCTTATTTAACTCCCCATGATAAGATTCAGATACTAATCAATTAAATTAAATTACTGACAATTTAATTTTTTGATTATTTCCTTTAGACTTTCGCTTAACTTATTTCATGTGTCGGATATAAAATCCACCAACCGGGTTTACACATGAATACTTATAAGCTTTCATAAAGGTGTATCATCAATCTCTAAACCGAGACATGGATTCCATCAACTAACTATTATTTCGCCAATGTACATTATTATTATCTAATTTACCAAGCATATTGACCCACGAAAGAATCTCGCCTTTTAATAAATCAAAATAATAATAATGTACATAGCTAATAATAATTATATTAAGATTAAGAGTATAAGTTTATTTTATTAAGTCAGTATAAAATACTTATCTCTACTTGGTCCGTTCAATACATACAAAATATACTATCACAAGAAGTTGGAATTTGTCACGACTTGAATTTCCCACCGTCGGGACCGTGATGACACCTAACATTGTACCCGCTAGGTAAGCTAACGTTACTGATTATTTTACCTTTTTCCTTTATCTTTTAACAACTTACAAGTTAAGCTAAATTCTATACACCAAATTATCTACTATATAAGCAAAAGACACAGACTAATATATGATATATTTAAAACTTAATTAAAATTAAATTAACAATTGTTTCATAATAAATATTATATCTATACCAAACTCATGATTAATAGTATACATCCCAATAGTGATGACCCAAGGTTTGTGCCTTGAAAGCCAAACATCCCATGGCCATTGTTGTTCTTGAAGAGGCCAATAAAGACACAGAGAGACGTGTTTTCCTTATAGGAGCCATCAATGTTGAGCTTGTAAAAGCCACGTGATGATTTGAGCCATGTAACAATAATAGGCAATTTGTCGTAAGGAATGATTTCCTTATCCGTAAGCAGGGGCGGATGCAATGCATTATCCACGGGTTTAATTGAACCCACAACTTTTGATACAGAGTAAAAATTTATATGTAAAAATTCATTAAAATCATAAATATAGTAGATATGAACCCATAACTTTAAAAATATAATAAAGTCAATGATAAAATCTTTAAAAGTTGAACTCATAAAATTTAAATCCTAGATCCGCCTCTGTCTATGCAAGCAGCTTGTATTCCTCAGCTAGTTTATAAACATTCTTCAATTGCAACTTGCAAGCAGTGTTTTCATAAATGTTTTAATTTCCGTTGACCCAAATGTTCCATATGGCAAAGAGGAAATTTTTTTTCCAGTTAATGATATTATTCCTTAGGTTAAAGTTATGATCGTGGATATTAATGATCCCGTTATTATTATTAGCCCAGGTGCGAGGGTTGAACCCTAAAATGCACCAAAAAATCCTCACAATGGTACATTCGAGAAAGATGTGCTTGATGGATTCTTCGGTTGATCTGCATACTGTGCCTACATTCATGCCAATGCCAATGGTTTCTAGATACTTGAAGAAATGTTAGGATGACTTTTTGTGATATTCAATAATTTAATGACTTCTATAAACTAACATTCAAAAGATCCCTTTATACGATTACAACAACAAACCTAGTGTAATCTTATAAGTGGTACTGAGGAGGGTAATGTGTACGCAACTTTATCCCGAAAACTCTTTCCAATAAACCCTCAATTCTAACACGATTATTTAACTAAATGCACCGAAAATCTTATTCCTTTACCTCTTACATTATTCTTTTTATTTTCCTTTACAAAGTGAGAAAAAAAATTACTCTGTTCGTTTCATATTAGATGAGGTAGTTTGACTCGGTACGGAGTTTAAGAAGAAAAAATAAGACTTTTGAAACTTGTGATCTTAAAAGCTTAAGGGGTAAAAAGTTTGCGGGGCCATGACATTTGTGTGGCTATAAAAGCTTCTCATTAAGGACAAATGCGTAAAATGAAAGAGTTTAAAGTTGAATTATTTCCAAATTTAAAAATGTGCCATTTATTTTGGAACAGACTAAAATGGAAAGTAGCTCATCTAATATGAAATGGAGGGAGTAGAATCTTCGGTTCAAATAAAAACTCATGAGATTTTTATTAAGTGGTTGGACGTAGTTTATGTTATATCCAAGCACCGATGGCGACACTCGATCAAAATAAAGTGATAGTGTGATATCCATAACGAAGGGTGGGCCGATGAGAGCGGGTCAAGTAGGACTGACAGACTTCCTAGCTGGCAAACTTCTGAAAAAGGGGTGCGCATGTCACTTTAGGCAAATTCCACATTGGAATAGAAAAGAAAAATAAATAGCTTTATAAGGCACAATATAAGTTCATGGTAGCGCTTTTAGGCTCAATAATAGCGTAGTGCAAGGGATAAATTCATGGGATCTATTGAATTAATGCGAACAATATATGCCGTAGACTTGGATCGTGACAGATAACCATATTTAAAATGTAAAATGCTCTGAATTTGATAAGCTTCATCTTCATTTCAACGTTCATTTTCCCGAAACTATAGAGATTAAATTAAACCACCCTATTAATTTGAATAGAGTCATCACTTAATGCTGATACAATTCCAGATCAAGCAATGGAGGTGCTAGCTACTTTCTTTTATAACAATAAAAAAATGTGTAAGTCTTATTCAAAATATGAAATCTAGCTTTATCTTCAATTCTTACGTGTATCTTTCTGAAATTAGGTCAACTTATTATAAAGCAAAGACGCAGCTAGAGTTATAGTTATAGTTCCGGCAAAACCTAATAGATTTAGTCAAAACTTCATATTTGTGTTACAAAAATAAATTTAAATATATGAATAATTCATCCAAAATTTAATAAGTTATATTTTCTAAAATCCAAAACCTAGCAATTCTAACAAACTCAACCCACAGGCTGGCTGGGCCAGCTTCTTAGTGCTTGTATAATGTGGAATTTTCAGAAACCACTATTGTTTAGTGGCTATTAAGTTTTTATAGCTACCATATACATAATTAATTCCTATAGTTACTATTATGTTATTACAGTAGTGTATTCGTTGTATTCGCGTTGTTGTATTCAAGAATACAGCAGCAAAAGGCGCTTAAAATCGTAGCAGTCCAACTATACGCGCATGTATTCACATGTATTCGCACCATGTATTCATGACTATAGTAACGATAATCACCTAAAATATGTATGTCCAGCTGTCTAATAATGGAAATAATATCAATTAGCGTGATACACTCCTAATATAACTTAACAAAATCAATTCTAACATGCCCCATTATCAACCCAATTAACTAGAATGATTTTTCAGTTGTATATAACTGTTGTATTTAACTTTAGTATGTTTCAATATTTTTTTACTGTTGCATTTATTAGATTCAATGTTTGTATTTACTGTATTCGCTATTTTATATTGAGTGTATTCAAATGTATATGTATTAACATTATTTTAGTTATTCCTAATAAATGTTATTACTGATGTATTCGATATATTTCATTGGTTGTATTCATTGTATTTCTATTTGCATTCAGTGTAATTTACTGTATTTTAAAATTAAATGTATTCATTGTTTATATTCTATTCTATTTTAATATTTGTATTCAATGTATTTCAATATTTATAACCTGTATTATTTGATTCTTCATTTCAGTATGCATGAATACAAGTGTATTCAGCTGTATTTAAAAAATAAAGATCTTCGAAATACATAAAATACAAGGAAAAAATATATTTATATAAAAATACAATGTGTTTGAGTGAATTTGTACAAAATACAATATATTTGTATTATTGTATGGGACTAAATAGCAAAGAAGAGAAGAAAGTTCGTCGGAGATGGCGTTTGTCCAACCAAGAAGAGAAGAAAGTTTGTCGGATCCGTTCAACAAATTTATGATAAGAGTTCATCACATAGCTCATTTCCGTTCGAAAAATTCACTCTTTTCTGTTTCCTGGCTGCCTTCTACTCTATTCTAATATCTCGTCGGCCATCAATACTAGAGTGTGTATCTTGAGTTGCTCGAAGAGAGACAAATTCTTCTTTCTCGTCGGCCATCAATACTAGGGCTTGAGTTTCTCAAAGAGAGAGAAAGAAGAAAAAATCTAAGAGAGAATCTTCTATTAATTGAAAGGAAGAGAGGTGAAATACATAAATAGCCTATTTCATACATCAATGATAGTATATACTATAAATACCTATTTTGCTATAAAATATAAAAGATAGCTATAGAAAAAAATATTTTAAAATAATTTTGATTTATAATAAATAGGGTGTATTCATTTGATATAGGAGTTAAAATTTCCTTGTATAATTCATCACATATTGAGAAAACTTAATTACAAATGTACAACGTGCGCGATCTATGCCATGTTCTTTTTTGCTTGTTCTGTATGGAGTAGTATTTATTTAAAATAATGTATTCTTCATTTTCTCTAATGTAGTACTGATATTTTTTCACATCCCAAACTACCCCTTGTGAGCACGTGATTTTTGTCCTACGAGAACTACTCCCAGAAAATTCAAAAATAAAATAAATTTTGTGTTATTTGCAATTGTTGTGAATTTTTGTATTGTTTGCATTCGTTCGTGCCTGTTTATTTGTTAAGATAAGAATAAAATCACAAAAATAATGTAATTTGCATTTTAGGCATTTAAGGTCTAGTTGTGTGATCTTATATTTTAATTGGTACTTAATCATGTTTGATAATTATTATTAAGAGCTAATTAGTATTTTAATAAGTTAATTTAATTTATAATTCAACTTAGAATTTTAGTTTTTAAAAGAAAAAGAAAATAAAAGAAAGAAGAAAACAAGGAAAATTTCGGATTGGACCAGCTTTACAAGAAAACAGCCCAGGCCCAGTGTCACCCCCACAATCCAGCCCGTCTCCAGCCTCAACCAAACGACGCCGTTTCAGGCACTTCCATCGGGACCGTTGATCTCAACTGATCAAACGGTCCCAAAGCCTTGACCAAACCCGACCCCGACCCGTCACTCCAATACCCAGACTGCCCCAGTACTACTCCAAACGACACCGTTTGAGTTAAGTGAACTGATCTGGACCCTCGATCTCTCTTGATCGAACGGCCAAAATCAAACCACCCCCCACTATATAAATGAAACCCTAATACCCACCCCCAGTCCAAACCCCTGTTCATTATCGTCTCAGAGACGAAGCCCTTCCCCCAAACCCTAGCCGCCATGGCATTCCTTCGACTGAAACTCGGCGGCAACGACGCCGCCGGCCACCAAAATAACACCCCTGAACCTCCTAACCACCTCCAATCCAAATCCAGTACCCGTTTGTTTCGAATCATCGTCAAACTTCTCGAATCTTCATTTGAAGATTCGAGCAAAGCCTGAACCTACCCCAATCCGCCTTAAACTCACACCAAGGGCACCCCCTGACCACCCTCGTTACAGATCTGTTGATTGCTTGCCTCGAATCAACCTCCAACTTTTCGAATCTTCAATCAAAGATTCGAGCAGGACCTAGATCTACCCCAACCGGTCCCAAACGCATACCAGACATGTCCCTGACCTCCCTCGTCACCAAACCACCGTGGGTTTGGTTCGAATCTGACCAGAACCGTTCGAACCCCAAATCAAACCCACAAGAACCCTAGCAAGCCAGAGGGTGAAATCTGTCCCAACTAAAGGAGGGTTTGGGGTCTAACGGACTTTAGTCGAAGTGTTCTCAGTTGAGAACACTCGATTAAGGTCAGTTCAACCTCAAAAAGTTTTAGTTTGAGTTCGATTCAGGGTTGTCCAGGTCCCGAGTTCTTGAGGTATTTTCCATTTCCTATTTGTCCCAGTTTGTGTTTGTTTATTCTGTTTATTTATTTAGTTTAGTTTTATTGGTTTTTCAATTTGTTTTGTCGATTGTCCAGTTCTTCTCCCTCAGACCTTTTATTTGGTCAAATTTGTTTATGTTCATGGTTAATTATAGGCTGTGTAGTCGATTCTAATAAGTTCGTCGATTAGTTTAGCTTTATTATAAATCCATGTTCTTGTCATTGTTACTTGAATGGCCTGATTATCTATTTCTGAGTAATTGTTGTCAATTGTTGTAGGCAATCGTTTAATCAGTTATCATAGATTAAGTCAAGTTTTATCAGTAGTTTCGTAAAATGATTTAAGGTCGAATGTTGTGTGTGCTTGATCTGTGGACATTTAGCTTCAGGGCATTGTCAATAGGCTGACAATGAATCTGCATTCATGTTACCTGCATTCATGTTCATTTTTTGGTTCAGTTTCAATTTCAGTTATAATGATTCTGTTGAGTTCTGTATTGCGATTCAAATTTAGTCCACGGGTTTCAATGGGAACTCGACCTTAATCATTCAGTTTGTTAGGAGAATTGGTTATAGCTGTTAATTGAAATTAGTTTTAGATAATCGCTAGTTTGAACAGATTTTAGGATTAAAAGTTTTAATACAGTTGAAAAATTGTATTAGGGGCAGTAATATTAAGGGGTTTCAGGGGTGATTTGGGAATGAAACAGTTAGGATAATATTTTAATGTTAGTATTTTAATTAGTGGGATATTAGTGTCTTTAAATTAATGTGGTAATGGGGAACAAAAGGGAATGGGGGGGGGGGCAGAAAATAAGAAAAAGTTTTCCTTAGTGGGATTTTAAGTGAAAAAATTAGATTTTTAGTGGGAGAAGGGGGTCGGGCAGTAAGTTTGAAAGGAGGGCAGGTCTATATAAGAGGGCAGGAGGAGGTCTGTACAGGGGAGGAATTTTTTTGGAGAGTTTGGGATTAATTTTGAGAGCTGGGGAGTTGAAAAGAATAGCTACTGTTTTTCATCGCCTCACTTAGGATCTGAAAAAGCTAGAACATTTCCTCTTTATACTTCTGCTCTATACTTAGGGAAGTTTATAGCTGCTGATTTTATTGTTGCACTGCTGTTGCAACTGCTGTTTGTTACTACTGCTGCTGCTGATCCTTTTCTTCCTTCTTCTTGTCCTGTTTTTCTTTTCCAATCCAGGTACACTTTTCGAATCGCCTTGATGTAGCTCTTTGAAAGTTGAAAAATGGAAGTATTCACAGATTTGTGTTCATTTGTAGGTTGCCTGTTGTTTACAATTAGATGAATTGTTAGTTAATTATACCTAGTCGGTATTGGATATGTGTTTTGTATTATGTGAACAGTGGAGACATATGGATTGTAATTAAGAGCTAACTAAACCGCTACGCTCATGTTGACATGCTATTAGCTTACAAATTTGAGGTGCTAGGTTGTCAGTTCGCCTCACCTAAACATGATTTGAGTTAGAGTTTGTGGTTATAACTGCTGCGCCGGTATTTTAGGAGTGAGTTTACTTAAAGGATGATTTTGTAATTGTTGGCATTAGAACGTATTCAGCCATTGTTTAGCGTATCTGTTTGTTGGTGATCTTGAGGTAGAACTCAATTGTTATAAGGTTTTGTTGGCCTTCTTGATTAGTTGGAAGTTTGATTCCTATTATGGCCCCACCTTGGTGATTGATTGAAATATGTTTGTGATTAATTGCTTACTGCTAATTGACAAAGGGTACAATCTATTGCTTCGCTTTCTATACCATGTTCTTTCCATACGTCCAGGCAACAAAATCCATTAAAAAGGAAATATAACAACCCACTTCTTTATGCTTGAACACGAGTTGATTATTGTTACAAAAAAAAAGCTCATGTCTAATAAGCGACGAAAACAGAAGCGAACGAACTTGAGATTTTGAATGATGTCATATAATATTTGTTTGGTTGCACTGATTTTGATTCCGAATTATCCTGTTAATAAGCCGTTTCGATAATTGTTTAACCCATAAGGCCATTGTGAGACAAGGAATGTATAGCCTTGCAACTCATTTGGGTCAGCTACCAGCCCAATGCCATTTCAGCTGAACGCTTAGCTTCAATTTAACACAAGCCCAATAGTTATTAAGTTAGCTTGAACATTAGCCTAAAATAATTAGAATTTCTTTAAGCTCTCCTTAATTAATTAGGCTCTTGCGATTGGTTCAAGATGTGCCATTTAGCAAAGCCAACAATTATGGCCCTCACTTAATTAACTTTAATCCTTTAGAAATCGAGGTGTGCCATAAAGAAGAATTTTTTTATGGCCTCGCAAAGTTAAAAATGCGTAGTGGCTTTTAAGGGCAGTATTTTAATAAAGTTATTTTCGTAAATTTGGGTGCGCATTTATGTGACCCAAATCCAAATCTCAACGGAATCGAAATGTGTCGCTAATCACTGGTACATTGATTGTGACGTGGTTCGAGATGTATTTCCACGATGTTGCAAATTCCTTTTAAATAATGAATGAGACGAGCCTCGACAAACAAGAATACACAAACTGTGGGGCCCTCAAGGGACAGTTATTTTAAATGATTAGATTTCGAGACAGGCCGCAAAGCAAACTTAACGACTTTTTCTCAAAATAACAACGTGTTAGTATCTTTAGGCGCGTATTTAATAATATTATCTTCCTAAACCCGGGTGAACATTTATGTGACCCAAATACAAATCTCAACGAAGTTGGAACGTATCGAAAATTGCGGGTACATTTATGTGGCGCAATTCGAGATGCATTCTCACGACGTTACAAATCTTCGAATAAATAATAACAAAAGCGGTAAATAGTTAAAATTTGCACATAGGTTCATAATTGTATAAAATCAGATAATTAAGCCGAACATGACAATTGAGTTACCGTGCTAGAACCACGGAACTCGGGAATGCCTAACACCTTCTCCCGGGTTAACAGAATTCCTTATCCGGATTTCAGGTGCGCGGACTGTTAAACAGAATCATTCTTTTCCTCGATTCGGGATTAAAACTGGTGACTTGGGACACCATAAATCTCCTAAGTGGCGACTCTGAAATAAATAAATAAATCCCGTTTCGATTGTCCTTTAATCGGAAAAAACTCTCTTTACGCCCTTTCGAGGTGTATAGGTAAAAAAGGAGGTGTGACAGCTCTGGCGACTCTGCTGGGGAACGAACCCAGAATCTCTGGTTCAGGGTTAAGAATTCGAGCTTATAATAATTGTTATTATTTGGCTTTATTTATTATCTGATTTTATTACATGTTTTAGCCTAAATGTGCAAAATGTTGCTCTTACCGCTTTGATATTATCTGAACTGTATATAAACTGCTACGAAATCCCTCTCTTCTCTTTCTTGAGGAGTGCACGCTGGTAGTGACTTCTTTTAGATGGTGTCATATCCCAAAATAGAACGAGGATTCGGAGGAGTTGCAAAACCGGATGATCTTTTGGTTACCGGTACGCAGTTCCCATCCTCGGCTTGAGTTGTCCGCTTGGGTAAGCCAGGTCTAGAACAAACACCCAGGATAAACCTAGTATAACAAAACCTCGTGCCGGATCCCTAGTAGGAATGCTTATTTGCATCATGTGCACTTAACTTAGGGGACTTAACACAGGGGTTGGGTCCGTCTAGGACAAGCAACCTGAAATGAAAAAGACCATCCTACTGCATCTTGTTTGTTTTACGCATTTATTTGCTGCAGACTTACATGCTGACCGGAAATACTGGAGTATTGAAAAAAAAATAGCAGTGTAGAGAGATAATTCTGATTTACCGGCGAACTCTGCCAAGATTTTGTGAAAATGAAAAAAAAAGTCTTTTTAGTGTAATTTGTTTAAACAAGTCTTGTTGTCAGAATTAGTTTATTGCTCTGGCCCGAACTACGCCGGTTTGATTCTCACAGGATGTGAGATACGTAGGCAACCCTCATCGGGTCCAACCTCCCCTTTTGCAAAAATAGCCAAAAATGTCAAAAATTATAATCTTTCGTCATAAATGAGTCGGGTGATTCCATTCTTGTAAAAATAGCCGAATGTCCCTAAAAAGACGCCGGAAGGCTATTTTTGCGAAAATAGCCACTTTTGATCATTTTCAATGTTTTTTCCGGTTGGTAAAACACAACCTTTAAATCTTCTTCGAAGTGCTGAAAGGCCGTATTGACAAGACCGGAGTTTTATTTTAATGTTTGTCAATTTTAGTTTATTCTTTCTTTGAGTCCAATGAGTGTTAATCACCCAAAACAAACATACAGAATGAGCCCGGGTCCAAGTTTGCCGATAACAGTTAGGAGAAAGATCCCTTTGGAGTTGCGCTTGTGGTGGGAGGATTTGGAAAAGTCAAAACGAGATAAGATCAAGCTATATCTGGGAGGTCTCACCAGTTTGTTGAACGTCAGACCCAGATGTGACATCATAAAGGCTTTGGTTACATTTTAGGACCCGGCCCACAACGTATTCCACTTCTCGGATTTTGAACTCACCCCAACCTTAGAAGAGGTAGTAGGTTATATGGACATTACTGAGGGGCTAAGGCACAAATATCTGATTGCTCCAAGAGCCGTCAATTCGCACAAGTTCATGGATCTGCTGAAGATAAGCAAGGGAGTCCCGTACTCTGAATTAGATAGGGTTTTTTCTACTTTGCAGTTCATATACCAGAGGTATGGGCATATAAGAGGGTTCGACGATCTGGAAAGCGGGGTTTGCAGCAGAGGAAATCGGACAAAATGGGATGAACATAGGCGGTTCGCCTTCATGGTAGCTTTCTTGGGCATTGTGGTGTTTCCTCGGAAAGACAGAAATATTGATTTGAAGGTGGCTGGAGTCGTCAAGGTCCTAATTACCAACAACAAAAGCATACTTGCCCCTATGATAGTGTCCGAGATATACCGATCTCTCACAGCCTACAAAGTCGGGGCAGATGTTTTCGAAGGATGCAATTTGTTATTGCAGATGTGGATGATCGAGCACTTGTGCCATCATCCTCAGTATATGAGCTATAGATCTACAAACGAAGGTTGCATTGAAAGATATAACACGAGGGTTTCAGGGCTCAAATTGCCAGAAGGGTCTGAAGACTGGGTATCTTGCCTTCGCGCCATCACAGCAGCACAAATAGGGTGGACACTGGGTTGGCTTCCTGTTGAAGAAAATGTGTACATGCCCGCCATGGGTCCTTACTTCCTCTTAATGGGACACCGAGGCATTCAGCCTTATGCGCCTTACTGGGTGATGAGACAGTTAGGGAGGTGTCAGGTGGTACACCCAGATGAAGATCTCAGTGTTTATGCAATCGAGGTTGGTACCAACGGCCAATTTCATGAAGAAGTCGTTCGTTCTATATGGAATGAATGCCAGTATTTAACGGTAAACACTCGAGTGCGCGAACTATCCAGAGGTGAAATCTCACCGGCTTATATCGCCTGGTACATGAAGAGAGATGTTGTAAGAGATGAGCCAGAACGGCCAACCAAAAAACCTCACATTCAAGTGTTCGTTGAGGCGTCGCAAGAGCCGTGGGATTGGTTGGCCAAAGAGCGCGAATACTGGGCCGAAATAGGCAAGCTGAAACAACAGATTAAGGATCTGAAACTTGAGAACAAGGTACAAGTTGCTGCCGATGAAAGAGAGAAGAACAAATTAGCTCGGGAAAGCAAAATCCTCAAAGCTCAAATCCGGGAAATAAAAATAGTTGCCAGAAACCCGAAGAGAAGTCGGGCTGATGAAAAGCTCATAAACGGTCTGAAGAAGAAAGTCCTCGAGTATCAAAAAGACCTGGAAAAATCTAAAGCTGGTCTAGTGAGAATCCAGGTGAAATGGATAAAGAAGGCAGAACAGCGAGCATGGTCTATGCAACAAATAAAGAGGGACTACGAAAGGAGCATCGCTCTATTGAGAGAAACAATATCCACTCTCAAAGAGCGGATCTTCAGACAAGCCCGAGATGCCAAAGCAGATAGGAAATGCTACTATGATGTAATGGCCTAAATGGAGAAATAGATGATGAGTTTCAGGATCAACTCCTTTACAACGCTCAAATGCTGGGGACGCGGAATCAACAAATAGAGCGATTGCTTATGGAAAGGGACAGAATCAAGGGAAAAATCGACGATATCGGGCACTACATCACCATAAAGTACCTAGCTTGTGAGGATATGTCCCGCACCACCTTCCTTGCTTCAATAATGATTTATGTCCACCAGATCATGGAAAATTTGAAAGATCTGCAAAGGGGCCTTACGCCAAAATCCGCGGCGAAGTCGAACGACGCCCCGCGGGCGCTAAAATTCAAAACTCTGAAACATTCATAGTTTGAGTCTGTATTTTCCTTGTCTTCAGAGTCTGTTGTCCGTCGAAGTTTATATTCCCCTTTTTGGCATAAAAGTCCGTAGTCTGTATCAAGTCTGTCATTTTCCTTGTAATAAAACGTTTTGCTAGTAAAGGTTGAAAAATCCAAAATGGTGTCTTTATTTTCTGCACTTGTGGTAGAACTATACCCGGTCTGATTTATGCAGGGGCATGATACGTAGGCAATCCACATAATATTCGACCATCACTAAAAAAAAGGCATTGTGAATAAAAGAAAGGAAGAAAGGACATAAAAAGAGAGAGTAAGCCAGGATGACGCATTCAATCGAAGAAAAAAAATGTTAGAAATGGTTAAACTGCTTAGGAACATTGCATCCCCAACGTGAAATTGTAATATGTGTTAAACTCTAACGCTAAAAAGTTTGTTGTTGATTCAGAGATTTCGAAACAGTTAGCTCGTTAGCACGTTCTGGTAGATTACCATTACCACACAAGATCTAAAGGGCCCATTCCGGAAAGTATGTCTGGTTCGGACAAAAGTGTTGAGGAGGAAAAGACGGAGATGCAAATGATGAAGGAGGAAGTAGACAGGTTGAGACAAGAGATAGCTGGGGTGCACTTAGCCTGGGCTAGGGGATAAACATCACCAATACTTCCCCCTACTCCTACCCTCTCACCGGCGTGGACTCCGGAACACCCTTCCACCGGTCCATCAACGAGCTTCCCCATTGCCCAATACTATCATGAGGAAACTTCCTATAATCCCCAAGCTCCACCACCTAAACAAAACCCTCATCCACCAGCTGTTCCTGTTTTCGTGGCACCTCCACCCGCCACATTGCAAAAATCATCCGATGAACCAGTGTTTCAGGTTCACGACAACCAATACTATCCTCCCGAACTCACCTTCAAAGCACCTGAGCCATACACTTACACCCCTCACCTTCAGCTCCCGACAGAAACTGAGAGTCCAGCTAAGAATCCTGAGTAGGACGAAGTACTTCGTAAAGTAAAAAGCCTGGAGCAATCCTTCAGGAATATGCATGGATTGGGCAGCCAAGTTAGTGTGGCCTATAAAAATCTGTATCCCTTCCCCAATGTTCAATTGCCGGCAGGTTTTAAGATGCCAAAGTTTGATCTATATGAGGGACATGGTGATCCCATGGCACATCTACGAGGTTTCTATAGTAAGATGAGAGGGGCAGGTGGAATGGATGAGCCGCTGATAGCTTATTTCGGTCAAAGTTTAAGCGGGTCCGCACTAGAATGGTACACGAGGCAGGATCCTAGCAGGTGGTATACCTGGGACGATCTAGCACAAGCATTTGCAGGTCACTTCCAGTATAACCTTGAGATCGTCCCTGACCGTCTCACACAGTTGAAACTTGAGAAAAATCCCGGAGAGAGCTTCAGGGAATTCAGATTTCGGTGGAGAGAACAAGCAGCAAGAGTCGATCTACCAATGAGGGAAGGTGAAATGGTGGACTACTTCTTACAAACTTTAGAGCCAACTTACTTTGGTCACATGGTGACGTCAGTTGGTAAATCTTTCAATGAAGTAGTAAAAATGGGCAGTATGGTTGAAGAGAGACTCAGGTCCAACAAGATAATGAGTTATTCGGCAATCAAGGCCACAACTCAGGCTATCCAAAGCAGCACAGGAGGTGCGCTCGGGAAAAAGAAGAGAGAGGAGGTCGCAACAGTTGAAGCAGGTACTTTGTCCAGATCTAGAGGTCCTTCCCCTCGCTACCAACCCAGACCCCATTACCCAAATTACCCACACACTCTATACAACCCTCCACAACCCTATTATCCACCACAAGAGCCATATTTCTCTGTCCATCACACCCAAACTTACAACCAGCCTCCGCCTCGCCCGCAATGGCGTGTGCCATTTCCCCAGAATACATATCCACCTCCACAAAACAAATACCCACCTCCGCAAAGCATATATCCACCACCAAGGGCCTACAGGAATCCTTCAGGGCCAAGCTTCCGCGAAAATTAGGCTTTCAGGAACGAAAGGGTGCAGAGGCCGAGAAAATTCACTTCACTGGGAGAAACCTATACTACTTTGTTCCACAAGTTGAGGCAGTTAGGCCTATTAAGTCCTGTTGAGCCCAAATTGCCAAATCCCCTTCCCAAAAATCTGGACCACTCAGTAAGCTGTGAATATTGTTCGGGGGCTCCCTGGCATGATACTGAGAAGTGTTGTAAGTTGAAGACTGTCGTACAAGATCTTATTGACACAAATAGGATCGAGTTCAGGCACCAGAGGCACCCAACATCAATGAGAACCCGTTACCGGTGCACCATGAGGCCCACATGATCAAACTCGTGCACGAAGGAGGGAACCCCAAGAAACCCTCACAAACGGTAATGATGATTCGTGCCAGTCCAAGCGAGAAGCCGACCAGTGGAAAGGCAGTGGTATAGTTGGGAAGGGTAGATGACAAGCCAGTTGTGGTAATGGGGAAAGGTTCGTTTGTTGTTGCGAAGAAGCCAGAGCCGGTCAAGGTAGTGCTGCAGGGAGTACCAAGCACGCCAGTGTTGGTTGTGAAGAGGGCCCGCATAGAACAAGTTGTTATCAGGCCAGTAATGCAGTTGCCGATAACAAGTGAGAAAGTTGTGCCATGGAGCTACAGTCAAGTGACAATAATGCATAAGGGGAAGGAGGTTGTGGAAGAAGTATGTTAGGCCCAGGGGTTAACTCATTCGGGAAGGTGTTTTGCTCCCGCAGAATAGAGAAGGGCCAATCCTATAACAATAAAGAAGCTAGTGACGGAGGAGGAAGCAGAGGAGTTTTTGAAGAAGATGAAGGCACATGATTATTCCATTGTAGAGCAGTTGAGGAAGACCCCGGCCCAGATTTCATTGCTATCCTTTTTGATCCATTCAAGCGATTATTGTCGGGCATTAATGAAGATTCTGAACGAAGCCCATGTTCCGGACAAGCTCTCAGTGAACCATTTGGAGAAAATAGTGCACAAAATCTTCGAGGTAAACCGAGTGACATTTTCTGATGATGAGTTGCCAGTAGAGGGTACAGAACGCAACAGAGCACACTATCTGACTGTGAAATGCGAAGACTCGATGGTCACTCGAGTACTAAATAATAATGGGTCAGTGCCAATATCTGTCCTTTGGCCACTCTGAACAAACTGAAGGTTGATGATGATAGGATTCACAAGAACAACGTCTGCATCCAAGGTTTTGATGGGGGGGAGGGTACTGATGCAGTGGGCGATATCATACTAGAATATACAATTGGCCCGGTCGAGTTCACCATGGAATTTCAAGTGATAGATGTGGCGGTGTCCTAAAATCTTTTGTTAAGGCGACCATGGATCCACGCAGCCAAAGCAGTTCCTTCTACACTGCATCAGATGGTCAAATTTGAATGGGATAGACAAGAGATTGTGGTATACGGGGATAGCGGTACACATGCCGTTAGTGATGCCATTGTACCCTTCATATAAACCGACGATGAGAAGGGCCCGTGGGTTTATCAGGTTTTTGACGCAGTCTTAGTAGACAAAATTCTTGAGGGATGGGGCCTTCCACTTCCCAGAATCACGGCTGTGACCTTCATGATAACCTCGAAAATGTTGAACAGCGGATTTGTACCAGGGAAAGGTTTGGGGGTTGATATGCAGGGTATTCTCCAGCCAGTTTCCTTGCCCAAGAACCTGGATACTTTTGGGATAGGATTCAAGCCTACCGCAGCGGATGTAAAGCGGGCCCGCAAGTTGAATAAAAGAGTCTTGGTCCTTCCTAAGCCAATCTCGTTCCTATCCAGATCATTTGTCAGAGCAGGTTTCAGAAAGTTGTCGGCCCCGAAAGTTTTCGGACCACTGATCGGGCTAGAAGGAGATTTGAATGAGGGCTTTGAAAGGCTGTTCACTGATGTCAACATGATAGAAGCTGGAGAGGGTTCTAGTAAGGCAGACATACAGTTTGTGGGGCTTAGGGCCAATGTCAACAATTGGACGGCTACTCCTCTTCCTACCCGGAGGGAGTCTTGGTAGTAGGCTCTAGATTTTTCTTTCTTGTTTTCTGGATTATTCCAGAGTTGTAATTCAATTTTTTTTTGTTTTATTTTTGTATTAGGCAAAAGTGTGCAACTCTGTTATCCCGCAGTTTAATAAAGTGAAAGTTTTTTCTCTTTATTGTTATTTTAATTCTGTTTTCTTCTTTTCTCTTTCTGAACAGTTCTCTTCATATTGGTTCTAATGACATGGCGTGCACAACGGATCTTCAACTCAGTCTAAAAAATCAATCTAATTCTGAACTAATCGTACAAAAGGTCGATTATAATGATGAATCAGAATATGATGAGGATGAAGCTTTCGAAGAGATAAACAGAGAGTTAAGCCAGTTTGAAGAGAAATCCAAGACCAACCTAAATGACACAGAAGCCACAAATTTAGGGGATGCAGACGATATCCGAGAAACTAAAATAAGCATCCACATTGCACCAAATATCAGGGAAGAACTAATCCAAGCACTTATTGAGTTCAAAGATGTTTTTGGATGGTCGTATGATGACATGCCGGGGTTAAGCACGGATTTAGTGGTTCACAAATTGCCCACTGACCCGGCGTGCCCTCCGATCAAGCAGAAATTGAGGAAGTTCAAGACAGATATGAGTGTGAATATTAAGAGGAAGTAACCAAGAAGCTGCAAGCAAAGGTTATTCGGGTCACTCGATATCCTGATTGGTTGGCTAATGTGGTGCCAGTGCCGAAGAAAGATGGGAAGATCAGGGTGTGTGTCAATTACCGCAATTTGAACAGGGCTAGCCCCAAGGACAACTTTCCATTACCCAACATCCATATCTTGATCGATAATTGTGCCGGACGTGAGATCGGGTCTTTTGTAGATTGCTATGCTGGGTATCATAAGATTTTGATGGATGAAGAAGATGCGGAAAAGACGGCATTCATTACGCCGTGGGGGACTTATTGCTACCGGATAATGCCATTTGGTTTGAAGAATGTTGGGGCAACGTACATGAGAGCAATGACTACTGTGTTTCATGATATGATACACAAAGAGATTGAGGTGTACGTGGACGATGTGATCATAAAGTCCAAGCATCAGGAAGACCACGTAGCAGACCTAAGGAAGTTTTTCCAAAGACTTCGAAGGTATGATATTAAGCTCAACCCGGCCAAATATGCATTTGGTGTTCCATCTGGAAAGCTGTTGGGATTCATCGTCAGTCGGCGAGGTATTGAACTGGACCCATCAAAGATCAAATCCATCCAAGATTTGCCACCACCAAAGAACAAGACAGAAGTAATGAGTCTATTGGGAAGGTTGAATTATATTAGCAGGTTTATTGCTCAACTCACAGCAACTTGTGAACCCATTTTTCGACTACTGAAGAAAGATGTTGCGGTAGAATGGACAGCAGAATGTTAGGAGGCATTTGACCAAATCAAAGGATATTTATCAAATCCACCTGTGTTGGTTCCCCCCGAGCCGGAGAGACCGTTAATTCTTTTTCTAACGGTCCTAGAGAATTCGTTTTGCTGCGTACTAGGACAACACGACATTACAGGAAGGAAAGAGCAAGCCATCTATTATCTCAGCAAGAATTTTACAGTATATGAGTTTACGTACACTCAACTCGAGAAGACATGTTGAGCCCTAACTTGGGTGGCCCAGAAATTGAAGCATTATCTGTCATCATATACTACTTATCTCATTTCACGCTTGGATCCACTAAAGTATATTTTCCAGAAGCCTATGCCCACAGGGAGGTTAGAGAAATGGAAAATATTACTCACGGAGTTCGACATTGTCTATGTGACGAGGACGGCCATGAAAGCCCAAGCATTGGCCGATCACTTGGCTGAGAATCATGTTGATGAAGAATACTAGTCATTGAGGACGTATTTTCCTAATGAAGAAGTGATGCATATAGATGAGTTGGAATTATCTGAGGAACCAGGTTGGAAGCTCTTCTTTGATGGAGCCGTAAATGCGAAAGGAGTTGGAATAAGAGCGGTACTTATTTCTGAAACAGGACATCATTATCCTGTTACGGCATAACTACGTTTCTATTGTACCAATAACATGGCTGAATATGAGGCATGCATTTTGGGCTTATGGTTGGCTGCAGACATGGATGTCCAGGACGTCTTGGTCTTGGGAGACTCAGACCTCCTGGTGCATCAGATTCAGGGTGAATGGGAAATAAGGGATTTGAAGCTCATACCATACCGACAATGCTTGCTTGACCTGAGCAAGCGATTTCGATCAGTGGAGTTCAGACACATCCCAAGAGTTCACAATGAGGTTGTCGATGCTTTGGACACTTTGGCATCGATGTTGCATCACCCAGACAAAATTCATGTTGACCCGTTGCATATCCAGGTTTGTGATCAGCATGCTTATTGCAACATGATAGAGGAAGAAATGGATGGCGAGCCATGGTTTTATGATGTCAAGGATTACCTCAGGATGGGGATATACCCAGAGCAGGCCACCGGAGATAAAAAGATAGCCATTCGGCGATTGGCAAATGGTTTCTTCCTCAGTGGAGGAATGTTGTACAAAAGAACACCAGATTTGGTATTGCTGAGATGCATAGATGCTAGTCAAGCCACAACAATTATGACAGAGGTACATGCTGGAGTTTGTGGTCCACATATGAGTGGACATGTATTGGCAAAGAAGATTCTTCGAGCAGGGTACTATTGGCTGACTATGGAGCGCGATTGTATCAGTTTCGTGCAGAAATGCCATCAGTGTCAGATACACGGAGATCTGATTCATTCTCCGCCGACAGAATTGCATATAATGTCAGCACCATGGCCATTTGTTGCCTAGGGCATGGATGTCATTGGACCTATTGAGCTGGCAGCTACCAACGACCATAGGTTCATTCTGGTGACCATCGATTACTTCACTAAGTGGGTTGAAACTAAAACCTTCAAGTCGGTAACTAAGAAGGCAATGGTAGATTTTGTTCATTCCCATATCATATGTAGATTTGGGATCCCAAAAGTGATCATCACGGATAATGGTGCTAATCTTAACAACAATTTGATGAAAGAGGTATGTCAACAGTTTAAGATTACACACCGCAATTCCACCCCATATCGTCCCAAGGCGAATGGAGCAGTTGAAGCGGCCAATAAAAACATAAAAAAGATACTTCGGAAAATGGTAGAAGGTTTGAGGCAATGGAATGAAAAATTACCATTTGCATTGTTGGGTTATCGCACTACTATCTGTACTTCGGTAGGGGCAACTCCTTATTTGTTGGTATACGGAACTGAAGCAGTAATACCGGCTGAAGTTGAAATTCCATCCCTTCAGATTGTCGCTGAAAGCTGAGATTGATGATGACGAGTGGGTCAAAACCCAGTTGGAGCAGTTGAACCTGATTGATGAAAAGAGATTGGCAGCTGTGTGTCATGGCCAGTTATATCAAAAGAATGGCAAGAGCATACAACAAAAAGGTGCGCCCCAGAAAATTTGAAGTGGGGCAGCAGGTGTTGAAACGAATCCTGCCACATCAGGCCGAAGCAAAAGGCAAGTTCGCCCCGATTTGGCAAGGACCATTCATCATAACCAGAGTGTTGTCCAATGGCGCTTTATGTTTAACAGATGTCGAAGGGAAATGTGTCGACATGGCTATCAATTCTGACACAGTTAAGAGATATTATGTATGACTTCTTTTAATTGTAATTGTTGTTTGTTTGTACTTGGCATTTATCGGAGAATGAAATGACGGAAGAAATTCTTTCTTCTATCCAAACACTTTAACCTTTGCTTCCCCTCTTTAGCCTTATTTATTCTTTCACATCCCCATTTTGGAATCAGTAATTAAAATGAAAGAAAAAAAAAGAAAAAATAATGATAATAAAGACAAAAGAAAGTCACAAGAAAATAAAGGAATTGAGAACTACGTTTGACCTGATTCCTCAAAGAAGGATATGTAGGCGCCTCACGGCTTGATCATAGTGTAACATAGCGCGCGTAATGTAACATAGTGTAACAAAAAATAAAAATCCCCAAGCAAGAAAAACTGGGGCAGAAGTTTGTGTTTGTAATTTTGGAAAGAAAGTGTGATTCCAAGAGTTGTACTGTTTTAATCATCAAAATTATTTTTAACTCTTGATACCCCATTTCTTTAGACATACACGAAACCCATATTTATGTCCAAAAAGACCTCCCGATCAGTATCCGAGAAGTGCCAAGTCATGCAAACGGAAGTCGGGGATAACACCCCGATCCCCAACAGAGAAGAGGATCATAAACTGGAAATGAATTGATAGCCGAAAAGAATCCCCAGTAGAGAGAGTCATATCGGCAGCACTCCAATCCCTAGCTAAAAAATAAAATAAAATGAGAGAGTCTTATAGGTGAAAACCTTCACAGGCACCATAAGGCAACGGGAATTGAGAGAAATGAGAGAGTCTTATTAGTGAATACCCCTCGAAGGGCACTATGAGGCGACAAGGCAAGATTGGCGGAAAGGGTCTACATTTGGCAAAGAGTTGAGTATTTGGTTATCCCCAGCAAGATGAGGCCGTCCGAAAGATTGATTGATACGAATAGACTGGGTTGATTAAGACGGAATGCACGACATGATCTTTGGGATCGGTTATATCATTCAAATAAGTTCTTTTCTTTCTTTTTCCCCAACATTTGTTTAGAAAGACTTTTTCTATTTTTTTTAAATCATCATTTTTTTCATTTCTTGGTTTAAAGACTTTGCCTCCCCAACAATTTGCTTTTGAAAAAGATTTTTAGAGCTTACTACCAGTTGCCAAAATGGTGCAAAGCAAAATGCGAATAGGACAGGCCAAAGATAAGGCAACAAAGCGAAAAAAAGTTGGTCGCAAGACCAAATGATGAATGGGTCTAGATCCCAAGAGGACCAAATTTCCAGGGGAAGTTGGAGAAAATGGAAAAGCAACAGTTAAAAGGTTATGAGGATCCCCAGCAGATTTGCGAGATACAGGAACAACTCCGACAGATTCTCGACCAAGTTCCGCAATGGTCGGATAACACAGAGCGGGGAAGGAAGAGAAAATAAAAACCATCCCCATCAGGAATATCATCCCCAGCAAATAATATCATCCCCAACAAGTTTTGTAATAAAACGCAAAGCAAGGAAAGGGAGAAGGGAAAAACCATCCCCGGCAGGAGTGGCACGACCACTCACCACGTTTTAAACTAACAAATTTTTCTTTGATGTGAAGCAGGGAAATGAAATGTTATTGACAGTAGGAAGACATGGCCACAAAGAAGATTATTAAACTGGGGCAGAAAATTTTCTCTCATTGCGAAACTTTTCTCGAAAATCAGATAGCCACCTGAGGAAAAGGGAAGATAACACAAGTTTTGGAGGAAGTGAAATCCCCAGCAGTATACGAGAGAAGGCGATACAAGTTTTAAAGAAAGCAATCTTGGAAGAAGCAAGATAACCCGAGTTTTAAGGGTAGTGGACCGTGAATCAGTGTCATCCCCACCATTGTTAAAGGGAGGAAAGTAACTAATCTTAAAGAAGGAAGATAATTCCCCAGCAGTGTTATTCCCGGTAGTTTTCAGAGAAGTGAAAACACCAGTCGAAGGGAAGTAATTCCAGTGGAAGGAAAGCGCCAAATTTAAAGGAAGTAGTCTTTGAAGTGGGAAAAGGACATATTTTTGAATAAAATACCGGTGTTATCCCCAACAGTTTTCGGAGGAATAAGACACCAGGTTTGAGGGAAACAGTTGAAAGAAGATGATTCAAGTTAGAAGGAAAATGGTTCGGGAGGCAGGAGGAGTAACATCAATAGTTACATTTTAAGAAAGTTGTTGAAGTCAGGAGCCCGCCTAGAGAATGAAGGTGTTACATTTTAAGAAAGTTGTTGAAGTATGGAGCCTGCCTGGAGAATGGAGGTGTTACATTTTAAGAAAGTCGTTGAAGTCAGGAGCCCGCCTGGAGAATGGAGGTGTTACATTTTAAGAAAGTTGTTGAAGTCAGGAGCCCGCCTGGAGAATGGAGGTGTTACATTTTAAGAAAGTTTTTGAGGGAAGCAGTTGAAAGAAGATGATTCAAGTTGTTGAAGTCAGGAGCCCGCCTGGAGAATGGAGGTGTTACATTTTAAGAAAGTTGTTGAAGTCAGGAGCCCGCCTGGAGAATGGATGTGTTACATTTTAAGAAAGTTGTTGAAGTCAGAAGCCCGCCTAGAGAATGGAGGTGTTACATTTTAAGAAAGTTGTTGAAGTCAGGAGCCCGCCTGGAGAATGGAGGTGTTAAAATTTTAAGAAGTTGTTGAAGTCAGGAGCCCGCTTAGAGAATGGAGGTGTTAAATTTTAAGAAAGTTGTTGTAGTCAGGAGCCCGCCTGCAAAATGGAGGATGAATTTTTTTTAACAAGTTGTTGAAGTCAGGAGCCCGCTTGGAGAATGGAGGCTGAATTATTTTGAAGAAGTTGTTGAAGTCAGGAGCCCGCCTGCATAATGGAGGATGAATTATTTTTTTTTAAGAAGTTGTTGAAGTTAGGAGCCCGCCTGGAGAATGGAGCTGTTACATTTTAAGAAAGTTGTTGAAGTCAGGAGCTCGCCTGGAGAATGGAGGTGTTAAAATTTTAAGAAGTTGTTGAAGTCAGGAGTCTGGCTGGAGAATGGAGGTGTCACATTTATGAAGTTGTTGAAGACAGGAGCCCTCCTGCATAATGGAGGATGAATAATTTTTTTTAAGAAGTTGTTGAAGTCAGGAGCCCGCCTGGAGAATGGAGGCTGAATTATTTTGAAGAAGTTGTTGAAGTCAGGAGCCCGCCTGCATAATGGAGGATGGATTATTGTTTTTTTAAGAAGTTGGTGAAGTCAGGATCCCGCCTGGAGAATGGAGCTGTTACATTTTAAGAAAGTTGTTGAAGTCAGGAGCTCGCCTGGAGAATGGAGGTGTTAAAATTTTAAGAAGTTGTTGAAGTCAGGAGTCTGGCTGGAGAATGGAGGTGTCACATTTATGAAGTTGTTGAAGACAGGAGCCCTCCTGCATAATGGAGGATGAATAATTTTTTTAAGAAGTTGTTGAAGTCAGGAGCCCGCCTGGAGAATGGAGGCTGAATTATTTTGAAGAAGTTGTTGAAGTCAGGAGCCCGCCTGCATAATGGAGGATGGATTATTGTTTTTTAAGAAGTTGTTGAAGTCAGGAGCCCGCCTGGAGAATGGAGGCTGAATTATTTTGAAGAATTTGTTGAAGTCAGGAGCCCGCCTGGAGAATGGAGGTATTACATTTAAGAAGTTATTGAAGTCAGGAGCCCGCCTAGAGAATGGAGGTGTTATATTTAAGAAGTAATTGTTGTTGAAGTCAGTAAAGCATCGGGAAACAACAAAATCCCCAGCAGAGGAAGGCAGTTCAAGATTCAAAGGAAAATAATGCGAAGCTCACAAGAAGGAAATAAACAGTTTGAGATCGGCTACAACACCAGTTCGAGAATACAAGTCAAGTCAGAAGTATAAGCAACATCAGAGGAAACACAAGGCAATGAGGCAACACCAGTCACATGACCAAGTTTGAGAATAAAATTTTGTAATGCATAAATCATAGCTTAGTATAACTTCTTTATCTTTAAGAAATGGTGTAATAAGGAGGTCGAAAAGCAGTAACAACAGCATGCAGTAGCAGTAACAACAAAAGGCAGTCCCATGGTAGTCCCACCTACCAAAATTTCCCGAACTACATTAACCTGATTCCCTTCTAGCCAGGGATATGTAGGAAACCTTTGAAGCAAAGGTTCGGTTAAATCTTATCAAAAAATAATGCTTCACACGGAGTATTCCAACGGGCAAAAATCGCTCGTATCCGCTCATTTTATCTTTGCGCGAAAATATTTTGTGTTTTCAGACAGAGAAGGACAGCTGTGAGCACGTGATTTTTGCCCTATGAGAACTACTCCCAGAAAATTCAAAATAAAATAAATTTTGTGTTATTTGCAATTGTTGTGAATTTTTGTATTGTTTGCATTCGTTCATGCCTGTTTATTTGTTAAGATAAGAATAAAATCATAAAAATAATGTACTTTGCATTTTAGGCATTTAAGGTCTAGTTGTGTGATCTTATATTTTAATTGGTACTTAATCATGTTTGATAATTATTATTAAGAGCTAATTAGTATTTTAATAAGTTAATTTAATTTATAATTCAACTTAGAATTTTAGTTTTTAAAAGAAAAAGAAAATAAAAGAAAGAAGAAAACAAGTAAAATTTCGGATTGGACCAGCTTTACAAGAAAACAGCCGAGGCCCAATGCCAACCCCCCCAATCCAGCCCGTCTTCAGCCTCAACCAAACGACGCCGTTTCAGGCACTTCCAACGGGACCGTTGATCTCAACTGATCAAACGGTCCCAAAGCCTTGACCAAACCCGACCCCGACCCGTCACTCCAATACCCAGACCGCCCTAGTACTACTCCAAACGACACCATTTGAGTTAAGTTAACTGATCTGGACCCTCGATCTCTCTTGATCGAACGGCCAAAATCAAACCACCCCCCACTATATAAATGAAACCCTCATACCCAGCCCCCCAGTCCAAACCCCTGTTCATCATCGTCTTAGAGACGAAGCCCTTCCGCCAAACCCTAGCCGCCATGGCATTCCTTCGCCTGAAACTCGGCGGCAACGACGCCGTCGGCCACCAAAATAACACCCCTGAACCTCCTAACCACCCCTAATCCAAATCCAGTACCCGTTTGTTTCGAATCATCCTCAAACTTCTCGAATCTTCATTTGAATATTCGAGCAAAGACTGAACCTACCCCAATCCTCCTTAAACTCACACCAAGGCACCCCCTGACCACCCTCGTTACGGATTTGTTGATTGTTTGCCTCGAATCAACCTCCAACTTCTCGAATCTTCAATCGAAGATTCGAGCAGGACCTAGATCTACCCCAACCGATCCCAAACTCATACCAGACATGTCCCTGACCTCCCTCATCACCAAACCACTGTGGGTTTGGTTCTAATCTGACCAGAACCGTTCGAACCCCAAATCAAACCCCCAAGAACCCTAGCAAGCCAGAGGGTGAAATCTGTCCCAACTAAAGGAGGGTTTGGGGTCTAACCGACTTTAGTCGAAGTGTTCTCAGTTGAGAACACTCGATTAAGGTCAGTTCGACCTCAAAAAGTTTGAGTTTGAGTTCGATTCAGGGTTGTCCAGGTCCCGAGTTCTTGAGGTATTTTCCATTTTCTATTTGTCCCAGTTTGTGTTTATTTATTTAGTTTAGTTTTATTGGTTTTTCAATTTCTTTTGTCGATTGTCCAGTTCTTCTCCCTCATACCTTTTATTTGGTAAAATTTGTTTCTGTTCGTTGTTAATTATAGGCTGTGTAGTCGATTCGAATAAGTTCGTCGATTAGTTTGGCTTTATTATAAATCCCTGTTCTTGTCATTGTTACTTGAATGGCCTGATTATCTATTTCTGAGTAATTGCTGTCAATTGTTGTAGGCAATCGTTTAATCAGTTATCATAGATTAAGTCAAGTTTTATCAGTAGTTTCGTAAAATGATTTAAGGTCGAATGTTGTGTGTGCTTGATCTGTGGACATTTAGCTTTAGGGCATTGTCAATAGGCTGACAATGATCCTGCATTCATGTTCATTTTTTGGTTCAGTTTCAATTTCAGTTATAATGATTCTGTTGAGTTCTGTGTTGTGATTCAAATTCAGTCCATGGGTTTCAATGGGAACTTGACCTTAATCATTCAGTTTGTTAGGATAATTGGTTATAGCTGTTAATCGAAATTAGTTTTAGATAATTGCTTGTTTGAACAGATTTTAGGATTAAAAGTTTTAATACAGTTGAATAATTGTATTAGGGGCAGTAATATTAAGGGGTTTCAGGGGTGATTTGGGAATGAAGCAGTTAAGATAATATTTTAATATTAGTGTTTTGATTAGTGGTATATTAGTGTCTTTAAATTAATGTGGTAATGGGGAACAAAAGGGAATGGGGGCAGAAAATAAGGAAAAGTTTTCCATAGTGGGATTTTAAGTGGAAAAATTCAGATTTTTAGTGGGAGAAGGGGGTCGGGCAGTAAGTTTGAAAGGAGGGCAGGTCTGTATAAGAGGGTAGGAGGAGGTCTGTACAGGGTAGGAATTTTTTTTGGAGAGTTTGGGATTAATTTTGAGAGCTGGGGAGTTGAAAAGAATAGCTACTGTTTTTCATCGCCTCACTTAGGATCTGAAAAAGCTAGAACATTTCCTCTTTATACTTCTGCTCTATACTTGGGGAGGTTTATAGCTGCTGATTTTGTTGCTGCACTGCTGTTGCAATTGCTGTTTGTTACTACTGCTGCTGCTGATCCTTTTCTTTCTTCTTCTTGTCCTGTTTTTTTTTCAATCCAGGTACACTTTTCGAATCGCCTTGATGTCGCTCTTTGAAAGTTGAAAAATGGAAGTATTCACAGATTTTTGTTCATTTGTAGGTTTCCTGTTGTTTACAATTAGATGAATTGTTAGTTAATTATACCTAGTCGGTACTAGATATGTGTTTTGTATTATGTGAACAGTGGAGACATACGAATTGTAATTAAGAGCTAACTAAACTGCTATGCTCATGTTGACATGCTATTAGCTTACAAATTTGAGCTGCTAGGTTGTCAGTTCGCCTCACCTGAACATGATTTGAGTTAGAGTTTGTGGTTATAACTGCTGCGCCGGTATTTTAGGGGTGAGTATACTTAAAGGATGATTTTGTAATTGTTGGCATTAGAACGCATTCAACCATTGTTTAGCGTATCTGTTTGTTGGTGATCTTGAGGTAGAACTCAATTGTTATAAGGTTTTGTTGGCCTTCTTGATTAGTTGGAAGTTTGATTCCTATTATAGCCCCACCTTGGTGACTGATTGAAATATGTTTGTGATTTATTGCTTACTGCTAATTGACAAAGTGTACAATCTATTGCTTCTATATCTATACCATGTTCTTTCCAGAAGTCCAGGCAACAAAATCCATTAAAAAGGAAATATAACAACCCACTTCTTTATGCTTGAACACTAGTTGATTATTGTTACAAAAAAAAACTCATGTCTAATAAGCGACGAAAATAGAGGCGAACGAACATGAGATTTTGAATGATGTCATATAATATTTGTTTGGTTGCACTGATTTTGATTCCGAATTATCCTGTTAATAAGCTGTTTCGATAATTGTTTAAGCCATAAAGCCATTGTGAAACAAGGAATGTATAGCCTTGCAACTCATTTGGGTCAGCTACCAGCCCAATGCCATTTCAGCTGAACGCTTAGCTTCAATTTAACACAAGCCCAATAGTTATTTAGTTAGCTTGAACATTAGCCTAAAATAATTAGAATTCCTTTAAGCTCTCCTTAATTAATTAGGCTCTTGCGATTGGTTCAAGATGTGTCATATTAGCCAAGCCAACAATTATGGCCCTCACTTAATTAACTTTAATCCTTTAGAAATCGAGGTGTGCCATAAAGAAGAATTTTTTTTATGGCCTCGCAAAGATAAAAATGCGTAGTGACTTTTAAGGGCAGTATTTTAATAAAGTTATTTTCGTAAATTTGGGTGTGCATTTATGTGACCCAAATTCAAATCTCAACGGAATCGAAATGTGTCGCTAATCACAGGTACATTGATTGTGACGTGGTTCGAGATGCATTTCCACGATGTTGCAAATTCCTTTTAAATAATGAATGAGACGAGCCTCGACAAACAAGAATACACAAACTGTGGGGCCCTCAACGGACAGTTATATTAAATGATTTCGAGACAGGCTGCATAGCAAACTTTACAGCTTTTTCTCAAAATAACAACGCGTTAGTATCTTTAGGCGCGTATTTAATAATGTTATCTTCCTAAATCCGGGTGCACATTTATGTGACCCAAATCCAAATCTCAACGAAGTTGGAACGTATTGAAAATTGCGGGTACATTTATGTGGCGCAATTCGAGATGCATTCTCACGACGTTGCAATTCTTCGAATAAATAATAACAAAAGCGGTAAACTGTTAAAATTTGCACATAGGTTCATAATTGTATAAAATCAGATAATTAAGCCGAATATGACAATTGAGCGACCGTGCTAGAACCACGGAACTCGGGAATGCCTAACACTTTCTCCCGGGTTAACAGAATTCCTTATCCGAATTTCTGGTGCGCGGACTATTAAACAGAATCATTCTTTTCCTCGATTCGGGATTAAAACCGGTAACTTGGGACACCATAAATCTCCCAAGTGGCGACTCTGAATAAATAAATAAATCCCGTTTCGATTGTCCTTTAATCGGAAAAAACTCCCTTTACGTCCCTTTCGAGGTGTATAGGTAAAAAATGAGGTGTGACACCCCTTAGACGTGACTGACACCCAGCTAACACCACCTGTCAGGCGAAACCCTTTCTCTAACTTTTAACTATTTACACAAACACTAAGAGAAAAAGATGCATGCCTAATAGTATTATTAATAATTAAAGAGGATATGATTATCGCCCAATACCTTAGTCAATTGATAGGAAACCAACAATCACTCAAATAATAAAACACTAGCCCAAATCTCACACTAAGACCACGGAGCATCTAACAAAATAATATGAGTTTTATTGACGGGTGTGCAAACCCCCGCCCCCCCTCCCCCCCCTCCCCAAAAAAAAGGAAATAACTAACACGAACTAGGTAAGTCTGAATCGAAAGCCTCCACAAACAAGGCGGTGGCTCACCTCAGCAATAGGATCCACTGAAACAAACTCGTCCGCATTTATCTCTATCTCCCACAACGGTATCTGCATAGAGATGTAGGTAAGGAGTGAGTTATACGTAAGTATAACCCAGTAAGATCCTCAAACCGACACTTTAAATAACTCTGGAACAAGTATTAGAAAATACAAACACACCACAATACGAATCATTTAGTAAATATGATAATATACAATAACTCAATATATGTGTCAACAGAGTTATTAAGAATTAGCCAACAAGAATACCCACTAAGGACTTTTCATAATTGCAGTGAAAGAAATTTACCAACACAGCTACGAGTCCACAACGGCACCACAATGCCTCAAATATGTGATAGAGCATACACAATACTCACTGAATCATACACAATGCCCTAAATATATCAAAAAGCATACACAATGCTCGGGGTGATGTACAAAGGCATACACAATGCCCCAATATCATGGCGCACAACCGTATAAAATTCAAAATCATGGCGCACAACCATATCAAACTCAACATCATGGTGCACAGCCGTATCAAACTCAATATCATGTCGTACAACCGTATCAAACTCAACACCATGACTCACAGCCGAATCAAACTATCAAAGTCAACATCATGGCGCACAGCCGTATCAAACTATCAAACAAGGTTATAAAATAATTATTTTTTTAATGTATTTTTTCATAAAATAATATATTTATGGCTAGTCTAAGACCATCGATTCTGCCAAGCGCACGCTTGTCCCAACACATAGACCAGGCCGAGAAAACACACTTTCAAAACAGGTTTTAGAAAAGCAAGTATCAAAGCTTAATTAAAGTCTCACTTATCTCGCAAATGGAATGCTCCCCAATCTTGCAATGTCTAGAATACAGACCAAACAGCCTCTAATGGCCTCAATCTATCCAAAATATTATTTAACAATGTCAATGATGCTAGTCGGAATCAACTCTCAATATCCCTAACTTTTAAACTGTTACTATTCTACCTATTAAATATTATAGTTTTAAAGGTAGGCCCGAAATAATAATCATAGAATAAAATGATATTGTGGCTTATAGACCCAACAGTTTTGAAACCTTGAAAACTTGGTTTACTAACTCACATGGAAGGTAGCCACTGGAATATAAGTAATTAAAAACTATATTCAATCACTGTTTCCATAAACATGTATCCATTTACTATTGTCTAATTATAAACAAATCATTATCTCCTACTAGAAAGAAGTAAAACCGAAAGTGCATCGACAATGGTTTTTCACATAATACGTACTTTTAATTCCCCTAATTAACAGTAGCAAATTGTTTTTCATAATTAATTCATGATGGCTTCCATTATTGCTTAATTATTAACATCTATATTACACGCTAATATTATCACAAACACCAACTAAAAAGCATACAAAATATACTAATACCTGGAGCTTTCACAAGTACACCAATTCCTTTGCTCAAAAGTTAGAGCTCCTAACCATGATTGTCAATGAAGACAATTCATTGTATACAGGTCTCTTATGTACGCCGCCTTCGTACTCCAGAGCTTCTTTACTTGTTCGTATTAAATTTTAATATTCTAATGTCGTAATGTTCTACTAAAACGTGGGTAGCAATTGTGATGGCCGGGCCATGTACCTTACTTTTATTAACTAAAGCCCATGAGTATTGCCACATGTAATGTGAACTGGCAACTAGCAAATTTATTACTACATTGTATTACATTTCTTTTAATAAATTCTCTCCCACTAACTTATATTTGTTCCAATAGCTATAATAGAAATTAAGTTTCTAGTCTCACAATTAATAAGTAAAAAAAAAAAAGATTGGATTATTACATTCTCCTCCACTTAAACAAGCGTTCGTCCTCGAACGAGTTAGAAAATGTACCTCACATCTCAAACAACTGAAGGTACTTGCTTCGCATATCTGCTTCAGACTCCCATGTAGCTTTCTCTGTTGGATGGTTACGCCATAATACTTTCACTGAAGCAACCTTTTTCGATCTCAATTGCCGCACTTGCCAATCAAAAATAGGTATCGGACCTGTTTTAATAAGTAAAATTCTCGTCAAGATCTACCTCTTTGGGTTGAATTATATCTTTCATTATGAACATATCGTCTTTCCGAAAAATCTTATAACTCCTTCGTGGTATCAAAATAAGTAATTTTAATTTATTTTTTTCATCTTCAAGCTCTCCCTACCACTAACTTCCTTGTCATCATAGGAAATTAGTTTACTTTAAGCTGCTTGAAGTTGTTCTCTTATGAACGCCACCCCTTTATTTTCGTAGCTTGCATAACCAACTCTCGACCTAATAGATGTGATTTACTAGGTTTGAACCAACCAACTAGATAATTACACCAACTTCATTTAAAGCCTCAAATAACAAGGTCTGCACAACAAGCTAGTAACTATTATGAGGTACAAACTTGATTAAAAGCAGCTGATCATGAATTATTCGCTATATAATATCCGTCCGGCTAATTTTAGGACATGGTAGCCACACTCTCTAATGCCTCCATTGCACTAGAACACATAAAAGCACGACAACCACATTCCTATAATGGAACACATCCACCGTTCTTTGATACCACTACAACATTTTGTATATGTAGCTACAAAATACATTGTAGCTAAATATAAAAATTTCCGTAGCTAAACACTTTAGCCACAATATTTTTTTCCGTAGCATCCGTAGCAAAATGTAGCATAGCTAAAAGTTAGCTACAGACTTTATATGATCCGTGGCTAAGGACTAGTACTTATTGCTACGAATATTTTCTGCGTTGTAGCTATGTTGATAACACTTTTTTGCGACGAAATATATACTCATAGCAAATAATCTTAATCTTTTGCTACAACAAATAAACTATATAGCAATCTTTATATTTTGCCACAATGTATTTTACTGTGGCAAAAGACTTAATTTGTTTGCCACGAAAATTCAAATCTTGTGGCTATTTTTATATTTTAGTCTCGTGGCAATAGTACTTTTTTCAGCTACAATTTCAAAAATTCATAGCTATGAATTGAAGTATTTGCCACAAATATTTAGGTAGCTAGCTAAATATTTCTTCTTTTGCTACGAAAATGAGAATGTATAATCATGTTTTTGTTACGTGATAATTATATATATATTCAGCCACGAATTCAAACTTTTATTGCCACAAATTAAAGAACTTGCTACAAGAATAACTAGTTACAATATTTTTCATAATAGCTAAAATTCTAAATATTTTAGATTCCAAAATAAATTCAAAGTTACACATAAGCTTTTAATAAAGTAGCTACGAATAAAAAGAATTTACATTTCACAATAGGTTTCAAGTTACACATAATTGCAAATTTCAAAGCATTCACGATGCACAATTTTTCTACAACACCATCTTGCTTGAGACACCGTTTCTTCTTTTACTCCTCCTCGGATCTTCAACTGCACCTTATCTTGGTCTTTAATTATTCATTGCTCTAACTCCACCAATTTACCTGTCAAAAAAAAAAAAAAAAATTAACACCATGAAGCAAAAATAAATGATCATATATGTTTAACAGATACAACTGAATTGAAACTTTAACACAAAGATGTAAGTTCAATTAGTAAAAACATTAATAGAATAATTTCAAGCAGACAACAAACATGTCTTGATAAATATTTTACAAGAATTTCTAACGGATAACAACATGAAAAAACACAAAGAAACAAAAGAAGTAAAAAAGAAAATTTTGAACACTTTTTAAACAACTTAAGTTATCTTCATCCCAAAAGGATGCCTGGTGCACTAAACTACCACTATGTGCGGAGTCCAAGGAAAGGCCGAACGACAAGAGTATATCGATCTTACCCTACATTTCTGCAATAGGTTGTTTCCATGGCTCGAACTCGTGACCTTCCGGTCACATGAAGACAACTTTACCAGTTACGCCATTAAATTATCTTCATCCCAATTTTGTAATATTGTTTTTCTGTTCAAATTCTCAATCACTAATCAAAAATAAGATACAATATCTATCAAATTGCCGGAATAATTCACAAAATTGTACCCAAAAATCCAAGTGAAGTAGGTATAAAAAGATTTACAATCTCTAAAATATAGAGATATGAGCTTACCTCTTCTGTCCGAGAATTGAGAAGCGATTGGGTTTTCTCTCGCTCTTCTTTGTCATTATCGGTCTCCTTAGTTTAGCCATGGTTAAAGAATAAAGTAGAAAAGTGGGGAAGGGGAGGTGGCGGCGAGAGGGAGAGGAGGTTAGAGTGTAGTTAGGTTTTCGGGATTATGCTTTGGGCCTTTGTCGTTTCTTTACTTGTTGTTATATAGATTTTTGCTTTCTTTTAATTTTTAATAAGACACGGAATGCATTAAATGCAAAAAAGTGTAAGTGCTAACAAATATAAGTAATACAAAAAAACTACCAAAAATCAAAAGGAATAATATTATAAATACTTAATTAATAATAAGTAACATAGAAACAATAAACTATTTAAATAAAATAAGGCACCTTTTTCTTTAAAGCTTCTTTCGTACTATATGATATTGTTAGTTTGTTGTATGCTCCTATTTCAATTATATTAATTTTAAAAAAATATTAGTGCTTAATTAGATTTATGATAGTAATTATTAAGTTATCAAAATAGCATTAGATCATTAATTATGCATATTCAAACTGAATACAATTAGTGATCAATGTAAATAGATACAAGCACAATGACGTGAATAATTATTAATTTCTAATCAATGACGTGAATAAAGATTTTCAACAAAAATATTTTTTCTCTTCTCAAAATATCATAAAAATAAGTACATAAAAAAATATTTACAATTGTAATTTATCATTTAACATTATATTATAAGAAATTAATTACAGATATACATCATAGAGGGTGTAAGTATAGAATTCAATAATATATGGGATATAAGTTTAAATTTAAAATACAACGGATGTATTTGAAACTGATTAATACTATATGAGTATTTTGTGTAATAACCGGAAAAACTAATATGAATAATAGTGTTTTCAGCAGATATTTTTATTTCTAATTTTTTTGCTATTAGTTAGCATAAAAACCAACGATAAATTTTGTTTTTCATTGCAAAATCGTTGCTATTTTACTATACTTTTTTTTCATTATAGTTTTATACTGTTTAGATTCAATTTTAATACAGAATATTATTTTTCATCCATTTTAATGTTTGTTAATTTCAATTTTAAGATTGAAGATATTTTTTGCATTTTAATTTTTGGTATTTGAAATTTAATTAATTTTATATATATATATATATATATATATATATATATATATATATATATATATATATATATATATATATATATATATATATATATATATATATATATATATATATATATATATATATATATATTTTTCATAACCGAATATTTCTAGACCAAGTGTTGTCATAAATTTCATACTCGAAGCAAAAAATTCATCTTTAAAATTTTTTGACCTTACAATGGTGACCTCACAAGTGAGATAATATAATTATAGTCAACTATAAAAGTTTATTGATAATTTGAATCAATCACTATTCATTTTTTCTTGATAAAAAATTGTAACTATTAAGCCAACTATTTGGCATTTCTTTCTAACTTGAAGAAAAATTATCCATTAACTACATGATTGTGTTTCAACTAATTTAATAGTCGTAAAATATTATGATTGCTACAATAAGTTTCAATTCGTGGTAAAACTTATAAATAGCTTTGAATTTTTTTCATAGTGATAAATCTGTGGTTTATCTCATTTATGACAAATAATTGTTAAGCCAAATATAGCAATAGTTTATTTAGAACTTAAAGCTAAATTATTTATTCAGATATAATATTTTATTTTAAATAATTTATTGTGATTAAAAATTAGTTTTGCTTCAGTAAGTTTTAGCATGTAGCAAAAACTAATGATTAGCTACGAAATTTTATCATATCAAAAGATCTGTAGCTATATCATGTCTTCATGTCAAATAATCATAACTTTTAAATCAACTATTGCCACGATATTTTATAACTAGAAGCAAAAATATTTATTTTAGCTACAATAGTTTGTTTCAAAAAATTTATTGTAGCTAAAAGATTATTATCGCTATAATAACTTTTAATGCGTGGCAAAAACTTATGATTAGCTACGAAATTATACCGTAGCAATAAATTTATAGCTATTTAGGTAATTGTTGCCACAATAATTAGCAACCATAGCAAAAAGGAGGAATTAGATTCGCCAATTTAATTTTTGTGGCTAAAAATTTTTACGAATTTGTAAAAAGCCACGCAACTCTAATTTTTGTGGCTATTGTTAGGTACTAGCCACGAAATTTAGATGTGTAGCTATAAATGCATTATGTTGTAGTGTACGCCAGTTTTAAAATGCATCCAAGCACCCTTATATAAGTCTCTCATGTATGGAAACACTAGAACACATCCCCTACATAACACTCTCACATACAGCAGAGTTGGGATACATTCTTACACTACTATATAAATATTCCACGCCCTGTTACTCTTGTCACAAATACGATATGGGCGTCTCATAATATTACATTATTTCTTAAACATATCGCTACATAGGCTATTATGTTATATAAGCAATTCAGACCAAATCAAGCATGCGATCTCGTTGAGCATATCATGATCATCTAAACTATAATCACAACTTTCTCTATGAACGTTTAGACCAACTACAAAGTCTACAATGATCTATTTTCACTTTCTTCCAGAGAAAACTATGTTGGCGATAATTGCTCGAGTCTCTAACAGCCATATTTAGTATATTAACAATTTATACACTGAAAAATAGTATCTATGATACCATATATTACCTTCAGTTGTCATTAACTCTTTTTCTCAGATCCCAATGCATATATGTAGATCTCGAAGGTACTGAATATTGCAAGTGATATATCTCATCGAGTATAAATCTCCCTATGCCAACCACCACGGATGTACACTTATTGGACTCTTTAGCCATAATATTCCCTCTCCGTTCACTATCAAGTAGGACTCGCCTCTAAGAGCTAAATACTACCCCCAATAAGGTTAGGACTCTCATACCGATGAACTTTACCTATTCAAATAAAGAAAATTGTAATTTACACATGCTAGTGCCTTAGTGAGCATAATGCCATCAACCTGTCATCCTTTTTACTAGCATCACATAACTCAAAATATCATATTATAAAAAAATTAAATGTTACACTTGCGATCTCGGTATTCAATTAATATTATTTTATATTTATAAGACCCTCCCCAACCCCTGCATATGCTCCATTCGAGTAGGAAAATATTTCCATATTTCATTAATGAACATAATAATACAAATTCCAAGGAACAATTTAAACACTTGGTTCCTCTAGTTCATGACCAGTACTAATGACCTTGGTATCCAAGAGATGTCATTAGAAGTTCAAACTAACTAAAATAGATCTTAGAACATATCTTCAGATTATTCAACTCATTTACATTCCACTTATAATGTCACAATCACAAATCTATCTTAAACTAAAAGATAACCTATAACTGAAGATACAAATTATCTAAGCATGAAACGATACTTTCCCCTTTATGCCAATATAAGTGATATGTCTATTACTGATATAATTTACTGAGCTTCTCAATGGATAGAACTAAGGACCTCAAAAGTGTTATACTTGGTTTGGTGACTTCTTAATCACAAAGTCCTGCATCTTATTATTTTAGTTACTTTGACTCCATATAGCTAGTCCATATAATTAAAATAAACTAGCAAAAAATTTTTTTGGCAGTATATCGCTACTCAAATCTATCTCCATATTAAATGGTACACTCGGTAGGCTCTCTAAAAATGCATTCGAGTACTCATTAACTAATAAAACTAACTTAATAGTCAGTTTTTCAACCTTGGTGCCCCGAGTTATACTTAGATATAACACATACGTTTCACTTACTATATATATAGAACTTTTATTGATAGGGTAGCTTAGCCTATAAGCATACCAAGTGACTCCTTTATATGCACTACTATCCTCAACTGGAATGAAACATCCAATAGTCTTGTTGTTTAACCAAAAATAGGGATTTCGGTCAAAACTTATATTAGAAGAACTCGGGTTACTGATAATCAAATAGAAATAAGAACAATTGAGAAATAATAGCTAAACTCAAAGTAAATCAATGTATTCCAATAGTATTTCGTGTCCTTACAAATGATCAATCTTCTCCTTTTATAATTATTTCTAGGTAATACGTTTTGTTTTTACCATAATAGTGTCATTATTAATAATTAATGGCATTTATTGTAATGTTACAATAAGTAATCATATTTGATTTACTATCAGATTCATTCCCTTCCATCATAAAGAGGTTCAAGCGTCTATCTCTCTTGCTTTTTCCTGAATATCTACCCGTGCCTGTTGAAGCTCGTGCCTCTTTAATTATTCTTCGTCATCTATCCTCCTTTGACTGGTCCACATGTCATGACGTGTCATCTTATAATAAATTCCATATATAAACTTAATTTTTCCCAATATAGATAGTCCCTCCACTTGCCATTTATTCATCAATATAATATTTGGAAAGTGGATCTCATTAAAGCGGGAATATTTGCCGCCATTAATTCTTCCCTAGAATTGATGTTTCATCTGTCACTTCCATTTAATGTTCTTGACACGTGGCATCTCCTGGTTGGTTCTGCAACCTTTGAACGTCTTTTAGCTTTTTTATGACTTCACCAATTACGAAACGACAGTTCTCATTATGACGTTTCCATCATTGCGCCTTTTCCTTTGACGGTTGCTTCTGACTATAAATATAACTTTTTACCTTTGTCTTTTTCACAGAAGTTTAGAGTATTCAATTCTAATTTTCTTCTTCCTCGTACTACTATGTCTTCTTCAAACCCTAACCCTTGGAGAGTCTCCATTGTTGACAACCTTCCTCTTGCTCCTATTAGAAGTAGAAGAGGGGAAGGCTTCGTAGTTTAGGGTCTTCTTCATCAAGAGATGCCTCTATTCCTTCATCGAGTTCTACTCCACCTTCTAAGACTAGGGGTTCTAGAACAAAAGAATCCACTGAACCTCTTCGTGAACCTTTAGTGGATGAAATTGTTCCTACGGAATTATATTTCTACAATGATAGAGAATCCATCAGAAGCAAACTATTTTCATTAGATCGTGCTTACATCTACCCGGCTCAGATTACTGAAGGTCTGATTTCTGTAGTTCGTAGAGATTGCCATTGGAGTCATGACTTCCCCATTATAATCCCTAATGCGAACCAAAGAATCACTTCTTACTTAACTGGGTTTTCTTTTGTTTATCATACCCTTTCACATTGGGTTTCAAACCTGCTATTGACCCTGTTATCCTTGAATTTTGTCGCTTTTTCAATGTTTGTTTGGGACAAATTGGCCCCATCGTGTGGAGAATTGTTTCTTGCTTGAGGCATTTGGCCAACATGGCTGGTATACCGTTTACATTTTTTCATTTAATCCATCTCTATTCTCCCAAACGCTTTCGCCAAGGAATCTTTAGTTCAGTGGCAAGAAGCAAAAGAGTTTTGGTCAATCCAGAAGACGATAAAGACCGTGGCTGGTATGCCAGATTCATTATTGCCCCCACTGTTGGATTAGTGGGTAAAGAGAATGTTCCCTTCCCTGAGAAGTGGAATTTTGCACGTAAATTTTCTTCTTAATAACTTTCTCGTACCTTTTTCTCAATTTTTGTGGTTATCATTTTAACTTCATTTTCTTTTTCAGCAACCATGGGAGTTGTTGATGAAATTCCCAACATCCGTGGTTGGGTAGGAAAGCTATTAAATGTTGCTCCGATGGATGGTAGGTCCTGGAAAAACCTTTCTCATCGGTTTGGTTGGAAAGTGAAAACTCATGGTAAGTGCTTCTTTCCCTTATATCTTTCGCATTTCTATTTAATTCTTTCTTTTGAATATTACCTTGACCCTTCTTGTTGTCAGGGTTTCCTATTCGAGGCATAAGTGCTGATGCCGTCGTAGCTTCCATAATTTCTTTGGAAAGAGCCCAAGAGATAATTTTGGGTTCTTCATCGAAAAGGAAAGCTACTGTTTATCAAGACTCTGAAAAGGAGGAAGAACAAGATGGGGGGTTCTCTGATAAAAATGCCACGGGTTAGAAGACACATTATTTCAAATGACGAAGCATCTCCCCCTCGTTCTATTCCTTCCACCGAGCCTGTTTAAACCTCGTTGGTGATTTCCGATGATGATACTCCCGCGACTGCTCATGATTCTGTTGATCAACTTTTTGCTCGTGGGTTCGATAATGAAAATTTGGGTCCAGTTTCTGATGAAGTGCCCCTTGCTTCTTTTCCCATGTCTGTCCTTATGACATCTTCTCTACCTACCATGACTGTTACCGTTGCTGCTCCGCCCCAGGCTTTTTTAACTCCTTCCACAGTTCCTCCCACAACTGTGTAACATACTGAAGTTGGTTCCTCAAGTGGAAGTGGAGCTATGAAACAGGTTATCATCGAGGTCCCGACCGATGGTAATCTTTAGAGAAAATCAGGTGGGGCTGACATGGGGTTGAAACCCCTGATTGGTCCAATCGAGAGAGCCAAGCTTGAGAGCCACAATTCTTTAACTTGGATGAAAGACATAATACAATCATCTTTAATGGTATTCCTTTTTAAGGATTTTCTACTCCTTTTTATTAAGGTTCTTACTTTTTCATTTTTTTAGATCAACCTCGTTGGTACAGAAATGATGAAGAGGGTTTCCCACACGGAGCAATTAATTCATGAGTATCAAGTTGAAGCAGACAACTGGAGAAAACAATATGAAAGCCTTCAAATTGATATGGAAGTGTTAGAAGAGAACAAGTGCACCTTAGAGCAGCAGTTGAGGATTTTAACTTCGGAATTGGCGGTTGAAAGAGCTTCCTCAAATCAAGCTGGTAAAGACAAGAATCTTCTCGAAAATTCTTTTTCTGAGCAACTCTGCAAAGCTAGTGAAGAAATCGGAGATTTGAAGGCTCTCTTAAGTGAGAAAGAAGTGTATGCCGGTGAACTTGTGCAAATTCTGACTTAGACTCAAGAAGACCTTCAGGAATCTTCTGATAAGGTTCGTTCCTTAGAAAGTTCACATGCTTCTCTTCAAACTTCTTATGATTCTGCCTTGGTTGAGAGTGAGAAGCTCAAAAGTGAAATTGCTGAATGGGAGAAAGATTACGAGAGTCTTGAGGATAAAACCGCAATTGAAGTGAGTTGTGCATTTTTAAATACTCGCCATGATACCCTTGTAGAAGTTAGCAAGAGAATTTTAATTTAGAAGGTGAGTTAGCTAAAAATAAGAGAAACCATTGAAAAGACTCAGCAGAGCCAAGACTTTCCCTCTCCCGTGGCTGAAACTTCTGGAAATCTTGAAGATGATCTGGGTACGGTAAGTGTTCCAATTCTTTCAAGTCAAGTTGAGCCTACTGCTGCTGATGACCCTGCTTTGGTTCCTTATTCAACTCCTCAGTGACAAGTTTATGATATGTGACTCCTCTTTTTTTTTCTTTCTTTGGTGGAATGTGGTTATAACCCTTGGTCCCATTTGAGGGTTGTTGAAAACATCAAGTCCCAAGACCTTTTTCGGGGCGTTTTGTATAAATAACTCTTAGTTTATGACTAAGTTCATACTTGGTCTAAACTTTTTAATATTAAGAAGTTTTACCAGTTATTTTTGAAATTCTGTTTTGCTCATTCTTGCCTTTATATTTAAGGACTTATTCAATAATTTGCACTTTTATTTTGCAAAATGCTTTTTTAACTTAAAAGAGGGCCCTTTTATATTCGACACTTAATGAGGAAGACGTCTCAACTTCATAATGGTGTAAATGTACGATAAAAGAAATAGGAATACACATGTTTGTTGAAATAACTTTGGCAAGTTTTTATTTGAACTTTGTCAAGTTTTAAATAACACCTTACATGTGTTTAAATAACTTCTATAACTTTTTCGTAACTATTTGCCTTACAACAGATTTCAAAAAAAAAAAAAACACAAGGTTTTATTTATAACCCGTTTCAGTACATTGTCTTTAACCTAACTATTATAAGCTTTTTCTTTGGCTTTGCTCGTAACTTTGCTCTGCACTTGACTCATTTAATGAGTAAACTTTTCAGGCTTAAATTTTGATTATTTCTCAATCTTCTTTGCCTTCTTTATACATATGTCTATGTATATTATATAGTCCCCCAAGTGTTTGAGTTTTGAAGTATGAAGTCTCGAGCACTTGATTACTCCTCTTATTTGGTCCTTTTACTGAAAAGGTATAAAACATACGGGACTCGAAGGTACGATTATAGATGAAGACTGCTTAACCCGTCTCAATTTCTATCAGAATAGTTATAACCATAGACCGGGAATTTAATTTATTCTGCGTGCGCTACATTTCGTGATTCATCATTTAGTACGGGTTAGCTTTTTGCCTATCATCTAAAATCGTTAGTAAAATTTTAACAATTCAAAAATAAATTTTTAAAATGAGGATACCTGACCGTGGGTACTCCTTAGAAATAGTTTCTCTTCAGGTGAACAGCATTCCAATGTGAAGGTAATATCTTGCCATCCATTGTTTCCAGCTCGTATGCTCCTTTGACCACGATACCATGAATCTTGTAAGGTCCTTCCTAGGTTGGACTTAATTTTCCCGCATTAGCCACCTTCGTGGATTGAAAAACTTTCTTGATTACGAAGTCCCCAATCTGAAATATCTTAGACGAGCTTTCCGGTTACAATACGGCCAACATCACAACATTTTTGTCTACGTGCCCAAACTTTATCACTGGATGTGACGACCCGACCCGTTGTCTCGTGAGTTACCGCCCCGTTTTCCCCATTTCCTATTTCTTTATGCTTCATTATCAGTGTTGGGTGTGAACGAGTTGATTTGGATTGGTTTTAGTAGGAAATGAGACACTTAGTCTCTTTAAGGAAGATTTATTTTGAAAAAGTCAATCGAACGTTGACTTATGTGTTAGAGGGATCGTATTTGAATCCCGATGATTCGGTTAGGTTCGGGGGATGATTTATGACTTAGGAGCGCGATTGGAATGCATTTTGGAAGTCCGTGGAAGGATTTGGCTTGAATTGGCGAAGTTAGTATTTTGGCGAATTCCGGTTTGGTCGGACGTGGTTTGGTCGGGTTTTTGTTCGAAAGTATATTTCGGAAGTTTTTAGAAAATTAGGCTTGAATTCGATGAGTTTTGGGTAATTTGATGTTGTTTGAGGTGTTTTGATGATTGGAAGAGGTTTGAATAATGTTATGAATTATGTTGGCATGTTTGGTCGGGGTCCCATGAGGCTCGGATAGGTTTGGAAGAGTTTTTGGAAGATTTTTGCCGTTTGAGCATAAGCATGTAATGATCCAAAGGTCCATTTTTAGTTCTAGAGATCGAAATTTTATTTCGAGATTTTCAGAATTTAAATAATGAATTATAGGAGTGATCTGGAAAGTTTGGTCTAATTTCATCAAGTCGCGATTGAGTTTTTGACACGTAACATGAGTTAATTGTTTAATGAGAGAAATGGGTATTGAACTGAGCAAATGAGATCCGAATTGAGTTTTGACTAATAGACTATGTTCGTATTATTATATGTGATTCATAGGAACAAGAATCATCGAATTCCGAGTTCGTATGATGGAGTTAAAGCCTTTTTAGTGAAACGAAAAGCTGCTGCAATTTTCTAGGCAGTTTCTGCATTTTTCACACGTGTGAATAGTAACCGCACCTGCGTGAACAATATCTGTATACAGTGCCATGTGCAGTAAACATGAATAGTATCCGTGTACAGTACATATGAACAGTACCCCATATACAGTACCCATGAACAGTAAAATGCGTGAACAGTAACCGCGAAAATTTCTGGACAGTGTACGATTCGGGCAGTCCGAGAGTTTTCTCATTTTTGGAGCTATGGAGCTCGGATTTAAGCGATTTTCACCATATGGATTGGGATAAGTGTTCTATATCCAAAAGTGATTATATTTAATGATTTCATGGTTATTTTCATCAAGAATTAGTGAATCAAATGGAAGAAATTGGAGAAAATTAGTAAACTTTTCAAAAAAAAAAAATCTAGATTTGGAGGCCTAATTGTTATCGGAATTTAGTAATTTTGGTATGGTTGGACTCGTGGTTGAATGGGTTGTCGGATTTTGTGAGTTTCGTCGAATTCCGAAGCGTGGGCCCGGGGGCCGGGTTTGAGCAATTTCGGGATTTTGATGTTAATTGGATATTTTCGAGTGAGCTTCACTCCCTTAGCATATTTTAATGATTATGTACTGATTGTGGCTAGATTTGGAGCATCCAGAGGTCGATTCGTGCGGGCGAGGCATCGCGGACTAGATTTTGGACCGGATCGAGGTGAGTAATTGATGTAAATGATGTCCTGAGGGTTTGAAACCCCGAAATTTCACATCGTAACGCTATATTGAGGTGACTTGCACGCCGGATAACGGGCATGGGATAGAGAACCATTGGGGATTGTGACTTGGTCCGTCCCGAGAGATATTTTACTATATTTTTGGTTGAGACGTATACTTTATTATTGTGAATTGGGCTTGTTGTCATGCTTGGGGCCTTGTGCCGACTTGTAGAACCCTTAGGGGATTTTTGACTGGTTTCCCTCACTTATTTTGTTAAAGAATTTATATCCTCAGTCATGTTTACAATTGTAGGCTTCTTGCCAATTATTTGAATCCTTCAGGGATTGATATCACTGCTTTCGCATATTTTGCATATCATTTGACCTCAGTCCAAGGTTTTAAATACTGTTTTGCAAAATCAGCCATCTTTCTAAGATTTGAAAACTTAAATGATATTTCTAAATGATATTTTGGGCTGAGAACTACTGTTTTACAAAAGCCTAAGGAGCTTATGATGATTTCTGGACTGAGCATGGATCGGGCTGCGCGCTGCAGCAGTGTTATATTGATATTGAGGCCGAGAGCCTGGTTGATTACATTGATATTGAGGCTAAGAGCCTGGTTGATTACATTGATATTGAGGTCGAGAGCCTGGGTGATTATACTGAGATTGATATGAGGTTGAAGACCTAGATTTGATGCCACGAGATGGCTTGATATTGCGCTTGGGCTATAGGAGCCCCTCCGGAGTCTGCACACACCCCCAGTGAGCGATGTCGACAATAAATAAATGGATGGCTCGGGCTGCACGTCGCAGTTTGTACTAGAGTGTACCATCATATGCATTGCATTGCAAGCATGCATTTGTTTTTATCTGTTATACCTGTCACAGTATTTGGTACTCTAACTTAATTGACTTGTTGCTTTACTATTTGTTGTTCTAAACTGCCAGTTATAGTTTACTTGGTATTTTTCCATGATTTCTTATTCCCAGCCTTTATTTATGTTTATTACTCACTGGGTCGGAGTACTCACATTACTCCCTACACCTTGTGTGCAGATCCAGGTACACTACAGGCTGAGTGAGGATTTGTTTAGCTGAGCAGCAGTATCTGGGAGTATCGAGGTAGCTGCATGGCATTCGCAACCTTGATCTCTCCCATCTATCTCTATATTTTATTCCGTATTTTTCCTAGACAGACTTGTAATAGGTGGATATTCTGTATTAGAGGCTCATATCCATGACACCGGATTCTGTTGGGCTATGATGTGGTATTTTAATTGAACTTTCGCGGGTTTTATTATTAATTATACACTTGAATGAAATGACTTAGTAAATTCTCTGTGATATTTATCTATAATCTGAATAAGAATTTGGGATAATGTTGTTGAATGGTCGGGCTTGCCTAGCAGTGTGTTGGGCGCCATCATGACCGGGGTTGGGGTCATGACATTTTGTGCTGCCATTCTTATTAATGCAGCTTCCCTTTTTCCTTAAAGTAAATCAAGGTTTATACGCATTTTTTCTTCATTGGATTCCTCTGACGCTTGTGTATACCTCGTGCTTGGCTCCCTTATCTCAACTGGAATTAAGGCTTTAGCTCCGTACACCAATGAGAATGGTGTTCCACCCGTACTTATTTTTTTTGTGGTGCGGTATGCCCATAAAACACGAGGTAGCAATTCTGGCCAATTACTATTGGATTCTTTCAATTGTTTCTTCAAATTGTTGATAATGACTTTATTTGTCGATTCAGCTTGTCCATTACCCACCGGATGATAAGGTGTTGACGCAATCCTTTTAATCTGCCAACTTTGAAATTTTTTTGTGATTTGTGTGCCTATAAATTGCGGGCCATTATTACACACGATTTCCTTTTGTACACTGAATCGGCATATTTCGCCAAATGAAATCTCTGACTTCTTTTTCTCGTACGTGTTTAAATGCTCCTGCTTCTACCCATTTAGTAAAGTAGTCAGTGAGTACAAGAAAGAATTTTACCTTGCCTTTTGCTTGTGGTAGCGGACCCACGATGTCCATCCCTCATTTCATAAAAGGCCATGGTGCAATGACCAGATGTAGCAACTCCGTAGGTCTATGGATGTTGTTACCATATCTTTGGCACTTATCACATTTAGCCACGAAATCTTCCGCTTCTTCTTCTATTTTAGGCCAATAATAGCCTGCTCTAATCATGGTTCTTAACAGTGATCTTCCTCTTGAGTGATTTCCACAATTTCCCTCGTGTATCTCTCTAATTACATATTCCGTTTGAGAAGGCCTGAGGCATCTTGCTAAGGGACCACCGAACATTTTTCGATAAAGATTGCCTTGCTTTAAACAGTATCGAGCAGCCTTTTTACGAAGCACGAGAGCCTTTTTCTTGTCTTCAGGGACGGTTCCATACTGCAAAAAAGTGACAATCTCATTCCTCCAATCCCAGGTTAAGTTACTAAAATTTACCTAATTTTGTTAGGATGTACAAGATTAGGAATGAAGATATTCGAGAGAAGGTGGGCGTGCCCCCCATGGAGGACAAGATGCGGGAAGCAAGACTCAGATGGTTCTGGCACATTTAGAGGAGGAGCACTGATGCACCAGTGAGGAGGTGTGAGCGACTGGATGTGGTGGGCACGAGGAGAGGTAGAGAGAGACCTAAGAAGTATTGGGGGGAGATGATCAGGCAGGACATGGCACGACTTAGGATTTCTGAGGACATGGCCCTTGACAGGGAATTGTGGTGGTCGAGCATTAAGGTTGTAGGTTATGGGGAAGTTTGTGAATATTACTACAGCGCACTAGAGGGAGACTAGCCATTTAGGAATTAGACTTAGGATGCTACTGATCAGCTACTGATGCAGGGCTATATCTGTTGGATATTAGTATACCTTACATCCTTTTCGTATTTCCTATATTTCTTATATTGTTGTTATTTTGTTATTTTATGTTATGTATTTTATGTTATTTACTATGAGTCTATTGATAGTACTAATATACTGTCTCTTATTGCTCTTTTGAGCCGAGGGTCTCTTGGAAACAACCTCTCTGCCCCTCGGGGTAGGGGTAAGGTCTGCGTACATATTACCCTCCCCAGACCCCACTTGTGAGATTATACTAGGATGTTGTTGTTGGTGTTGTTTGTCAGGATCAAGAACTGAATGAAATAAATGGATTACGGAAGCATTTTCATTGCTCGTCACGTCCGCCTCGGATGCGAGATTGGCTAGGGCGTTTGCCTCGACATTTTCATCTCGTGGTATTTGCGTAACTTTCTAGGTTTAGAATTGCCTAATCAGATCTCGTACCTTCTCTATTTACTACTGCATTCGTGCTTCCCTGGCTGTATAAGCCCCCAGAATTTAATTAACTACGAGCTACGAATCACTTTTGATTACAATTTGATTAATACCAAGTTCACGTGCCAGTTCTAAACCTACAATCACAGTTTCATACTCTACCTTATTGTTAGTTATAGGATGACATTTTACGGCTTGTCGAATGGTTTCATCCGTGTAGGTGGTACCAAAACAATTCCTAAACTTGCCCCCTTCACATTAGATGAGCCATCAGTAAATAAGGTCCAAATTCCTGGATTAGACCCATTAAACAACTGTAGTTCCTTTTCAGCTTCTAATTGTATCCCATAGCCAAAAGATCTGCTAACACCTGAGATTTTATAGCGGTTCTAGGTTGATATGTGATGTCGTATTCACTCAATTCTATGGTCCACTTGGCTAACCTACCTGATAACTCATGTTTATGTAATATATTACGCAATAGATAAGCAATTACTATGAAAATAGGGTGGCATTGAAAATAAGGCCTTAGTTTTCTAGATGACATGATCAATGCAAGTGCAAGCTTTTCTAATTGGGGATACCGCATCTCCGCATCTACTAATGATTTGCTAACATAATAAACTGGAGACTGTTTACCTTGGTCTTCATGAACTAAAATAGCACTCACCGCTACTTCTAAAACAACTTAATAAATAAGTAACCTTTCTCCGACCTTCGGTTTTGCAAGAAACGGTTGGTTTGACAGGTATGCCTTCGGGTTTTTGACTGCTTTTTGACACTCTTCTGACCATTAAAACTAGTCTTGATTTTTAAGAGCCGAAGAGAATTTAAAACATTTTTATGATGACTTGGAAATAAATATTCCCAAGGCTGCAATTCTTCCCGTTAGTCTCTGCACCTCTTTCTTATTTGTAAGCATATCAGGAATTTCTTCAATGGCTTTAATCTGTGCGGGATTTACTTCAATACCACGGTTAGAAACAAGGAAACCCAAAAACTTACCTGATAAAATGCCGAATGCACATTTCTCCGGATTTAGCTTCATATTGAATTTTCGTAAGATCTGAAATGTATCAGTAAAATGCGATATATGATCTACTGATTGTTGAGATTTGACAAGCATATCATCTATGTAGACTTCCATAGTTTTTCCTAAATGTTCTTGGAACATTTTGGTCACCAGCCTTTGATATGTGGCACCAACGTCTTTGAGACCAAAGGACATTACTTTATAACAGTAAGTCCCCATGTCTGTTATAAATGAAGTTTATTCTTCATCTAGGGGATCCATTTTGATCTAATTGTACCGTGAACACGCATCTAAAAAGCTTAACAATTCATGTCCTGCAATAACATCAATCAGTTGATCTATATGTGGTAATAGAAAAGAATCTTTAGGACATGCTTTGTTAAGGTCGGTGTAATCTACACAAACTCGCCATTTGCCATTCTTTTTCGGTACTACCATAGTATTGGCTAACCAATTAGGATACTTTACCTCGTAGATAGACCCGATTTTTAATAGTTTTTGAACCTCATCTTGAATTACATAATTTTGAAAGTCCCCTGCTTTCTCGTCTTTTGCTTGACTGGCGTATACGATAGATCTTCATTTAACTTGTGAGTCATTATTTTCGGGGGTTTTCCTATCATATCAGAATGGGACCAGGTGAAACAATCCACGTTAGTTTTTAAAAATTCATTCAACGTACCTTTCGTGTCGTGGCTTAAGTTGGCCCCAATGTAGACTTTCTATTCAGGCTATTGTGCAAATAACTCTACAGCCTCCAGTTCTTCAATTGTTGTTTTGATATTTTCATTTTCTTCTGGTTCTTGAATGGAATCGCGCCTTGAGTCCACATCTGTCCGTCCTTGTTCAGTTGAGGCTTTTGCCGTGATATCCTCAACTGGATTCTATAATTGCTACTTTCCTTCGTTTTTCTTATTTGAATCTGCTACAAAATTGATGCTCCTGGAAGTATGTTGATCCCCATGGATTTGACGTATTACTCATGGTGATGGTAATTTAATAACTTGATGTAAGGTAGATGGAACATCATCCATATCGTGGATCCACGGTCTCCCGAGAATCATATTGTAAGCCATTTCCATCTCTACCACTTGAAATTTCGTATCTTTGACCACCCCTTCTGCGAATGTTGTAAGTGTTACCTCCCGTTTTGTCACAACACTTGAATTTTTGAAGCCAGACAAAGTATGTGCCTTAGGTACTAGCTTATCTTCAGCTTGCATCTCGCTTAGTACTCTTAGCAAAATAATGTTCACGAAACTACCTGGATCAATCAAAACTCATTTCACATTAGTATCATGTAAAAGTAGAGAGATTACAAGTGCATCGTTGTGTGGAGTAAACACGTCATCCGCATCTACATCATCAAATATAATACTTTCTTCCTCTAAAACATGTCAGACCCATTTCCCGTGGGTAATTGTAACTTTAGAAACTTTATTGGCCGCCGTATATGTTACGCCATTGATTTCCTCGCCCCCGCTTATAACATTAACGGTCCTTTTTGGAGAAGGAGGTTTAGGGGGCTCCTGCCTATTCTTCATGTATGCTTGCTTACCTTTTTCACTAAATAATTCAGTAAGATACCCTTGTTTCAATAGATGGTCGACTTCTCCTTGTAGCAATCTACAATCTGCTGTTTTATGACCATGATCGTTGTGAAATTTGCACCAGTGGTTAGGATTATGTCTATTTGGATTTGATCTCATTTCTTTTGGCCACCGCACCTTATCACCCATGCTTCTTAATACGGCTACTAACTCTGAAGTGCTGACATTAAAATTGTAATTGCCAAATCTTGCCTTCAAGTTTCTATCATCATCTCGCGTCTCTCGTGTGTTTTGATCATTTCCAAACCTCGATGATGCACCTCACTCTTTATTCCTTGATCTATGATCATACCTTGAATTGTCCTACTTTGATCGTGAGTCTTTCCCTACTGGGCCCATATATGGTTCGTATCTATTTTTACCGGACCTTTTTTCGGTTTCTGCACATGTTGAACTCACCTTCTCCTCTTTTTGAGACCGAGAGATAGCATCTTCATCTATCCTTAGCTTCGTGTTGTATCTATTGTAAACGTCATTCCAGGTTGTTGCTGGAAATTCACGCAGGCTCTCCTTGAGTCATCTCGTGGCTTCTGAGCTTTTCTCATTCAAATTACTGGCGAAAGCCATAGCTGTCCAATTATCAGGCACGAGTGGTAGCGTCATTCTTTCATGCTGGAACCTATCCACGAACTCTCTAAGCAACTCTAAATCTCCTTGCTTTATTTTAAAAATATCTTCCATTCTTTTTTTGACTTTTTGAGCTCCCGAATGCGCTTTGATAAATGAATCTGCAAGTTCAATAAAAGAATTTATAGAATTTTCGGGTAAGAGAGAATACTATGCCAATGCTCCCTTGGTGAGTGTTTCACCAAATTTCTTGTCCAATACTGATTCAATTTCTTGTTTAGTTAAATCGTTGCCTTTCACACCAGTTGTGAATGCAGTCGCGTGGTCTCATGGATCAGTTGTGCCATCATACTTTGAAATATCGAGCATCTTGAACTTCTTTGGTATTGACACCTGAGCAGCACTAGGCTTCCATGGTTGTTGTGAGTAATTATCCATGTCTATTCCTTTGGTTACAGGTGGTACTCCAGGTATTTGTTCTATGCGATCGCTTTGTTCCTTGAGCTGCTTCTGCAGGGTTAGAACTAAACTTTGTAAATCAGAATTAACTATGTTACCTGGTTCGCCATCACGAGACTCGCTTGGAGTTCCACCAGTGCCTGAATGAACGAGCCCAGAACGTGGGTTTTCCAAAGTATTCTGATTCGGAGTTGGCGTTGGTGGCGCAATTGGCAACTTACTAGTAAAAGCCCGGAGAGCATTACTAGTTGAGCAATTAGATTCTTCAGAGCATCATCGAGTGCTTGCTCGTTCACAACTCTAGTATTTTGATTTTACTCAAATCCGTTTTGGTTTGCAATCCCGTTATTTGTTTCAGAGCCATTTGGAGTTCATTCTCATGACTGACGTTGTGAATCACGCGGTGAGGGAAATGAGGTCATGTCACCCGCATCATTCTCCTAATGTTGAGGATCTTGTTGGTTGTTGTTGTTGTTATTCGACATGGTAAGTTTTTTGATGAAAGAATTGATTAAGAAAGTAAACGATTATCAGATTCCTGATAAAGGAACCAATTTGTTTAACCAAAAATAGGGATTTCGGTCAAAGCTTATGTTAGAAGAACTCGGGTTACTGATAATCAAATAGAAATAAGAATAATTGAGAAATAATAGCTGAACGCAAAGTAAATCAATGTATTCCAATAGTATTTCGTATCGTTAAAAATGATCAATTTTCTCATTTTATAGCTATTTCTAGGTAATACGTTTTGTTTTTACCATAATAGTGTCATTATTGATAATTAATGGCATTTAATGGAATTTATTGTAACGTTACAATCAGTAATCATATTTGATTTAATACAGATTCCTTAACCTTTTTTGTATTTAATGCACAGTAGTACGTATTTATACTTTATTTACTATCAGATCCATTCTCTTCCATCATAAAGAGGTTCGAGCATCTATCTCTCTTGCTTTTTCCTGAAGATCTACTTGTGCCTCTTTGATTATTCTTCGTCACCTATCCTCCTTTGGCTGGTCCACGTGTCATGACGTGTCATCTTTTAATAAATTCCATATATAAATTTAATTTTTCCTAAAACACTTGTCACAGAAACTAAGCTTAGGATAAAATTAAGTCATTCCATCCAACCCAAAGACAACCTCAAGATCAATCGTACCAATTTATAACATGTCCATAAATGTATGGTGATTCTAAACAATTTAATAGCCAACAATAATAGACTTTCCCACATACGTCGAAATCACAAATAATACATCTAAGTGCTCAAGTCATCTCTTTATCCTCATCTATATTGTCATCTCTTTAACATGTTTCTCGTCTTACTAAAACATATGCTTTAGCAAACACAATGTATGTCAACAAAATTGTGTGAACTAATTAGTTTTCTTGATGACAACCAAGTAAGTTATTTTTTTTTTGCATGACAATCTCAATACTCCATGTCTTACCCTTACTTTAATAGATAAACATA